>NC_060037.1:3439922-4689922 GCF_905333055.1 Maniola jurtina | reverse complement strand
GCCCTCAGGGCTTGTCAACTGGCATCGCCCCATTCGCCGTCATGAATTATTTATAACGCAGGGAAATATACTCAAATCATGGATGTTATCCAATTTCTGTGTATTCGGTATGTAAATTATACAATGTAACACAATATATTATTACTTCAATACAAGCAATTTTACGCTGGACTCTTTCTCTTGTGAATAATAAGAAGAAAACACTCTCTAAACTCTTACAAACATTTGCAAACTCTTCAAAAATTTATAAGAGTAGGTAACTATAGGTACCAACGTTTGGTTAGTAATTTTTTTTTCGTTAGAGTGCAAATCACGCAAGGGCGTCAGGGGTTGCCTTTGGGGCCTTGAATGTCGCCCAGGTATCGGCTTAAATCTTTTCAAATCTATAGCCTAGACAGTAAAAAAAACGCTGTCACCAGTTTGTCCTTCCCGCCCTCCGTGTGGCGTTGAAACGTGGAAAACTGATATCCTTAAACTTCATCCACAAATTAAAAGTCACTCTACGAGATACGAATAGGGCGTTAGAGCTAGAAAGTCCTAGAGTGGAGACTATATTTACAAGTAAGCGTAGTATATGGCACCCTCCAACACGATGGACCGATGATATAAAGAAAGTAACAGGAAGTGACTGGATGATGAAGGCTGAGGATCGGGTACCACTCATCATGGAAGGTCTATGATCAACAGTGGACATTACAAGGTGGCGATGATATTGTTGAAATAGATAAAGCTGTTACTGTCATCAGAAAAAACAATGATTGCCAAACTGTTTTGTACCCTTGAACACAAGCTTGGCGTTGCTGGATATTAAGTATGCTATTATTACAATTATTTTTATATTCAGGGCTTTAGAAATTTTCATTAGCATGACAGCGATGCTAATAAAAATCAAGTGTTAGGTCCTTTGAAAAATCCTCTTCTGTTTTAAATGCAGGATAATCTCAATATTTACCCAGTGATTATCGTGGTTGAGTAAAAGGGAAGATAAGTATGTCATGAAACTTCGCGGGTGCATTGCACTTTATGGTATACCAACTTACTTGATTTAATGTTCTTATTCTAGTTTATTATGTAACGGCTAACGAGGTTACTAAGGATTATCCGTCATCGACCGAATCCTATATAAATTCTATTTGCTAGGACATAAGGACCTAGGTATACTTATAATATTTACTATTTAATTTGCATTGCCTAATTAATCCTGAAAACTTGAAAAGTAGATATTTTGCTGCTGTTATAGAAATCATGTTTGTAAATGTTTCTCTAGGTATCTACATCTTTTTATCGAGTTTTATTATAAAATTAATATAAAAACTATAGTCTAGCTACCTACTTATAAGGTGTTAAAATAGTATTAACTACTCCCATACACTCATCAATTAATTAATCTAAGGAATTAAAAAATAATCATCTATAATTAAAGTTAAAACGTTATAAAAGGAGCTTCAAAAAAAAACATTCATGCGCAAAAAATGGTACCTAGGTACCTATTGATGTTTCTGTTGGGAAAACAAGTCATTGTAGCATGTAGTAAGTAATAAGTAATTCAATTGATTAAACCATTAAGTAATTAATTAGTCTTACTTGGAACTACCTGGGCCCACGACTAGGTAACTAAAAATTATTATTTAGCGAAGCGGCGTGTAACATATCCATACGGCTCTAAAAATAGCCCCAGCTGAAACATCATGTTTCTGACAGAATTAGAATGTTATCAGTTCTTATCGTCGATATAACACGAGTTTATTTTAATTGATACACCTAATTATGGGTAGAGTTCAGTAACAGCTGTTTATGGTCTCAAAATGTGATCAGCTGCTTACCCTCTCTGAAAGAGATCGACATTGTAGAACTTGTATAGTTCCACGGAGAACTCGAAGGTGGCCTGCAGGTCGCTCATGGTTCGAGAGTGGAGGCGCGGGCGCGGGCGGCGCGGCGCGCCATGCCGCGGCCGCTAGCAGCCCGACCGACGCAGCGGCCGGAGCCCCGCGGGCCTCGCGGCGACCATCACTCCTCACCGCATCGGCCTCCGAGCACTCTACAGCCACACGAGACCACACCCCGCAAACACTCGCGGCCCGGGCGCGGTCTGGATATCGCCCAGCAAATACGGCAGCTGCGACGAGCGTGCGACCCACAGTGCGGGAAACGTGAATTCATTTTTTGATGGCGCCCACAGCGCATGCGCCGCGGTCGCGCCGTCGCGCGTCTCCGCGGCGAGCTGTCCCGACTCCCGCCTGCAGTAGTGCCCGCCTGTCTAACTAGACAGGTGCGCTCGCAATAAACGATAATCCGCACTCGAAAATGCCATAAGTAGGCCTCCCATACGACCGCTCCTCACCTGGATCGTCCCGATATCATCTTCGAACCTCTCATTTGATCTCTTTCGATTAACCTTAGCCCTCACAACGACTTCGGGATCGTTATTTAAGAAAATATCTTAGATTTCGTTGCCAAAGCCTAGATTCTGACCTGACTGATCTGGATTTTAGATTCATTTCTGCGAGAAAATTCGTTTTGGAGCTAGATTTGAGTTTTACATGCTAGGTAATTTTAAGATACCTACCGTCTTCAACATGCTATATGCTAGCCATGCTTTCATGGTAGGTAGATAGATGTTTTATGAGTCTACCTATACCGACTTCAGAAAACTACCTCCTACATTTTTTTGAATTATGAATTCAAAAATTTTTATCCCTGCATTATTCAGTATCCAGATTGATGTTTTCCTTCAATTTTCGAAGTGTCCGTCAGTTTTCGGAGAAAATTATGGTGGACCTAACTACGAGACACTTTCAGAGGTAGGTACCTCGCGTAATACTGAGGGATTACCTCCCGCTTTAAAGGTCAGGGGGCGGCCGCGTGCACTGGGGCTCTCGCTACGTTAACCTTTATACTTACCGAGAGCAATAGAAGGTGCTATGAAACCTATAGAAGCGAGTACCATCCGTAGGTGTAGGTAGTATAGCATGCCGACTTGAATAGGTGCGTGTTTATTATAGGGGTGCAATTTAAAAGGGCTTTTTCGTACAGCTAGATTTTATGGGGTTGGAAAAGGTTAATATAGCAGACAGGTTGTACTGTGGTTGTATAGCAATAATAGGCAACGTTTCCGTATTACATCGTCCCTTATCCTCACAGCTTTTTAGGGACTTACCTACTATTATTATTTCAATTTGCTAATTTGGTAAGGGAACAAACCACAATACTTATACCCTTTATGGAAAGGGTTCTGTAAAAAGACTATGGCTTAGGTCCAAAGCTTACATTGTAGCAATGCATATCAGAATTTTCCCAGACATATTTTAAAGAAATCATAGGTCATATTTACACGTCTGATACGTCTCTTAGAAGTTAATAGACTTATTGACGATATCGGGGTCTCAGTCTCAACCGTTGACCCTTCGGATTTCAGTCTGCGCCAGCAGAAGCAAATTATCTTGGTAAAGAAGACTGCCTGTCTTGGGAAATAACTTACCACCTATCATATTACCAATTGAAGTTTTTTAGAACGTTAGTTCTAAAAAAAAGAAAGTTATTCTTTGCATCTCGTATCTATAACTTCTTTCTTTCTTTGTATCTATACCTTGTACTGACATACGAAACATACGAGTACAATGGAGTCTACAAAATAATACATTTCAACTTTGGATCTTCGTCCTGGTTGTCATTGTTTCAACCGATAGATGTTCACAGATACATAAAGGATTTTTACCAGATTACGGAACACCTATCTTGTGCCGATATTGTCTATAGCCGCGACGCGCGTACCGCGTAGTGCGTCACTGCCGCGCGTCGCGGCTGGAGAGAATATCGTGCGGGGCGCCAGGGGCGCTGCCTCGACGCGCAGTTCAGCTGCAGTTCAGTTCGAGTGCGGGGGCACCTTTAAGGGTTCCTAAATTTTAAGAATCCTTCACTTGAGTATGCAGTTGAACCTTGTTATCAGCATGTTTAATGCTGGTAAATTCTATAGATACCTACTCGTATTTTTGAAGCCTCCTTGAATGTACTTGGGCATAAAATATAAATATCAATCGTTGAAACAACTATGTAGCAGATTTGGGACGGGTAAGGGGAAATTTCAATCGCCGGGAGAAAAGGTCATAGGTCAACATTTAGTTGATCGATATTAGCGGGTTCAAGGAACGTGAAAGGATTTTTGAATAGTGATTATGTAAGTAATACAAAATCATGCTCATATAGGTAATGATAATTGATAAATAATCGATGGTTGTTTTTGCAGTTGCTTGATACTGATTAATCACTAATCTAGTAAATATCAAGCAACTGCGTTAGCGTAGATTGAACAACTGTTTTACAATAAATATCTCAGCACAAATGGTTTAATAATTTTTTTTTGTGATGTAATTACAAAGTCCAGGTTTTCATGTGCTATAAGATTTACCTACTTGCCAAATTACATGATTCTAGATCAATAGGACCTAGGATACCCTATAGGGTATCCTAGAAATCTATAGGTAGATTTATTGACAGACACGACAGAGAGACAGACAACGAAGTGATCCTATAAGGTTCCTTTTTTTCTTTTTGAGGTACGGAAATCTAAAAAATAAGAATAAAGACGTCTCCTTCTACCTAGGATGATAGCCTTATATAAGTAACTACGTGGCTATTCGGACTTATAGTTCTAGTTAATAAAGTAATAAATGAAAGCCAAAGTTGATCGCATTATTGATCCAGTCGGATACCAACATTGCTACTCTTTGAATAAGATATTTTGTGACGCGTATCGCTATGATTATTTTATGAGTTTATGGAGCGTGTCTTAAAATTCGATAAGGATAATTTATGTTGTAGGCTTTCGAAAGCACAGAATATATGATTCATTTTATGAAGCGGCTATAAATTACTTATCGACATACTTTGATAATGGGTTTATTGTGGATGGCGCTTCATAAAATTCGATACTTTGTTTTGTAAGCTTTCTAGAGCACAAAATAGGTGTGGAAGTTTGTTGAAGACTGCAAAGCTATGACAATGGCTGCTCCGCGAAGGAAAGATTGCTACCACTCAGAATATTGCTACCGTTTTGAAACAAAAGCCCCGTGTCGTAGACCCTACTTAGTGGTTTGTTGTTATAAATTAATGTACTTAGTTATTAATTTTAGGAAGGCCTGGAGTGGAGACCGTACCAGCAAGCGCAGTTGACCTCCAATCCGCTGGACGAAGACCTTAAAAGGGAATGGGTGGTTGAGGAAGATGGAGGACTGTGTGTGGTGGCGCGCTCTCGGGAAGGACTGGACTGAAGAAATCAGTAGACTGCTAATTAGATAATTTTTAGTGTTCAATGAAAAAATAATAGTGATTGGCGCTAAAGAACAGCTGCGTTTTAGCCTTTTAATTTCTTCAGTAGATACTTATCTGCCTGTAGACTTCTCCACCCGGGTTTTTTCTATGGATATTTCTCCACATCCGATTTCTGTGGTGAAAACTTCGAGAAAAAAATCAAAAAAAGTTTCTTTATTAGTTACTCGTGACCCAAGGGTGGGTACTTGACGCAATATAGCAGCTTTGTATAAATTATGATCTATTGCAATAAGAACAAGAGACGACCTTTCGCGAGGCGCACAGGGGGCCTCCCCCCCCCCCCCCCCCCACCGCCTCGTGTGAAGTTGTGACGTCATGCTGACGCGGTGCTTGACCCAGCGAGGATGAATCTCTCAAGAATATAAAATAATAAAACAATAGCTTTGTTTTCGTATCTCTTCCTACACTCGTTTTTAGAGATCCGTAATAAAACGGGTAACTCTTATAGTTTTTGCAGTCCTTCTGTCCGTCACTGCCCTTTTTTTCAGAAACGTGGTAAAGTGATGATGCGGCCTATGAAATGAAAATGGGCTAATCTAGAAAGGACATAATCCCATTCAACCTTTAACCTTAATCAATATTCATTTTCTAATATCTATTCGATCTCGCAACAGATCCTAGTTTTCGTCAACAAAGAAGGAAAATATAGTGAGGAATCCTGCATGCCTAAACGGTCGGGTGAATCATGATGATTATGATGATGATGCCTTCCTGGAGTTTTATAGTAGGTAGGTATATTTGGAAAAATCTTGAACCAAAATAGGACTCGGCCAGGTCGGAAAACTGCTTACTACGAAGAGAGCAAGACTTAATTTAATCTCTAATTGAAGTATCTATAAGATGGTAGGTACTTTAATAAAAGGAGCTTACTCTTCGCTGCACTGCACTGCGTTAAGCCGTGGGTAAATAGTGCTTAAGTTGCTATCCTCTTATTGTTGTAATAAGCTTCGGCCCGGAATACGCTGTTATGCGCATTTGTAATACGATATTATGTTGCCTTCTTTTTAACCGACTTCAAAAAAAGGAGGTACTATATTCGACTGTATGTTTTTTTTGTATGTTTGTTACGCGCTTACTCCGCTATGAATCCGCCGATTTTGATATAAGTAGGTATTTTTTTGTTTGGTAGGTCATACTTTCGAAGTGGTCCCATTTTAGTCTGGTGAAGATCTGATGAATATTTTCAGAGATAGAGAACGGAATTTTCAATGTAAAGAGTAAATTGCTCGCGATGGGTGTAGTAGCTTAGTAAATAGTAGGTTTTTAACTAGATATACCTAGTATATTTTTATACAGTATAAATTAAGCACACACTATGATCGTGCGTAATAATAATTTATATCTAGTCTTGAAAATTTAATAGAAATCCAAAGGAAAACTAAATACAACGTAGCCTTTTAATAGTACTTAGTAGGTAGAAGTATGTAGAATCTCTGATACTGGGTCATACCGAAGTCGTTCCACATTGGGTACACAATGCATCTCAGCGGCGCAATGCTCTGCGTTAGTGAAGAGCTAAAAAGGGTACGAGAGCAAAATGCGGGGCGATACGTTTGTGGATCTGAAGCGAACGTGCTTTTAAGGGTACAGCGCATATTAGACAGGTACCTACTACTAGGGATTAAAAATGTTAGTGCAACAAAGTTGTCTCTTGAAAAAATCGGTCAAGTGCGAGCTGGACTCGCTCGCAAAGGTTTGCGTACCATCGTACAAGGAATAACACTTTAATTTTATATAATATTCATGGCGGCATTTTAATTTATTTATTATTTGTTATTATAGTAATAGAAATACCTACACATTCTGTGAAAATTTCAATTCTCTACCTTATTTTCTACTATATTACGCTTTACAAGATGAAGCACACACTGACAGACAGACAGACGGACGGACTTTGGATGCTTAAAGACAATCCCGTTGGCACCCTTCGGGTACGGTTCCCTAACAAAAGAAAAGGAATAGGAGCTCCGAGCTCCACATAGGCAAACTATCTAGTTTTTTTTTTCTGCCTGTACCCTGTGCCTGTACCTAACCTACCTAGTACTTAGTAGGTGGGTTGCAGTAGTAGGTACTTACTTATTTAAATCAAATAGCGGAATTAGGTACATCCCTATCTAAATATGTAAAAGGAAAAGGTAACTGACGGACTGACTGATCTATCAACGCACATCTCAAACTACAGGACAGATCGGGCTGAATTAGCTATTATGACGAAGACCTAGACATCAAGAGATTTTTGAAAATTCAACACCTAAGGGGGTAAAATAGGGGTTTAAAATTCGTGTAGTCCACACGGACGAAGTTGCGAGCATAAGATAGTTAAATCACACTAATATTATAAAGGCGAAAGTTTGTATGTGTGTGTGTGTGTGTGTGTGTATGTTTGTTACTCCTTCACGCAAAAACTACTGGACGGATTTGGCTGAAATTTGGAATGAAGATAGATAATATCCTGGATTAGCACATAGGCTACTTTTTATCCCGGAAAATCAAAGAGTTCCCACGGGATTTCGAAAATCCTTAATATACGCGGGCGAAGTCGCGGGCATCGGCTAGTAATATATATATTTTTTAAATTACAGCCATTACGGGTTTGAAAGTCAAGCATCTGCATCGTAATGCCGGCGACACAGTTCCGCGCTGATGAATAAACATCAAAACTCAAAATGATGCAGTTGCCAGTACCTACTCCAGTGTTCCCAATTCCCGAGCTTTTCACCTGCGAACTTAATTTTTCATTTGTTTAAGTTCTTACATGTTTAGGGTTCCCTAGGGGAAAAATTGAACCCTTTTAGAATCACTTGATTGGCTGTCAGGACCATCCGAGGAAATTAATATAGGGTATTTCCCGTTGACCTAGAAACATGAAATTCGGCAGATAGCAATGTCTTATAGCGCAAGTAAAGGGGAAAAACCGAAAACTGTGAATTTGTGGTTACATCACAAAAAAATAATGGAAAGTATTATTTCTTGTATAATGGTGGGACTCTTTGTGTATTACTCGACTCGCACTTGACCGGCTTTTTATATATTTCGTGCCAATTTCAGATTGTAGAGTTTTCACGGCACAGAACTTTTGCTATAAAAACTTTGAGCCCTGGACAGAGACAGACGAGCGACGGGAACTTCAAGATAGAGCTGTTATACTGCACGAACCTCTTCGTGTAGAATGTCAGTGGAGACCATTGAGATATAATAAAACATGATCCATGGTGGAGACAATGCGAGACTTCAGAAGCACGATTCTTTTGTAGTGTGAAAAATGTCTTCATATTATTGACCGAGCGAAGCGAGGAGGTAGACCCAGCTACTTACTTGAGTAAAATTGCACTTGTCCGTCCGTCCGTCCATCGCAGTCTTATAACTTCTGAATCACGAACGAAATTACTTCACATTTAAACATAATATGTGACCTTCATATTGTGAACATATTATGATGGCCTTCAGTCGAACATTGCATGAAAAAATATAGAAAGCTTTATTTCAGGGGGGCTCCCATACGAAATGGGGGTTTTAAAGTGAAGATGGAAATGGTTTGGCACGTAGCGATAGCAAGAGACCAGACGGTATGACTCTTGTCCCGTGGAAACAAGGGAGGTCGCTTGTATGGGATGCCACGTGTGTTGATTGGCGCTGTCTCACGTACAGGTGACATCTGTGGCGGCCGGAGCGGCAGCCACTAAGGCGGAAGGGCTAAGAAGCGCAAATATGAAAATTGTATATTTGTAATTTTTATATTTAAGTATTTATAGTATTTGTGAATATTGTGATAAAATAAAGTGGAGATGGAATTCTTAAATTTATTTTTAGATACCTAATATTTAACTTTATAGATTGCAGTAACTTTATAGACGCCATGAACTTCTATTCGTTTAATCCTATCACACAGGAATGTATTAATTAAAAGTTGAATGCAAGTAGTGCCTGTGCGAAGTCACATTTCACGCCTCAACAATGCGACTATGTGCTGTTGACTTGTAGGAGTTAAGTTGGGAGGGTGAAGAGCTCTTGGATAAAATATTTAGGTCCTGCGTGTAGAAGTACTAAAGACAACTATAAAAAGTTTTGTGGTATTTTGCTTCACGAATTTTGTTTTACTTTACTTACTATAACTTTTTACTTTAACTTTTAATATTGTATTTACCTATATTAGGCGGATCCCACGACTTCGTTCGCGTGGATTTAGATATTTTTTTCCAATAAGTACGTAAATAAAGATCATCTTTATTTGATTGCGCTTTTTTAGCAGATGCCTGTTCATTCTTAACCTAAAAGTACCTTAAAGTTGGAAAGAAAAACTCAGACCGGAAGGTTTTTAAAAATCTCTTGGGATCGCGAACGGTTCGATTTTCTTAGATAAAAAGTATCCAATGAGAGCAAAAAAGTATCAGGATGCAAGCTACACCTTCACCGTCAAAATCGGTTGAAGGATGGACTGCGAAAAGGTGTCAGACAGACAAACATGGCTACAACATGGATAATATGCATGTAAAAAGAAGAGAAATAAAATTTATACCATTTCTCTAGTTTTTCTTACCACATATCATTTATCGGTACTTAAATAAAAGTAAGTATTGTTTTTACCCATTAATTGTAACGTTCGTTGTACAACAAAAATTTCCGAGAACTGTTCTTTTCATCAAGCGTCCAGCTAAAAATAAACTTAAAGGTTTATTCTAGCAAAATGCAAAATATTGAAATTCGGGCTTTTCAATTTTCATTCAGCTACCCTAAATCCAGGTATTTATAGTATTCGACGAAACGCTTTTATGTCATCATTTGAGTTCAGCAGTTTCTGTATTTTTCCGTTTTTCATATTTATTTTTGTTCATGAAGTTGAAAATAGTCGACTATAAAATCATAACCCTTCCTTTCGGCTTTGCCGTAGTCGGGTAAAAATAAAACGAATAAGCAATCCATTTAATTTAGGTAATTTTATTTAAATCTCATCTAATTAAATTCAACGGTTAACAAGCGGTGATATGCTGGTAGTTAAGCTCGATCCCGGACATTACCTTACTCATCATCATAATCAACCCATCACCGGTACACTACTGAGCACAGATTTCCTCTCAGAAAGAGAAGGGTTAGACATAGTCCGCCACGCTCGCCAAGTGTAGCAGACTTCACACACTGTTGAGACATGCAGGTTCCCTCACGATGTTTTCAAAAAACAACGCACAAACTTAATTCCGAAAAGTTAGAGGTGCGTGCCCGGAACTTCCGATCTCCCGCTTAGGAGGCTGGTGTCCTTACGACTAGGCTATCACGGCTCAAGGAGAAGATTAAGTACAAAGTATAAATTGACTTTGCAAAGAATTGCAGAAGATACTTGCACTCCAGACACGCGGGCCTTAATCCCGGAAAATCAAAGAGTTCCCTGAGTTTTTTATTTACGGGCAAAATGTGAAATATAATAAATTACATACAAAGCAGTTTACTAAAAATTTCCGTACTTATCTCAAGTTCTTATCTAAATCCTGACGATTAGATAAGACGGCAGCTCTTTTCATAACGCTGAGTACTTCTCGCGAGCCTGGCGCTTTGATAATGTTACTGCAGGAAAAGCTTGCGATATTGTGTACGAAGCTAAAGCCAAGATGGCAGGCAGGACGTCCGTTAAACAGAACGTGCGCCAACAGCAGGTCGATTGCAGAAATCTGCATCAATCATTACTACAATCGCAATTGTTATTGGATGAATCACACTATTACACTTAACACTAATATTATAAAGGAGAAAGTTTGTGTGTATGTGTGTGTGTCTGTGTGTGTATGTTTGTTACTCCTTCACGCAAAAACTACTAGATGGATTGGGCTGACCTGGATTAGCACATAGGCTACTTTTTATCCCGGAAAATCAAAGAGTTCCCACGGGATTTTTAAAAAACCTACATCCACGCGAACGAAGTTGATAACACCTCCCCACTAGTGAAGGTTAAAGTAACTAGAAAAGAGCTGATAACTTTCAAACGGCTGAACCGATTTTCTTGGATTATAGTTAAGAACACTCTCGATCAAGCCACCTTTCAAACAAAAAAACTAAATTAAAATCGGTTCATTAGTTTAGGAGCTACGATGCCACAGACAGATACATAGATACACAGATACACACGTCAAACTTATAACACCTCTCTTTTTGGGTCGGGGGTTAATAAACACTTAATGGCGGTAGGTTCTTATCAACGTACTTAACCTAATCACAACTTTCGCGTTAAAGGGTGGATCAAAACAGCTTTTTGAGGCATGTAGACGGAAAGTAAAAGGCCAAAACTCTATTTTATATTTTATTTTTGGTTTCTTACAACTATTTATACAGATATACTAAGGTAACTATTGTATTTAACCACTACGTTTGACTATGGACACACACGCGTCCCGTTGGACCTGAGGTTTGGACATTTTCTTAACAAGATCGTTAGGCAGTGATCGTTTTATCTTACAGAATATGTTTTTTGATTCCACCTTACTTTACTTATTTAATATACACCATATTATACATCGACCACCTATTTTGATATGATAGCTTTTATTAAGCTCGGCGTACACGCCCCGGTTTCAGTTCGGTAGGCACTGGTACAATAAAAAAGTTTGGCATTTAAACCGATGTGGGTGTTAAATTATAATAATGATAGGTAACTTTTATAGTATTTTTTAATAAACAATTTATATAATTTTATGAGCTTTAAAAAGGTACAATTTTTAGCTAGATTAAAAAATCTTAAATTTAATTAGAATAAACTAGGAACTGAAAAAGAACTAAACCGTACGCGGAACCTGAGACGTGTATTTGAGCTATTATAGAATAAATAAAAATAATATACAAATTTTGACGATACTTGCGTTAAATTTCAAACAATATTATCAAATGTTATCAAAGTCAGCGCAAGTGTCATAGCCGAAAATAACTTACTGACCAATTTCATATAATATTTTGAGCTTTAAGTACTGACAAGAGAAAAATAAATTAAAAAGTTAATAGGTACACACGTATTAATAATTTATACGACATAGATTTTACTAGTATTTTTTAATGATTGTGTTTCGTATGATTGAACAGAAAATGTTTGCCAAAGGTGTTTACAAAGAAGTAAACAATTTATATATTGAAATAATTGACATTGTACTATGAATCATAACGAGCTCAGATATATTTTGACTCAAATTGTACACCAGTTTTTGTTATTCATGTAAAGCAAAGTTCAACTTTTTAAACTGTATACATAAGGCTCTTGTTACGATCAAAATACTCCATGTTGCCTTCATATTGGCCCAAGAGCCTCTATTAAGTATCTATTTATCAAATCATCAACAAATTTGTTTAATTTTTAATTAAAATATTATTTAATTCAAATATTTCAATTTAATTATTTAGTTAATATAATGTGATAGTTGCAGCGATATTTAACAAGTCAGTACTTAAAGATTAAGGACGGAAACATTCATATAACACACGGTGACAATGGAAATATAGTTTAGTTACATCTAGTATCGTTCTTCACAAAGTGTATACAACATAGCTTTATGATGTCCAAGATGTCGATTAATTACTATTATTTATCGATGTATCTAGCACTAAAATTCAGTGCTTACAATTTCGGTTGGTTATGAAAATGGTTTTACCCACCACATTAGGAATTTGGCAGTTACATTGGACAACTATATTATATTTCCACTAAGATTTGCAAGAAATAGGTCTACATATCATAGAAAATGATATGATAAGGTCAGATTAGATTCGATATTTTGCGGGTGTTATAATTTTGTTTCCGCTAAATGGTTCTTTCTATTACGAAAATTAAAAGATAGATATTCGAGATGAAAATTCGAAATCTAGCACACTACGTCTGTTATCACAAAAAAACAATGTAAACTATAACAATGTAGACTAAGACGGACGGGGACGCAAGTCAAAATTGTTGCACTTTTTAAGTTGGTAAAAGCCAAACAATATTGGTGGGACGATTGTTTGTTGCAAACTAAGTAACATACAGTTATGTAACAAAACGATGACAAACGTTACGATTTAAAACAGTTCAATGAAATACTCTTCATATAGATAAAAGTGCTGCCCACCAGTATTACTGGTAATTTTAAAGATCACTAATATACAAGCATACAAAGAGGAACAGAAAAATTACAGGCCCATCATGCATAATCACATTGCGTTACGTCCCGTCTAAGTATGCGTCAGCCTTAACAACGACTTTGCATTTTATATGACACGTTTTCGTCCTTCGTATTAAAACTACAATAACTTGAGTCTTGTAATTTTGTACAGTCAACTTGAAAGTAAAATCTATATATACAAACGTAAAGATATGCATCTTTGCCTCAGATTGTGACCTTAAGTTAGTTCCAACAAAGGCACTATTCTTATTACACTTTCGAAGCTTTAACACGGGCTGTCTTTCTGTTGCGACATTAAAAATGACAAATTAAAAGTATCTAATTGATTGATTGATTGACCTACAACATCAAAATTTTTCTTACAAAGTTACGAAACTACAAACATAGTAAGCAATGAATACAGAAAAAAATTTTGTATTCTGTCATTATTTCCATAAAGATAACGTTAGAAAACTGACACTAATATTCAATTTAATTCCTTTATTTGCAAAGGTTGATGAGGTACACTAATAGGTATATTTGTAGATTGAGGTATATTAATAGCATTACAAATAAATAAAATAACATTTCAATAAATATATAAATTGAAATTTCAATATTCGACCATTATTTTGACATGCTTCAGTTACAACCGTGACGTATGCTACGGCCTTTAAATGGTACCTATGACTTTAACAAGAACAAATGCTTTTAAATATCTTTACGAAAAAGTAATCAAATCGTTCAACTTAATAATAAAACGCTAGATAGAAGCTGATCAAAAGTCCTTGTAGTTAGGTAGGACCCTTCGTGGTTACTTTTAATTCGCGGGTTTTTTACACGGAAAAAACTGATCTTTATTCCTTCCAGCCCTAGTGCATAATCTATCATGAAAACAATCGCTTCCGTGGCTAAAAAGCATCGTGTCGTATAAAATGCAAGATCAATTAATAATTTAATCATTAATCAGACCTCACTTCGCAAATGAAGTAGGTTTCGAAGGAACACGGCGAGTCGTTCCACTTTAAGCCTTTGTCGTCTCTGTTCCACAGTTCTAAGCAGTTTTCTTCTTCGCCATTCTCGTATCTGAAGTTGTTGGGCTCTCCCGCGTTCCAGTTGACGAAGGTCAAAGGCCTGCCGTTGGCCATCCAGAAGAAGTTGCCCTCTTCAGCCAAGTCAGTGCCTGACGTCCAGAAGTGTTCGCGGCCGTAACCTGGAATGGATAATGCATATTATGATTTAAATTGTTTTTTTTTTATGAATCACTAGAGGATGCCCGCGGATTTGGGTTTTAAAGATCCCGTGGGAACTGTTTGATTTTCCGGGATAAAAAGTTGCCAGTGTCACTCGGGATAATGTAAGAATTCTAATGATACCTCATACGTCCAAACACAATGGCATAAAAAAACCACATGACCTACATACGTCAACCCTGAAAACATTACACACCTTTAATTTCTGGGCAATCGTGTAAAAATATAAGGAGGCGACCATGAGGCGACCGAAAAACTTAATGATTTCTTATTATGCTACTTCAGTTAAAAAAAAGCCGGCCAAGTGCGAGTCAGACTCGCGCACTGAGGGTTCCGTACTCGGGTATTTTTTCCGACATTTTGCACGATAAATCAAAAACTATAACCAACCATAAAAATAAACCATAAAAATAAATAAAAATATGTTTTAGAACGTACAGGTAAAATCCTTTCATAATATGATATCTCACTTGGTATCGATACAAGTATCTTACTTAGAAAATTAAATCACATTTTAATTTTTTTTTAATGATGTAACCACAAATTCACGGTTTTCGGATTTATTCCTTTACTTGTGCTATAAAACCTACCTACCTGCCAAATTTCATGATTTTAGGTCAACAGGAAGTATCTTATAGTTTTACTTGACAGACACGACTGACAGACGGACGGACGGACAGACAGACAGACAGACAAAGTGATCCTATAAGGGTTCCGTTTTTCCTTTTGAAGTACGGAACCCTAAAAAAATTATTTAAAAGTACCTGATTCTCTGACGTATTTTTCTAGCCTGTCATTTTCCTCCTGCGACGAGATGGAGGCGAGGTGCATCCCGTGGAACCGGCAGTACTGCTGAGCTTTGAACCAGTTTGCCTGAAAACAATTAAACTTCTAATTAGACTACTTATTGAATGTTTGTTACTCTTTCACGCAAAAACTACTGGACAGCTACCAGACAGAAACTTACATTTATACCTAATATTAGTATCATAGTACTAGTTATTTATAGAGATAGCTAATATTTATAGAGATAGCTAACTAGCTAGGTCATTAATAAAATTGGCCATTACATCACGAATTTCATCCAAGATATGACTCAGCAGATGTAAAATATTCAATTTGCTAGTTTTTAACACGACCTGAACTGAAGGTTATTAAATTCACCTCTACCTTGAATTACCAGATATCTAATTTTGTGACACCACTATCATTTGACCTTTCAGTTCAGGCTGTGTCAACCCCGCATAAGTACCTACTTGATGTATGGAATGTGCGGACTTGCATAATGTCTGACTAGATCGAATCCTGATTTGCCTATATATTTTGAAAGGCAGGTTATACCTAAGCATGTGTGTTTCTCTGTTTTTAATTATTTTAAACAGCTTTGAACTTAGGTACATAATATGAACATTTCTATCATCTACTTAATACCTATTGTACCTATAGTAAAATAATTTGTTAGAAAGCACATTTTGTGACATCCACTCGAATGAAATGAAGAAAATCGAGACGAAAATTTTCACAGTTGCCGTTGAAACATTTACAGGGGCTTGTGGACATCAATATACACTACAACTATCAAACACCTAACCCTTAAGAGGGGTCTCTCCGTCACTCGCTTCATACAATCGTAGTTCCAATTTCATTTGAATATTAAGCAACCAAAGTCCATGAAATATTGCAGACATATTCTAGAAACTAATATCTGTGTCTGTGGTTTTCCAGATCTCTGTTAAAATATTCGGTTTCAGAGTTACGCGGTTTTAAAAATTTACATACAAATTTTTGAGCCCCTGTAATTTTAAAACTACATATTTTTAGAAAAATGTAAAACACCACAGCCACAGATTTAGTTTCCAGAATATGTCTGCAAAATTTCATGCACCATGGTTGCTTAATATTCAAATGAAATTGGAACTACGATTGTGGGCTTCGATAATATTGTCATAACGTAACAAATAAATATTTCTTCATCCCTTCAACTAAACTACACAATAAATACTGTAGTTTGAATTTGCACCAGCAATTAGTACTTAGTAGACTGAAGACTCATTGAAGACCACACAAACCTAATATATTAGCCCCCAAATAGTTTTCGACATGTCGTCTTGCCTGTTTTTAACCCCCGACCCAAAAAGAGGGGTGTTATAAGTTTGACGTGTGTATCTGTGTATCTGTGTATCTGTGTGTCTGTGTATCTGTGTATCTGTGTATCTGTGTATCTGTGTATCTGTGTATCTGTGTATCTGTGTACCTGTGTATCTGTCTGTGGCATCGTAGCGCCTAAACGAATGAACCGATTTTAATTTAGTTTTTTTTGTTTGAAAGGTGGCTTGATCGAGAGTGTTCTTAGCTATAATCTAAAAAAATTGGTTCAGCCGTTTAAGAGTTATCAGCTCTTTTCTAGTTTTCTTGTAGAAAAGAAGGTTAGATAACCGTAAGGTTCATAATATTATGTCAATTGACAAATGTCAAGCTGTCAAGATGGACGTTGCCTAAATACATAATTATTTATTTGAAAATGATGTTTTGGAAAACTCAAATACTTTGGATCGTCGGGGGTGTTATAAATTTTTAATTTACACTTGTACAGTTAGCAACTATTTACCTACTTTGCACAACATACGCACTGTGACAAAAGACACTCTTTGTTTTGTGGTTTTGCCATACGTAACGCAGAAGTGGGAAGTGGTGATAGCCTAGTGATTAAAGACTTCACCCTTATAGGCGGGGGGTCCGGTTTCGATCCCAAACACGCGCCTCTAACTTTACGGAATTAGGTATTCTATCTACTCTTCCGCGATCTGTGTTTCCTACCAATTACAATCCGGGTATCTTTAAAACAAGAGTGAATAGGTACCTTCAAGGTAAACGCGTCCCATCTTGGACCACATCATCACTTTCCATCAGGTGTGAATGTGGTCAAGCGCTTACCTATAGTGAATTAAAAAAAAAGGTATGTGTTTTAAACATTAAATAGTACCTATAACTTGCTTGGACAGTGAAGGAACTCATCGTGTGGAAATCTGCATGCCTGAGAGTTCTCCATAATGTCCTCAAAGGTGTGAAGTCTGCCAATCTGCACTTTCCTAACATGGTAGACTGTATTATAGCCTAAACCGTTGTCATGTTGAGAGGAGACCTATGCTCAGTAGTGGGCCGGCAATGAGTTGAGACTATGAAAGTAGAAGACATTCAAAGAATGTGACATACGACGAATTCTACCGTCCATCATGCTCGTAAGCTTTATTATACCCTGTGTTCTTGAGGGCACTTAGTAGTAGGTGTATCGCGAATAATACAAATTGGTCAGTAGCTAACGAAAAATTGTAATTTTTATGAAGAGTACATTTGGTGTCAGGTAAAAAGAGCTCTAAACGACAGAACAGGGTAAGTGTAGAGATTGAACCCCTAAAAAATAGGTAAGTAGTATTATTTTGTGAATGCTTGATAAACTTCCAACTCGGGTGAATATGTCGGCGTGTGCAAAGGCTTTTACTCGGGTGGGTTTTTCCACCAGTGTATAAAGTGCCTAATAAACACTTGTACACACCGTGATGCAACGAGCTTGGCAGTGTTCACGGCAATTTAGCAATTGCCTCAGTAGTAAGTGATGTTATGGAATCCTATGATGCTTAATTATTGTGTTACTGCCGCGATCTAGGGCGACTGCGTCACGGTTGAAGAGCGTTAGATACCTATGTATTTTGAGCCAAACGATGGGTGAGGGTTCGCGTAAACTACTGAACCACAGATCACGCCAGTAGATACCACATGTAAGGTAAACTAAGCGTACCATTGTTGGGTGATTGTAGGTACAGGTATGTAAGTACTATATTCGTGTACCCATAGTATTCTGTGGTAATAGATAGTAATGATAAGTAGGACCGGCAGCTTAGCGTGCTCTTTCTTCAGAGTGCAAAGGACCTAAACAAGTCGATAATTTATAAAAAAAAAACATCCGGATAAGGAACCCTAGAAAGGAGTAAAATGTTTTGAAGGTTCATTGTATGTGAGTTCCTTTTTTCAACCATAACTTCTAAATGCCTAAACAGATTTGGATGTATGGCTGGCTATTATTTTTTTTGAAAAAAAATCTATTTATGTAGCGGGCTCTATGGCGCCATATTATTTTTTTTTTTTACTTTTTAGTTCCTTTTTGGGAGAGTAGTCGTATTTTTTAGTTTTTTTCAATAGCAATGTAAGTTTTAACGTAAACTTACAAGTTGCATCTCAATGTTTAACGCATACAATTATACAATATCCATTAATTAACTAGTTTTTACCATTCCACAACGGAGACAATACCTACTTAAAATTAACGTAATTAGGTACCTAAACTGCAAAACTGCGTAACTTTCGGATTTGTAATATATAATATGTAATATAATAATTTATGATGTGATTGCAAAGTAGGAATTAAGTAAGTTGAGGTAAATATTTTAATTAATAGCTGTTTCACTTGATGTAGATTAAAGATAACATTTGAAAACAAGAGTGAATAGGCACCTTCTAGGTAAACGCGTCCCATCTTAGACCACATCATCACTTTCCATCAGGTGTGATTGTGGTCAAGCGCTTGCCTATAGTGAATAAAAAAAAAAAAAAGACCAAAAACTCTCGTGTCATCGTGATTATATTTTTCAATACGAAGATTTTTATTATTATTGGCATGCTCGCTCAAATCTAGACCTCTACATTGCTTATCATCAGGAATTTTGCTCAGAATAAGGGGCGCTTCTAAAATCAATGGAATTTTGAAAGAAAAATCGCCCAAGTTCGTGTCGGACTCGCGGGTCAAGGGTTTTGTACCTTGGGATAATACGTGTAATTATTTTTTTGCTTGAATTATCCCTAATTATTTATTTTATTTATTTATTAAACTTGTAGAATATACAGGAAATTTTTGTTACACTTAGTGCCACAAAACCACAGTCGGTTTTAATAAACTTACAACCACAATTTAAAAAAAAAATATAAAGTAACGATTTTCTTTTACTTGTGCTGTAAGGCCTTGCCTCTGGTCAAATTTCATGGTTCTAAAAAAAGTCGACGGAAAATAGGGGTTTTATTAAGGTACTTGCAAGTATCAAAACAGCATAAATTACCTTTAATTTTTTTGAATGCGTTGTTTTATAAAGGTTCCTGTTTTCCTCTTGAGGTACGGAACCCCAAAAAGGAAAATATGAAATGATTACCTAAATAAAATATTGCTTCATAAGTTTATTGTTAGATACCTACTTAGTTTAATCTATATCTTCGCATCAACTGCAACACGGTTAGAGAAAGCAATTTTCTTCAGATTGCGAGATTAGGTACTTAGCTACTAGGTTGCAGCAGGCTCAAACCCCTTTATTATAGCGACGAGGAATTCAATTTATGTAAATGGATATTTTATTTGAGGTTATATAGGTACCTACTTCATACACGCTTCTCCATACAAATCACAAACGTATGGATTACTGTACAAACGTACGTAACTTATTACTCTATCATCTGTTGTTATAGATCTAAAACGAAGTCAATTACATATAGGTTTTTAAAATCCCGTGGGAACTCTTTGATTTTCCGGAATCAAAAGTAACTACTCTACGCATTATACTCGTATCCGATGCAAAAACACGCCGATCCGTTGATCTATTGCAGCGCGTTTGAAGGACAACCAATGAACAAACGAACACACTTTCGCATTTTTATTAGTGGTATATGGGTATGGGTAAATGAGAATTTGGGTAATGATTATCTATGCCCGACAATACTAAATATTTAAGTATAATAAAATCCCAAATACACGTGGACGAAATTACGGTCATAATCTAGTAAAACTATAAATGAGTTACGCCAATGCTTAGCTGAGCGTAATGCCCTACATGTTCCGTGAAGCTTCCTGTCCACTTTGCGACGCAATTGAATCTATCACCCTCTATGGCTATGGCGTAGCGCCCGAGTTTACGAAAATTGTGAAACTTGTAACAAAACGTCGATGCTTCACCTGATACAAGCAGGCGTCAAATGTCACGTACATTTTGACGCTAGGTAGGCTATGTAACGGCTATCATGCATACACTTTGAAAACTCACTCACGATGTTTAGGGTTCCGTACCACAAAAGGTAAAACAAAACCCTTATAGGCTCACTTTGTTGTCTGTCTGTCTGTCCGTCCGTCCGCCCGTCGTGTCTGTCAAGAAAACCTATAGGGTACTTCCCGTTGACCGAGAGCAAAGACCGGCCCAGTGCAAGTCAGACTCGTGCACTGAGGGTTCCGTACTCGGGTATGTTTTCGAAATTTTGCACGACAAATTAAAAACTATTATGCATAAAAATAAAAAATAAACTGTTTTAGAACGTACAAGTTAAGCCCTTTCATATTATGATACCCTACTTGCCTTGGTATAGTTAGTTATCTTACATTGAAAATTGAAAATACTAATTATATTATTTGTTCATGAACACATTTTAATATTTTTTTGTGATAAAACCACAAATTCACGGTTTTCGGATTTTTACTTTACTTGTGCTATAAGACCTACCTACCTGCCAAATTTCATGATTCTAGGTCAGCCCTAAGGGAAGGACCCTATAGGTTTTCTTGACAGACACGACAGTCAGACTAACAGACAACGAAGTGATACCATAAGGATTCCTTTCTTCCCGTTGAGGTACGGAACCCTAAAAAATGTCTGATGAGTTACTCTTTATGGAGTTAGCTTAATAATAAATAACAATTCATTTTATCTAACGTCTTAGTTAAATCATCATTAGGCTAGAACATTTCATCTTCGATTACATCATCACTTTCCATCAGATGTGACTGTGGTCAAGTACATTCAAACACAGATAGAGACGTCTACAACCTGTTTTAATAAAATGTCATTTGGTGAAAAAAATTACTTAAGATTATAATCTGAAGATATATCGACAATTATAAATGTCAGCCTTCATTATTAAAATTAATTAATTAAGAGTCTGACTCGCACTTGGCCGGTTTTTTGTCAATCGAAATTCTTCAATTTAATTTACCGTTACAGCAAGTGATATTTGATTGCTTAAAACGCATATAACTCCAAAAGTTACAGGTGCTTGCCCGGGATCGAACCCCGGACTCTCCGAATAGAATAGGAAGAATAAGAATCACTATTCTAAATCAACACTATCAAAACAATAGGTAAGTATAATTGCAAAAAGCAATTTAGTAAACAATAACTCTATAGATCTGATAAAACCGCATGGAGGCCACGTGCAAAACTGTCATTAAACAGCCGTCACACTTACGTAATGCGCGTACGCATCTCGTCGCGTGGCTTGATCGATCGCCAGCTTTCTCTGACACGAAACGATTTGCTTAACCACACCCGTCTGCAGCGCGAGCTACTTGTTCAATTGATTTATCTAATAGATATAATTCTGTTTCAAAATATCTCAGTGTAAAATTTAGTTTTTATTTAAAATTCATTTAAGTAGAGATTTAAAGAAAAGTGTTTAGGTAGACATATCAGTTTTTTTGTTATAATGTTACAAAAATTTATGCTTTGCATCGTAAGTATTTGGTGAAAATTGGTTGAATTGTCAATTTGGGCATCTTTAAGTGTTTGAAAATATATTCAGATTTGAAGCAACAAAAACGCCATGTATAGAGTTCAACACACGACACAAATTTTTATTAGTCTGAACGCACTTAATATTAACAGTTTTGCACATCAAGAGTCATGGCAACACAAACAGAATGAACTAGAGTGAGGGAATGGAGGGAACTCTCGGTTTGATCCAGAATAGACTATAATATTATGTCAAATATTAGGCTTATGGGTGACGTGATATCATAGAACAATGTTGGCAATTCACAGGTTATCTGGATTCAAATTTATGAACATTTGTTACAAGTTCCCTTCTAACTGCCGTGAACTGTGGCACAGATTTTTATTTCGAAAATATTATGGAGAAAACAAAACTACAAAATGGGAAAAACAAAGTAGGTAAAAGAACGTAATATTTTTGTGGACTGTTTCAACCTCTTTTGACTCATTGTTCGGATGACCGTGTTCAAATAAAACCAGGATGTACGAACGAGGTTAAACTACTGACTCACATTAAAATATGGGAATATTTTAAACAAAGAAGTTTGACTATCAAAATAACACTAATTATGATTATATTAATTATGCACTTACCTAACGAATGAGGAAAAGCGAACAATCATCAGCTGTTTTATTATGAAATGCAAATAGAAACAGGATCCGAAAAAAAGCTCAACTAGTTATTAACTAGTAGTTAATAATAATAATTAATAACTAGTAGTTAACTAGTATTACATCGCTATATAACAAAATTGGAATAATAATATGGGAATTCTAAATGACGCACGCGACTTCATCGGCGTGGATTTAGATTCTAAATATTTCGAATAATATTAAAAATATTCTAAATTATATTTTTAAATTATCCAGAGTAAAAAGTAAATCATTCCCCGGAATGCAAATATTACTGTGCCAAACGTTAAAATAGATAACATGGATTGAAAAGCTACATATACAGACAGATGCACCACACACTTTCGCATCAGTAATACATATTTTAATTAATAAAGAAGAAAGACCATCAAAATCCACTAATTAAATTATATTAATTAGGTAAAATTATTACAAGATAGTAAAATGCTAGGTAGGTATTTTGCGAAATACAAAGAGTCATTGCATAATTTATGTCACATCTTTCGTAGATAGTTAATTAAATTAGGTATAACTTATAATATATTACTCATTGTTCTTAGATAATATGTGCGAAAGATTATGTAAGGTACGTTATTTGCTTTTCTACGAGTGCCTAATACCTATGTATTTTGTACGTATTACTTTTGATCTTGTTAACCCCCGACCAAAAAAGAGGGGTGTTATAAGTTTGACGTGTGTATCTGTGTATCTGTCTGTGGCATAGTAGCTCCTAAACTAATGAACCGATTTTAATTTAGTTTTTTTTGTTTGAAAGGTGGCTTGATCGAGAGTGTTCTAAGTTATAATTCAAGAAAATCGGCTCAGCCGTTTGAAAGTTATCAGTTCTTTTCTAGTTACTGTAACCTTCACTTGTCGGGGGTGTTATAAATTTTTAATTTACACTTGTATCGAAAGGAAATTGCACTCTACATGCTCCTTTGTGGCCTTTACATTTTTCATACACAATTTAATTGCCTAACCTTTAAGATGTTTAATTATAATAAGTATGTACCTAGTGCTGTACAAGTTTTAAAATTAGTCTACATAATATTTACATCAGGATGAAATAAAATTATATGATCTTATGAAAATAATATGAACAGATTTTTATTATTTACCTAACCATTCGTTTCTGGTGGATTCGACTGTAGAATCTTTTCTATTGCATGAGTTTTGCTTGCGGGTTTCCCACGGCTTTTCATAAATTTTTAGGTACACGGTACTCCAACAGTTTATAAAGCCCAACAGCTCTACCTAAATGTATGGTTTTTACTTCATTTTTCGCTTGTAGTAGTTATCTAGGTTTTATTGCTTGTTCGCGATACTGACGCGTCTAAGTGCAGTTTTGTTTAACTTGAATTTTAGGTAAGAAACATAGGCTATATCTAATAATAACATATTTACCTTAAAAAATATGCCTAGGTAGTATCTCTTCTCGCCTGATTTCAGCAAAGGCATCGTCCACCGCGTCACTCCAAGCTCGTCTTCTGTGTTACTGCAACTCGAGCATTCTGTAATGATAGAGAAATATTATGTTAATTTATATGTTGACAATAGAAATATATATTATAAATATAATATATATAATATGAGCCTCGTAAAACACGCGTTAACGGGTCAATTCTTATTACACAAAATACATTTTAGTATTTAGTAGCTTATGACGGCCCACCAGTTTAACCGATTTTGATGAAATTTGGTACATAAGTTAGCTTACATTACGGGGACGGACATAGGCTTCTTTTCAACGCGGAAAATAAAGAGTTCCTTCGGGATTCTTAAGGGCTAATCCGTTTAACCGATTTATAGGTTTGGTACAGAGATAGCTTGCATCCCGGAAATTGACACAGGTAAATTTTTATCCCAGAAAAGCAAAGAGTTCTCACGAGATTTAAAAACCTAAATCGCGTTCGATGCACGGGCATCATCTAGTACATAATAAATGGTATGGTATAATATTATGTTGGTAAACATGCAATATTTCATATCCATATTATATACTTAATCTTACGTAGGTAGGTACAAAGTATGGTAGGTACCATAAAAGTTTTCACTGGTAAAGCTAAAATAAAGCCGAAATATACCTACAAAAAACTTGCTCTGTGGGCGCCACTAATATATGTAATATGGTCTAAGTATGGTCACTAAGTACATGGTCTAGTATGTCTAGTATTTAGTTCCACAGGTTTATTTTTCTGGTCAGGCTTAACATGTTATTCCCGCTTGAACGTTGACTTTCCGTAGCGAAGCGTAAATTGTGGCGACTGTACGGATAGTTACTTAGCCCTTGTTAGTTTTTGAAATGAGGAAGCCTATTATTCGGTTTTGAAGTGATTGCAGGTAAAACAACGCAGACCATCGATCTACAATTACTATACGCAAGGATTGACGCAAAAAATTGCATGTGAAAATTATAACTGACATTTATACCATAATTCAACGTTGGCCAACATTCGCACAATCATCTGTGATTGACCAACGCACGTAACGGATGAGCTGCCGACTTTCGGAGTTTAGCAAAATTGTTTCATTTTCCCTATATTTACATCTTAAACTACCGTGACGGACAGTGACTTATACGCATAAGTACCTTATTGCGTATTGTAAGAGGGAAGGTTGAACGTGGAAGAATCGTACACACAAGTTGCATATATTATGGTTGAACAAGTGTAAATTAAAAAATAACACCCCCGACAGTGAAGGTTACAGTAATAACTAGAAAAGAGCTGATAACTTTCAAATGGCTGAACCGATTTTCTTAGATTATAGCTAAGAACACTCTCGATCAAGCCACCTTTCGAACAAAAAAAACTAAATTAAAATCGGTTCATTAGTTTAGGAGCTACGATGCCACAGACATACACAGATACACCGATACACAGATACACACGTCAAACTTATAACACCCCTCTTTTTGGGTCGGGGGTTAAAAATAAGAAGAAACAACATAGGTAAAGACAAGCATTTCCTAAAGGCATTTTCAATTTTTCTTTTTTATGAAAATAACGAGCAATCGAGCAACCCATTGATCCGTCTCGTAAAGAACCTCATGTTGAAATCTCGATTGCCAGATTCTTTTCGTGTTTTTTTTTCAGAAACAGAATCAAGAGGAGAATCAGTCAGAAAAATAACTGATGGTGTCTAAATAACATGGACCATGGTGTCTAAAATAATAATATTAATTTAGACACCATGATAGGTGGTAAGTATGGGTGTATGGTTTTTCCGTCTTGCAAAAGAAGTCGCTGTCTCTATAGAACTCGGGTAAGTAGTTGCACTAAATTAAATTCTTCTTTTATTGTAGTGGGCTTCAGGGTGTTAACTTCCTGATAAGCATCGATAATTACTGTCATCGATAAAAGGCGATTAAACTGCTTTTACAAGTAACAACAGTCATGTACCAGGTGTCAAGGAAATAATAAAAATCAGAACAGCATCGGATCGACCTGACCTTAGAAGAATTCTCGGGTTTCGGGAAATATGTGAAGGTTAATAGCAACATTGTTCTCTGAGCGTTATTTATTTATACTTAGCGATGATCTCTTTAACACAAGTTGAATACATTTGAAGGAAAGCTGAAATACATTCTTTGACTATAGATTTTGCGGTTTGTCATTGTAGATTTTAAAGTTTCTTGAAGATTATTTGAGTTTCGGTTTGAACACAAGATCAAATAATAGGGCGTGATTTAAAGCCGGATCTGGAAATGTTGACCTAAGTCAGTAATTAGATGGGTGGTCAACTTTGGTGGATTGATGTTTAACTTTTACCTTCCTTCCGTGCATCGGAAAACACGCGCCAAGGTCATTAACTTTATGCGTTATGATTAATTAATTACCTATAGTAAGTCCCTTAGTCTACAGATCGATATGAAACACATAAATAAATTCAGCGTGACCCAGCATTGATTCAACCGTGTGTGAACAATGTAAGTAAAGGTCATTCGCAATTGTTTCAGAAGGTCAAATATGCTGTCAATGAGGTAGTGATATTTGGAATTCTCATTAGTAGCCTAGTGCGTTTCACTAGCATGCGTATGATATTAACAAAGTGTTGTAAAACAAACATTTGACTTGACAACGACATAAAAATTCTTACACAAGTAGGAGTTGCCTAAACGTACATGACATATGGTCCGAGATACCAGTGTCACCAGATTTTACTTATTTTCTGAGAAACGAAATGTGTGTGATAGAGTTATAGTGTAGTGTGTACTTTTGAGCAATTCATATTTGCTAGCTTGAACCTAGGGCCAAGTTAAAGATATCAATGACTAAAGGCTAGGCTAATGGCTAAACTAATTACTCAATTAAAGTCTGAGTGATGATTTAGCAGCTGATTCCAAGAAATTAACCCATGGCACCAGTTTCAGTAGTCCATTAATAGTCTCACAAATTTTGTTTGTTAGAAAAGAGTCAAGTCTGGTGGTTCCGGGATATAAGTACCTATTTTATGTAGTTTTATTCCGTGTAGGAATAGAGTACCTGGCAAGGGTTATACCATACCTATAGAGCGGTGATACCTGCCCTGGTGCGTAATTCAGTGGTGGTCCAGTGGCCAATGGTGACTACAACGACAGTTCACGGTAGTAGATACATCCAGTCCAATCCAATCCATCAGCCTGTAAGCGTCCACTGCTGGACATAAGCCTTTCCAAGAGTAGATACATAGTTTTAAAGAATAGGAACCAAGTTACCTGTCTTTCCACTGATGTTGTTGAGAGGCGACTGGTAATTCACAGTCTTGGAGCTCACTATGCAGCTCATCACGAGCATCAGCACAGGCAGACATTGGCGTTGGAACATTTTGTTTTAACAATTATTTAACAGTTTAATTAATCACTTCACTACATTCACGATGCACTTCGGTTGGCGATTCCGTTGCACTGGGCTGGTCTGGTCTAATCTACTAATGAGGTGTTCTAATGAGATATCATCATTTTGTAAATTGCATGATTTCTATATAATCACTCTAGGTATAATTTTGTAACCGTGCAGTCTACCAAAACTTAGAAAATTTTATAATGTTACTTAGTAGTATTAGGTTGTTAGTCATCTACTGCAACTTATTTATTGCATTTTTTGTTTTACGTAAATTGAAAATTAATTAATTTTATAATTTTTTTCGTAAACTTGTTTCTGGAAACTTGGAAAGTTCTTGTACTATTATTATTAATATATCTATTACCTTTCAGCCTATGAAAAAAAAATGAACTTAGAATATTGTATCTTAGCATAGATTACGATGTACCTACTCTACTCATATTGTCTTTCCATAATACGTTGTCCTCGGTATTATAATAAAATTATTTCGCTACAATTGCGTATTATTTACAACATGCTAAGTAGATATAATTTGATTTTGCAACGCCAAAAATGCAACAATAAGATTAAGAAAGGATAATAATCAAATAATTATGTCGGCATGCCACTTTATTTTGATAAATTATTTACCTACAATTACATTGTATCATACATCAGACAAAACTTATATTGCATTGCAAATATAGTCCTAACAGCTGTATCATATTAAATACTGGTGTACGGTGCTGTGATACGTTATGCAATTTCTACTCGAATGGATTTCAAGATTAAACATTGTATTGTAGAGAATACTGTATTTACGGCGAAAGTTAAAAGGAACTAAGAGAACAATATTATTTTAATTGTAGACTTTAATTTCATGGGTAGATTATTTTTAACATTTATGGAAAACTATAAGTAAGAATATATAAGTAAGGTAGGTACCTACTGCAATATTGTTACAGGCTTTCCTCGCATAGGTCTGGGTGATGCCTATTTGTTTATTTAAAGTTTATATACTTTATTGTTTACAAGAAAAAATAACTACATCTACAAGTTCTATAAGTACCTACTATAGTATTATGAAGAGGTAAAGTTTGTAAGTTTGTTTGAAGGAAGTAATCTTTGGGCCTACAGAACCGATTTTGAAAATTCTCTCACCAGTAGAAAGATACATTATTCCTGAGTGACATAGGGCTATATTTTACAAAAAAAATAAGCTACCTGTGTGAAGCCGGGGCGGGTCGCTAGTATAAAATACAATATAGGTAAGTATGTATCGTAGACGAAACCGAGGACAAAAGTTAGAAATGTATGAAATATATTATTTTTAAGTATATTATTATAGTAAACAGAAGATGCTTAGAATTTTATTTAATAAGTAAGTATAAAAATTGTTATAGCTCCTTGATCAGAATCAAATTAAGATAATAAAGTTTCACTTCAAGGTAAGTACCTAGTAAGTACCTACCTACTTTTAAATCATACAGTCACACGACGCGATTTTGTATTGATAGCGATCGGTTCAATAAAAATGTAAATATTAAATGTCCTTACATTAATTTTATAAGTCGTTTTAAGATATTATCCCTGTGGCGAACAGATATCTCTGTCATTTTAAACAGCTTAAAACAATTACTTTCAATTTATTATATGAATGAAATTCATACCAATATACATTTAATGATATCAAGTACATACTAATAGTATCTGTTTACTATAGGTATTATATACGAAATAGAAGTTAAGTTTAGATATTAAGTTAGTAGATATACCTACCTAAGTCTAGTTTTAAGAGGATTACCAAATATTTTTATAACAAAGGACATGTCCCAGAGGAGTTACATCTAGGTACGTTAGGTGCTTACGTACCTAAAGTCTAATGGATACCAAAAAAATACAATTTAGGTTTTAGGTCTAAATAAGACAAGAAATCAACAGACGGAAACGTTTAAGTGCGGAAACCAGCCCAGAGACAAGAAAAAGAAGGCAAGAAATAACCGCGTCCGCAACAAATAATGAAATTAATTTCATATCAAAATGTCCTACTCCGATCTCCGTAACGTAAAATAATTACCAAATCACGTTATTTTTTATAAAATCAAATCTCGTAATTTAAACAAGTGTAAATTAAAAATTTATAACACCCCCGACGATCCAAAGTATTTGAGTTTTCCAAAACATCATTTTCAAATAAATAATTATGTATTTAGGCAACGTCCATCTTGACAGCTTGACATTTGTCAATTGACATAATATTATGAACCTAACGGTTATCTAACCTTCTTTTCTACAAGAAAACTAGAAAAGAGCTGATAACTCTTAAACGGCTGAACTAATTTTTTTAGATTATAGCTAAGAACACTCTCGATCAAGCCACCTTTCAAACAAAAAAAAGTAAATTAAAATCGGTTCAATCGTTTAGGCGCTACGATGCCACAGACAGATACACAGATACACACGTCAAACTTATAACACCCCTCTTTTTTGGTCGGGGGTTAAAAAGATCAACATCGGTAGGCGTTTTCTTAAATCGTTATAAAAATGAGTGAACTGACAGTCTGATAAAGATTTCACACAAAAGTGCAATAAAATATAATTAATTTTAATTTCTTCGCATAATCTCCGTTTCCGTCTGCACTAAATTACCCTCAATTCCTCGCAGACGCTGGAGATTTTATCATAATCGTAAAAAAGTTCGTTTTCGTGCTTAATTATTAAGGGTCACTGCACACTACACCTTAAGCTCCGTCAAAGGGCGATTTTATCGCTTTTCGGAAGGTTGCGATGGAACCCACAGATTAATTAATTATTATTGATCGTTCTAGTATTGGAAACTCTATTATGCAGCGACTAAACTCCAGTCGCAGTAATTATGAGTAGTTTAGTGACGCTCTAGCATCTTGTTGCACTAGCAACACTAGATTCTCCTTTCAGCAAAGGTTGCGTGGTAGAGATTGCTCTAAGCAATAAGGCCGCACTTTGCACAGACTTCTATCTATCTATCTTGTTGGTTAGCAAACAACACCGCACAAGTAACATTTTGTTACTTTTTAGGAGAGATGAAAAACTGTTTTAGTTTTAGAAAACTTTGTTTGGCAGCTTTGTGACGAGTTGTGTGTGAGTTCACTAAACGCTGTTTCTGTTTTTTAATAACAACTGATTATAATGGGTTGAAGTGTTTGAGTTTGTTAGTAGATCGAAGTGCCATCGAAATCTAAATGCGAGGGGTCTCTTCGTCACTCGCTCCATGCAAACGTAGTTCGTCTCTCATTGGAATAATAACCAATCATACTCAATGGAATTTTGTAGAAACGTTCCGGGAACTAATATCTATGTTCGGTTTCAAAGTTTCGCGGTCTTAAAAAATCACATACAAATCTTTGAGCCCCTGTAATTTTAAAACTACATATTTTTAGAAAAATCTAAAACACCACAGGCCCAGATATTAGTTTCTAGAATATGTCTGCAAAATTTTATGGACTTTGGTTGATTAATATTCAAATGAAATTGGGACTACGGTTGTATGGAGTGAGTGACGGAGAGAGCTCTGTTAATACATAATGAATGCGACAAAATGCAACATCTATGATCAACCCAGTCGGAAAATCGCTGATCGGCGATACAAAATATCGTGTGTTCGCAACTTAAAGTTGATACATAAATTCATGGCTCAAAGTCGTTTCATAAATTTTATTAATATGCGGGTGCATTATAATAAATGATGCAAATTCATTATTTTAAGCTGTTGAAATTTTGCTCATCGCAATAACTTGATTGAATTTTATTGATTGGTAAAGCCTCACTACCTATATTATAAATGCGAAAGTGTGTCTGATTGTCGTTCAATCTTGCCGCAACGGAGCAACGGATTGACAAAAAACACATGTAAAGGAATACAACACAGAAAGAAGAAAAACAGAAAAAAACAATTGATGTGACTTTTTGCATGGTTTAAAGAGTAATAGTTTAAAGACATGTAGAATGACATGGCTACTTTTATCTCGGAAAATTCAGAGGAGTTTCCAAAAGTTTTTTTAAATCTAAATCCACGCGGACGAAGTTGCGGGCATCAGCTAGTTTTTGAATAAAAGTTAATCTGACGATTAAGCTTTTTTATTTATTTTTTTACAAGGAAGACGTAAACAACATTGTTTTTTCACCTTAATGAGCATTTCCGGACTGCTGGACTTTATGAAATTATGATCGAAATCGAACTGAAGCTTTTTCCGAGCTTTAAATTTCAAGGAAAAAAATTGTTTTTTTCATATTGTGTAGTTTATAGGTATAAACCACAACACTACATTGAGCCAAAATAATCTTTAACAAATGTAAATTAAAAATTTATAACACCCCCGACAAGTAAAGGTTTACAGTAACTAGAAAAGAGCTGATAACTTTCAAACGCTGAACCGATTTTCTTGGATTATAGCTAAGAACACTCTCAATCTAGCCACCTATCAAACAAGAAAACTAAATTAAAATCGGTTCATTAGTTTAGGAGCTACGATGCCACAGGCAGATACACAGATACACACGTCAAACTTATAACACCCCTCTTTTTGGGTCGGGGGTTAAAAAGGAGCTTTATCTGCATGGTTTTGGAGGGATAATCTTTAGTCTATTTAAAAAGTAATTAAGAAAATAATTCAGATATGTCTCCCGGCGTGAGAGTGCCTCCATTGAGTGTCTTGTAGTGCAGGGCAAGACGCTCTCAAGGAACAGTAAATTGTTGAAGTCCTATGCTCTCAAAGAAGTTAAATATAAGTGAGTCATCCACAGAATAATGAAGAATAAAACGGTTGGACGCAAACTTTATTACAATATTTGTAACCTACATGTTTCGGATATTTTGTAACCTTACGTATTAATTACGTTTTTACTACTTTTCGTTATTTCATTTATTACTTACTATAAATCGTTGCAAGGGCGCCTTAAAATGGCGCCGAGATAACTATAGCCTGAAGGTCATGTTGTTTCTTTTTTCACTTAGTTTTTTTAGTGATTTTGCCTAGAGTTAGTACTCTTGAAAGAAATGGAAAGGAATCAACACCACATTGAATCACCGACACAGTATCAAGCTTAAGTAATTTAACATCTGTGCGATACTACATACTACCTATTTAGTAATTCCTTCTTAGGATTTATCTGACCAATAATTTTTTCAATAGTAATTAGATAAGGCTAGCTTTAAGTTTTATTGTAATACTAGCTGATGCCCGCAGTTTCGCCCGCGTGGATTGGTCAGATCCCCTGCAGCATCAGTTTTCAGGACTCCAAATTTTTTATGAAACAATGTCGCAAAATTCCTCTATCGATTAAAAAAGAAATGACGCAAATCGGTTCAGCAATCTCGGAGATTTCGGTGTACATAGGTAGAAAAACACAACTCTCTTTTTGAAAGTCGGTTAAAAAAGTAGCCTATGTTACTCCCTGGTCAATTCTCTACTTGTCTGTGAAAATTCCGTCAAAATCGGTTCAGCCGTTCCCAAGATTAGCCTTTTCAAACAGACAGACAGACAGACAGACAGACAGACAAAAATTTTGAAAACGTGTGATTCAGTTATAGTATCGTTCAAATAACCATATGACCTTAATATGCGGTAGTTATTTCGAAATTACAGACAGACACTCCAATTTTATTTATCTATACTAATAAATTATTTATTAGTATAGATTTTCATTAAAAAAAAAAAAAATTCAATCCTAAATCTTTGTAGTATAAAACAAAGTCACAATCTGTCGTGTTTGTGACAAGTTTGTCTGTATATTCCCTCGTAAAATATAACTTCTACTTTTTAATTTCCCGCCCTCTTTTTCGGAGCTACCTATACTTACTAACATTTGCTTTTATGGTGAAGAAAAACATCGTAAGGAAACCTGCATGCCTGAGAGTACCTACCCCATGTTGTTCTCAAAGCTGTGTGAAGTCTGCCAATCCTCACTTGGCCAGCATGGCGGACTGTGGTCTAAACCATTCTTATTTTGGTAGGAGAACCGTGCTCGCCCGGCGATGGGTTAAGATGATAATGACTTTACTTATAATCCGAAGCCAATGTATTTAATAGAATAGTTCCAAAGAAAATTGGCATTTCCATAGCATTTCCCATAGATTTATAGATATCATACTCATAATATTGTGTATGTACCTACCTATGCCACAGTTAACGAAAGTTCTTTAAGTTCGAAAGTATTTTTCTTTGATTTCATGTCACCATAGCCTGATATTTGACATATTCAATCCAGGATCACAGCGAGAGTTCCCTCACTCTGGTTCACTCTGCCTGTGTCGCGAAACGACATCAAACCTTTGAGTTGCGTAATGTTCAACGTCAATCATGCATGTATAACCGCATAGTACGAATATGTTTACTTGAATGTACTTTAAATATTTATGCGTAGAATATTTTAAAGTAAGTACCAGTTACTTCAACTGTCTGTCTGATAAGTTAACAAAGAAAATACACTTTAATCAGTTACGTGGGAGTATCTATAGAAATAAAATGTTTCGGGGCATACAAGTTTGTATGGAGACAAATCACACTAATATTATAAAGGCGAAAGTTTGTTTGTGTGTGTGTGTGTGTGTGTGTGTGTGTGTGTGTGTGTGTGTGTATGTTTGTTACTCCTTCACGCAAAAACTACTGGACGGATTTGGCTGAAATTCGGAATGGAGATAGATAATATCCTGGATTAGCACATAGGCTACTTTTTATCCCGGAAAACCAAAGAGTTCCCACGGGATTTCAAAAAACCTAAATCCACGCGGACGAAGTCGCGGGCGTCAGCTAGTCATTGAATATTGCTCAATTTTCATCATGTCATTAGTTCCGGAGATTACCTCTTACATTCAAACTTACAAACTTAAAAACTATTTAAATATCGGAAAATTATTTAAAGGAATAAAAAAACTTACATAGAAAAATAGTGCCCTAGTTTTTACTTGAGTTCTTTTTCTCTATGAACCAAAGTGAAGTAAGTCCTAATAGACAAAAATAAAAGGTAGTTAAGCTCTCAGCAGTTAAACTAATAACCTCATTAGACAAGTAACTCGCCTGTTAACAAGTAATAACTATACAAGACCATTGCAGATAATAAATAATTATATGTTGAACCACGTATGACGACATGGACAGAGGTATTTTCGCGGTCTAATAGAAATGTTGCTGAGACTTATTACTTAGTTGCTAAGCTCAATTTACTTATAAGATTGATTTCTCAAATGATATAGGTACCTACTAGCTATTAGTTTATCGACCATACAATTCACAAACATGGTGTATAAATACTAATAGTGTATAGTACTAAGTATAAATCTATTTTCTTTTTAAACATTTCATACCCTTTCGCTCAAACCAAGGCAAGTATTTTGTGTAATCAACATCGATGTAGGATTAGCCTTTCCCATACAATTCCGTCCGCAAAAATACGCTTGAATCTTACGTCATCGTCATTGACAAAGTCAATAGACTTTTGCAAATTCTATTGACTTTTTGAGCGCGTTTTTTATCTTTGAAGGGCCCATCCATATACATCGATGGTAATCAACAACCTATGACGAGTATTTATTCATCCAAGCCTATGACCAGTTCTGATTCTAAAAACTAAACAAATAGATACAATAATTTCTGAACTGTTTGATAATTTTTATTCAAGAGTAGAGGAACAAGATAAGTGGTACCTAGCGATGCACCAAGCTATGGGTCGACAAATTACCTCTTTTGGTAAAAAGTAAGAAGGTAGATACCTAGGTACGACAGAGGTCTATCTAATATTATTATATTTACTAATAATATTAGTATACTTAGATGACGTTCAACCGTACACAAATTACGCTAGTAAGAATAGCTGAAAAGAGATATTGATCTGTGACCTTTGATCAGGAGCCTTAGCCAAAGATCTTCTTTTAAACTATAACTAAAATCGTTCTATATTGCGATTATAGTATTTTGAAAGATCTAGGTATTTCGTTGCTCATTCGGTGATCTAGATCACGATAGTCATTGTTCTTTGAAGTTGAGCTATGTAAATGTATGTAGTATTTACGAAATGTATCGTTGCACAATAAAACCGTCTGCTTTTAAACCTATAGCTTGAATTTGCAAGTACCTAATTTTACCTTTCGTAATCTTATGGGTCCTACATATCATCAGGTAAACCGACTAAGTAATTTTCACGTCGGTTTTAGGTTTGTTACAATCGGTAGACGGTAGTTCGTCCAATCACACTAATATTATAAAGGCGAAAGTTTGTATGTGTGTGTGTGTGTGTGTGTGTGTGTGTGTGTGTGTGTGTGTGTGTATGTTTGTTACTCCTTCACGCAAAAACTACTGGATGGATTTGGCTGAAATTCGGAATGGAGATAGATAATATCCTGGATTAGCACATAGGCTACTTTTTATCCCGGAAAATCAAAGAGTTCCCACGGGATTTCGAAAAACCTAAATCCACGCGGACGAAGTCGCGGGCTTCAGCTAGTATATTGATAATGCTTGTCATGCAAACTGACATCGCCATACGTTCAAGTTGTATGATCAGCAGGGCGATTCAGAACGCTTCGATTCGGTAAGTTATCGTACGATAATTATTGAAAATACATCTTATCGTACGATAGCTTACGGAATGGAGTGTTCTGGATCGCCCAGCAAGTCTTCAAGCCTCAGTCGAAATATTGACGATATACTCGCTGGTGTGAAGCCTACATTACAATTTACCTATCATCCATCATGCAGATGCTATATTTTGATCACTGACATAAATAACATTTAGTAAACATGGCTTGCGTGTTGCCAGTGATGACTGATGACATATGGATCCAAGACATGGTCGCTCAATCGCCTCATAAGAAAGGTCAGAGCTACGAATAAATCGTAGGCTCAGAGACATTCGACAGACAGTACAGAGAGCTAAGCTTGGAGTTTCTCTCTCTACATGATCAAATCAGAAATGAGGAGAACCGGAGTGACAGCTTAGTTGACTTATATGCTTCAATACGATACATTGCTTCAATAGCTACCACAAGTTAGGCCAAAACATCATAAAGTCGAGATGGAAGAGCGATCAAAAAAACCGGCCAAGTGCGAGTCAGACTCGCGCACCGAGGGTTTCGTACTCGGGTTTATTTTTCCGACATTTTGCACGTTAAATCAAAAACTATTATGCATAAAAATAAATAAAAATCTGTTTTAGAATAAACAGGTAAAGCCCTTTCATGTGATACCCCACTTGGTATAGTTATCCCACATTGAAAATTGAAACACATTTAAATTTCTTTAAATTATGTAACTACAAATTCACGGTTTTCGGATTTATTCGTTTACTTGTGCTATAAGACCATCGATGTATAAGACCTACCTACCTGCCACATGATTCTAGGTGAACAGGAAATAGGTACCCTATAGGTTTTTTTGACAGACACGACGGACGGACAGACAGACAGACAACAAATTGATCCTATAAGGGTTCCGTTTTTCCTTATGAGGTACGGAACCCTAAAGACAGTTAATACGAAATTATTATTTCTCACTAATAAATTAAACATCAAATTCTGCTAAGTATACTACCTATACCTATAAATGCGTCCTATTATAGTAGTTTTATTATACTTACTTAATTGAGGTTTATAGGTACCTAATTGTATAGTTATAATTATAATTAGTAATAGATACCTACACATTCATGATCGGCATTCTGAAACCCGCGGTCAGTTATTAACACCTCTATCAGTGTGATATTTGAAATTGCGTCTATTAACCTCTACCGAAGGCCTTCTAATTCTGATTGGAACATCTTATAATATGGATCACATTTAATCTATAAATATTCACAATATTTGTTTCGAATGATTATTTAGTGATGATTTTGATGATTTGGAGTTTTATTGCCACATTAAAAAATCCTAGTGGTACCAAATCTCAAAAAATCTATGACCCTTGACTACATATCTCTCAATATGAAATGTACACACTCCTTATGGCCTACATAAACATTTAACTGTAATTTGTATTTAAGCCATAATATGTACTTAAGCAATTTATTATTTATGTATCTGATACGTCCACGATTTCGTTCGCGTGGATTAAGGTTTTTAAAAATTTCTTGGGAACTCTTTAATTTTTAATCACATCCCCGTGATATCGCTGTACCAAATTTTGACAGAATCGGTAGAACAAACGGATGGACCGTGAAACTGACTAACTGTGAAAGTTTCCCTGAAGATAATTAATTTTAAAAACCAAACCAATATGAAATGCTATTAAAAATATTGGTAGGTATTTTTAAGGATATAGTAAATTCAAAATATTTGAAACAATAGATATATTTTTTGGTAGAGCATCTCTAATATCTATTTTCAACTGTGCACCGTGAGTCAGACTCAGTTGACCTTCGTCTAGATAGCTTTGGGTGGTAAAGTAAAAGTGATCAGAGATGAATCCTACACGGATACAGCCGGGGGCGGTCGCTTGTCACAAATATATGACCTTCAGATGACTAACACTTTTTATAGGTCACTGCGCATCCTTTACATATTAAAGTTTAGGTAGGTATATATTTTAGCGATTTTCGGTCTATGTAATCGTAATCCAAGCTAATAATTGTAAGTACTCGTAGATATCTAATTATACTTTATACCAGTCCGTCGCGTCGGCTCACCTGTACGTCCGTTTGTGTAACAGCCATTTTAAAACTTAACTGTAAGAGCTAAGAGGCACAGAAATCCGTCACTTCAAAAAGGTTATGTACCTACCTACTTATTTAAAACTACTTTTAGACCTCTCTATAGAGATTCTATAGAAGGTAACGTATTAGCACCGTTTAAAAAATTGTACCCAGGGGATTCCAACAGAGTAGGTAAGTAATTTTTTTATGCGAGTCTTAATCATGAGTTTCAGGATGAAACTGAAGTTTTTGCTCTAAGGGTTACCTCTAGAGTACCTACCTATCTAGGGTCTGAACCTAAGCTGTTTAACACGTTTTAAAATGTCGTAACATTAGATTGATCTTGACTCGCTAATTGAATCGGCATCCTGCATTAATAAACATTAGGATAATGAATTTATTAGTCTTGAATGTGGGTATATTTTTATGAGCTTTTTTTGCTGATGGTAGTCAGTTTCCGCATAAATATGATCGCACATGATAGACGATGAAGAAGTTTAAGTAGCTCGCTTCCTAAGGCCAGGGACAAATTGGCGGAATTTCCCTCCAGTATTGAAATGTCTGTGATAATATCTTGGAGGAAAAAACGTCGCTCATTCACGAGCACAATATGTGCATATCGGCATCCGTCAGATCATGAATTTTTTCGGTAAATTATTATGAAACGCCGCCATTTCATGATTTGGCCAGGCAGCACCCACCATATCGTTCAACACTCATCGTTTGATGATTTGCTTAGCTATATTTAAGCACTAGCTGATGCCCGCAGCTTCGCCCGCGTGGATTGGTCAGATCCCCTGCAGCATCAGGATTGAGGAGTTGGACTCCAAATTTTTTATGAAACAATGTCGCAAAGTTCCTCTATCGATTAAAAAAGAAATGACGCAAATCGGTTCAGAAATCTCGGAGATTTCGGTGTACATAGGTAGAAAAACACAACTCCCTTTTTGAAAGTCGGTTAAAAAGTAGCCTATGTTACTCCCTGGTCAATTCTCTACTTGTCTGTGAAAATCCCGTCAAAATCGGTTCAGCCGATCCGAAGATTACCCTTTTCAAACAGACAGACAGACAGACAGACAGACAGACAGACAGACAAAAATTTTAAAAACGTGTGATTCGGTGTTGGTATCGTTCAAATAACCATATGAGCTTAATATGAGGTAGTTATTTCGAAATTACAGACAGACACTTCAATTTTATTTATTAGTATAGATATGGATGAAATGGCGGTGTTTCATGATATGTTGAGGAATTTCATGATCTGGCGCTGACGTGCACATAGCCTATTAGTTACACGTCTATAACCGGTACCTTCCTCAGACTGTTTATTCAAATTAAACGAGCATTAAAATAATTTCTACGAATAATTAAACTTTGATTGACTCTTGTCTTGTACCTATTCTTAAATAACTTGTTAAATGTATTTATTTATTTGCCTTCACATTTACTTATTTCTGGTAGGCCAGACTTGTTATGAACACGTCGAATTATATTTTTATGTCGCCAAAAATCCGCGGGCATTTTTGTGACTATTCTTTCATCTACGAGTATTTGAGTAGGTAGATAGGTAACTATAGGTAAGTACTGAATACTGATGGTAACACTCTGTTTTCTCTCCTTTCTAAATTAATCTTTATTGGGTGCTCAATTAATCATAGTGACTTACAGACCACGTGTTTAATTTACTCTTATACTTAATATGAGATTTATTATGAACATTTTACGGCCGAATACTGAAAAAAAAATATAAGAGCGCTCCAAAGTTTCAAATTCCAAACTCAGAGGTATCACTGGTTTTAATAGAGGAGGTTCTTAATTCGGCATGTTTTTTGTCCAAAATTACAGTAGGTATTTGGCGGCTACACAAAATTTACATGCATTGCAAATATAGCGTAGGTAGGTAAAGCTAATGGTTTCTATGAGTAGATACGTAGATACCTGAAGCGTTTTGAGGCTAATTAACCGACTTTTCAGTTATACAAAGAAAATTATTAACTCCGTAGATATTCTCTTAGCACTATTACTTTTTGATACTGATTGCAAATAAAACATGTAAATGAACCGGAAGAGTTTTTTTAATTAAATAGTCTGAAACGTCCATGAACATTTCATAAAAGGGATACCTAGCTAGTAGGTACCGACAGTCCATTCATATATCTTTTTCCATTTCTAAATATTTTAGCGTATTCTGTAACCGTCTAGGTATAAACCTAGACATAATCTGTCCGTATATATCGACTCGGTAGAACGACAGCTTATGTAATTTCCTGCAAAGTTGTTTAGTTAGTAGTTATAAGCAATACTATCTAAATTATCGTAGGATTTTGCCAATACTCAACTGAAATAACGGAAATTATAATAATATTAAAATATGATTGATTTTTGCGTTTAGTTGCCTTTATTTATTATTTTTCTGTACCTAGGTAGGTAGGTACCTACTCTGTACCTAAGTATTCTTTGGATTCAAAATTATTATTTTAAGGTTTTTTAATTAGTTCTGAGACCACATATATATACAAATGTTACGCATACTTAAAATTTGTGGGTACTTAATCGAAAACACAACTTTAACAATCTTATAAAAGGTTACTAAAGTCAGTTTAAGTCAGTTTTGCATATTATTCGGAATAATATGTGGTTAGGTACTACCTACCTATGCAGCTGTTTGAAGCGGCCTGCATAATCATCTCTGATCATCGTACAGCTTTACTTTCATGGAAAGATATATAAGTAATATATGTATTTAGTAGTAAGAGACAGGAGTAGTAGTTGTAGAATATGGCTGTTATTAGATAAGTATAAAACCTAATGTTTAGTCTACAAGCAGTTTTAAACTTTTCTGCTTTTACACAAGGCTTTACGGCTCTGGGTTCCAGTTTAACTCATGTTTTAAACCTGTTCAGGAACGAGGAGCAACATGACATCACTTAGTATTTGAATGCAACGAATTCTGTTCCTGTCACCTTAATGTCAAGGTTAGGTGAATGCAGATTATTAATAATTTAATTTTATAAATAAGATTAAAATAAAATAAAACCCACGCATAAAAATACCTGGCAACTTACGAATTTGGTAAAATTAAAAAGAATTAAAATATCACAGAAAACCTCATTAGTCACTGACAGTTATGTTAATCACGAAAAATTAAAAAAAAAAAGATTATGAAACGTCAAAACACGCGCTTAGCTACGCGCGGGCGCCGCGAATGGTGCGGTTATACTAAGGCTATACAATGATAAAATAAGCAAAGCTTTTATGTAACCTTCGGCTTGAAAGCCGCATTCTTTGCGGTCAAGCGTCGTGTGATGATCAGAGATGTTGCAAACGACACTCTCCAAATAAACGTTGCGTTTGTTTGACCTTTGCAAGGTTTCTAATGGTTAATTTGTGTTACCTACTGAGTACGCGTGAATACCACTTACCTACATCTGACAAACAGGTTCTATTATAAGGGTTGTATATGTCTAGGTATGTTTATGTAGGTTTATTATTGTTTCTAGGCGTTGATAATGTTATTATACAACTGTATGTTAAATTACCTAGTAGTTTTAGTATTGTAGGCTACACTAAGCTATAGGGATGCTGAAAACATTGTTAAAGGCTCACATTCAGGCGATTTCAATTTTAAAGCATGCTTTTATTATACTCGTATAATGTAAAGAGATGTTACATATTACAATATTTTTTGGAAACAGTATAGGTACAGTATGCAAGAGCACGCTGTAAATCATTTTAATATGAGGCACCAGTCCACCTCGTATGGGTTCTTTTCTGATTTTTTGGGTTCTGTACCCAAGGAGTCAAAACGGAGCCCTATTAATATTACCCTGCTGTCTGCCTGCCTGCATTTTTCTTAACCCTAGCATGTGGGGTATCATTGTTTAGAGCTCTTTAAGTAGAGTGCGTATACGGGGGGCAAAGTTGTCAGTTTTAGGCCATTTTCGTGGTTTTAGAACATTTTTTGGGGGTTTATTTCATGGTTCATATATTTGAACGTAGAGTCAGCTGTTGCAATTAAGAGCGCTCGCCATATGTTAAGACGTATCCTGTTTCTACTGGAAGTTATAAATTACATTGTGCTGTCCATTCCGACATCACTGGTGCTGTCGCCTGTCAGTGTGCCCATCCTATCCTCGGAGGAATGACCATAATTGATCTGTGCCTCGGCCCTCAGACACTAATTTATTCGTAAGTTGGAGTCTGTAAAGAAATGCCAGTAGGAACATATGTCAACAAGATGTAAATACCTACTCAGGTAATCCTTTAAACTTTAAAGGTTAATTTACCGGGGCCCGGCGTACGGTGTAGCATTACTCCACGAATGTCATCAAAATCGTTACCACCCTACTGGCAAAGCCGTGCCGCCAAGTGATGTAGCGTTTCGGTACGATGCCGTGTAGAAACTAAAGGAGTATGAGGTTAATGAAAACTGCCATACTCCTTCCAGATTAGCTCGCTTTCACCTTAGACTGCATCATCACTTACCACCAGGTGAGATTTCAGTCAAGGGCTAGCTTGTATTAAAAAAAGTCTATGGCATGGACGAGCTCTAATATTATAAAAAAAGACTAAGTTTGTAACTTTGGATGTAGGGTGTAAATGCCCGGATTTCATTCAGAAAATTCTTTGACTGATCTCTCTCGCTCCTGTCGTTTCGCTTCATTCCTGAAGATCGTGGTCCTGATAAGATCCCAGCCTCGAATGGATCAGATGTTTGATGTTTCCATTTTCTTCAGCCGGTGATCATTTCCGCGATGGTGTAGAACTTTCACAAATTGGATTCCTTCATTTGGTCAGACCATATTGTTGGTGATAGTGCTTTCAATGATAGATAACTACATATTATCCCAGAGTGCTATAGACTTAAATATCACACAGACCAAGTCGCGAGCAAAAGCTAGTGTCTTACAAAAAGCGTTCTATTTTATCGAATAGAATTTAAGTTTTGCCTATCGCATAAAGTATAATATACTTACTTATGTAGGTACTATTTAGATTTTAGATACCTACTATAGGCGATTTATGCATGATTTATTTTAAATTTAGTATCAAAATAACTAAAGATGACATGAAACTAAAATGGACAGGCCACAAAAGGACTGCGTGGACGCAATTTGTAAAACAAAATACTGTTTCAAAGGTCAGGCGATGAAAAATGTTATAACATCAGGATAAATGTCAAGATTGGGATTTGGGCGCCATATAGGTCTTACTTACTGTAAATAGAATAACATCCGTTTAACCTTAAGCCTATGGGATGTGGTATATAATTTATGTTACACTCGAAGACCGCAAACGCTCATTGAGCGAAAAAACAGCTCACAACGCGTTATGATAACTGTATAACATCTGAATCGCGCAATTCAGTTTATGGCCCTTATGAAAGCGCTCAGTACACAAAGACCACAATGTAGTAAAATTCTCCACGTAGTCCTGTGATAAAGAAGACTGCATGGAGGCAGGTATGTCTGTCTGTCCTTCCGCTAGAGTGTATTTGTAAAGCTTGAAGCCCGAAACTTGCGTAGAATTTCCCGAAAGAAGCGAGCCTACTCTATAGCCCGGCGACCTCCTCCGTAGCGAAACGAAGCTCGAGCTATGTGGCTCAAGTAAGCAAGTTGAATAAAGGGGCGACAACGGAGCCATGGCTGCGTAAGCGTAGACGTAGCGCGTACCCTTGCGTTGTAATGTATGGAACTGTATGAAACATGGCACACCGCTTGCGTGGCGTGAACGTTCACGTAGACGTAATGCGTGCAGTTACGTCTACGGGTTCACGCACGTCATTACACACGTGTCACGTGTACGTGCTGCATACGCATTTGGTGTGAATCGACTATTAATCATCATCATCATCCGACATCACATTTTACGTCACATCATTAGGTGATTATCTCTCTCCACTTTCGTCTGCGTACCTATCTTGTTTGGCTGAAGTAGGTTCGTCTGTCTGGAATGATCTTTTGAAACAATAAGAAGTAACGAAGAATTTCAAAGTCGCAAATTCTGTAGGACTGGTCTTGTGCGTGACTGGTTTTCGCTGGAACTAGGTGGTCGGTTGGTTGCTTGGTTTTCACGATCTTGATAAATGCAGTCTAGATGGATCTTTTGTATCTATCTGCATTAATTTTACTTTACTTTTTTATACTTATATTGTTGTAATATCAGAATTTCAGGAAATTGTCAGGACCAAATAAATTGTGCGTAAGTATTGTTTACATAAAAGGTGTGCGATATTTTCTGATATATCGAGTAAAACTGTAGTGCGATAAATATTTAAGACATTTCACATTTCGCACGGATTTTATCTTAACCTTTGTCACTTTATAATACTTAAAAATGTAAGGTCGTATCTGTAGTACCAATATAATACCTACTTAAGGAATTTATGGTGCTATTCATTAGTCTTATATATCAGCATTTCTTGCTATTTTCCGGTATGATAGGAATTTGAGTTTAAATGCACGTGCAGCATGGTCTGTAATATGTATGAATAAGTCCTAAGTGACTGTAATTATGAAACACGTGGTAAGAATAAACAACAGATAGGTAGGATAATTAAACGCCTACAGTTTGTTAAAATAATAACTATTAATTAGGTACATTATTGCATAATAATTATCATGTAGGTTGCCTGGAAGAGATTACCAAGTGATAAGGCCGCCTTAAGCCTTTAATCCTAATTTATATGTATTGTGCAATTTTTTTTTCTTGTACAATCTGTAAGTATATAATTTGTGTGTAACTGTACATAAGATACGAGTTTTAGTTTAACAATATATTTTAATACCGAGTAGGTATGTACCTAAATTAATCTATTTAAGCCAACGCCCTAAGTGAAAACTTTGCAATTGTTTTGCAATTTTAATCGGCAGGTCAAAATAATATATAATAGCATGAATGGAACCTTCTCTGTAAATATAATTATTAAGCGAATTAATTAAACTTCAAGCAGTATAGGATCTATTATGGGCATCTGACTTTTATAATGAAGCTTTTAACTCGAGCACGTATTCGAACCAATCAAGAAAGCGTATTAAAGGATCTATTGACTCTATAGATCCTTTAAGGTCAAAGTACTCGTATATCCGCTTAAGTGCGGTCCAAGTCAATCTGTAGGACGCTTTATAATTAAAATACAAATAAAAATAAAACCGGGCAAGTGCGAATCAGTTTCGCGCATCAAGGATTCCGTATCTTGGAACAACATCAACATATTATAAATAGTTATTTAGTAAAATAATTATTCGATCGTCTCAAAAAACAAATCCCTATATTATTAGGGACAGCACTATTTCGGTTCCTCGTAGCTTTTGTTTTAGGTTGACGTTAAAATATTACCACCGTTACCTATTTCACGTATTATTTGGCTTTCAAAAAATGTAGCTACCAATATTATATTTTAAACTAAATAATACAATTTTTAACCCCCGACCCAAAAAGAGTGGTGTTATAAGTTTGACGTGTGTATTTGTGTATTTGTCTGTGGCATCGTAGCTCCTAAACTGATGAACCGATTTTAATGTAGTATTTTTTGTTTGAAAGATGGCTTGATCAAGTGTTCTTAGCTATAATCCAAGAAAATCGGTTCAGCCGTTTGAAAGTTATCAGCTCTTTTCTAGTTATTACTGTAACCTTCACTTGTCGGGGGTGTTATAAATTTTCAATTTACACTTGTTAAATTATTATTTGATTTGCAATTTACAAGTGAACAAGCAATAAAGTCGATAGCATTAGTAACTGAAATAAGCAGCTGTGGCAAACACGAAACAAACGAAGTAGTCCTATCTTTTTTTATCATTTTGGTACGGAACTCTAAAATATTCATGAGCAAAAGCAAAAGTACCTACTCATATCTCAGAACTGACACTTTCGTGACCAGCATTTCAATAAAGTCTGAATATTACCTACTTTTCGTGACTCGGGTCAGCCCGATAAGTTTCCGGTCGCGACACCGCAACTGCTTCGTAAAATTAAAACCGTCTCTACTTAAATCGACTTTGTACAGTTGCTAAGAGTTTTGAAAACTCTTGCTTGCTGTATAAAGTACCTATTCGTCTTAGAATAACATCTACTCATGTGGAATAACTTCGTATTGGAAATTGTAGTTCTGCACATATGAGTAACTACTTAGTAAGAGCGCTGTTTTATTGTACAATTCTTAGTTTCGTGGTTTCGGTGACTCTTTATCTATAATTTTTAGAAAAAAAACCGCTGATAAACTGGGGGGTCGGTGCGCGGTTCGCGATTTCAGAAACGCACCTCTAACTTATCAGAGTTATGTGCAATTTAAGCATAGGGTTTAAGCTATTAAATATCACTTGCTTTCATAAAACATCGTGAGGAAATCTGCATGCTCAAACGTCTGTGTAAAGCCTGTCAAACTGCACTTGGTCAGCATGTTAGACTATGGTCACACCCTTCTCATGCTGAGAGGAGAACGGTTCTCAGTAATGAGCCGGCGATGGGTTGATCATGATGATGATGATGAAGTTAAACCAAGCACCCATGTTGGTCTGAATGTCAGAGTCGCTGTCAAAGTTCGGTAAAATGTCTGTCGCATGGATATAGCAACTAGGAAGTAACAAGTGTAAATTAAAAATTTATAACACCCCCGACAAGTGAAGGTTACAGTAACTAGAAAAGACCGAAAAGACCTGATAACTTTCAAACGGCTGAACTGATTTTCTTGGACTATTCCGCGCCTACGATCTAAAGTATCTGAGTTTTCCAAAACATCATTTTCAAATCTTGTTTCAAATAAATAATTATGTATCTAGGCAACGTCCATCTTGACAGCTTGACATTTGTCAATTGACATAATATTATGAACCTAATGGTTATCTAACCTTCTTTTCTACAAGAAAACTAGAAAAGAGCTGATAACTCTTAAACGGCTGAACCAATTTTTTTGGATTATAGCTATGAACACTCTCGATCAAGCCACCTTTCAAACAAAAAAAAGTAAATTAAAATCGGTTCATTCGTTTAGGCGCTACGATGCCACAGACAGATACACAGATACACCGATACACAGATACACAGACACACAGATACACACGTCAAACTTATAACACCCCTCTTTTTGGGTCGGGGGTTAATAAATAATTCTAGGTCCTTTGTTCTATTTTCTTTTTGCCGACTTTTTATTAGAACAACTATACGTAGGTATAGGTACCTAGCTATATATCGATCGACGTTTATTATAAATATGCATCCAGAGATATTTTTCCAAAAGACTAGAATCGGGGATTAATTAATATCTGATAATTTAATCAATTTCCCACGCAGCAGCAGACTAAAGTTTATAAGCCGGCCCCGGTTTAAGTAAATATTATAATGAATATGGTCAAAAGGGTAAAAAAAGACATGTTCATTACACTAAATCAAGTTCCATCAAGGACAGTTCCAATACAAACTGACCGCTTTCAGCGCCTAGCGAGTGCAATGTTCCCCCAGGCACGTTGTAAAGGCCAAGGCCTTAAAACTAGGGCTGTAGGTTTTATTTACTCGCCATTAAGTCAACTTTAAAGGTCTGGATGATTGGGAATGCCTGGCAGGTTTATTACGAATAAAACGACCAGTGAAGATGGGCTAGTCTTGGAATAAATGATAAAAAGCGGTGCAATTATTCCTGACTTAATTGGAGACCATCTTTCTTTCACATCTTCGTGTCATTCACAGTGGATACCTACTCTGAAGCGAGGCCACTGAATTGATGACATGAAACTTTATTTTGTTGCTTCGAAGGATAACCATAGAAATTAAGTTTATGGATTACGAAATTAATTTTAAAGTAAATAAAACAGACGGGCTTTATCTACGATGTTTTTGGTTAAGAAGTAATAAACACTTTTATATAAGTGTTTTATTAACATCTAACCGCCCGTCCACACACTGCCCGTGTGACTTGGGAAGGAGCGAGGAACGGAGGCAGAGACGTAGTGTGGCTGCGTTACTCGCGTGTTCCTCGTTCACGGCCGTCGCTCCCTATTTTTAACCCCCGACCCAAAAAGAGGGGTGTTATAAGTTTGACGTGTGTATCTGTGTATCTGTGTGTCTGTGTATCTGGCTGTGGCATCGTAGCGCCTAAACGAATGAACCGATTTTAATTTACTTTTTTTTTGTTTGAAAGGTGGCTTCATCGCGAGTGTTCTTCACTCCAATCTCTTCAATCCAAAAAAAATTGGTTCAGCCGTTTAAAAGTTATCAGCGCTTTTCTAGTTTTCTTGTAGAAAAGAAGGTTAGATAACCCTTAGGTTCATAATATTCAAGTGTCAATTGACAAATGTCAAACTGTCAAGATGGACGTTGCCTAGATACATAATTATTTATTTGAAAATGATGTTTTGGAAAACTCAGATACTTTGGATCGTAGGCGCGGAATAGTCCAAGAAAATCGGTTGAGCCGTTTGAAAGTTATCAGCTCTTTTCTAGTTACTGTAACCTTCACTTGTCGGGGGTGTTGAAAATTTTTAATTTACACTTGTGTCAGTAAGTATGCAAAAGCGCACACGCTGTCACACTTTCGACGTCCGGCGGCGTCGCGATTAATTGCGCGAGTAGAGCAGTGTGTGGACATGGTGTGGACACACAGTTAGGGATCAATGTCTATTGTCTACCATACATATCTTGTCTACCATGCGTTTTACAGACTAGGACTTTTGGCCTCGTAGTAAATAATTTGAGTAGATATCCGTCCGTCTGTATGTCTGTCTGTCAGCGGGCTGTATTTTGTGAACCGTAATAGGCAGATATTGAAATTTTCACATAACGTGTATTTCTATTGCCGCTATAACAACAAATAAAAAACCGGCCAAGTGCGAGTCAGACTCGTGTACTGAGGGTTCCGTACTCGGGTATTTTTTCCATCATTTTGCACGATAAATCAAAAACTGTCATAGATAAAAATAAATAAAAATCTGTTTTAGAATGTATACGTAAAACCCTTTCATATGATATCCCACTTGGTATAATTATTATTAATTTTAATAATATATTTTAATGATGTAATAATTTTATAATTTAATGTGTATGATTTTATAATTTTTTTTAATGATGTAACCACAAATGCGCGGTTTTCAGATTTATTTCTGTACTTGTGATATGAGACCTACCTTTCTGCCAATTTCATGACTCTAGGTCAACGGGAAGTACCCTATAGGTTTCTTAACAGACAGACAGACTACAAAGTGATCCTATAAGGGTTCCGTTTTTCCTTTTGAGGTACGGAACCCTAAAAATTATTTAAAAAATGTTATGTCTTGTACGGGTACCCTTCGTCCAATACGCATTTGACCGATTTTTAGTGCAATCAGTGGAATGTGTGATTCTCCAACCTTGGTTCAAAATCGACCGGTTCAAATGTCACCAGATTCCCAAACTGGTTACGTTCGCTAGATAGAGTTGAATCCTAGGTTCATTTTGTTTGGCCAGTAAACTTTATTATTATAAACTTACACAATTAAGTAGGCGTACTTTTATATTTTATGGCTTCCTTGACTTTTAGTTTTAATAGGCGCAAAATGATTTGTAATAAAGTGGGTAGCGCATCTTTTTATCTGCAGTATTTAATTTATGGTTTATTTAGGCTCAATGCAGATTGTAACAGAAAACTGTTACATACAATATTATGTATAATAGTGATTCGTAGGTAAGTAGGTACCTATATAGCATCAAATATTTTGTAAATTATGTTATGTAAAAGCATGTAGGGATAGATATGACAATATTATTTGCGTATGGCGTATTATTATCATCTCTACGATGCGGGTTCTCTAGGGATGTATTCCTTCAAGCAACATTACTCTGAAAAGTTATAGGTGCATGTCGGGATCGAACCCATGAATTCCCGAATAGGAGGCGGTCTTAACTACTAGGCTATCACAGCTTACTACTCTTACTACTGCATGCCTTAGAGTTTTCCACAAAGGTACGTAAAGTCTGCCAATCCGCACTTGGCCAGCGTGGTGGATTATGACCAAACGCTTCCCATTCTGAGGGAAGACCCGTGTTCAGTATTGAGCCGACGATGGGTGAATCATGATATTGATGACTATGATTTAAGATAGTCTATGGAAACTGTAAATGTGGCAGATGATTTCCGCACCACAACCTTCCTGCTATAAATAAAAACTGGAGCAATTATATTTTAATGACAAACACGGAAAAACTTTTATATAGCTATATCGGAAAATTAAAAAAAAAAATAACAGGGATCTTTCCGTCACTTACTCCATACAATCGTAGTCCCAATTTCATTTCAATATTAAGCAACCAAAGTCCATGAAATTTTGCAGACATATTCTAGAAACTAATATCTGTGGTTTTAGATTTTTCTAAAAATATGTAGTTTTAAAATTACAGGGGCTCAAAGATTTGTATGTGAATTTTCAAGACCGCGTAAATTGGAAACCGAATATTTTAACGGAAATCTGGAAAACCACAGGCATAGATATTCCCGTTCCCGGAACGTTTCTACAAAATTCTATTGAGTATGATTCGTTAGTATTAAAATGAGAGACGAACTACGTTTGTATGGAGCGAGTGACGGAGAGACCCCTCTTTACCCAGGAAGCGACCCAACATTTTCAGTGTGTCAATTAGTGACATTCATTAAAATTTAAGTAGGTACTGCCTAAGCGGAACAGGGGCTATAAAGAAATCAATCAAGTCGATATATCACGCTGAAATGTTTTGCAATCTACATAATTTTAATATTTTTAATGGATACATGCAGATGTTTAAGTTAATTATAGGTCATCTTCAATATTTCGAAATGGATCAAATTATAAGGTAATATAATTTATTGAGTCTTCACATAATATCATCTAAACAGGATGTATTAGTTACTAATGCATGATTTTTGCTGATTTATCAAATATTTTAATTAATTTATTATACTATCCATATTGTGCATATTAATTATCTATTTAAGGTCGGTCATATAGCATGACATTTCGTGACACGTCTAGCGCAGTAAAGAGTTATAAAATATCGATAAGATAATTATTAACATAATCTTAGTTTAAGGAACTATCGATGTATGCGACGAAAAAAATACAAGAGACAAGAGATACCGTAAATAAAAGAAATATATTTATGAGGGAGGAAGGTACAAAATAACAGTAAATTGTTAATTATATTTATATTTTATAACATAATATTTGTCTTTCTGTACGTCTCGTCTTTCAGTTCGTTACCTATCCCTTCAAGCATTGTTTTTCAGATTACTTGGAAATACAGTTGTTTGTTGCGGAATGGTTTGTGACATAGTACCATGAATGTACAATAGGTGGCGCCCAAGCAACAATGAAACGCATGATAAGGATTAGCATATATTTTATAATTTTATATCCTACTCTATCCTGTGTCTAAAACGTTGGTATAATTTTTGGACACGCCATCCATAGAATAGAATAGAACGGAAGTGCTTTTGAATCGTCAAAATAATTTACCATGACTGGTTCGAAATACTGTCCCTACAGAGAAGAAGCAGCAAAAAACTCTGCCATCAGTTTTATGTACATATTTTATAGGTATTTACTTAGTTATATGCCTTACTTTTTGTTTGTTAAACTTTTGGTACGTACCCAAAAATACCCATTTTTTGTACATACAAAAAATGACTTGAAATTACTCTTAAGAGTCTTTCATATTATAGTAGGTATATAAGAGTATAGTTATTAATATCTATATCATATTGAGCGATATTTATAGTTTGATCGATTATTATAATATTATAATCGATATTTCTTTCAAGATCTAAAGGCATCACTATTAAACAATTTATAATTGTGTTATTGTTAAGAACATTTCGACAAATGAACACGGCGTAGTTGAATTTAATTAATTTCAGACAGCTGATAGGTACACGCCCACTTCAGTGACACTAGGAAACTAGGCAAACATGCAAATTTTTTTAATTATTTTTTTTGCTAAACGGAAGGTACATTTATTAGGGTTCCGTACCTCAAAAGGAAAAACGGAACCTTTATAGGATCACTTTGTTGTCTGTCTGTCTGTCTCTCTGTCTGTCAGTCTGTCTGTCAGTCCGTCCGTCCGTCCGTCGTCGTGTCCGTGTGTCAAGAAACCTATATGGTACTTCCCGTTGACCTGAATCATGAAATTTGGTAGGTAGGTAGGTCTTATAGCACAAGTACAGAAATAAATCTGAAAACCGCGAATTTGGGGTTACATCATTTAAAAAAATTAAAATGTGTTTCAATTTTCAAAATAATATACCAAGTGGGGTATCATATGAAAGGGCTTTACCTGTACATCCTAAAACAGATGTTTATATTTTATTTTATGTGCAATAAATAGTTTTTGATTTATCGTGCAGAATGTTGGAAAAAATATCCGAGTACGGAACCTTCATTGCACTTGGCCGGTTTTTTTTTAAATATTGGTAAGTAACTGATTCTTTAGCTAGGTACTTCCTGTTGCAGTCAAGTGTGGTTTGGGTCATCATCATCATCATCATCATCAACCCATCGACGGCTCACTACTGAGTACAGGCTTCCTCTCAGAATAAGAAGGGTTTGGCCATATCCCACCACGCTGGCCAAGTAAGTAGAGGTACCTACGGACTTCACACACCTTTGAAAACACTATGGAGAACTCTCAAGCATGCAGGTTCACGATGTTTTCCTTCACCGTTAAAGCAGCGCACATACTAATTAGCTCTGAAAAGTTAGAGGTACATGGCCGGAATCGAATCCTCTACCCGACTTCCACTAATACGAGACCGACGTCTCATATCCACTAAGCTATCACCACTGGTAACAGCTGTAGGTAACAGTATACCTATCCATTCCCAAATAGGCAAATCCTACTAAAGGTAGTAAATCCTATACTAGTGTAGTAATAAAGTAGTAGAATTCAAGGTAGAATTAGGTTTCTGAATTTTCCATCTAGATTTTTTATCGTCGACTTTATTCATATATTCAGAGAATTGCGTCTAAAAAGGTGTGTACCACCGACAACATACCTATATTGGCGTTCTTATGAGTAGATAATTAATTATTACCCTATTAAAATAAACTTACGAAATACCTTTAAGATAAGCCAATTCGTTTTAAATCTGGGTTAATTTAGTTTTTTAAATAATCAGTATAATTCTGATGATACTTTTATGACGCTTTAAAATTAATTGAATTGGGTGAAGTCAATGTGACTAATTTCACTCTGGATCTCTGAAAATTCCTTTACTTATTCAACTAGTACAAAATTAACCCAGAATTAGGCTGCCTTTCCACAAGAGATGTGCTATGCTACGTTGCTCTGCATGTGTGTGATATCCACCAATCATTTTCATTGCTCCACATAACTTACCATTGGTGAAAATGGGTTCAAAAAAGCTACGGAGGGATACGTGCTATGGATGCGTGCTATGGATGCGAGGATGCGAGTTACGGATGGGAGCTACGGATGGATGTTACGGATGTGCGTTTGGTGTAGCCCGCATGCTCTCCCTACCGTCGATGCATCGCTTAGCTCAAGTCGCGAATCTACCTCGCACAGCTACCTTTCGGCGCTGGCGCATCTTCAGAACTCATCTTACCCACTCGGCTACATCGCTTAGCATTAGTGGAAACCATCACATAGTTTCATAGCTTAGCTTTGACCTACTCAGAGCATAGCTGCATAGAACATGTTTGGTGGAAAAGCAACCTAAAACATTATATCAATTTGCTTACGATAACTAGTCTCCGACTCGCCTTCGTAAGAATGACTGCTATACTTTTTACTCCTACCTGAAACAATAAAACAGAAAACCTTGAGACAAATGTATATTAAGTCTGTTAAAGATGATGTGATTTACCAAATATGTGGTTGCGGCCTTAAAAGTAATCGTTCATATTTGGGTGAGCTAATTTAGAATGATATAATGGCGGATCTTCGGTTGAAAAGGCAAAGTACCATATAAAATTTACATTAATACTTAAAATCTTATCAAAGCGCCGTATTCGATTTCTTACGGCTGCACTTAGTTGTATTTGCATGTGGAAGGAAAAGGAGGAGGGGAAGACCCAAGAAAATATGGATGGATTGTGTGAATGAGGTTTGTCGATATTGCCATTTTCATCAACAACTGCTAGAACAAAGAACCCTAATCTATGCTGCTGAACAGATTTTGATGCATTTTCTTTCATTATACGTGATTCACCTCAGCAAGTTCATCAGACATGTTTTACCGTTCTCATTTTGTGGTTATAGCTCAAGAGGGGCACACCATGATTTTTATTCTACCCTTTGCAATAGGTTTTTCATTTGTTATAATATTTTTAGCATTACGAGTAATCTAGCTTTTAAAAGCGTACCTATATATGAACTCTCGCTGTATATTTTAATCACTTAAAAATCCATTGACCTGAAATGTTACGGAGCCGCGGGATTAATACGAAATACTCGAGTGGCACACAGCTGAATAGTTTTTTATTTAAAAAAATCGATACGATACGTGACTAGGTATTTTAAAAGTAGGTATAGGTCTTTCTGTGGTCTTTCTTTACTACAATAGTACTGATCCTATTTCCAATTTCCTTTTCGTCCTAAAAGTACAGTAAATATAAGAAAATCATAAAATTACACTTCGTTTCAAAATAGGTATCATTTATTTTTCTTTTTTGCGCAACTTTCCAACAATTTTTCTATCTCATAGCCCAGCGTCTAAATGTCGCCTGCATTACAATAAAATGCTCCGAGCTCCAACCGACGACGGTGGTGTGCTTCGCGATAAAACCCAGCCTGGAGTGAAATCGTTTTAAATAAACAGGGCTAGAGTTCATAGAGATACCGTAAAAATAAAATAAGTAGAGCGGTTTTATATTTTCTATGCCCGCAACATCAACCGCGTGGCATGGAATTTTAGTTTACTAAGATATTTTACGTTAAAAAGTTACAGCTGTGCCATCCTCAGATTACATGTTACAATTGCAGTGGAATTTTCACATTTCAGGAGTCTCGATAGCTCAACGGTCGAGGAGCGGACTGAATTCCGAAAGGTCGGCGGTTCAAACCCTACCCGTTGCACTATTGTCGTACCCACTCCTGGCACAAGCTTTACGCTTAATTGGAGGTGAAAAGGGAGTATTAGTCATGATTAGAATGATTAATATTCTATATTATATGTACTGTAGCATTGAAATTAAGTTTTCCTTAATATAGATGTACTAAGATCTAAGGAAAGAGGCCATGAAGATGTAGACTACGACGTTGGACGGACCAGGTGAAGGAAGCACTTAATTCTGGGCTCTGGGATCTTCTGTGCTTATCACACGGCAGAGAACAGGTTGCGTTGAAAAAATATCAATAAGAGGATGTTATCAGAAAGGAGCCATGATCCTCAGTAATGAGGGAATGACGCAAGGAGATTTAAATTAAGAAAATTGACATTACAATTTCAATTATCACCGCCTGGTTTAAAATCTTAAACGTTTATTCACAAAAACGGAATCTGCAGGTCTTTACCAACGAATTAAGAAATCTAAAGCCCCGCGCAATCTATTGTTAGTATAATTCCGGCCGCGTACAAAATTAAGCGCTTATATTGTTAGCAGGATTAATCCAAAGATATCTTTGAAGATATAATTTTAAAGCTCAGCCTGCAAGCTGTAGACTCCAGGCCTGGAAATGGGTCAGAGCTCTAACGATGCTCCTTTTTTTACACTTTTTCGCATCCATGTCGCGATGTCGAGTTTCTGCGGGTTTCCATTGCGTGGAAAGCGAAAATTGTGATTGATGACCATTTTTTTTTTCGAAAATGGTACACAAACATTGCTTTAAAATTTGAATTTGAATATTTAAATGCGAAGATGTGTCTGTCTGTCTTTTCACGCCCTTTTATCCCGGTTAGTAATTTAGGCTTATTGGAAAACCAAACAGTTCTTAAACGCAAATTCCACGGGAATAAAATCACGGGCCAGTATGATGTAAGGGTATTTACAAAATTTTGCCATTTGATACAAAAAATTCGTGGCATGAAAAATCTGCAATAGAGTATGAAAATTTTTCAAACTGTATGGATGCTTGTTGATTAAAATAATGTTGGGGCACATTCTCTTCAGTCAATTTTATATTGCAGGCTCTGAGATTTCCGTCAACTCTACTGAAACGTTATTTCGGCGCCGTATTGTTTATAATATGCCATTTTTTGTGTTTATTATCGGCCTGAAAAATCACTCTTTATTGAAAACTTTTGATCACAACTTTTGAACAATCTCGGGGATAATATAGCTATCAGTGAAAGAATTTTTCGCATCCAATAAAAAGTTCTGGAGATTAATCCCTTCATAATAAACTAACATTACCTCTTTTTAAAATAATATTAGTATAGATTCCGGCATGTGCAGCCTCCAAAAGATTTACGGGCAATTTTACTATATGTTTGAAACTCGTACCGTCATAATTGTCGTGTCGTATTCATACAATGGAAACGCGTACTTTGTTGAAAGCTGCCGGCATTATGAAAGAATCCAACCCGTCGGGAAATCAGTGGTATGCCATAACGTTGAGATGAAGTGCGGTTAGAACGTTAACGTTCTTGTGAACTAATGTTTTAGAACTCTCTTAGAAGTAATTGCTTTTTCACTTTTAGGTAATGAGACTATTTATTCCTGTAAAATTGATTACTTACATACAGCCGTGATAGCCTAGTGGTTAAGACTTCCGCCTCCTATTTGGGAGGTCGTGGGTTCGATCTTTTTCGAGTTATGTGCATTTTAAGCAATTATTTTACTTGCTTTAACGGTGAAGGAAAACATCGTGAGGAAACCTGCATGCCTGAGAGTTCTCCATTAAGTTCTCAAAGATGTGTGAATTCTGCCAATCCGCACTTGGCCAGCGTGGTGGACCAAACCGTTCTCATCCTGAGAGGATATCCATCCTCAGTAGTGAGCCAGCAATGGGTTGATTATAATGAAATGATGCCGGCGACTTCGGCCGGATGGATTTAGGTTTTTAAAATCTCAAGGGAACTCTACGATTCTCTCCGGGATAAAAAGTAGCCATATCCGTAGGTAGGTATCTGAGATGTAAGCTATCTCTGTATAAAATAGATACATAATGCCTACTGCTTCGTCCAAGTGGAATTACTTAGGTTTTTCAAAAATCTTATACTTAAGTACATCCAATCAGATCAAAGGTCATAAAAATGACACATAATTAAGTGGATCATTTGATAGGTTATTATTATGGTGTAACTAATTAGGCAAGAGTGATTTTATTTTATTTATTAACCCCCGACCCAAAAAGAGGGGTGTTATAAGTTTGACGTGTGTATCTGTGTATCTGTCTGTGGCATCGTAGCGCCTAAACGAATGAACCGATTTTAATTTACTTTTTTTTGTTTGAAAGGTGGCTTGATCGAGAGTGTTCTTAGCTATAATCCAAAAAAATTGGTTCAGTCGTTTAAAAGTTATCAGCTATTTTCTAGTTTTCTTGTAGAAAAGAAGGTTAGATAACCCTTAGGTTCATAATATTCAAGTGTCAATTGACAAATGTCAAGCTGTCAAGATGGATATACATAATTATTTATTTGAAAATGATTTGTCCGGGGTGTTGAAAATTTTTAATTTACACTTGTGTTTATCCATGTGTGAAGTAAATAGCTACGCCATGCCATGCATACATAATATTGCATCTTTTATTTAGATACTGCGCTGTTTCAATAGATATTTACTGCTGGTTTACTCAAATAAAAAGAAATCAAACTTCGTCGTTAGAAAAATTAAAACTTTCATAATGAGACCCTTTGACAGCGGAAGAAGCCAAAACCTGGAAACATTTTTCGTGCTTTTACTAGCACAAGTGTAAATTAAAAATTCATAACACCCCCGACAAGTGAAGGTTACAACAGTAACTAGAAAAGATCTGATAACTTTCAAACGGCTGAACCGATTTTCTTGGACTATTACGCGCCTACGATCCAAAGTATCTGAGTTTTCCAAAACATCATTTTCAAATAAATAATTATTTATCCAGGCAACGTCCATCTTGACAGCTTGACATTTGTCAATTGACATAATATTAAAAACCTAACGGTTATCTAACCTTCTTTTCTACAAGAAAACTAGAAAAGAGCTGATAACTCTTAAACGGCTGAACCAATTTTTTTGGATTATAGCTAAGAACACTCTCGATCAAGCCACCTTTCAATCAAAAAAATTAAATCAAAATCGGTTCATTCGTTTAGGCGCTACGATGCCACAGACAGATACACAGATACACAGATACACAGACACACAGATACACACGTCAAACTTATAACACCCCTCTTTTTGGGTCGGGGGTTAAAAACTTAAAAATATAAATAAAAAAGGACGGAAAATTAATTTTCATTTACAGACTCTAAATCTTAAGTGTTGTACTCTAAAAGTTGCGATCAGAATTAGTACCAATACCAATAGGTATAGGTACTTAGTTTAGCAACTAAATATTAACAAAGGTTAGGGCACAACCCTCCAGAAGTTTAGGTAGGTATATATGCGTCAATAATTGCGTCTTTACGGAAAACAACGTCATCACTTCGCAATTCTCATAGCTTATGCGACATATTAATAATATGGAAAACTAATCTTGATTTATTAGCAATACCGCATGTTGCCAAGGTTAATTAGAAACGAAGATTCCGAACTGTTAATATGAGTTTTGATTTGGATTTGGATGAATTAGATATTAAGTATTTTAATGTTTAAACTATCGTGAGTGATTTCCATTTTAAGTAGGTATAGAATGTACCTACCCGCTATTCACGTATTTAGTTAATGTAAGCCCTTCTATACTTAAAGTAGATATCACACTAAGGTGAAAGTTTGTATGTGTGTGTGTGTGTGTGTATGTTTGTTACTCCTTTACGCAAAAACTACTGGACGGATTTGGCTGAAATTTGGAATGGAGATAGATAATATCCAGGATTAGCACATAGGCTACTTTTTATCCCGGAAAATCAAAGAGTTCCCACGGGATTTCAAAAAACTTAAATTCACGCGGACGAAGTCGCGGGCCTCATTTAGTTAGTTATAAAACCTTATAATGTTAACAATCAAGTACCCATGAATTATGATCATTTCGTGATAGCTTGGAAAGACTAATTAACGAAATAAATCCATAGGTCTCTAAACTATACGTATCTAAACCACGGCATTTGTTTGAGTATCGTTTTTCGTAGGTTAACGCAAGGAATTTTATGGTTAACTTAATGCAATTACCACCATACATTACAAACATATTATATATTTAATAGAGAGAGAGAGATTTTATACAAAGAATACAAAAATTCGATGCTTGTTGTTAGATGCTCAATCAGCTTAGGATGAAAAAATACGATATTATGTCGTTAAAAGAGCAAAATGATAGATACCTATCTAATATCTATACTAATAAATAAAATTGAAGTGTCTGTCTGTAATTTACAATAAAATAAAAACACTTCTAACTAGTAGGTAGATGTCAAGTTCGTCTGAGAAAAAAAGTGCGAAATAACACATTAATAATAAATAAGCAAGGACCTTGCAAGGACATAAGGTTATATTATTATGTCATTCGAAGAACAAAATGATAGGTACCTATTTTACAATAAAATAAAAAGCTAGGTACTAGGTAGATGTCAAGTTCTGATCAAAAAAGTTTCTGATCATCTGAGTAAAAAAAGTGCTAAATAACCTAATGCAAGGATATAAGGTTATATTACTGTTTGCTTTCTTTTTTGTGTTTAATAATATATTCTAAAATAACATTTTTTATTGAGTTTTGGAATTTTATTGACATCAACATAAGAGTTTTTTTTTTAAATAAAATAAACTAATCTAAATTAAAACTAAACAAAATAAAATAATTAAATTAAAAACTACCTTTTTTTGGAATGAACACGTTATCATCGAATATAATGTCAGGACACTTTTTTTGAGCCAAGCCTTTTTAAACCAAATCATTTAATAAAGTCAATATAATTTACAACCTTTTTTCGTTATATGAAGCATCTTACATCACACTTCTATTATAGTTATATTCTATGATCAACCCATTGCCGGCCCACTACTGAGCACGGGTCTCTTCTCAGAGTGAGAAGGGTTTAGGCCATAGTCTGCCTCGCTAGCCCAATGCGGATTGGCAGACTTCACACACCTTTGAGAGTACATGGAGAACTCTCAGGCATGCAGGTTTCCTCACGATGCTTTCCTTCACCATTAAAGCAAGTGATATAATTTAATTGCTTAAAACGCACATAACTGAGAAGTGCGTGCCCGAAATCGAACCTGTGACTTCAGATTAGGAGCAGAACGTTCTACCCACTAGGCTATTAGCTTAGTTATATTCATTTTGAGTCAAATCGGAGTGGAGTGGGCGTTCAGTGTGTGATGTGAAACTGGCGGTTTTGCATGTACTTAGTGGCTAACTAAACTCTCTCTATAACGTAAATCCCCACGAAGAGAGGATTTTAAGAAATTCTGCGCGAGTTAAGCCGGGGCCGGGAGAGTGAGGTAGTATTAATTAACATTAATTAAATATTATAATTTATTACACGAAAACAAAATTAGAATAGAGTTGTACTTAACTTTTTTATATCTTAAAAACAAGAAGCTCCAATATTTTCCATAAAACTATACCATTCTTTATTTACTTTGTAACTATATAGAAGTGTCGATGAACTGATAAAATCAAAGGTCGAGTATCCTGCGTGGAATTCTATGACCTAATATTATAGATATTAAGTAGTAAAAAAACAGAAATAGGGTTCTTTGAGAGTGGCTCATGCCTTACTTATCACTAGATTTTATTGAGGGACTCTTTCATCACCTCCAGGTAAACTTTATCTAAGGAATAAATTGACGTTATAACAGTTTTTGTATTGGGAATCTGTCAAAATGTTAAATTTATCCGTTAGATAAAGTTTATCTGGCGGTTGTGTAACAGGCTCATAAACTTTGTGTCGGATCGTATCAACCTCCATGCATGGACAATCTCACATTAAGTACCACTCGCAGACAGGAACGGTACATCCAGAATACTGCTCGACGGAGGTGTACCATAACCGCCATGATGTTAGTTACGAGGCTCCACAGCTCTACAGGCTTGCTGATTTTTATTTATTTTTACAAAATGTAGGGATAAGTAAGAAGCCAGTCTGGAAGATTATATTTGGTAAAATATTAAATTGGGTAATCTTTTATACTTAAAAATGTATTGATCCCTAGACACTTTTGATGTTTGTATTTTTTATGCATTGTTAAACCCTTCACCCATAGGTAAGTAATGGACTAACTATTGACAGAAAGTTGTTACAGAAAGTTTTTTCTTTTCTATTCTATCCTACTGACATAATATTATTATCAAACCAGTCTAGGAATCTGAGATTTTGCAGTAGTTTTTTATCTATAGCGTGGGCCGTGGACCCAATAAAGGATTTTTAGAAATGCAAACGAGAATTTAAAACTTAAATAGTTATAGGTACGTCGATGAAACGTAGGAAAAATCTAGCCTTTAAACGAGGTAAAAAATACAAAGGTACAATTATCACTAATCTGAATGTGTGTCGGTCTGTCTGCTAGCTTTTCACGACCCATACTTATAATATAACCGATTTTGGTGAGACTTGGTACAGAAGATAGCTTGCATCCCGTAGATGAATATATCTAGACATTTTATGCCGGAAAACCCACAGGAGTTCCTACAGGATTTTTGAAAACTCAAATAACCTAGCGTCCGTATTTTCAGTTGCATAAAACAATAATTTTATAGGTGAATGCGATGTTCAGTTATAAAAATTGTTATTGATACAGAACCCCATACTATATAAAAGGCGCTTATTATAGCTAATAGGCAAGTCTTACTTGCATCAATAGTTCTACAAACAAATAAACGGTTGAATACTAAATGGAACTGGTTGTAGAGTATCAACGACCTTGCCAAGGTCCCATTGAATAGCTTACTAATAAAATGGAAAAAGAAATTTAAAATATTCATAGCTTTTGCGTCGTTTCGCCACATACCTACGTATTTTATTATTTAATTAGGAACGACCACCAATGGTTTAAGATATTTAAAACAACCTGAATCGAATGTTTTGAATGTTATTTTTCTAACTAGCTTTTGCTCGGTGCGCGAGCTGCTAAAGCAGCTCGCGTGACGTGGTAAGGTTAATTTTATTATATAAAACCAAATTGATTTATTAAGATACAAAATTCACCCCGAAAACACCATAAAACGACACCCACATCGATTTTTTTCTTAAAAAATGCATGTCCGCCATCTTGGATTACAAAATAAATGTCATTATCAAAATCAGCACCGTGGAAAACTCTGAAAACGACATCCATATCATTTTTTGTAAAAAACGGGGTAGTTGAGGTTAATAAAGTAGGGTGCGTGGGTGCGCGGACCACTAAAGTGGTCCGCGAGCATGCAGAGTTTGTTCCACCGAGTAGACCTTCGGACCCTGATCATCTTTTGCCAAGAAACGACTCTTCCATCTTTTATAGCCTCCGAGATAAACACCGACGAAATTTGTACGGCGGCCATCTTGTTTTTCCAAAATTTTCCACTTTTTCTATTAATTGTTTACTACATTCTTCAAAGATTGCGAGTTTCAACGAAATCGGTGGGAAAACAAAAGAGTTGCAAAAATCACGTCGGTCGCCATCTTGTTTTTCTGAAATGTCATAATTTTTCCCTACTCGCCTCCCCCACCCGAACACATCTCCCCTACATTATCGTATCGTTATCCGTCTCTTTCTAGGAGAATGAGGCATTCAATATTCGCCATACAAAATGTATGGAAAAATAAATTCCGCCATTTTGATTTTTTTTTCTATTCATCGAGTAAACCTTTGGATCCTGATCCTCTTTTGCCAAGAAACCGCACTTCCATCTTTTATACCCTCCGAGCTGGACGCCGGCGAAATTTGTATGGCGGCCATCTTTTCTTCGCCATTTTGAATTTTTTTTCAGCTTTTTGGCAATTGGATGATGTCATGAATGACATTTGGTCGAGCACCCCCTACCTATCTTCAATACCTTGAGCGGACCCTTCACCCGTCTCCGACATCCTCGATCATCAGCTATTTCCAAATTTTTCCTCGATTTTTTTTTTGTTTTCTATACGAAACCATCAGTGGAAAAAAAAATTTCATACAAAATTTTACAGGAGGAGTTTTTGGGGAGAATCTCGAAAATCTCCCCAAATGTGGCAACACTGTTTACATATTTCGATACTGCTGGTTGAGTCACACAATCGATTCATACATACTGACTTTCCAAAATGTTGCCAACTGCCTCAAAAACGTGGTCAAAATTTCGAAAAATAAAAAAAAAATACAAAATGGCCGTCAACTCGTTTCACAGAAAGATTTTACACGGTTTCATAATTTTCCTATTAACTACAGGATATACCGCGCCCGATGACGTTTCAATCTTTCCTCTCACTCGCACCCACACGAAAGGGGATACCGTGAAAAAGACCGTGTCGAAAATCACTTTTACTTTGATAAATTCCAGTGTTGCCAGTCTCCGGTGACAAAAATACCCAAATGTCATTTGTACGAGCAAAATACGTAATCACTCATACTCGGATTTTGCTAAAAGTGCGTATTTCGATTTTTTACAATTTCCCGAAAATCTTGAAATTTCCCTAAAAATGGGGTAATTTTTTCCCACCGATCTATACCTCGAGTCTATACGTACAATCGCTTCATAGAAGCCGAATCGCTCCGATTTTGCCAACTTTGAGATATTTAACTTTTAAAATTGCGTTTTTTCGTACCTCGAACAAAACGGCCGCCATGACAGTCGCCATCTTGAATTTTTAAAAACCACTCCCGTTCTGTCAAAATTCAGGATCATTGTGAGCGAAACAAGAAAAAAATAATTATTATCGATTTCACGTTTCGGATCTGTGGCGCCGCGGTTCGGGGTCGAAAAATCAAAATTTTGAAAACGCTACGGTTCGGCCGCCATCTTGTTTTTTCAATTTTTTCGACATTTCCCATTAATCGTTTACTATTCTCTTCAAAGATTGCAAAATTCAACGAAATCGGTTGGAAAACAACGGAGCTGCAAAAATCACACCGGCCGCCATCTTGTTTTTCTGAAATGTCATAATTTTTCCCCAGAGGGTTCCCGAAACCAAACACAACTCCCTTACATCACTATATCATTTTCCGTCTCCTTCTAGGAGAACAATTATGTCAATGAGTGAGTCAGTGAGTCAGTGGTAATCGAGCTATATATAGTATAACTAGTGTTTTGCTCGGTGCGCGAGCTGCTAAAGCAGCTCGCGTGACGTGGTTGGGTTAACTTTATTATACTAAACCAAATTTATTTATTAAGATACACAATTCACCACAAAAACCCACAAAACGACACCCATATCAATTTTTTTCTTAAAAAGTGCATGTCCGCCATCTTGGATTTCAAAATAAATGTCGTTATCAAAATCAGCACGCTAGAAAACTCTGAAAACGACATCCATATCATTTTTTGTAAAAACGGGGTAGTTGAGGTTAATAAAGTAGGGTGCGTGGGTGCGCGGACCACTAAAGTGGTCCGCGAGCATGCAGAGTTTGTTCCACCGAGTAGACCTTCGGACCCTGATCATCTTTTGCCAAGAAACCACTCTTCCATCTTTTATAGCCTCCGAGATAGACACCGACGAAATTTGTACGGCGGCCATCTTGTTTTTCCAAAATTTTCCACTTTTTCTGTTAATCGTTTCCTACATTCTTTAAAGATTGCGAGTTTCAACGAAATCGGTTGGAAAACAAAAGAGTTGCAAAAATCATATAGGCCGCCATCTTGTTTTTCTGAAATGTCATAATTTTTCCCTACTCGCCTCCCCCACCCGAACACATCTCCCCTACATTATTGTATCGTTTTCTGTCTCTTTCTAGGAGAATGAGACATTCAATATTCGCCATACAAAATGTATGGGAAAATAAATTCCGCCATTTTGAATTTTTTTTCTATTCATCGAGTAGACCTTTGGATCCTGATCCTCTTTTGCCAAGAAACCACACCTCCATCTTTTATACCCTCCAAGCTGGACGCCGGCGAAATTTGTATGGCGGCCATCTTTTCTTCGCCATTTTGAATTTTTTTTCAGCTTTTTGGCAATTGGATGATGTCATGAATGACATTTGGTCGAGCACCCCCCACCTATCTTCAATACCTTGAGCGGACCCTTCACCCGTCTCCGACATCCTCGATCATCAGCTATTTCCAAATTTTTCCTCGATTTTTTTTTTGTTTTCTATACGAAACCATCAGTGAAAAAAAAAATTTCATACAAAATTTTACAGGAGGAGTTTTTGGGGAGAATCTCGAAAATTTCCCCAAATGTGGCAGCACTGTTTACATATTTTGATACTGCTGGTTGAGCCACACAATCGATTGATACATGTCGACTTTCCAAAATGTTGCCAACTGCCTCAAAAACGTGATCAAAATTTCGAAAAATTAAAAAAAATACAAAATGGCCGCCAACTCGTTTCACAGAAAGATTTTACACGGTTTCATAATTTTCCTATTAACTACAGGATATACCGCTCCCGATGACGTTTCAATCTTTCCTCTCGCTCGCACCCACGCGAAAGGGGATACCGTGAAAAAGAACGTGTCGAAAATCACTTTTACTTTGATAAATTCCAGTGTTGCCAGTCTCCGGTGACAAAAATACCCAAATGTCATTTGTACGAGCAAAACACGTAATCACTCATACTCGGATTTTGCTAAAAGTGCGTATTTCGATTTTTTACAATTTCCCGAAAATCTTGAAATTTCCCTAAAAACGGGGTAATTTTTTCCCACCGATCTATACCTAGAGTCTATACGTACAACCGCTTCATAGAAGCCGAATCGCTCCGATCTTGCCAACTTTGAGATATTTAACTTTTAAAATTGCGTTTTTTCGTACCTCGAACAAAACGGCCGCCACGACAGCCGCCATCTTGAATTTTTAAAAACCACTTTCATTCCGTCAAAATTCAGGATAATCGTAGACGAAACCAGAAAAAAATTATTAGTTTCAATTTCCCGTTTCGGATCTGTGGCGCCGCGGTTAGGGGTCGAAAAATGAAAATTTTGAAAACGCTCCAGCTCGGCCGCCATCTTGTTTTTTCAATTTTTTCGACATTGCCCATTAATCGTTTACTATTTTCTTCAAAGATTGCAAAATTCAACGAAGTCGGTTGGAATACAAAAGAGCTGCAAAAATCACGTCGGCCGCCATCTTGTTTTTCCAAAATGTCATAATTTTTCCCCAGAGGGTTCCCGAATCCGAACACATCTCCCCTACATCATTATATCATTTTCCTTCTCTTTCTAGGAGAACAATTATGTCAATGAGTCAGTGAGTGAGTGGTAATCGAGCTATATATAGTATACTAGTTTTTGCTCGGTGCGCGAGCTGCTAAAGCAGCTCACGTGACGTGGTAAGGTTAACTTTATTATATAAAACCAAATTGATTTATTAAGATACATAATTCACCCCGAAAACCCCCATAAAATGACAGGCATTTCTATCTTTTGTAGAAAATGTAAGTCCGCCATCTTGGATTTGAAAATAAATGTCATTATCAAAATCAGCACCCTGGAAAACCCTGAAAACGATATCCATATTATTTTTTTGTAAATTAGGATAATAATTTAGTAGGGTGCGTGGGTGCGCGGACCACTAAAGTGGTCCGCGAGCATGCAGAGTTTGTTTCACCGAGTAGACCTTCGGACCCTGATCATCTTTTGCCAAGAAACCACTCTTCCATCTTTTATAGCCTCCGAGATAGACACCTACGAAATTTGTACGGCGGCCATCTTGTTTTTCCAAAATTTTCCACTTTTTCTATTAATCGTTTACTACATTCTTCAAAGATTGCGAGTTTCAACGAAATCGGTTGGAAAACAAAAGAGTTGCAAAAATCATATAGGCCGCCATCTTGTTTTTCTGAAATGTCATAATTTTTCCCTACTCATATTGCGCACCAAAACATATCTCCCCTACATTATCGTATCGTTATCCGTCTCTTTCTAGGAGAATGAGGCATTCAATATTCACCATACAAAATGTATGGAAAATTAAATTCCGCCATTTTGAATTTTTTTTCTATTCATCGAGTAAATCTTTGGATTCTGATCCTCTTTTGCCACGAAACCGCACCTCCATCTTTTATACCCTCCGAGCTGGACGCCGGCGAAATTTGTATGGCGGCCATCTTTTTTTCGCTATTTTGAATTTTTTTTCAGCTTTTTGGCAATTGGATGACGTCATGAATGACATTTGCTCGAGCACCCCCCACCTATCTTCAATACCTTAAGCGGACCCTTCACCCGTCTCCGAAATCCTCAATCATCAGCTATCTCCATAATTTTGGCTTACTGGTTTTTTGTTTTCTATACGACACCATCAGTGAAAAAAAATTTTTTCATACAAAATTTTACAGGAGTTTCTTAGTTGAAAATCTCGAAAATCTCCCCAAAACTGGCAACACCCGTTGCATATCTCGATACTGCCAGCCGAGATACACAATCGATTCATACATATTGATTTTCCAAAATGTTGCCAACTGCCTCAAAAACGTGATCAAAATTTCGAAAAATTCCAAAAAATTACAAAATGGCCGCCAACTCGTTTTGCAGAAATAAATTACATCGTTGTACAACTTTTCCAATAACTACAGGATATACCGCTCCCGATGACGTTTTAATCTCTCACCTCGCTCGCACCCACGCGAAACGATCGCCCCTGAAAAAAGACCACGTCGAAAATCACTTTTTCTTTGATAAATTCCAGTGTTGCCAGTCTCCGGCGACCAAAATACCCAAATGTCATTTGTATAATCAAAACACATAATCGCTCATACTCGGATTTCGCAAAAAGTCCGTATATCGATTTTTTACATTTTCCCAAAAATCTTGAAATTTCCCGAAAAATGGGGTAATTTTTCCCCACCAATCTATACCTCAAGTTCATATGTACAATCGCTTCAAAGAAGCCGAATCGCTCCGATGTTGCCAACTTTGAGATATTTAACTTTTAAAATTGCGTTTTTTCGTACCTCGAACAAAACGGCCGCCATGACAGCCGCCATCTTGAAATTTTTAAAACCACTCCCGTTCTGTCAAAATACAGGATAATCGTGGGCGAAACCAGAAAAAATAATAATCCTCGATTACCCCGTTCCGGATCTGTGGCGCCGCGGTTCGGGGTCGAAAATTCAAAAATTTTGAAACGCTACGGCTCGGCCGCCATCTTGTTTTTTCAATTTTTTCAACATTTTCCATTAATCGTTTACTACTTTCTTCAAAGTTTGCAAAATTCAACAAAATCGGTTGGAAAACAACGGAGCTGCAAAAATCACGTCGGCCGCCATCTTGTTTTTCTGAAATGTCATAATTTTTCCCCAGAGGGTTCCCGAAACCGAACACAACTCCCCCACATCACTATATCATTTTCCGTCTCTTTCTAGGAGAACAATTATGTCAATGAGTGAGTCAGTGAGTCAGTGGTAATCGAGCTATATATAGTATAACTAGTGTTTTGCTCGGTGCGCGAGCTGCTAAAGCAGCTCGCGTGACGTGGTTATGTTGACTTTATTATATTTAACCAAATTTATTTATTAAGATTCACAATTCACCACAAAAACACATAAAACCCACACCCATATCAATTTTTTCTTAAAAAGTGCATGTCCACCAGCTTGGATCTAAAAATGAATGTCATTATCAAAATCAGCACCCTGGAAAACTCTGAAAACGACATCCATATCATTTTTTGTAAAAACGGGGTAGTTGAGGTTAATAAAGTAGGGTGCGTGGGTGCGCGGACCACTAAAGTGGTCCGCGAGCATGTAGAGTTTGTTTCACTGAGTAGACCTCCGGATCCTGATCATATTTTGCCAAGAAACCACTCTTCCATCTTTTATAGCCTCCGAGATAGACACCGACGAAATTTGTACGGCGGCCATCTTGTTTTTCCAAAATTTTCCACTTTTTCTATTAATCATTTACTACTTTCTTCAAAGATTGCGAGTTTCAACAAAATCGGTTGGAAAACAAAAGAGTTGCAAAAATCATATAGGCCGCCATCTTGTTTTTCTGAAATGTCATAATTTTTCCGTACTCATATCGCGCATCCGAACATATCTCCCATACATCAATGTATCGTTTTCCGTCTCTTTCTAGGAGAATGAGACATTCAATATTCGCCATACATTTTCTATGGGAAAATAAATTCCGCCATTTTGAATTTTTTTTCTATTCATCAAGTAGACCTTCGGACCCTGATCATCTCATGCCAAGAAACCACACTTCCATCTTTTATACCCTCCGAGCTGGACACCGGCGAAATTTGTATGGCGGCCATCTTTTCTTCGCCATTTTGAATTTTTTTTCAGTTTTTTGGCAATTGGATAACGTCATGAATGACATTTGCTCGAGCACCCCCCACCTATCTTCAATACCTTAAGCGGGCCCTCCACCCGTCTCCGAAACCCTGAATCATCAGCTCTCTCCATAATTTTGGCTTACTAAGTTTTTGTTCTCTATACGACACCATCAGTGAAAAAAAAAATTTTCATACAAAATTTTACAGGAGTTTCTTAGTTGAAATTCTCGAAAATCTCCCCAAAAGTGGCAACACCGGTTGCATATCTCCATACTGCCAGCCGAGATACACAATCGATTCATACATATTGACTTTCCAAAATGTTGCCAACTGCCTCAAAAACGTGATCAAAATTTCGAAAAATTCAAAAAATTACAAAATGGCCGCCAACTCGTTTTGCAGAAATAAATTACATCGTTGTACAACTTTCCCATTAACTACAGGATATACCGCTCCCGATGACGTTTCAATCTTTCATCTCGCTCGCACCCACGCGAAATGATCGTCCCTGAAAAAAGACAATGTCGAAAATCACTTTTGCTTCGATAAATTCCAGTGTTGCCAGTCCTCGGCGACGAAAATACCTAAATGTCATTTGCACGAGCAAAACACGTAATCGCTCATACTCGAATTTTGCTAAAAGTGCGTATTTCGATTTTTTATAATTTCCCGAAAATCTTGAAATTTCCCCAAAAAATGGGGTAATTTTTTTCCTTCAATCTATACCTCGAAACTATACGTACAATCGCTTCATAGAAGCCGAATCGCTCCGATGTTGCCAACTTTGAGATATTTAACTTTTAAAATTGCGTTTTTTCGTACCTCTAACATAATGGCCGCCACAACAGCCGCCATCTTGAATTTTTAAAAACCACTCCCGTTCCGTCAAAATTCAGGATAATCGTAGACAAAACCAGAAAAAAATTATTAGTTTCAATTTCCCGTTTTGGATCTGTGGCGCCGCGGTTCGGGGTCGAAAAATCGAAATTTTCAAAACGCTACGGCTCGGCCGCCATCTTGTTTTTCCAATTTTTTCTACATTTTCTGTTAACCATTTACTACATTCTTTAATAGTTGCAAGTTTGAACGGAGTCCCTTAAAAAACAACGGAGCTGCAAAAATCACGTCGGCCGCCATCTTGTTTTTCCGAAATGTCATAATTTTTCCCCAGAGGGTTCCCGATTCCGAACACATCTCCCCTACATCACTATATCATTTTCCGTCTCCTTCTAGGAGAACAATTATGTCAATGAGTGAGTGAGTCAGTGGTAATTGAGCTATATATAGTATAATAACTAGTGTTTTGCTCGGTGCGCGAGCTGCTAAAGCAGCTCGCGTGACGTGGTTAGGTTTATGAGTTGTATTAAACCGATTTTTTTTATTAAGATACACAAATTACCCCGAAAACCCCATAAAACGACACTTATATCAATTTTTTTCTTAAAAAGTGCACGCCCGCCATCTTGGATTTAAAAATAAATGTCGTTATCAAAATCAGCACCCTGGAAAACTCTGAAAACAACATCCATATCATTTTTTGTAAAAACGGGGTAGTTGAGGTTAATAAAGTAGGGTGCGTGGGTGCGCGGACCACTAAAGTGGTCCGCGAGCATGCAGAGTTTGTTTCACCGAGTAGACCTTCGGACCCTGATCATCTTTTGCCAAGAAACCACTCTTCCATCTTTTATAGCCTCCGAGATAGACACCGACGAAATTTTTACGGCGGCCATCTTGTTTTTCCAAAATTTTCCACTTTTTCTATTAATCGTTTACTACATTCTTCAAAGATTGCGAGTTTCAACGAAATCGGTTGGAAAACAAAAGAGTCGCAAAAATCACGTCGGTCGCCATCTTGTTTTTCTGAAATTTCATAATTTTCCCCTACTCATATCGCGCATCCGAACATATCTCCCATACATCAATGTATCGTTTTCCGTCTCTTTCTAGGAGAATGAGACATTCATAATCGCCATACAAAATGTATGTAAAAATAAATTCCGCCATTTTGAATTTTTTTCTATTAATCGAGTAGACCTTCGGACCCTGATCATCTCTTGCCAAGAAACCACACTTCCATCTTTTATACCCTCCGAGCTGGACGCCGGCAAAATTTGTATGGCGGCCATCTTTTTTTCGCCATTTTGAATTTTTTTTCAGCTTTTTGGCAATTGGATGACGTCATGAATGACATTTGGTCGAGCACCCCCCACCTATCTTCAATACCTTGAGCGGACCCATCACCCGTCTCCGACATCCTCGATCATCAGCTATTTCCAAATTTTTCCTCGATTTTTTTTTTGTTTTCTATACGAAACCATCAGTGGGAAAAAAAATTTCATACAAAATTTTACAGGAGGAGTTTTTGGGGAGAATCTCGAAAATCTCCCCAAATGTGGCAACACTGTTTACATATTTCGATACTGCTGGTTGAGTCACACAATCGATTGATACATGTCGACTTTCCAAAATGTTGCCAACTGCCTCAAAAACGTGATCAAAATTTCGAAAAATTAAAAAAAATACAAAATGGCCGCCAACTCGTTTCACAGAAAGATTTTACACGGTTTCATAATTTTCCTATTAACTACAGGATATACCGCGCCCGATGACGTTTCAATCTTTCCTCTCGCTCGCACCCACGCGAAAGGGGATACCGTGAAAAAGACCGTGTCGAAAATCACTTTTACTTTGATAAATTCCAGTGTTGCCAGTCTCCGGTGACAAAAATACCCAAATGTCATTTGTACGAGCAAAACACGTAATCGCTCATACTTGAGTTTTGCTAAAAGTGCGTATTTCGATTTTTTACAATTTCCCGAAAATCTTGAAATTTCCCTAAAAATGGGGTAATTTTTTCCCACCGATCTATACCTCGAATCTATACGTACAACCGCTTCATAGAAGTCGAATCGCTCCGATGTTGCCAACTTTGAGATATATAACTTTTAAAATTGCATTTTTTCGTACCTCGAACAAAACGGCCGCCATGACAGCCGCCATCTTGAATTTTTTAAAACCACTCCCGTTCTGTCAAAATACAGGATAAACGTGGGCGAAACACGAAAAAATAGTTATCCTCGACTACCCCGTCTTGGATCTGTGGCGCCGCGGTTCGGGGTCGAAAATTCAAAATTTTCAAAACGCTACGGTTCGGCCGCCATCTTGTTTTTCCAATTTTTTTCACATTTTCTATTAACCGTTTACTACTTTCTTCAAAGATTGCAAAATTCAACGAAATCGGTTGGAAAACAACGGAGCTGCAAAAATCACGTCGGCCGCCATCTTGTTTTTCCGAAATGTCATAATTTTTCCCCAGAGGGTTCCCGAAACCGAACACAACTCCCCTACATCATTATATCATTTTCCGTCTCTTTCTAGGAGAACAATTATGTCAATGAGTCAGTCAGTGAGTGGTAATCGAGCTATATATAGTATAACTAGTGTTTCGCTCGGTGCGCGAGCTGCTAAAGCAGCTCGCGTGACGTGGTTAGGTTAACTTTATTATATAAAACCAAATTTATTTATTAAGATACACAATTCACCCCGAAAAACCCATAAAATTACACCCATTTCAATTTTTTGTAGAAAATGTAAGTCCGCCATCTTGGATTTCGAAATGAATGTCATTACCAAAATCAGCACCCTGGAAAACCCTGAAATTGACATCGATATTGTTTTTTGTAAAAACGGGGTAGTTGAGGTTAATAAAGTAGGGTGCGTGGGTGCGCGGACCACTAAAGTGGTCCGCGAGCATGCAGAGTTTGTACCACTGAGTAGACTTTCGGACCCTGATCATCTTTTGCCAAGAAACCACTCTTCCATCTTTTATAGCCTCCGAGATAGACACCGACGAAATTTGTGCGGCGGCCATCTTGTTTTTCCAAAATTTTCCACTTTTTCTATTAATCGTTTACTACATTCTTCTAAGATTGCGAGTTTCAACGAAATTGGTTGGAAAACAAAAGAGTTGCAAAAATCACGTCGGTCGCCATCTTGTTTTTCTGAAATGTCATAATTTTTCCCTACTCGCCTCCCCCACCCGAACACATTTCTCCTACATTATTGTATCGTTTTCCGTCTCTTTCTAGGAGAATGAGACATTCAATATTCGCCATACAAAATGTATGGGAAAATAAATTCCGCCATTTTGAATTGTTTTTCTATTCATCGAGTAGACCTTTGGATCCTGATCCTCTTTTGTTAAGAAACCACACCTCCATCTTTTATACCCTCCGAGCTGGACGCCGGCGAAATTTGTATGGCGGCCATCTTTTCTTCGCCATTTTGAATTTTTTTTCAGCTTTTTGGCAATTGGATGATGTCATGAATGACATTTGGTCGAGCACCCCCCACCTATCTTCAATACCTTGAGCGGACCCTTCACCCGTCTCCGACATCCTCGATCATCAGCTATTTCCAAATTTTTCCTCGATTTTTTTTTTGTTTTCTATACGAAACCATCAGTGAAAAAAAAAAATTCATACAAAATTTTACAGGAGGAGTTTTTGGGGAAAATCTCGAAAATCTCCCCAAATGTGGCAACACTGTTTACATATTTAGATACTGCCGGTTGAGTCACACAATCGATTGATACATGTCGACTTTCCAAAATGTTGCCAACTGCCTCAAAAACGTGATCAAAATTTCGGAAAATTTGAAGAAAATACAAAATGGCCACCAACTCTTTTTGCAGAAGCAAATTAGATTTGATATCAACTTTCCTATTAACTACAGGATATACCGCTCCCGATGACGTTTCAATCTCTCCTCTCGCTCGCACCCACGCGAAATGATCGTCCCTGAAAAAAGACAATGTCGAAAATCACTTTTTTTTGATAAATTCCAGTGTTGCCAGTCTCCGGCGACAAAAATACGCAAATGTCATTTGTACGAGCAAAACGCATAATCGCTCATACTCGGATTTTGCGAAAAGTCCGTATTTCGATTTTTTACATTTTCGCAAAAATCTTGAAATTTCCCGAAAAATGGGGTAATTTTTCCCCACCAATCTATACCTCAATTTCATACGTACAATCGCTTGATAGAAGCCGAGTCGCTCCGATGTTGCCAACTTTGAGATATTTAACTTTTAAAATTGCGTTTTTTCGTACCTCTAACTTAGCGGCCGCCATGACAGCCGCCATCTTGAATTTTTAAAAACCACTCCCGTTTTGTCAAAATACAGGATAATCGTGGGCGAAACGTGAAAAAATAATTATTCTCGACTATCCCGTCTCGGATCTGTGGCGCCGCGGTTAGGGGTCGAAAAATGAAAATTTTGAAAACGCTCCAGCTCGGCCGCCATCTTGTTTTTGCAATTTTTTCTACCTTTTCCATTAACCGTTTACTACTTTCCTAAATAGTTGCGAGTTTAAACAAAATCGGTTGGAAAACAAAAGAGCTGCAAAAATCACGTCAGCCGCCATCTTGTTTTTCCGAAATGTCATAATTTTTCCCCAGTCATCTTCCTCACCCAAACACATTTCCCCTACATCACTATATCATTTTCTGTCTCTTTCTAGGAGAACAATTGTATCAATGAGTCAGTGAGTCAGTGAGTGGTAATCGAGCTATATATAGTATAACTAGTATTTTGCTCGGTGCGCGAGCTGCTAAAGCAGCTCACGTGACGTGGTAAGGTTAACTTTATTATATGAAACCAAATTGATTTATTAAGATACATAATTCACCCCGAAAAACCCCATAAAATGACAGGCATTTCTATTTTTTGTAGAAAATGTAAGTCCGCCATCTTGGATTTGAAAATAAATGTCATCATCAAAATCAGCACCCTGGTAAACCCTGAAAACGATATCCATATTATTTTTTTTGTAAATTAGGATAATAATTTAGTAGGGTGCGTGGGTGCGCGGACCACTAAAGTGGTCCGCGAGCATGCAGAGTTTGTTCCACCGAGTAGACCTTCGGACCCTGATCATCTTTAGCCAAGAAACCACACTTCCATCTTTTATAGCCTCCGAGATAGACACCGACGAAATTTGTACGGCGGCCATCTTGTTTTTCCAAAATTTTTCACTTTTTCTATTAATCGTTTGGTACTTTCTTCAAAGATTGCGAGTTTCAACGAAATCGGTTGGAAAACAAAAGAGTTGCAAAAATTACGTCGGCCGCCATCTTGTTTTTCTGAAATGTGAATTTTTCCCGACTCCCATCCCGCACCCAAACATATCTTCCGAACATCATCGTATCGTTTCTTGTCTCTTTCTAGGAGAATGAGGCATTCAATATTCGTCATACAAAATGTATGAAAAAATAAATTCCGCCATTTTGTTTTTTTTTTCTATTCATCGAGTAGACCTTCGGATCCTGATCCTCTTTTGCCAAGAAACTACACTTCCATCTTTTATACCCTCCGAGCTGGACACCGGCGAAATTTGTATGGCGGCCATCTTTTTTTCGCCATTTTGAATTTTTTTTCAGCTTTTTGGCAATTGGATGTCGTCATGAATGACATTTGCTCGAGCACCCCCCACCCATCTTCAATACCTTAAGCGGGCCCTTCATCCGTCTCCGATATCCTCAATCATCAGCTCTCTCCATAATTTTGGCTTACTAACTTTTTGTTTTCTATACGACACCATTAGTGAAAAAAAAATTTTTCATACAAAATTTTACAGGAGTTTCTTAGTTGAAAATCTCGAAAATCTCCCCAAAAGTGGCAACACCGGTTGCATATTTCTATACTGCCAGCCGAGATACACAATCGATTCATACATATTGACTTTCCAAAATGTTGCCAACTGCCTCAAAAACGTGATCAAAATTTCGAAAAATGAAAAAAAATACAAAATGGCCGCCAACTCGTTTTTTTTCCACTTTTTCTATTAATCGTTTACTACATTCTTCAAAGATTGCGAGTTTCAACGAAATCGGTTGGAAAACAAAAGAGTCACAAAAATCATATAGGCCGCCATCTTGTTTTTCTGAAATGTCATAATTTTTCCCTACTCGCCTCCCCCACCCGAACACATCTCCCCTACATTTTCGTATCGTTTTCCATCTCTTTCTAGGAGAATGAGACATTCAATATTCGCCATACAAAATGTATGGGAAAATAAATTCCGCCATTTTGAATTTTTTTTCTATTCATCGAGTAGACCTTTGGATCCTGATCCTCTTTTGCCACGAAACCGCACCTCCATCTTTTATACCCTCCGAGCTGGACGCCGGCGAAATTTGTATGGCGGCCATCTTTTCTTCGCCATTTTGAATTTTTTTTCAGCTTTTTGGCAATTGGATGATGTCATGAATGACATTTGGTCGAGCACCCCTCACCTATCTTCAATACCTTGAGCGAACCCTTCACCCGTCTCCGACATCCTCAATCATCAGCTCTCTCCATAATTTTGGCTTACTAAGTTTTTGTTTTCTATACGACACCATCAGTGAAAAAAAAATTTTTCATACAAAATTTTACAGGAGTTTCTTAGTTGAAAATCTCGAAAATCTCCCCAAAAGTGGCAACACCGGTTGCATATCTCCATACTGCCAGCCGAGATACACAATCGGTTCATACATATTGACTTTCCAAAATGTTGCCAACTGCCTCAAAAACGTGATCAAAATTTCGAAAAATTAAAAAAAATACAAAATGGCCGCCAACTCGTTTCACAGAAAGATTTTACATGGTTTCATAATTTTCCTATTAACTACAGGATATATCGCTCCCGATGACGTTGCAATCTCTCCTCTCGCTCGCACCCACGCGAAACGATCGCCCCTGAAAAAACACCACGTCGAAAATCACTTTTTCTTTGATAAATTCCAGTGTTGCCAGTCTATGGCGACAAAAATACCCAAATGTCATTTGTACGAGCAAAACACGTAATCGCTCATACTCGGATTTTGCAAAAAGTCCGTATTTCGATTTTTTACAATTTCCCGAAAATCTTGAAATTTCCCGAAAAATGGGGTAATTTTTCCCCACCAATCTATACCTCAAGTTCATATGTACAATCGCTTCATAGATGCCGAATCGCTCCGATGTTGCCAACTTTGAGATATTCGAATTTTAAAATTGCGTTTTTTCGTACCTCGAACAAAACGGCCACCATGACAGCCGCCATCTTGAATTTTTAAAAACCACTCCCGTTTTGTCAAAATACAGGATAATCGTGGGCGAAACCAAAAAAAATAATTATCCTCGATTACCCCGTTTCCGATCTGTGGCGCCGCGGTTCGGGGTCGAAAAATCAAAATTTTCAAAACGCTACGGTTCGGCCGCCATCTTGTTTTTTCAATTTTTTCGACATTTCCCATTAATCGTTTACTATTTTCTTCAAAGATTGCAAAATTCAACGAAATCGGTTGGAAAACAACGGAGCTGCAAAAATCACCTCGGCCGCCATCTTGTTTTTCCGAAATGTCATAATTTTTCCCCAGAGGGTTCCCGAAACCGAACACAACTCCCCCACATCATTATATCATTTTCCGTCTCCTTCTAGGAGAACAATTATGTCAATGAGTGAGTGAGTCAGTCAGTGGTAATCGAGCTATATATAGTATAACTAGTGTTTTGCTCGGTGCGCGAGCTGCTAAAGCAGCTCGCGTGACGTGGTTAGGTTGACAAGTATTAAAACGAATTTATTTATTAAGATACGCAATTCACCACAAAAATCCACAAAACGACACCCATATCGATTTTTTTCTTAAAAAGTGCATGTCCGCCATCTTGGATTTCAAAATAAATGTCGTTATCAAAATCAGCACCCTGGAAAACCCTGAAAACGACATCCATATCATTTTTTGTAAAAACGGGGTAGTTGAGGATAATAATTCAATAGGGTGCGTGGGTGCGTGGACCACTAAAGTGGTCCGCGAGCATGCAGAGTTTGTTCCACCGAGTAGACCTTCGGACCCTGATCATCTTTTGCCGAGAAACCACTCTTCCATCTTTTATAGCCTCCGAGATAGACACCGACGAAATTTGAACGGCGGCCATCTTGTTTTTTCAAATTTTTCCACTTTTTCTATTAATCGTTTACTACATTCTTCAAAGATTGCGAGTTTCAACGAAATCGGTTGGAAAACAAAAGAGTTGCAAAAATCATATAGACCGCCATCTTGTTTTTCTGAAATATCATAATTTTTCCCTACTCATATCGCGCATCCGAACATATCTCCCATACATCAATGTATCGTTTTCTGTCTCTTTCTAGGAGAATGAGACATTCAATATTCGCCATACATTTTCTATGGGAAAATAAATTCCGCCATTTTGAATTTTTTTTCTATTCATCGAGTAGACCTTCGGACCCTGATCATCTCTTGCCAAGAAACCACACTTCCATCTTTTATACCCTCCGAGCTGGACACCGGCGAAATTTGTATGGCGGCCATCTTTTCTTCGGCATTTTGAATTTTTTTCCAGCTTTTTGGCAATTGGATGACGTCATGAATGACATTTGCTCGAGCACCCCCCACCTATCTTCAATACCTTAAGCGGGCCCTTCACCCGTCTCCGATAACCTCAATCATCAGCTCTCTCCATAATTTTGGCTTACTAAGTTTTTGTTCTCTATACGACACCATCAGTGAAAAAAAAAATTTTCATACAAAATTTTACAGGAGTTTCTTAGTTAAAAATCTCGAAAATCTCCCCAAAAGTGGCAACACCGGTTGCATATCTCCATACTGCCAGCAGAGATACACAATCGATTCATACATGTTAACTTTCCAAAATGTTGCCAACTGCCTCAAAAACGCGATCAAAATTTCGAAAAATTAAAAAAAATACAAAATGGCCGCCAACTCGTTTCACAGAAAGATTTTACACGGTTTCATAATTTTCCTATTAACTATAGGATATACCGCTCCCGATGACGTTTCAATCTCTCATCTCGCTCGCACCCAGGCGAACCGATCGCCCCTAAAAAAAGACCACGTCGAAAATAACTTTTTTTTTGATAAATTCCAGTGTTGCCAGTCTCCGGCGACAAGAATACCCAAATGTCATTTGTACAAGCAAAACACATAATCGCTCATACTCGGATTTTGCGAAAAGTCCGTATTTCGATTTTTTACATTTTCCCCAAAATCTTGAAATTTCCCGAAAAATGGGGTAATTTTTCCCCACCAATCTATACCTCAAGTTCATACGTACAATCGCTTCATAGAAGCCGAATCGCTTCGATGTTGCCAAGTTTGAGATATTCGAATTTTAAAATTGCGATTTTTCGTACCTCTAACATAATGGCCGCCACGACAGCCGCCATCTTGAATTTTTAAAAACTACTCCCATTCTGTCAAAATTCAGGATAATCGTAGACGAAACCAGAAAAAAATAATTATTATCGATTTCCCGTTTCGGATCTGTGGCGCCGCGGTTCGGGGTCGAAAAATCAAAATTTTGAAAACGCTACAGTTCGGCCGCCATCTTGTTTTTTCAATTTTTTCGACATTTCCCATTAATCGTTTACTATTTTCTTCAAATATTGCAAAATTCAACGAAATCGGTTGGAAAACAACGGAGCTGCAAAAATCACCTCAGCCGCCATCTTGTTTTTCTGAAATGTCATAATTTTTCCCCAGAGGACTCCCGAATCCGACCACATCTCCCCTACATCATTATATCATTTTCCGTCTCTTTCTAGGAGAACAATTATGTCAATGAGTCAGTCAGTGAGTGAGTGGTAATCGAGCTATATATAGTATAATAACTAGCTTTTGCTCGGTGCGCGAGCTGCTAAAGCAGCTCGCGTGACGTGGTAAGGTTAACTTTATTACATAAAACCAAATTGATTTATTAAGAGACACAATTCACCCCGAAAACCCCCATAAAATGACAGGCATTTCTATTTTTTGGAGAAAATGTAAGTCCGCCATCTTGGATTTGAAAATAAATGTCAGTATCAAAATCAGCACGCTGGAAAACTCTGAAAACGATATCCATATTATTTTTTTGTAAATTAGGATAATAATTTAGTAGGGTGCGTGGGTGCGCGGACCACTAAAGTGGTCCGCGAGCATGCAGAGTTTGTTCCACCGAGTAGACCTTCGGATCCTGATCATCTTTTGTCAAGAAACCACTCTTCCATCTTTTATAGCCTCCGAGATAGACACCGACGAAATTTGTACGGCGGCCATCTTGTTTTTCCAAAATTTTCCACTTTTTCTATTAATCGTTTACTACATTCTTCAAAGATTGCGAGTTTCAACGAAATCGGTTGGAAAACAAAAGAGTTGCAAAAATCACGTCAGCCGCCATCTTGTTTTTCTGAAATGTCATAATTTTTCCCTACTCGCCTCCCCCACCCGAACACATCTCCCCTACATTATCGTATCGTTTTCCGTCTCTTTCTAGGAGAATGAGACATTCAATATTCGCCATACAAAATGTATGGGAAAATAAATTCCGCCATTTTGAATTTTTTTTCTGTTCATCGAGTAGACCTTTGGATCCTGATCACCTTTTGCCAAGAAACTACACTTCCATCTTTTATACCCTCCGAGCTGGACACCGGTGAAATTTGTATGGCGGCCATCTTTTCTTCGCCATTTTGAATTTTTTTTCAGCTTTTTGGCAATTGGATGACGTTATGAATGACATTTGCTCGAACACCCCCCACCTATCTTCAATACCTTAAGCAGGCCCTCCACCCGTCTCCGAAACCCTCAATCATCAGCTCTCTCCATAATTTTGGCTTACTAAGTTTTTGTTCTCTATACGACACCATCAGTGAAAAAAAAATTTTTCATACAAAATTTTACAGGAGTTTCTTAGTCTCGAATCTCGAAAATCTCCCCAAAAGTGGCAACACCGGTTGCATATCTCCATACTGCCAGCCGAGATACACAATCGATTCATACATATTGACTTTCCAAAATGTTGCCAACTGCCTCAAAAACGTGATCAAAATTTCGAAAAATTCAAAAAATTACAAAATGGCCGCCAACTCGTTTTGCAGAAATAAATTACATCGTTGAACAACTTTTCCAATAACTACAGAATATACCGCTCCCGATGACGTTTCAATCTCTCCTCTCGCTCGCACCCACGCGAAACGATCGCCCCTAAAAAAAGACCACGTCGAAAATAACTTTTTTTTTGATAAATTCCAGTGTTGCCAGTCTCCGGCGACAAAAATACCCAAATGTCATTTGTACGAGCAAAACACATAATCGCTTATACTCAGATTTTTCAAAAAGTGCGTATTTCGATTTTTTACAATTTCCCGAAAATCTTGAAATTTCCCCAAAAAATGGGGTAATTTTTTTCCTCCAATCTATACCTCGAGCCTATACGTACAATCGCTTCATAGAAACCGAATCGCTCCGATGTTGCCAACCTTGGGATATTTAACTTTTAAAATTGCGTTTTTTCGTACCTCTAACATAATGGCCGCCACGACAGCCGCCATCTTGAATTTTTAAAAACCACTCCCATTCCGTCAAAATTAAGGATAATCGTAGACGAAACCAGAAAAAAATTATAAGTTTCAATTTCCCGTTTGGGATCTGTGCCGCCGCGGTTTGGGGTCGAAAATTCAAAATTTTCAAAACGCTACGGTTCGGCCGCCATCTTGTTTTTCCAATTTTTTTCACATTTTCTGTTAACCGTTTACTACATTCTTTAATAGTTGCGAATTTGAACGGAGTCCCTTAAAAAACAACGGAGCTGCAAAAATCACGTCGGCCGCCATCTTGTTTTTCTAAAATGTCATAATTTTTCCCCAGAGGGTTCCCGAATCCGAACACATCTCTCCTACATCATTATATCATTTTCCGTCTCTTTCTAGGAGAACAATTATGTCAATGAGTGAGTCAGTGAGTCAGTGAGTGGTAATCGAGCTATATATAGTATAACTAGTGTTTCGCTCGGTGCGCGAGCTGCTAAAGCAGCTCGCGTGACGTGGCAATGTTATTTTTTTATTGAGATAGACAATCCACCCCGAAAAACCCATGAAACGACACCCATGTCAATTTTTTCTTAAAAAGTGCATGTTCGCCATCTTGAATTTCAAAATAAATGTTGTTACCAAAATCAGCACCCCGGAAAGCTCTGAAAACTACATCCATATCATTTTTTGTAAAAACGGGGTAGTTGAGGTTAATAAAGTAGGGTGCGTGGGTGCGCGGACCACTAAAGTGGTCCGCGAGCATGCAGAGTTTGTTCCACCGAGTAGACCTTCGGACCCTGATCATCTTTTGCCAAGAAACCACTCTTCCATCTTTTATATTCTCCGAGATAGACATGGACGAAATTTATACGGCGGCCATCTTGTTTTTCCAAAATTTTCCACTTTTTCTATTAATCATTTACTACATTCTTCAAAGATTGCGAGTTTCAACGAAATCGGTTGGAAAACAAAAGAGTTATAAAAATCATATAGGCCGCCATCTTGTTTTTCTGAAATGTCATAATTTTCCCCTACTCATATCGCGCATCCGAACATATCTTCCATACATCAATGTATCGTTTTCCGTCTCTTTCTAGGAGAATGAGACATTCATAATCGCCATACAAAATGTATGGAAAAATAAATTCCGCCATTTTGAATTTTTTTTCTATTCATCGAGTAGACCTTCGGATCCTGATCCTCTTTTGCCAAGAAACCACACTTCCATCTTTTATACCCTCCGAGCTGGACACCGGCAAAATTTGTATGGCGGCCATCTTTTTTTCGCCATTTTGAATTTTTTTTCAGCTTTTTGGCAATTGGATGACGTCATGAATGACATTTGCTCGAGCACCCCCCACCTATCTTCAATACCTTAAGCAGGCCCTTCACCCGTTTCCGATATCCTCAATCATCAGCTCTCTCCATAATTTTGGCTTACTAAGTTTTTGTTTTCTATCTGACACCATCAGTGAAAAAAAAATTTTCATACAAAATTTTACAGGAGTTTCTTAGTTGAAAATCTCGAAAATCTCCCCAAAAGTGGCAACACCGGTTGAATATCTCCATACTGCAAGCCGAGATACACAATCGATTCATACATACTGACTTTCCAAAATGTTGCCAACTGCCTCAAAAACGTGGTCAAAATTTCGAAAAATAAAAAAAAATACAAAATGGCCACCAACTTTTTTTGCAGAAGCAAATTCGATAATTTTACAACTTTCCCATTAACTACAGGATATACCGCTTCCGATGACGTTTCAATCTCTCCTCTCGCTCGCACCCAGGCGAAACGATCGCCCCTAAAAGAAGACCACGTCGAAAATAACTTTTACTTTGATAAATTCCAGTGTTGCCAGTCTCCGGCGACAAAAATACCCAAATGTCATTTGTACGAGCAAAACACGTAATCACTCATACTCGGATTTTGCTAAAAGTGCGTATTTCGATTTTTTACAATTTCCCGAAAATCTTGAAATTTCCCTAAAAATGGGGTAAATTTTTCCCACCGATCTATACCTCGAGTCTATACGTACAACCGCTTCATAGAAGCCGAATCGCTCCGATGTTGCCAACTTTGGGATATTTAACTTTTAAAATTGCGTTTTTTCGTACCTCTAACATAACGGCCGCCATGACAGCCGCCATCTTGAATTTTTTAAAACCACTCCCGTTCTGTCAAAATACAGGATAATCGTGGGCGAAACACGAAAAAATAAGTATCCTCGACTACCCCGTCTTGGATCTGTGGCGCCGCGGTTCGGGGTCGAAAAATCAAAATTTTCAAAACGCTACGGCTCGGCCGCCATCTTGTTTTTCCAATTTTTTCCACATTTTCGGTTAATCGTTTACTACTTTCTTCGAAGATTGCAAAATTCAACGAAGTCGGTTGGAATACAAAAGAGCTGCAAAAATCACCTCAGCCGCCATCTTGTTTTTCCGAAATGTCATAATTTTTCCCCAGTCGAATAACTTTTACTTTGATAAATTCCAGTGTTGCCAGTCTCCGGTGACAAAAATACCCAAATGTCATTTGTACGAGCAAAACACGTAATCGCTCATACTCGGATTTTGCGAAAAGTCCGTATTTCGATTTTTTACAGTTTCCCGAAAATCTTGAAATTTCCCGAAAAATGGGGTAATTTTTTTCCTCCAATCTATACCTCGAGCCTATACGTACAATCGCTACATAGAAGCCGAATCGCTCCGATGTTGCCAACTTTCAGATATTTAACTTTTAAAATTGCGTTTTTTCGTACCTCTAACAAAACAGCCGCCACGACAGCCGCCATCTTGAATTTTTTAAAATCACTCCAGTTCTGTCAAAATACAGGATAATCGTGGGCGAAATCAAAAAAAATAATTATCCTCGATTACCCCGTTTCGGATCTGTGGCGCCGCGGTTCGGGGTCGAAAAATCAAAATTTTGAAAACGCTACGGCTCGGCCGCCATTTTGTTTTTTCAATTTTTTCTACTTTTTTTATTAATTTTTAACCAATTTCTTGAAAGTTTGCAAAATTCTACGAAATCGGTTGGAAAACAACGGAGCTGCAAAAATCACCTCGGCCGCCATCTTGTTTTTCTGAAATGTCATAATTTTTCCCCAGAGGGTTCCCGAAACCGAACACATCTCCCCTACATCACTATATCACTTTCCGTCTCTTTCTAGGAGAACAATTATGTCAATGAGTGAGTGAGTGAGTGAGTGGTAATCGAGCTATATATAGTATAACTAGTGTTTTGCTCGGTGCGCGAGCTGCTAAAGCAGCTCGCGTGACGTGGTTAGGTTGACAAGTATTAAAACGAATTTATTTATTAAGATACGCAATTCACCACAAAAATCCACAAAACGACACCCATATCGATTTTTTTCTTAAAAAGTGCATGTCCGCCATCTTGGATTTCAAAATAAATGTCGTTATCAAAATCAGCACCCTGGAAAACCCTGAAAACGACATCCATATCATTTTTTGTAAAAACGGGGTAGTTGAGGATAATAATTCAATAGGGTGCGTGGGTGCGTGGACCACTAAAGTGGTCCGCGAGCATGCAGAGTTTGTTCCACCGAGTAGACCTTCGGACCCTGATCATCTTTTGCCGAGAAACCACTCTTCCATCTTTTATAGCCTCCGAGATAGACACCGACGAAATTTGAACGGCGGCCATCTTGTTTTTTCAAATTTTTCCACTTTTTCTATTAATCGTTTACTACATTCTTCAAAGATTGCGAGTTTCAACGAAATCGGTTGGAAAACAAAAGAGTTGCAAAAATCATATAGACCGCCATCTTGTTTTTCTGAAATATCATAATTTTTCCCTACTCATATCGCGCATCCGAACATATCTCCCATACATCAATGTATCGTTTTCTGTCTCTTTCTAGGAGAATGAGACATTCAATATTCGCCATACATTTTCTATGGGAAAATAAATTCCGCCATTTTGAATTTTTTTTCTATTCATCGAGTAGACCTTCGGACCCTGATCATCTCTTGCCAAGAAACCACACTTCCATCTTTTATACCCTCCGAGCTGGACACCGGCGAAATTTGTATGGCGGCCATCTTTTCTTCGGCATTTTGAATTTTTTTCCAGCTTTTTGGCAATTGGATGACGTCATGAATGACATTTGCTCGAGCACCCCCCACCTATCTTCAATACCTTAAGCGGGCCCTTCACCCGTCTCCGATAACCTCAATCATCAGCTCTCTCCATAATTTTGGCTTACTAAGTTTTTGTTCTCTATACGACACCATCAGTGAAAAAAAAAATTTTCATACAAAATTTTACAGGAGTTTCTTAGTTAAAAATCTCGAAAATCTCCCCAAAAGTGGCAACACCGGTTGCATATCTCCATACTGCCAGCAGAGATACACAATCGATTCATACATGTTAACTTTCCAAAATGTTGCCAACTGCCTCAAAAACGCGATCAAAATTTCGAAAAATTAAAAAAAATACAAAATGGCCGCCAACTCGTTTCACAGAAAGATTTTACACGGTTTCATAATTTTCCTATTAACTATAGGATATACCGCTCCCGATGACGTTTCAATCTCTCATCTCGCTCGCACCCAGGCGAACCGATCGCCCCTAAAAAAAGACCACGTCGAAAATAACTTTTTTTTTGATAAATTCCAGTGTTGCCAGTCTCCGGCGACAAGAATACCCAAATGTCATTTGTACAAGCAAAACACATAATCGCTCATACTCGGATTTTGCGAAAAGTCCGTATTTCGATTTTTTACATTTTCCCCAAAATCTTGAAATTTCCCGAAAAATGGGGTAATTTTTCCCCACCAATCTATACCTCAAGTTCATACGTACAATCGCTTCATAGAAGCCGAATCGCTTCGATGTTGCCAAGTTTGAGATATTCGAATTTTAAAATTGCGATTTTTCGTACCTCTAACATAATGGCCGCCACGACAGCCGCCATCTTGAATTTTTAAAAACTACTCCCATTCTGTCAAAATTCAGGATAATCGTAGACGAAACCAGAAAAAAATAATTATTATCGATTTCCCGTTTCGGATCTGTGGCGCCGCGGTTCGGGGTCGAAAAATCAAAATTTTGAAAACGCTACAGTTCGGCCGCCATCTTGTTTTTTCAATTTTTTCGACATTTCCCATTAATCGTTTACTATTTTCTTCAAATATTGCAAAATTCAACGAAATCGGTTGGAAAACAACGGAGCTGCAAAAATCACCTCAGCCGCCATCTTGTTTTTCTGAAATGTCATAATTTTTCCCCAGAGGACTCCCGAATCCGACCACATCTCCCCTACATCATTATATCATTTTCCGTCTCTTTCTAGGAGAACAATTATGTCAATGAGTCAGTCAGTGAGTGAGTGGTAATCGAGCTATATATAGTATAACTAGTGTTTTGCTCGGTGCGCGAGCTGCTAAAGCAGCTCACGTGACGTGGTTGGGTTAAATTTATTATACTAAACCAAATTTATTTATTAAGATACACGATTCACCTCAAAAAACCCACAAAACGACACCCATTTCAACTTTTCTCTTAAAAAGTGCATGTCCGCCATCTTGGATTTCGAAATGAATGTCATTACCAAAATCAGCACCCTGGAAAACCCTGAAATCGACATCGATATTGTTTTTTGTAAAAACGGGGTAGTTGAGGTTAATAAAGTAGGGTGCGTGGGTGCGCGGACCACTAAAGTGGTCCGCGAGCATGCAGAGTTTGTTCCACTGAGTAGACCTTCGGACCCTGATCATCTTTTACCAAGAAACCACTCTTCCATCTTTTATAGCCTCCGAGATAGACACCGACGAAATTTGTGCGGCGGCCATCTTGTTTTTCCAAAATTTTCCACTTTTTCTATTAATCGTTTACTACATTCTTCTAAGATTGCGAGTTTCAACGAAATTGGTTGGAAAACAAAAGAGTTGCAAAAATCACGTCGGTCGCCATCTTGTTTTTTCTGAAATGTTATAATTTTTCCCTACTCGCCTTCCCCACCCGAACACATCTCCTCTACATTATCGTATCGTTTTCCGTCTCTTTCTAGGAGAATGAGACATTCAATATTCGCCATACAAAATGTATGGGAAAATAAATTCCGCCATTTTGAATTTTTTTTCTATTTATCGAGTAGACCTTTGGATCCTGATCCTCTATTGCCACGAAACCGCACCTCCATCTTTTATACCCTCCGAGCTGGACGCCGGCGAAATTTGTATGGCGGCCATCTTTTTTTCACCATTTTGAATTTTTTTTCAGCTTTTTGGCAATTGGATGACGTCATGAATGACATTTGCTCGAGCACCCCCCACCTATCTTCAATACCTTAAGCGGGCCCTCCACCCGTCTCCGAAACCCTCAATCATCAGCTCTCTCCATAATTTTGGCTTACTAAGTTTTTGTTTTCTATCTGACACCATCAGTGAAAAAAAAATTTTTCATACAAAATTTTACAGGAGTTTCTTAGTCTCGAATCTCGAAAATCTCCCAAAAAGTGGCAACACCGGTTGCACATCTCCATACTGCCAGCCGAGATACACAATCGATTCATACATATTGACTTTCCAAAATGTTGCCAACTGCCTCAAAAACGTGATCAAAATTTCGAAAAATTCAAAAAATTACAAAATGGCCGCCAACTCGTTTTGCAGAAATAAATTACATCGTTGTACAACTTTTCCAATAACTACAGGATATACCGCTCCCGTTGACGTTTCAATCTCTCATCTCGCTCGCACCCAAGCGAACCTATCGTCCCTGAAAAAAGACCATGTCGAAAATCACGTTTTCTTTGATTAATTCCAGTGTTGCCAGTTTCCGGTGACGAAAATATCCAAATGTCATTTGTACGAGCAAAACACGTAATCGCTCATACTCGGATTTTGCTAAAAGTGCGTATTTCGATTTTTTACAATTTCCCGAAAATCTTGAAATTTTCCCAAAAAATGGGGTAATTTTTTTTTCTCCAATCTATACCTCGAGCCTATACGTACAATCGCTTCATAGAAGCCGAATCGCTCCGATGTTGCCAACTTTGAGATATTTAACTTTTAAAATTGCGTTTTTTCGTACCTCTAACATAATGGCCGCCACGACAGCCGCCATCTTGAATTCTTAAAAACCACTCCCATTCCGTCAAAATTCAGGATAATCGTGGGTGAATCACGGAAAAATAATTATCCTCGACTACCCCGTTTGGGATCTGTGGCGCCGCGGTTAAGGGTCGAAAAATGAAAATTTTGAAAACGCTCCAGCTCAGCCGCCATTTTGTTTTTTCAATTTTTTCTACTTTTTTTATTAATTTTTAACCAATTACTTCAAAGATTGCAAAATTCAACGAAATCGGTTGGAAAACAACGGAGCTGCAAAAATCACGTCGGCCGCCATCTTGTTTTTCCGAAAAGTCATAATTTTTCCCCAGAGGGTTCCCGAATCCAAACACATCTCCCCTACATCACTATATCATTTTCCTTCTCTTTCTAGGAGAACAATTATGTCAATGAGTCAGTGAGTGAGTGAGTGGTAATTGAGCTATATATAGTATAATTAGTAAATTCGCATTAAATTCATACCTATACTATCTACCAAAATACCTACTTACTATATAATGTGTAAGGAAATATAACTAGGTAAATAAATAATAATATAAGGTATCATATCGTAATGTTACACCTTCAAAATTATATTTAGCTCTGGTTTTCGCAATTACCTAGTGTGTCAGTCAATATTGTCATACATGCACGTTTTCACTTACATTTTTTTTTAATCTAGGGTTGCTCACACTCAAAATTACATTTTTTTATATACTCTTTTTCTTTTAACATGGCAAAATGCATCATCTTGTTAGGGTTCCGTACCCGAAGCGTATAGGAACCCTATTACTAAACCTCACAGTGGTATTAGTTAATATTATTTAGTCTTAGAAATTACTTATTTATTTCAATTGTAACAGATGTTACGGAAGAGTGGGCCTGCCACAAGTAGCAATACTAGGCCCTGGGATGGTCCCAATTTCTATGTGTTCTATGTAAAATTGTTTTACCGAAATAAATATTTTTGTATTTTTTGTATTAGTTTTTACAGAATATATTGTATTTCTATTGCCATTATAACAACAAAATGATATAAATTTCAAAATGGCCGCCATGAAAATAAAAATTCTTGTACTATAGTAGGGAACTCTTCGTGTGCAATTCCGATTCGCACTTGGCCGGATTTTTTAAGCATACGGTCTATTACTACAAGTTTTTACGAGCTTTTGACTACATTATGTTATTGTCATCGAAGACCGTTCAGTAAAAGGTTTAAATTATTATGACAGTGTCTATTGATAATATTATAGTCGGTTACTTACCTTTTCAGTTTTCAAGAGTCTTAATAAACATAAGATCTTGGATATTTCAAATAATAATTAGATATCTGATTTTTTATTATTTTTCTATGTAAGTAATAATTAGCTCTTTTCAAAACGTATAATTTTGGCAACCCTAATTTGACCTAACATTCATGAACGTTGGCATTCGCAATGCTAAGCAGAGTTTAGAGGCTATACAATCAATTGGCACATTACAAGATGTTTGGTCAAGACAAATATTTACCGGGCAAACGAAACAGATCCTTACAAATTCTGCGCATAATAGGTTTGTCATGCATATTCATTAAATGAAAAAATCGGTTAAGTGCGAGTCGGCGCACACGAAGGGTCCCGTAACGTCGTACAAGAAATAACACTTTATAATTTTTTTAATTTGTTGTTATATCGGTAATAAAAATAAACATTCTGTGAAAATTTCAACTCTCTACTTATAACGGTTCACGAGATACAGTCCGCTGACAGACGGACGGACGGACGGACTGATGGATGGAAAGCGGAGTCAAAGTAAAAGTTATAGAGTCCCGTTGGCACCCTTCGAGTACGGAATCCTAATATGAGGTGCAGGCGAACAAAACGTGTCGGTAATTACACTTTTCATTATCAAAAAAAAATTTTTTTTTTCTACAATCCGGATGTTTTTAGTTCACTGAATACAAATAATATGAGCAGTTTTCTTAGCAAAACAGTCTAAATCTGCACTGAAATTGAGTCTAAAGTTTATGATTTCGATCACCAAATACAAACTTGAACAAGTGTAAATTAAAAATTAAAAATTGAACAAGTGAAGGTTACATACAGTAAGAACTAGAAAAGAGCTGATAACTTTCAAACAGCTAAACCGATTTTCTTGGATTATAGCTAAGAACACTCTTGATCAAGCCACCTTTCAAACAAAAAAAAAAAATTAAAATCGGTTCATTAGTTTAGGAGCTACGATGCCACAGACATACAGATACACAGATACACACGTCAAACTTATAACACCCCTCTTTTTGGGTCGGGGGTTAAAAACAGAAACCAAATATATCAGACAAAACTGCCTAAGACTGTGCTTAAATTGAATCCCAATTTCGTGATTTGATCAAATCGGTATAGTTACAGTAAAGTTTCAACAGTTTTTATTCAGTTTTTGCGCCTCTGTAAAATTAAATTTTATATCGTTAAATTAATCTCTAAATATAACAGACACAAGTGCTGCGCTTGTTTTAATTTATTAGCAAAACTTTATATTATGCCATAAATCGATTGCCATAATAAACAGTTTTATTGCCGCTAAATTTGAAAGACAAACCATTGTTAATGGACGTTATAAGTACTTAAATTATTAAACGCTACCGATGTTACGAGGACCTGTGTTGTAATTGGCTGAATTTATAGTATTCGTATTGCAACAATCCATTGTAGCCAATAACGACCGATCAATCTAGGTTTTTGAGGTCGTCATACTCTTGATGTCAGACATTCGCGGTAGGGCCCCTGGAGTTCGATTACGGTAAAATGACAGGTACAGTGTGACGATCGCAATCACCTCTGATTGGCCAACACTCGTTCACAATTGGCTATAATGCATGTTGCTACAAGAATACCCTAAATTCAACCAATCACAACAATTACGATTGTAATAATGGTTGATGCAGGTTTTCCGGAATCAACCAGCTGGTCAATTCCCTGATTTACTTACGGTAAGATGACCATGGTAAGGTAAGATTCTTACCGAAATGTGTGTAACCGATGTATCGGGATGAAAAGAGAGACAGGAAAGATGTAAAATACTGTTTTTGTACCTTCAGAATATATGGAGTCTATTTGCTCGCTTTCAACGCTTTGTAAATTATCATCTTCACCGTACTCCTGGACATCTGGAGGGTCTGCCATTTCTGGTACGTCTTGCATTTCTGGCTCTTCTGGCTGTTCTATGATATGGAGTTCTTTAACCGATTCTCTTATAGTTCTTTCCTCAGTTTTCTTTACCGGTAGAATGTCAAAGATGGAAGGCGCCTTCACATTGCCACTGGCCAGTCCCAATTTCTTCTGAAGATAAGCCTCGAGGATCTGCTGGGTAATTTTATTCTGTCTCGCCAGCTCTTGGGGGCCTGCGGGGAAAGGAGAATGACAGATAAAAATGACTGCGCGATAAACCAATTGAGGAAAAGTTCGGAGGGTAATTTTGAAAACGAATTCGACGTCATTTTTATCTGCTTCCTCATTTTCTCCGGCTTTCAAGTAAGGGGCTAGGACTTCTTTTATAAACTTAATTAAGTTTTAATTATTTTCAAGCAGCTCATTCGCATTTTTAATATTATGTTAGTCGTTTTATCTATTATGGCCTCCGAACTTCACATAAAGTATTATATGCGTAGATGAATATAGTGATGATGATGCTCGAAATTAGCAATAAATGAAGCAGATTTTAAATTTGAACATTAGTACCTAATCGTAGGTACCTATTTCGCGTTGTCCTAATGACAATGTCTTCGAGGTACAACGTTCTAATATAGGTACTATACTGAAGCCAGGTTAACGACACCAGATTATTAATCAGCGTTCTTACAAAAAATGCCCCTGAACCGCCCACGGTTATAAGCGTCGTAATAATGCCGGTCCAAGATCTAAATCTGTACGAGCAAATAATAAGTCTAAACTTTCTAACAATATGCCAACATCGTAAATCTTTGTCATACTTAATCCTATCGGTCTAATAAGATTTTCTTGCCACAATACCATTGTTCAGGCTATCCGTAACAAGAACAATAGAAGTTTTATCAGATCGCTTGTATAATTTGATGAATGCAAGGAGCTTCCTTGCATTTTCGTACTTAATTCGAAGGATGCGAGGAAGTACGGGTAATTGAGACACAAACTACTTTTAGACCTTGTATCTTGTATTATTTGAAGGCAATCGTATAATAAGGTTCAGGGTTGATTGTCAATATCTGTACACAATAAAAATATAAGTGAGGTAATATTATGTGGAGTTATAATAAGTAAGTATAGCTTGTTCAATGTTCTTATTTAAATTCTGATAAGTATAAATAACTACTTTAAATACTTACCTGTTTTGTCCCAGGTACCTAATCTAAATCTTGCTATCTCTTTTTTTAACCCCCGACCCAAAAAGAGGGGTGTTATAAGTTTGACGTGTGTATCTGTGTGTGGTATCGTAGCTCCTAAACTAATGAACCGATTTTAATTTAGTTTCTTTTTTGTTTGAAAGGTGGCTTGATCGAGAGTGGTCTTAGCTATAATCCAAGAAAATCGGTTCAGTCGTTTGAAAGTTATCAGCTCTTTTCTAGTTACTGTAACCTTCACTTGTCGGGGGTGTTATAAATTTTTAATTTACACTTGTATTAGATCAGGTTACTAATAACACCTGATATAATAAACGTTACTAAAAAGTTATCAAAAAAATTGCTTAAGTTTAATTTAATACATTGAATTATGGATATTTATAAAATAAGGTCATATTTTCCTGTAAGCACGATTCAAGTGCAAGTCTGCTATCGTTTAAAAGTGTTTCGATGATGAAATTACATCACTTTATGCAATTATCCAATCATCACAATTATTGAGGTTCCGTACCCAAGGGACCCTATTACTGAGCCTTCGTTGTCCGTCCGTCCGTCCGTCCGTCTGTCGGCGGACTATAGGCAGGTAATAACTAAAATCGATTAAAAAATTGCTTCAATTCGATTTTTACTAAACGTTTGATCTGTTGTTGATCACTTCAATAAAATGCAAGGATTGCAAGATTCCCATCACGAACGCAAAGATTTCCAAATATATGTTGTGATTCGGCAATAAATAAATATTACACAATATTCATTTCGTTTTTGGAAGAAGATGCAAATGTAATAAGAATTTCGCGATTATCAAATAAGGATTCGTTGACGTTTTTAACCTCATTGCTTGGGGACCTAAAAAAAGAATAATGAGTACTTAGGGTTACTTCACTGACCTCTACTAATACAAGTAGGTAGGTACACTGGATCTGCGATTGCCGATCTGTTTTTGAAGCAACTTGATTTTCACCATTTTGGCGCTGATATTAGCAGTGAAAGTCATGTGAGTGTACCTACCCGGAATTAGAATTAGATTCCCAAAAATATCTGTCATTTTGTACGGCACATCTCTTCCAGCGTAGATACATGTATTATGTTTATTTCAGTGGATAACCTTACCTTATGTGAATGACAAGGGCACCTCGTTTGAAAATTATTACGCCCCAATTTAGTCTATGTAATTTTACGATTACGGTAAGTAAGTATAGTTATCTATACCTACATATAATAAAATTGTAGAAAAGTGGTGTCTGTACAATGGAAATATATAAAAAAAAAGTAGCAGGGGTTGTTATTATATCGATGCCGAACCCGAAATTGTAACTAATTTTTTTTTGTCTGTTTGTCTGTGTGTTTGTGCACGCTAATATCAGAAACGGCTTATTAGATTTAGATACGGTTTTCACTAATATATTGTAGTAAGCTTCACTTAACATTTAGTATTTATTTCATGTCAATCGGTTCATAAATAAAAAAGTTATGTCAATTTAAAGAATCACGGCGAACATTTTTAACGTACAGAGTACGTACTACACGCCTCGCGCCTGAGCGTCCGTGGCTATATAAAGCACGCTGATTCCACGCGAAAGAAGTCGCGGGCACAGCTAGTTAGGAATAAAATAAGCTTTTTATTGCCCCATTCGTTAGACTTTTCGCGGCGCCTGCGTCTTTAAAATATGACCATCAATTAGGATTACCCACTGGAGATCAGTTTTCATACGTAAATGAAAAGACGATAAATTGTGACTATATTATGAGTGTGCTAATAAAGAAAAAAAAATATTAAAAAAAAAAGCTCTCAACTGCGAGTCGGACTAGCACATGAAATGTTCCGTACAACTATTAAACTTTAAAGGTGGGTTTACTTTTAAACTGGCAGGGGATTTATGCGACTCGTACTCACAAATATTCTTGGGAAGAACTTCTTTGGAATAGTATTAGAAATCACGTTATGCATTGCCAGACACTTATACCCGTATTCACAATCATTACTGTGAGGTCTCACAGTGCGTTCGAACGCAGAGTGTAGGTTCCACCAATCAGATTACTGTGTCACGTCAATTTACAATGACCTGATTGGTATGATTGGTAGAACCTACACTATGCGTTCGAGCACACTGTGAGACCTCGTAGTAATGATTATGAATACGACACATAGATGACGTAATTTTTAATACTATTCCGAAGAAGTTCTTCCCTAAGGACAATGAGCAGAGAAACTTTCAGCTTTTATAAAATAACGAAGGTTTAAATTTATTTTTAGTTTCCAAATTATGGGGCTTCTGCAATTTATGTAGCTTTAAACTTAAAACGTCAAATATTTATTAAAAAATAATTATAAAATTATATTGTAATTTGATAACCTAATTAATAGAGATGAAACTTAAATAATTTTGATAAAGTTTCCCCGAAGCATTAGAGTGATATTATTGTTTTTCACTTTGACCTATAACATTATTTGTGCATTTATTAATTTAATTTTTAATTGTGCAGTGGTCAAAGGTTAATTGCGGCGAATTATAATAGTAGTCCAATTATTATTATTAATTTTCGTGTCGCCAATTTATAAATTATAGACCGTGTGCGTTCTGCATATTCATCATTTTATTTATTGCATTAAGTATTCATTTATTTATTAAATCCATACTAATATTATAAATGCGAAAGTGTGCCTGTTTATTTTGTAGTGGTTTTAGGGGTTGAGTGAAGCCAAGTTAAGTCAAGATTAAATGAAGCTAAAAGCAATCACCACAACCGGAACTCATAATTAAGTATATCAAAGATACTTCTACCTGTTTTTCCATTCAAAGGCTACATTCTAGGGAAATCAATCATGAGGTAATGATTTTTCCCACGATCTTTATTTTATCGATAACAAGACTATAAAATGAAGACTAGATGAATTGGGCATTCATTAGAAAGTAAGAAAAATACGATGTCTTTGAAGGAAAGCTTACTAAAGACCCAACACTCTGCAGCTACAGAACAGATATAGAATAGTGTCGTATATTCATTGCGTTCATTGATTCCTTTCCATTAATCACAATGCTAAAACTTTTCGTGGGATACAAGATATCCTAGGTATAAAAAGTACCACTTAGAGCCGATTTTTCAGTCGTCAAATAACTTTTATCGGAGAATTTTGATGTACCTATTGACAGATTTCCCATACAAAAACTATCAAACCCTCAAATTTATTCTTCAGAGGCCGATTGAAAAATCGGCCCTTAGGTATTTTACTTAATTTACGCAATCTCTGCAAGAGTAAGTTTTCTATACACAGAGGTACTATAATGGGATAGGTTTACCTACATAGAATAAAGACGCCTAAAGAGCTACCTAGTAGGCGTTATTCTGACAGGCTGCTTGCTTTTATCTAACCTGAGAGGCTACCAGTTTAGATGCCAAGTGATTAAAATCAGACCTTCGCAACAAGTTAATGATGAAGCAACGCACAGCTATTACAGTAATGCCTGTACCTTGAGTTGAGCTTAAGATTGGTACCTATGGTACGGTACAAGAAAGAATAGTTTTTAGATAAAATAGGATAGGTCTTGATGTTAAGTTACCGCCACCCATGAACATTTGCAGCACCAGAGGAACTGGCGGCTTTACAGGAATTTGTTGATTCGCCCTTTGGATAATAGTTATCATAAAAGAGCTTTAAAAACAGAAGTGCGTGGAAAAAAGTCAGAGAAAGTAAGTTTTAGTAACTAAACTTGCAAAAAATTGTAGCGGTCAATATTTCTTAAACGATAATTTTCAAAAACTGCGAAACCTAATGATTTTAAAATACCTATCTATTTAACGAGGTATCACTCAAGGGGGTAAACAAGAGATAGTTACCCTGATTTTGTTTTCTTTTTTTTTTTCAAAATTTTAATATGCCTTTTATGGCTGTGTGGCGATAACAGGTTATGGAATCGCCCTGATGCCGGGTCTAAAAATGGCTAGACGAGGTAGCTCTGTCGCTACCTACAAGCTCGTAATTGAATCAGTGAAACTCATGATTGAGATTAATAACGTTGTCATTAGGACGCCGAGAGCTTACGATCCAAATCATCACGATCACGACAATCACTAAACTACATTTTGCACTTTATCTCTATAAAGATAGAGTTTAAAATCACATACTTAAGGTACTAAGCCTATGTAAAGCCTATTGTTCTATAAGGCTTAGTATGCATGAAGTAGGTCAAGTTCAATTGGTCGATTGAAATCGTTATAGTCGACTTCAAAATTATGAATTGCTCAATTTGACGTGCAGAGTGCAGACAAAATCTTACGTGGAGATTGATCTTGACTTTGCCGTAATACAAAACTTAGTATCTGAACTGGCTTACCAAGATAAAACTAACACTACAATTCAGTTTTGACGTCCTGTCTTCCTTGGCGCAGGGGTGAGTGCTGTGACCTCCCACTTATAGTAGGAGGTCCTGGGTCCAATCCCCGGCAGGGGTAAATTGGGATTTTATTGCTCTTGGTCTGGGACAAGCAGACAGACGGACGGACGGACTGCAACAAAGTGATCCTATAGGCAGTGGCGTGCACAGGCTCTATAGCTAGGGTAGGCATAAGGTAGGTAGTTGCATAATTACTAGCGGTCACGATGAAAAATGATCATTGCACTATTTCAGTCAGAGTAAGCAGCGCTTTAATGCCTCTATGACCTGCACGCCGCTGCCTATAGGTAAGGGTTCCGTTTTTCCTTTTGAGGTGCGGAACCCTAAAAAGGAGTATGATGTTTTCAGGTTTCATGTATGTATATAATTTATGTATGAGAATTCTTACATCATCCCGATCCCGAGTTATAATTAGACCGCTATAATTTTTTGCATAGTAAAAAACAAAATTTCTCAATAAAAAATTCTAAATGGTTGTCGAATTTTTAATTTAGTCTCTTAGTAAATTAACATCTTCTTAGAGGAATGTTGAACAAGTATCATCATTTGAAAACAGGCACTTATTTCTAAAATAATTAATCGTATCAAATTTCCAATAACCAATAAAATACATAATTCGGAATAATATTCCGAATTAATAAGTACCTAATTAGATTCGGTTCGGGCCGATTTGCGACCGTAACGTTAATGTAGAATTAAGTTAACTTAATGAATACTTTACGCGAACATAAAAATTTCTGCGAATGATATACATAATTATATCGTGTATCATAAATTATACATTAGTTTTATTTACATGTTAATTGGACTAAAATTTAATGACTGGTGGATGAGACGTTAATGCATTTGATTAATTTACAAGTGTAAAAATTTATAACACCCCCGACAAGTGAAGGTTACAGAAACTAGAAAAGGGCTGATAACTTTCAAACAGCTGAACCGATTTTCTTAGATTATAGCTAAGAACACTCTCGATCAAGCCACCTTTCAAACAAAAAAAAACTAAATTGAAATCGGTTCATTAGTTTAGGAGCTACGATGCCACAGACAGATACACAGATACACACGTCAAACTTATAGCACCCCTTTTTGGGTCGGGGGTTGATAAAGTAAATAAAGTAGGTAGTTGAACTTTTTAATGTTTAAACTATCGTGAGTTATTTCCATTTTAAGTGTACAATGTACCAGCTATACTCACGTATTTAGTCTATGTAAGCCCGACTAGTTTCGAACCCATTAGATGGATTTTGTTTTTTTAAAATACCGTGGGAACTCTGATTATTTTCGGAGACAAAAGTAGCCTATGTCACTCTCCAGGTCTATAAAGCTTTAACTCTATACATGCAAAAAAAAATCACGTTGATCCTAGGTTAATGATAGGCTCGCGAGTCGCGACTGGCAGCTAAAGTCACGAGGTTTGACAACTCTAAATTAAATTTAAAACTGTCAAACTGTGTCTGTCCTTTTCATATTACATTAGTAAGAAGAGGATGCGAATACTCTAAAAAGTTGTGTTCAGAATATGTACCAATATACCTAAACAACCATAGATAACCGACAACGATTGTTACGCAAGCTATATTATACCAATTGCTGCCGTTACGTTTGAACGAACTTGAACTTAAGCCATTCATTACTTAGTAGTTGCATCGTTCAAACAAAACAACGATGACCTCTTAAGAGTGATCGTCGGTATGATAAGTAATACTAATAAGTAGGTATAATACTAATCTTACGAGCCTTACGAGTGGTCCAATGGTAATGATATCGGGTGCCACTTCCAACAGATTCTAAAAATTGCAGCTTAAAAATGAATAACCTTCTAATCACTACCTCACTACCCATATTATAAATGTGAAAGTGTGTTTGTATATTGGTTAGTTTGTCCTTCAATCACGCCGCAAAGGAGCAACGGATCGGCGTGATTATTTGTAAGAGTATAGTTACCTGGAGAGTGGCATAGGCTACTTTTTACTCCGGAAAATCAAAAACTTTCCACGGGATTTTAAAAACATAGGATAGGGATAGAATCAAATAAAATAAGAACTAATATGAAGATAACATTACTATATATCAGAAATCTACTCTTGCAAGGTTGTCTGCATTGTTATAAAAACGAAAAACAGCAAACAATTGATTGAAAATCAATTCATTCATCACAATATTACTAAATTTTATTTTAATTTTATTCTTAACGAGCTTTTGTCACGAATAATGGAATATATAACTGTTGGTGGAATTCAAAAAGTGTTTTCAATGCCAAAATTAGTAGGTAAGTAGGTGATTTTTGACCCAAAATCCAATTCAAATTCAAATTCAAATTCAAATTATTTTTATTCAATTAAACTTTTACAAGTGCTTTTGAATCGTCAAAATAATCTACCACTGGTTCGGAATGCTGTTCGTACCGAGAAGAACCAGCAAGAAACTCGGCGGTTGCTCTTTTCAAATGTACAATTTACAATAATATGCCATACTGTATACAAGCAATTGCAACGCCGTATATTGCTGGAGCGAATCAAATCCAAGCTTTTTTGTCATTTACATAATCTTCGATTGTATAATAAGCTTTTTCCAGGAGCATACTTTTAATAGATTTTTTAAACTTGTGTAAAGGCAAGTCTAAAATTGATTGTGGAATTTTATTATAAAATATTACACTCATTCCCACAAACGATTTTCCCACTTTCCTGTAAATCAGTCAAAATAAAAAAATGTCAATGATATTGCATTAAAAGTAGCAAACAAATGATTGCAAATCAACAACGAATTGCTCAATTTTATATCTTAATTTTATTCATATTGATCATTGTCACAAATAGCTAAATTTAATGATACCGTTGATTAGATTTCAGCGCCAAAATTAGGAACCATCTTTTGACACAAATTGCGATAAATCAGTCGGAATATTAAATGTCAATGATATTGGAATAACGGATGAAGATGCTTCGGATTTGTTTGATCTAATTAATGGCACCTCATTTAAATTGGATGAGGTGAACCAGTGACCTTACCAGGCTGTTGATGTGTCAAAAGATCCATACGACCCCGCGTTAGATAGATAGGTATAATATAGTGATGCTTTAGCGAAATATTGCTAGAAAATTATTTATTACTAGAGGATGCCCGCGGCTTTGCCCGCGTGGATTTCGGTTTTTTTAAATCCTATAGGAACTCTTTGAATTTCCGGGATAAAAAGTAGCCTATATCCTTCCCCGGATGTACCCCAAGTCTGTACCAAATTTCATTAAAATCGGTTCAGCGGTTGGGCCTTGAAAACGTAACAGACAGACCGACGGACAGACAGACACACTTTCGCATTTATAATATTAGTATGGACTTGTATTTTTTCAGACTATGGAATATGGTGCATGTAATATTATGAGGTAGGCAAAATTAATTAAGGAAATTCATAAGTCAGGTTTTCAAATGTTATAATATAAGGACTCTATATTTGTAGTTTAATGCAGAATGACCGCTGAGGGACCACGAGGGCTAAGCACCGATGTTGTGATTTAAATTTTCGTAACCTATTGAAACAAAACCAAGGATATTCCTTTAAAACTATACCTATATCATATTATGTATGACCCAGAATAGAATAGATTTTTATTTAAATAAACTTTTACAAGTGCTTTTCAATCGTCAAAATAATCTACCACTGGTTCGGAATGCCGTTCCTACCGAGAAGAACCAGCAAGAAACTCGGCAAACAAGAAACCAGAACATTAGAATCGACACCTCAAGCCATGTATTCTGTAAACCTCATGTGGCACCATAGAATTATTCAGTAGGTACCTGTAGGTACTAGTTCTTAGATGAAGTAATCCCTAATTAGTATGGGACAGAAACATCTGACACATGACAATCCTATAGGTAAGTGCAAATTACAGGGCTCATTCATACATTACCCTCTATTAACTAGTTTGTAGGAATTGTAGGTTAACGACTAGGAGGGTTACCTTTGCTCATGCGATGCAATTGTTTGATGAGTGCTATTGGATCTGGGTCACGCTAACCTACTAGAGTTCACCTGACTACCATTAGATATTTAATATCTACTAGCTGATGCCTGGGACTTCGTCCGCTTAAATATAGGTTTTGAAAGTTCCGTAGGAATACTTTAATTTTCCAGGTCCGTCTCCAAGTTGCAAGATACTTTTGTGAAAAATTTCGTCAAAATCGATTTAATGGCTTAACCGTGAAACTGCATAGGTAACAGACGGGTAGATCGATCACTCTCGATCAAGCCACCTTTCAAAGAAAAAAAAGCTAATTAAAATCGGTTCCTTAGTTTAGGAGCTACGATGCCACAGACAGATACACAGATACACACGTCAAACTTTTAACACCCCTCTTTTTGGGTCGGGGGTTAAAAAATGGATGACAATCCTTAAAAGTAGATCATCATTAATGTTAGAAGAACATTTGATTTCGCCGATTTTTTGACCTTTAATTATAAAAATTTCCATACATTATTATTATTGTAAAATTAGTAATATTTAAATATATATATTTATTGGTAACATATAAATATCACATTTGCAAGTAAATAAACTGGTTCAGTTAACATAAACGATATATAAATTTGTATTCAGATGCATAAATCTCAACCGGATGTCAAAGTGTTAAGGTCATGATGATGAACTATATTTTTAGAGACAAGGCGTGCATATTATATCCAATCAATCAACTAAGAATTCTTAACCATAAATCATTGGAGACACGGATATCATCTAGTTATTGTATAAAACTAAATTAAGTAGAATAAAAAAAAGCCGGCCAAGAGCGTTCCGTGCGAAAAAATATCCGCATTTTTCCTACATTTTGCACGATAAATCAAAAACTATATTAGTTTTTGATTTTTGCATAAAAATAAATAGAAAAAAATCTTTTTTGAAATGCACAGGTAAAGTTCCTTCATATGATACGCCACTTGGTATAGTTATCTTACTTTGAAAATTGAAAATACTAATTAATTATTATTATTAGTTCATGAATACATTTTAATTTTCTTTTGTGATGTAACCACAAGTTTCGATTTTTTTTCCTTTACTTGAGCTATAAGATCTGCCAAATTTCATGATCCTATATGTCAACGGCAAGTACCCTATAGGTTTCTTGACAAACACGACAGACAGACAGACAGACAACGAAGTGACCCTACCTATAAGGGTTCCTTTTTTCCTTTTGAGGTACGGAACCCTAAAGAAGCGGTGGTTACACGACGTCGGTGTCGGCCTCCTAGTGCCTAGAGGGTCCATAGTTCGATCCCGGACTCGCACCTCTTACTTTTCAGAGTTACACTTGCTTGATCGGTGAAGGAAAACATCGTATGGAAATCTGCATGCCTGAGAGCTCTCCATAATATTCTCAAAGATATGTGAACTGCCAATCCGCTCTTGGCCTGCGTAGACTATGGTTAAATCCTTCTCATTCTGAGAGGAGACCCATGCGCCAAGACCTAGTGAACCGGCGGATGGGTTGATCATGAAGTATCATCATACATTGAAGTAGATAAATGACTTCATTTGCCTAATAGCGAGACAATCCATTTTATGCCATGCCTATTTCAGCGATATGGCACAGACAAAAAATGCCAAGACTTTCCGCAAGTGCTGGCTTGCTGCCAACTTCGCACAATACCTACTAATTTATGAACGTACTGATGAAGAAGATTTTATTCCCTCAATTTCTTTCATAAAATTAGGTTTTTATATTTCAGGCCTCCTTGAAAAAATTGAACGTTAGCTTTTACAACATTTTTCTGAATAAAACGCTTATGACAGACAGACGGTCAGACGGATACCTACCGGAGGGATTTCATTAACAGGGCTCTCTCCGTCACTCGTTTCCACTCGTTTCATACAATCGTAGTTCCAATTTCATTTGAATACTAAGCAAGCAAAGTCAATGAAATTTTGCAGACATATTCTAGAAACTAATATCTGTGTCTGTGGTGTTTTAGATTTTTCTAAAAATATGTAGTTTTAAAATTAGAGGGGCTCCAAGATTTGTATGAAAATTTTAAGACCGCGTAACTTTGAAACCGAATATTTTAACAGAAATCTGAAAAACCACAGACATAGATATTAGTTTCTAGAATATGTCTGCAAAATTTCATGGACTTAGGTTGCTTAATATACAAATGAAATTGGAACTACGATTGTATGAAACGAGTGGAAACGAGTGACGGAGAGAGCCCTCTTTTTCTCCAGTAAAACAAGTATTTCGGTTTCTTTCAGTCGAAAGGACAAAAGGAACCCTTATATAGGATCACTTTGCTTTCTTTCTCCCTATCCGTCTGTCCGTCCGTCTGTCGTGTAGGTATGTCAAGAAAACATGAAAGGCAGATAAGTAGGTCTTATAGCACAAGTGAAGGGAAAAAATCTGAATTTATGATTAAATTATAAAAAAAATATTGACGAAAAAATTACGTTACTAAATCACTTACAGATGGCACAGTCCGTCTTTAACGTACAATGTTCTACATAAAATTATTAGGTATATCTATGGTACGGAAACCTTAGTGTTCGTGACTCGCACTTGACCGTTTTTCCTGACGCCAATAGTACAAGTGTTGAAGCAATTTAAGTATTGTCGAAATATAGGGCATTTTCGCTAGGCTAAGAGTCTAGAGAGTAACAACGCAGTCCATTTCCGGTCACCCCAATTTCACCGATAGGGAGTGCAGATAAAAGCAGTGCTATGTCTACTCCTGACTGCGCTGGCGTTAGTCCAACTTCAATTTCGCCATGCACAAAACGGCGTTTGCACTTTCAGTAGCTCAGGCCTCAGAGCAATAAATCTTTTGGTGTAAATTGTAAAAACCGAATATCACGTTTTGCCACAGAGCACTTAGTCAGTAGTAGACATTGACAGGTCTAAGGCTAGAACCTATAGAGCATAAATAATAATACTTAGATTGAATACATTACCCACTGCGCAAGTAAAAGGTCAGAGCCCTTTTTTCCTGTCTCCAACTGTACAAGTGTTGAAGCAATTTTAGCTTTGTCGAGAGCGTTTTCGCTAGGCTAAGAGAGTAACAACGCGGCCCATTTCCGGTCACCGAAAATTCGCCGATAGGGAGTGCAGATAAAAGCGCCAGGAGTGACCTTACACCAAAAAGTGCAGTGCAAAACCGGGACCTGTAGAAGTCCCTACAAGAAACCTATGTCCAGACTCCATTGGGGATGTCAATCGGTTAACGACAATGAGTAAGCAGTGTAAACGGACCTTATCTTCTTTTACTACATATATTTCAGCAGTGTAAGATTTGTCTTACGATTTTCAGGCGCTGTAAATTTTAATACTCAGCGAGGAATTAGGGCGTGCTACAGACCGGAGAGGTGAAACGGCGCGTGATCGTGCATCCCCGACATAATCTATGCACAATTTAGTATTGTTCAAACTTGGAGGGACGCCAGTTAATAAGGCTGGAATACACAACGCGTGTAGGAAACGCTTGTCATTTGGAAGTTGTAGGTAAAAAAAAACACCCTGTACTGTACTTATGGATAGGGAGTTGAATGCAGGAATTTTATGTTCAGTTTACCACCCAGAAGTTGATCACACTGAAGTTTTGATTATAACCAACTACGAGTAGGTATCATAGTAGAAATCAAGAAAAAGTAAGAGTATAGAAAACACATAGCATAACTATGCTGTTGAGGCTATTGAGGCTTTTGTTTAATATGGGCGTTGACACAAGAGTCAGCAGGCTGGGAAATTCTAATGTCTTTCTTATGTTTGCAAGTGTATGTACTATGTACAATTAAACCCATGTATATGTCTCACTTTGACACTTCGGTGTGGAGATAATGTTGCCATCTCTCACTAAGAGAGCGCGTGGGATTGGTAAAAGTAGGAATGCAGTGTGGTGTTATTCATACATTCCCTTCCACTTGTAGGTACTGTTTCTACGTCTGAGCTTTCAATATGACGTCCTGCAGTGCAAATTTTCAGTAATACCGCTTGCCTATCACTTTGTGTATTTCAGGCTTAACAAACAAGAGATGGGTAACTCTATTGCGTTTAGGTATTGGTGGAATTAAAAGGCATTTTTTTTCTGCACGTAGGTTATTGCACCTACAACCTAGCCTAACCTAGCAGTTATTTTGCTAATCAAATAAAAAATAGTTTAGCGACCGAAATTACTAATATAACTTTTGCTAGCTACTAATCTATTTATAAAATACTTACTACTAGGTAAACTGAATCGGATAAAGTATAAGAAATAGCTTGTTCATTGTTAAATCGATACAAATTAAAATATCGATTTGAATAGCCTGACCTAGAAACGATATGGATGATACCTAATATAAGATAATATATGTATTAAAAATGCAAATTCACCTTCCTTGCCAAGGACGTGTATTGATTGATATTTAAAATGATGATACCTATTCAAAAATTCTATGGAAAAAACTAGAAACAAAATAAGACTAATAATAAATGGTCAAGTGGGCGGGTTCCGTTGTTATGCCAATAAGAAAATTTCTTTCGTGCAACAATCAATTCAAAAGTTTTTAAAAAACCCAGCTGCGGTTCGCTTTGCATCTTTTTCAGCCCGCACATTAAAGTGCATATTATCCTGCATTTCGGTTTTATGTATACGCGCACCATCAAGACGTATCTAATGACGTATGATTTATCAAAATGCGTTGAGCCGTTGAGTAGTTATGAGTGGACATAAGAACGGCCTTACATATACATACATACAGGCCAAACACATAATCCTTCTTTGGGTTTCGCCACAGTCGGATAAAAACATTAACAGAAACATGGTTGTTTCTGCGGTTGAATTTTCTGCTGATTGTTTTATTCGAGTCGTACAGTGTGTAGTGTGTATTGTTCAGAACATATTTAATAGTTTTTGTGTAAACAGATGTGATTACGGATTCCTAAAAAATGCGAATCAAGAAAAATGAAATGGTCAATTTATAATCGGTTTAGATAAGTTATTATGTTGATTCCACATAGAACTTGACCTATATTTTATTGATGAAGACCATATTGCTCGGGATCGAATTTATCTTTTGTCGGAAGTTACATTTTTTAATATAAATTTACATAAAGAGACAATTTATATAAATAATAATTCAGCGGGGCAATGCTGCCAGCTTGATGGGCACTTTTGGTCCAGGGGCAACCAGGGGTGGTCTTTTTGACTAGTGACGACGATAACTAATACTAATTTTAATTTATAATTATTAATTTAAGTACATTGTTAATTTTATTAATATGCCTGGAATTATATTAAATAATAATTTATTTTGTCAATTTTGTAGGTTTGATCAACCTTTCAGCACTATCACTACCCATATTATAATATGTTACATATGCGAAAGTGTGTTTGTTTGTTGGTTTTTGGTTTGTCCTTCAATCACGTCTCAACGGAGCAGCAAATCGACGTGATTTTTTGCTTGCATAATATATTTAAAGATCTGGAGACTGGAGAGTGACATCGGCTACTTTGATCCCGGAAAATAAAAGAGTTCCTACCGGAAAATAAGACCTAATTCTACGCGGGCCAAGTTGCGGGCATCAGTTAGTTTTTATATAAAACTGAAGAAGAAATTAAATAAGGCGTGCGTATGCGCTTCAACAATAGATACTTTCTTTCTACGCCAATGCATCTTGAACCCTACAAAAAAAAAATATCTTATTACCTTAGTATTTAAACCTTTTTTATTTTTTTAGTGTCCTTGTTTAAATGGTTTAACGCATGCGTTAGTAAATGTCAAAATTACAAATGTGAACGGCTAGTGAATGGTGAATCGTATTTTCAATTTCCACATGTCACTGATTTTATTTACAAGCTTTTTTTACAGTTTTCATAAAGTTTGAACTTAAATAATGGATACAAAATCAAGATCTTATAGTAATATTTCATTGGATAGCTTGGAATTAGTAAACAAAAAAAAGTCATCACGAAAAGAAAAGGCAGCTGGTGAAATTGTTGACACAATCTTGGTACCATTTTATGAACAAGATGTACTAATTAAGGTGTCTAAAGGGAACAAAAAGCATCGGCAAATGGGTACCAAAGCAATCAGAACAGATGCATATAAAGGAGAAGATCAACAATGTAGAGGTTATCTCATGAACAACAACTCGCAGAGAGGTAAAAAGATGTCTTATTTGGAGATGTTTCGAAAACAGTTTTCTTCTAATTTTGATGAAAAAACGAAGAAAGACCTAAATGAAATACGTTCTATATCTCCAGAATGTGGAGATACTGAAAGAGAAAGCTTCGGGGAGGAGTACAACAGTAATATTAATAATGAATTTTATAATACGGAGGCATATAATGAAATGTATTATAATAAAATAATGAATCAAGAACTGGAACAGTACCTAGATCAATCTTTCGAAGAAAGTCTACGTTTTGATGAGGACATTGGCAGAAAATCTTCAGTAGATATTGACGATAATAATCTTCGAAGTGTATCTGAAGTTTCCAGACCACACCGTCAAGTTAGACGAACTACAGTCCCAATAAGCCAAAATATACAACTTGGAGGATTGGGACCAGATATGGAAAACATAAGGCCTAGACTTGAAAGGGCCAAAAGCCTACAGAGATATTCAGAGAAGGTCCGGATGGAAAATCGTCTCAAAATTTATAAGAAAGAAATGGAAGCTGAAAATGAAAAAAAGACCGAGAAAGAGGCTTCAGTAAAACGTCGAGGTTCAAGCGCCGTTAGAAGTGCAGATCCAAAAGGTAAAAAGTCCTCATATTTAGTTGAAAAAAATCAAGAAAAATCGTCAGTGATTAAAAAAAAATATACAAAGTCAAAGCCACTGGATATGAAAGAACAGGAATCAAAAGACAGTAACCATACAAATTTTACAGAAAATGTGAAAGAAAAAGAATCTAAACCAAGTCGTGTAATAGAACGGAAGCTTTTATCTGCTAAAGACAATATGCAGAAATATATAAAAGCTGGTTTTGATACAACCAGAAAAAAGACAAGCGCCCGAAGTCAGGGCACTGAACCAAAACAAACCCCTGCGGTATCCCCCGTAGAAATAAAGTTTACGGTCAATGTAGGTGGAATTAGACCGTCAAGTGCTTTGAAATCTTTGGAAGAGAAACATCGTATTTATCAAGAAAAGGTAAAAAGATTCGCAAAGGATCCAAATAACGCTTAGACTATTATTTTTCAGTCTTTATTAGGCATCGTTTCGTAAATTCCTGTGGTGTGTTTGTTTTTGTGGACACTTTAAAAAAATTAATTATTACTAAAGTTAATAAATAAAAATGACTTCAATTACAATCAAGGTTTTTAATGATAATAGCGTGGGCAAATAGTAGATTATTTATGAGCAGAGATGTACCTACTATAAGAGTGCCTGTAAACTGAAGCGGAGCAGATATGTGCTTGATTGATCAATCAGATTTTTGAGAAATTACTTGATAATTTTATCTGGCATCTTTTAATAAAATCTGATTGGTTCGCTGAACACAATATCTCCGCTCCTTTATGCTTCAGAGGCATCAGACATGGATTTATATCGCTGTTCAGACGAAAGGCACTCTAAACTTCGGATGACTTTGGTGTGGAAGGGCGAAACAAGGTTTCAACTTAAGAGCTAACTGTATCTTCCAGACTAACGCATTCCTGACCACAGTTTACGATAGTTGGCATCTTGTATCAAAACGTCGAGGCTTCGACGTCACTGTCAGGCATCAAATGTTATCTAGATTTGACGCTAGGTAGTCTATGAAACGATTATTTTTCTTTGATTTCACGTCTCCTTATATTTGACACATAGTTGATTTAGGATCAAACCGAGAGTTCCCTCACTCTGTAACCTAGCTGCATCATATAGAGACATGGTCTACTTATAAATTACAAGTGTAAATTAAAAATTTATAACACCCCCGACAAGTGAAGGTTACAGTAACTAGAAAAGAGCTGATAACTTTCAAACGGCTGAACCGATTTTCTTGAATTATAGCTAAGAACACTCTCGATCAAGCGACCTTTCAAACAAAAAAAACTAAATTAAAATCGGTTCATTAGTTTAGGAGCTACGATGCCACAGACAGATACCCAGATACACACATCAAACTTATAACACCCCTCTTCTTAGGTCGAGAGTTAGAAAACAATACTATTGTACTATAACATTTTTAATCAATTCAAATCACGTTCCATCATAATATCCTTTTGCAGTAATTAAGTTGCAGGTGTAGGTAAGTATAGACATAGATAGTTATCCGAGGTGATAAAGTGACGATCGACAAGTGAAAGTGCCGCTCGCTTTCGATAAATTGGCACTTTATTTCGGCTTGGCGTCGGCGAAATTGGTTCAGATATCGAATAGACTGTATGTGATACTACATGATTGACTTTAACTGTATATGCTTGCGCTTGATTGCAATTACACATAGCAGTAGGAAATGATTGTGGACCGCGCCTACCTAGAAGGTGCCTATTTACTCGCCAATATTATAGCTAGCGGGGGAAACGAATGCGAAAAGCATTCCATATTCTGGTCCCGTGGATTTAGATATTCTAACAATCCCGTGGGAACTCTTTGATTTTCCGACATAAAAAGTATCCTTTGTCTGTCTCCAAGAAGTAAGCTATTCTGAAGCCTACGTGTGCGAGTCATACTCGCTCTTGACCGATTTTTTATTACATATTTGTTGTTATATCGGCAATAGAAATACACACTCTGTTAAAGTTACAGTTCATGAGGTAGATACAGCCCGCTGACAGACAAACGAACGGACAGCGGAGGGTTAGTAATAGGAGCCCGTTGGCAACGATTCCGTTAATAAAAAACAACCGTTATTCGTCATAACATTACCTATTCAAACTAATGAGAGTCAGTGAGTAGTTGGAAAGTTAAAAAAAAAAATGTAGAAAGTAAATTCAAAATATTTACAGACATAAGTAGGTGGGTACATAGTAGATATATACATATTATGATGTATTATCAAACATTCTATTGAAACTCAATCCGGTTTTCTGTGCAGGGAAAGTAGAGTAACTTGTAGTTTTGACGTAAGATGCAAATAATTACGAATTTAGTTAGAGCCCTCATACAACCCGATTATAGGCGGTATATTTTTAGGTACTTCATTGTCATCATCTCAACTCTATACCAGTGCACTACTGAGCACGGGTCTCTTCTAAGAATTAGAAGGGTTTACGCCATAGTCTAGCACGCTGGCCAAGTGCGGATTAACAGTCTTTACATAGCTTTGAGAACACTATGCAAAACTCTCAGGCATGCAGCTTTCATTACTTTCACGGTTAAATCAAATGATAATCATTTATTTAAAATGCTTAAATAGATCTGAAAATCGTATCTATCGTATCGTATTACCACAAGAATATCTCTTGAACCAATTTTCAAACTATCATTTTCTTACTTACCCGTTCATAAATCTCAAAATGGTTTTGGGTTCCGTACCCAATGGGTGTCAACGACCCGACGAACCTACCCTGTTTCCTGTCCATCCGTCTGTCCGTCACGTTCGTCCATCTGTCCGCCTGTCTGTTAGCATGCTGTATCTCGCTAACCATAATAGGTAGAGAGTTGAAATTTGTGTGTATTTCTATTTCCGCTAACACGACAAATAATTTTAAAATTGGTCACCAAGCAAATTGCTAAAACTAAAAAATATTACATAAAACGAACAAAGTGCTATATTATATTGTACGGAACTCTACATCCGACTTACACACGAAAGTTTTTTGTTTTGCTGAGTTTACTGCAATTAATGTAATCTTTCGCCACATCCGGAACTGCAACAATTACTTATTACGACCATTTTATAACCTCCTCAACCTTTTTAAGCTACCTAAGTGGTTGAGACTTATCGAATACAACTTTTACTTTGCCCTTGATACGTTTTCTGAACCCCAGTTTAAGAATCCAGACGACGCGATCGAGTAACCGAGTGACGTAAAGGCAACATTCCTTTGAGCTTCGAGTGGTTTTTGCGTAAAAACTCGCTTTTCTACCAGAGTTAGGGAAATTCAACATTAGGTAGATATAAAAAGGGATACAGTAAACATTAGGTACTCTTAGGAGTTGGGGTCCCAAGGTGCCATAAGCTTATGGTTGTACAATTTTCCGATAAACAACATCTTGATATTCAGGCTAGGTAGGTTTAATGCCACTCAATATGGCAGGCATTTTTTTCGTCTCTACCGCCATTTTGTTATTTTAGGGTCGCCATTTTAGTTTTATAAAAACAAAACCTAGGTACATGCGTAGCCTACAATTATCGCATTGCTTAGATAAATTGATAGGCACTGATTGATTACAATTCAACCAGACATTGGGATGCTGCCACTCAGTTGGGTAAAAAGATGTTTTAAGCATTTTAATAAGAATTTATGTGTCACTTAAGTGTGAAATGCAAATTGGCATTGCAATGTTTCAGCATACACGTAGTATGAAGGTCGTTGGGTAGGTACCTGCAGGTACGTGAATGAAGTTGTTCCGATACACGTCCTTTCCGTTCTAAACGTGTGAACTACGTGTATCTAGGCTAAGATGAGTCTTTAACGATTATAGCCCTTGTTCCGAGTTCTATAAGAGTTGGTTTATTTTATCACAGTTTATATATACGTTCATGAGTTTAGATGTAACTTAACCGCAAACGGCTTGTTATATCATTCCCAATAACTTAGGATGCCTTTACATCGAATCGATGTCAATTTACTAGCTTTATTACCTTTAATACCTTCTTAATAGATCTGTAAATACTTAGTGCTATTCACTTATGCATGTATACCTACTTATTACTGATATTATGGTTGAAAAGAAACCGGAGCGTTGCATTTTCTTGATATCAACTTAATCTCAGCTTTTTTAACTTTGAAATATAGTTGAAATTGTTATAAACTATTCAGAAAACCATTTTGGCAAAGCGTAAAAAATGGAATTTGAATTTTTATTAAAAAAAACCGAATTAAAAACTTTTTTCTGGAAGTTGGTTGGAAACCGGCGCACTGCGGTTATCTATACCTATGCATCGCCTTGTATGGAATTAGGTACTAAAACCACCTTCAGATACTTTAGGTAAGTAGTACTTACGGGTTTCTTTAAATAGAGAAAAGAATATAGAAAAGAAATAAATAAGAGCGAGTAAACAGATGCCTATCAGAAAGGAGTAGGCTAAAGCTTCATAATAATAGATAGAGTCAACGTGTAGACCCCGAAGATGTCTATGCCTTGTAAATGCAAGAAACGACTATGGCCTGAAGGTGCCCATAGTCTACCTATTACAATCTTGCATTAATCAAATAATCACGGATTCATCTTCAATGAGTTTATGACGGTTTATAATCCTAATTGAATAAGTACATTTAAATAATGCATTTTGGCTTGAAACAGAATGTTTTTTTTTTTACATAATTTTAATTTAAGTGTGAACAAAGATTTACACACTGAAACCAAATTCTACTTGAAGAGCGATGCAAGGCCACTTTAGCGTATTAATGTATCAATAAACGTTAAATATAATAGGAGCCTATTTCGATGTTTCTCAAATTCTTTCAACCTTTGACATTCACCTATTACTAAAGTAACCTCAATAAATAACTAATATCAAATTGAAATAGGCATTAATCATAAAAACCGGCTAAGTGCGAGTCGGACTCGCACACGAAGGGTTCCGTGGTATAGATCACATTACTGATTTAGTCTACAGACTATACATAATTATAAGCAACATCGAGGGAGCCAAGTCTATCTATCGGCTGTGGACAGCCTTTTAGTAATTTATGCAGTATTCAGACGATTCTGTAATATATTATGATTTATGACATAAAACACAGTAAGTGATAGTTTTTGTATTATGTCACTTGAATAACTATGGTAATTTCCTCCAGAGTTATTGCATTGACTATATAATGTATTAGTATTATATATGTTTACCATTGTTGATTGAAGTATATACCTACCGATATTAGGTTTCAAATGAATATACTTTTAATCTTGATATTCTACGAGGATTTTTTTAAATTAAAACAAAAAATAGGTAGGTATGTAGAGATTGAGTTTTGGACACTTAGAAAAACCATGCGTATGATGCACAAAGAGTTGAAAGAGTTGTGTAAGAGACAGAGAAAGAATAGCGAGAGAGAGAGAGAGAGACAGAGTTGACAAAAAAAGTCAGTTTTGTTGTGGGCTTCTTCGCAAACAGACTTGATTGGAAACTTCATAGAAGCTATTACGATCACATCACTAACTGTAATTTCTTAAAAATATTGTGTAACTAATTTTATTATTGACCATTGAAACGTATGTATACCAAACAATATACCGCAGTAAGAAGTAACAATAATTTCTATACAAATAATTTTGACTACTGAACCCATCGATGTGTGTCTCAAGCATAACCGACAGTTAAAATCTACAAGGCTTCCTCATATTTGCATTCATCTATGATTTACCGAATGAATGGTAGGAAATCCCGTTTATTACATAACACAAATTAGCACTTCGCTCGTTTAGATTCATTCGCAACCTGTGGTCACCTACACTTATTAAACTTACTTTACACGTCTAATTTCTACTCTTATATTCGTATGTTTATGGTAACTTATTTGACATGTTTCCAAACACAAAGCCGATCATGGTGTTTGAGGAACTTCCAGAAGTCTACCCCTTATAGATTATGTCATCAATTTATCACCATCAAATTTTTACTGCCCGGCTTGGTCCATTATGTCCACTTTGAATAGGTACCTTCAAAACATGAGTGAATGGGTATCTTCTATACAATCTATCAGGTTTGATTCCAGCCAAGCGCTAGACTACAAATTAAAAAAGTAAACTCCATCGGAGGAGGTCAGAAGCTTCTTTCCATCTCCGAAATCCCAAAACTCCCAAGTCCTTCTCCGTCAATCCACCAGCCTCTAAAGACTGAGATCTATAGAGCGTACCTACTTTGACTTTGCATTTAAAAAAAAAAAGATTCCGACGAATTAAGAACCTCCTCCTTTTTTCGAAGTCGGTTAATACGAGACAGACACTTTTATAATCATCATCCTAACTTTACTGTCGGTGCGGTCTAAGATGGTAGCAGACTAACTTGCAAGACATCTCAGGTCAGTTTTATTAAACTTATACCCCTTAAGAGGGGTCTCTCCGTCACTCGCTTCATACAAACGTAATTCCAATTTCATTTGAATATTAAGCAACCAAAGTCCATGAAATTTTGCAGACATATTCTAGTAACTAATATCTATGTCTGTGGTTTTCCAGATTTCTGTTAAAATATTCGGTTTCAAAGTTACGCGGTCTTAAAAATTTACATACAAATCTTTGAGCCCCTGTAATTTTAAAACTACATATTTTGACGTGACAACGTCTTATAATTCGATAGAGCCGGCTGCACGCACGAAAAAACATGACTTATGCGGCGTTACCTCGCTCTGAGGCGTTCCATGTAAGGCTTGAAGTGCAAGCGAGAGCACGGAACGAGCGACAAAGAAGCACAATCGGCCTTTGTTGTCACGTTCAACTATCGTCAGTAAACTGACTTTACAGACAACCAAATTTTTTTTAGAAAAATCTAAAACACCACAGACACAGATATTAGTTTCTAGAATATGCCTGCAAAATTTCATGGACTTTGGTTGCTAAATATTCAAATGAAATTGGAACTACGATTGTATGAAACGAGTGACGGCCGAGAGAGCCCTCTTAACCGTTTCTTCGCATCATCGTACCTGAACGCTGGTATATCCCTTGGCGGCCTGTCTTTCCCGGTAGAGTGGTACATGGTGGACCATAGCTTGTTTATAAGCCATGATCGATGACCCACAGCTCTTGGTAACTTTATACCTACAGGATATAAACTGCTATCGTGTTACTAATTGAAAGGTATCCTGTCTGAGATGAACTAGGTCAGAGCGGACGGCGAAGTTTGATTGGCCACTAACTATTGCTAAGTTACAGTGCAGTTTATTCCGCTTCCCGCCACGATGTATGTGTTTAATTGAAAAATATTGAATTTACCCACCTACTTCTACAATAATACTTCTACAACAAGTGTAAATTAAAAATTTATAACACCCCCGACAAGTGAAGATTACAGTAATAACTAGAAAAGAGCCGATAACTTTCAAACGGCTGAACTGATTTTCTTGGATTATAGCTAAAAACACTCTCGATCAAGCCACCTTTCAAACAAAAAAAACTAAATTAAAATCGGTTCATTAGTTTAAGAGCTACGATGCCACAGACAGATACACAGATACACACGTCAAACTTATAACCCTCCTCTTTTTGGGTGGGGGTTAAAAATGAAACGTTAACTGGACGATTTCTGAACATTAAAAATTTTTGAAAATTATAATCGAAGGAACCATTTTATCAGGACTAAGGTACAGATTTACGACGATATTTTATCAAAGAAGCGAACCTTGGTACTATTTCATACAACATCTCAGCGGAGTGGGCTCGGATGAATAGAGTAATTTTGTAGATCGTAAACGAGTTTCCTTTACGCTTTAACCATATAGGTAGGTACAAACCTGAGACTATTAATCACGTTAATTTGATTGCGCACATTAATTTAATGTAAAATGTGATAGATGTTGCTTTAAACATTATCACTATGATTTATAGCAAAACTCGCTGATAACCGCGGCTTCGTTCCCGTAGATATAAGTTTTTAATAATCCCGTGGGAACTCATTGATTTTCCGGGATAAAAAGTAGCATATGTGTTAATCCAGGGTATAATCTATCCCCATCCTAAATTTTAGCCAAATCCGTCCTGTAGTTTTTGCGTGAAAAAGTATAACAAACATCCATATATACAAACTTTCGCGTTTATAATATTAAGTAGGATAAGATGATATAGGTAAGTAAGTACTAAGTAGGTAAATGACATATTGTCCTCTGCTTTTGTAATTATTTAGGTCTTCTCTATTTATTACTGATAAAACACCTTTTCTTTCTAATATTAATATTTCAGTGAAGTAATGATGAATAGTCTCCTCTTTTATTTTAATTATTTTCTCTGACCGTTTTAATTCATTCGAATTTCTTCTTAATTTTTATATGTTTTTCTGAAAATAACTTTTTTATTTTTGAGTAGTTTGAATATATTATAATAATATATATAATAGGTACTTAATGATTAAAATTATAGACCACAATATCTTTGAAGCATTTAATAGATGATACAGTCCAATTGATTTCTTAGGGGATGTTAACTTTTTTAATGGCGACTATGGCTACCAACCTGAACTATAATATTTTCGTACAACAATGTCGATAAAATATACATAATATATTTTTATGTAACAATGGCGATAAAATATACTTATATTTTATCGACATTGTTACAAAAAAAAAAAAAAACCTAGGCTATGCATTATGCATTTAAACTGCAATCATTTCAAGCGCTAATACGACGTGAAACCAAGCTTATCTCTTATTGAAGACGTGACCTAATCAGCTAACGGTTAGCTGCAGCAAAAATACATCCCACCAATCTGAGATAAAATCTCGTAAATAAAAAATCAAACCAAACCATTATATTTTGACCTAATTACCTTAAATTTAGAAACAACAATTTTTTATAATAAGTAGGTACCTAGTACTTAATACATTTTATTATTATACCCAGTATTAAGGTATAACTGCTCATAGTAGCTAATATTGAAAAACAGATAGCTTAAAGATAGTGACTAAGTGATTTCGTAACAATATCGATAATATGGTGATCTCCAAAAAATTATTTATAAATTACTATACGACCTCAAACAAGTAGGTACCTTATGGGAAAATGGCTTTTCAAAAAGATAAGCGAATAAAAGTTAAAAGATGAAAAGAAACAAATAGCCACAGCGGAGGCCGGGTTTCGTGTTTGAAATGCCCATAAAAATCGATACAGAAACGTTACGGCTTAACCGATGCACGAAACCGTCATAAACGCAAAACGTTTAGATGTCTCCACGCTACTTTGGGGCAATTTTCCGTTGATACTCAATTTTAAACCTTACATCTTTTGAGAATGAGCACAAAATTGCTTGGGTAAAGTTAAACCATTTCCAGCGCAAGTTGAGGCACGTAACAAATTGTTATCTACTATCGGCCTACAACCAGCTGTAAGACTGTGGCTATAAACTGTCCTTCAGTATTTGCATACTCACTATTCTAAATAGAATTCAGATAGGAAATGGGCCAGTTAAAAAAAAATAATGGAATTTCAAAAGCTTAACTACCCAGTCTATAAATATTAGAAAAATTCGTTCGTAGGAAAGGTGACAAGCTTCTTTGGGTCACATTAGAAGTCAGAAACAAGTACTTATTGGATTTACAGACTTTGTTAGTGAGAAGGCGCATCTTCGGAAACCAACGGGAACCTATAATACCTTCTTAATAATACTTCTTTTTAAACCTTTTCTTTTTAATCCTTTATTTTGCAAGAAAACTCGTAGGTACCATGGATGTAAAAAAATCAAACATAAATAACTAACGGACTCAATGTAAAGGAGCATCTGATAAATTAAAAATAAACTTTCTTTTTTGTGTCTCTCATTATAACTAATTTGAATTCAAAAATCAAATTAACTAGGTGAATGGTTTAGTTACCATATTACCTAATTCAATACAATTAGAAGGGCCTTAAAAGGACATTCTCTCAGGAGAACTTAAAGAAACTACCTAAAATGATTGCAGCACTGATTTGAGTTTATTTTCGAAACAACAACAGAAAATAGACTTGAATGGTACATTCTAAGATCTAGACGTAAGACAGGATACCTTAATAAATTGCAGCTAAAACAGACGCTGTGAAAGTGAACGCATATTTGATAGTACTTATTTGTCTTACGTAAACCCAGTTAAAGTACCTATTTGAAATGATTCAGTATTGAGGTAATTGGATCGTACCTAGACAACTAGACTTTTGCTAACTTCAGCAAATAATTAATTTTGTATATCCTATATATTGTTGCGAGTTAAAATAGTGAGTCAGTTAAACTTAGTCATAGTTTATTACAAACTACAATCTCTCTTGATATTAAGTGATGATGCTGTATAAGACAGAATTCGCTAAAGATATCAAAGCACACAGCCCCTAAGTTTTGAAAATAAAATAGAAAAAAAACATAAAAAGTCGTCCAAGAGGAGAATACCTACCAGATTATAATACATGCAGAATGCATGGCATAATGTTCACATTCACAAAAGCGTAGGAAGTCTCCCAATCTGCACTGGACCAGTGTGGTGGACTACAGAAAAACCATTCTAGATGGCTTGAGATGATAATATTGATAAACATTCAAGACACTTAATTATTATTATTTATAATTAAGACGTTTCCGAGTCCAGTTGAGATCGGAGTCTGTAAGGAGATCGTTATAGCTTTGAAGGTCGGTATAATTAAATAGGTACTAAAAACTGTAATACATCAATGACTCTATGCAATTATAAAACAATTATCTCCAAGGCTCCTACACAGATACATCCATAAAATGATGGTACTTACCGTGAATTTTGAAAATATCATTTCGATAACACAAATGTTATTTAGTTAAAGATCACGCATCGATTTATATAAATTGAAATGGTTAAATCTATGGCAATAAAAATATCTTTATTACGATCGAAACACAGTGATAAGCGATTAATGCGCATAAAACTAATTTAGTTTACACATATATGAATATCTAAGCTATTCTAAACTGCCTTTCAATATGGCTGCTAAAATTGTTAACACTTTAGAATGTATGAACGGTGTTCTATAGCATTTCTATCATTATATTTTAACTTTTAACTCAATTTAAGTCAATCTAAGGTGATTAAGATTTTTTGATTAATTTAATCTGCGACTATAAATTTTAATGTAGATATTATTTTGTAACTTTCAAAAAAACGAATTTACGACCATTACGACGAATCAGGGTCCCAATTTCAGCGTTCGCTATTATGCCAGGTGATTATAGAAATCCTTGTAGAAACGTCAAGCAGTTACAATAAAGTATGGTTACCGTAGCTCAATGGGTTACACAGCTGAAGTGACAATAACCAGGATACTAGTTTCATTATCAGAAACCGATGCAAGTTGGGGTCTCAAACTGCTAAAATAATGACCTCGCATAGGAAAGCGCAGCGTTGGCAGATCCTCCACTACGTGGACAGACGTCATCATTTTTAGCGGATGGCTATTTCATAATATTAGCTATCTGCGTGCCTTCCAGCCCGATCCATCCAGCAGGTCGAGCTGTGCGTAAAACAGTCAGTCACATTTTCCTTTTTAACCCCCGACCCAAAAAGAGAGGTGATAAGTTTGACGTGTGTATCTGTATATCTGGGTATCTGTCTGTGGCATCGTAGCTCCTAAACTAATGAACCGATTTTAATTTAGTTTTTTTTTTGTGTGAAAGGTGGCTTGATCGAGAGTGTTCTTAGCTATAATCCAAGAAGATCGGTTCAGCCGTTTGAAAGTTATCAGCTCTTTTCTAGTTAATGTAACCTTCACTTGTCGGGGGTGTGATAAATTTTTAATTTACGCTTGTATATATTTAGGTATCAAAACTGTCTCGCTTTAACTCTGTTCAGCCTGAGAGCAAAATAATTCTCTTAGACCCAAGTAAGGCTCTATTAATTAAGACAAAGCCGTCAAATCAACATCATAATACGACTACGTAGTCTTATAAATCGATCGGGTCACCGCATTTTCGTATCGATTTCGTTTCTACTGCGTATCGCATGCCAAGGTTGAGATGGCATATATTATATACGGATTATTATATCGCTAATAATATGCAGCCTTCATAATTATTGCGAATAACGTTTTCATAAAACTCTACTCCTATCAAAACTAAGTCTAGAAATTGGGTAGACCGACTAAGCTACTGAAATAAAAACAATGTCTCAAAAACTTTACTTATTAATTTGTTTGGGTTTCATATCATGATTGTATAGTTTTTTTTTTCTTTATTTATTTAAGGGCTTTTATACCTTTTATGATTGTATAGTTGTAGAGCAGTTTAAAGTTTTTGCACTTTTCCTAATAACTACGTTTGTGATATCAAATAACTACGTGCACGAGAACATAAAGAAGGTATTTTCCAAAAATCAAGCCATAAAGATACCTATCCATTAAAGACAGGGAAACAATTACGTGATCAAACAGTATATTACTATCTGCATATTAATTACTAACCGAGTCTTTAGGTACTTTTTTATAATATAATTTTTTAACAATCTGTTACAAGAATGCAAATGAAATCTATTTTAAGAGAAAATTACTGACAATCAATATACCTACAGCTCAAACCGTTGGGTCTAGAAACTTGAGATTTTGCTTGCAGATTTATCTCTATAACGTAAACCCTCACTAAGAAAAGATTTTGAGGAATCACAAAGAGATTTAAAAAATCTAAATTCAAGGGAAAAGCTACTTCTTCTCAATCCTTCACTCTTGGCTGAATTGTCGTGGCTTTGAGTTCTCTTTCACTGCGGCCTGTGCCATTCAGTGACTTCTGTAGGAGGCATTGCGTAAGTGCACACACAGAGACCGAGAGAGATAGAGAGAGAGAGTATAGCTAGCACGTGGTGATGCGCCATGTGTCGTCTACTACTCATAAAGCAAGCTACTTAATCGCTTGTAAAACTGGATTGCAATAGGTAAAAGACTAAGATTAAACCATGTTTAAACCACTACCGAAATCCCAACAAAAAGCGGTAGCTTCAATGGCACGTTAAGAATGCCGAAACAAGTGAAAGTTGTAGTGCTTCCTCCTAAATGTTATTAGTTATGGAAGCCTATTGAGCGGACGTTCGGCCAATCTGTAGCGGTACAAGGTTATCACGATCGTGTGAATTTTCTACTTGATTTTTACTTACACGCATAAAAACGCAGTGGTGCGTGTTTTGGTCTTAATTGAAAGGTCCATCGTTTGATTTCCGACTGGTTCAGTTTAAGAATTCATCTGGGACAGATAACTTTAAAAATGACGCCTTTTCATACTTTTCATTCCTTATTCAACTCCAGGGGTACTATAATTTCCAAAAACCCTTTCTTAGTGAACTTATCTAATTACTACAATTGCGAGGAAGCGATCATAGTCATGACGTGGTAATTATTACAAGTTCATTGATGTAACTAAACTTTAAGGGCACGATTTTCCCAAAGATCATATTTTAATATTCAAATTTCCTCACCAAGTTTTACCGACAAGCACATGATGGATTGTATCTACTTACTTATTTATAACCAAACAATATTTTAGTAGGTATAAGCATTAAATAATAATAACAATAATATAATTAATTGATGTAATGAAGAGATCCGCAGACAACAGTAAATTCAAGTCGCAGTGGGCAGACCATTGCTTGTCGTAAGAGTGAAGGCCGATGGACTCAAGAAGTTCAAGAGTGGGTACAAGTAGGTTCCTAAGGTGATCCGATTTTATAAACAAGGTGGCAGGAAGTGGTCTTTGAAGGCTGAGGTATGGTGATGCTCACTGGGAAAAGAATATGTTCAGCATTAGATATCCATAGTCTGAAACAATGAAGACGATGACTAAGATGAGAAGATGGATTAGGTAGACTTCATTTCAAAGCATAAGTAGGATGAGCGAACTGCAAGCGGATGCTCATGACAACTATTATTTTTGTACGGAGGAAGGTTGCATTTTCCGGCCACCTACCACGAGGATCCCTCTATGACTTCTACGAGTCCCACGATCGATTCTCGAAGGAAAAAGACCACAACAAAGTAGGAAGTGATTCGATGATATTATAAAAGGAGAATAAGAAAACTCGGGAATTAATAAAATTGCGCAAGACTGAAAAAGTTTTCTGCGAAACACTGCTGGAGCTTCAGTTATATAATTTGGTAACGTACTTATGTATAAATATGATAATAAATGTTTAAAGTAGGTAATCAAATTTTTCGTGACTTACTTGTTAGCTGAAACAGCTTCCTGAATTAATATTCAATGGCGAGAACATCATTTAAAGCGGTTTGTTAATATTAACCTTCGCCTGTGGTTTTAACGTTTGGTAATTTGTTACCGAAATTCGTAGGTGGTAAAAAACTGAGCAAACTTGTTTGATGTAATTGAAGATTCCTTGCCTTACCTATGACCTTAACCTTTTAATCTGTTTTGAAATAATAAACAGCTTTATAAATGCCTAACTATAGGTAGGGGATAACTACCTGCTTGTGTTTTATATGTGTTTATATATAAAATGTTATTAAGTTTTAATATAAGTAGTATCATAATATTTTTGCTTATAAGAGATAAATACTAACGTAATTTTAATCATAATCATCGCTATCATCATGATCGAAACTTGTAGATAAGTTTTTGTTTGGAATCTCAGTTTATTTGAAGGCATATTCGTCGTGGAAAATGGGAGTTTTAATTGTTAATACCAAATTAAAGGCTGAACAGATACAATCAGGTATTCCTACCGTTAATATCTATAATAAATACTTATAATACTTGCACGAACTACCGTACTAATTGGATGCAACGACACAAGTGGTCCCAAAATCGATTAACAATTAGGTTAATTTTGAATTTTTGATTGAAGTTTCCAAATTAGCTGCAATTTAATTAGAAGAGCGTTATATAGCCAACATAAAAGTACCATATAAACATAATTCATAGAGGAACTCAAGGGCCACTCTAAAGGTCCTAGTCCATCAGAAATTAAACGCTTCTGAATAACCAATGATATTCTAATTTATACGTTATAATTTGATTACCTCAGGATTGCCTACAGCTTATAATTTCATGGCAATCTTCGTGTCATACTTCTGACAATGACTTTTAGGGCTGAAGTCATACAGCAATTAGTTTTAACATTTCCATCAACACGTTAAACGGATTATAAACTGTAAAATTGGAATGCCATTCAATATATTTAGTAATGACGCAAAGTTCAAGCCAAGGATGTTTACCTATCTACTTATTCAAGCTTCATCATCATCATTATTATGAACCTATCGCCGTCTCACTACTGAGAACTGATCTCCTCTCAAAATGGGAAGGATTTGGCCATAGTCTACCACACTGGCCTAGTACGGATTAGCAAACTTCACACGTCTTTGACAATACATATTATGCAGAACTCTCATGCATTTTCCTCACGATGTTTTCCTTAACTGGTAAAGCAAGTGTTATTTAATTGCTTAAAATTTACATAACTCCGAAAAGTAAGAGGTGCGTGCCCGGAATTGAACCCCCGATCCCCTAAATAGGAGCCGGATGTCTTAACCACAAGCTGTTGTTCAAGTTTATCCATGTTCTAAGTTAAAAATGATTGCCAAAAATAACTGGTGGCGCCATCACAAAATACGACTAGGGAGTGCAGACTAGCAGACAGCAGTTCATAATAATAATTAAGAAATTCAACGGAAAAATCTTGAGTTACCTAGGTTACCTACTTAATTTATAAAGATTTTTCTTTTAGTAAAGGAAGAATAATTTATGTTCGGAATGCAGCTTTAATACTTGGTGCTTCTTAGGGTTCCATATAGCAAAACACGGAACCCTTATACATAGTTTCGTCCAGTCCGTTTGTCCGTCTGTCTGTCACAGCCATTTTAAAAATTAATTAAAAGAGCTGTAAAATTGAAACCTGTTAGGTACCTACCACATGTTATGTTGTTAGACACATAAGAAAAAAAAAGATTTTTCAGGGTGTCTCCTGAACATGAAAAGCGAGAGTTGAAAAAAAAAATATTTTATACCTTTCGATTGAATACCTATCTCATTGAATAGGTAGGAAATAATGGCTGCCTGCCAAAGTTTTTAGCGAAGTTATGCCTACTGAACAGTGGTGTGAATAAGCATACTTAGGTAAGTTTGCTATCTACTGACTGTACATGATGAAAAAGGATTGAGCTATATTTTAGATAAGTAGTGCTTATATTATATGCATTTAATTATGCCCTGCACCCCAATCTACAGAACCCTACCTTACCGGTGGGCATGCTCTCAAACAATGTTTTTTTTCGAGGAACAGCTGTGGTATTAAATCACATGGTTGAACATAATCGTACACGTTTTTTTGATAAGTTCCAACCAGTTGTTGACATTAAAATTATCATCATTTATAAATTTTTTGTTGGATATGGCATCGCAACCGGCATGATTTACCTAATTAGAGAGTAAACTTTAATATACGAACTACTTATAATTTCAAGGGTGGAAACAAATAGTAATATTTGCAGGCCAGAAATCGTATGCTCCATGAGCCAAACATACCACTCTGTCAGGCATCTATGTTAACAAGTATAATTTAAAATTTATAACACCCTGACAAGTGAAGGTTATAGTAACTAGAAAAGAGCTGATAACTTTCAAACGGCTGAACCGATTTTCTTGGATTATAGCTAAGAACCCTCTCGATCATACCAACTTTCAAACAAAAAAAAAAATTAATTAAAATCGGTTCATCAGTTTAGGAGCTACGATGCCACAGATAGATACACAGATACACACATCAAACTTATAACACCGCTCTTTTTGGGTCGGAGGTTAATTTATCAACGATGCTCTTCAAGTAGCTCTAATCTGCCTACCTAAGCCAGTCAGCCCCTCATGCTTCTATGACCAAAAGTGCAATCTTGGGATAGGAGCCGTTTTTACCTAACCCCGATCAATCTTGTGTCGGTATTTGGGTTTTCTTATGACTTTAAATTGTATCAATCTCGTTTTGGAGTCTAGACTCTAGACGAATCGATCCCACCGTTATTGGTAGCTAGGCAACCCGTTTCAGTCGATCCAAAATAAAATTTTAATCCGCCATCATTACTTTGAAATGCAACAGGTGATTTTAATGGTTGTGTTTAATTCTAGCATGTTACCTGTGTTTCATAAGAGATAATTGCATTTATCTTAGCCAATGATATAAACGCCTAGATACCATTGATAAGTTAGACTGGTTTGCACCTACCTTCATGACATTACTTGATGGTAATCAATTAGGTAAGTAGGATACCTAACCTACATGTCTAGATATCTTAATAATTTTACCTACCATATTTTTTAGTTGGTACGTATTCTAGTTTATCAAATTAACGTAAAAACAACTTAACAGTAAAAGGGATGGTTTCCACACGGTATCCCAGACTATTTATTTTTAGTAGTTTTGCTGCAGAGAGGTCTAACCATGGGTTTGTAATAAGCATCGAATAACTTTCTTCCAAATTGAACTTCAATAAATTGAAAATAGAAGTAACATTAAAATAAGTACCTATACCTGAGTTAATTTAGAGAGAATCGTTTTCTGAATTAAAAAAAATAAAATAGATAGGAATCATACCTACTACTTAGGCATCTCGAAACGTTTTTCAATAAAAAAAGACTCATTGAATAAAATTGATTGTGTTAAAATTCTTACGACATTATCCGTTGATATTTAAAAAAAAAATTGCACCAAATTGTTACGCGAATGTGTTAATTTAATCATAAAATATGGTAAAAGATGTTTTTCGTAATAAATTAAGCAAAAAGAACACGGCAACGGACTAGATGCCCAGTTAATTGCGACCGAGACTGTAATAATTTAAAATGTAATATCTTCTTTATTAAATTACGGAACGAGGGTTAATTTGGAGCTGGTCTTTGAGGTAAGCTGTCAGAACTTATCTAATACAAAGTCTAAATCTCCCTAGCTTACGAATATCAACATTTAGAATATCGAAGCTATACTTAGTTGCTGAAGTTTAAAGTGACGAAGGGAAATTTTATTCGTCATCCTCATCATCAGTTTGTGTATCATTTCAACACTGGATGATACCCGCGACTTCGTCCGCGTGGGTGAACATCTTTAATTTTCCGGGATAAAAATAATCTATATATGTATGATGCACGAACCTCGTCCATACAAAGTAAGGTTGTATTAATAATCGCGTGGGAATTCTTTGATTTTCCGAGACCAAAAGTAGCCTATCCTTCCTTGTCTATCCTTGTGTCAGATTTCGTCTAAATTGGTTAAGCGGATGGGTCGTGAAAAGCAAGTAAACAGATAGTCAGAAAGACTGAAGATAGACAGACAAACAAACACACTTGCGCTTTTATAGAATAGCTATTAGATATTGAGTATGAATTGGGCATAGGACTCCGAACAAAGCATCTCGTCTTTTCCTGACACCCTCATCATCACGTCGTCACTCGTCAGTCCATTGTACCAAAGACTCCCCTACTACTTACTACGTCTAAGTAGTGGATAAGCGGGCTCCATTCTATGACTTTTTGGCTCAAATGACCATCTATCGCTTCTAATGCCCTACTACAATACAAACATAGCCTGCCCACGTTTCAACTTGCTAATGCTTTGGACTATGTTAGTCATTTCTTCATTACGGCTTTAAAAAGTGCAGTTAAATTAATTTGCGAATTGGTTGGTACGTAGAACTTCTCGGTGACACTTAATTTTTTTGTAAACTTTCTCTATTCCAACAAAGATGTCTGAGCCGTTACATCAGCGCGTATTTCGCGCGTAATTCTTGTAGTTTTGTTTTTATTCTGATGCACTGTCAACAAAACGTTGCGGTGGGGCGTCCTATAACGGATGTTTGCACCATCGCTCAGCCTTCGCTGGAGGAAGTTGTGCATACATAGCAGCTTTTTGTACTTTTTTACTTGAGGCAAGTTTTATGGACGTACACTACCTAGTAGGATGAGATGTAATCGGTCTTATTACATTGTGTTAAAAAAGTTATACCAATTCTGAAGACAAGTGGATATTTATTTAAATATCAATAGAATAGTAATTGTAGGTATAGCTTAGATCTCTAATATATTTAAAAACATCTCGATCATGCCTTCGAATAAAAAACTGTTACAAATCGGCCCATTCACACAGATTACGGAAAGAAAAGCCTTATCTGTGGGCCTAAGTAAAGGTGGATGAAGATAAGGTGGCTATTCGTTTGAGAGCTAAATAGATATAATCAGCAACAAACATATTGACAAAAAATACGGTCAAACTTGTAACGCCCCTCATTTTGGGAACACTATCTGCTTATAGGTAGGTACATAGGTACATATCAATTACTTTTCCGCGTCAATGTGAAATACGAAACGAGGCAGTGGTACTACACCAAACCACGATGTTTGTTCATGTGTCACTCATAACTCAACAAACTATTTTGGAAACTTACGCAATTCAATAATATTTCACCCGGTCACTAGTATATTTATTAGCAAAAAATGCTAATTAATACTAATAATACTAATTTGTCATATAAATAAGAATGCTTCGTCGTAATCGTGATGTTTAACTGCGTCTTGCTTTTATACTACAGGAAAAATAGCATATTTTAGAGGCAAAATATACAGGTGAAACTTTTTATATACCTAACTTTATCTTGGCAGTAGAAATGAAAATCAGCTGAGTTCTACCAAAATTAAGGGGTGAAATTTCCCCCTTGCCCATATCCCCTGGGAGGGGGAAGGACCTCTAAATTTTGGTGGGACTCGGGAGATCTTCATTTCTAGTGCCAAGATAAAGTTATATACAAAATTTCATTGATGTACAAATTATTAAAGGTCTTATTTTACCTGTATCTACTATTAACATTTAGTTACCTACGGTCTCTATCTACGCTTACGACTATGGCTTTGCACTGTGGTACCCAAATTAATTAATCAACCGTAGTACCTACATAGAGACCGTAGGTGCACGGTGTAGGTTTAAAACTTTAAGCCACTGACCTCTACTAATTCTAGTAAGTGCACTGGGATTGCGATTGCCTACTTATTTTTGAAGCAACTTCATTTTCGCTTTTCTAGCGCTGATAGCAGCAATGTGCGTCATGTGAGCGTACTCGGAACTAAATGTTAATGATGAGACATCTGTCAATATAGTGTCAACACCAACACACGAGCAATTTGACACAAAGTGTCAATTTTAATTCCTGGTTTGGTTTGCTTGGTTGGCATACCATCCCACGAGGTGGATAGACGATCATACGAGTCGCAGGGAGCTGCTGGATTCAGGCGGCGCAAGACCGTCGCAAGACGAGTGATAGTCCCTACAATAGACCTATGTGGATGTCAATCGGTGGATGACAACGACGATGGCACAAACCTAACATCCATCTCTAACCTAACCATAACATTATGGTTTACAAAAGCAGTGCTTATCAAGGCGTTTCAATTGCAATAGGTGATTTGGTGGCGAATTTGTTCCACTGCCCATCGCAAGAATAATCACATCACCATACCTAATATAATAGTGACCATGACCTGGTATTCGCACTCTTCTTAAATGTTGACTGCCCACGTGTGTACAAGCATTGAGATTGAGTGAGACAGGAGTGAGACGATGGAGCAGCAAACCTCAGGTATATATTCGGTATATAGGTATAGCCTGACAGTTATATTATAACGATAGCAATCATCTCTGATTAATTGACCTCCTCTTACGTTGATATTTTAGCCAATCGTGAATTAGTCGCAGCAAGAATACTATGAATTCAGCCAATTCCAGTTGAAATATTATGGTAAACTCTTGGTAAACTTAACTTTCATGTTAAAGGGGCATGCGTCAATACAGCTGCACCGTCAAGTTACTGTCACACAAAACAAAAAAGAAAAAGAGAAAATAGAAAAATAAAATTCGCAAAGGCGGTAAATTTGAAACTAATAAATAACGTAAAATTATTATATCTACCCAAATCTTTTCATCTTGTCTTGTTGTACATTATTTTGCAAGAGTTGCTTCATTAATTTTATTGCTATGATAAAGATAGTACTGATTTGAATAAAAGCCGGACTTGAGCCTTTTGGATTTTAGTCCGTTTGTTAAGCGATTAAGAGGTCACGTACAACGGTCTAAGTGCGCTAAAGAAACCCAGGAACTAAAATAAGAAGCGATTGAGGCTCTAAATGGCTCTAAAATAGCTTTATTGAGGGTTAAATAATTTTGTCGTACATTGCTGCTCTAGTAATGACAACTCACTGTGTGCAAGCGCAATGATACGGTCCGCTTAGAGGGCGTTTCGTACAAACCTAAATATTGTATTATGTAAGTTATTCTTGGGTAATGATTGCTTTTTAATGCAGTGTTATTTACAATACATTACCCCGTTTTTTTATAGCTGAAGAAACAGTTTTAATGAGACCTAAGCTATGAGTATAAATTTATTAAGTAAGTATATACATGTAGACACAGAAGTGGAAAGGGTTGAGGGGCTTGCTGCTTGGGTCATCATAAGCTAACCATGTTCTTACTAGAGTCTCTCTCTTGTAAGAACATGGTTAGTTTAGTCTCTCTCTTACAAGAGTCTCTCTCTTGTAAGAACATGGTCAGTGAGTGCCAGACCTCCGTTATTTTCTAAAAGCTGACAGTTTATCTGCGTATTGTCACCAACACAGGGAGGAACGATCAGCGCCTATGAAGTTTGAATCATTTGTTTGTCACCTATGTAACCTCTTATATCCCAAAGCCACCATGATCCAAACTTCATCGTTCATTCCTCCCTGTGTTGAGGACAATACGCAGAGAAACTTTAACGAAGATCTGGCACTCGCTGGATCTTACTCCATTCCTTTCTTTTATTTATGGACATCGAAAAGATTTGCCAATTTGCAAACTTGGGAACTTATTTAGGTAAGCTTGTTATACACTAGTAGGTAGAATGCTAAGCTCCAGTAAAGTAAACCATATAATTATGACATTTATTACATTGTACTTAAACCATAAACGCAAACTCAATTTGATTAACAAAATATTGTGATCTTGGAACGTTCTATCTTACGATCAATAATATTCTGTGAGTCGCATTTCGTATAAAGAAAGTACAATATTTCTATAGAACATTTTTACGGATTCTCTATATTTTTGTGACCAAACCCTCAGATTACCCCAAAGTTATTTTTACTATTAATTAGGCAATGCGAAATTATGACTGCAATCACACCAATCGATGCACCAAACATATGATTAAGAGCCTGTCTAGAACTCCACGGTGCTTTGCGTTTCGGTAGTAAAATGGTGAGGAAATTGAATAAGTAAATTGTTCCTAAGCACACTCTCCGAAATATTAATATCCTGTACCATACCGAGACACAGGCAACCTTGCGTCGATGATATAATGATGTTAACAATCAATTCACGTTCATTAATATCGACAAAAAATATACCTACTGCAATTTGTAACGCAAGAATGAAGAAATGAAATCGATTAGGTAGATAAGTAGGTATACCTAAGAGAAAGCCCCTTATCACGTTTTGTATCGGAAGACAATTGGTTTATTAGGTACGAATATCATGCCCACAGGCCACAGTCCAAATAAATTGAACAGATATGTACTTATCTATTAATCTATCCTGTATCTTTGTTTTCCAACATCTGGAAAAGATCTTTGATGAGCAATAATTCCTATATCTTAAAAGCTTTATAGCACAAAACATGTTATTAAGTTATACAGTAATCTGTTTTTTTCTTTTTAATCTCGTCTGATGGTGCACAAAAAACAATAAACCGATTTTAAATTCTATCTGCCAAATTAACAAATTATATGTCCAGTAAGGTCACACAAATCTATAGGCTAAAAGCACAGACTTGTATGAAAAAGATAGACAGAAGCACTGGAACACCTTGTTAATAAGGTCGCGTCCACACCAGCGCCATGTGTTTGTCATTGCATGCGGCGCGCCGTAAATATTTTCACCATAAATTCGATGGGTTTTTTTCATTTGTATGGGTCCACCATGCACAATAAGTTTTTGCCGAGCACGACGCACACGGCACAACGCAATTTATTATGGGTTTGGGGTAATGAATGCGCATGAAAAATGTAATACGAATCGCATTTGACTGTTTCTCATATAGAGTCAGCCACCCAAGCGTTTTATTGTGAACCTCTAGCTTGCTTTGGCTTCAAACGAAGTCAACTGCTCTTCCTCGAACGGGTTTCACTTTTGACAGCCACATCCTAGTTATCTAGTTATTTTTTCATTTAGTCTTTGGCTGTGGATAAGACGTATTATGGATATTATTATCCGGTATGCTTAAAATAATACTGTCTATCAATAAAAATACCAATTCAGCCATTAGTGGTTTTTAGTGTAAGATAGATTTTAATAAATTGTTTTGTATAAAAAGAAAATTAATAATAAGTGGGTATGGAAGATGACCGCATAGATTTGTTATTTTTTGTCAAGCTCATGGTTTCGCTTTAATGATGTTACGAAACAAGTTTTCCGATTTCGTTGTTGATATTTTTTTAATTTGTTATTTTAACAATAATTATGAACTATGTAGACCTACCTATCATCAAAATTATCAGTGCCATCCACCATAAAATTTTATCTGAAAGCTTTTTTGTAATTATTTTAATGACAAATATATACCTACTTACCTTATGTTCCTACATGTAACTTACATACCTACCTATCTGTAATGCGTCCGAACTAACCAAGGGATAAATCTATTACATTGTGATGTCTTAGTTATTGTGAAGTACATTTTGATGAAATATATTTTTAATCGATTTTGTCCGACAAAATCCAAGTTGCGCCTTTAGATAGTTACGGTACGTCCTGTGATATAAAAAACCGGCCAAGTGCCATTCAAACTCATGCACCGAGGGTTCCGTACTCGGGTATTTATTTTATTAATTTATTTTTATTCAGATACAGTTAGTCCTTGACGGCATTCTCACCTGGTGGTAAGTGATGATGCAGTCTAAGATGGAAGCGGGCTAACCTGGAAGGTTCCGGTAGGTACGGAACTCTAAAAATTAAACGTGCTTGAACATAGCCTGTACGATAATCACTAAAAAGTTGCACCAAATTTTAATCGTGCTCTGTATATTATTTTTGTATAGGTACTTATCTGTACCAAGTTAACTCGTTTTCGAGAGTGAAATCACTGTCACTAAAAGTAAAAGTGGGTATCGCCATCGACTGGCGAGCTGAAATTTTATAATAATATGCGCTTATATGCATAACATAACGACATTGAATTTATTATGTAAGAAGAAGAGGCATTTTCTATGGTCGTAAACACCTAACTTAGGCCTGTTTCTAGCTTTGTTTATAGTTCTTCTACATACCTGTACACAAAAAATAAAAAGATTCCTCCTCCTTTTTGAAGTCGGTTAAAAATAGAATAAAAGAATAGTATAGTATAAGCATAGTTGCTAATCTAATAGGTTCCTACTACCTATAATAATAATTTGAATAATCAAATTCAAACAATAAAATTTTCGAACTCATAGACCACACCTCAGACTAGTCTGAGGTCTACAAAATAAATCTTTCATGCCGCTGGCTCTACCTATTTTTAACTCCCGACTCAAAAAGAGGGGTGTTATAAGTTTGACGTGTTTATCTGTGTATCTATCTGTGGCATCGTAGCTCCTAAACTAATGAACCGATTTTAATTTAGTTTTTTATTGTTTAAAAGGTGGCTTGATCGAGGGTGTTCTTAATTACTATAATCCAAGAAAATCGGTTCAGCCGTTTGAAAGTTATCAGCTATTTTCTAGTTACTGTAACCTTCACTTGTCAGGGGTGTTATAAATTTTTAATTTACACTTGTTAAAAGAGTACTTTTTAAAATAGGTAGAGCTTAATTTTATCCTGGTAGCATCTGATAGACAAATTAGGTAGTGTATCGCAAGTAGAATTAATTATTTTTCATGATTTAAATATTAAGCTAGGTAAGTAAGTAGGCATACCTAAGTACTTAATAATTAGTTAGGTACGCAATATAAGTTTTTGACTTATTAATTTAGGTCTACCTAGTTAAGTTTTGTAGATGATTAAATATAGAACGTCTATGTACCTACATTATACCTACCTATTTTTTTACATAAAATTACTGATTGGTATCCAATTGATTCATTCATATAAAAGTTTTTTAGCTAAGTACTTAGGTACCTATACTAACGCAAGCTTAGTAATAGATAAGTATTTATTTCTACATTGTGACGGGAAGACAGCTATTAACAGATCAGTTAGCTTACAAGCTGTTGTAACTTGTAAGCCTATGTGCGTTACTGGACACAGTGGATAAGATAATTATTTATACACATAACATTCTTGCGAAATCAACGTTCTTAATGTGAGATTCATTAGCATATTATAAGTAGCGACTTGGCAATCATTGATATGGTCGTTGATCCCATTTCCAACAATCTAACATTCCGAATTTAGTTGCTATTATTTTTCAATTTAAATAGTCCTCATCCTTGGCAAGGATCTGCCCACATTTTAGCCCATTCAACCGTGCAAAAAATCTTGAGTAAGTATATGTAATATTCGAGTTAAATACCATTTTACGTATCGCTGTCTTTTACTCCAAATTCAGTGGTCAAACATATTAATAAAAGACAACAATATCATTACTTACTTAGTGCTTAATTATAATTTGACCATTACAGTAAACTATAGAGTATATATACTAAACAGGGCTCTCTCCGTCACTCGTTTCATACAATCGTAGTTCCAATTTCATTTGAATATTAAGGAACCAAAGTCCATGAAATTTTGCAGACATATTCTAGAAACTAATATCTGTGTCTGTGGTGTTTTAGATTTTTCTAAAAATATGTAGTTTTAAAATTACAGGGGCTCAAAGATTTGTATGTAAATTTTTAAGACCGCGTAACTTTGAAACCGAATATTTTAACAGAAATCTAGAAAACCACAGACATAGATATTAGTTTCTAGAATATGTCTGCAAAATTTCATGGACTTATTCAAATGAAATTGGAAGTACGTTTGTATGAAACGAGTGACGGAGAGAGCCCTCTTAAATATAAATAGTAAGGTAGAGACTCGAGATCTAAGCCATCGTATGGAAAAGTTAGGACAGTAAGCGCGGAAAGTTAGAATTCAGAACTCAAGCGCTTGACCTATAATATTATAGCAGTAGGATTAAAGTTGGTAGAGGAAAATGGAGAAATCCCAGCATTGAGCTTTTTATTTTAATGATACGAGTGGTTCAATTCATGAAGTAGAAAATAAAATAAACTCCGCCCGACATTATAAATTAGCAACAAATCGCGCATTTGCCGCCAAAATATCCAGACAGTAAAATAATGTAAGAAACCTATATTTTTAGTAAGTAGGTACATAGGAACTGTTTATTTACCTGTTTTCGTATTAAATCTATTGGAAAACATCGTGTAATACCAAATTCGTAACGATGGTAAACCCTCGCCTACGGCTTGGGCTTACACAAACGCCAAGACATTTGCAATATTACCTACTTACCACCCTTATATTACTGTTCCTACTATTACGAGTCAAAGTTAGGAAGTTACCGTGAAAAGAATTTAGAAACCCGAAAGAAAAACTTTGAACGAAAATAAATAATGATAATATGCTATTCTATAAATGTATAGCTGTACTTTTCGATTTTAAATTAATATAGGTACTTAGGTTTAATACACTTACCGACGTCTCGTTGTCCGTTCGATGGTTTTTGTGCATTAGCTAGCAGAACTAGCGATACGATGACAAAAACACTAGGGCGTACTCTATTCAGCAAAAACATCATTTTATTTGATTAAAAAAAAAACAATTAAAAATAAACACAATATAAAACCTTTAAAAACAGGCAACTGATAACGAAAGCGAAGCAAGGAATTTTAAAAAATAATAAATATTAAAATTTAGAAACTCGGTCTCATTTTCACGTGCGTTCGGCCGCGGTCGAGGGGCGCGTGCGGTTCGGCCTTTGAAAACTGTGCTAACTGAGATGAGGCTGCGCCGGCGCAGGTGTTGTCCACACAGAGAAAGATCTTAGGCTATTATCGCGAGTCTCCTTAGGGTTGCCGTTGGAGTACATATATGTATTGAGCCTTTCAGGTTCCGTATCTCTAAAGAAAAAAGGAACCCATAAAGCATCACTTCGTTGTTTGTATGTCTAGGTATCTATCAAGACTCGTCAAAAAATCAAAACCTAAAGGGTTCTTCCCGTTGATCTAGAATCAAAGGCAGGTAGCAATGTCACAAGTAAGTAATGGGAAAAATCCGAAACCCGTTAATTTGTGAAACACCACAAAAAAAAAGTGTTATTTCTTTTACGATGGTATGGATCACGGAACCCTTCGAGTGCGAATCCGACTCACACTTGACCGGTTTTTGTTATAAATAGATTTTGATATAATTTTTGGACGACCTACCTCTCTGTATATCTACTTAGTCTGAGTTCCAGGTGCATTGGTGAGAGCGCTGTGATCATATGGATAAGTATGAGATGAGGTCCTAGATTTGATTCCTCGCAGGGGCAATCTAGAAAATTTATTATTTCTAAATTATCTATGGTTCTATAGGAGGCTTTGGCCGTGGCTAGCTACCAGTTACCTGCCACACTACTGGCAAAGCCGTGCCGCTTAGCGATTTATCGTTCCGGTACCATGCTGTGCAGAAACCGTTAGGGGGTTTGATAAAACTGCCATACCCCTTCCAAGTTAGCCTGCTTCTATCTTAAACTCTATCATTAGTCAGCCAGCACCTACCACCAGGTGAGATCGGAGTCAACAGTCAAGGGCTAATTATTATTTATAATTGATTAAAAAAACACTCCTTTTCTACAAAGAAAGGACATTGCAGCTAATAGGTATAAAACTTCTGCTTTACTTTTGCAATAATCTACCAGAATTTGTGAATTTACTAACTTGTGAGGAAATACTTAAAATACTTTTCATATCACTGTTTTTAATTGGTACGTTTTTAAGTTAAATATGTAAAATTCAGGATGCATTCAAAAAACTTTTGAATTAAATATTTTTTCTTTGCACCCGATCTCGTGCTTTTGATTTCTTCGCTATGGTTAGGATCCCATATTTTTTTAAACCGTACAATTTGTTTAACAGTATTACGGTTTTATAAATAAGAAGATATAAAGTAGTTGGCAACCCTATATTCAAGTTCTCACCATGTCACATATAAATTGCTCATCTTCCAATGATTGGTAGAAAAACCATTACGCTGTCTTGCAAGTTTTTTCTTTGAATAGCTAAGTATCGAACTTAGGATGGGGACACACCTATGGATCTTTTTGCCGATCGCGATTATTTAAATAAGTTAACCTATTATCGTATCTAGCACCCGTATCTTATGATTTGATGCTCAAGTTACATCGTAGATCCATCCATCCATACTGCCATATCTTTGTCTGAACAGCATCTTAGTAGGTACCTATATTAATTCTAGATTTCAATATTAATTGTTATTATTATCTTTGATGTCAATGTATGAACAAAAAGGCAAAATTAAGAATTCTTTTAAACTGCTACTTTGTTAGGTACTAATGAGTGAATAGGTAGGTACATTAAAATCACAGTAAGTTAGTACCTATCTATGCTGATTGCATTTCCATCCTGCTTTTCATCGACGTGCCTATCACACTAATTTTGTTGTGGGCTCTTCTCAGATCTGGGCGCGTTTGAAACTTTTGTAGCTTTAGTTTTAAGTTTACGTAATTAATTATCATCACTATATCACCTTCAAATCTAGCCATTCTGACCAAAAGAGTTCAATAGTACCTACTTAGAATAAATGATTTTCTGTTTTTGAGTTTGAGTTTCACAAGATTTGCGATTTATCGTGTAACTAATAGATAGGTAGATCATAATAATGGGTTTTCATGGCTCTAAATGTAACAAAAATAATGTCATATTTATTCTATAATATTAAAAAAAAAAAAAAAAATTAAATATAAGTATCGTTGCAAGGCTACGTCACGCTACGTAACAAGGATGGTACCTAAGTAATTGGCGAAAAGAAAATATCAGCTGGTGTGAACGCAACTTTAGGCACTAATAATATTGATATCTTGTATAGATATCCGATCGTGGGACAACTAGTATTAAATTAGTATCTTTATGATAACTAATTAATTTTTTATTAAAATTGAACTTTTTTAGATTTTTGTCTTGTTATAGCTTATGTTACCGGTTGTGTAAATTAGTTAAACATGTTACTCGTCTATCTAATTGAAAACTATCTCTCAAATTGGAGAAATATAATATTTTACTGTAGTTAGGTACAATTTTTTCTACATAAATATAAGGTCGATGTCCCTAGATGAGGTCCGGGTTGAAGGGTCTATAAAGACCTGAAGTTAAAAATGGTACAATTACCTTTAGTTAAATTTTAAAACAACCAAGTACTTAATTAATTTTTCCTATTCAGCATAGCTAAAACTTAAAGCCTTAGGTACTAAGTATTTCTTTATTACGACTGCCGACTGGGGTTCCTTTTCGCATTCAGACGCAAATAGGTACCTTCTGTGGTAGGAGTAATATCACAGGTAATATTCGTTATATTATAGGTAAGGTACGTGAGATCGCTGCAGCTGGTGCAGCTTCCCGCCTTAGCAGGCAACCCAAATTAGCAAGGATGTCAAGCTTTTCGTCGATGTTTAGGTCGATTTTTTTTGTCGTAAAGCGGTGTCGATTTTTGTAGAAAAAATCGACACCGCTTTACGTGTAAGGGAGGTGCCCTTATAATTTATGCCCTAATAATTTAATATTTTAATTTATTACCAATTTACAATAGGTACCAAATAACAGCTTTCTAGTAGATATACCTACTAACAGTCTTGATAACAATGATAGCTAAGCTGCGGACGGACGGACCGACAGATGGACTGACATGGTGAGACTAACATTTTTTGAAGGCTGCAACTATGGCTGCATTCTAAGATTTTTTCTTACTAACTTTTTCCTGCAACAAAGTCCGCGTTTTTAAACCAGAAGGAATCTTCAGGGTGTTTTCACCTAAATTACCTAACTAGTTATGCGTTTTTGGGGTGCTATAAAGTTTGTTGAGAAGTGAAAAGTAATAAATAGAAGCATTGTATAAAAGTCTACGATACAATATTATGTACTTTGCCGAAGTCCATGATGATAATATGTACAAGGAACCGATAGCTTAATTTGCTAAAGTATACATAAAATTCGCTGAAAGTAGGTACGTCGATCGGTTACGAAGTGATTGAAGGACTAATAAAAATCAAATAGACTAATAAAAAACATGTTTCGCACTATGTTGCGCTTTTATAGGTTAGTGATTAATTTTGCAGATGATTTTGGTGCCATTATCGACTCACAATTTTGTAAAGTTACACAATATGACAACTATATAAAACTAGCTGATACCCGCGACTTCGTTCGCGTGGATGTAGGTGTTTTAAAATTCCCGTGGGAACTCTTTGATTTTCCGGGATAAAAAGTAGCCTATGTGCTAATCCAGGGTATAATCTAATCTCCATTCTAAATTTCAGCCCAATCCGTCCAGTAGTCTTTGCGTGAAGGAGTAACAAACATACACACACACACTCATACAAACTTTCTCCTTTATAATATTATAGTGTGATAGTGTGATTTTAATTTCCGAACGAGAAAGATTTTTAATCTGTGCTCTGACAAAGATGCAAAGATGGCGTTATAGAAACGTCAATGTCAAACAAATTAAAAATAAGTTGATTGCGCGTTCCATGGTGCTGGTTTTTAAATTGAGAAAATTCGTTTAATTATGTCCGGTTTTACCGAAAATGCGTTAATTCGTAAGCTACAAGAGTTGAATTCTAGCCAACAGAGTATTCAAACATTGTCTTTATGGCTTATACATCACAGAAAACACCACGCCGCTATCGTCAAAACATGGTACAAAGAGCTGTTAAAAGGTGATTATCGTTGCTATTTCCTCGTAAATATCTTTATCCAGTTAATTCTATCAAATAACTTAGTAATTTCTTGTCAGAATCAAGTTGCTATATAGAAAATTTAACATTGTTGTCTGTTGCAATTGTTCACGTGCAAGAATTTGCTGGGGACGTTTCAAAAATAACTTTGATAAAATGTACGTGCCTTCATAAGCTTTTGAATACGACAAGCCACCTTTTAAATACCTACAAAACGTTTTAATAGGAGTCGCGTGTCTATATATTGTTAACAAATTTGAAGCGGATGTTACCAACTGCATGAAAACAAGAATTTTTTTGGGCGCTTAGCTAGTGCAATCATTTGTTAACAATATTTATATCAATATGAGATACATAGATTTCTCCCTCCTTCTCTACTGTAAACAACAGTGTCAGTTTTATGTTGATGAAAATCTAACTAAAATATTTTATAATTTCCAGCAAAGGACAGCAAACAGCTAACGTTTATGTATCTAGCGAATGATGTGATACAAAATAGTAAAAAGAAAGGACCTGAATATGGGAAAGAGTTTGGAAATGTGCTTGTCGATGCATTGAAACATATGGCCAAGACTGGCATTAATGCAAAGACTAAGCAATCACTCCATCGTATACTTACTATATGGGAGGAGAGGGCTGTGTATGAGCCTTCAAAGATCCAGGAGTTTAAAGTTGCTGGTAAGCCTCTTCTTGGTTTAAAACATGCCACATTATGATTAGTCTGATTGTATTGCATTCATAACTTTTTGGATGTTCAAAAATGATTCACTGCAATAGTTTCATAGCTCCATTGTGATGCTCAATCTGATTGCCTGACATCTCTTACTATTGGCTGAAATGTATTGTTGTATTGCATAAATTCAACCAATCACAACAATAATTCAGATTGTACCAATGATTTATGCAGATTTACACAATCAACAGAAATGTAGTTTTGTGTCTTATGAATGTATGATGTGTACATCCTGACTTTTATTAAAAATGTGAAAGTCTGTCTGTCCTTTTCATTGTCCATCTGTTGAACTGAATTTGATCAGACTTGATCCAGAAATAGATTTACATCTTAGATGATCAAAAAGTACCCACAGCTTTTGAAAATACATCTAAATTCATGCAGACGAAGTTAGGGTATAATCTAGTTTACCTTACAGTGAGGTAATTTTATAGAGTGTGATCAGCCAAAAACTAAATGAAATTGACAGTCTTGCAACATTAAGATGCACTGGATTTATAATAAAATTGTCAAAATAGATATCTGTCCATTGATAGAATCCCCTATTTGCTGAAGAATCTATGGGAAAGATATGAGACACTATTGTCTTACAATTACAGGAATTATACAACTAACCACTATGTTAATTATTCTTTTTCAGTTGACCCCAACGATGCAGAACCAGGTAATGTAGTCAAAAGAAAAACTGTTGACACTGAAGAAAAAGAACCAGAAAAGAAACCAAAGCTAGAGGAGAAGAGCAAAGACAAAGAGAAGAGCAAAGAGAAAGAGAAACGTGAAAGGAGACGGAGTGAGAGTAAGTCGGAGAGCCACAACGACTCTAACTCTAATGTCAGCCCTAACACTTCACCTGGGGACCCTCCAGAACCTGAAGAACTAATTAAGGTAACTTGGTTTAATATTATTTAATCACTTAGCCTAAAACATACACAATGTATAACAGTAATTGCAAAGTGAGAGACTCAGTAATTGCAGAGTGAGTCTATTAGACGATAGATGCATTTTTTTCATCTTTATTGGAACACATACAACATTTACATTGTTAGTTACGTATTCCTAGTTAGTACATATGCCAATTAAGTATTCACTGATCTACATTATCTATCTAATTTTTGTGCGGGAGTTAGTAAGTTACTAATTAAAACTAACTAAAATTAAATTAAAAGAAGTTTGTATATTAGTATATGTATATGGTTAAAAATTATATCCATATTTTTAGGGTTCTGACCTCATAAGGAATAACGGAACCCTTATAGGATCACTTTGTTTTCTGTCTGTCTGTCCGTCAGTCAGTCCGTCTGTTGTGTCTGTCAAGAAAATTTATAGGGTACTTCCCGTTGTACCTAGAACGATGAAATTTGGCAGGTAGGTAGGTCTTATAGCATAAGTAAAGGAATAATCTGAAAACCGCGAATTTGTGGTTACATCATTTAAAAAAATTAAAATGTATTTCAATTTTCAAAGTAAGATAACCATACCAAGTGGGTATCATATGAAAGGGTTTGACCTGTACATTCTAAAACTGATTTTTATTTATTTTTATGCATAAAAGTTTTTGATTTATCGTGCAAAATGTCTGAAAATATACCTGAGTACAGAACTCTCGGTGCGCGAGTCTGACTCGCACTTGGCCGGTTTTTTTTAATTCATAGACTAGCACTTGGCTTCAAACTTGTTGGCAAGTGATGATGCAGTCTATGGTAGAGCACGCTTGCATAGAAGATGTCTATTCACTCTTGACTTAAAGGTACCCATATTCAAATTGGAGGAGAAAACTGATGCTGTACCAAAATTTTAAAAATGGAAAGGTATTGCTGTAACAATAAGATTTCAGAATTGCTGGAATGCCAGAGACATTGTGTTTGCAAGTACTTTGTAATCAATAAATTAGGAGGTAAGTATTTGATTTACTAAGAGCCCTTAAGAAAACCACTAATACTAATAAAATAGTCATGTTCAATAAATATATATATGTACTCAAAGTACATACTAGTATTAGTAGATAATGGTGGTGACATCGCGTGTATTCAGGTTTTTAAATATCCTGTGGAAAGTTCTTGATTTCCCATTTCTTTTCAATAATTTTTTTACCCGACTGCAGCAAAGCCAAAAGGAAAGGTTATGATTTTAGCAGTCTATGTATCTATGTGTGTGTATGTTTGTATCCAGATTCTGTGTGTTCCACCGTAGTGCCTAAACTACTGGACCGATTTTGATGAATGAGGTGTCAATCGATTCGTCGTAAAGGTTCAGGTGACATAGGCTACATTTTATATGAAAAAATTTACCTAACGGATGTTACATAAAAAAAGTGGGGGTCTCCAAAATTGCAAAAATGAAGCCGCGAGTATCCTCTAGTTTTACTAAATAAAACCTCTGCCAAGTTTGTCTGTCTGTATGCGCTAATCTAAGAAACTTCTGATTTTCATTAGTGGGTGGACAGAGTTTAGGTTTAGGTATAAAATTATATTTTGTAAAGTGAAAAAATTGTAAATTGACTGAACTAATAATTCAGCTAGTTAACAATAATAAAATTATTGTTTTCAATATAGTGGACAAAAATCCAGTTACCTGAGCGCTTTCCATGTTGATAATTCGTACTGATAGATGGCGCCTGTACAATTTTACGGCGCGTTTCGAATGAACTCACCATGGAGTATAACTAGTTTTCACGCCTATTTTTAACCCCCAACCCAAAAAGAGGGGTGTTATAAGTTTGACGTGTGTATCTGTGTATCTGTGTGTCTGTGTATTTGTGTATCTGTGTATCTGTCTGTGGCATCGTAGCGCCTAAACGAATGAACCGATTTTAATTTAGTTTTTTTTGTTTGAAAGGTGGCTTGATCGAGAGTGTTCTTAGCTATAATCCAAAAAAATTGGTTCAGCCGTTTATGAGTTATCAGCTCTTTTCTAGTTTTCTTGTAGAAAAGAAGGTTAGATAACCGTTAGGTTCTTAATATTATGTCAATAGACAAATGTCAAGCTGTCAAGATGGACGTTGCCTAAATACATAATTATTTATTTGAAAATGATGTTTTGGAAAACTCAAATACTTTGGATCGTCGGGGGTGTTATAAATTTTTAATTTACACTTGTAATTTCATCATGTCGACGCGCTTCAGAAGCGCGTGCCATTTTGGATTTAATATTTGAGAAGCTTTGGTACGAAAACGTACCTTGGCGCTACTTACGCTTAATTAATCCTAAATCCTAATCCTAATAATATTATAAATGTGAAAGTTTGGATGTTTGTTACTCAATCACGCAAAAACTACTGGACGGATTTGGAATGGAGATAGATTATACCCTGGAATAACAACATAGGCTACTAACAACGCCGGGCTTTAACGCTCGTGCGAATTAGGGCTAAGACCACAGCGTTCACCACTTGCCAGGGAAGTCGTCAAAGTCTGCTTTTCCATGGTCTTACTCAAATCTTTTAATTTCCAGGCCCTGCTGGAGTTGGAGTCGAGTGCCTCTAGCGACGAAGCGGTCCGGGAGCGCATCGCCTCTCTGCCGCCAGAAGTTTCCGAAGTGCAATTATTATCTAAGTTAGAAGGTAAATGGCACGCCAAAATGTTCAATTGTACTATAGGTGTACCGCTTGGCTGGGACCGCTCGTGGGGAAGGGTGCGGGTAGCGGGAAGGTGACAGTGCCGTTGAATTCCTTGGTTTTTACGTCAATGAGGAACTTTCTATGGTATCTTCAAGTCAAGAGTGAATAGGAATCTTCTAGGCAAGCATGCTAAATCCTGCATCAAGCTGCATCATCACTTGCTAGCAGGCTTGATTGAAGCCAAGCACTAATCTATAAATTAAAAAAAAAAGCCTCATAGATAGTGCTTCCCTTGTCATCCTCCCGCAACCGGCGCCCCACGTTACGAGCGGTCCCAGCGAAACCGTATACCTATACACTTATATACAAAAAAAAAAAAATATATTTTGTACCACTACGTAAAATAAAAATAAACGGTAATTGCGAGAGTATTGTTTCATTTGTTTTTGAATAAAATGCTTTATCATTGTTTCCTTATTCTTTCCTTTCATATTCACATATGCATGTCATTTATTTCGCATCTTTCATACCTATACTGAATTAGGGTGCCTATCTGCTGAAGCGGAACGGAGATGTGTTAGGGTGTGTTTCCATTGAAGCGTAGTCGAGTTCAGGCATGTGCGCTTCGACCAATCAGATAAGAAATGATAAAATGATGTCATCCTACTATGACCTGAGTGGTAAATTAAACACGTCTCCGCTTTGGTGGAAACGTACTCTAAAGCTGATATAACCTTATTAGTTCCGCTTGGATAGACACCTTGAACTTTGGCTAGAGATAAATTGATTCTAGTAAAAAAGGGAACAACTCAAATTCGACACTTTTTAGAGGCTAAAACATCAACTGAGAAATATCTATCTACCATAAATTACTAAGAGTTATATTTTTTGCCTCTTCTGAAAGGAGTCTAATATGAGTTGTGTTCTTTTTTACAGGAGGCATTGAAGTCTTGCAGTTTTTTCACCTGTTTTGGTTATACCTTTTTATTTCGTAATCCTTATGCCCAAAGGCGTAACCCCTTATATCCCCTTTATACCTCGTGATAGTGTACAATAGAATTAGCACTAATATGCAGTTAACCCAATGATAATTCTAAAAAGTTCAATTTTTAACTGTATTAAAACGAAATTTTACTTCAACTAATTGTATTAAAATAAAATTTTCATCTGTAGATAAGGAATCGGCGGTCAGCCTCAGCGCCATAGTTAATTCAGCGGTGGAACTGTTGGCCGAGTACAACCTGAGGCTGTCTGAGGAGTTGGACAAGAGAAGAAAGGTTGCCGCCATGTTGCGGGACTTCGAACAGGCGCAGAGGGAGCTCGCCAAGCAAGCCGAGGCGAAACTTGAGGTTAGTATTAAGGCCAGGGCAGACTACCAACTGTAAACTTCTTTATAGATTTGTAGATTTGTATTATAGACTTAAACGTCTTTATAGATTTGTATGAAAATCGAAATACATTCGGACCGCGGCGACATCATACACTGCGATCGGTGCTCAGTTTGATATTATTCAACCCAAGAAAATTTCACTTCTTTAACTTTTATAATATAGATATACCACGCAACTGATATTTTTTTATGGTTCCGTACCTCAAAGGGAAAAAGGGTCCCTTATAGGATTACTTTATTTGTCTGTACGTGTGTCTGTCAAGAAAACCTATAGAGTACTTCCCATCGACCTAGAATCATGAACTTTGGCAGATAGGTAGGTATTATAGCACAAGTAAAGGAAAAACCCGAAAACTGTGAATTTGTGGTTACATTAAAAAAAAACTAAAATTTGTTTATGAAAAAATTAATTTACTAAATCACATTAAGATAGCGCAGTCCGTCATTAACTGGCGGTGTTGTACATAAAAGTGTTAGGTATATCTGGCACGGAACCCTTCGGGTGCTAGTCCGACTCGCACTTGACCGGTTTTTATTTGTTTACAGGAATACAACATAAAACTACAAAAGATCTACGCAGTGAAGTCGGAAGTGAAGTCTCACATAGAGAACCTGCCAGACGTGTCTCGTCTGCCAGACGTGACGGGCGGCCTGGCACCGCTGCCGTCCGCCGGAGACTTGTTCAGCGTATGAGGGTTGCACCCCTGCCATGACCTATGACATACAACCAATTTGACTACAACTATGATCATTTACAAACTTTCGACTATATCGCGTACCACCAGAAGCGCACTGTGTATTTTATGATTGTCTTTTACTTACGAACGCGACAGTCCCGCGTTTGCTTTATGCCTCTCAACTATACTCTTAAAGAAGTTAGTATAGGGCTCTCCCTGTTACGTAATTCCATACAAATGACAGGGGCAAAAACCATTCGAGTCGCTAAGCATTTTTTAATTAAAAATCGCGAGCAAACGAGCAAGCAGGTCACCTGATGTTAAGTGATTACCGCCGCCCATGAACATTTGCAGCACCAGAGGAATCGCCGATGCACTGCCGGCCCTTAAGGAATTTGTTGGTCCGCCCCTTGAATGTTGTAATCTAGTGGGAACACCGCCGCTGGGAGTTTCCACAGTTCTATGATGCGTGGAAAAAAGGACCAATTCCGAACATGTTATCAAAAAAATATTGGAAAATGTTTTCAAAAAACATTCAAAATTAGAACAGAATAGAATAAATAGATTTTTATTCAAATAAACTTTTACAAGTGCGTTTGAATCGTCAAAATAATTTACCAATGTTTCGGAATGCCATTCCTACCGAGAAGAACCAGCAAGAAACTCGGCGGTTGCTCTTTTCAATTGTTCAATTTACAATAATTGAATATAAAAACATAGTTTCGTTTGTGATTGGTTGGCGACTCAAAATGGTTAGCGCCCACTGATACCAATTCTCAGAGTGGATCAAAACATAAAAAATACGTAGCCGTGTAGGGGCTACTTATATTTTTAGCGCAGAAACGCCATGTAATTTTCACTCGGGGTTTCGGCTCAATGCAGTCTGAAATCTAATAACGTGTGTAGTTCGTTCGTTTAGTGATTAGTCCATTCGCTAGAAGGATCTACGAAGTAAAGTTAATAGGTTTTCTCGTTGAACTCTTTTGTCGTACACGCTTACGCAAGGATTCATGCTTGTTAGAAGGAAAAGAAATATTAGCATTGCTCAAATAATATGCATAATATTGTTTTAAAAAATGTAAATCACTGAAAATTCTCTAGAAAGCCGGAAATTTTTAGATGATCAAAGTTCATGGACGACGTTATGCAATACTTAATTAGTAAAAAGTATTTTATTTGAAACGAAAATGAAGAATTTGATTGTTTACTTATCAAAACTTGGTTACATGTAAATAATTCAATAAATATTTTATCAGATTTAATTTTACTGTCTAAGTATTCCATATTAAACCAAATATAATTTAAGAAATAAGGACTGTTTTATTTACTTCAAACTTTTGAAGTTTATTTTTTTTGAAAACGTTTTCCGAAACGTGCATAATGTGTTGGAAAATGTTTTCCGTTGATTAAATAGAAAAGCTTCAAATATGTACCTATTTATTATAATGACCTGTCTTATCATTTGTCAAGTTCGTTCGATTTCTACATTAGGTTATGGTGATTTTACATGACTATCGCGTACGGAGTGACGTTTGACATAATGCTTTTTTCTAAAAATCGATTTAATAATGAATAATGAATAAGATAAGCTGAATATGTACAGTTAAAGGTTAGTTTTTACTACGCGTGCTCTATGATACGATTATTATTATTTTAACAATGTCTCTGTATTATAATTAAAAATATTGTTATGACGATTTTAAATTAGTATCATTGGATACAAAATTATTTGTAAAGATCAGCTGGATTTGTACAATAAAAGTTGATATAAGTATCTTCATTTAATTATAAGATACTATCATAATGTTAAATTATAAAATAACTACATATTGGGAATTGGGAACATCTTGCATAACGACGTCCATGCGTTATTGTTATTGTTATCCACAAAAATGTTTAATAGTTTTTAGCTTAGTTGATTTCAATCATAAGATTCATCCATTGATATTATTATTGTGTTTTGGTTTCATGTATCAATTCTAATTACCGTGCCTATTTATAATTTTGTGAAGCCGCTTGACCGTAAGGAAATAATGGGCATCGGTCTTTAAGAGGAGTATCTCCGTCACTCGCTCCATACAAACGTAGTTCGTCTCTCATTGGAATACTAACCAATCATACTCATTGGAATTTTGTAGAAACGTTCCGGGAACTAATATCTATGCCTGTGGTTTTTCAGATTCCCGTTAAAATATTCGGTTTCAAAGTTACGCGGCATTAAAAATTTATATACGAATCTTTGAGCCCCTGTAATTTTAAAACTACATATTTTTAGAAAAATCTAAAACACCACAGGCACAGATATTAGTTTCTAGAATATGTCTGCAAAATTTCATGGACTTTGGTTGCTTAATATTCAAATGAAATTGGGACTACGATTGTATGGAGTAAGTGACGGAGAGAGCCCTGTTAAGGCTCTTTTACATTCGTCGAGAATTCGATAGAAAATGCATTCAGGGTGCAAGCGATTGTTGCACTTGCAATTGAACCGACCCCCAAGTATCCGAACTGCAATTTTGCATTGGCCTTGCAGTCTAAATGCAAACCGTATGCGTAGACCCTTATGGCTATAGCAAAGGGGCACCTTTCGCTTCGCCGTCAACCAGGCGACAACCTAACGTATACGAGTTCGTTTAGTGTGCGTTGCAGTAAAGAGTTTCACACAAAGAATACTTGAGTTGATACGGAGACGATCCGAGTTGAAATAATTCAAAATTCAAATTTTTTTTATTCAATTAAACTTTTACAAGTGCTTTTGAAACGTCAAAAAAATCTACCACTGGTTCGGAATGGCGTTCCTACCGAGAAGAACCAGCAAGAAACTCGGCGGTTGCTCTTTTCAAGTACATATTCAATTTACAATAATATGTGCTTATGACCTTAAAGCGCCGGCCACAGAGGCCGCGTAAGCGTAGACGTAGCGCGTAGCACTTGCTTATAATGTATGGAACTGTAAGAGTCATGGTATACCACTTGCGTGGCGTGAACGTTCGCGTAGACGCAATTCGTGCAGTTATGTCTACGGATTCACGCGCGTCACACGCAAGTGTCACGTGTACGTGCGCGCCTGTGCTTCGGCTTTAGGCTGCGATCACCATTTTGTTTTAAACCTGTTTTTTTTTTTAAATGCGCACATCACAAATTATTTATATTATTGTATTATTTACTATTACCTATAGCAGTACGACATATTTAATAGGCCCCATTTTGGAAATCGTAGGCGAAAATGGTTCGTACTACTTACTGTAAGATGATTTTTTTAGTATAATTTTTTGGTACCATATGTACTGATTATTAAAATGATTTGTTTTGTTTTTTTATCTTGACTACACCTAATTTTTTTAAATACATAATATAATATTATATACTTATGATAATTTGTCAAGACAGCCACAAACGTTAACATACCATTCATCAAAAATTGAACTTTATCAGTTTGCATTAAGGTACAAATTTTAATATCCGGCCACAAGTTTTTTATTAACTTTTAAAATTTGGCCGTATAATTGTTTAAACCAAACAACCGTTTATGGCTGTCTAGACACTTCCAATAATATATTCACTGAATATATGCCTAGAACATGCCCCTTAGGTTTGATTTAGTAAAATTTTGATTTCTTTGTACACAAAATGAAAGAAACTCATTTGAAATGACTTAAAAATTAAAATAAAGCTATCCTTATCTATCGAGAAACATTATGAAAGAGATGGCAATACTATACGTCTTGTCAGTTCAGTAGTACCTACCGTATGTAAGTGTTGGGCAAAGTTTTGTGTACAATGGAATAGCCTAAGTTTATTTTTAGTATAATTTAAAATACCTTTTTGTGTGTATTTTTATAAATGATTGTGTCCATTTTGTTATTGAACTCTAGCTGTTGCCTGCGGCTTCGTCCGCATGAAATTAGGTCTTTTGAAATATCCCTCGGGAACTGATTGTTCAGAAAAAGGCAACTTATGTCTACAGAATGTGCATCGAGGACTCCTACTACCTACTTGAAGCAAATACCTACTAGTCGCTTTTCTACTTCGGCTAGCAAATTAGAGTGAATTAGAATGAGAGCTCTCTTGATCGGCAATTGAAGTGAGATAGCGATAAGTACGTATTTGTTTCGAGGAGTCGATCCATAGGTATTCATGGTCTACGTAGATTTAGCTTTTTTAAATCCCAAGGTACCTAACTCTTGATTTTTCAGGACAAAAGTAGCCTATGCCCATCTCTGAGATGCAAGCTATCTCACTGAATAAATTTTTGTCAAAATATCGGTTTTCGGTTTAACGGATGGACCATGAAAAGGTAACAGACAGAAAGATACTTTAGCATTTATAATATTAGTATGGATTGTGTCCATTTTATTATTGATTTGTGGTGTAACGGTTTTCAGTCCTGTAAGCCAAATAATAGTTTAATGGGGTTGATTATATTGTTTTATCGTTTTATTTTAGCTGTGCTACGGATACATAGTGTACCTATGTAGCTAATTAGTATAGGCGATATGAAAATAAATTTTGTTATATTAACAAAAATTGTATTTTATTTTAAAACGGTTCTTCCTAATTATTTTTTCGAAAAGTATATGGACGTATGAAAAAATTCTTACGTCCAAATCCAATAGGCGATCTGCGAAATTAGTTATATTATTGAAAGTATAGTACGCGACAGATCGAGATGGCAATCGAGGTGGGAACGCCCCGCACACCCGCACAGCCCCCGCGCTAACCCAGTGCGGTATAGTGCGGGTGTGCGGGGTGTCGATTGCCATCTCGACCTGTCGGTACTATACATAATTATTCTCAAAAAGTTGTCATTTTATTAATATTCGTTTGGCGTTAGCTCATATTCCGCCTATCCCATGTCTATTATACCGATGGTTTATCCACCCTAAAACAGCAAAACTAAGATAAGGGTCTACACTCTGGAAATGTGCCATCTATCCACTTTATTAATTGAATTTGTAAGTATATTATTTTTTGTTCAGAGTTTTTCCAAGTATACACGGTGGATTTTTAAATTTTTGGATTATTTATTGAATCTATATTATTAGGTACTTTTGAATGCTTCAAAAAACCGTCAAGTTTGTTTTGACATTCATACAAAACATTTTTAGAAATATAATTATTTCGTTTTCTCATCAATTTTGTTGGAATAAAAATGAGTGAGAGTTCGGTAAGTACAATCTATTTAATTGCCACTGCATATTTCCTCTATTAAGCATCCATGTAAATTCTAATCAAGGGTTTTTCTTACAGAGCAGCCGTACAAAAACCACGGATTCTGCTGATACCGAGTCCACTGAAGATCCTTTGGTAAGCTTACCTAGTTTTATTAATCACTAGCTGACATCCGCGACTTAGTCCGCGTGGACTACATACATTTCAAACCCCGATTTTACCCCTTTGGTGGTTGAATTTTCAAAAACCCTTTGGCGGATGCCTACTTCATACCTAATAGCTATCTGCATGCCTTTCAGCCCGATCCGTCCAGTGGTTGGAGCTGGGCGTTGATAGATCAGTCAGGTTTTTCTTTTATATAATAACTAGGTAAAGCCCGCGACTTCTTTCGCGTGGATTCAGGTTTTTCAAAATCCCGTGGGAACTCTTAGATTTTCCGAGACAAAAAGTAGCCTATGTGTTAATCCAGGGTATAATCTATCTCCATTCTAAATTTCATCCAAATCCGTCAAGTAGTTTTTGCGTGAAAGAGTAACGAACATACACACATACACATAAACTTACGGCTTTATAATATTAGTGTGATAACCAGAAAAATAATTAAACATCCTCGGATACATTAGCTACCCGTGTCTAGCCAGGATGGGTTGCTATGTTAGTTATAAATAAATACTTGCTATACTTAGAATTTTTCAACAGATTCCAGATCGATGGACAAATAACATCACCTACCGACAACTGGTCATGTCATCTTGCATCGGCGTCGTACAACTGTGGTGGCATCCTTACGTGCACGACTTTCGGAGACACCTGCCATTTCTATTCCTCTACAACGTATTCAGTGTGCTCTTCGTGTACCCATCGTTCTATCTGGAATTGGCTTTAGGCGTAGTAACGAAGAAGGGTGTGCTGAATTGTTGGGATATGGCGCCGGTGGCTAGAGGTAACTTTATTTCATTACTAACTGATCCCGTCTTCGTCCGCATGGATTTAGGTTTTTTAAGAGGTATCTCTTTGATTTTTCAGAAAAAAAGTAGTCTAAACCCTTCCCTCAGATTCAAGTTTTTCGTCAATTTTTTTTTTAAATGAATGGGCCGTTAAAACCTAGCAGACAGGCAGCCAATCGCGTCTTTGTAGTGTGGATTTAGGTTTTTTTTAAAATCCGGTAGGAACTCTTCTATTTTCTGAAATAAAAGTATCCCTTATCAACGTAACATTAAGGCTATATTTTATTTTCAAAAAAAATAGAGATCCCTATGAAAATAGGAATAAGCTACCCGTGCGAAACCGGGGCAGGTCGCTAGTGATAAATATTTTTACTTTGAAGGAGTCGGTCTAGCGATGATTATTTCATGTAGATTAAAATTAAAATCTCCGATTAAAATTTTCAAAACATATTTAATGTACAGAAATCGTCCAGTTACAGTTTTATTATAAGTACATAGGTATACCTAGATATAGATTAAAGTCAGAAATGCCCTAGGTATAGTAAATACTAGCTGACGCCCGCGACTTCGTCCGCGTGGATTTAGGTTTTTCGAAATCCCGTGGGAACTCTTTGGTTTTCCGGGATAAAAAGTAGCCTATGTGCTAATCCAGGATATTATCTATCTCCATTCCGAATTTCAGCCAAATCCGTCCAGTAGCTTTTGCGTGAAGGAGTAACAAACATACACACACACACACATACAAACTTTCGCCTTTATAATATTCGTGCTATTTGCCTTTATAGTATTACTTAGTACCTACAGAAATTGTCCAGTTAGAGTTTTATTATAAGTACCTATACCTGATATAGATTAAAGTCAGAAATGCCCTAGGTATACCTAGTAAATATGTTTTCATTTTTAAGGAGTCGGCCTGGCAATGATAATTTCATGTGTGTTTCTGGCATTTTCACTTGGGGCGGTAAGCGCTTGGTGTCTCTCGATGGTGGTGCATTCCTTCCACTCGTTTCTGCCGTGGCTACATTGCGCCGCTGCTGCCAATCCACCTTGTGCTGCCAGACACCGTCCGTTGACGAACGGTAGTGAAACACCGCCGCAGTCCTTCTTTTTGTTAGTAAAACCTTTATTTCTAGTTAGAAGACTACAGTACAACCAATTTAATAATGCGCACGCAGATCTTCGCTAATTGTCGTATTCCGAATCATTGAATCGTAAGAGCCCTAAACAATGCACTTGCATTTTGCACCTTGTTATAAACAAATAGGAGTCAATATCATGTGTATCATACGACCGCTGCCGAACAGTGACGAAGATTTCTATGCGCATTATTAATTTGGTTGTACTGTACAACTGTGTCTTACCTGTGGATGACGTATGGCGCTGAAACGTGAACGTTGGCCTTGTCCACAAGTTCAAAGTCGCTCAGCGTGCTATCGAACGGGCCATGCTAGGTGTCTCTTCGAGGGACAAAATAGAAAATACGTAACGAGGAAATCCGTAGGAGAACCAAAGTGACCGAAATAGCTCAACGAATTAGTCAGCTGAAGTAGCAGTGGGCAGGTCATGTCTGTCATAGAACGGATGGCCGCTGGGGCAGTCGCGTTCTGGAGTGGAGATCGCGTATCAGCAAGTGCAGTGTGGGACAACCTCAAACTCACTGGACCGACGACCTTAAGAAGGTAATGGGAAGTGGGTGGATGAGAAAGGCGGAGGATCAGCTTAGCAAACCGTTGTGCTAAGTCGATTACTCTTATTCTCCTACGGACCTCCAATAATCATAACCACTGACGTAAGTCCTAAACATCACCTCATCATTTTCGTCACTAACAACTGTCTTCACAACCACGATGATCCGAGGATCAGATATCTATTCATAATCACGGACAAAAGGACTGTGAGAGTTGGGGGAAGAAATCTTGTTAATGGTGGGGCAGTTAGACCTTGTTTAAAACCAATGTATACGTAGTATTTGAAACAATAACAACGATTCTTGAACGTAACTTGACCATTATTCAACAGCAACTTCGTGCTGAATCTCAAACGGGACGGTTTAAATGGTGGATTGGGCAATGTGGTCCCTGACCTGACGGTGTACTATGTAATATCATGGGTGTTGGTCTACTTGATCGCTTGCAAACGGATATACAGCTACTCGAAGGTATATTTACTTTTAGTTTCTTAAATTTCTACCATTCCGACCATCTAAATTTTATTTTAGTCTCGATAGATCAACGGTTGAGGAGCGGACGGTATTCCGAAAGATCCGCGGTTCAAACCCCACCCGTTGCACTATTGTCGTACCCACTCCTGGACAAGCTTTACGCTTAATTGGAGGGAAAAGGGGAGTATTAGTCATGATTAGCATGATTCTTTAAGAAAAAAAAAAGATATAATGACAGGCCAAGGTTTTACTTAGTAGCTTTTAGTTTAGCCGTTTTTTTAACAAAGTAGGTAGAGAATCTGTCTATCTACGTAGGCTGATTTAAAAATTCACTCCTCTATAATTTTGTATAAACATTGATTTGTATTTTAATACTTATCTACTCTTTAAAATCGTTTTAGTTGGTGTTATTCAAGGACGTGTTAGCGTTCTTCGTCCTGGTGTCCAGTACTTTTGGCGTGATGCGCTTACACGGCGCTTTCCGAATGTTCTACGAATGCGATTGGAATGTACTGTTTGATAGTGTACAGGTGAGCTTTTTCAAATTACTTAGATAACCAAGGAATAAAAACCTTAGGTTGGTATAATCGACAAGCGACATGCACCGCCCTCCCACAGCTAATCATGCAGGAAAAGCCAGCCACAAAGCAAGTCCCAAAAGTACCACCACGCAACACCTCATAAATCCACCAGAACACACTCGACGCACGTTTCGTTCCGACAACGTAGCATCCTCAGGAGATGTAGACCTTACAATGTACAATTGCAAAGTACATTTGTGCATTGTAAGGCTAATTGATTGCTTAAAACGCACATAGCTCCGAAAAGTTAGGGGTGCCCGGGATCGAACCCTCGACTTCCCGAATAGAAGACATTTAAGCGCTAGCACGCGCCGCTATTTTGTTAGTGATTCTCTCAAATTGTCATAGTTTTAGATTTACACAGTCTGAATTTCATTTTATAGGTATATTAGGTAAATTAAAAAACCTCTTAGGTATACTTCATAAACACCATGATTTTTGGTGACAGGTAGGTAAAGTGCAGATCTCTTTTCCAGATATGGCGCGAAGCTCTAGAATACGCATTCATACAAATGGCAGTGTGCCAAGGTACACTGATAATGCTGGGGTCACACTGCCCGAAGCAGAAGCAGGTGCTCGCGAACACGTCCATGTTCGCGTTCGGCGTGTCCAAGCTTAGCTGCACGTTGAGCGCGCTCATACTCGGCGCGGCGCACGGCGCCTTGTACCAAGATTACGACAATAGCACCAATATTTGGAAAGGTAAGTTTTATTGGGTCTGACAACTAATATTTTGAAAGGTACCTAAGTAATATATGAAAAGGTAAGTTTTGGGGTGCGTTTCACGCGATATTGCTACGCGATCCTCTTGCCTCAATAGTGTTGAATTTTAAATGGATATCAAATTGTCATTTTTTTTTTAAATATTTCAACTCAAAACCAACCCAAACTCGACCCAAAATTGAGATATTACATTAATATGTAGGTACCTACTTATATTCAGGATACTATGCATTATCTATAGGTAAATATAATTACAGGATCATCATCTTCAATGATCCTGTGGGCAGATTACGTGGCAAGGATACCGGGTAGTCAAGTTTGGTCTGCACTTGTATTTTTCACACTTTTCGTGCTTTCTGTTTGTTCTACGGTAAGTTTTCTAAAATTTCCTACCAAAAAGTTAGCTTAATTTAGAATCTAATTTTAATATGAAATAAACACATTTCTCCGAAAAAATGTGCAAGTGATGCACCTATGCACGTTTTAAATTTTCTTAAAATTATCGCGAACTAACAATGAACCCGGAAGTACCTAATACAAGTTAAGGACTTTTAAGTAAGGACTTCCTGCTCTTCTTAGGTCTACGGATGATATTTAAGTAGAGAGCGTACTTTAACTTTGCTCAGACTTAAGACACTGTTAAAACGAGACAGCGTTATGCAGCTGGCATAAATAAGTATGTCTCGTTTTAACTGAAGCTTATGTCTAAGCAAAGTCAAACTGCGCTCAATAGATTTCAACGTAGGCCTCATTCGCACAAGAGCTTTTTTACGTCCGTTAAAAAACCGTTCAAATAAAACAAATACATTCCCAAGTATCTGTTCACACGTCAACGCTTTTTTAAAGCGTACTTTGTATTTTCAGCGCAACGCCGGGTTTTAACGCAACGCTTTTTTAACGCTCGTGCAAATGAGGCCTGTCTTTTCATTGCATAACCCGGCACTTACGTGTTTCTAGGAGTAACATACTTAGGTGTTAAGTAGGTAGGTTCTAAAATGTAAACAATTGTTTATTGTTTTAAGGCTTTACTTGTGCAAACAATCATGTCGACATTCACCGGTCGATCAATAAGGAAAATAGCCTGGGCCTTCCTCGTACTGATTTGTATGCTGTTCTGTTTTGTTGGCGTCATGACGTTATGTACACAGGTAAACATTTTCCTATAGTAGGTATAGTATACTGTATGCAATCTATATACTAATAAATAAAATTGAAGTGACTGTCTGTTTGAACGGGCTAATTTTCGGAATGGCTGAACCTATGTTGACGGGATTTTCACAGACAAGTAGAGGATTAACCAAGGAGTAACAAAGGCTACTTTTTTAACTTTCAAAATGGAGAAGTTGTGTTTTTCTACCTATGCTCTGATATATCCGAGATTTTTGAACCGATTTGCGTAATTTTTTTTAATCGTTAGAGGAACTTTGCGACATTGTTCCATAAATAAATTTGGATTCCAACTCCTCAATCCTGATGCTGCAGGGGATCTGACCAATCATCTAGTTATATATATGATGGCGTACCTAGTGGTGAATGATGTGGTCTTGTAAGTGGGAGGGCCGAGGTTTGATTCCACGCAAGAGCAATTTGGGAATTTACAATTTCTAAATAACTATTTGGTGTGGTTTGGTTGGAGGTTTCTGCCGTGGCGAGTTACCACCTTACCGGCAAAGTCGTACCGCCTAGCTATTCTGTTGCGGTACGATGCCGTATATTGGCTTAACAGCGTTTCAGCTTTCAGCAAGAATATTTTGCTACTTTTAAAAATTAATGAGCCTTAATTCGTTGATCAGATCTTAATTTTATATAGAAACGCACTTTTCAAGACGAGCATGCATTGAACTTTTTTGTAGGTATACCGTAGTGAAAATTCGCATTTTTGCTTGCAAAATTTTGTGGTGAAGTTAAGGAAAATACTTTCTAGTATTTGATAACACACCTACCTATATAGATACTTCTCTTCTCCTCTCTGGGCTGGTTTCCGCACTTAAACGTTTCCGTCTGTTGTGCGTACTTAATGAATTTATCTTTTTTCAGGGTGGTATGTACATCCTAAACTTCCTCATGACGTGGCCGGTCTCCAAACCTCGTATTCCTTTAGCAGCAATAGTGGCTATTGTCGTCACCTACATTTATGGGCAGACAACTTTCTGTGAAGACGTGTACTTCGCAGTGGGGGAGTATCCTTGCGTGTTCCTGAGGATCTGCTGGGCTTTGACGCCATTTGCGCTTTTGGTAATTCGTGTTTATTCTCAATCCCAAATAGTTCTGACCTCTTGAGGCGATGACAATGGGTCAGGCTCAGGCACATCTTAAGGAGAGTAAGGAACCACAAGATCAATTTGCTATATACCTACCTATAATCACTAAGTCAATAATTTCGGAATTGGGTGTTGTGAAAAATTCAAAATTAAAATATTTTTATTCAATTAAACTTTTACAAGTGCTTTTGAATCGTCAAAATAATCTACCACTGGTTCAGAATGCCGTTCCTACCGAGAAGAACCAGCAAGAAACTCGGCGGTTGCTCTTTTCAAGTATTCAATATACCTACCAATACAATATGCCATCATGAAATCTACATTTGAAGATGCTTCAGTGTTGGAGTGAAATGTAAATCGATTTTTTCGAAGACTGCCCCGTACTTTTGTGCGGCGTAGATACTTTTAGTCCCTCGTCTGCGTTATTCGATGCGATTATGTATTAGCCATTTTGACGGACCAAAAAGTATCCCGAGGACTGTCCCTCGACTATACGGGCTATTATGGTTTTTGATAGTAGTTATAGGAGTAAGCTCCATTTTTTATTCACCTGCATTTTACATGATTGCGATAAATGTATTCAGCTAGAAAACATTGGCAGTTCTCATTTTTCCTTACTTCTAAAATTAATAGTAAAAACCGTCCATGTGTTAGGAATCAAAAAACATCGTATTTTGCAGATATTTTTCCTGTCTGGATTGACTTCTTGCTCGCAAACAGAAGGTATCGCTGGTTGGGCATTAGTTATGATAGTTTTGCTACCGGTGGCTGTATTTACGCTTCTCTACCTTATCTTCAAATTTAGAGTACGGGTAAGAATCAATTGGACGTATTTTCTGAAAACGTTCCAACCCGCAATCAAGTTAAAAATAAATAATCGAAAGTACTTACATACGAGTATTATGAACAAACTGATTAGCCTGGAGGATTATGGGCTATGGTAAAATGAATAAATATCATTCTGCCCTAATCGCACAGCTATAATCAGTTTATTTAGTATATCTCAACAGACTTCATCATGGTTTGGAACGTTTTCCGAAAATACCTAAGTACTTATGTATGTTTCAGTTTAATAAAATACTTGTTATCAAAGTTAACTACCTAAACCTACTCGTATTCAAGGGCAGACCAACAAATTCCTGAAAGGTTGGCAAAGCAATGGTGATTTTTATGCTACAGCCATTACAGCAAATGTTCATGGACGGCGGTAATCACTTACCATCAGGTGACCCGCCTGCTCGCTACTTTTATTTAAAAAAAATATTATACGATTCGCAACTTACCTACCTACATATCTGCCAATAACAAAATCGTTGGCATTGGTACAAAAGAGTACCTATTGTAGACTTTTCTTACTAACTGCCCTTTTTTACATCGATGCCTTTTTTATTTACAGAATATCGTGGGAACTGAAAAATAATTCGGAAGATTTGATAGAATAACAGTCAGCGAATATAATGTAATTGTTTTACTTTGGTTTAGATCAAAATAAAAAACAACATACAGAATTACAGCATATTTTATTCACAAAATTTTCATAAAACCAATTTGTAACCAAAATAAAGGGTTATTTTTATAATAACTAATTAGTCACACACACATCCACTTTAACAACATAGGAATCCGATTGTAACGGACAGCAATTTTATTATTGTTCCTTTGATCTTATTTCTTTTTGTCCATTATAATCGGTAGGAGTAAGTATTTACACACATTCCAAATAATTATTGACAAAACAAAGGAAAGTATCCATTAAAAGAACTGTAACTTTTAAAACAAATGTCTACATTATTTTGATTGGTATCAATTGTAACTATCGTGTAGAATGTAGATGATGTCAAAAAATCAAGTAATCCACATACATTTGCCCTATTGGGTTCTGGAAAGGTCTCCCAGTTTGGAATGTGGTCCGCCTCAACCTTCGTATGAAATGCAAGATATATTTTGGTAGTTTTCTTGAGAAAACCTAATTTTTGTGGGCTCCTTTTTAGAGTTCCGTACTCGAAGGGTGCCAACGGGACCCTATTACTATGACTCCGCTATCCGTCCGTCCGTTTGTCAGTGGGCTATATCTCGTGAACCGTAATATAACGAATTTATATTGCTGCTATAACAAATAAAATTTCAAGATGGCCACCACGAAAATGTAAAAAAAATTGTTATTTCTTGTACATTATGGTACGGAACTCTTGATGTGCGAATCCGATTTTTTTGGGAAATCGTCGTTTTTGAGCTTCACGTCTGTTTTTTTATGGTATTCCTTGCCGAGTTCAGGAGGGCGTACTCGGGCGGCTTCAGGGTTTTGTCCGACAAGGGTTATTTATATAAACATACTAGCCGATGCCCGCGACTTCGCCCGCGTGGATTTAGGTTTTTCGAAATCCCTTGGGAACTCTTTGATTTTCCGGGATAAAAAGTAGCCTATGTGCTAATCCTGGATATTATCTATCTCCATTCCAAATTTCAGCCAAATCCGTCCAGTATTTTTTGCGTGAAGGAGTAACAAACATACACACACACGCACGCACACACACACACACATACAAACTTTCGTCTTTATGATATTAAGTGTGATTAAAAGTGCAAGGGAAAACTGATGCCGGAAGGGCGTTCCATATTCGTCGTAGGCTTCAACCTCTTTTGTGTTATTATCAACTTAAGTTATTTGAAATAAACTATTTTGTATTCGCTAATTGCTTAACTACCTATTTCCTGACAATCTCACATTTATAAAAAGTACCCCATTTTGTGTCTAACGAAAATCACCGCACCCTGAGTACTTCTTATCGACTTCTGGATATTTTCATAAATATTTAGCCTTTAGACTTAACTATTTCAATGATACAGAGTACAGACTAAAGTAACCGATCACGACTACGAGTGTTCCAATAGCTTGTGTTAATTTTTTTATGTTGGTTTATTTACATGGTTTTCATTAGTCCAAGTTACAGTTCTTTATTGAATACAATACTCTTATGAACAATGGGAAACACTCCTTTTTAATACAGCCTTGGATCTTAAAAACTAAAATTAAACGTAACTTAAACAAAGAACCTCTCCTAAAAGAAATAATGATAGTTAATAATAATAATTAAACTGTATAGCTTTTTTAATCCTACGTAGATAGACCGCTGACATTGTTATATATAAAAGATCCAGATTTTGTATATTATATTTGATATATTATTATTATATTTTCTATTGCACATAATGTTATTTTAACGCTATTTCATATAATTTTAGTTTAGTCTTTTCGTTCGATATTTTTCATTGCATCGAAATACATATTTTATTTTTGATTTAGACTAGAAACTCCTAGAATGCAGTTTCATTGCTGCACTGAGTAATTTTTTTTACAATATAACTGTTATATTTAATCGAGATTGTTTATATAACATTATTATATAGGATTCTACTTAATTGTAGAGTTGTCATGTAAACCATGAAATTTTCGTACCCTATGCTTTCCTATATTGGTTGACTATCAAGTCCCATTACGACAATTATTCGATTCTTAAAACAAAAAATAAAAAAATAAAAAAAACAATTTGATTATCTTTAACTCAATATTTGAGATTGATCTTTGGGAAACCACATTTTGTCGCAATGAGTCTTGACATCACTAAAAAGTATCGAGAAAAATCATATTGTCAGGAATTTGTAAATATAAATAAATAGTATATGCTTAAATGGTTAATAGCTCATGTGGTACGGAATGGAAAAACTATCACTCACACGATATTCATTCATATGTAGTAGAATCGACGTAAGATTTGTAAAATCAATTTTGATAAAGACAATACAGGTTCAACGCTTCGTATATATCAATTAATGTTAAAGGCCGATTCACACCAATTGCGTACACGTGACACGTGCGTAGATGACGCGTGTAAACCCCTAACACACCGGGTTACGCATACGTCTCCGCTTTACGCAAGCGGTGTGCCATGTTTCATACAGTTCCATACATTACAACGCAATGGTACGCGCTATGTCTACGCTTACGCAGCCTGTGTGAACGAGCTATAAGTGTCACTGACCCAGCTTCATCGAGTCTTTCGGATTCTTTCCGGGCCGCCAGAACTCATGGATGATACCTATCCAAATAAACTTGGAAAGTAAAACATTATTAATTAAATACATTTCATGCAAATCGTTAGAGCTGTTTCTGAGAAAAGTTTATAATAAGTATATTCAATGTGCATAATACATAATATTATTATAAATAGCTCATTTAAAGTATAAGTTCTTATTTAGGGCCAATTTTTCAAAAGTTTTGACTGGTTTCCAATACAAAGACTTTGTTTGGCGATTGATATATCGGCACTAGAAGTTATTAACATTGATTGATATATCCGAACTTTGGTCGTTTGTATAGTCAATTACTTTTTCAAAGACATCTTTTGTTAAAATAGATATTAAATGTCGTTCGAAATGGATACTTCTACTAAATAACTAAAATTCCGTAAGGTGGAAAACCCCTGCCGGCTAACCGCAGCAAACATTCAAATTCAAACATTGATCCGGTTCGAAGGACCATGTTCAAAACATTGCCGATACAACTTTTTTTTTAATTTTCTGTTTTTATTGGCACATGAGCTTTACGATTTGCACAGAAAGCTGATTTCTTAACTTAGTTACCGCATTTTCACTCACAACTATTTTGTTCAAATAATAAGTAATTAATAATAAGAGATATATCAGGAACATTCACTATAAGACAAACTATAGGTACATTAATAACGATTTAATTATATCTACAGTGAAATGGCATTGGACAAAAGTATGAAGAAAAACAATTTTACAGTTCTGGGGAAAAATACTAGTTATTATGATAAAAAAGTGAATTTGAACCGGTTTAAACATTATATTTATAGTGAATATCAAATTGAAGATAGTTTGAAATGAATAAATTAGGTTCTTTATGTGAAATATCAACATATTTAGTAACTTTTAAGTGAACTTGTAATATGTATCCGAGTGCAAAACTAATTTCCATGCAAACACTGATATTCCAGAAAGTGAAATCATGTTGTGTGCTATGGAGTAGGTAACTGGTGAAAATGGGCACTAACGCCTTTAGCACACCAACGTTTTTTGCCTTTACGCCATTGACATATAAAGGCGATAATCGTCGAACTGGGCGTATGAATGCGTAGGTATGCTAAAGTCGGTAAGGTTTTAAAAGTTAAAAATATTCAGATTTTATGCTTCAAATATCCTGAGAGAAAGTTTCCAAGTTAATATCGGCGTTAAGGCAATCTGTCAATATGTATTGACATCCTAACGTCGTGATTTGACATTTCCATAATAATTTGACATATGAACTCCAGTGTCACGCTTCAAACGTGAAACCGACTTGAAAACTTAATTTAGGGGTACAGTTAACGGTAGTGCATCTTACTTCTATTTTTTAGGTTCATAGGTTCCGCGTATTATTAAAGACTTATGTTAACATAAATTATGCAATATAGACTTAACTAAAAGGCAGCGTTTTTTATTACGAGAATATTTCGTTTCATGGGCATTATAATGCCCGCTCCACACTCGCGCCGCGAACCATTAGTCAGACTCTTCGCTTCCCCATCTGTGACTTGTAGATGTGCTCGTCCGATGTCAGATTTGTTCATGACAAAATCGTCATCGGTTGACCATCTACAAGCCACCAGTTGTCGCGCCACGAGTGAAGAGCGGGCTTTAATACCTTGCGAGCAATCTAATCGACTCACATTTTGATGTAGACACTTAGAATGTGAATTGATTACCTTGCTAGAAAATATAGTATATTTACTATTTACATGTCGGCAATTGGGGACCCTGCGCTCAGTCTTATACACATAAAAAGTCGAATACTGAAACGGCACGCTGTCGCGTTGTAACTTTTCAAGTTAACTAGTGTAACATGTCCATAGAAGTAATCTGTCGTGATTTGGTTCCCCTTTTTTATCGTTTATTCCGGCCACAGTGAAACAAACCGGTATTTATGAATTCGCCTTTTTATTCAACTTTGATCACCCAGGTGAAAGAAGTCGGACATATCCATTACCAATAGTCGTTCAATAGCAGCGATCTTTATGTACCGTACCTATCAGTATCACACAAGTGGATTGGCCATTCCAAATAAGAATTGTTTGATAACAGGTTATACCTTTGCTTATAACTTGATAACCAGTATAATGTTTGGTTGGACAGCGTGTAGAACACGGTTTTTGTTCAGAATAGCCGAAAGTGAAGATGTCGTGACTTTATATTCCCCGTACAATTTTGACAGATTCATGTACGTATTTAAGATCACATCTTAAACTGGCACTGGTGTTAAAAGTAAATAAAACACACCAAACAAATAAAGTGCGCTATAATTTTAAGAAACGTTACAGTATTCGATGTTAAGAAAATCAAAGACATTTTGGAGGTAGGTACATATAGCGATAGCGAGCGCCCCGGATGTACAGTTGGGACAGAGTAAGGATAATATTACGTACAGAGGTTCGAAAAACCTGTCTAGGCAGAGCAATCAAGTGCGGGGCAAAGGAGCGACCTACGTAGTTAGGGCCCGTGTTAAAGGAGGAAGAAATGAGGAGGGAGGGAGGGTGGAAGTAGGGAGGAAGGAAAGAAGGTGGTGGAAGGAGGAGGATTGGACTTCTGTATCTCTATACTGTGCTAAAAATATGACACAACCCGTAACTTGTTTTATCGTAACTCAAAAATGTCTTCGATTAAAAAAGTGAAAAAAGGTCATTTACAAATCACAAGTCAACTGCTTATTAAGTTTTCACGAATTAAATTTTCATAATAATTTCCATTACCTTAGTCGATTTTGCATACACTCAAAATGACTAATTGTATCACGTATATCTTTTAATATATTAACTTTATATATTACAGTATATTTAAAATTACTATTCCATATTACTTCTGTTTATATCATTGATATAAACAGAATTCTGTTCATATAATTGCATTGTAATCATAACTTAAACTAAACAAGCAGTTGGTTTGATTTTCAGATAAGTTGAGCTAACAGTATTTACAGTTTAGCGAACATACAGTTAAGAAACTAAGGAACTTGTTCCCTATTATTTGCCCTGATAATTTGAATAGATCATATTTAAAACTTGAAATAACATACTTTCTATAGGAATCCACAAAATAATAATATAAACGTGTCAGCGTCATCATAAGGAACATTATTTTAAAATTAAAATAATTTTGTGCAATTATAAAACATGCAATGTCAAAATAATCAACTCTTAAATTCGTATCGACTATCAAATAATTAACTATAAAATAAATATTGATGATACTGGGGTCATAGTAAAATAGCTGAGCCCAATATATACATTTCTTCATACATGAACTATTAAGGTCTTCACACATTACACAGACAAAGTAAATCATTTAAATGTGAGCTTTATAGCGTCTTTCTTATGGTGGAATTTTCAATATTTAATTATAGGAAGTGTCAACTGTCATGTCAATGTCGTGTGTTCGATTTTAGTCCTTAGTCTAAGTGTAGACCATACTTTTAACATGACAGTTGACACAAAGCAAATATGGTGAGTCAAAGCAACGCATCATATATTTGGCTCAGATATTTTATGGTGATTAATGATTTGATAGCGATTTGATACCTCTCGATGAATGTTTTATAAATATTGCCTACATCACTAACTATACTATGAGCTACCCCAAATCCAAATTAATGAATAACAACAACCAAGTTATACATAAAAAGCTTAGAACGTTAGTCGTAATATATAACTCTGTATCAGAAAATTACAAAACTAAACCTATATTAAATTCCTCCATTAATAATAGTTTTTTTTTTAAATTGACTATCATAATCATTAAGACTAAAATATTTTTTATTACAATTGGACTCAAAACCAAATTGCATTTTAGATCATTTTTTAACACTTAAGTAGAAAAGCGCTATTTAGTTAGCAAACTCAAAAACTTTTATTCATAATGTTATACGATTAATTTGTTACTAGCAAAATATTTTATTTTCAAGAAGGCCATGATATATTGCCTTTTTATAGTAATCCTAGTTTAATTTACTTACGCATACACATTGAAAATGTGATTTTAACATCCAAACAACATTTAATGTGAGATCATATTGTTCACTATCAGGGTTGGCAGTTTAAATCAATTGTTGTAACGCGTTTTACAAAATTTTCTGTAAATTCTGTAAACCGTAAAGTAAAAAGATCGTATTTTATAAATTCATCAAATATAATATTTTCTAGCAATATTGTTTTCATATGTTTTACTTGTCAATATAAAACATGATTACGAAGGTTTTTTGAGAAAAAAAAATTGTACCAACCCTGTTCTCTTAAGCTCTCACTACACTCTACTCGAAGATCTTTGATGGACAGTTCTGATGAAGATAAACTTTGTATGAAGATCTATATAGCGTACTTTAACTATGCTCAGACTAATTTCAAACGAGATAGAGTTTGTTCAGAGACATAAATTAAGATAATAAAACATACTTTGACTTGTCTCAGAGTTAAAACGAGACAGTATCATGTAGAAATAAATCTGCCAACTCTTAGGCTGAGATTTATAGAACACACTTTGCGTTCTATAAATCTCAGCCTTAGCTTAGACTTAAGATACTGTTAAAACGGGACAGCGTTATATCACTGGTATAGTCTGTCTTGTTTTAACTAAAACTTAAGTATGAGCAAAGGCAAAGGTACACTCTATAGATCTCAGCCTTAAGTCTGAGCAAAGTCAAACTAACCTCCATAGATCTCAGATAGAATTCTTCGACTTGGGCTCAAAAATCGACATAAAACCGATAACACCCGAGTCGAGACGATATTGAATTAAGTATCGGTGTATCTTTAGCTAGCTTTGGAATACTTGGCGAGTAGTGTAATGAGCGCTTAAAGAAGCTACATTTTAAACTAGGTCACAATATTACAAATCAATCGCACACAGGTTAAATACACGTAAAATAATATCGTACAATTAGTAAATATTACGTCTTCCAAACAAGTGCGAAATTTCGATCGTTTTTTAAAACCTATTCCATACAAAATGTATAAAAAATCGCGGCTTTTTAGCAGCCAGTCACTCGAGCAACAAGGAGACGTTCCGGAATCAGTTCAATCAGAAAACCTCGGAAAATTGGATTGTTTTAAAAATTGCCAAAAAGGCTAAAGGCGTTAATGGTCCATGATACGTCCATCATTCCCCTCTTCTGAATTGTAACGTTCTCAATTTATGGTAAAATACTCAGTATACTCTCGACAAAATATGGCTAACATAAACCCTTGACAATAAAAATTAAGTAGTATACTGGAACTTTTATAATAATTGAAAATGTTAGCATGCGTGACAGAGGGATGATCAAGATGCTACGGGCTCTAAATAATATATTGCGAAAATTCCGATCGAAACTCCGCAGCCGCGTAGAGTAATGCCAAAATTTCGCAGACAGGTAAGAGTAAGATCTGATGTTTTTTTTTAGAATAATATTAAAAACAGACACCCAGAGGCCAACGGCGAGATAACATATAATCTATTTATCTTTAACACTTACAATATAACAATAATTATAAACTAAACAATCTGCAGTAAAGACCTGGACATACATGAAGCGCGACGACAAAACGTCACACTGAGTACGATTTGTAGTACAAGGGACTGTATTTAAGCACGTCAAAAAAAAGCATAGAAGTAAGAAAAGTAAATAAAGTATTATCCTATTTAAATGGTCTACTGGGTCTATACAGACAGACTGCAAAAATGCAGTTGACACAATTGCATCGCAACTGCCAATAGACTGCGCAGTCCGCGTACAGTCCTAGTGCGAGCATTGCCAACTGCATAAAACTGTCCCAACTGCAATTTTGCAATCAGCTTGCAGTCTGTCTGCATATACACTACAGACGCAGTTTTGCACCTCCCGCTAACTTCACTCACTACTTCGTTATGTTACCAACATTATTACATTCGTAAAAGAAGTGTCATACTGCGTCTGTTAGCACTTTTATAGGGTAATTCGCTCTATCCACAAGAATTTTGTGAACGCCTTAATACATTTCCTTATATTTACACTTCTAGGAATCGCGGAGGACATTTTCCGCCGCGCGTTCTGTCTGTCAAAGCCTTTATCGTCCGTTCTCATCCCATATCACAATAACCAAGGGCACATCACTCACCACCTATTCAGTCCAAGCACCGATACCGTATTTTTAAGCACTGCCGTCCACATAGCGTCGCTGCATAGAGGCGTATGCGTCAATTTACGCTTGTACGTTTGCGTGATACGTCAATACTCTCTTAAGGCACCTTATGCATTTTGAAAGCGGGTAACTCCTAACCGAAAAAAATTGGTTGTCTGTAAAGTCGGTTTACTGACGATAGTTGAACGTGACAAAAAAGGCCAATTGTGGTTCTTTGTCGCTCATTCCGCGCTCTCGCTTGCACTTCAAGCCTTACATGGAACGCCTCAAAGCGAGGTAACGCCGCATGAGTCATGTTTTTCGTTCGTGCAGCCGGCTCTATCGAATTAAAAGACGTTGTCACGTCAAAAAAGGGTCATTGTTTTAACTTGTACCATGGGGCCAACCATTAAATTGTGGAAAAAACTATTCCATACTAGTGAGATTGACATTTTTTAACCAACTATGGATATTTTTCAGAACTTACGGTTTGAACCCATACTAAAGTCGTGTGTAACGATAAGTATAGTCCCTCCTCTGAATGACTTTGTACGTAAAGACGATACTTATTATTTTGACTGAAAAAAAAACAGGAATGAGTAACGGAGATTTATTTTATTTAGCACTCAAGCGCATAAGTAAAATAACGACTACGCTTGTACAAAGCGACGATATTTGAGCAGCAGCGCTTATATCGATCTTCCCCACAAACCCTAACCTAAAAGTCTAGGACGAAATGTTTTGTTTACCGAATTGTTCCACTTTTATTAACTATTCCATACATTCCCATATTAAAATGCAATCTGGTATACAGACACTTATTTTGTTTTTATTTACTTGGTATCAATTTATTATGAACTTTTGATAAAACTTAAGATTTCAAAACCTTCAATCACTAAAGTAAGTTAGTTGCAGTCCCTTTCCATATAAAATATAAAAGAATTTATAATAGTAGTAGTAAATATTAGAAGTCCGCGCTTTAGAAAGAGATAATCGGCAGCTTCGGCTTTGTAGAGCGTCGTCTCGGTCACTCATATCTGTGGTGTTTTGTCGCTGACTTGTTAGTCTTTGACGACAAACATTGTATTTTAAAGTTTATAATGGATCTCTTACTATCAAACACCATTAAAAATAAGTACCAAATCTCAGCAAAAATATCTTTGTTTTCGGTACATTTTAATCCGAGATTTTCTGAAAATAAAAACAAAGTAAGCTCCATTCTTCCATATCACAATAATATTTAACATTTCCTTTGTACTTCCCTCAATTAATATATTATTTGACTTTCAATGACATTGTATGAAGGATGATCAATACAGAACCATGCATTTTATATTACATAATATATAATTATATAGGACACTAATTTTTTTTATATTTTTTCATAATATTTATAACACAATTCCATATTGTCAAAAACTTATATCTAGTGAAAAATGCGCCAGATAAAAATATAACATGAAATATATTTTTATATTAGGTATGTAGGATAATTTACAAATATACTAGGACACTTTACATTGAAAATTAAGATTTTAATTTTATCGCGCTTACAGTTCATGAACCAAACAAGATTTTACAAACACCAAACAATATTTACAAGATAATATTGTATAAATAACTATAAATTTCATGTGAATTCCGAAATAATACACATTAAAAAAATACAAAAATGAATTTGTACTTTATACAAAAGACGAAAATGAAACCGTATTTACAGCTACTATGTACAGAACTAGATATTTTATAATATAGTTGTTAGAAATATTTAAATAACCTGATTCACAAAACACATGAAACATAATGGTGCAATCAAAACAAAATTTCATAAAAAAAATCAATTTGTGCCGAAAAAAAAACATATTTGTGCCAAAAAAAAAAGATAAAGCATTCTGGAACAATTCTTACTGCAGGGCCACGACTTTTGGCTTAGCGACAAGCAGTGAGGCTATACTTTAATACGACCATTGACATCAGAGTAGAGTCCTAACTCCTAACAGTATGAAGGTGCCAACGACTTGCGAAATATTGACAGTTTACAGGTAGTAAAAGTCATAGTACAGTACTATCACTTATAAAAGTCGCATCAGCAAAATTCATTTGCGCAGAAAAGCGTAACCTAAAGCAGACTTAAACCAAATGTATATAGTCCTGCCTCTCCGCTGGTCGCACCACCAAAAGCCGTGGCCTGCTTCTTACATTTCTAAGTGTTTTCTTTCGTTAGCCGCACTAAGCCGCTTAGGTCGTGGCCCAACGGTTATGACACTACAATGTACTTACATAAAGTCTTCGTTGTGCAGTAACTAATGTTTGACAGGCACAGATTACTTATGATTAACTCACTTTTAAAAGTACTTCACTTCACTTAACCCTCCTTTACAAAGTCAAAAGGTGGTAACTCGTCTTACCTTTATGTCAAAAGGTTGTAACTTGTAATCTTATAGTTATGTTGGCAGCGCTGGATCGGTATTAAGCTAAAAAGGTTTTACTCTGGTTTGCCGGTAACTCTGTGTGGTAGCAAAGTATCGTGTCTACGATACATAAGCAAATACGGCATTCGAGGGGGTTTGGGTTTCAACACTTGGGCATCGGTTACTTGAGTCACTGTAGAATCGTCGTACCTAAAAAAAATATATGATAGTTAATGTTTTTGTCTATGGTAAGCTTCTGGTTGTACTAGTTGTGGGATTTACTCAGTATAAGATGTCCACATGTAGTGAATTATTTATTCACTTTCGGAGACGAAAAATAAGTAGCATCATTGTAAATGAAGGGGACAAAAACCATATCAGGAAGTTGAAATATACTAATTTCTATACACTTACTATTGGACCGAATTCTATCAAAATCCATATCTGGGGGTACAGTACAGACATTTTGTAAAAAATTTAGTATTTTTTACAAAATGTCCACTGAATAATGTAATGTGCTTTATATAAACCAAAGAAGTTTCACTTCTTTCGTGTGTACGGAGATAATCATCATCATGATTAACCAATTGCTGGCCCACTACTGAGCATGGGTCTCCTCTCAGAATGAAAAGGGTTAGGCCGTAGTCTGCCATATGGAAATGGCACAAAACTGACGTCAATGTTAAATCGCAGCGTGAAGAATGGCACAATACTGACGTCGATCCCTAGTTGTTCCTTGTGTATTATGGATTACTGCAAAGTAACGTCTGATGCTATTCAACATAAAATTACCTAATCCATCCGGCTTGTCCGTGGAAGGTGTCAGTGAGGTAATGCCCCTTCACGGCCTCCACACCTTCGTGGTAAACCACAGCAAACAGCTTGTACAGCCGTTGCTTCACTGTGTGCTTCGAAGACATTATCTCTGTAATGTTATAAACTATTGTTTTACTATTTGTAATTATTTATGTTGTTGGGAGAAATTTGGTGTTTTTTACTCAGTCTGTTTTGTCCACAATACGGCGATCAAACGCTTTCAGAGACGAAAAATAAATATACCATCATTGTAAAATGTTAAATACATTACACTGCTGTATGTCAGGTTTGGTGCAATATGAAATAACTTCACCCCCACTATTGGCGCAGTTGACGATTAGATCAAGGGAATTCTTAAGAAGAAGAAAACTAATTTATTCATCTTGTGCACAAAGTATAAATAGACATAAAACTTCTATCTGTCAGTATAAATTAGTATAAATTTCATTTGCACTCCCTTCCATGCTTACATACTATCAGGCAAGATTGAACAGATAGATTTATTTCATCACATCATGGTCAAAAAAGTCCATGCAATTTTTGACTGATATCACCATTGTGAAGGCAAAAACAGTATATACTGAATTTATTGTGATGTTTGTTAAGCATGTTGTCTACAATATTAAAAGATCATAGTGTCAATGATCAATCAATATTGATCACGAATAATAAAAATATTGAGTCTGTAATAATCTACTAACGGCCGAAATTAATAACTTATCTGTAATCTGTCAATAAGTTTCTTAGCAACGTTGTTATTTGCCAAGAATTATATCTTTTTTGACAAATAACAAACTTGCTAAGTTACTTATCGACAGATTAAAGATAGATTGATTATTAATTTCGGCCGTAAGTGACTTATCGACAGATCACAGATAGATCGAACATAAAAAAAACAGACAATAATTATTAAAAATTGTACATACTGGGATCAATCTTAAGATCGATAGGGAAGTCAATATTCTTGACGATCTTGGCAGTATGTCCCTCTGCGTCGAGTTGGAAGCATTTGAGATGCAACAGTAACACTACTGGCAGCTGCTCTAGCGAGAGCTGTTGCCAGGCGTCCGATACACCTTCTAGAGTATCCTTTCCTGCTAGGAGTTCTAGAGCATCCTTCACTGTTGTTGAACGCTGTAATAGGAAAAAAATTGTTGTTACAGCAACATTGTATTGTTGATTTTGTACAGTTGAGTAGTTTTTGTTTACTGTCTTTTGTGTCCACAATATTGATTTTGATTGTTTTCAGAGACGCAAATAACTGTACTGTCATTGTCAAAGTAATAGGCACTCTTTAAATAATTTTAAGGCTTCCATACTTCAGAATTATAGGTTCATTTCATTGTCTGTCCGTCGTGTCTGTCAAGACAAGTGAAACAAAACCTATAGGTAGGCAGACAGGTAGGTCTTATAGCACAAGTAAAGGAAAAATCCGAAAGACGTGAATATGTGGTCACATCAGAAAAAAATATAATTAAAATTAAAACTAATTAGTTTACTAATCACATGTAGATGGCGCTATCCGTCATTAACTAGCAGTGTTGCATATAAATGTATTATATCTTGCACAACGGTACAAGATGTGAATCCAAATCTGATCTAAATCCGACATACCGACCTCAATATCGAGTTGCAGCGTGAAGAACGGCTGCACGGCGTCTGTGACGTCATGGTGCGGCGCCCTGTGCAGTCGCAGGCGAGTCCTGCCTCTGAAGATGTCTGCGACCGGCGTACGTCTGGCGGCCCATCGGCGTTCCACCGCGCCGCGGTTTCTTGGTCCCATTACCTGGAAAAATATAAGGAACCATTTATTAAGGGTCTCATACCTTTACAGTTACAATCCTATGAGCCTTTAACCTTCCAAATTAATTAAATTACTGTCCAGGCTGTAAATAAAGTCATCGCTCCAACAATGCGCGGGGCTGCAATTGCTTGTATAGTATGGCATATTATTGTAAATTGAACAGTTGAAAAGAGCAACCGCCGAGTTTCTTGCTGGTTCTTCTCGGTAGGAACGGCATTCCGAACCAGTGGTAAATTATTTTGACGATTCAAAAGCACTTGTAAAAGTTTATTTAAATAAAAATATATTCTATTCTATTCTATTGTTGGCTGAGTAATATTGGAAGGCTGAGGCGAGTATTTCCCAAGTGATTTTAAAAAGACGAGGTCCCGCTGAGTCCTTTTAAAAGAGGTCGTTAATGCTTATTTTGGTCGAGACTTGTATATATAGTATTAATTATTGAATTAATTATAATATTGACCTTCCATTCATCATCGTCATCGTCTTCTTCCTCAGGGACCGGTGGTGGTTCTTGAGGAACAACTCCATTGGGCTTTGCAACTGTAGTAGTGTCTTTTGGTTCTTCAGGTTCAACAAGCTTTATTAACTGGAAAAGCAATTTTAAACAATTCCAATAAGAACCATTTTTAAACCCCCGACCCAAAAAGAGGGGTGTTATAAGTTTGACGTGTGTATCTGTGTATCTGTCTGTGGCATTGTAGCTCCTAAACTAATGAACCGATTTTAATTTAGTTTTGTTTGAAAGGTAGCTTGATCAAGAGTATTCTTAGCTAATCCAAGAAAATCGGTTCAGCCGTTTGAAAGTTATCAGCTCTTTTCTAGTTCCTATAACATTCACTTGTCGGGGGTGTTATAAATTTTTAATTTACGCTTGTTACTTCATACATTTACATCAGACATTATAATATCTGTTGGGAAGCTTCTAATTTCCATTTGGTATGGCAAAAAGTGAGTAAAAACAAGGCAGTGATGAAATCCCGAACCTTTCTGGGTTTTCATACAAACATTAAAAAATCTTAGCACAGTTTGGAAATAGGGTTTACTTGGAAAATGTAGCAGAATTTGTAGCAAAGATTTGCACTTACCTCAAGCATTTCATCATTAAGAGAGTTTAGCAGGCAACCTAGGAATTCTTCAGCGTCTTCCTGCCTGCCCTCCTGTGATCCAGGGAAGGGTCTGAGAGCGCGGAGCACCCTCAAGCCTGACGAGCCATCAAGTGGTGGCCCGGCAGGTACCGCGGGCGCTCCGGCCCCGGCCGCGCCCACTTCGCCCCTGCCGCGCCGCGCCGCGCTGGCTAACGGACTGAACTCATAGCAGAGTTCCACCCTGGAATTATTTTTACATAAATTATTATTCAATGGTCATAGTTTAGTGGTTTAAATATCAGGGGGTCCGGACCTCGGTTCTGCGTATGCCTCTCAACTTTTCAAAATTATGTACATTTTAAGTAATTAAATATTTTATATAAAAATCTATAAATAAAGGATATACAAAAATAAATTTTTTAAACATCGTAAGGAAACCTGCATTCCTGAGAGTTCTCAAAGGTGTGTGAAGTCTGCCAATCGGCACTTGACCAGCGTAGTGGCTCTGTGTTAGGTGAGATAATGATGATAAAACTATTTTCCATACAGCTAAGGCAAAAATAAGCTGACAGTACCCTTAATCAACATGAGTTTACCAAATCCAATAAAAAATTACTAGTATTTTCAAATAACACATACCTATTGGAAGTGAATTTTTTTGAAAAAGTTGAGATTGCATTTTCTCAGTACACTAGAATAATGAAATAAAATAGGTTTGTATTTTATACTAGCTAGTAGCTAATGCACAACATGCATTGCAATGGGACTCGCGCGTCACCCATGGTATCTTTCACAAAAATCGGCCAAAGGGATGGGCAGTGACAGACAATTTGGGATTTATCATAATATTAGTGTTGAAAATGACAAAGTTTCAATTTTCTTTTACATGGAACATGAAATTATGCACACTACTTGAACAGCTTCAAAATATAAATAAAAGGAAAGACTGGCCCAATTGAACTTATTTTTTCCATTTAGGTTTCAATACTTAGTCCTAAATGAGTTACTTACATAGAATCAATAACAGGTGTGCTGGATTTTCCTCGACGGGTCTGATAAGGCAGAGCTTTCAGCATATTGTAGAAAGGAGGACAGGCAATCAGGGCCTGCAGAATTGCGTTCACGTAGCAGTAGTTAGAACGATTTGTCAGACCGCGCGGCAGGAGGGTCACTGGGCGATTGTCTAGTTGATATTTTGACAGGAATTCTGAAAAAAAAACATGTTGGTTTTGTTAGCAAAATTTTTTTATTTGCTAGTTCAAAAGCAGGCAAGAAAGAGACGTGAGAAAATTTTGCTCATTCAAAAGCAGGCGAGACAGATGTGAGAAAATATTTTAAAATAATAATGATAAAATGACAAAAAATATATAATAATATGGTATCCATACTATCCATATTAATATTATAAGCCTATCTGTTTTCTTGGATCATCAATTTTGATGAAATTTGGTTCAGAGATAGCTTGCATCCTAGTGACAGATATAGGCTATAGCCTCTTTACCCTCTAGATATACTCTTTACCTGGATAATAAAAGTTCTCACTGGATTAAAAATAAACTTAATCCACACAGACAAACTCTATCTCATTTTATCATCTAGTTATAAATTAATACTTATTAAAATTGTTAAGTTATATTTACCTCCCATCCTATATGAATTGGGATCATCACTGAACGGCGACGGCTGAATGGGGACTGCCGGTGAGGTTTCCTTCAGAATAGGCACATCACGTACTTCCGTAGTCGTTGGTGTGGATACAGGCTTAAGTGGCTGAGTCGAGTTGCTAACATTGCTCACAGCATTCACCGAAGTTTTCTCCGAATAAGATATAGTAGGTGCAGCTGAGGTAACCGTTCTAGGAATCGGTGGTTTATCCATGACCGTATTTTGTAGTGGGGAAGCATCAAAAGGGGGCACCTTAGCTACAGGTTTTTGTATATTCGTCGTCACTGGCGGCACTACAGTAGTAGGGCTGGGAGGTTCTTCAACTGGAACTGGAACTGGGGTTGCAACTGGTATACTTGAAGGTGTTGTTACGCTTGAAGTTTTGTTGGAGAAAAGACTCGCCCAAGACTTCCCTGGAGCCGGTTGAGGTTGGGGTTGAACCACTGGAGGGGGTACAGGCTCTCCCCTGTTCCTCGGAGTCGGAGGTGGTGGAAAATCTGATGCTGTCGGAGCTGGAGGAGGAGGTTGGGGCACTGGTGGAGTTTCAGGCACTGGAACTGCTTTACGCGAGTGACTGAATGGAGACTTATTCGTCACAATCACTGGGGGACCTTGAGCATGGAGTGTTATTGAAATTGGCATCGGAGCTTTGCTAGGTGGTAATGGAGGTTCCCTTTTAGTGTGCTCAATGGGCACAGTCTTTTCTGCCTCAACATTATCAATTGACGGTGATCTATTAGTGTTTCCTTCTCGTTTTTGTCTGTTGCCAAATGGTGGTTTTGGTGTGGGAACAGATTGCTGTACGGGTACTGCTGTTGGTACAGGAGCTTTAGGTGGTTGCTTGCCTGTTGAAAATGGAGCAGTAGGACCTTTAGGCGTTTTTCCAGGAACTGGAGGCACTTTCGCGCTCACTTGAGCCGGAGCAGGAGTTGGTGGAGGGAAAGTCTTTGTTGGTTGAACCTGACTGGTTTCCTGTGGCTTAGTCTCTGGTGTCCAAGCCGGTTTTGTTGGATCTGTTTTGAGTGTTGGCGAACTCTTTTCAACTTGCAATGGAGGCTTTGAAATTTCAATCTGTCTTTGCTCCTGTTTTGGACTGCTCGGCCCTTTACTAATCTTAAGATCTTTCATAGGGAGGGATTCTACTGTACTTGTTGTTGGAACAGATGTAGTTGCTGCCACAATTGGTTTTTGTTCCTGACTTTTGTCTGGTGTGAAGTTTTTACTGTGATTTTGTCCTAGAACGAAGTTCTTCGCGTGAACGTTGAACTGGTGTGGAGTCGGTTGATGTGGAGGTTGATGTGGTATGGGCATTGGGGCAGGATGGTGAGGTGGGGGAATATACATGGGAGGCATATATTCAGCACCACCTTCCACGGGTGGAGCATAGGGGGTCATGTAATGCGCGCCGGCGTAATACGCGTCAACCGCTTCTTGTTCCATAACAACTTCTTGTTGATACTCTTCAGGGCTCTTGTCCCCTGCATCACCTTCTACCGGTATGGGGTATTCTTGGTAATAAGGTGGGTAGGCATATGGTCCGTAGACTAGAGGCTGGTACATAGGAAGGTGGTATAGCGGTGCTCCTTGCGCCTGAGCAGCGGGGTAATACTGTGAATAGGGGACGTAGTATGGAGGAGGTTGGGGCGGGGGCGGAGAAGGCACGCGTTTGCTGCGACGATCTTTCCTGTGGTTCCTGTGCGGGCGTTCAACTTGTGGAGGTGGTTGCGGGACGTACTGCGGCTGTGGCGGTTGGTAGTACTGACCCATGTAGCCGTGGACGTTCACGTTTGCTGTGACCTTAAAAAGGGATAAACACATTTTAAAAAATTGGTGCGTGTTCAGAAAGTGAAACTTGATTTTTAAATTTTATTGTTTTAAAAAATATAAATCTGCCATTATGGATTAAAAAATGAACATCATTTTCGTAATCAGTACTTTTGAAACATATGGGACTTTCACGCCGGCGTAAAGGCCGACGTGAGATGTGTTGAGCCTGTACCTGGCTCACGTAGACGTTGGGGGGTCCGACGGGCCACTGGTGCGGCGGCGGCGGCGGGTAGGCGGGCGGCTGCACGTAGGGCGGCGGCGCGTGCGGCGGGCCGGCCGCGCCCCGCTGCGGCGAGTGGGGCGCCATCTCGCACTCGCCGCCGGACAGGCTGTCCAGGCTGCTAGACACGGTCGGTGGACCCGCCGTGCTCGATGAACAAGACGAAAGATCTGTCGACACATGCCAACAACGCGCGTCATAAAACAACATCCCCAACAATCCAAGGCTAAACAGTAACAAGAAACCAAATATTGGTGGAAAAACTAATTTTATGTTTTCACTACTGAATTTCCAAATATCGAACGTTTTCAGAAAATACGTCCAAAATATGACATATTATGTAAATGCAATGCGACAATATGTCATTTTACCATCATCACCAAGCTGATTACTCAATTGAGACTTAAATGTGGGTCAACATTTTTGTGAAAATACTGGACATATTTTCTATTGTAAAAACTTTTTTCTTTCCTCTAGCATAAAAATCAAAGCAATATTCTCACCTACAGCAGGATCGGTCCAACCGACTCTTGCGGTGGACACGGTATCAGGGTGTTTGGTGAAGAGTGCGCACTGCAAACTGCTCAGCTCCGCTTCTTTCACATCTGACAAGTCTAGGAACTCATATTCCTGGAACACGCCACAGATGTTCAACAGTGAACCTTATATCTACCAGCCACCCTTTACATACAATGCAGTTCATTTGCACACATTAAAAACATAAGATACCAATAAAAACCACAATAAGACAAAATAAAAACAATAATGAAATAATAAAGCTTATTTATTATTATTAAATGTCTTATCACAGCCCATATTATAAATGCGAATGTTAATTAGTTTGTTGATTTATTCTTCAACTATGCTGCAACATAGCAATGGTTCAACTTTTTTTTTTTTTGTATGGATATACTACTACTTTTTACTTGGGAAAATCAGTTTCCATTGGAATTTTTAAAATAAATCCTCATGGATGATTGGTGCATTCAACCAATAAATTAAGTAACAGTTTCATCAATCGTTTTTGTTTAGGAATAAGACAGTATTTTTGTTTAGAATATGTGCAAAATAATACCTTTAGCTGAAAAACCTACATATCTCATCATATCATACTGTAAAAATTAATTCACTTTTAATACATGTAATTGTTGTGTGTTGAAGAAGATATTGAATATTTTTATTATATAGAAATGTTTCCTGAAGTTTTTGAAAAGAAATAAATAATAATTAAAAGTTTGAAGACTAATTAAGTTGTAGTATTTCAAAGATACAATATAAGTAGTGGTCAAAATTAATAATCAATCTTATCTGAAATCTGTCAATTAGTTCTATAGCAATGTTGCTTTTTGTCAAAAATTGTGGTTTTTTTACAAATGAAATAACAATGTTGCCAAGTAACCTATCAACAGATTATAGGATAGATTATTATTCTTGGCCATAGATAGACATTGATACAGGGTGTGTCATACTCATAAATGGTTAAATAGATACTGCATTAGTGCAAATTCAGTAACAAACAAAACCTGAATCTTCAATATTTTAAAACTATTTAAGTCTCATCCTTCCCTGCAGAAATGGATGCCATGCTATGATTTATGGATGTAATTAATTTTTGTGTTACATCAAATTAGCACAAAATATCACATATAGTTTTGTGTTGTGTAGAAGGAAGGACGTAACAAGTAAATATAAGTTATTTTATGAAAATATATTAGCCTACTGAGTTACTGACCCAAATCTAACTACATAATGTGGCTAATTTGGTTGTACTCTCTCCAAACTAAACTGAATTGGCAAGTCTCGATAGCTCAACGGATGAGGAGCGGACTGAATTCCGAAAGGTCGCCGGTTCACACCCCACCCGTTGCACTATTGTCGTACCCACTCCTGGCACAAGGTTTACGCTTAACTGGAGGGGACAGGGGAGTATTAGTCATGATTAGTATGGCTAATATTCTTTAAAAAAAGTCTTACTGAAATCTATAGAGCACTAGCTGACGCCCGCGACTTCGTCCGCGTGGATTTAGGTTTTTCGAAATCCCGTGGGAACTCTTTGGTTTTCCGGGATAAAAAGTAGCCAATGTGCTAATCCAGGATATTATCTATCTCCTTTCCAAATTTCAGCCATATCCATCCAGTAGTTTTTGCGTGAAGTAACAAACATACACACACACATACAAACTTTCGCCTTTATAATATTAGTGTGAAGTGTGATACTTTGACTTTGCTTAGACTCAAGTTTTAGTTAAGACAGAATTGTGCCAGTTATATATAGTTGCCTCGTTTCGACAGTGTTTTAAGTCTGAGCAAAGTCAAAGTGTACTCTATAGATTTTAGCCTAAATCTTCTTTTCAAAGTGATAACAATAATTTAGACCTGTTATTTGAGTTTAGTTTACAACTTGAGATTGTGTACAACAGAATTTGCCACATTGACTACTAATCAACTCAAGTTGTTTCAAGTGGCATGTTGTTTTTTGTGACTTCACATGTTTCTTTGTATAAAGAGAAAAAAAAGGAACTGTTTCAAATCCGAATAGATTTTAATACAAGATAATTCCAATAAAGTATTATAACTTATAATTAAGCTTCCCTGTTTTAAATTTGTTTATTCTATATTATTTACTTGTAATACATGGTTGCCAATAATGTAATAAAATACTAAAAACAAAATAAATACTTTAAAAAAAGATTAATACTTAATTTGAATTACTTATTTGCAAATATGACCACATACTTTTTTACCCAACAAGCTAAAAGGAAGAAATTTGTTGATTAAGTAGGTTTGTTCATTTAATATGAAAATGTATTTTTATGAAAGGAAATGGGCAAATATAAAATATTATCCTTAGCATGACATACCACCGTTAAAAATACCTAGAAAATCCATATTAAATCACTCTTCAAAACAGTAATCCATTTTTTAACACTTTTAATAAAAAACAAGTATTGGCAACCCTAAGAAGTCCAAAGTATAACAACACTCAACAGCTTTTCACTTTACTGTACATGCAACTTTGTCAGTGATTTATTTATAGACAGATAAAGTCTACAACCTTTATATTGCAAGGACAAACAAAAAGACAACAAATATCGCTAACAACTGCAATTAATTTTTAGTAGTTTACGTGACTATTGAAAGTATATTAATCATAAAAGTTTTAATATAAAGACAGCATATTAAGGTGGACGGGTCTGCCCGCGAAATTCAAATTTAATTTAGTTTTTCGCAATTTGTAAACCTAATACGACAAAGTAAGCTTATGGCACTTTAATTACGCCAATGGCAGTATCATCCTCACAGGTTTATTATTTAAAAATCTTTACTTGAAAGGGTCCAGTTTAAGAAATTAGCTATAGTATCGACTAATTTGTGAGTAACTCATGTCAAGCTCATTATTTTGACTAATTTCTTAAACTGAACACTTTCAAGTAAAGATTTTTATGTTATCCTGTGAAGATATTACTGCCACTGTCGGAATTAGAATGCCATAAGCCTTTGGCGTATTAATTTACAAATTGCGAAAAACCAAATTAAATTTGAATTTCACGGGCAGACCCGTCTCATGCACTTTAAATAAACTATTATCAGTATTACAAAAAGATGTCTTGAATATTGGTGTTCAGAAAATTTTAGCCAAGCCAACCAATCAACTTGATGATGCAACTGTCCCTATTCAAAAGAAATATTATGAAAAGGATGAAATTAGTTTTGTCAATTTTGTTTTTGTTTACACTACAAAAGAAAAATAAAACCGACTTCAAAAACCACAAACACTAAAAAGTAAAAAATAACTTTTATTTAGCTACACGTGTATGAAGTCGAGCGAGCATATTAAAACAAAATTAGAAATCCAAGAGTGAAGCTCGCCCGACTTCATACCTAGGTACATTACACGTGTAGCTGAATAAAAGTTATTTTTTACTTTTTAGTGTTTGTGGTTTTTGAAGTCGGTTTTATTTTTCTTTTGAAAATTTTTTATTTCACAATTTTTAGTGGCCCACTGTACTATAATATGCTATGCCCAGTTAAAACCCTACTGTTTACTAAGCTATTACACTGATCGCGAGCAATTTGCTCCTATCTATTGAGGAGTTCTGTTCTCCATCTCCGAAGATATTCATCAGATCTTCACCAAATTTATATGGGACCATCTGCACAGTATACCCTTTCAAACAAAAAAAAAATTTTCCAAATCGGTCCAGGGGTCTTTGAGTAATCGGGGAACATACATAAAAAATAAAAAAATAAAAATAGAAAAAAAGATTCCGACTAATTGAGAACCTCCTTCTTTTTTGGAAGTCGGTTAAAAATAAAGTAGCACTTAAAGAATGAGTAGCACTAATCTATCTTTATTTTAATAAAGATATTAAATGTTCATTCATCAAATTTTTAATATCAAGTATAGGAATTAATCTATGCCTTGGTTGGAAGAAGCTGGTAAGTCATTAAGAAGTAAATAGACTGCTAAAATCGTAACCCTTCCTTTCGGCTTTGCCGTAGTTGGGTAAAAAGTGCTGTTAGTAATGTTAAGAGTTTTGATATTTTAATATGCACTATGATAACGGTCATGCTCAAGCTGTCACGCTTAATTAGTCCTGACTATGTCATTAATTTCAATGCACCTGCACTTGGCTAAATGTCACAGCATGGTAAACAATACCTACTAAGCTGGCAATTTAATTATTATCTGAGGACAGTCTACATAATATGCAACATGTATTATATACATATTTTAAAGTTTTCATGATTGTGAGTACTTGATTACTTAACAATCATGAGGCCTAATGAAATCTGAAATCTTTCATATTGCACTTTGTTATCCTACTACAAACTGTTTTACTTAGTTCAAACTTTTAAAATATTAAGCATAGTTAATAGATGGGTGCGAGCCAGACTCAACCCTTTTTGAGAAATACCTAAACAGTACTCAGCTTTAAGTACATACTTTGCTAGATAATTAGGTAAACAAAAAGCTGTTAAATTACCTATTTATTTCCTTTTTTAGACATTGTAACAGAAAAAAACTTTTATAACACCAAATTTACTGTAATTACTAATTAGTGCATTGACTCAGCTGTGAAACACCAAATTATTACATAGAAAGCAACTCTGTTGCATCACTGTTAACTACACTTTGTACTAAAATTAACTGTCACATAGCACTTAGCAGATGGTAATGAAAAAGTTGTCTAACCGTTTTTATAGAAAATGTTAGTGTTTATTTGCATGTAAACAAACTTAACTGTACAGTACAGTGTATTCTCCTAAATGACCACTTCAAATTGACCTTGAAGTGAGATGCAAAAGAAACGGGAATGACAATCCACATTGAACATTGGACCTCATTAATGTCAAATTTATAGGTTATACCACTTTATACATTAACTATCTTTAAAGCGATAAATACACTACGATACTATGATATATTAACTGAAAAATATACTACATAATAAGCGTTACTTTATCATGCATAAAATACATTATGCAATTGGGTCCGTGCCGACTAAACAACAACAAAACCATGTATGAACATGTGGTTGGTCAAGTCATGTAATTTGATGCAAAAAGTGAAAATGACATACCCCGAATCAATGTTAACCAAATCGCTTCCACCAAGAGCCCTTTCCGTTAAATCATGAATAACTTCATCTATATCTCTCGTCCGAACCCAAATAAATGTGCACAACGATCAGAAGTCTATAAGATGGCGTAACAACGCTCGGTTGCCGGGTGCCATGTATTGACAAATCAACAAACTGCATTTCTATTGTGAAAAACTGATATCAAACCCAGTCTACTTAGTGAAAACTATTAACACTTACCTCCCACGTGCACACAATTTCTGGAAAGAGATTTTTTCTAATGTAATGGCCAGTTTCAATTTCACCAAAACAAGAAACAAAAGCCAAACAAAAATTTAAAGAATACTGCAACTATACAATCCTTACCGTTTTCATCAAATCCATGGCCTTTTACAGAACACCATTACGAATAATATTGTCTTTAATAATACATAAGTAAACGGACTGCGGCGTTGCGGAATAAAATCTTGGAACGGGATCAACGTCGAGGCCATGCACTCACCAACACAAAACAGGATATGACAAAACGCGCGCCATTTTCAACTTTATTCCTTTCAACCAATAGGATTACAGATTCGGGGCCAAAGACAAGAATTTACTAAATAGTTAAGTTGTCACACTTGGTCGGATATTAGTGACGTTCTGTATACATGTTTGTATAATCGATTAGAAGGTATTATAAATTACCTTTAAATAAATAATTTTTATTACCGTTAAATAAGTAATTTTTATTTATTTGAAAAATATAAAATTCTATGAAGAAAATGATTATTAAAATTAATCTTTCTCTGATTTCAAAATTGCATATATTTTGTCAATTTCAAAAAAAGAGTTGCCAGGTTAAAAATGTGTTTTGACAAGTAAATTAATCTGGCAGGAAATTTAAAGGCGCCAAAGCCTTCAACGGCGCTAACACTCAAAAAATGCTCAAAAATCTAAAATCAACTATAAGAAACTTTACAAATGCCGCCCCTTACAAATTTTGTTGAGTAACTAGATTACTACTTACCTATTAATTTTTCAGCGAAATTTAGTTTTAAGAATACGATTATTATAACAATGTAATAAAGGTCAACCAAGGTAAATAATAAACCATCAACCTTCCTTTTAGATCACTTTATTATAATTACTAACAATACTAAGTCCTAATTCTTTAAATTGGAGTGAATAATAATATTATTAATATGACTTGTGATACTTGAATGATTTGTGTTGGTCAAAGACTTCGTTGTTAGGTAAGTACCTAGGCAGGTATATCACAAAAAAAAAAAAAAAGTTTTATTTCTTGTAACTACGACGGTATGGAACTCTGGAGTTTAACTCGCATTTGACAAGTCCTTTATTTATCTATTTCACCTTTTTATGTCCTACCTATCAAATGTACCTAGGTACTATAAGTACGAACAATTTAATCTGAGAGATCTATTATTATAAATCTTTGAGCTTATCTGAAACCATCTAATTATTTCTTACAAACTCGCCCCATAAATACGTGAGTCATACCACCTGCCCACGATCAAGGATAGTATTAGAGAGCTTTTATCTTAACAAATATATTGGTCTGTTTGTACAAGTCGCCCAATATTCGACTGGTACGTGATGCGTCGTCGAATTATTTGTCTAGGAGGGTAAAACGATTATATTCAGGGCCGTTTAGGTCATACAGAGGCTCTTTGGCATACATAGTTTGGGGCGTTTGGGTACGAGGAAGAATGTCTCTTTAAACAGTTGTTTGTAAAGTGTTTGCCCCATCTTCTTCTCAATAGTTCACTCTTGACAGAGTGGTCGTGGCTATGAATTCTTCACTGCTGCTCGTTTGCTCCATAACACGTGGATACCATAGAATTCGAATTATGTAGGTAAATAATACATACCGACAGTTTTATGGATTCCTTTTCAATTCGTTTTTATTTTGTCTGTATATTTATAACTGTTCTATATCTGTTGTTTACAGAGAAATATAATAATAATAAATAAAGAATAGGTAGGTATGTTTTCTGCTATTGAAAGGTTTAATGGAAATTTTATCTATAGATACTTAATAAAATTTTCATTAAACCTTTATAAAATACGAAAGTGTGCCTGTTCGTCCTTTTGATTTAAGACCTAACGTACTGAAGACACTGAAGAAATATTTTGCTTGAAACCTGAAAAAAGTCTACAAACTAATACCTACCATAATACCTACCACAACAAAGCATGACCTACGTACCTAATGCATGCGTTGTTAGACATAAATAACGCAATTAGGTAAGCTATAGAATACTAGTGTATGTAGGTACTACTCTATGTTTAATTCAGCCGGTAACAGATCGCCATTTACGACATACATTTTTACATTTACGACGAATAAAAAAAGGATGGACAGATTGTCGCTGGACACTCTTTACTGCGAAGTAGGTACTCAAAATAGCTAGTTTCGCGTGTAGTCACAAGGAATCAATGCACTCATTCACACTAAATAATTAAGCCTAAATAGGCCGCCATTACTCTTGTTTATTCCACTTACAAATACTTGCACCGCCGACATTGCAGTGCTTTCAATCCTTTTAGCAACAAGTATTCCGCCCCTTTTATTCGTCCATGGCGTAGATATTTACACACACCGAGTGTACGAATTTGTCTTCACATTTTCAAGTACATGAGCTTTGCCTATCTGGAATTTATAATATCTTTGGTTTTACACGCTCACGCTTATTTGCTTTATATTATTTGTCTCGAAGGAGATGATTCAGGTTGTAAGTTTTAATAAATTGCAATAATATTCTGCGGCAATAAGATTTCTTTACACTTTTCCCTGTAGAGCGATTCCATACCTACTTACCTACATGATATAATATTATGTATCTAGTAAAAGATACCTATATTCTTGTATTATGTGCTAGTGACTCCAGTAAGATAGAGCAACGGTAACGAACGTAAAGTACGTTAGGGCCGACACATATACAGACGGAGAAGTCTAAAATGTGAAAGTGTGGATGTTTGCATGTTTGGATGTTTGTTACTCAATCACGCAAAAACGACTGAACGGATTTAGATGGGAGTGGAGCTAGATTATACGCTGGATTAATACATTGGCTACTTTTTATCTCGGAAAGTCAAAGAGTTCCCGCGGGATTTTGAACAATGTAAATCCACGCGGACAAATTCGCGGGCATCAGCTAGTTATAATATAAAACTGAGTAGGTCAGTATAGTATAGTAGTATAACTACTCAAAACTAGTTAGGTACATGTAGGTACCTACCTACTTTGATATACGGTTGAGTATCATCATTTTATATTATACATCTTTGTCAGCTTCTACTGAGCACGGATCTCCTTTCCAGAAGGGGAAGGCTTTAGGCCATAGTTCACCATGCTGGTCAAATACGGATTGGCAGACTTTACGCACCTTTGAGAGCATTATGGAGAAATCTCAGGCATGAAATTAGTATAGATACTAAACAAAACGCGGAGTAGACTCAAATGATGATTGAACCTAGCGGTATATTATGTGAATCCACCAAAAGAATGCGCGGCTAGGTCGAAGTACCTAAATAAAGCTATGTTAGTGTTGTTATCAAGATAGACGCTTTGCCTCAGATCCTCTCCACTCTGTAAATGTTGCGCTTTTTTAGTTGGTTTTTTGGCAGGTCAGTCATGTTTTTAATTTTTTATAATTATTAAGACTTGTTCACCTTTTATACTTAAAAATCAAAATAAACTAACTGACACTTTCGAGTTTAGGATCTTAAATAAAGTCTGACATGAGTCTGAACCTAAAGTCGGCCATTTATAGAAAAAAAATCAGCCGTCTGCGTTAGCTCTTCATTGTGAGGTTTGGGAAATGACAATATCTAATTTCTGCCCCAAATTTATTTGGTTGAACGAAGTCTTTGAAAAATCTTTTCAAACGGTTCGCTAGAAAATTCGTTGAATCTTTTTCGTTTAATTTAAATGGCTGACTTTGTGGGCCTGAGATAAATTTAGCGACACTTTATTAAAAGTAGACTTTTCAATGGGTAAAGTTAGTATAAAATGATGAGCAATGATGGAAAATTAGGTCGACTTAGAACTTTTTTTTGTGCTTCTAACTCATAATAAGACAGACTACAATATTTTTCGGCAGTACGTATTATAATCTGATAAACTGACTGACCGACAGCTCAAACTCCTAAAAATAAAGGAATTTCAGAAATTCTATCGAGGTGTTTAAAAAACCCAGTCCAACACAAAAAGCTTGAATTCTGAAAAAAAAATAGATTTAGATTTTTGAAAAATCCCGTGAGATCTCTAATTCTCCGGGATGAAAAGTATCCTATGTCCGTCAAATAGGATGTCCGCTTGAGTCGTGAAAAGGTAACAGACAAGCAGATAGACAGATAGAGATACTTTGGCATTCATAATATCAGTATGAATTGTATATTCGCGTATATAAGTAGATAGGTAGGTACTTAGCGTTTGTTTAGTTAGCAAATACAATCTCGATATGAACGCAGTATTCTTCATATCTGATTTCCGATACAATATCCTGAGAAAACATAATAAAACGCTCAATGCAAGAGATATGCAATATGAATCAGCTTTTTTTAACACGCGACCCAAAAAGAGGGGAGTTATATAAGTTTGACGTGTGTATCTGTGTATTTGTGTATCTGTGTATATGTCTGTGGCATCGTAACTCCTAAACTAATGAACAGATTTTAATTTAGTTTATTTTGTTTGAAAGGTGGCTTGATCGAGAGTATTCTTAGCGGCCAAGAAAATCGGTTCAGCCGTTTGAAAGTTATCAGCGCTTTTCCAGTAGGTAACTGTAACCCTCACTTGTCGGGGGTGTTGTAAATTTTTAATTTACACTTGTATCTTTTTTAATCTAGTAAATAATGTACCTACTTCAACAATATGAAAAAAAATTTGATTTGATTTGATTATAATTAAAAATTGCAACCGGAAATCTGTAGACAGGTCTTTGGCTAGCCGTGGCAGCCATGCCGTGGGTTGCTAGTTAGTTTGCTATATTTAAAACATCACCCGAGCGAATTTGCGGTACCTACTAGCAGCTACTTGCCTACACAATGTACATTTTGATAAATTTTTAGCAGCTAAACTTCAACACCAGAGGCTTGTGTTAGTTTTCTTCCCATTTTTTAGGGTCCCGTACCTCAAAAGTAAAAAATAACCCTTATAGGATCACTCCGTTGCCTGTCTGTCTATCTGTGGTGTCTGTCAAGAAACCTATAGAGTTACTTCCCATTGATCTAGAATCATGTTTGGCAGGTACGTAGGTCTTATAGCAAACGTAAGGGGAAAAATCTGTAAACCGTGAATTTGTGGTCATACCACAAAAAAAAAAAATTTTTTTCATGAACAAATAATAATTAGAATTTCCAACTTTCAAAGTAAGATTAATTAAGGCCGGAACTGCCCTGACGCACTCCGTGCGACTCGATGTACCTAGTGGGGTATCATAAGAAAAGGCCTTACCTGTACATTCCAAAAACAGATTTTTATTTATTTTAATACATAATAGTTTTTCATTTACCATTTAAAATGTGGAAAAAATACGACTGTAGTACGGAACCCTCGGTGCGCGAGTTTGACTCGCACTTATCCGGTTTTTATAATCTTAAATTAGTTCCAAGAAGCGGTCGGTAAGTACCTATTAGTGTGTAATGGAGTTTATAGTTTGTATTGAGTGCATAACATATTAGATTGCGTATATGCAAATTTTACTACGATTTGAAAGCTAAAAGCGTAGAGTTGTAATGTCATACCACGAGAGCAACAATGTTTCGTAAATTGCACTCAACCTGACTGGGATACAATACATCAGTCCTGTTTTTGTCATTCACGAAATAGTTGTTTCTGGGTTTACTACTACTACTATACTACCATACTAATACTAACTACTGAAGCGATTTTAAAAATTCATTCACCAATAAATGGCTATTTTTCCGTTATGAAATAGGCTATATTAATCACACTAATATAATAAAGACGAAAGTTTGTGTGTGTGTGTGTGTTTGATACTCCTTCACGCAAAAACGACTAGACGGATTTGGCTGAAAGGTATGGAGATAGATAATATCCTGGATTAGCACATAGGCTACTTTTTATCCCGGAAAATCAAAGAGTTCCCACGGGATTTCAAAAACCTAAATCCACGCGGACGAAGTCGCGGGCATTCTCTAGTAATAAATAACATTATTATAGCTTATTGGCTGGACAATCACACTAATATTATAAAGGAGAAAGTTTGTATGTGTGTGTGTGTATGTTTGTTACTCCTTCACGCAAAAACGCATCGGCTAGTATAATAACAAATTACTATAAAAATTGACCTAACGGATGTTACATGAAAAAAAGTGGGGCTCTCCTTTTTTTGCTATTGTATCGAGTGGGACGTCAAATGAAAGAGGAGAAAATTCTGAGTTCATAAAAATAAATGTACTACAACATTAAAATATACCAAGCGACAGAAAAACTTTTTTTTACTATAATATTTCAGCGTTTATTAAGACGATCGCAGTCGGGTTTTAGTTTTCAACTTTGTCTTGATGACGAATAATGTATGTAGTTCGCTGCTCCAAGATTGTTCTAACTCAATGGCTAAAAGCAATCCGGATGGGTTGAATATAGGTTGAAACAAATTTGCTTGGAGCTTCTTGAATATATGCATTATTAAGGTTAGGTAGGATAAGCAACCTTTTAGTTGAAGAGCTTACTTATGTACCCACATAATATTGTTACGGTCTGGGGCTCAGGGATTGGAACAGACATAGATAATCACCTTGATGACTATTACCATCACAACAAAGGTTCTCGTGTACTTACCTCGTATGGATCATTTTCGTGACTTACCTAGCTAAGTAATCCTTACTTACATAACAGCTTAATACGCACAGTCATCTGAGTGAACACCTTCATATAGTACTTAGGCCATACTACATATAGTACTTGTTTCTGAACCCCTTCATAGTACCTACTTCTTTACATATTTCTTTGTTTTTAATAAAACTTCATCTCATCTAATCTCTTCTGAGTGGGCTGAAGGCTCCATAAGGTGTGGTATAGAAAATGGATTCAACAAAATATGGAACACAATTTGTCAATAAAATTTTAATGCACACAATAGCTCCGTACAAACCTTTCAAACAAAAAAGAATTCCAAATCGGTCCAGGGGTCTTTGAGTAATCGGGGAACATGCATTAAAAAAAAGATTCGAAGATTTTTTAAATCGGTAAAAATCGTGGAAAAGAGCAATGGATGGGGAGAGAGCAGTGTTACCAATATACCTGTATTGTTTTTGTCATACTTATCTATACTAATAAATAAAATTGGAGTGTCTGTCTGTAATATCGAAATAACTACCGCATATTAAGGTCACATGGTTATTTGAACGATACTATAACTGAATCACACATTTTTAAAATTTTTGTCTGTCTGTCTGTCTGTCTGTCTGTCTGTTTGAAAAGGCTAATCTTCGGAACGGCTGAACCGATTTTGACGGGATTTTCACAGACAAGTAGAGAATTGACCAGGGAGTAACATAGGCTACTTTTTTAACCGACTTTCAAAAAGGGAGTTGTGTTTTTCTACCTATGTACACCGAAATCTCCGAGATTTCTTTGAACTTTGCGACATTGTTTCATAAAAAATTTGGATTCCAACTCCTCAATCCTGATGCTGCAGGGGATCTGACCAATCCACGCGGGCGAAGCTGCGGGCATCAGCTAGTATTAAATATACCTAATATAATAATGCTATATTAAATGAGTAATTTACAATTGACAATATAAGTAATTATAATTTATTTATACGTTGGATTGAACACCATCTAACTAAATCACTAGTAAAATAACAAGTGTAAATTAAAAATTTATAACACCCCCGACTAGTGAAGGTTACAGTAACTACAAAAGACCTGATAACTTTCAAACGGCTGAACCGGCTGAACCGATTTTCTTGGACTATTCCGCGCCTACGATCCAAAGTATCTGAGTCTGAGTTTTCCAAAACATCATTTTCAAATAAATAATTATGTATCTAGGCAATGTCCATCCTGACAGCTTGACATTTGTCTATTGACATAATATTATGAACCTAACGGTAATCTAACATTCTTTTCTACAAGAAAACTAGAAAAGAGCTGATAACTCTTAAACGGCTGAACCAATTTTTTTGGATTATAGCTAAGAACACTCTCGATCAAGCCACCTTTCAAACAAAAAAAAGTAAATTAAAATCGGTTCATTCGTTTAGGCGCTACGATGCCACAGACAGATACACAGATACACAGACACACAGATACACAGATACACACGTCAAACTTATAACACCCCTCTTTTTGGGTCGGGGGTTAATAAAAAGGCAGAAATCCCACGGACTTAACGAGATGTTGAGTTGACCAGATAGTAAGTGAGGGCAGTGGTCGACACTTGACACATTGCAATGCCATCCACACGATTGGGAACACAAGAAACAGAAGAATATCATAAGAGTGATATCGAAGCAGATCCAAGATTCTCAATTTTGAGATTACGACACACGAAAAAGAATCGCGCAAAACAAAATTCCGTGCTGCTATCGTCACGTGTTCTTTATGTCCAGGCCTTTATAATTAAGTTTAATGACTTTAAATTATTTTGAAGCCAAAATGAGGAAGTAACACCCTACCCGTCTCATCCTATTATTATAATAATATCGAATACTATACTTAAGTTAACTTCTCAAACATAAAGTTCACGTTTACGTTGGCGCCAACGTTTTAATTTAATTAGGAAAATAAGACGTAATGGCGTAGATATTTTAAGGACGGCCTCATTAACCCCCGACCCAAAAAGAGGGGTGTTATAAGTTTGACGTGTTTATCTGCGTATCTGTCTGTGGCATCGTAGCTCCTAAACTAATGAACCGATTTTAATTTAATTTTTTTTTGTTTGAAAGATGGTTTGATCGTGTTCTTAGATATAATCCAAGAAAATCGGTTCAGCCGTTTGAAAGTTATCAGCTCTTTTCTAGTTACTGTAACCTTCACTCCTCGGGGGTGTTATACATTTTTAATTTACACTTATATATATTTAGATTGTAGGTAGGCAAACATTCTTGTGTGACAATATTGTGATTCATACAGTAATTAGATAACGTTAGCTTTAAATCTTTTTATGACACTAGATGATGCCCGCGTGGATTTAGGTTTTACAAAATCCTGTGGGAACTCTTTGGTTTTCCGAAATCACAAGTAGCTTATGACCTTCCCCGGGATGCAAGCTTCGCATTTTTTATAATTAAAAAAAAGATTCTGACGAATTGAGAACCTCCTCCTTTTTTGGAAGTCGGTTAATAAGCAATAATTATGGATATGGATTTGAAAAAAAAGAATGTGATATAATAAAAATAAAGTGACAATTCAACAAACAAAACGCATAGGCCAACACACTTCACCAATTTGTTAACAAATTGTGTCCCATCTTATCAGGAATCTTTTCGGAGAGCATTAGGGGAAAAGTGTTTTTCGTCACAAAGTCCTCCTAATTCACTGTGATTTTGTCTTTATTAGATTTTGTGTCTTTGATAAGTTTCTTATTTTAGTTTTTGGATTGAATTATTTTTAGATCTACCAATTCACCAATATTTTGAACTCCAATGCTTATTTCCTACACTTGAAGGAAATTCAAAATAAGTTTTTGATACTGTTCAGTACCTTCAAACCAAGAGTGAATATTCATCTTCTAGGCACCTGGCAAGCGATGATGCATCATCACTTGCCAGCAGATTGCAGCCAAGCACTGGTCTATAAATTAAAAAATAAACTCTCTAAGAAACTTACATATTCTTGAAGTGCTGATGCATGTGCTGATGTCTCTATGCATGTCTGTCGATAGAAAATGACAATTTATTACTAGACACTACAGCAAACAGATTTATATCGAATTTTCATTGGATAAATTGGATTCCGCGGCTTTCAATAATTCTCTTATTGAATTTTCGCCTCTCGGTCCATCCTTAACCACTTACTGTAGAGTTGATGCGTGAAAGTGTAAAGAGCCCTGTACATATTGGTCCAACACAAGAGGCTAACGTGTACCCATAGGACAATTTTGTGAATATTTGCCACGTGTGACCAGTGCTGGCTGGCTTTCAGACTTTTGTGGCGTTTCATGTAAACATCAAGAGGATCTATTCTTGATGCAACTCGCAAACAGCGTTTAAACATTGACTGATATTTGCCAGATTTGGCCATAGGGTCATTGTGTGCTGGAGGCTTATTATTAGTGCGACATACCTGCGGGGTTTTACGCTCGAAATAAGCTCGTTGGTTATCATTCAGTGTTGAACACTGAGCTAGAGAATCACTGCTCGCCACCAAATAGTGCGGAAATTGCAGCAAGCCACATCGCATCTACTATTCCTGTGTAATGTCGCACTATCTTGTTTCACATGATAAACCTTAGGTAGAGGTTTATCATGAGGTTTATCTATTTGAAATATGTAGAAGAAAACCGATTTAGCAAAAGCATAATAGTGTTTTCAACATATTCATTAGGTACCTAATTAGAATATAATGGGGAGGTAAGTACATGTTTGAACTTTGAAGTGGTTGAAATATCTGGTGAAAATGAAGCAATTAAAACATTGTTCTGGAGCGTAGCTTAAGGGTAGGAGTAAAGATTACGAATGAGTTAGGAGATAATTGCTAAATGATGTTACGATTAACGGCGCTGGTGTGAGTCTTAAAAGTTTTAACGTTTAAAGAATGAAAGTACTTAGGCCAGTTCGGGTAGCTTCATCGTCTCGCACTTACCGCACGATTACTCCTATCTTAGTCGAACTTTAGTATGTATTGTATCATATACTTTGTGACGTAGCTTTGATGGAAATAGACACGTAGTTTTGTAGCTTAGTTTTAACCTCGCTCACCGCTTAACTACACTCCAGTGGAAAGGCAGCCTTAAATGTCGTATGTTTGTTCCAGTGTGGATCGTTTACACATAATGTGTATGTGTGTCTTTATTGTGTATTAGATGTATTTTCTCTAAAAGTTTTTCCTAAATATAGTCTTTTACGTACATAATACACGCGTATAAAAAGTTATGGTTATGTCAATCTAGTCGCAGAATGACATACATGGGTAAGTAGAGGATATTTAAATATAGGTTTCAAACGTTATTGGTAAATTAAAGACACTGTAATTAATCCATAACTTTTCATACGCTTAAGCTAACGTCACACACCATATATTTATACACAGTATATATTATATACTTAAAGTACCTATTTCAATAAGCAAAGATGCAAAAAATTTTCGTAAACATTATAGAAATAATGACAACTATATACTATAAAGTTATAAAACATAAATTTAAACTAGAGTAAGTACCTACTGTTTATTTAAAAATACCACAACGATGGCGTTGTTTTTTTATGTAAATTGTACATTTTCAAAATCAGTCGGTAATTTATATTAAACTAAATATAACATTCGTCGATTTTCCTGGTTTGTCATATTAAATTTTATGCAATTATAGTGATATTATTATAATCGCTCTGTTGGTCTGGACCCTGGAGTCCCGGGTTTGAGTCCCGGAGTCGGGCCAAAAAGTAATTGAGGTTTACTGGCAAAAAAGCAGAGTCAGAGGAAGTTGGCAGTGTTATCCCCGTGGTTGGTTTTGCGCCTAATCTCTTCCCGTTCTTGCCTTACCATCGGACGAAAGTAAGGAAATAGAGAATGGATCCATGTCTATTCAATACTAGCTGACGCCCGCGACTTCGTTCGCGTGGATGTAGGTTTTTTAAAATTCCCGTGGGAACTCTTTGATTTTCCGGGATAAAAAGTAGCCTATGTGCTAATCCAGGGTATAATCTATCTCCATTCTAAATTTCAGCCCAATCCGTCCAGTAGTTTTTGCGTGAAGGAGTAACAAACATACACACACACACACACACACACACACACACACATACAAACTTTCTCCTTTATAATATTAGTGTGATAAGTATCTCCTTTTGTAGCTGGCTAGTCTTTACTGATTCCGAAATTCGGGCATGAGGACATCATACTATTTTGATAGGTTTCAAACACATCTTTCACTATGCATCATTTCATATTATCGTTTTTGAGAGTGTTTGAACTGTAAGTATAACTTCAAAACATTTACATTTAATTCAGTAATTAGAACTAGGCGTATTACTACTACAAAATTAATTTTGCAATTGTCTTTCCTAAACTAACTAATTAATTGTAAAGTAGATGAAAGCTGATTGAAATTCCAAAGTAGTAACGAGAATAAGAGTTGTTTCGTTACGTAAAATGTTTAGATCATGCTTGGGAAGTTGGTGAATAAAACAGTGTACAGTACTTAAGTTATTGCACGTGACTTAATTTTAACCGAGGAGAAAAAAAAAATGAAAACTTTACTGTAATAGTATTATTTTCGTGAAAATCGCGAACTTTGGACTCAATTTTAGCACAATTTTAGATTATTTTGCTCCGGATCTAAAAATTTATTCTGATCGGATCGAAAGGCATGTCTATAATTATTGTGCAATTTTTTTTTATATGTAGTAAGAGCACTAAAGTCCAAAAAGTTAGGTTCACATCCCAGCTGTTGCACTGTTTTGCTTATCCATTCCTAAAAATAGGCTTACTTTGGGAAAAAAGGGAAATGTAAGTAATGATGAAATGGCTATTATCATTTATACATAATGCTTACACTTAACTCAACAAAAGTTAACTCAAGGTTTAAGGTCACATGAGCAGTTAGAGACTGGTGGAAATTCGCACTTGTTTGTTTGATTTGGGAAAATTCTAGTATGTTTATTATCAGGTTGAAAAGCTAAAATCCATTAGGAACCCTCTAAAACGAACCCCAAATCGTGTGCCACTGATGCACGTACTCGTAGCACCGTAGCACGTATCGCGTAGCACCGTAGCACGTAGGATCTTAGCACGTCGTAGGTTGATGCCTACGCACGCCTACGCTGGGCGCGGCGTGCTGTAGACCAACCTCTACGAACTTGCCCTGGTATATAACGGACCACTCTTGCCCGCCTGGCCCATTCCGGGTTGAACCACTTAGCGCGCACGACGCGTCTTTCGGTGCAGTGTCCGTGACGTTTACGATTTCAGGTAAGTTACTAGAACTTTATTGGGTGAAAAGTTAGAAAGTTTCCTCATATGTTGACACTTTAAAAGTATTTAAAATGTAGGTACTTAGCAGATAAAGCTTAGGTATGTGAAAGTTAGGTGACTTTAAATTCTTAAAGGATAAAACTAAAAAAAATATTGTTTTTGAATATAACAAGTGTAAATTAAAAATTTATAACACCCCCGACAAGTGAAGGTTACAGTAAAAACTAGAAAAAGCTGATAACTTTCAAACAGCTGAACCGATTTTCTTGGATTATAGCTAAGAACACTCTCGATCAAGCCACCTTTCAAACAAAAAAAAACTAAATTGAAATCGGTTCATTAGTTTAGGAGCTACGATGCCACAGACAGATACACAGATACACACGTCAAACTTATAACACCCCTCTTTTTGGGTCGGGGGTTAAAAAAAACAAAACATTATATTTTTCGGGTTTATTATAAGGAAATTATTGAAGAAACAGATCTCTCTCTGTCATATTTCTCATTGATGAGAGTCTTAATCCCTTTCCAATAATCATAAAATAATAGCAGGGGGTTTCTTGGCGTGATAACACGAAGGGCTCCCAGATGCTTCCGTTATATGATTGTTACATTATATAACATTATTATATTATATAGATAGAAAAAGGTAAACTATTTTAGAAGGGAAGAGTTATTTTTAATTAACACCATATTTTATGCAGAGGGTGTTTAGTGACCTATTTCATGTGATCCAGAGATACGTACGAAGTACCACGTCAACGTTGCAAGTGAAGTAATTATAATTTTTATAAACATTAATTGAAGCCCATAATAATTAAAAAAGTTAAAAAGTACCTTAAAACAAACGCGAGGTATGGTACATACCGTCGGGCTAATTTTATTATTAAACTTAGGAGATTATAAAAAGTAAATAAGTTAAGCAATAAGTAGCTAATTAATTTACTTCAAAATTTAACAGAATCATCATCATCACTGCTGGAAATAGGTCCGTAACAAAATGATTTCAAATTATTTCCGGCCTGATTTTTTTCCCTAGGTAAATACGTACCTTATATGAAAAGTTAGCAGTGGTTGCCGCCGGAGAGACATCTGCATTTGCAATAAATATTTTATTTTATAAAATACCTAATTTAAATAAATAAATATATTATTTTTGCAAATGTTTCAATACCGATATATATATACTAACACATAGCAATTATTGCTATTAAACAAAAAACCTTTTTCGTGAAAAATTCAAGAGCAAGGTAAAAGAAAAGTCTATCAAAAAAAGCATTGCTTCGATAACAATATCAGTTGATGTGCCAGCAAAACATATATACACAGATAAAATGAAATAAGTATGTTCAATATATTGATAATCAGATTTAAAAATGTGGTTAAAAGTATACTTAATAAGTTTAAGTACCTAATTTAGTGTTTTTAAACTTTCGTGAGAGATCCATACAAATATTATAAATGCGAAAGTGTGTCTGTCTGTCTGTCTGCTACCTTTTCGGGGACGGACATAGGCTACTTTTTATCCCGGAAAAAAAGAACGAGTTCCCACGGGATTCCTAAAGACCCATCCGCTCAACCGATTTGTGTGAAATTTGGTACCGAGGTAGCTTGCGTCCATGTTATTGACAAAGACAACTTTTTATCCCGGAAAACCAAACAGTTTCTACGGGATCTTCAAAAAGCTACATCCACGCGGACGAAGTTGCGGGCATACTCTAGTTATAAATATATAAGAATCCGGCTTTACTCACGGTTTAGTCGACGTAAGCCCTAAACACGTGAGTAAAGCCGGATTCTTATATATTGATAAGTACCTTAACTACTATAAAGTAAACTAAACAGTAAAACTGAACGCGAGTGATTTTCTGCAGTTGACCGTTGAGGAGTTCCGTTTTTCATCACCAAAGATTTCGATCTTGAGTCAACTGGACTATACAAAACATTTAACTATTTCAACTTTCACATGAAACCGTAAAAGTTTCAAAGTAAAACTTTTGAATGCGTTTCATTTTAATACGACCTTTATCTTCCAGTATATAATAAAAAAAAAATAGTAGTATAGTATTAAAAAATTGCATGAAAATATGGTGATCGGTATTGATTAATTTGCTAGGAAAATTCTTGAAATACATTGTTGTTTTCGTAGTTACTGAAATTCAAAATGATTTTTTTTCTCTCGTCTCGGCTTTACAAAGATTAGCCAATATCAAGTTTGTAGTTATTTGTAACAAGTTAATTAAACTATACAAGTATGGACCCCGTCTGTGCCGGCGCTCGCCGACATACGCACAGCACCTCCTTAGAGCGCTTCCCAGTCAGTTGTAACAAAAAAAACACTCCAAAAAGGCAGAGCACGCCCGCCAACTAACGCCAACACAGACGAAGTTCCAAATGATTTTTGTAATACTTAGTCTTGATGACGCAATGATTTATTTGTACACGAAACAAAATTACGTATTAGATTGCTAAGCCGCTTTTGTATCAACTAATCACAATATATAGAAATGCGATCTACATTTGGGCGATTTTGTCAAATCCTAATCTGGAGATTATGTAATTTGTCCGTACTCGTAAGTAAGCACCAACGCGCAACGTCACTCATTTAACAGTCTATTTATGTATATTTACAATTTGTATGTACCTACTTGCCAATATACTTAAAAAATTAAAAATCAAGCTCAATACTTTATAACTTATGGTTTGAAAAGTCTACTGTTTATTTAACTTTTTTAATTTTTTTTTATTGTGTGATAAAACAATTGAGGACTTCGTATGTGTTGGCGTTTGTTGGCGCGCGTGTTGTGCCTTTTTGGAGTGTTTTTTTTTTGTTAGAAGTGGCTGGTTTTTGTTTTCTGCTGGTTTTTATTGGTGGTCGAACTGACTGGGAATAGCGCTCTAAAGGGGCGCCGCGCGTATGTCAGCGGGAGTCGGCACGGACGAAGTCCATACTTATACATATAGTTTCCCTAACTTGTAAATAACTACAAACTTGACATTGGCTAATCAGTGTAAAGCCAGACGAGAGAGAAAAAAAAATTGACGACAATCATGCTTAAAAAACAATGATGAGGTTTAGGTTGCAGTGCGCTTGCAGATTCCTATTCACTGTTGCTTTGAAGGTGTTCCAATGGACACGAGTAATTTACTGTTCTTATCTGGTCAGGGGGTATGAAATTTCTACCCTTCATATCATCTGCAGCTCTTCATCAAACTCTCCTGAATCATCTTCGGGATGGACTCTATCCTAAACAATTAAAAAACCTAAATCCACGCGGACGCAGTCGCGGGCATCCTCTAGTCTATACTAATATTATAAAGAGGAAACCTTTGTATTTTTGTATTTTTGTATGTTTGTATTGAATAGGCTCAAAAACTACTGGACCGATTTCAAAATTTCTTTTACCATTACTTAGAAGGATTCTTCCGAATCCGAATAGGCTATATTTTATCCCGGAAAATAGATAAGATTTTTCGTGGTAGTGAAAATTGTGAAGTAAGGCGTCGAAAAAACTGCCGTACGTTAACGATTCTCGCGAACGCTGCCTAAATGGTTAGAGATGTATGGTTGACTTCTATAGAAAAGTTGTAGAACTCAATAATGCCTACAAAAAAGTCCGCGATAGTATAAACCAAACATTTATATTTTAGCCATTATAACCACTTTTCCATAGAACACCCGTGCGAAGCCGGGGCGAGTCGCTAGTATTATATAATTTAGTATCACTAAAAGGCGTTATGCAAAATAAGCAGAAGAAGGAAATACACGTGCACGCCTACTTAAGGCCTAGGTAGCTTTTCTGTTTTTGTTTGTTTATAAAAAGTGGTGGTAAAAGTTTGTATTATTTTCCAATATTAAAGTATACAAAAAGCAATAAAGGTAGTGTTTACAATGCCCGAAAGTTACAATACATTTAATTACTGAAGTTATCAAGGCTCCGGTAAATATCCCGTAAAAACCAATATTCACTGAATGAACAACACAACCCAGCCGAAGTTATTATGAGTTCATCAAATCAAATTCGCACCCAATTTGCGTCTCAGTTTGTTTAAACTGTAAATAAGATTACAAACTTAGATGAATTTGTGTATTAAATTAATGTTTTAATTGTTTAGTAAAATTAAAATACAATGAACTATCTTATGCCCACAACTTCGTCCACGTGGAGTACACAAATTTTAAACTACTACGAGTATAACCCCTTTAGGGGTTGAATTTTTAAAAATCCTTTCTTAACAGATGTCTACGTCATAATAGTTATCTGTATGCCAAATTTTAGCCCCGAACATGGTCCGATCTGCCCAGTAGTTTGAGGTGTGTGTTGATAGATCACTCTGTCAGCTTTTTTAAAATATATTTTAGAGTAATCTTGAAGAAAAATTGACGTAATCGTAAACTAAAAAAAAAAAAAGATTCCGACGAATTGAGAACGTCCTCCTTTTTGGAAGTCGGTTAAAAATGGATTATTGTCAAAAATCTAGTCCGTGATAAACTTTGGGAAATATACAATATATAGTACAATATATAATATATAGTACAGGACCCTCGGTGCGCGAGTCTGACTTGCACTTGGCCGGTTTTTTTTAACTTATACCTATTGCGTAAGTATTTGAGCTGATTAGCATTTTTGACGAAAGTCGTTATGTAAAAGGCGATATATTTTCTGCTGTATACCATTTAAAGTTTGCTGTTGGAATATTTAGGAGAAATTTTCGTTATAATATCATAAAGATTATTATCGCAGCGAAATTTTAATGTTATTAAATACTGTGTCCGTGGCTCTTCTCTAATTTTGTTAATCTGCTCCTCAAAGATGACGTTAAGGCGTCGGTCTTTATCATCAAAATTATCTAATAACACTTACCCCTTTTCGTTAAACCAGCTGATCCACCCGGCTTTGCTCGGGTGAGATTCCATTTTTTTTATTGAGTCTATTGAAAAAATATCCATAAAAAAAGTTTCTCGAGCCACAGTTTGAGCAGTACGTTGATATACCTCGCACCTCTAGTACTGCTAAGGTTCACTGGTAGAGATCTCTTATAGAGATAAGTGCTACCCCGTCCACTTTTTCTGTCTTTTTCTTTTTATTGTTACAACTTTCTAGTACAAAAAAACTATCAGTTATTAAGTTTATTCTTTCATAATATGAGTTTTTGAAATTATATTCAGAAAGTAATAATACAGATTTTCACAAATGTTAAAAATACTTAAATATGAAATTTATACCTTTATTCATAATATTATATTAACCGAACGACACGTCCAGTACTGGGCGTAGATCTCTTGTTGGGACATTTACATGCCGCGGTCTTGCACCGGCTGAATCCATGTTTAATAAAATTAGCTGACCTATTATTTTTAGCTGTGGAATATTTCACCTAGAATTATTAATTTACAAGGTTAAAGTTTCGGTTTTCGATCTAAAGATATTTTAGTCTGAATCATCCAATATCTAGAAATACTTAGTAACAAATTTGAGACGATAATTTCAACTATTAGCAAGCTGAAGTGGCAGTGGGCAGGCCCTGCCTGTCGTAGAGGCGATGGCCGTTGGAGCCGGAAAGTCCTTGAGTGGAGACCGCGTTTAAGCAAGCATAGTGTGGGACGCCCTCCAGCACGATGGACCGACGATATAAAGCGGCTGGCGGGAAGTGGCTGGATGAGGAAGGCTGAGGACTGGGTGTGGTGGCGCTCTATAGGGAAGGCCTGTGTCCAACAGTGGACGTCCACAGGCTGATGATGATGATGAATTTGAAAAGCAAACTTTAAAACTGTGTTTTATTAATGTCAAGGTAATGACCACGACTTCGTCCGTCATCCGCGTGGATTTAGGTTTCTATAAAAATCACTTCTTGATTTATCGAGGTGAAAAATAGTCTATGTTCAATGTTCATCTCCGGGAAGCGATCTCTATATCAAACCTGAAATTCCTTTAAAAGGAGAGACATTTGAAATTTCCGAAGGAACTCTTTGATTTTCCGGGATAAAAGTTGTCCATGCCATTTTTTGAGATGCGAGCTATCTCTGTACCAAACATTAAAATCGGTTCGGCCGTGAGATTAACACAGACAGACAGATACCTACTTTCGAATTTATAATATTACTTATATATATGGATAGCTGTTTCAAGAGCATCCCTCTCATATTAAAACTTCTGGCAAGACCACTCCAACAAAGCTCTAGTAATATAAAGTCCTGGAAGTTATAGAACTTCAAGTTATCTACGGCAAATTGAACAAGCCATTGAAGTTCCAAACAAAAACAAGAACGCATTAGTGGCTGGCAAACTGCACACCTTTTACATCGAACCATCCAAGTTTGAACTGTAAGGATAATAGGATACTTCTGGTGGTGAAAGGCTATAGTTTAATTTGGATTGGTGCTAAAGTTCCTTCATTCTATTATCAAGAAATTCGCGAACTTCATTGGATCGAGATCAGTTTTCTTTTGCATTAGTAAATAGTTACTTCTAGGCAAGCTTAGTAGTTGATGTTGTTTCCTGCATCATGCATTTATTATTTCTATAAATGTTTATGTCATAATGTGTATCATGCAACGTAGTTTTAATACTTGTAGTGTTTACATTTCTCTATGAGAAAATTAGGATCTGCAGACATCGTTTTTCAGCTTTCTACGAGTAAAATTAAGCGTAACAAGTGTAAATTAAAAATTTATAACACCCCCGACAAGTGAAGGTTACAGTAACTAGAAAATAGCTGATAACTTTCAAACGGCTGAACCGATTTTCTTGGATTATAGCTAAGAACACTCTCGATCAAGCCACCTTTCAAATAAAAAAAAAACTAAATTAAAATCGGTTCATTCGTTTAGGCGCTACGATGCCACAGACAGATACACAGATACACACGTCAAACTTATAACACCCCTCTTTTTGGGTCGGGGGTTAAAAAGAAATTCAGCGGAAAAATGTTTTTTTTTTTTTTAATGAAATCATCCGCATTTTTGGTTGGTACTTAAAATTGCGTTGCTTGCCTTACGTGCGTAATGTGTGATCAACATTATTATTTTAGACCTTTTTCAGCTTTATTAAAAAAAACTGACCCTACCGCGTAATGTCAGGATGTAATTAACATTTTAACGGGGCTCACGATGACCTACATATCCGACGGCTTTTCCATTTTCCGTATGTAAATATTTTAGTATGCAAACCAAATAATTATCCTTTTTCAATGTGATTAACTTTTTTTCATAGATCACGTGGCGTTTATATCAGTTTGCGAAATAACAAGTGTAAATTAAAAATTTATAACACGCCCGACAAGTGAAGGTTACAGTAACTAGAAAATAGCTGATAACTTTCAAACGGCTGAACCGATTTTCTTGGATTATAGCTAAGAACACTCTCGATCAAGCCACCTTTCAAATAAAAAAAAAACTAAATTAAAATCGGTTCATTCGTTTAGGCGCTACGATCCCACAGACAGATACACATATACACAGAATATACACACGTCCGTTAAAAACCGTTTACGACATAATTCTTAATCACGCATCTTATAACTACTGTCTGTTCTTTGATAAGATGTTGTTAATAATATACTGTATGCTAAAAAACATTATAGCTCAAACTAAAATAAATAAGTTAAAATAAACTTCCCGATCTATCTATGTCGCTACGTTACGGGTCGGAGTCTAAAATAAATAAGTTTAAGTTGATTCAGCTCACAATTTATTAGTGCGTCTAAATGAGATTTTCTTAGTTGAGCGCACTCAACTCCCGACACATAATAGGCTCAGGGTGTTTCAATTAAAACACAGAGTGATACAGCGATTGTTTCTAAAGGTAATTAATGAGGGATCCTTCACTACGCCCTAATGGACAACTCAACAGATTTGACTAAAGACCTGCGTAGACAGTAGACCAGACAGTCTAAATGAGTGGCAATTTATATTGACATCGATCTATTTGAAGGGGTAAGATTAACTTTTGATAGAAAATTGAAGTGTCACCCTTTTTAGACACTTGCTTCGTCGACAAAATTACGAAAACACTTCATTCATATTGAAATGAGCTTACAATAATTTTAAGAAACATTTTGGTATTTGTGATAAAGTTAATATTTAGATAAAGTATGATACTTAGTTTGTACTTTTAAATTATTTTAAAAAATCAGTGGCAGCTGCCAACAAGTGAAAATTTAAAACTATGAAATAACAGTGTTTTTTTTTTAGATTTTTAATTTAATTGTTGGTATCAAAAATTAAAATTTCATAAGTGAAATCATTAACATTAGTTTATTTTTTGCATCTATCGGCATTCCGAGTGCTATTAACATTAGCATGTCAGTGACGCGACCCTGATGTTTTCACCTATCCCAAAAGCACCAGAAGTGTCTAAAGTGTTCACTTAAAAAACTTTTTAATAAATATGAGTACAATCATTATTATCTCATAGTAAGTTTCGAATTTATTAGTGTTACCTGTTACCTGCACATGGTGCAGGATATTCAAAACTTATTTACTTAGCTGTACACATAGTTACATATAATTGAGTCTTTTTTGTCGCAAGTCTGCGTTACTCTAACGCCACAGGTGGCTACACAGCAGTCATTTTAAGAAGGGCCAAAGTTGTATTTTTCTTTTGTTCTAATTAATCAAATTAACCTTATTAATCTTATTACCAATATAACTTGATCTACAAAAAACTTTTATAAGTTAAAGTAATCGTTTTATCTTTTATAATTAAAGCGTAAGTAGGTAATAGACTGTAATTAATAAGGCATTATTTAATTAGTTACTAGCTTAAGCACCAGGAAATAATCTCTCAGACGGAATTGTCGAAAATCCTTTATATTATGTGAGTCTATATAGGTACACTATATACTCGTACGTTCGAAGACACGTCCCGAAATCTGAGTGTCTGTAGTTTGTACTACCTACTGCTAAAATTATAGGTTTTAATTTTACTGCCACTTGTTTACTAACCCCCGACCCAAAAAGAGGGGTGTTATCAGTTTGTCGTGTGTATCTGTGTATGTGTCTGTGGCATCGTAGCTCCTAAACTATGAATCGATTTTAATTTAGTTTTTTTTGTTTGAAAGGTGGCTTGATCGAGAGTGTTTTAAATAAAAAATATAATCCAAGAAAATCGGTTCAGCCGTTTGAAAGTTAGGTATCAGCTCTTTTCCAGTTACTGTAACCTTCACTCGTCGGGGGTGTTATAAATTTTTTATTTACACTTGCCCCCTAAAGTCATTGCAGAGGCAGTCTAACATTTCACATAGGTACCTTCTCTACTATCTCTAACACTCTTCGGGTTAATATTATAAATTTAAAGTTTACTTCGCAAGGTATGTTTGCGTTATGGAGGAAGAGTTTTCTCTTGTTTACTAATTCTGCAAATGTTTAATTTATACGTTCTGGTTCTCGGAATACTTATCGTGTACATTAATGCTGGTATGAGCATTTTAATTTATTTAATAAAATGTAAACTCTAGTGAGTGGTAATCAGAAATTATTAGAAATTTGTTTTTTACCGGGGTAATTCGAAACTAGTCATGCATGTAACACCGACGCTGGTAAATTTAGCACAATTTCATTTAGTATCTACCTAAATATAGTATATTTAGATTCCTGAAATTTTATCTGCATAATCTTTCAAAGTCTGCCAATCGGCACTTGGCCAGACTATGGCCAAAGCCTTTTCAGTTTGAGAGGAGACCGTACTCAGTAGTAAGCTGGCGATGAGTTGTTGTTGATGATGATGAATTTTTCAAAAAACAAGTTACTTAAAAGGCTTCATTGTAATTTATTTTTGAAAAAGGGAGACGGAGCCATTTTTTTCGAAGTGATTAATTTTGTCTAAAAAGCAAGTTTAAGAAGATTTGAATTTTAAATAACTTTCTATAACTCTTTCTTTTTCTATATCTCAACTCCAACTACTGGACGGATCGGGCTGAAAGGCATGCTACGAGTATTATTACGTAGACATTCGGTAAGAAAGGATTTTCGAAAATTCAAACCCTAAAGGGGTGATATATGGGTTTGTTTGTGTAGTCCATGCGGAGAAAATCGCGGGCATAAGCTAGTCAGGACATAGGCTACTTTTTATCCCGGAAAATCAAAGAGTTCCCACTGGATTCCTAATAACCCATCCGCTTAACCGACGATTTGCATGAAATTTGGTACCTAGGTAGCTTACGTCCCTGCAATTGACATAGGCAACTTTTTATCCCGGAAAATCAAACAGTTCCCACGGGATCTTTAAAAACTTAAATCCACGCGGACGAAGTCGCGGGCATCCTTTAGTAATTAATATAATAATAAGTAGCGTGACACACTTATTTTGTGGCAAAGTAAAGAAAAAACTATATTTTAGAGAGATGTTCCTTCAAAGGTATATATAGCTATAACACATACTTACCAGGCTTGGATTACCAAGCACGAATAATGTTTGTGAATAATATTATGTGAACCAGCGCTATTTAACCAGGATCTACTTATTATTCTAAAATCTCTTCCCTATCCTAAATAATCACAAGGTTATTTATGATAACTTAGGGTATTGTAGGGATATTTGTTTAAGCTGATAGATATAGAATATTAAGTCTTAAGTATTATTTTTTTGTTGCAAGTACTTAGTCGTTAAACTACACAAATAAAAAACTTGTTAAAAGGACTGTACTTGCTGGGTTTTAAACTTAAAATTTTGACAATACTCAGGTTTTTTATGACGTAAAGAAATGATTATTGAAATTCCACCCCGAGGGGATTAAATAGAGGATGAGTGTTTGTATGAAAGTCTGCTTTTATTTAACTTATATATCTATGAAAATATTTAATATTTGGTCACGTAGTAATAAAAATTAAAAAATACTTAGGTATTGCAGGATTTTTAGAAATTCCACACTGAAGGGGGTTAATTAATAGGCGATGAAAGTTTCTGTGAAAGAAAGTCCGTCAATTTTGAATTTAAGTAGGGAAGTATAATTATTAAAATCGATGTTTGGGTTTTTGGGCAAAAATAAAAAGTAGGTAAGTACGTGTTTTAGGACATTTGGAAATCCACCCCCTCAGCGATTTTCAAAAATTCCACTCGAGTGAAGCCGGGGTGAATCAGATGGTCGGCAATAATCCTCAACCCAAAACTTGGTGTATCCAGAAGCCAATAAAGCTAAAATGTAAATACCCATAACATTGACTTATTTGAACAATGTGATCCTTTAAGTTCGTCGATAGCTTGTTTCGAAATTGGTCAGTGAATATGGCGGATACCTACTCACCCAATAATATAATGTAATCTGTAAATATATAAAATGAGAAACTGACTGACGGACATTTAGATTAAGAACTTTATGCAGTTAATGTGCATAAAATTACACAACATTAAAATATTTCTGGGTTGAAATATTTTTTTTTAATGGAGACACACAGTATAAAAACTAAACAATAGGTAACACAAACACAAATCACATACACCACAACAGTCTCCAACGAAAAGTTTACACATATTAAAACACACAATAGCCGGGTATAAAAAAGTAGTACAGAAAATAGGTAAATTACATAAAAATTAAAACAAAAGCGAAACAAAACTGACTAGTGAAGCTAGTCAGTTTTGGATGTAATGTCCCTAACTGCAGATTTATATTTATGAAGAAGATATATATAAATGGAATGTCTCGTATTGTCCGGTGTTTCTAGTTTAGTACGCCACTTCGCATATGATTTATGATACTCTTCTTATAATTTGCAAAACATCATGTTAATCCTATTTTGCTAAGTGCGTCCAAGTAAGTTCGTCAAAGTTTAAAATACTAATATCTCGCTTTAGTTTACAGTAGGTAGGTACCTACCTACTAAAGTACAATTTAGTATTTAATTTCATTCCATTTATCAATTAACTGTTACAAAACTAGAGATCTTAATTTTTATTTGGTTGTGCGAATTTCCGCTTCCGCTTCGCCCACTACTGTCATCGAGACTACGGCTTATACCATGATTGAAATTAGTATTCGCTCTTCCGACATCAATGGTCAAAATGCATAGTTGCAGCAATAATAGGCCAACCATAAATTGACCCCACTATAATAATTTGCAGCATTGCGATACACAACTTTCGAGCTAAGAAGATTTAAAAAAGAAAAATCAAAAAACAGATAAACACGTAAAATTAACTCAAAATACAGCTACCTAAAGGAAAGTTAAGAAGAAAAGCAAACCGCTTCCGTTCAATTAAACCTTCCCACGAAGTTCCACGTTAATTACTCAAAGGAAATTCAATTTGTTGTCTGAGAGGGCAATCAAGGGTTGCATTATGATAAAATATTGTTTGCCGCTATACTTACTGAGACATTTTAATAAGATCGCATAACGCAAGGCTCGCATACGCATATTAATCATTGTATGCGAACACCGTTAGGTTACTATGAATTTAGCTAAACTTTACCTATAGGCTGTAATGTATTTGTTTAAAGATAGGGGGTAATCTCCGGAAATAATAGTCCGTTTCTTAAAATTCTTTCACTGATAAATGACTACATCAATCCCGATTGCTCTAGGCTTGTAGATGTTTATAAGTACATCATAACTCTAACAAAGTCGGGTAAATAGCTAATAACCTAATTCAAACATATGTGCTAATCACTGCGGTAAATTTCTGCGAACTACCTACACACAAATCCGCTTTGATGCATGTACCTATTTTCCTGTACCAAATCAATCACTAAGCGATTTAGTAGGTACACTAGGCGATCACTAAGTAATCTGCAAAATAACTTATCTTATTTACTAGAATGATTTCTGATTTACAAAGATAGGTACATAATAATTTTTTTATTTACCTACCTTATTCTCTCTCATTTATTTAAACAGCTCATTCTTATCGTATTAAAAAAAAATGTTTTTTTTTTTTTTTTTTTTTAAATTATATAGACTAGCGCTTGGCTGCAATCAGACCTGCTAGCAAGTGATGATGCAGCCTAAGATGGAGCGCGCTTGCCCAGAAGTTGCCTATTCACTCTTGACTTGAAGGTACCCATATTATAGGTGGAAGGGAAAACTGACGCCGGAAGGGCGTTCCATATCCTAGCGGTTCGAATTAGGAAAGAGGAAGCAAATCGTTTCGTACGTGTTCGAGGAATTTCGACTACGTACGGATGCAGACCTTGACGATGCCTGGCAGTACGATGGTAGAAAGGTGAAGGAGGAACCAGGTCAAAGAGTTCTTGTGCACACTCTCCGAAATATATCCTGTAGAAAACCGATAGACTGGCAACTTTACGCCGATGTTCTAAACTTTGGAGTTTAGTTTTCATCAGTGCTTCGTCACCAATGAGTCTTCTAGCTCGGCGATCCACCGAATCCAATGCTTCGAGCTGGTACTTGGCAGAGCCATCCCATAAATGGCTGCAGTACTCCATGCACGATCGAACTTGAGCTTGGTACAGGGTGAGAAGCTGTTCCGGCGTGAAGTACCGCTTGACTTTGTTGAGGATGCCAAGTTTCTTGCCAGCTGTTTTTGCCTTGGATTCGATGCATTGTCCAAAGTTGAGATTGGACGAAATGTTGATTCCTAGAAGCTCAACACTATCGGTAATCGGAACGGGTATACTTCGGAAAGTCGGAGTAAGTGGGAATGGACTCCGTTTCGCGGTGAATAAACACGCTTGCGTTTTGGTGGCGTTAAATTTGACAAGATTGGCGTCCCCCCAGTCGGACACCTCCTTCAAGGTCAAATCAACGCGTTCAACCAAGGCCTTTCTATGCTCTAGGATCTCAGCTCCACTTGCACGGGGACCGGATATATATCTCTCTGTAACGGTGCTGTCGTCCGCGTACCCAAAGATACCGGGTTTTAGCACGTCGTTTATGTGCAGCAAAAAAAGTGTTGCAGAGAGAACTGATCCCTGAGGGACACCGGCATTAATTGCCATTAGATCAGACGAGGAGCCATCTACGACTACTCGAAATGATCGTCCGCTCAGGAAATCTGATATCCAGTCGCAGAGACTAGTGGGTATCCCGTAAGCCGGAAGCTTGCTTAAAAGGCTTTCATGCCAAACCCGGTCAAAAGCCTTCGAGACGTCAAGTGAGACAGCTAGTGCTTCACCATATTTCTCGATGGCCTCACCCCAGATGTGCGTGGCATACACTAAAAGATCTCCTGTGGACCGATTACGTCTGAACCCGTACTGTTGATCCGACAGGAGGTCATTTTCTTCGAGGTATGCCAGTAGCCTGTTATTCAATACACGCTCCAAACTTTTACAAAGAATGGAGGTGATTGCGATAGGCCTGTAGTTGGCCGGGTCGGCACGACTTCCCTTTTTGGGGACCGGCTGTACGTTGGCAAGCTTCCAAGCTTTTGGGACTTGAGCAGTTGTTAGAGAGAGGCGATACACGCGTGTTAGGACAGGAGACAACTCGGGAGCACAGATCTTCAAGACTATAGCTGGTATCCCGTCTGGACCGCTGGCCTTGTTCACATCCAAGTTGCGGAGCACTTTCAACACCTCTTTTTGGCGAACGAGAATCTCTGCCATAGTAGAGCCGCAGGATGGTAAAGAGGGTGGAGAGGCACTCCCGACAACAAGTCGTGAATTTTCAGCGAACAGAGCCGCTAGAAGATTAGCTTTATCTGTTGCGGTAAAGACCAGCGAACCATCAGGTTTCAGCAAAGGTGGCAGCGAGGGACGACAAAAATTTGCTTCGACCGACTTCGAGAGGGACCAAAAAGCTTTACTACCACGTGGATAGGATGCTAATGTTTACAAAAATAAAATAACATTATGATAAAATGGACCCCAGCTGCCAATGTTTTACCTAATTATTATTAGAATAAGTAAAATAATGCAAATAAAAGTTAAGTAAAATAATCTCGTGCGCGTGGAAGCTACAGCTTTGCATCCCAAAAACAGACATAGGTTATAACTTCTATGTATCCCGGAAAATCAAAGAGTTCCCACCGGATTTTTAAAAAACTAAATCCACACGGAAAAAGTCACCAGAATTATTTACTTATTTATTGTTTTTGGAACAAGTTGTGAGATTGTATAGCCTCACAAATCAAGTGCAATTAGTTGCAATTTGGAATTGGTTCGATGAAGCGAGTATCTTGGGTGCAAGCACGTAACTAACATGAATCGTACGCACTGTGGTGTTAATTAGAGCTCTCAATACTAGGCACAGTAATCATAGTATAGGTATTTCGATGGTAGATTGATTCGCAAGGAGATTCAGTTCAGTTTGTAGAGTTAGAGAATTATAAACTATTAATTTAAAATTACAACGAAATACTAAATTACGATGAATCATTTTTTTTTTAATTTTTAAATTCAGATACAAGTTAGCCCTTGACTGTAATCTCACCTGGTGGTAAGTGATGCAGTCTGGCAGCGGGCTAACCTGGAAGGGTGTATGGCAGTTTTTATTAAACCTGTACCTAGTACCTACCCCTTTAGTTTCTACACGACATCGTACTGGAACGCTAAATCGCTTGGGGAGGTAACTAGCTACGGCTGAAGGCTTCCAACAGATGATTTCAAAAAAGAAGCGATGATATTTTGTAATTATTCCAATCCAATCCATCAGTCTGAATGCTTGACTTAGGCCTTCGTCATCCACCACCTCCCTTCAACTTCTTCAGGTCATCGGTCTAGTGGTCTAGCGGAGGTCGTCCTTCACTGCGCTTATTGGTACTCGGTCTCCACTCCAGAACATGTCTGCCCTATCGGTTGTCGGTTCTGGTCGCGACAGATATGACCTCCCCACAGCCACTGCAGCTTGCTAATGAGCTAACCCTTAAATTCACACAATTTTCCACTAAATCTATTAGAGGTCAACAGTTATGTATTATGACGGAGAGTTACGTAAAATAAAAACGTAGGTATTATGTAACGTTATTAGTATTTCTGTGTATTTATTGTAATTTTCGGTAAAACCCTTTCAATGTTAATTGCCACACATACATCGTCTTTAAGGCGTGTCGGCGCTAAGCGGCAATTTTAATTACAGTAAACCACTTCATACATTTCCACGGGGAATCGGTAATTAAATTATTTCGTTGTATAAATAATATGATACTAGTGTTATTACCACGGACTTAGAACTTGGCTAGATACCGCAAGTTGTCCAACCAAAAAAACCAAGTGCCTATTTTATTTTTATCCCACTGTGAATAGCTATTTTTTATTATTATTATTATTAAGCCTTTATTTACTCCTTATCTTTACATAAGTATAAAATTTTTTCCTACAACTATCTAGTTATTTTATTTTACAATTTTTACCTTATCTTTATGTTAGTTTTATTAGTAAGTAGGTTTATTATTATGTGTATATTTTGTATGTGTATATGTGGTTTATATGTTGTGTTATGTACAGTGTTGGTTAATAAAATTGTTAGTTTACAAATTTATATTTATGTACCTACATCTATATCTATATCTATTGCTAATTTCTAATTTTGTCTAATTTTATTATTTATTAATTGAGTAGGTAGGTAATCACTGCTATGAATAGCTATACTCTATAATAATTCGTCTTCCCAATGTGATAAATCGATCCTTTCTCCTAATGATGATTGGCTCAGTGACGCCTGATGACTGAACTTTTTGATTGCACGTTGTGATCATCACAAATGACTTGCGTTACGTCATCATAGATAGGTTGGTTTGCATACTATTTAATTTAATTACCATGTGGCACCCTAGCTATTCTAAATCTGTGGTTATTATTGTCGCATTCAATAATATCATCCACATGCATAATTTATAACACTATCCAAAACAATTTTCTGGATACCACTGGGTAACAGAAATCTGGTAAATCACAGACAAGGTAATTGTCCAAATTAACATTAAACATATCCATAGAGATTGATTGGTTAAAATTCAAAAGAGAGCGCTCTACGAATATATTCTTCTCAATAGTGGTGGCAAAATCTTTTACGCACAAGGGTAAGCGCCAGGTCACACGTCTACGCAATAAAGCTGAGATTTCATCATATAAAATATCTTGACACCTTCTTTGGAACCGCCGATGGAATGCCAATAGAAATAATAAAATACTAGAACGCGTTTGAGAATACCGTACTCCTTTGAAAAAGGGACGCTTTTAAGATATTTTGACCATGCAGGACGAAATGAAATATATCAATAGGACATAAAATATCTTGGTACCTCTCGGTAAGAATACTGGACATTGAAAAATAGCAATAAAATAATAAATGGGTACCTATAATATGTATATTACTTGCATATGTTAATGATATTCACCATGTCAAAAATTCATTTAAATTATTGCAGAAAAAAAATATACTTCATTTAGTGGCCAACAGACATATTTTTACCCCGACCCAAAAAGAGAGGTGTTGTAAGTTCGACGTGTGTAACTGTGTATCTGGGTGTCAGTGTATCTGTGCATCTGTGTAACTGTCTGTGGCATCGTAGCTCCTAAACTAATGAACCGATTTTAATTTTTTTTTGTTGTTTGAAAGGTGGCTTGATCGAGAGTGTTCTTAGCTATAATCCAAGAAAATCGGTTCCTTAAATCGGATCTTTAAAAACCCAAATCCACGCGGACGCAGTCGCGGGCATCCTCTAATTTTCAATAAAAAAACGATATAAGGCAACTTTACAAAAATATAATATAAATTATAATACTTAACAATAATACTCAAAGTATAGCTTCAATTGTTTAAGCATTTCTTTTAACCACCATAATTTCATAAACAAAGCTATAAAATAAACTTTGACGACGCCATGAAGTCCGTAGATAGCACGATTATACCTACTGTAACGACAAAATAAAATGATAACTAAGAAATATTTCTATTCTTACCAAAGCAGTTACATTTTCATCATTTATTTTATTACAATTACTTACCTACTGCCTAATTCGTAATTGTTATTATCCTTATTTCATACATAATTGACTTACTGCCTAAGTGCTTACCTAAATGATAATAAATCACTATTTGTATTTCAGTCATTGTTCAACGATAAGATCTTAAATCAATCAAATTCGTGTTATTTATACATATTAATTTTTTTTAGGGAGAAACAATAATTTTCACAGCATTTTTTACGGTTCCGTACCTCAAAAGGAAAAACGGAACGGTCTGTCTGTCTGTCCGTCGTCGGTCGGTTAAAATAAAATAAACCATTCAGGTAGAATTTAAAGCAATTGTAACGGAATATTAAAAGAATCTATAATGCTCTATGGTAACTGAAGAAACACAGTTATCTTTATAACACTATGTTAGTCGTAGAGAAAAAAAAGGTAGATATGAATGAATTCACACACGATTTCTTTCGCGAATCCCACTTCTGCTCAATAAAACTAACGGGTAAGAACATACGTATTCACAAAACACGTTTCTCCTCAATTGGACAGCAAATGGATCATAAATAGTTTAGGAACCTGCGTGTGCCGAAACTGTCACTTATATCATGACAATTCGCATTGTAACATGAAAAAATAATTTTTACCCACCGACCCAAAAAGTGGGGTGTTATAAGTTTGACGTGTGTATCTGTGTATCTGTCTGTGGCATCGTAGCTCCTAAAAAAATAACCGATTTTAATTTAGTTTTTTTTGTTTGAAAGGTGGCTTGATCGAGAGTGTTCTTAGCCATAATCGAAGAAAATCGGTTCAGCCGTTTAAAAGTTATCAGCTCTTTTCTAGTTTTCTTATAGAGGTTTCTGTTATTATAGGTATACCCGGAAGTCTCTTTTTACCAATAAGACGGTAGATAGTACCTACTCAGCACGTCAAAACTATCTATGTCTTGCTTCTGAAATAGTCTATAAGCTTAGTGTCCACTAGGAATAAAACTTGCGTAAAAAATGAGTGTCAATTTTCGCAAGGTTTAGCAACTAAATCTTACAGAAATTGACTTGCTGAGACTAGGTGATTGCATACAGTACAAATGACTTGCCAGAGCGGACTTCAGCAAGTTTTATTGCCAGTTGAGACTTATCTCTGAGAGTTCTGAACCCATTGGAGTATTTTTTTTTAATTATTGATAGAGAACACTGTCCCACGAAAAATTGGATTCCGATTCCTTAATCCTGATGCTGCAGGGGCCCTGACTACTAAAACTGATGGGATTTAGAAACTGTCGATCGGTTATAAATTATTATTGATATCTACCAAGTAATTAAGACTATCGTTGAACTCGGCCTTAGAATACTCACTACACTGCTACTATAATATTACTATGTACCCCTGACAACAACTAGCGTCCGGATATACCAGTTGATTGACTTTGGTGCTATATTTGCTTCATTTATACACTTGCCCCGGGAACACAAATATTTGCGCAACGCTGCAGAGTTGAAAACGTTCAAACTTGTTATCATAGACGATGTACAAAGTAGAATAGCCAACTAAGCAGGAGATTTTACAGGTAGGCACTAGGCAGACCCGTCTTGAGCACTATGGCACAAGACGGGTCTGCGCTAAAATAAGAATAGAATAGATTTTTATTCAAGTATAGACTTTTACAAGTGCTTTTGAATCGTCAAAATCATGTACCACTGTTTCGGAATGCCGTGGGAGAACTATCTATTCCCTCACTCTTGTAGTTCAATGGGAACGGTAATTCGACACAACTGGAAAGAGAGCAAACGCGGGACCGAATGCTTTACTCTGAGACGCAGTTGTAACACCACCAACTTTTCAATTCCGTGCTGCTTCCGAGAATTTATACTTTAGAAAATCCCAATAATTATTGTGACTCGATCCAGTATTTAAATTTCTGTGATAGGTACCTAATTTTATGAATGAGCTGAATAGAATGACGTGCGTAAGCTTTAGTACGGTTACGTTATTTACCCAGTGTCCCAAAACATACGTACGAATGACCTGTCACCGCATTATATGGGTCCATGTCAAACACAGTATTGTAAAATTAGGTGGCACTTTGCACGGTCCACTTGCACTGTATGATTCGGTAGTTAAAGCTCCGAAAGAGCTTTCAGGTGGGGTCTATAGAAATTCTATTTATGGAATTCTTATAAAGGGTTTGTGAAAGATTTATCTTTTAATGATATGGATGATGAAAATTTGTATGTATTTAAATATGCGTATAGCGTGGGCAATTTTATAAGCTATTTTTAAAGTTAGGGAAAAACTAGTAGATTAGCACTGTGCGGAAAAGGCGCTGGAGAAAAACTAACTTTGCGCGTATTTTTCTATTTGCGTAAAGTCGCTAGATTTGTCTTTAGCATTTTATTGCAAGACTTTATGTACCTAATAGTCATGTAGGTATGTCAGTTTTCTCACAATGTTTTCCTTTGACTTTAAAGCAAGAGTTTAATTGCTTAAATGCACATAGCTCCAAAAAATTAGAGGTGCATGCCCGGGATTCGAACTCGAGCCACCGAATGACGTTTTAACTACTAGGCTATCACCGCTTAGTGAATGGGATGTGGATATTATCAATCAAATTAATACTTTGCTTGAAAACTTTGAGCGCATCAAAGGGCAAGTTTCAGATGTTCAGGTCCATTTCAGAAGATCGTATGTCGAGACATTAATAACAATTTACGTCGTGATGTTCTGACGCGCCTTTTATCAACGGAAACTTGATACTTTAAAGTTGGATGTGACCTTCCAGTAATGCGTTATTAGAAAGGTTTACCAAGGTATCTTATCACTAAGTACTTACCGATATCTATGCTACTACGTACTAGACGGCTCAATCCGGACAAATAATTTTGCTTACAACCACGGTTCACGATAGGGAAGTTCAAGTAACAAAATGTCGAGGCTTCGACGTCACTGGCAGGCGTCAAACGTTCCTACATTTGTCGCTAGGTAGTCCATGAATCGCCTATTTTCTCCACGTCACCCATAGCCTAATATTTGACATATCGTCGATACAGGATCAAACGAGAGTTCCCTCACTTTAGTTCACTCTGTTAAAACTAATTCATGTCCAGTGCTGCAATTACTGATTTTGAGAACAGTTTTTGATATAGCCCTATTTATATAAGTGTTACTTTTTGATATAGCCCTATATAATATTAATTATTTAGTTCGATACGGTCAAAAGAAACTCAAGGTTCAGGTAACATGCTTGATGCAAGTTTGACTTTAGTTAAATGGGATCTTAAAATAAATAAAGGTAGGTATATAAGCGAGTAGTTTTTAAAACTGTATCTATATATTTATCCGTTCTCCGTCTAATAGCCAACTAGATGGCATCCGGATTAAATAGTTTTACGGCTTCTCTACGTCAGCATTTTTAATTCTATTGTTTTGAAAATTGAATAACTTTGTTTTTATCAAGAACATTCACTAGGCACTTTAATGGATTATGCTTTGTGGGAGAAATAACTATTTTCATTATGACCTTGTAGTAGTATAAAAATATAAGCTTGCATTTTGTATAATTTCCACTGTAAAGCCTCCGTTTTTTGTCCATCTGTCTGTCAATCTGTCCGTCAGCTGACTGTATCTCGTGTGTGTATTTCTACTGCCACTATAACAACAAATAATATTTTTTTTTAAATAGCCGCCATGTAAATTAAAAAAGTGTATGATCTTGTATGATGGTACGAAACTCTTCGTGTGCGAGCCCGACTCGAATTCGATTGTTTTTTTTTTGGTTTACATGTAATATGTCTATGTAAAAATTAATGCAATAGGTACTCAGTTTCCCAAATAGGTACTTGGTAACTTTGCTAGGCCATATTGTTATAATTTGTGAAACATTTTATTTTAAGACTTCGAATTCACATACGACTGGGTGCCTAGATATAATTTGATACATATGTGATTTGGACTCGTCCGTCTGCCTGTCTGTCCGTCTGTCTTTTCATCAGCTAGAGCCTTAAAAATTCTGAATTAGTGAACATACCTAATTACTTCAGTTTGGAGTTCCAAACATTCTTGAGTGATGAAGTGATTTGGTAAGAGCTTTAATAAATTACCAATACCTAACCCTTTGAACAATTACCAGCCATGTTAGAGTAGGTAATCGAGTTATAAACTAGTTAATTTTAGCCTTTAGCCTTTAAATCTAATTGGTAATTATCTTAAAACGACCAAACTATCACCAGAGTGAACTAGAGTAAGGAAACTCTCAGTTTGATCCTGAATCGACGATCTGTCAAATATTATGTCATAGAAACCCCGACCCCCAATAGGAGGCCGAGATCCTAACCACTAGGCTATCACAGTTTCTTCCAAGTCTACATAAAAGTTCTTTAATTTAATACGGAACTCTAAAAAACAGTGCAATACCAAAGTCACGTGTCGACATATCTTCAAGCTAACAAGGTGCGGCGTACGTTTTATGGGTCGTCACCAACTTTAACACTATACTCAGACTTTTATTGTTGTCACCTACGAACTACCGCACTTAGTAGCTTTTATGTGTCTTTACACCAGATTTACTTTCCACGAGTTTACGGATGTAAAAGCAAATGTAATCGCTATGTACCTATCTTCGACTTCTTCGTACGCATCGATTTACGGAAATACATCGTTGGTTTTGCGACTCTATTAGACCACACTAGCGACTCAGGTTTACCGAATATAGGAGGTACTCGTGGTAGCCAGGTTCGACGACTTAACATGCACTTCTTAGGCCGGGAAGAAACGAATAGGCCAAATTCAGTCGAATCTATCCAGTGCATTGGACTGTCACAACCTGGCCACATAATCCTCCTGCACTACCTAGTATAGGTAACAACAGGTAATAACAGGTAGTACAGCAGGCTTCCCTTGCGTACTATAAGTGCTACCTGTACCTACCACTATTCAAATTCTTACTTTTCTTTCTCTTATATTTTTATCTTCTCTTATCTTCTTCTCATTTAGGCCTTAATTTTTGTTTCCCTTTAAAGTTGAACTCGAGTTGATGTAGATTTAAAGGTCAACGTTCATTATGTCATACATCCTAATCCTAATCCTAATAATATTATAAATGTGAAAGTGTGGATGTTTGGGTGTTTGTTACTCAATCACGCAAAAACGGCTAAACGGATTTGGATGACATTTGGAATGAAGATAGATGGATACCCTGGATTAACATATAGGCGACATTTCATCCCGGAAAATCAAAGAGTTCCCGCGGGATTTTGAAAAATGTAAATTCACGCGGATGAAGTCGCGTCATCAGCTATAAAATAAATTAAATAATTAGCTATAATAATAAAGTTCGCCACTCACTATCACGGCCCAATAGTCAAACCCAGGTATCTCCCACAGCCATGAACACCACGGTATACCTCACGCTGGTGGTAGCGGCGTGCCTTTGCGTCGCGGACGGCGCTCCCGAGGGTCGGCTGACGAGGAAGCAGCAGCGGCCCACTCGCGGCTTCAAGAACGTCGAGATGATGACCGCCAGGGGGTTTGGGAAACGCGCTGAACGTGAGTACTCCAATCATTCCATATTTATAATAATACCCATTCAATGTAATTTTCTGAAACGTAAACAATCTCTAGACAGGATCAACATCTCTAGGTGCTATCACCACGGGAGAGAGAATCGCGGCGATAGTCTCGCCGTGCCACCAAATCCAATACTTCTATGGGCCTATCTCCACAGAACGATACTATCGCGGCGATACGACGAGTGACTCTGGAAGTACCTATAATGTCGCGGACTCGTCACGTCTCGCGGCGATACCGCCACGTTACGCCCCAGTTAAGAGTCCCAACGAGATATTGCGGTCACGTCACGCGGCGATCCGTTGCGGTCTCGTGGCGTATCGTTGCGAGTCGCGACGATACGCTGGCGGAATTATCGTTGTACCGTGGAAATTATCCGACGTTAGTAGGACGGACTCGTCATAATACTCTCGCCCGTGGAGGTGGCGCCTAAAGACTAGGCACTTTTCACACGTTCCCTTCGAAAAAGGACTATCCTTTTTCGAAACTATAGCCTAAATACCTAATTATTAATAAGATTACTTTAAAAATAATGGTTGAATTTTAATACCTCGTTGCTAACCAAAATTCATATAAAATTATTTCTTATTATAAATTATTATTAAACCTTAAAAACTAATTTTTAACAAACACTTAACAATGTTAACTTTACTTTAGAAATACCTTGTCTTGAATTTTAAAACATCTTCAATAAGATTATTTTACTAATGTAATTCCCCGAGAGGTGAAAAGCTTTGAAAGGATTTTAATGCACTTTGTCACAATCAAAAGTGTTTGAGCTAAGCGGGGCATCTTCCGCGGATTTTCATGAGCTCAAGTAGACTAAGCTAATGGCGCGAAAAATATTTTTAATGTTATCAAAGTCACCCAACTTCCTTCTTTATTCACTTTGTTGCACAAATATCAAAATATTGATGTTGTTTATTTATGATTCTAATAGCTCTAGCGCGTGTTGGTCCAATGCATTCGGCGACAGCGCTGGTCAATAGTATTATTATTTGACATGCTGCTTGCCAATTGCATCAGAACCCTTTGGTTTTTGTATGAAAACCCACAGAATTCGACCAGCTCTGCCTGCATAGGGCAAATATACGCCTGTGCCGAGTGCATTGGCAAACATGTTGGGCTAATCATGTGTTATGATATAACGGCGCAGTCCATAAATGTATCATAATTGATTTTTTATTCCATTATTAGTGCCGTTAAAATTACGTCAGTTTTAACCATTAAAACCTATTTATTAACTAATAACGTATTTTTCCCTTACTTTGTCATCCTTAAAAAGTTATATTATAAACATTTTGTTCTATAAATTAAAGTGGGTTAAAAAAGAGGTAGCTTTAAATGATTCGCCTTAAGCTAACGCGTGGATCTTTCTTTATAATAATAATATTTTCTCCTCATTTTAAACTAAGTGAAGCTCAAATAGGTTATCTAATCTAAGAAATAATTTATTTAGCAATTTATAGAAATATTTTTCTTACTTAAACTACCGTGCCATGGCACATAACAGCCGTTGTGGGGGTGCTATATCGTAATTCGTAGTTATCTTTTTTATCTCTTTATTCTGAATAATTTGTTTGTCTATCTATCGTTTTTATGTCTCCAACCTGAAAGATAAAAAGGATGTGATGTGTGAGGATGTGTAAAATGGATATAATACAAGTACACTGGAAAAGATGTGCCATTGAAAATTGACAGTTATTTTTTGTTCTGATTCCAAGCATCTCACCAAGTGTACCGAAAATTAGAGGGCTCTCTCCGTCACTTGTTTCATACAATCGTAGTTCCAATTTCATTTGAATATTAAACAACCAAAGTCCATGAAATTTTGCGCACATATTCTAGAAACTAATATCTATGTCTGTGGTTTTCCAGATTTTCGTTAAAATATTCGGTTTCAAAGTTACGCGGTCTTTAAGATTCACATACAAATCTTTGAGCGCCTGTATTTTAAAACTACATATTTTTAGAAAAATCTAAAACACCACAGACACAGATATTAGTTTCTAGAACATGTCTGCAAAATTTCATGGACTTTGGTTGCTTAATATTCAAATGATATTGGAACTACGATTGTATGAAACGAGTGACGGAGAGAGCCCTGTTAATCAAATAATCTATATTGTCAGTTGCCTCGTTACTAACATTTAGATCCGAGTACGCTCACATGCCGCTGACTGCTGCTATCAGCGCCAAAATGGCAAAAATCAAATTGCTTCAAAAGTCGGCAATTGCTAGTCCAGCATACTTGTTAACCGACTTCAAAAAAAGGTCTTCATTTCGTCGGAATCTTTTTATTTTTTTAATTTTTATGTATGTTCCCCGATTACTCAAAGACCCCTGGGCCGATTTGGACTTTTTTGTTTGTTTGAAAGGGTATACTGTGCAGGTTTTTATATTAGTAGAGGTCAGTGGATGTACCTACCCCATTACAATTTGTGAGACACGAAAAAGGTATTTACCGTTAATGTTTTCTAAAAGGCGACGTCGACAGCCAAACTCCTTCGGAACGCACAAATCGCGGTACGCCTACATTTAAGAGTCCCTCAGTTGGAATTGCTCGAGATTTTGGCAAAAGGACGTCTGAATTGGAATCGGAAGGTACCGTAGCCCGGTATTCCGGTCAATAAATGTCGATATATTGACCTGTGGATTATAAAGATATACTGGTGACCAGTTCATCTTAGAAATACAGAAATCCATTTGAAATGGTTAATGAACTTGTTACGGCTCGCGCAAATACGTCGAAGTTGGACGTTATACGTTAAATAATCTTTCTTAATTCTAGGTTGTTCCGCGTAAGTTATTTTCAATCTTAAGATGGCTTTTTAACGTAAAAATTACCTAAAGATTTATTTTTACTGTAGGATGGAAAGGTGATAATTATTCTCGTCAATTCAAAACTACGCTCAAAACGTTCGCTAACCTTAAAAGAAGCTTACAAGAAACTCGGCTTTGTACTTTTTGTCTAATATATTCTCATAATAAACTCATAAGTCACTTGATTGAACTGTTGTTGCTACATGGCTACAACTAAAAGTTTGTTATTTTGTTATAACGGTAGAATAATAAGCAGACCCCGGATAAGTTAAGAATTGTTAAAAAATTAAGACACTACAACAAGAACATACGTCCAGTTTCGATGTGTTTGCGCGGCCCATACTAACACACAGTGCAGCTTGGATTAAGAGAAATAAAACTAAATCCATTTGAAATGGTTAAAAGACCTGTTGATGAGGTTCCTTTGTGTGCTTTGAGTCTGTGTGGCAGATGAAAGATTTGCTACAAGACATTATAATATATATTGGAAGATTCTGCTGTTAGGCTGGGTGCACATTGACTACTATCGCCTGATCGTTTAGAGTGGTTGCAGATTCGTGTTTTTTGCATTATAAGCTCGTTTTAGTACAATACGCGTGTATTATAATAATACGCGCGTCTTTTGTCTCTCGCGCATCTAGTATGAGCATATACCTACGCGCTTATAAGTTCGTAATCGCGCCAGCAGCTTTTTCATCGGAATCTGACTCACTAGTTCGAGCTAACACGCCACATCATATTATATGAACGTGTGCACATATTGCGTTTGATTTATAAAGATAGTTAAAAAACAAAACGGTAGTCTTTAACCGCCCTTAGATTCTCTAGTCGCTAAAGAAAGTAGAATCTAAAGAAGAAACATTAAGTTCTCTATAGCAGCTTGAGATGCTCAAATGCTTCTGTTCAAACGCCCGAGGCATTCTGAGCGTTTCGATGGAAGTCAAGCCGTCAAAAATCAAGCACTGCATAGCGTAGCGTCAGACGAGAAGCGATCACTCAGGTGAAAGTAGCCAATGGGCTTCCAGATATTATGTTATTTAGGTGTGTAACTTTAATGTAAGAACATGAGACAATGATGAACAAGAATGTCGCGTGAACACACGCATATAACTCACTACATATTACATGTAAACGATTCAAGAAATCACATAGAGCAATCATCGGTTCCCAAATAACATGCAGCTGTTTTTCACTAAATATTAAAAATGTAAGGAGGTCAATTTAGATTTTACATAAGCCATGGGAAAAGCTGTTAGCTACTAAGTATCAACAGCATATTTAAGTGTGTGCATTAGTATATGCAGCCCTATTTATTAAAAAGTTTTGACCCTATTTATTTAAAAACCTAAAGAGTTTTTGAGAACCTATGATTACATTACATTTACCACATACATGATTTAACAGATGAACGCATGAAGTTCCAACCTAAGGTACCCTTGATGGTGGCTTATGATTTCGGGAAAAGGAATGGTAACGATGACCTCGTTGGTGAAGGTAACATCTGACTTACAAGCAGCTTCTTGCTTATGTGACAGTAAATAATTTTTATAATCCAAGTATTCGAAAACACAAAATAATATACAAAGTGCTATTAGAATGCTAGCAAAAACGAAGACAGATGAAAGTACTCTAAGACGACTGATAAGGTACCTACTAAAAAAACACGAAAAAAATAAATCCTGTTTTTAAAGTTCGCAATGTATTGCAAATAACACATCTGACTGACGCTAGAGGTCAACGAATGTTGCGTAGATAGGTGCCCCGCCTACGATTTTGCATTGCGTTTTGCACGTTGTGGGTTTAAAAAATAGTAAATCCCTAAAATTACAAGTTTAATCCAAATAGTTATTGGTAATAGCCACCAAATAATCATTGGATAATACTGGTAATTGTTTATACGAAATTTCACTAGCTTTTTAATTACACCCCGTATATTATGTTGTAAATATTTGGCTATAATTTTAAAGCTCTAATACACGTTGAACCAGGGCGCTGGGTAATCATGTGAATAAAGTAGTCATGTATTATAAAAGCTACAAGTATATTTCGGCCTTGACGGCTCAACGTGTACAAGTGCCTTTAAACTTGCTTCAAGCCTATGAAAAGTACGTATGCTCTTAAGTAAGTTCATTAAGTCATACATTTATAATTCCTCGCAGAAGAAGAGATTAGGGTCACTAGAGGAACATTTAAACCAAATGCCAATGTTCTTATTGCCAGAGGATATGGCAAACGACAGGATGCTATCAAAGCTGAAGGTAAAATTGTTACCAATATAAAAACATTGTAACCAATATTGGCCCATGAAACATGGCCAAGTACGAGTATAATCCATACATTGGTTCAAATGATTGACCAATCATATTGACCCATAAAACTAAGGTCAATTCTGAAGCTTATTGAAAACATAAAAGGAAAATATTTATTGAAAAAATCAGCTTTATTGGCAATAAATTGATTCGGTACAGATAGATTGATGACACAAAATAATATCAAATGCTTCCGCTCCTATAGTATATCGCTTGTTTTATGCAAATCATTAAATTTAATAAACACGTCGTTTAGCTTACGAAAAATTAGGACATTTAGCATTATATTACGTAGTTCATTGGCAGGGGAAAATGTGGCAAATATTCCAGCGCTATTTACTCTGTACTATTTTTTTAAATAAAATAATTAATAAAATAATTATAGGCATATAAAAATTACTTTAAAGGGAAATGAATGAATTCTATAATAACCTTGTGTTCCAGTGTATTAAGTTCATTAATACTGGTAAGAAGGTAAATTTTGTAAGTTTGGATATAGGGAAATATTCTCCGAAAGCAATGATCCAATTCTGAAAATCTGAAAATATTTCACTGATTATTTTATTGATTTAGAGAGCTAAATTGTTCACGAGTAATATAGATCATAAATCACGCGAACAACGTCGCGGGTAAAAGTTGCAACGCAAAATCAAAAAATGTGCTATTCTAATCTAATCTAATACATAGTAAATGTATTTCATTTTACAACTGTATAAAACTAATTGCTTTAAACATTATAGCTTCGCAACCTATAAAACATAAAGTTACTATAAATAAGAATGCTTTTACATACTGACCGCAAAAATTTGCTTCGTTGCACATGATGATAGTGATAATGTATCATCTCAATGTTCTAACAGATGATGATATGATGAGGGTGATCAGAGGATCTTTCAAGCCTAACTCTAACATCCTTATTGCCAGAGGTTACGGCAAAAGGCAAGAGGGCAGCGGAGGTATACAAGAATATCATAATTCATATTGCATTATGGCCTGTTTACATTATTCCAGTCGTAGGATCCAGTATTTTTCGAGCGATAGACGACCATTTTGTTAGAGATGATTAATTATTCCACATCATGACTCGCATGGTCTTGGCCAATATAATTGACCAGCCACGGTACGGCTATGCGAGTTTTTCGCCGTGGTATGCGAGTGGTATGACCGTATCACGTCCTTGTCTCGTGTGGGTGCAAATGTACTGACGGCACGGCTTATATTATGGTGTAGTTTAAGGGTCATAGCATACGTAACGTGTTTTTTCACGTGTCTCTATATTTTGTCTATATTTTTATATGCATTGATGTCAAGAAATCGTCCCGTTTCTTTCGGCACAAAAAAAAATACGTTACACTATGCTACGACTTAATCCGGCTTTACACGATTGGATTCCTTAATTTTATTACTGTACTGGATCAAAGCGCTGTTCACGTAAATTACAATAATAATTCAGCGCTGTATTAGATGCTTTTATACGATTCTTTGATTCGACTGGAATGATGCTGTGATAATGTCAACCGGCCATTATGCTATATAATACGCTAAAAAATATGACCAAATAAAAATATAATGGCTACCCGATATTGGTCCGTTGTAATAAACATGGCGAGTTTATATCGACCGCAAATACCTTAGGGACTGGTACACTTCAACACGAAACACAGAAAATATGACGATAACATAAACAAAACAATTTATACCATAATTATGTTAACGCTTTATGTAAGCTTGTTGTCCTTGGCACGCATATCTATGAATCAGTCGCGTGAAAGGGATAGCTTATGTATTTCAGGTGTATTGCAAACTTGATAAAGATAAGGCTTGGCTTAAGACATGGTCTACATCCTAGGTACTGTGTACTTTAAAGCGATTGAATGCGATTCGACGCGATGCAACTTTATGACAGATTTACAGAGTCAGTGTTGTGGCTAAATACTGACACAATTGGCTGGCAGGTTTAAAATTGAGCATTGATCAATACAATGCAATACTCGATTTCGAATACTTGAAATCGGTTTGCGTTAGTAGTATCGAGTCAGCACCGAGTTAAAGATTTTTGTTTTAGTAACTGACACCATGTATATTCGGATTTACGTATGAATTTATTCTATCAAAGACATGATATTATCCACATTTTGGTGTCCCGTCGAATCGCATTCGTAGCTTGCTACGAACCATCTACGAACAATGTGTAACTTGAATGTTACTTTTTATTTTGTGTTCATATAACTTTGTGACGTCATTGTTTAGAAATAAGGATGATTACAGCTTGTACTATTTATATTAAACTGTGCGATATTATGAACAATGTGTCCTAAATGTAGTTGCTTATTATCTATTGTCAGTTGTTTATTGTAATACAGGGACAGTTAAGAGTGTATTCTCGGGTAAAAGTACGTAAACGTGGTTAATTATTTTGCTTTTACCTTCATATTAATAAATAATCTCTTTCAGGTCAGAGGTTAATCTACTTTTTACGTTACGTATTTTTACTGTACTGAATAAATCCACTACGGTTTTGTGTTATTATAAAACAGAACAAAAAGTGTTATATTAATAAGTAAAATACGATATAGTACTGAGAGATATGTGAAATTTTATAATTGTTGATTTCTATGACACGTTAGTAGTTATTTGACTGCGCTCTTCTAGGTGGTAAGTAACGATGCAGTCTATGGCATGTTGTGAAATTATAGGCATGCACCAATTCCATGACTATGATCAAAAGATCGCTTTGATTCCGAAGTGTCGGGTCTGGTTTTAGTTCAAATTGACACCGAATAAGTAGGTATATAAACTTCTTAGCTATCTTCTTGGTATAGCTAGAAGTTTCTAGAAAATTGGCGTTAACTCAACTGATCCCAGGTTCTTCGAAGTATGCTATACTGAAACCAAGATTTGATTTCTGCATTATTCTCTAAATTGGTTCAGGATTTTGATAGGAGACTTGAGGTTATATATGAGGCATGTAGTTCACGGTATAGGTAAGAAACATAGGTATCTAATATTTGATATATGTTACAGTTTACGGTATCGACAACTTTTGGGAAAACCTGGAGGCTGCGCAAGAAAAAAATGGACAGGACACTGATGATAAAACGATGCAAAGGTAAATAGGATTCCTTAATTACTGTACTTACAAACTATATCCGTAAGAAATGGTGCCAAGTATACTGGCTGGCTTTTCTTCTTCATTCTTCTGTCACCAGAAGAGGCAATTAAATGTCTCGTCAGAATAATATACATAAGTATCAAAAATTGCAGAACTAGTAGTAGGATTCGATTTTACTTATCACTAACGAATTTATTGCTAAACGGCCAAAATACTTAGCGCATGAGAGCCATGAGAGATGCATGCCGACCAAGTATGAACCTATACGTAGAATCAGGTGAGGTTTCCATATTTTAAAATATTCTAAGTTTAATTTTTCTGATCATTACTACTACTATTTACTATATTTAAGTTATACATTAGTATAGGTACAGTATTAATTAGAATATTTTGGGTCAAAAGTTTAATATAATATTATTATACTTGAATATTCTAAGAAGGATTATTACAAACCTTGCAAAAAAAATGGATGACTCTGTTTTTAATATTTAATGAAAATCAAGCTTTCAGGCCTATTCACATACTAATTTTGTTGAATCAAACAGAATCCGTAAAATATACGAAATATTTTAATGTAAGAGAATAATCTATTAGACAGAGGATAATACAAAAGTCTCGTCTTTGTAATGTTTGAAAGACTACATAATCTTCATTTCTTTTATGATTATGAATGTAGGTAGACACATAAGTATATCCTGCTGGTAGAATTAGAATAGGGAAATCTAGCGAAAAATTGCTTGTGGAAATTCTCTTGTTTTAATCGCACTGATATTTTGGCGCTCTTGTTATACTGGCTTATTAACAGGGCTCTCTCCGTCACTCGTTTCCACTCGTTTCATACAATCGTAGTTCCAATTTCATTTGAATATTAAGCAACCAAAGTCCATGAAATTTTGCAGACATATTTTAGAAACTAATATCTGTGTCTGTGGTGTTTTAGATTTTTCTAAAAATATGTAGTTTTAAAATTACAGGGGCTCCAAGATTTGTATGAAAATTTTTAAGACCGCGTAACTTTGAAACCGAATATTTTAACAGAAATCTGGAAAACCACAGACATAGATATTAGTTTCTAGAATATGTCTGCAAAATTTCATGGACTTAGGTTGCTTAATATTCAAATGAAATTGGAACTACGATTGTATGAAACGAGTGGAAACGAGTGACGGAGAGAGCCCTCTTAATTATGGCGTAATATTGCGAACGGACGCGGACCAGCCTGCACCGACGCGACGCACCATGGTAAGAATATCCGTGGTCATATCAGGCACCGCGTCGTACGAACCTTGTGCGCTGTGCATGGCTGTCCGTAGTCCTCTGCCGTGCGTGATAATCCCAGAATCACGCACCGTGGGAAGCTAGTATTACAAATATGTCCATACGACACGAGCGAAGTTACGTGCGCGAGTTTCTTGTCGCTAGATTTGTCCTTGGCCCTATGTATTCAGTTGCTCGATTGCAGTAAAATGATGGCTACAATGTCACGATAGCAATCACCTCTGATTGGTTGACGCTCGCTAACTATTGGCAAAAATGCATTGTTGCAACAAGATTAGCATAAAAGCCAATAACAACAATTGCGATTGTAATAATGATTGATGCCGGTTTTACGGAAAAGAGGTTGATATGGATTGGAGAAAATGTATGAAGTTTGCGTACTTCAGTGTAAGGCTTGTTTAGTTCTAGCTAAGTGAGGTTGTGGTTAAGTTCAAGCTAGTGAAAGTCCCGTAATTGCCCGAATTATTATCAATGAATTCTATAAAATAAACTTAAATGTAAATTAATTATCTAAAATATTAATTTGAATTAGGTAAATTAATAGCGGACAAAAATCTTAGTATTTTTGAAGACGTTACTTCCAAAGTTTCCACTCTGATTACAGCGTTAACAAATTAGGTTAAAAAGTTTTGAGCAAAAATGGATTAAAATCCATTATATTAACTAACTTTTAAATGGCGTTGTTGTGTTCATTTTGTAAAGTGAATTAGGTATCTACTTAAGAGTAGCAAACTTTTAAATCAAGTAGGTAAATAACCGAAAATTTTCCTACTTAACATCATTATTATTCAAAGATAAGTTGGTGGATGGATTCGAAGACTATTTGACCTTAATACTTATCATTGTATCCAGAGACGGATATACCTATGATACTTTTTGACTCAAAAATCAAAGGGTTCCCATGGAATTTTTAAATTAGGTTTTTTGAAAATTCCGTGGGAACTCTTTGATTTTTTCGAGGCGGATGAAGTCGCGGGCATAGTTTAGTTATTTATTAAGATGATAATAACTTCTGCTTATATTCAAGGCAAGTTTTTTCATTTATTTTCTCTAATACAATAAGATAAACGAAATGCCGCCAACATTCACCACGACAAAAGTTTGAGAAGTTATTATGAAAACACCGAATAAGTGCGTGTTGAATTTACGTGGTGAGGGTTTTGTAGTTTGAAGATAATTCTTATGTTATCTACACTCTAAGTGTACTAAACTTAATCTGCCCATTTGATTCGGAGTAAATTAGCTGTGACAGACAGATAGATACACAGATAGACGGATACACGAGTGATCCTTTAAGGATTTTAGGGTTCCGTACCTCAAATGGAATAACGGAACCCTTATAGGATCACTTTGTTGTCTGTTTGTCTGTCTATCCGTCTGACGTGTCTATCAAGAAAACCTAAAAGGTACTTCTCGTTGACCTAGAATCATGAAATCGGCAGGTAGATAGGTCTTATAGCACAAATGAAGGAAAAAATCCGAAAACGGTGGATTTGTGGTTACATCACAAAAAAAAATTAAATGTGTTTAATTTTTCAAAGTAAGGTAACTACCTATACCAAGTGGGGTATCATATGAAAGAAAACAGATTTTTATTTATTTTTATGCATAATAGTTTTTGATTTGCAAAAAAAATACACGAATACGGAATCCTTGGTGCGCGAGTGGATTACGGAACCCTAAAAAGACCGCCGGATATAAAATAACAATTTGGTCTCCCTAATCTAAGCGGATATATGTCTCAGATTTCGCTTTCACGCTTCCATTTTCGTTTTGTTTGCCCCAATCACGTTCTGTTGACCAACTTTGTATTGTTGTTGACGGATTTGCACCTTGGACATTGGCCAAAGGTGTATGATATAACTAGAAGATGCCCGCGACTTCGCCCGCGTGGATTTCGATTTTTTAAAATCCCGTAGGAACTCTTTGATTTTCCGGGATAAAAACTAGGCTATGTGCTAATCCAGAATATTATCTATCTCCATTCTAAATTTCAGCCAAATCCAATCAGTAGTTATTGCGTGAAAGAGTAACAAACATACACACACACACACACACACACATACAAACTTTCGCCTTTATAATATTAGTGTGATAGGTATATGTGACGTTATGTTATCAGACATGATTTTGCTTTTCTGCTTGTTTGGTTATACTGAATTACCATGTCGCTAGGTCGCTAAGAAATAAATCAAACCATTTTAGTTTTAAACTCAACTGTTAAAATTATTTCCATTACCTAGATACTTGATAAACGTACTGGTTATAATAAATTTATTTTAATGATATACCTACCTAGTTTAATAAATAGAAGTTATTTATTTAATATTAGTTATAATAGGTCACTATATAACTAATATTGCCTGGTGAGGTGAGCCTCGATAGCTCAACGGTAGAGGAGCGGACTGAATTCCGAAATGTTAACGGTTCAAACCCCACCCGTTGCACTATTATTGTCGTACCCACTCCTGGCACAAGCTTAACGCTTAATTGGAGGGGATGATTAGAATGGCTAATATTCTTTAAAAAAAAAAAAACAAACAAAAACAATATACTAGCCACTATATTCAAAGATGAAAATTAATGAAATTTTTGCCCACAGTATTCCACTGGACTGGTTTATCAACGAGATGGTCAACAATCCAGACTTCGCCCGATCAGTAGTTCGCAAGTTTATTGACCTTAATCAGGTAACATGCTCTGGAATATACCTACAATTATTGATATTATGTCACTCGATACGATAGCAAAAAAAAATTGGCCACCTTTTTGCATGTAACATCCGTGAGGTCGATTGTTTTCGTAAAAAATGTAGCCTTTGTCACCTGGACTATAACAACGAATCAATTGACACCTGGTTCATCAAAATCGGCCCAGTAATACGCCGCTACATACGCCGCAATATAGTATAGTAGGCGCTACGGTGGAACACACAGAATCTGATAAAAACATAACATACCCACATAGACTGCTAAAATCATATCATTCATCATTCATTTCATTTTGTCTTTGTCGTAATCGGGTAACAAGTGTAAATTAAAATTTATAACACCCCCAACAAGTGAAGGTTACAGTAACTAGAAAAGAGCTGATAACTTTCAAACGGTTGAACTGATTTTTTTGGATTATACTCTCTCGATCAAGCCACCTTTCAAACAAAAAAAAAACTAAATTAAAATCGGTTCATTAGTTTAGGAGCTACGATGCCACAGACAGATACACACGTCAAACTTATTTTGGGTAGGGGGCTAAAAATACTCGTACAGCTGCATGTCAATTCTGAGTATAGGCACTTTGTGCTATCCGCGCGTAGCCGAAGAAGTTCGCTAGTAAAAACAGGGATAGGTATTTGTGTGCTCACAAAAAATAAGAAAATGTGTTTCGCGAATTGCTTGTCAACATTTACGTAACTTATCTGAACTAGCATCACAAAACCCCTCTATTTCGAGAAAAAAGGTTAACAGTGATCTGTAGCAGTCAGTGAGGATTTCGGTTTAAAGAATTTATTCTCAAAAAGAACACACTGTTCACTTACATTAAGATTACAATATACATTTCAGTACTTACACAGACGCATGCATTTACACTTTTTTTATATTATACTATATTATTAAAACTGTATCAACCTAATTATTTATTTACTACAATTTAGTCTGACTTATTAACTAATATAATTTTGAGTAATAATTTAATTTACAGTTTCTATTTAAACAATATTTTCCACTATATATATTTTTAACCTATTCTTAAACTGACTAATATTTTTAGACTGCTTGACTATATCAGGTATATTATTAAACATATGTACACCCTCACACATAATATTTTTGCTCCCATAGGTTTTTGTTCGTGGTTGCCAAATGTGTATTTTGCTTTTATTTCTAAGATTATGGGTAATAGATCTTTGGTTCCTATTTTTGTTCACAATAGATTACTGATCTTATACTCGACCACTATATACGGTAGTTTTATAAGTTAAGAAGTGTATTTTCGTCAATTAATTGGTTTCCTCAGAATTGCAAAAATAGGTCGTCGAGTTCCTTTAAGCTAAGTTAATGTTAAGTCAAAAAAAAAAATTAGCTTAAATCTCTTTGTGTAAATTCCAAAATTATCAGTACCATCATCATCATTAACCGATAGGCCTCCACCTGCTAAATACACTATGGAGAATAAGATACGGTCTTACCAGTGTTATGTTAAGAGGGCTCTCTCCGTCACTCGTTTCATACAATAGTAGTTCCAATTTCATTTGAATATTAAGCAACCAAAGTCCATGAAATTTTGCAGACATATTCTAGAAACTAATATCTATGTCTGTGGTTTTCCAGATTTCTGTTAAAATATTCGGTTTCAAAGTTACGCGGTCTTAAAAATTTTCATACAAATCTTTGAGCCCTTGTAATTTTAAAACTACATATTTTAGAAAAATCTAAAACACCACAGACACAGATATTAGTTTCTAGAATATGTCTGCAAAATTTCATGGACTTTGGTTGCTTAATATTCAAATTAAATTGGAACTACGATTGTATGAAACGAGTGACGGAGAGACCCCTCTTAAAGTCCTAGGTATTTATCTTGGGTCCCCTGGCGTCATTAAATCAAAATATTGGATATTTATCTAAGGGTATAGCAATTTTCTCTTGTTGACCTCTGTCATCGCAAACACGTGAAAAATATTGTTTATACAAGGTTTATACGAAATACTTGTGTTACAAATCTATTACTCTTTCTGCAATAGAAATCCATGTTTATGGCTTTAGGCATTTTTGTATTATCTCTTATACGTCGTATTTCTCATTGCTGATGGTCATTATCCCTTCCATTAATCACACAATGGTTGAGGTCTTCCTTTGTGGCTATCAATAACCAAAAGATAGTAATTTAATCCATTACACATGGTATTTATTCTCTAGGTTGGGTAGTGGGTACTTATCCATTACGACATCGACAAAAATAGATATTTTATTGAGTAAATAAACCTGCTCTATCTTAATCTTCGGGATCATTTTCGTATATATAAACACTATTGTAAGCAAATAAATAGCGAGGCCTGAGTTAGCCCCTCTAAGCAGCCAAACGAAAAAGTCGACTGTCTACGAATTCACCCTCCGGCCGCCTACGAAACTAGTGCTACGTATTTAACAGGGCTCTCTCCGTCACTTACTCCATACAATCGTAGTTCCAGCTTGCATATGTTGCAGCGAAATGGCATAAACATGTGGCCAATACTCCCGGCTTATGGCATTTCGCTGCGACACATATTATATTATAATATTTCGCTTAATTAAGAAACCAGTTACGTACGAATACATTTTATTCTTTGTACAATACAAATTAATTCGTGCTACGTAACCGATATTGTGAAAAGACTATTATTGTTTTCACAACGAATTTATTTTATTTAAACAACTTTACTTTCCCATTTTTAATACAATTTTATGTAACGAAACTACTCTTAGCTTATAACTAAATTTTAACTGGTACTCGTATGTCTATAGATACCTTTTAACTGTGGATTTTTGTTACAGGACGGCATGCTATCATCAGAAGAACTCCTAAGGAACGTCTAAACTGCTAAATTAATTCTAGTTAATTCTTGACTATTATAGATATATATATCTCAATTCGGTTAATTATGTATTCTACGGATATTTTTATATAGACAATTTATTTACTGAGTTATGACTGCTGTGTTTGTAACTTACGGTACTGTGATATGATGTTGAAAATTAATTATCTTCAGTCTTGAGAATATTATATAAAAAAAATTGAAATTATTAATATGGTTGCTTTTGTTTTCGCATATTAGACAAAATCGTTACTCAACAAAAAAATCTTGTAAATAAATTTTATTGTAGTGGTGCAGAAAGGTATCGGTAAGGCTATCAAAGTCAAGTATATCTTATAGCCGGAAAGCCCGTGGGAAAATTTAAAGAGGTGCTTGATAAAATCAGAAAATAGTAATAAATGAGACTTCGACTTTATCCAGTTAGAGCTAAACAATATGTATTGGTACAAGGCCACGTAGAAACGTATGGGTTTAATTAAAAATGGCCATATCCACTTCAATACCGCTACCATTTAAGACTGCATCATCACTTATCACTAGGTGAAATCGAAGTCAGCACCTAACTTGACATTGTATTAAATAATAGGTACATACTATATTAAAGGCCTAGAGTCCATTGTTGGTATATTCAAGTACTTACTAAAAAACTTTATACATTTCCAACTATCCATATTTAAACGAAGACAGTTAGTTTTACCGAGAGCTTACTTGCATCATAAAAATTGTCCATAGGATATAGATAATCTTCGTACCTTAATATAGACTTATAGGTACTTGTTGTTTAATGTATTTATATAAAACTCTTGTTTATGTTGTAACAAAATTCTATGAAAAAATCTTATAAGAAACGAATGAAATAAGAGATGAAAGACTTGATCAATATTATCTGTAACTTTTTTCTCCTGTTCCAAAGAGAAAGCTGTGTTTCATAAAATATCCAGGCTCACTTTTGGAGATATTTTATGTCTGTATGGATCACAATAGGACATTATAGACATTTATTTTCATTGTCTAAAGATAGTGGTATTATTTCGTATGAATTGAATGTTATACCTCATCTCTTTACCCACTTATTTTGAGAACCAAAACAAACTTAAAAAAATGTTATATGTAAGTTAATTCGTAGTAAAACTGAATATTGTATTCGTCCATACGAAATTTTGTCACCGTCTCTTGCTCTATATCTTTAAAGTGAAATGAAAAATGTTTCTTAAACTTATATAGGCTGGGTCACTTATTCTAAAGTCAATTTACGATTAAAAATTTAAGTCTTGACTTCTCGACTCTACATACATACTGTAAATGTGAATAAATTAAGATTTTGTGAATTATTCATGTAAATGAATGTATGAATGGATACCCGCATATAGTTCATTGTTATTTGTCACTGTCGAATTTATGAACGAAATAAATTGGGTATCGAAAAATGGCGCGTTTCCTTTTTTTTGCAACCCTATTCAAAATAACTTTTGAATTGATTGTATTTATTTAGCAACGTGATATCAGGGTTATCATAAAAAAATAACAAATAGAAAATCATAATAAGCATTACATCCATCCATCCATACTAATCCATACTAATATTATAAATGCGAAAGTGTGTCTGTCTGTCTGTCTGTCTGCTACCTTTTCACGGCCGAACAGTTTAACCGATTCTGACGAAATTTGGTACAGGGTTAGCTTATATCCCGGGGACGTAGGCTACTTTTTATCCCGGAAAGTGAAACAGTTCCCACGGGATCTTTAAAAACCTAAATCCACGCGGACGTAAGTCGCGAACATCCTTTAGTAGAAAATAATTTGTTGGTTACGTGAGTGATATGAAAAAAGTAGTCATACTCTAGTGGTTAAGACTTAAGTCAGCCTTCTGTTTGGGAGGTCGGGGGTTCGATCCTGGGCACGCACCCTTTACTTTTCGGAATCAAGCAATTAGTATAACTTACTTTAACGGTGAATGAAAACAACGCGAGGAAACCTGCATGCCTGAGAGTTCCCAAAAATGTTCTCAAAGGTTAAAGGTCAAAATCGGCACTCTGCCCGGCGTGGCAGACCACGGCCTAAGCCCCTTCTCATTCTGAAAGGTGACCCATGCTCAAGAGTGAGCCAGCGGTGGCTTGATCATGGTGAGTGATATACCTATTGCTAGACAAAAGCTAAATCGAAATAGAGAAGATTTCATCCATATACTTAATACAGTTGGAATATTACTAGCAGATAAATCTATACATATAATAAAATTGTAGAAAAGTGGTGTCTGTACAATGGAAATATATAAAAAAAAAGTAGCAGGGGTTGTTCTTATATCGATGCCGAACCCGAAATTGTAATTAATTTTTTTTTTGTCTGTTTGTCTGTTTGTCTGTTTGTCTGTGTGTTTGTGCACGCTAATCTCAGAAACGGCTTATTCGATTTAGATACGGTTTTCACTAATATATTGTAGTAAGCTTCACTTAGGATTTAGTGTTTATTTCATGTCAATCGGTTCATAAATAAAAAAGTTATGTCAATTTAAAGAATCACGGCGCCTCGCGCCTGAGCGTCCGTGGCTATATAAAGCGCGAAAAGTCACTATTCCACGCGAACGAAGTCGCGGGCACAGCTAGTAATTAAATATACCTACTATAGAAATAAATATATGCTTTATTAGGTACTTAGGAACAGTGCTATACTTTCAAAATAAATTATTCATAGATCTAAAGGTAATATATATTAAACAAAAAGGCTTCTTATTTCAGATTCTAGTGTAAGATTGTGCTCAGAAAAATCAGATTACCGATCCTAACAATAGATACTTACTTATTTAAATATTATATTAAAGTCTATTTGCAAATCACAGACAGTTGTTTTTAATCTGTGCTTCCAATATAAACTTTCTTCCTCCTACATTCTTTTAGCTAATTGAATTTTAAGATTTGAAAAATAATAAAGAACTTATTTTACGTCAGTATTAACTGCTCATAAATCTCCAAAACGATCTTCTTTTGTTGACTTTACGAAAAACCGACACGTTTATTAGATTTCGTCTTCCCTTCGAACTTACTTAAATGTATATTAAATAAAATCTGCCAAGCGCGAGTCGGGCTCGCAGACGAAAGGATCCGTACCATCGTAACAAAAATAACTTTTTAATTATTCTAATTTCATGGTGACCATTTTGAAATTTTTATTATTAATTGTAGCTGCAATAGAAATACACATTCTGTGAAAATTTCAACTCTTTACCTGTTATTGTTCAGTGTTCACGAGATACAGCCCACTGATAGACAGATGGACTGACAGACGGATAGACAGCGGAGGCTTAGTAATAGAGTCCCGTTGGCACCATTCGGGTACGGAACCCTAACACCTCATTTTTCCGAAGGGAACAATTTAACCAGGCCAGGCACCGAATATTATTACGAAGTTGTTACTTAGACTACAGCTAGAAATAGATAGAGCTCTCCCAAATAAAGGTAAAATAAAGCCAACCATGTGCATTTAGCGATCGAGAGGCCGATCACCAAGCAGATGGGTGGACCAGCTGAGGGACTCCAAGTTCCACACAATTGCAAGACTAGCCTCCGATAGAAGCCGATGGAAGCAATTTATCCGCACGACATTACAAGAATACCAGGACTAAGATCTTCAGAAATGAAGGAACCACTGGAGAGAGAGAGACAGAGTGTGCGATTAATTATCGAAATAAGCCAATAGGTTTTCTTCATTTTCATTTGCATAGTCTATGGCTTAGTCCTTTGAAACATTCTCCACCAGACATCATCATCATTATCAACCGACAGATGTCCACTGCTGGACAAAGGTCTCTTGTAGGGACTTCCATGCAACCCGGTCTTGCGCCGCCTGAATCCAGCGGCTTCCTACGACTCATTTGATGTCGTCTGCCCACCTAAAACCCATAAAAGCTTCAAAGGCATGCGATCGATTATTTTCAAGATTAGCTTCTTAAGGTTGCATAATATTTTAGCTCCTTTTGACCGTCTATATTTTTCTTATAGTCTATGACGAGCGAATAATTTTAAATATTACCTACTTCCTTTGTATAATTTAAAAGGAATCTTCTCTTGAATTTTAATGTTGTTTAACCTCTTGTTCTTGTTTCCCGAGATTTAATAGATGTTTCAAATTCTTACATACAAGCTACGCAATGAGTACCTACCTATAGGTAACAATGTACTGAATACTGTGATGGAAATATTAATTTCGAAGAATAAGAATTAAAGTTGACATACAGCTTAAAATAAGCACCATATTTATAATATAACAAGTTGATGCACGCGACTTGGTCCGCGTGGATTTAAGAATTTAATCCCGTGGCAACTATTTGATTTAACTATATCCATGCAAAAAATCACGCCGAACCGTTGCTCGTGAATGAAGAACAAACCAACGGACAATCACACTTTTGCATAAAATTTATAATATGGGTAATGATTCTTCAAAAAAATTACTTTTCCTAATCTGCCAAACTGACACATAGGTACATATCTACGGAATATGGAGCCAAGTCCTTTTCGATGACAACTTTATTTACATTTTATACTATGATGAAAGTGGGGAGTAAAACTTATACACCTTTTATATCTCCTAAAAGGCACCATGGTCCAAACTTCATAGTCGCTTCGTTTTTTATAAAATAACTGTCAGTTTTTATAAAATAACGAAGCACGTGCTGGCCCTCTCTCTATAAACTTAGCTTTATTTAGATAATGACATACGGTTGAAATTACCATAGTGAAAACTAATTGCAGAGGAGACGGGAGATTCAAAAGGCACGCCTCGCGCGGTTTCCCCTCTGTCAATGTAAATAAAGTTTGGTTTGAGTTGTTATGAAAATTGACGTTGCATCTCAACTTCGCTCTGTACAGGTGGGTGTTGGCAGTCTCATCAAACAAGATTCATAAATATTTAATCCGTAGTACTGTAATTTGTAATTTATCGCACGGAGGTTAATTAATTATGCCCTTTGGATCGTTAATGCCAAGCATTTTTAACGTTAATAAATATAACGGGTATAATAACATGAACCGTTTGTGTATTTATTTTACTTTGTTTTTGTGTAAGTTAAGTTTTTGTGTTGAAAATTATAATTTTTAAAATCCTACGTTGAGCTTTAACCTGGATCAAAGTAAATTACGAAGACATAACTTAGTTTATTACTTGACTAGATGATTTCTGAGACTTCGTCCGCGTAGATACAGGTGTCAGGTCTGAAAAGGTAGCTTATATTATTTCCATTCCCAGCCAAATCGGTTCAGACATTGTGGCGTGGAGAAGTAACAAAATACATATAAGTAGGTATATATACTATATAGTGGGTAAGTAAGTAAGAATGATAATATTCACTGAGGTATTATAGCAGGTATAGGATCCCATCACACTTCACACTAATATTATAAAGGCGAAAGTTTGTATGTGTGTGTGTGTGTGTATGTTTGTTACTCCTTCACGCAAAAAATACTGGACGGATTTGGTTGAAATTCGGAATGGAGATAGATAATATCCTGGATTAGCACATAGGCTACTTTTTATCCCGGAAAACCAAAGAGTTCCCACGGGATTTCGAAAAACCTAAATCCACGCGGACGAAGTCGCGGACGTCAGCTAGTATTTATTAAGGTGGCAACGCATTATGCTGCCGTGTATATAAATAAAGTAGCATCTTCGTAAATAAGATATTGACGGTAGAGAGCCTACGCATAGTGGCCTCCATATTCCGAAATGATTTACGAATACTTGTGCTTGGGGACTAGTTAACGGGGACAGCTGGTGTTGAGACACTAGTAATAGTTTACTGTACTAAGTATGGGCAGAGAGCTGTCACATTACTAGAACAACAATGTCCCGCAAAATTGAATTAAATTAAAGAGTTCCCATGGGATTTCGAAATACCTAAATCCACGCGGACGAAGTCGCGGGTATCATCTAGTCGTTTATAATTTCCATACGCATCATGGACTAAGAGCCAGCACGTGCAAGCCCTTCGCTCTTTTATAAACGCTGAAAGTTTCTCTGCGTATTGTTCTCAACACAGAGAGGAACGATCAGCGACTATGATGTTTGGATCTTGGTGGCTTTGGGAGATAGCAGGTAATAAATGTATAAAATATCTTACGTCAAAGATCTAATTTTTTTTAATATTTTATAGATGTGTACACTACACTGTACATGCAAGTAAACACAAATACCTACCTACAGCATTTGTTTATCTGCATAAGGGAAGATGTGATAATCCGCACTTACGAACGCAGCTGTGGCCTGGCTGTGGCATATTTTCCTAGGGGTTTTATCTAAATCACACTAATATTATAAAGGAGAAAGTTTGTATGTGTGCGTGTGTATGATTGTTACTCCTTCACGCAAAAACTACTTGACGGATTGGGCTGAAATTTAGAATGGAGATAGATTATACCCTGGAAAATCAAAAAGTTCCCACAAGTTTCAAACCAAAACGTATAAATATCGCTCACCCTACTTTGAAATGTCACTGTTCACACTAAGATGTAATATTATATTACATCTCAGTGTGAACAGTGACATTTTTTTTTTTTAAAGAATTCAATTTCAAAGTAGGGTGAGCGACATTTATATATTATACTAGCGACCCGCCCCGGCTTCGCACGGGTGGACAATATCACGAAAAATGCTATTTATTTTCCGGGATAAAATATAGCCTATACGGATTCGGAAGAATCCCTCTAAGTAATGGTAAAAGAAATTTTGAAATCGGTCCAGTAGTTTTTGAGCCTACTCAATACAAACATACAAAAATACAAAAATACAAAGGTTTCCTCTTTATAATATTAGTATAGATTATATTTCCGTAGTTTGAAGGCAACTTTTGAGAATCTGTGTGGTGTTACGTCATGTATGGTTGTGACTGCATAATATACAGGAAGTAATTACTCATTTTGACTTTTTCTTGGCAAAGTATCGCAAAGTTTATTGTTATTTCTCGTATAATCAGCTTACACAATACAATTTCGAAAGGAGGTTGTTTACAAAAGAAATTATACACGGTTCACTGGTTCAAATCCGACTAGAGCGTAATATCGATGGGTCTGATATTTGAAACGTAAGTACGGGTTTTGACCATGAGAAAATTGTTATGAGAGCCAACAGTTTCTAGAAATAGGTACATGCATTCTAATGGCTAGTTCGGACTTTCAAGAAAACGCGCGATGCATGCAGTTATGCAGCGTTTCCGTAGTCGTACGGATTCATAAAGCTGAGTTTTATGCACTGTGATAACAATTACCTATTTCATCTATAAGCATTTTTCATGAATACTGTCTATCTTTGCTGTACCTATGCTACTCCCTTTACAACCTCTCGCACTGCCAAGGGTCACTGGTAGAGATCTCTTGTTCCCTAAGTGCTTAGATTCCATATGTTAAGTTCCCTATGTTAAGTGCTTCCCTGTCCACTTTTTCTTTCTTTTTGTCTTTATTGTTACAACTTTTTGGAACAAATAAATATAAATTACTGTGATGTTGGCTGGTATAAACTGTTCCGTGACCTTAACTGTCTGATTTTTACTTACATCCGTGGAAAAACAGTGCAGGCTGGTTAAAAACCGAGTATTTCGTCCTACCTCCCTCCTGCGCAGTGATAAGCGCTGTGGTCTTTTTAGTGGGAGGTCTCTGGTTCGATTCTCGGCAGAGGTTTAGAAGTTTATAATTTCTGGTCTGGTCTGGTGGGAGGCTTCGGCCGTGGCTAGTTACCACCCTACTGGCAAAGCTGGACCGCCAAGCGATTTAGCGTTCCGGTACGATGACGTGTAGAAACCAAAGGAGTATGGGTTTAATGAAAACTGCCTTAGGCACCCCTTTCAGGTTAGCACGCTTCCATCTTAGACGACATTATCACTTACCACGAGCTGAGATTGCAGTCAAGGGCTAACTTGTATCTGATTAATTAAAAAAACTAAATTTCATTTATGGATTCCAAGATGGTCATACATGTAATTCGTAAAAGTTAGTTTCATGTCACACAAACAAAACAATACCCCCAATTTTCCGGTTCACTGAAAAGTGAAAACTAAAACAACATTTGATTGAATTCCCGTGACCTATGTAAATCCAGTTCGACTCTTACAGAGCTTACAGGGTCAAATATATGAGTAGATTTGACCCCGTGTGGTCACGTAGACGCACTTTTTTTTAATTTAGATTTTTCTATTGTTAGAGGTATATTTTTACATGCCGGTTGCCTGAGGCGACTGTGGAACGAATCTAATAGTCCTAAAAAATCGGACAACTGCGAGTCGAACTCGCACACGAAGAGTTCCGTAGCATTCCGTACAGGAAATAACACTTTATTTAATTTTCATGGCAGCTATTTTGTAATTTTTATTGTTTGTTGTTATAGCAACCATAGAAATGTTCACGTTCTGTGAAAAATTCAACTCTCTACATATTATGGTCCACAAAATACAGTCCGCTAACAAACGGATGGGCAGCGGAGGCTTTAATAGGATCCAGTTGGCATCCTTCGGGTACGGAACCCAAAAAAAGACAATTATTTATCTTTATTTTTCTTGTTTTTTTTTTCTTGTTTTGACGTTTGAACAGTTGCTAGGAACATGTTATGGGGATTTCCTCTTTGATGTCGGAGAAATCTACCCGGTTTCCTTCAAATAACTACGTTCTTAGTGTCATCTTTTTTAGGGTACCGGAAAACCCCATTTCGAAAACGGAGCCCTATTAATGTCACTCTGCTGCCAGCCCGCCCAATGCCCGCCCGCCTAAATCAGACTTTCCATCATCATCATCATTATGAACCGATAGACAGCTGGACATAGGTCTCTCATGCCACGGACTTTTATCGTCTAAATCCAGTAGCTCCTTTTATGTCGTCGTCGTTTCAACGCTGCGCTTGCCGATGCGAGGACGCCCTTCACCTTGGGACCTCAACCAGACATACCAGCCTTTGAGATCTTTTCCTCCAACCGGATCCTAACCTTTGTTTTAAACTCAAAAGAGATCATGGAATGCAAATTACACTGTTGAAACAAGATTTCCTCTTTGAAAGAGCACGGAGCTAATTTGAAATGAAATGTTGAATCTCTACAGAATAATAATTGTTATAATAACTCGGACTCGAAATAACATGGAAGCAAAATACATAATAAGTAGTGCCCGTTGTAATAATAGACTGAAAATTACATTCAAACGTTGCTGAAAAATACGTAATAAATTAAATAGGAGTTTTAGATAATTTTTTTATTGCTAATTAGGATTGTGCTTGATGAATGATGACAATGATGCCTTATATTTAGTAATAACTAACTAAGCCCGCGACTTCGTTTTTATATACCCCGGGCGATCTCTTTGGTTTTCTGGATTGTACAGTTTCTGTGTCCGTATTCAAGATGCATGCTATCTCACTCAAATTGCGCCAAAATCAGTTTAGCTATTGAATTGAGTCGTGAAAATGTCGAGCCACATTTTCACATATTTTATAATTAACTAGAATATGGTGTGCAACTTTTACCGTATACCATACCGTATACCGTAACCGTCGGATTAAATGCTCAATAAAAGTTAAAAGTAACCGTGACGGAGTAGTGAGTGGGTTTGCTGATCGATACGATGCGATTCCGATACGGCTCGTTGGACGAACGTAACAACAAAGTCACATTTTATTTTATTTTTTTATTTATACCAAAGAGTAAAAATATTGTGTAGTACTACCATTAGGTACAATATCTTTTTTAAGTACTTTAAACCTGTTAAAAATAAGTGTTGGACGGAGGGGTTACGTGATCGATGTGATACGATTCTTTAGTATTGTAGCAATTAATTAGGTGAAGTTAAGAGTTAAATTACCTAAATGGTATTCTTAGCAAATGTGAATGACATTAAAGTTATATACGATGGTAAGTTAGTCGGTGACTTGACTCAGGTGGTTAGTCAAAATAATGTCTAATATATAAACAGGCTAACTTGTTAGGGGTACGGGACAGTCATAATAAAACACATCGGAAGTCGGAAACCTGCGCTATGAGTTTAAATTACGAACTTGCGCGTTGCTAGAGCCTTGACATTCTTATAATCCTTATATTGGTCTACAGCAGCTCTGCATGAGATAAACATTTTTTTTTTATATGAAAGTTTCTGGAGTTAGTAGGTCACAATATACGTATACACGTATGATGTATCTGATAAATTGCCTACTCTATGTTCTCACTATACACTACGATAACGGCACGATTGGATTCCTCGGGTATAGTAGTAATTAATGGGTTACAATCACTTCCAATGCTATTGCCACATTCGCATTTATTAGTCAATCATTGGGAAAAAAGGTTACTATTACTGCTTTTACTATTTTTAACCCCCGACCCAAAAAGAGTCGTGTTATAAGTTTGACGTGTGTATCTGTGTATCTGTGTATCTGTCTGTGGCACCGTAGCGCCTAAACTAATGAACCGATTTTAATTTAGTTTTTTTTTGTTTGAAAGGTGGCTTGATCGAGAGTGTTCTTAGCTATAATCCGAGAAAATCGGTTCAGCCGTTTGAAAGTTATTGTAACTTTCACTTGTCGGGGGTGTTATAAATTTTTAATTTACACTTGTTATAACATGTTTTTCACTAACTTTAGAGTATAAGCTTATTTAATAAGTAAGTATTTACTATACAGAATTCTCGAATTTGCTTGAATAAACTTTAAAACGTCAACTTTAGTATCGCTTCGCAACTTTTCTACTTGCCACCTAGGTCGCACAGCGCACTTGACACCGAGTTAGGGCAGAATTATGTATTATCCCTTATTTACTTCTTAGTTACTGTAATTTATAAATTAATATTTTAACATAAACATTTATTAACAGATGTAGGTGTAGTATCTATCACCTATTTCATTTTACATAGAATTTTTACATGGTCATTTGTTATTATAGAAAGCTAATTTATATCGATGCTTACAGCCATTAAAATGATTTAAGTGCTGATATTGCATCCCCTATATTGCCCTAACGATTCTTTTCTGGTTTCTAGGTTAGAAACAGATACCTACGACTAATGTATATTGTTTCACGAAACAATTGCGAGAACTAACTTTATACATGTATATAGATACCCCCGCTGCCACCAAATAGATCGATACATTACCCACTGCGCAGGTTCAAGGTGAAAGCTCTTTTTTTACGCCAACTGTATCTACCTTGTATACGTAGGTACGTGTATATGCTATAAAAAGTTATGTGCTAACACTGCTGTTCAAAAGATTCTGTAAAAAATTAACTGTTGTGATTTCCTCGTATCGATGCATTACTCAGGTATCAATAGTAACTTGAAATTTTACAAATTTTACGTCCTATATCAAGGTTTTTCTCTCGCTAAGAAAGGATTTACTGAAATTCCACCGAATTAAGGTTAGACTAAAGATAATTTCTATTTTCTATCTATTATAAAAATATTTTAATTTTTATCAACAAAGTTATTAGAAAACGCTTCCAAGTTATCTTGAAAATCCAATTTATAGTTGGTGTCTATTTACAAAAATAGTGATAAAAATGTTCCCCTGAAAATAGTCAAGATGGTAGACTATTACAGGCGTCGAGTCTCAAAGAGGGTCGCCTTACAAAGTTTACTTCATAGCTGTTCTATTGCAGAGAACTTTACTGAAAACGAGTAGTTTAAGTGCAAACATCTGTACAGATATCCAAGGTGCAGAACGATGCTATACGAGGGGTCTATTTTAAGATTTGGCGCTCTGGGCCAATAAGGATTATGTCCCCATAAATTAACGAAGAAAAACTTGATCATTCGGTATTAAATTATTGAAAATCATTTCTCAGACTTGCTAGGTGATTCGCTAAATCGGTGTCTAAAACTGAATGATACCACACGGGCGCAATAAACGCGCCACACATGCCTAACACACGCGTGTCACACGCGCAACACACGCGCCACACACGCATAACAAACGCTCCACGCACGCTCAACAAATGTGCCATACACACGCGCAACCAACGCACCACACTAAGTTTTTTTATGCATAACACCATTAAAAGTTAAAATATGTACCTTAGCTACCTTAATTGGACGGGACCTTCGTGTTCAAAAGTAATTAACTGCAACTCATTATTACTTCGGAAAATCGATGGACGGTAAGGTCCCAAGGTGCTAGAGTGGCGACCCTGCACAGAAAACGAGCGTCGATGGAGACCTCAAATAAAGATTTTAAAAAACTCAATAAAGAACTCAGTTATCGTTGTATATATAGAAGCAGGCGTTATTTTGCGGAAGTACATGATACAAGAAACCAAAAGCTTAATTCGCTATAATCCGCCAAACCAATGAAATTCACTTTGCAATTAGGCATTGTAAGGTCTACATCTCCTGAGGATGCTCCGGTGTCGAGGCGAAACGTGCGTCGAGTGGTGCTGGGATTTGTGTGGTGCTGCGTGGTGGTGGTGCGTGTGGCTTGCTTGGTGGCCGACTTTTCCTGCATGTTTATCAGTTGCATGTCGCATGCTGCATGTTGCACCATACAGATTTCTTTGGTTTGGCGGATTATACCAAATTAAGCTTTTGGTTGCTTGTAACTCAGTCATCGGCTAAAACAAAAGTACGAACCTCGGAGCGTACCCCAGCCGGTCCTTACCCGCGCAGGGCGTAGGGTAATCGTGTTATCCCGGTGTTGTTCTTCTAGCCGGGATTTCACTGGAGAGAGCTCTGCCTTGGCAATACCTAAGCCAGATTTATCATTTTTTTTAATTATTATATAGGTACTTATGTGCTTATATTATGCTATGTGTGTCAAACGATCTTTCTTCCTATCAGAGGTTTACGAGTACAACATTAGGTACAGTTTTTTCACAAACAAAATATTAGAACAAAACTTTAAGCACCGATTTCTTGAAACTGCCTTATCTGACACTGCCATATTAATTACCACGGCTGTCCATAAGTAAGGGAATCCTTAAGTATTATAATTATTTTACCATCATTATAAAGAAGTTTTGCTAAATTCCAAGTCTTTGTAAATAAAATATAGAGTACAGAAGATACTTCTTAATGGTTAACGGATACTTGTACTTCGACCTTCCTTTACATGAACTGAGAACTGGCGGAAAATTATAAGATGGTATTTAATAAACGCTGAAAATAAAATACCTACTTTTAAGACGCCTTCAAGTCCAAGTATGACAACGTTCTTTACGTTGCCAATAACCTTTGTCGCCGTTCTCGTGGATTTAGGTTTTTTAGAAATCGTGTTGGGATTTCTTAAATCCTTTTTTAGCGGGGGGCATTTTAGGAAAACCTACATGTGAAATCTGAATTTTCTGCACCCAGTGATCTGAGCTGTAACGTTGACGTCTTTTTGTTATGATATTAGTATTAATATATATTTACGCACCTTACGTTTTACGTAAATTATATTATTAAGTGGTGATCCACCCATGGCTTCACTCCCGTAAGTATTTTAAAAAATCTGGCCTTATTCCTCGACTGCATTGTAAGGGAATTGCTGTGCGAAAATTCAGGGTTTCGGCTGGGCATTAATGAGTCAGTCAGTATAGAGTCAGGAGTCAGGACTTGTCCTTATAGTGTACTAGATGATGACTTCGTCCGCGTGGATTAAGTTTTTTTTTAAATCCCGTAGGAACTCTTTGATTTTCCGGGATAAAATGTTGTCTATATCAGTTTCCGGGATGCAAGCTATCTCTGTACCGAATTTCATATAAATCGGTTAAACGGATGGGTCTTTAAGAATCCGTTTGATTTTCTGAAAGAAGAACTGTTTGATTTTCCGAGATATAAAGTAGCCTATATCCTTCCCCGGGATGTAAGCTAACCCTGTACCACATTTCATAAAAAACCGGTTAAACTGTTGGGTCGTGAAAAGCTAGCAGACAGACAGATAGAGACATTTTCGCATTTATAATATGGATGAGGCAAACTTCACAATGAAGCATCTTTGATTTTCAGCCAGCTCCTCGATTAATTTATAAGTACACTTGTTGTTATTGTGAAACTAAGCAGACATTTAGGTATGCGTGCTTCAAAATTCATTACTACTTACCTAAGTAAGAAGTTAACAAAGCTTTTGAGAGTTTTTAGGGTCAAAGGATAGGTCATAGGAGCTATTAGACTTGATAACACATCTTCTTGATTCTCTTATTTTTTTTAATACATAAAGAAGGAACTAATCTATTTTTTTTTAATTACTTAAATTCCGATCTTCCACCTTGAACTTTATGTCCAATCTTCAAATAGCGGAGTTTAGAACATGGACATTTTGGATTTTAACAACAATTTTTTCTGTAACGTATAGTAGTCCCGTCGCAAGGAATTTCATAAAAAACACTCGACGGAAGCCAGGGTGGATTAGCTAGTCGACCGATAAAAAAATGGCTAGCCATATTCTGAAATGGCATGCTTGTACCTCGACATACAATGAAAATGACATCTTGCTAAAAATCTTCCTGAACTAGCTGTAAATCAAGAAATGAAATAAGTCCGTTGCTTTTTTTCACCGAGGGCAAGACGGCAAAGCAATTACATCCAGAAATTGCCAGAAAATAGGCCAATTTTGAATGTTGTCAAGTACGTACTTATAATATAGAATACTTATAGTACCATCTAGGTAAAGAAAGATCACTCCGCAGACGTTGAAAAGCGATTCTTGTTACAACGCATTATACTTAGTGCAATTCAACTCTCACAGTGCTGCGTGTCTAAAATACGTCTCTCTTTCTATCGCGTACTTAGCTCTTATCTCTTATCTCACACCTTCAGAAAAGATAAAAGGTACCATCGAAGGAGAACGCCGCCATTGGTATATTTGAGCCCAGCTATGGTACACCGAAAAGCTAAGCGTTGGCAGACCCCAACGACCCCCAGACAATATCAGACCAGTCATAAGGAACCTCTGGATTCAGGCATCGTCAGGCCATGAAGTGTAGACGTCCCTACAAGAGGCCTATGTGTAGTAAGTATCGGTTGATGTCGTTTATTTCAATGGATATTTGCTTTATTGGATTTGGACTCAACTAAGAGGAGGTGTGATTATGTTTATCCAGGCATAATTTGGATTATGCCATACTAATTACACAAAGCATACTATAATTGTTAGGTATGTTGTCGGTAACGGCATTTATGCTTAGTTAAACGGATATGTTAGCCCACAAGCGTGAATATTGTGGTTTCAACGGCCAGACGACAGGCGTAAATAGCTAGGTCTCTTGTAAGAACTTTCGCAGAATAAGGCTGTGCCCAGCGGCTCCCAGGTAGTTGCTTGAAATTCTTCGATGAATTACTTTGTGGATCTATAGAAAACTTTTCAAGGATAGCTCTTCATCTCCCGCTAAACTCATACACATTTAGCGAACTTTCTTATCCAGTATCCTGCTTAATCTTATAATTAATGTGAAAGTTGTTAGTTGGTTCAATCATGCCACGAAGCCGACGTATTTTTTTGCATGAATCTAAGTTAGTTTAAGATCTGGACTAACATGTCTACTTTTTATCATCAAAAATACTAGCTGTATTTCCGCGCTGGACAGCCAGGTTGATCCTTCGCGCAAAAAATGAGCCAGCCATTCTAATCATCACTAGATGAAGCTATTACTATAATTGAACAACTTTTTACTTTTAACATACTAAATGCCTGCGTTTATTAAAAAGAGGTAGGTATGAGTAATGAATCTTTCAGTAATGGTTAGGTTAACGCAAAAAGTTTTAGCAAATTGTGTAATGTGATCATGTTGCCGATGTAACCAGCTTAATTGCGTGTTAAAAAGACAAAACATGATATATTACGTGATCCTTTGATGTTATAAAAATAATGATAATTTATAAAATTTTATTTTTAGTATCAAACTTACTTAATAAACGGAATACAAATTACGAGATTATCATACCGTGTTCAATCACCTAATTGCTTAAAAGGCACATATTTAATACCTAACTCCGAGAGTTAGAGGTCTGTGCTCAGGATTGTACCCCCGACCTCCCGAATATGAGGCTGAGCCTTAAAAACCGGCCAAGTGCGAGTCAGACTCGCGCACCGAGGGTACTGGAATCGTATTTTTTATGCGTAAAAATTAAGAAAACTGTTTTAGAATGTACAAGTAAAGCCCATTCATATGATACTTGGTTTATTAATCTTACTTTGAAAACACTTATTTGTTCATGAAAACATTTAATTTTTTTTTGTGATGTAACTACAAATTCACGGTTTTAGGATTTTTCCCCTTACGAGTGCTATAAGTACATACCTACCTGCCAAATTTCATGATTCTAGATCAACGGGAAGTACCCTATAGGTTTCTTGATAGACGACAGACAGACAGACAGACAGACAGACAAATAACGAAGTGATCCTAAATTACACCGCTAGAACACTAGATTATCACCGCTTTTTGTATTATTAAAATATTTTGTTATTAAAACAGTTATTTATATTACATTCAGAAGATAAACAAATTTTATAGTTTTAATATAAAATTATTCAGTTTATTTCACTGATATTTTATAGCACTGAGTAATAATTCTTGGTTTAGTATCTCTAGCTAATGTCATGAAATTTTTATTGCCGTGATGCGTACAGCGATAGCTTGGTCGTTTCTTAATTCTATGAATAAATTATTAAAAAAATCATATCTATTAATTTACGAACTAAGTACATAACAATAAAATGATCTTTAGATCTGAGTTACTAGTATGATTTTTCAAGTAACCTTCTTGCATAAATCAGCCAGTAACCATGGACGGAAAAAATCAAAGCAATAAAAAGCATAATAATTATAATCCATACTAATATATTATAAATGCGAAAGTGTGTCTGTCTATCTGTCTGCTCGCTTTTTGCAGTCCATTCGTACAAAAGATTTCGACGAAATTTGGTACAAAATAGCTGGCATCCGGGGACATAGCCTCATAGGCTACTTTTTGTCCCAGAAAATCAATGAGTTCCCGCGGGATTAAAAAAATCTAAATAAATGCGCGCGAAACCGCGGGAACCATCTAGTAGCTACCGTAAAAATCTAGGTAAGTATTAAGTAGAAGAGTAAAACTTGCTAACTACAATATTGATCTTTGTCAGCTCTACCTAGAGAATCAAGGCAACTTTAACAATTATGAAGGTTCGTTACCTACACATAAAAAAGACCCGAAACTTTTCTTAGTGAAAATAAAGTTTACTTTTTACTGCTCGAGATGTCATCATGTCAATTTACTAAAAGCCTCGAGCCATGGAGTGGTTTTAATATGTAGATACGTTGTCTCCTACTCACTGTTCGCGTACATCGTTTCAACTGATTTGAATGCAAATTGGTTGAAGACCGTACTTTCCTACGCGTTTCTTACTTTTTTTCAACAATATCGCGATACAATTCCATTTAAATGGATATTTATGTGCCAAGATTGCCATGCAACATTTTTTTTATACAAGATTTATATAAGTATCAAGTTGGTACCTACTTAGGTCAATGCGAAAGTGTCTTTCTGTCTGTCTGTCTTCTAGCTTTTATCGGTCCAACAGTTTAGCCAAATTTGATGAAATTTGGTAAAGAGTTAAGCTTATATCCCGGGGACGGACATAGGCTACTTTGGAAAATCAAACAGTTCCCACGGGATTCTTAAGGGCTTATCTGTTTAACCGATTTGTATGAAAGGCATTCCGAACCAGTGGTAGATGCTTTTGACGATTCAAAAGTACTTGTCAAAGTCTTATTGAATAAATATTTTTTGAATTTGAATATGGTTTAAACATAGCGTTCGTCCCAAAAATCGACATGGGCTACTTTTTATTCCGGAAAATCAAAGACTTTCCACGGAATTTTTGATAATCTGAATCCACACGAACGAAGTCGCGGAAACCAGTTAGTTATAAATATATTCTCCTATGTTCAATGCGACTCTTTCGCGTATAAATAACTTGAACAAAAGTGAAAAGGCACGCATCGAACTCTATAAATACACAAAGTTAGGCATCCCACAGACTGCAGATACTGAAGTTACTGAAGTTATAAACAAAGAGTGGCTGTTATTGTACGCCAACAATAGCCGGACTCCATTACAGTCCGTGCCATTTGTGGCCAGTATTAGCCAGTCTCTCACACAACTGACGTCTTTACAAAGTTATACTTTTGTTTCCGATGTGCGCTTTATCTTTGCTGTGGTGTATTGTGGCTATTATTACTGCAAGGTCATGGTATTGTCGCAAAAGCAACAACTTACAATAATTTACCTACGACTTCAAGAGGAGTGTATTCGTAGCGCGTTCCATACAAACCTTACAAACGACTTTACCAGATGATGCCTGAGTCTTATGTTGAAATCTATAGTGAACACTTTATCTTTGTTTAGACATAAGTTTCAGTAAAACGAGACAGATTTACGCTAACGGTATAACGCTGTCTCATTTTAACAGTATCTGAAATCTGAGCAAAGTCAAAGTGCTCTCTATAGATCTCAGCTTAATAGTGCGCGTTGATTCAGGCTGTTTAATAATGCGTGGTAACTTTTTGATTAACCTATCTTTAACTGTAGCAAATAAATAATACCCATGATTTCGCCTACGTGGATTTAGGGTTTTTCAAGAGTCCCATGGGAACCCCCTTGGTAAACGTTCAGGGTTAAAATTCGCCGACTTTTGCGTCGGTGTCATGAGGGCATAGCTGAAACAAAAATAAATGATTTAGTGATAAATTAAAAGTGTAGATACGTACTTACCTAGTAATAATTTAATAAAATAAGTTATAGTTAAGTAAATTCAATCAAACGTACAGGATATTGAAGGGCCCTAAAATATATATATCACGCGGTTTTTTGGGGAGAGAAAAATATGATACACCCATTAAATACACCTTTACTTATAACATGTGGCCCCAAAGGTTGACGTCTTCGTTTCGTCTTGAGTAAAAAAAAACACTAAATAATATACCTACACTGACACAGATATACGACTTACTTTGTAAGTCGACGCTTTGAGTCAATCTCAATATCGCCACTCGATCGTTTTATTGAATGCTCATTGCTCACACATAATAAAGGTAGTGCCATAATATTGACACACATACATTATTAAGTACCTACTACAACTTTCGCATACTTTATTAGAAAAGGTTGTAAAAGTATAATAATACGAATTTCCAACCCCTATTTTACCCATTTAGGGGTTGAATTCTCAAAAATCTTGCTTTGCTTTTTTCATCATTGATATCTGTAGGTATGCCAAATTTCAGCCCCATCTTTTCAGTACTTTGAACTGCGCAATCAGTCAGTCAGTAAATTAGTCACCGTTTCCTTTTATATATTTATATTTTAGATAACCATACCTAAATCTCTTCACCTTCACCTAGTCACATAGAGTCAAATAGAGATACCATGTGGTCAGATAAATACTCTGACCTGATGGACAACAATGACAACGGTTGTTTTGCGCTTTTCACAGGGTTTCACCACTTTCACGTCGCGATTTGCACACGAGCGAAGAGCGGGCATTAAAACAATACAATAACATTTTTAGCACACTCGTGTATGTAAAAATGGAATAAAAAATACCTACAAACATTTTTTTACAACTGGTACAGTAAAACAAAGTTTTTATAAACCATAGCGCACAAACACGTTCAGTTTCACGTTTGTACATATTCAAAGAGAATAATACTTTTTCTATGGCATAGGTAATGCTTTTTCATTTGAATCTAACTTTTTTAAGGTAGGCTGAATTCTGAAATAGAGATGGTTTACCGGGTTCACTTTAATGCCTTATCAAGCATAGAAATACAAGAAGGAGGATTCCTATACGGATAATCAGAATCTCGATCATTGATTTCGATCGCGGACTATGATTTATAGAGACTTATTATTATCATAGGACATGTAGGTAAGTACTATACATGCGAATGTGCGTTTATTGGTTTTAATATCCTTCAATCGCGCCACAACAGAGCAACGGATCGGCGTGATATTTGCATGGACATAGTTAAAGACTTGGAGAGTGACATAGGCTACTTTTTTACCCTCCGACCCAATAAGAGGGGTTTGACGTTTGTATCTGTGTATCTAGCTGGCACCGTAGCTCCTAAATTAATGAACCGATTTTAAGTTAGTTTTTTTTTTTTGTTTGAAAGGTGGCTTGATCGAGAGAGTTCTTGGATTATAGCTAAGTACACTTAGCTATAATCCAAGAAAATTGGTTCAGCCGTTTGAAAGTTAGTTCTTTTCTAGTTACTGTAACACTGTGGGGGGTGTTATAAATTTTTAATTTACACTTGTATCCTAAAAAGCTCCCACGTTCAAAATTCTATTTTTATCTGAAACAGTAAGGAAATGAAAACATTTTTTGTCACTAGTAATAGAAAAGGAAAGTAAATGAAGCAATTCGTCCGACTCTCGCCTTCGCGGCATCTAGACAACGATATATTAAGAGTTATGACGTTTTATAATGTACATGTAAGGGCACTCGGTGCATAGAATTGAGGCATTTATTTTGTAACTAGCAACATTTTATCAATAATAAAATATACGCAATGAAACAAGTTTGTTTCATTCATCACCAGAAAGCATCCTTTTGTCCAACACTACTAAGAAGCAGACACTCATATAAGTCATACAGTAATCATACGAGTAAATTCTTTTAACCGACTTTAAAAAAGGAGGAGGTTTTCAATTCGTCGTTTTTTTTTTATTATTCACTAGTAGATGCCTGCGAGTTCACCCGTGTGGATTTAGGTTTATAAAATCCCGTGGGAATCCTTTGATTTTCAGGGTTAAAGAGTAACCTATCACTCTTGAAATTTCTTGTAGGTCTTTAAATAATGTATCCATGTAAAAAATTACACCGATCCGTTGCTCCGTTGCGACGTGATTGAAACAAACCAATAAACACACTTAAACTAAAAAACAAACACTAAGCAGTACTAAATTATTACATACTAGAGGATGTCCGCGACTTCGTCCGCGTGGATTTAGGTTTTTAAAGATCCCGTGGGAACTGTTTGATTTTCCAGGATAAAATGCCTATGTCAATTACAGGGACGGAAGCTACCTCGGTACCTTTCATACAAATCGGTTAAGCGGATGGATTTTTAGGAATCCCGTGGGAACTCTTTGATTCTCCGGGATAAAAGTAGCCTATATGTCCGTCCGCGTCCCCGAGATATAAGCTAAATTTCGTCAGAATCGGTTAAACTCTTGGCCGTGAAAAGGTAGCAGACAGACAGACAGACACACTTTCGCATTTATAATATTAGTATGGATATGCGTCATTTCACGCCACTCGTCTCTTACGAGGACTTGAAGGTCTTTATTATTATGCTACGTCAATTCGGTCCGCAAAATAACGTTCTCACCACAAAAACACCTCTATATATTTTCACTATGGTAAACTACGGAAATACGAACTTAAGATACAAAATAAAACGTATTCTATTTATGATAATGATGAGGCGATGTCTGAAATACAATAGAACCAAACGACTTGGGAAATCTACTTACATATTATTTTACTACGTAGGAAAACTCATTTTTATTGTTTTTTTTTTTCTCTCGTCTGGCTTCACAAAGATTAGCCAATGTCAAGTTTGTAGTTATTTGTAACAAGTTAGTTAAACTATACAAGTATGGACCTCGTCTGCGCCGGCGCTCGCCGACATACGCACGGCACCCCCTTAGAGTGCTTTCCAGTCAGTTTTAACAAAAAAAACACTCCAAAAAGGCAGAGCATGCCCGCCAGCTAACACCAACACAGACGAAGTCCTTTTTATTGTTTACTGATAAACTGTCACATAATTTAATGAAAAAATGGTATATCTAAGTAGCTTGCTACATGGTTTCTGAAGAAGCCCATTGTATTATTCATCCGGATCAATCCGACAAGCTAATAAAGAAAAGAGGCTATCACGGCTCTCTTAACCATTAGACTAGGCTACGCGGCTCAATTGTCTTATTAATAACTACATATTTCATTACCATTACTACTACCGATTAGTTCAACCTTTGAACTAGTAAGTCTTTTCCCCAGTAAGGCTGGAGTTCGCCGAAAGCTACATAAACAACGGTTGCTAAATCAGCTGGTTATTTCGGAACCGTCGTTTAAACAACCGTTTTAATATTTACTGTTCATCACGTAAAAGTGTAGCATGGTTACTAAATCGGCGGAACACCATCTGTTCTCAGCTACGCTGCTGCTACGAACGAACGCTAAAACGCAACGCGTTAGCGAAGACACATTGTCTTTACTATTCAACACAACAAACTGTGACGCCTATATTTAGGAGCATAAAATAAAATACTTTCAACTGGAAAAGTACAACGACACTATGGGGAAGATAAACTACACTATTGTTCTAAATTTTGCCAGGTAGTAACCGTCCCAAATTTACAACTTCGGGGCCCCGAACGTCACAGTCATGATCATGTGTCCTGCACGTGTTGGACTGTTGATTTTTTGCTGTCGTGTTGCCGTAATTATTTGTGCGTGCATTTAAAGATGATTTTAAGAGATTCTAGTGTTTAAAATAATTTCAATATTAAAATGGAGGGCCAAAAATGTGTACAAGTGATTTTTCAAGTGACGACAAGCGCATCAGTTCGGAGTTGGTTTTAAAATATCAAAATATAGTGGAAAGTAAGATAAGTAATTATTTCCAACCATTACATTAAACACTTGTTGCACGCTCCTGAAATGAACAACGCAAAGACAAATCAAAATAATCTAAATTGATCTGCACACAAAGGCACAACAGATGTAAAAATGTGGGAACCCCGGTTAAACGACCCTTCCGAGCTCGGTTAGGTAAAACGGCCGTTTTAGGGCTGCAAACCTCGGTTAGGTGCTGGTGAACAGTAAAAATCACTTAATCAGCCGGTTTTCTAATAATCAGCCGTTTTAAAAGTCGGCGAACTCCACCCTAAGTAGTTCAACTGCATTTAAGTAAGAGTTGGTCTACTGTGACCAAAAGGTTGAACTCAGGTACTTGGTAGTGCTGAGTTCACAGAAGTTGATTAAATTAAAAAAAAACTGAAAGTCATAATGACAGAGTTTTAGGGAGCCCGTTTTCACTAAACCTAGGAGTCGCCTAAATCGGATGCAAGAGAAAGACTTTGTTATCACTTTACTATGTTTTTCAACACTTTTGCAACACAGAGAGTTATACTACTGCCTACTAATACAAAGCTCGCTGTTTCCCGCGCGTCTGAAAACTAAACCTGAATTGATTGAATACCAGCGCCCCACGTAAATTCGTTTCCGATTCGTAGACTTTTTGATTTGGGTGTCGCACGGTCACGTTCGAATTTTTTTCGAACGAGATATTTCGCTATTGCAGTTTTTTTTATTGTATTTGCTCCTACTATATACGCGCGTTCTTTGTTAAGATAGTTGTAAGAAATTACCTATTGTTTTTTGTAATTGTTTAGTGAATCTATGGTAATTCTTTTAAGAAAATAAATTATCGAACGGTAAATCGCAATGCCAATAAAAAACAGGTCAGGCAAGTACCTATGTACTGATAATTATAGCCTTACAATATATGACGAAAAAACGCAATTTTTTTTAAGTTTGTAACGAACTTTTGTGACTATGAATAAATAAATAAAAAATGTTTTAAACTGATTTTAATACATTAATAATGGGATTAAATACCAGTAGGTCCCTAACCTACTTTAGAATTTTGTCTGATGCACAGAGAAACACCCAATAAAGTCTCAAAGGCCTCTGTTGGCGATGTTTACCGGGAAATTTGCATATCCACGTGTTTCGTATCATCTGTAGATATTAATTTGAGCTATCTGCATTTATATGATACGTGGAGACAGGTTTTGCAGATAGTAAAGGTAGACTTCCTGGAAGCTTTTTTTATTACTATCTTTCATTTAGAAATACCTCTACTAAGTTCATGTAGGATACTTTTTCTTTTTTCCTTTATTCATAATTCTTTTTTTCTGGATTCTTAAGAGCAAAAAATAGACAGCAGATCTATACTTACTTAAAATTATAAATGCGAAACTGTATCAGTATGTTACATTAATAGCAGGTCCATCCGTTTAACTGATTTTGACGAAAGTTGACACAGAGATAGCTTGTATCCTGGAGACGGGTACCTACTTTCATCAAGAATTCCCGTTGGATTTTCCAAAACCTAAATTCACGCGGATGAAGTCGCGGGCATCGTCTAGTGATGTTATAAGTAACTATGATATAGGCATATTTTTGTTCCGATTTGTATCGCAAATGTGTTTTCAAAACGTGTTGCAAGGGTTGAAACACTCGTAAGAAAGCGTTTGGATTAAGAATTAATAAGGCGATGCGTTACCGATAAAGTGCCAAAATTTATATGTTCACAAGCACCTTTACGATCTCATATGGGTTATAATGGGGCAGTAATGGAGGTTTATAAGTGTGAATCATCCCGTTTACGGCGCCGACGGATTATAAATTATTACCAGCGATTAATGATCGCGCGACGCATCGAGTGTGTTTTTCTATGCTCTCTAACCAGGGTTGGTATTGTTAGACTTCACACTAATATGATAAAGGCGAAAGTTTGTGAGTATGTGTGTGTGTATGTTTGTTACTCGTTCACGCAAAAACTATAGACGGATTTGGTTGGAAATGGAGATAGATAATATCCTGGTTTAGCATATAGGCAACGTTTTGTTTTATCCCGGAAAATCAAAGAGTTCCTATGGGATTTCGAAAAACCTAAATCCACGCGGACGAAGCCGCGGGTATCAGCTAGTTTCAAATAACTTGTCTAAAAACAAGTGTTACAAACATGTTTTGAATTTAAAAAAAAACAATTTTTTTTTAGATAATGATAATAGATCCTAATAGATGTTTTTTTTTTTCAACCCTGTCTCTAACCGACTATCCACTTACCTACATTTGTTCTGGATTCCATTCCCATCCGATTCCGATCCGAGTGAGGGAATAGAGCACAGAGTGACCGTTGGTATTGGCCACCGTGACCTGAATTCGATCAGGGAACATTATATTTTTAGGTGTATTTGTTAAAGTTTTCTGTTGTTTTTGCTCCTATAGCTGGGTACTCACTTGCAGGCTTTAACCGTAACAGAATTAAAAGTTAAAGAACGAAGTTAAAGATATTTTTCGAGATGTCCACAGCCATGGTAATAATATAGTAACAGCGAGTGAGCGAGCTGGCCTACCCGAGAGCGCTTTTTGGTTCGCGACAAAAACCGACAGTCGAGCACATCGCCGCCTTCGGCCAGTCGGTACTATTATGTATTCTGAGCTTCGGCTTGAAGCTTGCGAATCACGTCTGAACATTTTGGTTAGTTATCATCATCATGATCAACCCATCGCCATTCAGCTACTGAGCATGGATTTTTTCCCAGAATGAGCAGGGTTAAAACATTAGGGAAACACTCATACATGCTCATTTCCTCTCGATGTTTTCCTTTACCGTCAGATCAAGTGATATTTAATTGCTTAAAATAGCTCCGAAAAGCTAGGGGTGTGTACCCGGGATCGAACACTCGACTTCCCGGATAGAAGACATCTTAACCACTTGGATATTTTGTTAGTGATTCTCCCAAGTTTTAGATTTACTCATGGTTTGATTTTCATTATACCCATAAAAACCCCTTAAAAATTTAAAATTAAAAAACCGGTCAAATGCGAGCCGGGCCTCGCTCTTATAGGGTTCCGTACATAATTATGAAAATTATGTTTTGGGTGTATGAAATATTTACTCCACATGCCCGGGTAAGAAAAACAACTTTTTTCGACTACTCATTCATGTATTATCTGAAAAATTATTTTAATTGAATTTGTAATTGCATAATTAGTTTTGGGTCAACGTTCTACACCAAATACCAAAATTTAAGGTTTATAACTCATTTAGTCTCCGCGCTAGAGACCTGTGACACTCGAACAGACAGACGGACAGACAGACAGATAGCAAGCAGATTGATATCGATAGGACTCGGTTTTTATACTTTGAGTATGGAACCCTAAAATCCAGACACTTCGTAAAGATGATTTTTGGTAACAGTAGGTAAAGTGCAACAATTATACAGCTCGCTAGTGAGTACCCGGCTTATGAGTGTGTATTAAATTGTATTTAGAAAGTAATACAAGCAATCGCTCACGGTGTCAAGCTCAGATGTTAGAAAGTATAAATAATATGTTAATTCATCTGTTGTTCTCGTTTGTTACAGTCAAGTTTTCCTGAAATAAATTGCAGAGCCAAACATGTATGCTGGCTTTATTTCCTGTTTGCACGTGAACACCAAAATAATTGTGTTAGGTACTATATGTGTTTTACACGTAAATGCATATGAGTTACTGTACTTGAAGTAAGTATAGTAAAATAATTAAAGTAATTGATCAAATATTTAACAATTTTATTTGTCAACTAGCTCCTTTTTAGCTACATGATTTCTTTGTCTGATAATTTCTTAGTTGCTGCTTGACGTCGTTCGTTAATTACGGAATGAAATTCACTATGTTGTTTTTTGACTCCAATCCGCCCCTATGCAAAAACCATCATAGTTTTCAATCCGATTGTTTCGTTTCGGTAACGGAAATCCAAACAAAACATACCAAAACGGCAACATATTAGTATTCAATCTCACCATCTGTGTAATATTAATTCTACTTTGAACGGATAACAGTTCCTATGGCATGTCAAGATTTGATTACCGGCTTGGAAAGAAGATTCCACTGAGAAGAGCCAGCAAGATATCTTATAATCATTAGGAATAACTGTAGGAAGTTTCTTGAGCTAGTTTACCCTAGTTCTCAGAATAGACACATCACAATCGTTTAGTTAGGAATCTTCTAAGTTTAAGAATGCTTCGCTAAATTCTTATATATTATAATTGGTCGTCTTGGTTATATTTACGAGTAAGGTCTTATCAATTATTACGTCACTATAAAAGTCGGCAAACAGTACCTCTGTGCTTGATGATTGATGCAGGTTTTCAGGAATCAGTAGTTCGAAAAATAGATTCTAGTGAGAAAAGCCAATAAGAATACTCGTTTATGAATAACTTTAGGAAGTTTATTGAGCTAGGTTACCTAGTTCTCAGAATAGAAACTTCACAATCGTTTAGTTAGGAATTTTCAAAGTTTAAGAATGGTTTGCTATTCGTCTTGGTTATATTTACGAGTAGGGTCTTATTAAGTTTTACGTCGGTATAAAAGCCAGCAAACGATACCTCCGATCCATTCGTCGGCTGCCCACGTTCGAAGTTTATTTCCGACCAAGACAGGATGCTTCCGAATATGTAATAATAAACTGATGTTTCGAGACGGGTGAACTTATTCAGTAAACTAAGTAACTATTCAGTATTAGTAACTATTCAGTAAGTTAAGTATAAAAATTCAAGTGCGAGGACGGATTAGGGTCTCATTTGAATCGATTTGGATAATCACCTGTTTCAAAAAGAATGAAAAACGTTTGTAAAGTAATTTTTCACACCACTCGCTCCACAATGCCTAATTACTGATCTGTTATCTAAAGGTAAAGTACGTCATTACATTCCTATGACTTAGCCGGGCAGTAATGTTGTACTGAAATCCCATGGAGTATAATGTAGAGACCAAGGAGGTTGTAGTTCACAGAATACAATTACTCCAAGGAGTTTGTTTAATTGTCCAAGCTGCTATGGCTTTCTCGCTTCGACGTATGATAGCGTCCCTCTCACTCGCGAGATTTAAATTTTCTATCTCGCTTTGATGAGTGATGGCTCTCTTTAACTTGCCAGAAACACAGAAACAGAACGAGTCACACTGTTACTCGTTTTGGTGTTACTCGTTGGGAACCCACCAAGCCGAAAACGGCCCGACGTCGTCGACTGGGAGAAATTTGAATTTTAAAATTGCGTTTTTTCGTACCTAACCGAATGGCCGCCACGACAGCCGCCATCTTGAATTTTTAAAAACCACTCCCGTTCTGTCAAAATTCAGGATAATCGTAGATGAAACAAGAAAAAAATTACTATTTTCGATGTCCCGTTTTGGACCTGTGGCGCCGCGGTTCGAGGTCGAAAAATCCAAATTTTGAAAACGCTACGGCTCGGCCGCCATCTTGTTTTTCCAATTTTTTTTCTACTTTTTCTATTAATCGTTACAAAACGCAAAAATCGGTTGGAAAACAAAAGAGTTACAAAAATCACATCGGCCGCCATCTTGTTTTTCCAAAATGTCATAATTTTTCCCGCACCCAAACACATCTCCCGTACATCGTTAAATCATTTTCCGTCTCCTTCTAGGCGATCAATTTCTGTCAAAAAGACCATGTCGAAAATCACTTATTTCGATAAATTCCAGTGTTGCCAGTTCTCAACGACAAAAATACCCAAATGTCATTTGTACAAGCAAGACACGTGGTCGTTTATACTCAGATTTCGCAAAAAGTCAGTATTTTAATTTTTTACAATTTCACGAAAATCTTGATATTTCCCTAAAAATGGGGTAAATATTTTCCACCAACCTATACTTCTAGTTTATACGTACAATCGCTTCGTATCCGTGAGGATTTCCCCACGTATAAAAAAATAAAAGTTAGGTTAGGTTAGGTTTAGGTTCTCATTTTAACAACGTGTTTTATTACAGAAAGCATTATTTTTATCCATCCTTTATCAATCATCCATCCCTTATCCATCCTTTATCACCATCTTTAGCCAATTTGAAACAGTTATATCGCCATTTGTATGATATCTCATGTCGTTTTATGGGTATTTCTTATATCAGGCCTTGTCACATCTACTAAAATTGGGTGCCAGCTATTTAGCTGCCATGATGAGACATTGACTCGGTATGGCAATAGAATATAATCGCCATATCGATCTCCAAGTTTGATATCTGCTTATCTTTCGCAAGTTACCTATCTGTTTCGGACAGTAGGAAAATTCTACTGAAGGTAGGTATCAAAAATTACTGACTAGCGCATTTTTACCTTTTAATATGAGTACGTACGTCGTACATATTGCTGGAGAACTCCCCAGTAGAACTTTCCGAACCGTTGGTAGAGTCTATCAGAGCCATAAGTCTGCCTACATATTATAATACGCGACAGGTTGGGACGGCAATTGGGGTATGAGGCGGGGAGACGCCCCGTAAACCGGCACGTCACCCGCGCTTACCCGCAGCGGGTTAGCGCGGGGCTGTACGGGTGAGTGGGAGGTCCCCACCTCGGTTGCCATCTCAGCCTGTCGCGCACTATTTGAGTACAAGATTAGCCTTATACTCAAATCTATGTACTTACTACGTAGCAATTTTAATTTTATATTTACAAAAATCCTTTTAAATTAATTACCCGGGTAATTTTACCCGCACTTTTTGAGGATTGAACGCACGATCTCCAAATAAGAGGTCGACGTCTTAGCCACTACGCTATCACCCCTCTTCATACAGATCCATAAGAAGTAGATATATTAAGTAGGTAGAAGTACAATTTCTAGGAGCCGTGTCATCAGTATTTTACCCTAGCGCGCGCTTTGTGTGTTGCACTCTTTAAAGTAGGTAAATAACTAATTTATTCGTACTTTGTAAGGTTCCGTTTGAACTGCATTGAACGATTGTTTATTTCTAATTGCTCGCAGGCTTTCGAGGAAAAACTTAGATATTACTTATTTGCGAACAGTTTTACAGGTTTCGGTAGAGAGAAATTGAGTTTTATAAATAGGTTTTATAACATAGCTCTAAAGTCTATTTACTCTGTGATAGTTTTTTTTTATTTAAAGTTATTATAAACTTACTTTTAAAGTTCTTTCTATTATAAATATATAATATAATTAATGTAGGTAAATAAATAACCAATAATAAATAATAATTAATATTCCTATTAGTTATAGCCGTCAAAAAGACCACCCCTGGTTGCCCCTGGACCAAAAGTGCCCATCAAGCTGGCAGCATTGCCCCGCTGAATGGCGATGGACAACCTTTGGACCAGGTAGGCCCCAGAGCGTGGATCGCAGCCTCTTTCTCTTCAAATTATTATTACAAATACCTATAAGGTTCTGACGGCTGAATCCACGTATTAGTCGGCGTAGCCCGACTAGTTTCGAACCCCTCCAGGGTTCAATGGTTTTACTCTGCAGGTGGGCATTACGACTAAGATTTTATTTATTCTAGAATTTACGAGTGTCGCTGAGAGCTATCGGTCACTATCAGTGGTACAGATTTTACTTAAACTATGATTGAGATAACCTTGGTGCAATTTATTGGCTTATTGTTTCCAAGATAAAACTTTGTGTCTTATTTGACGAACATACTGTTAGATGTCAATTAGCTGCTTAGTAAAGAAGCTTATGTTCACAAACTTTACAACAGATTAGAGAACCGACCAACAGTTGGAAACTTTGTCTTTAGGAATTAGTCAGTAAGTTAATATATCATGGATAAGCCAGGAATTGATTTTGGGACGGGAATACCAATCAAATTCAAAATATTATTATTCAATTAAACTTTTACAAGTGCTTTTGAATCGTCAAAATAGTCTACCACTGGTTCGAAATGATGTTTCTACCGAAAAGAACCAGCAAGAAACTCGGCGGTTGCTCTTTTCAAGTGTTCAATTTACCATAATATGCCATATTATTGTAAATATACATATATATATGTACTATACAAGCAATTGCAGACCCGCGTATTGCTGGAGCGAGTCAAATCCACGCTTTTCATCTTGTCATCAGCTATAAATCTCAAATATTAACTTCTCGTAAAATCTGTAAGTAGGCAGGTAAGTAATGGACTACTTACCGTACTTATCTATTTTTAACCTCCGACCCAAAAAGAGGGGTGTTATAAGTTTGACGTGTGTATCTGTATATCTGTCTGTGGCATCGTAGCGCCTAAACGAATGAACCGATTTTAATTTAGTTTTTTTTTTGTTTGAAAGGTGGCTTGATCGAGAGTGTTCTTAGCTATCATCCAAGAAAAGCGATTCAGCCGTTTGAAAGTTATCAGCTTTTTTCTAGTTACTGTAACCTTCACTTGTCGGGGGTGTTATAAATTTTTAATTTACACTTGTAGAATATTTTCATTTCATGTGTATGATTTTCGCCGCACCGCCAAACCCTCCGTGCTCCATTGACTACGGCCACGATCTCTCCTATGGGGCGGTAGGTACAACTAAGTTAATCAAATAAAGGATTTAATGTGTGTCTACTGAAATCCCAAAAAATTCCAGATGAATCATTTTTCTCAAACGTTTTAGCTATCAAACTTGTAAAGTCTAGATAACACGTAGATATCTAGATAGGCAGAAAACGATAAGTAGGTTTAAGCCGTAGATATTTTGTTTCCAGACATTTTTTTACATAGTCAAAAACCAAATTTTGCCAAGATTCGTAGATTTTAGCCAATGGCAAATTTAAACAGGTAGGTACAGTACAACCAAATTAATAATGCGCATGCAGATCCGATCCGATCAGATATTCCGAACCATTGAATCGTAAGACCTCTAAACAATGCACTTGCATTTTGCACCTTATTATAAACAAATAGGAGTCAATATCATGTGTATCATACGACCGCTGCCGAACAGTGACGAAGATTTCTATGCGCATTATTAATTTGGTACTCATCTGAATAAAAAGTTTTTATTAAGTAGATCAAAAATAATTATTTAGACAAACATTTATAAAGTTGGATAAACCCTATCTCTTTTTGATTCAAAATATTTGCTTAATTTACTTGTTAAAAAGGTAATCAGATAAAATCTTCTAGCTTAGATAGGTACCTAGTACCTACCTACCTAAATGTTAAAAATACTTAAACCAAGTGATGCATCTGGAAGTTATCTTACTTTCAAATGAGCTCAAGTACAAGGTCATACCCATTAGGTTAGATTATGATGGCACACCAAGAATGTAGGAATGGCGTACCGAGGATGGTTGGAATTGTAAAGCCTTGTTATAATGCGTTGTGCGACAATACCTACATTTAATTTTTAAGTAAAAATACCTGAAGGCATTAAAAATATAAAATGCCTTTCTAGGTACGTTCGATGAATTTTTATTTTAAATTGCAATACCTAATTTTATAAAGAGATTTTGATAATGAAAAATCAAAACCGACTTATCCCCCAAGTCTCCTTGTAAAATTTATTTCTCGAAGTCCTACTTGTAGGTAAACATTTAATTACTAATTGATATACCTAACATTTTATTGATTCATTATTATTTTGGATTAGAAAAACTTTTGGTTAACAGTAAAGTACGTATCAAGAAGAGCGTTTTTTAAAATTTATTTTTTTCCTATATACTTACTACAAGTTAGTCCTTGAATGGCAAGTGAAGATGCAGTGTGTAAGATCGAATAAGTTATCATTGTGTTAATCGAAAATCGAGGTAGAGGTTTTAAGTTACAAATGTTAATTAGGCAGAGCTTTTTAACCCCCGACCCAAAAGAGGGGTGTTATAAGTTTGACGTGTGTATCTGTGTATCTGTCTGTGGCATCGTAGCTCCTAAACTAATGAACCCATTTTTAATTTAGTTTTTTTTGTTTGAAAGGTGGCTGGATCGAGAGTGTTCTTAGCTATAATCCAAGAAAATCGGTTCAGCCGTTTGAAAGTTATCAGCTGTTTTCTAGTTACTGTAACCTTCACTTGTAGGGGGTGTTGTAAATTTTTAATTTACACTTGTTGGTGATAGCACTCAACGCTATCTACTTATACCTACTCGTATATTTATGGGATAACGGGTGTGTAGAATAGACTTTTTAATCGCAGCATAAGTCGTCCGTGTAACCACGGGCTAACTGACAGGGTAACGCATGCACAAATAAACTGTTGATCGACAATCATATCTGTAACACGGCACCTATCTCGCAACATTGGCTGACAGTATCTGCAGCTGTCCAGATATCGTCATCTCGATAAAATTGATGATTTACCACGGGATTACTTACTTTAGTCACAGATCGCAACACGACGTGAGCTTACTGCGATCAAAATGAAATGTGAGTAACTTTCCTTTGTTCACTTATTTATTATTTATTTACTTACCAAAACAAGTGTTAATTAAGAATTTATAACACCCCCGAAAGGTGAAGGTTACAGTAACTGGAAAAGAGCTGGTAACTTTCAAACGACTGAACCGATTTTCTTGGATTATAGCTAAGAACACTCTCGATCAAGCCACCTTTCAAACAAAATTAAAATCGGATCATTAGTTTAAGAGATACTCACGTCAAACTTATAACACCCCTCTTTTTGGGTGGTTTAGGTTTTTTAATAACCCTGGGATAAAAATCTATGCCCGTCTCAGCTCAGGGATGCAAGCTATATCTGTGCCAAATTTCATCAAAATCAGTCAAACGGATGGACAGTTATAAGGTGACAGACAGACGGACACACTTTCGCTTTAAAAAATATATAAGTAGGTAGGTATGGATAGCTGTTGAATAGAATATAATTGACCACCTGTTGGTTATTGATATAATGAAAGAATACTAGGTATTTATGAACTGATGATAGGTACATTAATTACCTACCTATTTAGAATTATATTATGTTGAGATGAGCGTGGTATATTTATATTTATTTCCACATACCTAGGATTATAATATTTAAGATACCCGTTTTGGGTTTTTGCCGAATTTAGGTTTTTTAAAATCCTGTGGGAACTCTTTATTTTCCTGGATAAAAGTAGCCGTCACTCTCCACCTAATATCCATGCAAAACATCAAGTCAATGTGTTCGTACTCCGTTGCGGCGTGATTGAAGGACCAACCAACAACCAAATATACTTTCGCATTTATAATAATAGGTCTACATATAATAAATATAGGTTTTTAGAAAAAAAATGTATATAATATATACTTATAATATAAATGGTAATAATATTATATACAGTGGACCCCCGGTAATCAGGCCCCTGTCTAATCCGGCACCCCCTGTAATCCGTCATGCCTAATATTATTGAGAATTTACTGACATACATAGTGAAGTATGATTTGTACTTCAGAGTATGTATAACAAACAGAATCTTATCATTAGATCACTAATTTTTGTCGGATTACAAGGTACTCTTTTGTAAAAAAATCCGGACTATAATATGAGGTCTTAGGCAGTACTCTATAAATACGACAAATTCGATAGACCGGATTAAAGAAAATCCGTTTGTCGGATTACCGCGGGTCCACTGTACTACCTATAATGACACTCACTGAGCTAATTAAAAAATTGTATGATTTTCCGGGACAAAAAGTAGCCTATGTGCTTCCCCGGGATGTATCTGTACCAAAGGTCAAAGTCGGTTGAACGGATGGACCGTGAGAAGTTCACAGACAGATAGACACACTTTTGCATTTATAATATTAGTATGGATTTATATGCATTAGTTACATATATTTATAAGTAGATTTAATCCAAGCATTTTTCCCTAAAATTGTTTTACCATTTGCAGCGGTCACGCGGCTGCTATGCATCGCAGCGGCGCTCGCCAGCGCCTCGGCTTTGTCGATCCCCGTGAGACAGAACCCCGAGACGCTCTGCATCGGGCAGGAGAACTTCCTACGCATCGCCGAGATCGACAGCTGCGTGGACTACTACCAATGCTACGCCGGACGCTCGTACCCAATGCAATGCCCCCTCGATACGTGGTTCAATGAAGAACAACAGGTAAACTTAATTATTTGCAAATGGAGACGTGTCATTATATGGATTCGCTTCAGCAGTATTCCTTACTTCTCTCTGCTGGAAAGAACCGCCCATAGTCGTTCCATCGCATGGACGACCTTTCACCGTAACTGGTTTAGCTTGTCGATATTCCAGTGATACAGAACTCTAAAGAGAAACTTTTGGTTAGGAAAAGTTCTTACGCATCATCAGGATCAATAACTGAGTACAAGCAGCACCTAATACCTAATACAATACCCACTCAATAGGTGGTTCGATGAAGAACAAGTAAACATAATAATCAGTTATGTAGATTTTCTTCGTGACATGTTTCGGTGTTATCAATTCATGAGCATTCTTTACTTTTCCTGCTGGGAAAGAATGGCGCAAAGCAGACTAATTGATTGGTTTATACTTATAGTCTAGCCTATGTTAACCAATGGTCAACTAAGTAGTTAGTCGTACCTTTTTTCGTTGGTTGGCGTTGGTACTTTAGGCATATTAATATCAAGTATTTACTTAAATTAATTATGTAGGTAGGTACCTATGTGTAATGATATCGATAAGTATTTATATTCGGTACTTAATGTTTTTTTAGGTTTGTGATCGGTCCGCTCCACCGGAAAACTGCAGACTTGAATCAGAATCTGAAGAAGAACCAGAACCAGAACCAGAACCAGAACCGGAACCGGAACCGGAACCGGAACCTGAACCTGAACCTGAACCTGAACCTGAACCTGAACTGGAATCAGAATCGGAAGAAGATATTGAGAGTGAAGAAGAGTTACAGACCGAACAACAAAATGAAATAGACGGGAACGATGACAATGAACGAGATGACGAGGGAGATGAAAATGAAGGAGACCGAGACAATGAGTCAGATGAAGATAGTGGCAGTGATGAAGAAAATGGGGGAGATGGAGAAAATGGGGAAGATGGAGAAAATGGTAGTAACGATGACAGTGAGGGTGAGGAAGAAAGTGAAAGTAGTGAAGAAAATGATAGTGATGAAGGAAACAAAGGAGATGGAGAAAATGAAAGTGGTGAAAATGGCGAAGATAGTGAAGAGGGTGATAGTGGAAATGAAGGAGACGAAGACGTGGGAGAACCAGAAGCAGAAGGGGATGATAACGATGATGAAAACGGTAATGATGGCGAAAATTTTGATGTACGTATTGGTCGCAACAAACGAGAGATCAATGGGCACGGACACGACCATCATCACGGGCATGGGCATATCCACGGCCATGGACATCACCATCACGGAACACATAAACAGAATGAAGACGATAGTGATAGTGAAGGTTCCGGTGATATGTTCGATGAAGATTACGATGCTTTAGGTGAAGACAACAACATAGTTGAAGATGAAGATGAGTTAATTGAAGGCGATAAGATAAAGAAAAGGTTACGCAGATCCGTAAAACAAAACGAAAGGGAAGAAGGTGAAGATGACGGAGATGATGACAATAAAGATGATGACAGTAAAGATGATGACAGTAAAGATGATGGCGATAAAGATGATGACGATAAAGATGACGACGATAAAGATGATGACGACAATGATGATCACGACGATGACGATGTATGGAAGAAACGAGGTGGCGTAAAGCGTTTGCTAAGATTTGCGATACAATATGGGGTTGAGTCTGAAGTACAAGATTTAGATATGGACTCCAACAACTTTTTCAAAAGGTTATTCGGAGCATTTGCATAGAACGTTGGCGGTTAAATTTCAAAGGCATCTCCGATAGGAGTGCCAGCTTGAAATAGAAGGTAGTTCTTAGTAGTAGGTACTTATTTATAAAAAATAGTTTATAAGATATGAGAGTAGTTGATTCACTTTGTGCAATTTTGTAAATAATCTGACGCGAGCATGTATTAAAATAATTACGTAAAAGGCTTTGTTTTATTTAGTTCAACCAGCAGCTCGATTCCGTAAAACCTGCATCAATCATTATTACAATCGTTATTGTTGTATCGGCTATGTTATTCTTGTTGCAACAATGCATTGTAGTCAACCAATCAGAATGAATGAGGCCTTCGTACCTCAAGGTGCCTACGCTCTCTTTCTAAAGCTACTAGAAGATATTATGTGTATCTTTAACCCTAATTCACACGAGCGTTATAAAAGCGTTGCGTTAAAACCCGGCGTTGTTGGCGGGTATTCGTTGTACGCGTTTAAAAAAGCGTTGTCGTGTGAATAGATACTTGGGAATGCATTTGTTCTATTTCAACGCTTTTTTAACGGACGTTAAAAAGCTCTCGTATGAATGAGGCCTTAATACCGGGTATTATTGCAAGATTATTACTTCAGGCGGTAAACATGTATGATAGAGCGAATAAGGAGATAGAGAAGTTACCAGTTCAGTCGATATTGATATCTATCCCCATCGATTAAAACACTTTCTTCCGAATTTTCCTTTTACCAGTAGTTTGTGCTTCACGTTGTGGAGTTAGTGGAAAACCGAAATTCGCTTCGATTCGCTGCCAAAGCGAAGCCTGATATTATAATTTTCTCTTCTTCTAATTTTCTTTATTAGTTTCTCTACTTTTACGTATAAGGGTAGGTAGGTATACTAGGAAATTAAAACAAAATTTATTTCAAATTTTATCAATTTATTATATCATTACAATTATTATACAAAATAAATCTCAAATACAATAATAATAATTATAGTTTAAGTAACACAACCAAAGCAAAACATTAGACATTGGATTTGAGAGATACGTTTATGTCACGGTAGGCCCGTATAGGATCGGCCGTAAATGCATTAAATATAGATTACTTTTAATGTTAACTAAGTACCGTTAACTATATTATTATGACTTGATAGTTAAAATGTTATTTTCTACTCATTGGCAGTAAACCCCTCACAATAAGGCCTTTCCGCGAATACAGTTAAACACACGTCTTTGGTGAATCGTCAACAAAGGTTTTCATGTTCAAATAAACCTATATCCTATACTTTTGGATTCAGTATTTAACATATTAGTAGATACTAAATAGATAGTAGAACTGAATACTTTATTTTAGTCCATTACTAAACTTTTTTTGTAAATAAAAATTTATGTAAATGACACGTCAATATAATAACGTTAAGTTAATTTAATTTTTGGCATCGAAAATTAACGAGTCAATGAAAATTAGTCAAACATTGCGTGCATAAGCAACAAAGTAATTACATAATTTTGTCAGTAAAAAAAATGTTTGTATAAAGATATATATGTATTCTTGATGATTCTTAAAACAAAATCACTTATAAATAATAATATTTTCTATACAAGTTTATATATCACCATATTACGCAAACGTAAAAGATTTATGCTATAAAAAATCCACAAATGTAGGTGCTTATTCCATAAACGGAGAAGCAATCAATAATATAGAATAGTTGTGCAACGATTCACCATAATAACGCAGGACAAAGCAAATAAATATACATACATACTAAAGCTAAAGTAGTTACAAAAATAAACATTTAAAATTGTAGACAACATTGCAATAGCGATATTATAGAATTGTTTAGTGAGCCAAGTGTGAGAATGCACTGTGGTAACTCGTTTTATGAATTAATTTTAGACTATGTTGAAAGTTAAAAGGACCGGTTCACATTATTCGAGTAACGTTCCAGTCCAGCGATGTAACGCTGGCAAAATACCATCAAGTTAGCCGTCAATTTTGCAAAGAACTTTAAGCGGTGTCCAGTCAACTGAGGTTGAAATCTGTATAGCACACTTTGACTTTGCTTAGACTTAAGTTTCAGTTAAAACGAGACAGATTTATGCCAGTGGTATAACGCTGTCTCGGTTTAACAGTGTCTGAAGTCTGATAGTCGCACGCCGTCGAGTTTACTGGACACCGCCTCAAGTCTGCTGCAAACTTGACCGGTAAACTTGATCGTGTATCCAGCGTAATGCATTGATAAACCTATCGGCACTAGAATAGTGCAAACAGCATTCCTAGTACATTATTAAGTACACTAAGCGTTCTAGTCCAATAAGTGGACTGGAAAGCTGTTCACTTTCAAACTTATGCATTCCAGTGTTTAGTGCAATGTTTGTGTTTTTTGCAAATCAATGACATACGCTAATCGAATAATTCATACGCAGTGCTGGAATGAAGTTACTGTATCCAATGACTAGAATTATGTGAACGGAGCATAATTCGCACATAGTCTAAGGATAAGGTATTTTTTATGTAATTATAATCATACAACAGATAGACACAATTTTTGGAATAAAAATATGGATAGTTGTAAAAAATTATAGTCAAAAGGTTATTTAAGTATATGTAAGTTAGGTATAAATCATTTGTTCGCTTTTCCGATATCATCTGCCTTCAAAAAAGTTAAGTTAAAACTACACACGTTTAGAAAAAATTGGATATCTGTATTTAAATTTACAAGATATTCATGTGCAAAGAGTGGTGTGCTATTGAGTCCTTTTAAGTGTAGGAGGGTCGTAAATATTCCAGTAATTATGTTATGGTGGAGGTTTTCTCAGTGTTACTACCCATATTAATATAAATGCGAAACTGTTTTTAGATTTATCTGTTATGGGCATAGTTAAAGATCTGGAGAGCGGCTTATGCTAGTTTTAATCCAGGAAAATCAAAGAATTTCCACGTGGTTTTTGAAAAATCTAAATCCACGCGGATGAAGACGCGGGCATCAGTTAGTAATGGATAATTACAGAAATAAAATTGCGAAAAAAAAAATATATTAAAAATTTAGTCAACAGATTCCATGATTTCATTCATATATTTTTATTTTTACCGTTAAACTCAGTTATTTCTATTTGAGATTTACCAAAAATATTGATGCAAAATGGATAGTAATAACTGATGAAATAATCATGGTATGCCCTGCCTGTCTGTCTTTACGGAGAGCACGCCACTAGTTGCAAGTCAACAATTTGTTCAACATGGTCCACCAACGCTCAGTAAAAAATTGTAGCTAATGAGTAGATAAGATATGTGATGTGTTAAAATGTATAGAACTCCTGTGACGTGAAAATAAACGCAAACACCATGTATGAACGCACGCGGATTGTTCAACAGATATCACAAAATCGGTATTTGCACTATTTTCTGACGTCACAGACTACAAAAGCCTACCCTAAAGCGTATATAATAGAAGTATCCGTTATCTAGCGCTTTAAAAACATTATTTCGACCAGATACTCGATTATACTACAAACATTTCGCGTTTGGTTCACAAAGAAAATAACGTCGCGGCAACTTTTTTCTTGCTACACTAAAGTTACGAGGTATTTTTTTGATGAAACAGGAACGCGAAATACAAAAATATCACTTTTAGTATACATTGCCACTTTGTCATATCCATGCGATTTTTTTTAAATTAATAATATTATACAATAATTTAAATAAAAAAAGAAGTGAAAATACATCTACAATATGTTACAAATATTTTTTATTAAAAAGTAAATATGCGGTTACGGTACAAGAAAAAATTCAAGAAAATATGGTCTTAAAAAACAATAAATAAACAAACAAAACAACTATATACAAAAAAAAACTATAGTAAGCATAACATCACACTATCAATTTATTTTTTCCAAATTTCTAATCAGTTGCCTCGATTTTTTGTCTAAATTCTTGATCTAGAATTTAATTAATTCTTTATTTAATGTATCTTTAAGGGCAGTTTTCTATAATTAGAAATAAGTTGTGAGATGATTGAAGAAAATACTAAGATTTTATTAGATGGCATGACGTGTCTTCTATCGAATCGCGTCACTCTTCATAAGTATGCTTTCGCCTTAAAATTTCGTTATAATAATATAATGGTATTCCTACATAAAATCTTACAACTTTAGCACACCTATACATTCGCACGCGGTGTACCTCAGTGTCATAAACATAAAATTGCTTATCGTTTCGCTTCCGCGTGCCAACGCATCTGTGTGCTAAATGCGCTATTGTCGAGAAAAAATTCGCTAGTGTGATAGTATGCTAGTAAATAAAACAAAATTAATATATACCATGCATTGACTTACTATATCAGCAAGAATCCACAATCAAATGCTCACGCGGCTACAAGGGATAATTTTTCTGTCCAGTTTTGAACATTTGAAATTGCACTTTATCATAGTACAATAAAGTCTTTTGAGTGAATTTGTCACAGCTGTTAGAACATTTTTGAAGAATTTTATTTTTAACGATTGGGAGTCTTGTTTGTATAGTGGTACTGATTCCGATGGCAAGTAAATTTTAGAGTATTCGCATCTTTTTTTGCCAAGAAAAGGACAGACAAACAAATTTTAATTTAAAACTGTCAAACCTCATGACTTTAGGAGTCAGTCTTGAGCATAGTGTTTAAGGTACAGCACAAAAAAAGTTGTTAATTTAGAATTCATTTACCGTCTTTTTTTAGATTTATTGAAAAGAAAGGGACGCAGATACTTTAAATTCAGTTCAGAGAAATACATCAGAATCAACACCAATGTCAATGATACCATGCAATGGATGCGACAAATATAACAACATTCGATACAATTCCGAACTTCAAATCCTATCGCGTTACTACGCGCCTAAACTACGACGGTTACACAAAAATATCACGTCAACGAATACATAGTTACATTTCGTTAGTACTTAAACATTTTTTTTTTCTCCATCGCTATAATTATTGTGGTAAAGCGTGCTCCTTAACCTCTATCAAATCCTTTCAGACATTCCTCAGTAAAAAAGTACGAAATAACTGTACGGTGCGTCTTAAACCACAATAGGAAGGGCCGTTGGCTGACTTCACTCGATCACACAACTTTAATAGTAACGGCAAAAAATCGGCAAATACATAATACTGTATAAAAAAGTAGGAAGTAATATGATCAATTTTTATTTATAAAGGAGGAAAATTAGTATGAAATTACGGAACGATAATGGTTATTTATATTTTTAAATTTCGACAAGACAAGGAATACAAAGAAAGTTTTCAAGTGTAGCGGAAAAACTAAAAAGTTTTTTAGGAAGTGAAGAAATGGGGGAATACTTCTAAAACACTTTTTTGTATTTTTCCATACTTTACCGGTTATATTTATACGCACGCCTGTGTGAGTGAGATAACTAACATAGTGCGACTGAAACAACCAACTTACATAATATAAACATGTCAAAAGACCTGTCTTATTCTAATTTGAGACGCATAACAGTTGTACAAAATATCTACACTATGGTCGCGACTCCGGCTCGAAGGACCACTAGGCCGCGACTCCGGCTCGAAGGACCATCAGGCCGCAATGGCGGACGACGCTGCGATCGCATTGGTGGGACACAACTCAAGATGGCCGACGGGTCAAAACAAACCAACGTCCTTCTTCATGTTGGTCTGTTTCCATGCGGGTAGCACTGAAAACTCCTCTTTGGTCATGCCGAATGCCTCCTGAACGAAAGGAAAATGAAAAAGTTAATGGCTGAAACTAAGTCAAACAAAAACTATTTTACTAAATAATGTTAAAATAATATAAAGGGATAAATTGTTCTAACCTGGATCTACCAGATTTTGCATGTACTCGTAGGTTTTCCGATTTTGAGAAATTCCAACCGAGAGAAGCCGAGCCGGGTAAGCTAGGTTAAAATTGATTGCAGAAATTTTTCAATATTTACAAATCATCAAGCGACGTTCAAAATTATTATTCTGCGTGCATAAACATTTCCACACTTCCACATTTCCATAATTATTATTTGACATTGGTCCGTTATACATTGCTGCTTCACTGAGTGATATTAAAATATTTTTCATAGAAACCCATCCATGGATTAAAAACAAAGATCAAATGAGCTCGGCAGATATTTTTTAGCGTAGAACGCTGAGTTAGCGAATCACCCCGCAGAAACGTACTGTAGCTACCAACTTTTTTTTTATAAGAATATTAGGCATGCTAATCATGACTAATACTCCCCTTTCCCCTCCAATTAAGCGTAAAGCTTATGCCAGGAGTGGGTACGACAATAGTGCAACGGGTGGGGTTTGAACCACCGACCTTTCGGAATTCAGTCCGCTCCTCAACCGTTGAGCTATCGAGGCTCTTGGTGAGTCACCCTTACCAGGAAATCAGGCGAAGAGAGATGTCTCTCGAGGTGGTGCGGGTCGACGTGGTCGGGCAGCGGGCGGCGCTGCAGCGCGGCCAGCGGCAGCACCGCGTCGCAGCTCGTGAGCCGCGACAGCTCCACCGCGCCGCTCACCACCTCGCCCGCCTTGTAGCCGTGCTGCAATGTACAGTGACCGTGCCGTATTCCACAGTGTGCCAAGCCTTATTGCTATACCGAATATACCAAGCCTTATTGCTAAGCTGAATGTACCCTGAGCGAATTCAACAACATCCAATAAGTGACTGCTTCATCGCGATGCTCACCTAGTATACCCGTGATACACAGTGGCCATGCGGTATCAAGCATAGAAAATAAGCTTTATTATTACCGCATGTATCCTTGAGTGGATTCAACATTATCTAATTTGATGTTGTTTCAAAGTAAAATGTGAAATCGATATCAGATTGGATGATGTCCAATCAAGAATTTTTATGCAATAACCAAAATATTTTCACCAACACCAGAAGGTATACAGTCTTATTTTATAAATATATACAATTTGAATCCCTTTAGGATCAGCCCTTTTAGTGCAATATCGTAACGATATTTTTAGTGCGGTTCAGCTCCTCGACATAGTTATGTAAGTACACTGCAGCCACAACGCGCACGTCGGGGCGAGTGGGCCGCGACGCGCGCCATACGCGTCACCAACCACCGCGTGCAATAAACGCAGAGCGCCACTCACCGCGATGTTAGCCTCAGCGGCCTCGTCGTGCTCGGCCCACGTGTCGAACAGCGCGGTGAAGGAGTGCGGCTCGAGCCCCGCGGCCACGACGCGCACGTCGGGCCGAGTGGGCCGAGACACGCGCCAGTACGCGTCAGCTGTGCGTAGGGCGGCCGCGCGCATCGCTTGCCATCGACCCGCGAACGCTCCTACGCCTGAAATTAAACAAATAATAACATAAGTTTGTAACCCTGAAGATGCAAAAACGACGCGTAGACATTTCGCAATCGAGTGCGAGTGCCAGATGGCTAAATCAGGGAGTAGAAAGTTCTTCCTATAAACCGTAACAACGGTTGCAAATAATTTGCTGTCGTTCACAAGAATTATTTTCTTACCGGTGTTCCTCTCCGCGGGCTCCAGCTCCCCGTCCTCCCCGCGCGGCCACCAGCCCTGCCACACCCACACACACTCGCCGTCATCTAGCATGAACAGAGCTGAAACAACACAATTCCCTATTCAGTTAAAACGTCTTTGTTCATCGTTTGTTTTTGGTGACTGGGTGGTAAAAATCAAGACACAATAGAGATTGAGTAATATGCGATTTCAGACTTAAATCTCTCAGTGGAGAACTTCATCGTATAATGAGAAGCTCCAGGATTTCTGAAGAACGTGCGCCGATGTCTCCTTTGCGCGAATGTGTATATAATTGTAAACTATAATTGATTTTACTGCACAGTTTTTTAATAGAATGACACTTTTACAAACTGGCGTTGTTTGCAACCAGATTGAGAAATGAGTGAGGCTCTGCCACCACTCTATTCAAGAAATCCCGATAGAGATAGGTTTATACTACGACTATAAAAATTGGTGCGGGGAAGGTCAAACTTGAATCCAGACTTAATGTAAAAAGAAAGTGAAAAGATTTTGTCAATTTGGTTGAAGGAGAGAAAAAAATATTTTTAAACGTACCTGGCTGCGAAGCCAAATACAACTCCTTTTGTTCAAAAGGAAAGGGTGTCGCCAGAGTCTCATGCCGGAGCGGCGACAGCACCTCATTGGCCTCGAATTGACCCCCAAGGTCCGTGAAGTGGAACAGCCTAGCCGTCGTATCCCCTCCGCAATCCTTCGTCCCGCTGAGGACAGAACTATAGTACTGTTTGTTGGTCACCCCCAAACCGTCCAGAAATTCCTTGGATTCCTCGCCTTCTTTCATTTCAGAGATCTTTACTTCTTCGCTTCCGAACAAGTAACTCTTTCGAGCTACTAACTTATTCGCGAGTTCAACAGCTATCTGCTTTGTGTGCTTCATACTTCGCGATCCGTGCCAAACGTATACGCACGACTTTTCTGTATCGACTAGAATTAACGACCCGCGGCTTCGCAATTGCCGCACTGAGCACGAAACTTGTAGCATATAGGCTTCATTAGAAAGATTGCCCCGAGTTACGAATAATCGGTATCGGCTTTTGTCTGTTCCTTTCTTGCCTTGGTGAATCACCAATTTTCCTTGGAAGAGATTCAAAAACGCAGGCGGTTCGTTGCCCTGAGCTACTCTCACTTGAGGTCCCTTTTCCCTATCTAATTCTACAGTAAGTAAAGCTGCAGCACCTTTTTCGTTGGAGGAAGCGTCTTTGCCCTGCCAGCAGAAATACGTACAACGGTCTCTACCGGTCAAGTTGTGTTTCGACGGTTTTCCGTTTAGTTCGCGACCAGTAACCGTAATTTGGTACTCCCATCTGATAATATAACTGTCACTGGAGAAAAATTCTCCAATCTCCTCTTCGTTGTCGACTTTCTGATAGTCGTACTCTTGTATAACCCACTTGCAAACAGATTTGGTCTTAATATCGTAGTGGCGCATCGACTCTTTATCGTAATATTGTGTTCCACGACCGACATGAGACCCTTCTAATATGAGATCAGGGTCTTGGTATTCGTTGGACCACATTTCTTCAGCATCACAAGGGTTGATTTCGGTACTGTTGGATTTGTACTCCTGCAGTTTGACCTTGATTACGCGGCTGTAATCCGGCCAATCCAGGAATTTCTCCTTGAACAGAATAGTTTCCATATGTTGAGTGACTTTGGACAGTATTGCCCATTCTGGTCTGGTTTTGGCAGATTTGATGGTTGTATTTGATTCTTCTCTAGCGCCTTGATACGCAGCAGCATTCAAAGGATTTATATGGCATTCTTCATAGTTGTAACCTTCATCGAAGAGTTCTTGTGCTAGCTGTGCAGCCCGTCTTCGGCTTTCCAGGGGAACGTTTTTCCCATACCAAATATACATTTCTGAGCCGAAGTCGAATACGATGACTTTGGATTGGTGCAACATGGCAATCTTTGGTAGTTGACCCCAATACTCTTTAATTGGCACTAGTTCATCGTCTATCACTTCGTAGCACATATTCGTTTGTACGATGCACGACTCGAAGATTTCATCTTCGTCAGCACAGCCAGTTTCCACCGGTTTGTACTCCTCTATTCCCTCGGTAACTCCGAGTAGAGACCAGAATTGGTTCCAATGTTTGTTTGAGAAATTTTTGGTTTGTTCATCTATTTTAATTAGTCCATTTGAGGTTTTGCAACCGAGATCCTTCGTATTCAGTATATGTTGTGCGATATCTGTGCTCCGATTTCTAAATAAACAAGACAAAAAGGTCAGTTTTAATAACAGGAAATTCTTTCATACAATTTAATGAAACGTTTAAGATTAGAGTGAAATCTCCGTCTAAAATTTACGCATTATTAGGTAAGTTATTTTAAAAAATTAGGCTTAAAAAACTTAATTGCCGCTAATGATATTTTACATCACAGGACATAACTCTTTAAAATCTATTATAAATAATTGAGTACAAAAAGTTTCTTAGTTTATAATAAGTGCAAATTTTCTCTCCAAGATCATCAATTAAATATAACGACTCCGATAATGTTAATTCGTCTATAATTTCACAGCAATAATCTATCAAATTAATCCAGCTATAATATTATAAACGCGAAAGTTTGTATATATGTATGTTTGTTTACTCTTTCACGCAAAAACTACAGGACAGATTTGGCTGAAATTTGGAATGGAGATAGATCGTACCCTGGATTAACACATAGGTCACTTTTTATCCCGGAAAATCAATGAGTTCCCACGGGATTTTTAAAAACCTATATCCACGGGAACGAAGTCGCGGGTATCAGCTAGTAAGATAATATTTTCTACTTTAGGTAATCTTTTTGGTTACCTTTCAATAACATTGGCATAGAGTCCAATGTACTGGAAGAGCTGATCGGAAGTGAGCAGCAGGAAGCAGTCGCCGCGGTTCACACTCGTGTGCACGGGCTCCACCAGACGAGTCTGCAATCAATCAAAATTTTGCCTAAAAATCGCGGGGATATCATAGAACAAAGATCATTAAACACCGGGCCGGACTTTAAAATTCTTAATTTTGGCTGAGCGCGGGGGCTGAGGTTGAAATCTTTGCGCACACGTTGAGCGCACATTGACTTTGCTTAGACTTAAGTTTCAGTTAAAAAGAGACAGATTTATGGCAGCGGTATAACTTTGTCTCTTTTTAACAGTGTCTTAAGTCTGAGCAAAGTCAAAGTGCGTTCTATAGATCTTAGCCTCAGTCTTGCTGGATCCAGACTACCTATATTAATTTATTTTTCAATGTGAGACTCACTGCATGGCTCTTGCTCTCACTGCATGGCAAAAAGTCATGACCTGATCTAAATCCTTCTTCTTTCATTCCTTTTGTTCGGCATATTTTGGGTGAAGGTCCAAATCTCATACATCAATAAACTCTTACCCGTTGCACTATTGTCGTACACACATACTCCTAGCTCAAGCTTTACGCTTAGTTGGAGAGAAAAGGGGAATATTAGTATGTTAGTCATAACTAATATTCCCTTTTCACCTCCAATTAAGTGTAAAGCTTGTGCTAATATAATTTTTTTTAAATACTGACCTGCACTCGTCTTCGTCCCTTAACCTGCAGCATCATGAGTGGCTTAGTGCCTTGGCTGGGGATGTTGGTAGCCGACGCACTCCGCAGGGCGACGTTGGAAAAGTCCTCCTTACTCGCGAGCGCCGCTAACGCCTCCGCCGCTAGACCACAGTTGGCTGTTACTGTAAGCAATAATCTTCTTTTGAGTTTCCTTTGTTGTTTCCAATGGCTTTAAACTAGCAATACACTTCTTCAATGTGGCTAATTCTCTTACATAGTCTCTAAACTGAAATATACTCCTCAATTTGGCTCATTCTGTTATACGCAAACTAGGTAGATCTAAATGTATTGCTATACCTTTCATAATGAAAGCAGCGGAAAAAGATAGCATTATATTTATACCTGCCATTATATTTCTAACGGTAAAGTTAGATTTCTGCTTCAGTAATAAAAACCAAAGAACAATATTGTGGTGATCAAAAAAAAAGTCGAGACTATATCTTTTCAGCATGAACTGGTGTTGGATGGAACAACCACAACAACAACAACACTCTTGACTTGGAGGTATTTAAGTTATACATGGCAGGAAATACAGATGCCAGTAGAGCATTCCACATCTTAGCGGTTCGTATCAGGAGTGTTGAGCGTTGATTGGATGTGAACCACATACAAATAGGAATTCTTGGTTAAACAAACTCACTTTTCTCCTTAATCAACTGGTCGCGGATGGTGAGCGGCTGCGCGAGGTACTCCTCCCGCAAGTCGGTCCGCGCGGCCAGCGCTCGCAGCGGGTTGCGCGACGCAGCGTGCCGCCTCTCGCGCTTGGCTCGCCGCGCCCATTCGCTTGTTAGTCTGAAAACAATCATATTACTTATTACTCATTTGAGAGAATTCCGGAACAGCTTTTTACTTTGTACCAAGCTCAAGTTCGATCGTGCATGGAATACTGCATTACTGAATTACAGCACTACCAGCTCGGTTTGGTGGATCGTCGTGCCAGAAGACACTGTCTTTTCTAAACTAAGTTTTCCCCTCCAATTTTAATATGGATACCTTTAAGTAAAGAGAGCATCTTCGAGGTAAGCAGCAGGTCTGACTGCAGCCAAGTACATACTTGTCTATAAATAAATAAATTAATAAATAATATTTACGTCATAAACATAAATGCAATACTTACAAATGTCTAGAACCACTGTCGATGGCGTCCAGATCGACTTCCACGTCCGCTGTCAGGATGATCTCCTGCTGCAGCGCGGGCGCGAAGAAAGCCTGGAACGTCTCGTCGTCCGCCCGCGGAACTCTGACGTGACACCCAGATTTCTCCGCCCCTGGTGATATTTCTTCCTCTGAAAGGAGTAAGTCACATATTATTCACGCAAAACTTAGTATTTTTTAACTCTTTGTTCTAATGGCTAGTTCACACGGTTAGATCACGAGGTCCTGAGGTCTCAAGACAGCCAAAAGAGAGGAAAATCCGTTGTTCCTACACCTGATCTCTCTCCTATCGTAGGATAGACATTTCCATAGGACTGTTAGAGTGAAGGAATATAGAGTGCGTTTACGAATAATATCTCCTGTATAAGTTGTCACACATTTTCTTATATTAGTACCGGGAAAAGTAAATGTTAGTTGTGCGTAATAGAATCAAGGAAGCTTAGTCATAAAATCATGTCAGAATATTCTTTTACAAGACAATGTTTTAAATAAGCAGTGAATCATGTGGAATGAGATTCATAATATTTAATGTTTTTGAAGAGTGGTGAGTAATATTTAAAAGTGTTAAAGTGTACCAGGTATCGAGTGTCGAGAGGTTTATACTTATGTACTAACTAACTAATAATGTTTCTTTAATTTTGCGAGTTTGGCTTGGTTTGAGTTTATGTAGCTTAATGTTTTTAATCCCCAACCCAAAAAGAGGTGTGTTATAAGTTTGACGTGTGTATCTGTGTGTAGATGCACAGAAACACAGGTATCTGTGTATCTGTCTGTGGCATCGTAGCTCCTAAACTAATGAACCGATTTTAATTTAGTTTTTTTTTGTTTGAAAGGTGGCTTGATCGAGAGTGTTCTTAGCTATAATCCAAGAAAATTGGTTCAGCCGTTTGAAAGTTATCAGCTCTTTTGTAGTTACTGTTCACTTGTCGGGGGTGTTATAAATTTTTAATTTACACTTGTAAGTATACAGTCTCTTGGTACATAATCGCGATAATAGAGGGCTAGTAGCTTTTGTTTATCACTTACTCTCGTCGACTCGACTGATGCTCTCGCTCACAGAATGGCTCCGTTTGAATGACTCGCGGTCGATCTTGGGCGCTTCTTTGGGCTTGTTGTCGACAACTGCACTCATGACCGCACATGATGCTGATCGTAGTGGTCCCGATGCAAAACCGTTGGTAGGGGATGTGGGAGCTTTGCGAGATCTGTAGGACAATACAAAATTCCAATTAATTTTACGATCATAAATGCGAAAGACGTGTTTGTTTGATGGTTTATTGGTTTGTCCTTCAATCACGCTGCACCGGAGCAACGGATTGGCTTGATCTTTTACATAGTATAGTTGAAGCCCTGGAGAGTGATATAGGCTACTTTTTATCTCGAAATCAAAGAGGTCACACAGGATTTTAGATAATTTAAGTTACCTACATTTTAAGTTTTAGTACCTGTCATTTCTGTCTTGTGGTGCACTAAAGTATACACATACATACATACATAATTTAATTCCACGCGGACGAAGTCGCGAGCATCAACTAGTACTTATTGTAATACTCAAAAAAAACCATGAAATTACGTACACCAATCAGAAGCTGTACTACTCTGAATTCTGTGTCGCTCACTCATAATATATTATTATGGACAACAATGCGCGCTGCCCAACCAATGACGTGCCACGTTGGTTTTACTCTTGTCGTTTACGTCCTTATTAAAGTAAGGGAGCTTCACTTAAAAAAAACCTTCACATAAAAACAACTTTAAGTGAAGTAATGAAGTGAAAATATTTTCCCTAATTCAACAAGTTCGATTTGCGACTCAATACTTCCATCGAAGGTCCAAAGCCTTATATGGTGCTTTAAGTCATACAGAGCGAATGCAGCACAACACGTTATTCTCTTTATTTGGTTATATAAGCTAAATGCTTGATACAAAACTGCGTGTGGTCGCCATAGATTAATGAAAAAAGATAGACACAAAATGGGCCGAAAATACTACTCGTATTTTCGTTTCGGGGAAGCCAAAATCTTTTTAACAACCTCTTTATCCCAATCTAAGTTGTGTCGCTGTATAATAGGTACCAAATATAATAGTAATCAAATCAGCCAGCAAATAAGATCAGGCAGCAGACAGTTAAGGGGCATGAGACGGGACTGCCCACGAAATTCAAATTTAATTTGGGATTTTCGCAATTTGTAAACTAATACGACAATGCAGGCTTATGTCATTTTAATTGCGACAATGGTAGTAATTTACAAACAGTCTCATATCAAATCTGTTCAAATCAGTATACATTACAATTTTATCCCTACCAGACTGGAATCAGACGCAAGAAGGGCCGCGTGCATCTTTTTCCTTTAGTCTATGTATGCACGCATTGTCGACGGATGTACTGCGCCGCTTTGAGACCAAATCGCCTTGAAGTGTAATTCAATTTATCAACTGCTACGCAATGAAGGATAACGCCGATATAAAAATTGCCTTTAATACCGTGAGAAATTGTATCGATATTTTATTTTATTAATTTGTTTAACTTTTCCTGGATTAAATCAAAATTTTAAAGTTCATTGTCCTGCATCCAAGGTAATGCACGTTCTCTTTGACCATAAAGCCATGGCCGTAGGGGTTTTGAGAATAGGGACGGCGCCTACTAGTACTTAGTTACTATTAGCAATTTTTTTTATCAAACGTCAAAACGCTCGCTTAGTATGTAACGTCATAAACACTGGACGTACTCTATTAATTAAATCGATAATAACTTAAAGTGGTTGGCAAACTTAAAACTAGCTGTGGACGTGAATTTCATGAATTTTGGAAGACCCCCTATTTTATAATGACGAAGAAATAATTTATTTTTGACATAGGCATCATCCCAATTCAAACCCTCCCCCACTTCCCAAATTCTTAGGCATGACAAACAAACTGTAAGCAAACAGTTAGCCGCTCTCTGTTCGCCTAATGTGGCGACGGCCTAAGGATGCCAACGTTCACGAATTCTCGCTATTCTATAGTAGAGCGGTGCGTCAATTGGTCGACACTATAATTTCTCGGGCGCGGAAAGTTTCTCAATAGTAGGTGCAATACCTGAATCTGTTCGGCGGTGGTACAGCCGGCGTGACGACGGGCGAGGACGCCGGCGGGGTGGTGGCGGGCGGCGGCGTGATCGGAGGTGTCGCGGTCGTAACTTTGTCGCGTTCCAGGCGCCCCGCTACCGTGAACAGCGACGCGTCGTTCTGTGGCACACGTTTTCGCCATCCCTGTAAAAAAACGTTTTTTAGTGTCATACAAGTACTTCACGTTAAATTTCGGATTCTGAAATTCGGCGTAGCGTGAAACAGTAACGAGTTTTTCGGACTGTCGGAAGGAAAACATTGTGAGGAAACACCTTTGAGAACATTACAATCTTCTCAAAGGTGGAAGTCTACCAATCTGCACTTGGTCAGTATCATGGACTATAACTAAACCCCTCTCATTCTGAGATTGAGACCCGTGTTCAGATTTAGTGAAAATTTTAAAACTTTTTATATCTACTTCCGAGTCGGGCTTAAGAATTCCTACTTCGCACTCGAAAATTTCTTATTTGGCACGTAAAGCTCATTAAAGTTTACAATTAGAATGCGGTTAGCAAATTCCGAGTATTGCATTATATCAGTATGCGGTCACTGACTCATTATGGCAAAGCTCAGTGTTACTCATGTCGTGTTAAAATGCCTATGGCAACACTGGCACCTTTTAGAGTTCTGCAACTGATTTGAAAAATCTTTTTAATGTAAGCTATGTTTTTACTCGTATAAACATGCAAACTTAATATAATACAGGCAAAAGTTTATATATGTCTGCTGGCTTCTCACGGCCCACTCGTTAAACCAATTTCGACGAAATACAAGAAATAGCTAGCAGAAGCAGCTGTTCTATACAGAATTCTATAGGTCCGCAGTAGTTCCTGATAAAACTTAGACTGACTATTAAAAATACTGAATTTGCAAAATCTGTAAGCCGTGGACTTGAACTATGTTATTTTAAGATAAAGTTACAATTTTAAATCACACCCGTGCGAAGTCGGGGCGGGCTGCTGTTTAAAAATACTTTCGTGCGCTTATTGGCAAAGGAATTTTATTATTCACTAGCTGATGCCCGTGACTTCGTTCACGTGGATGTAGGTTTTTTTTTTTTAAATCCCGTGGGAACTCTTTGATTTTAGCCTGTGCTACTCCAGGGAATAATCTATCTCCTTTCTAAATATCAGCCCAATTCGTCGAGTAGTTTTTGCGTGAAGGAGTAACAAACATACACAGACACACACATACACATAAACTTTCGCCTTTATAATATTAGTGTGTTTTTAATATTCGTTTAACATGAGAGAGTTGTAATAAGTTGTCATAAAAGATTTCAAAGAATCACGATTAAGTAATTTACTAATCACGATTTTTAAAGTGAGAGCAACTTTATCAACGTAGAGTCAGTAGAGTGTAGACTTGAGTTTTGATCGAGTTCATTGTAGGATTTCGAAAGACGGAAACAACGTTATTGGCAATATAGGTCGAGCCCAATTACCAACAAAACAATACAAAGCAAAAGCGTCACCTTGATATTTCCACAAATCCTTTGCGTTTCGACGTTAAGGATACATTTATTAGCACAATTTAATATTGCAAATATTCGCTGCGCAATAAAGTAAACAGTTTTAAACAAACATGGACGCGGATGGAAACGTCTTGATTTTTCCCTTTTAACATTTACTTCAACAAAGTAAACGTCATATCAATCTCTCATCGGAAGTCTTCGAGAATACCTAATATCTGCCTAGGTATTAACTTAATTATAATAATGATGTCGATTCCTAAACTGTTACAATCTAGATTTATCTCTTGTTATACTGCTGATCACGAATAATCCAGTGTTATGAGGAGATTCTTAGAGAAATGTGACCGAACCTTCTTTGATGAAAAGATTGTAGTTGTCGAAATCGGTTCTGATAGACAGTTAAGAACGATATACTACGAACTGAGGACTAACTATAGAATTGAGGACTTGATAGTATAATAATAATAATTTGTTACATTGATATACATTATGACATATTGCAAAATTTTAACTAAAGTTTATTTCAAGTAACAAAGTGGCATAAAGGCATTAAGCTCAGTATAGTAAAACTAAATATATGTGAACTATTTATTGCTTGGTTTCTACACTTCAGCTGAAATCTTAGACCAGCGATGCACATAACATTTCAATTTTGCCTTTTGAAAAGAATAATTTTGCAGAGTTTTTTGCAGGGTCTACTTTCCGAGACAGTGGTAAAGTCTTAACGACCATAAATTAAATGAGTTAAAAGTTGACCAAAACAGAATTGAAATTTTGAAATATTGAACCTCTACTTTTTTTAAATTAGTTCAAGAAATTAGAAGTATCACTATTCAATGGTATCCCCTCACCCGCAGAAAAGTTCGTGACGTGAGAAATTTTGATAGTTGTTGAGAAGTTACCCGGCACCTATTAGTTACCTTACAGTTAGATACGGGTTCACCTTGAATCTGTTTATATTGTACATAGTTTAACCTTCGCAAGTCTCCGTAATCGAGAAAATTGTGAATAGTGTGTTCATTAAAAATGTGCATTTCGCAATGTGTACTGATTAAATTACTGATAATACGTGTTATTACAGTCAAATTAGGTACGATAAAAATATAAATCCCAATAGATAAAGATACAATGTCGGCGCATTCGGACAGTTTTATTTGGCTTCATTTTCATACCTATAATTCTTTCACATATTATGAAAGAAAGTCCTTCACTTCCTTCCTTCAATGAACTCCACTGAACCGATTTTATTATGATTTAAATTTCGCATATGAATATCCATTTAGAACTTCTTATAACAACACCTAAACTGCAAGGACTAAGGATCTGCCTATTTATGAATTTGATATTGTGGGTAGACATTACGTACTTTGTCAATGATTTTGACAATGAAGAACCAATTTTTATTATGGTTTACTTAATTTGATTATTATTATTGGTTTTAATGTTTACCTACTTGTTTTATTTGAAAACAAAGCGTTGATTGAGCGTACACGATACATGTAAATACATACAGCGATCGTGTTCATCATACAGAAATGTTAATGCTTGCGCAATTTAGATCCGAATGGTAAAAGGCACGGTGCGTGTGAACTAGACCATTAGCGTAATGTATCGCTAAACAGTACTGATAGCATCTCGTCAAATGGTCTGTGTCTGGAGATCATTTTGAGCTGTAAGAGTGAAGCCACACGATGCGTTGCGTTGGCGGTGCCGCTGCGTTATCCTACATAGAAATCGCTGTAGCATGCTACACGATGCGTTGCGACGTCGTGCGGCGCCGCACCGCACGCGCAACGGACTTGGGACCAGAGAGACGAGGCGGGGAGAGGTGGTGCGTTGCAACACCATACTTTTTGCCGGATCCCGTGTGCTCCCAATACTCAATGCAGTGTCCGCGTGGCATGCAATACTCAAATCCACAAAGCCGGTGCCACGGTAATGGTATGTATACAGTATTCCAACTTCATACAAACGGGCGAAATGCAAGCTATACCTACGCACCTCGATGTCGGCAGGCGCTCGACACGCAGACAGTCGCGACTGTGCCGCAGTGACGAACGGGCGGTGTTTTGTTTTTCTAACAATAACCACGCGATTTTTTCGTTGTATGTGAAACCCGATCAAAGAAGCCACAATTTCAGCTCAGAATGTCGGTATTTAAGGTACCGGGACTACAATAAGATTAATTCGCAAACTTTTTTGATTGTACCTAGCGATTATTTTATGAAATATATGCAAAAAAATGGAGAAAATATTCCGAACTTCATTTAAAACCAAATATATAAATTGTAAAGTAACTGCAGGTATCTATAACCAAAGAAAAGATATTCCATTTTCTCCATCTTGTTCATGTCACCCAAAACAATTTTTGATTAAAAGCTTTATACTAGAATGCGGATTTTTTAAACTTTAAAATTTAATAATTCCTAACGTTCGTTTAATTTCCTACGTCTCAGTCGAGGCGCAAATATTTTTCGGTCTCAAATGTATAAGACCGATTTGTTATTCAATCATAAACATAGTTTTTTAATTAAATCTACCAATCAAAAAACAACACGCATTTTTACTGAACATTTCCTATTCAATTCACAAAGTATTTTATTTGTTTATATAAAAAAGTATATTTACAATCACAAAACTAGATGGAAACACAAAGTAGGCAAAAATTAAAATGCTGGCGGCAGGCAGCCCTATCGCATGTTTACGTACCGCGCAGCTGTAGGTATTTATTTCAAAGAAACGGCCGAGTTAAAATACTGTATAGATAATATTACCGTGCCGGTGCGGCGCCGCAACGCACCGGAAAATCATCGTTTGGCCTCAGTGTGGCCTCAGTCTAATCGCGTTCATCTGGACACCAGCGTTGCATTACAAAGTATGGTACAGTGTTAGAGGTTTTGGAGCGTGACTGTTTGACCGCTTTCTTACTGCTCAAAACATGCAAATTGAAGTCACTTGCCCGTTCCGTGATATATTAAAATACGAACATTAGCACACTGTTTCGTTAGTATAAACGATTTAACACATAGTATTCTTTCATATCAAATCAATAAAATATGAAGATTTCGGATATTGCTAGTTGAATTGGTTATATTGTTGGTCTGAGTGCTGTAAAACTTTCTTAACTCTTCGCCTTTCCGTGTACCTGTCTAGACATTTTATTGCTAGTTATGTTACGAATCACCAGCGTTGCTCTATCGCACTCCGATTGCAATATTCTGTTAAATGACAGCGATAAATTTTCTTTAGGTATATAATCCCGTTTTCGGACGTTATAATTGGTCACACTCCAATCAACTGTCAAATCAATATGTTTAAATCCAATCTTCAGTTTGTAGCGGAAGAAAGACATCTCAAACCAAACCAGTTTGTTTTGAAATTTTGGGATATTTCAAAGACCATCTCTAATTGAAAAGAATGTCGCTGGGACGACATTCCTTCGCTAAACAAAGCATTGAACAAAGCTAAGCGTTGAAACAATAGAATATGTTTCTGGTTCTTTGATCGAAAAAAAATGAAAATCGTAATCGTCTCAGAGATCCAGAGCTGGACATTTAGTACGCGACAGGTCGAGATGGCGATCGGGGTGGTGGTTCTTTGCACACTTCGTGGTCTAGGACCGCTTGTGTTTGACCATGTCAGGGATGTCAGTCATGTCAGGGACCATGGCAGTCCCTGCGAGTCATTTGATGGCGTCTGAATTTCCGAAATATTCTTCTTTTTTAACATATTTGGGAAATTTCACTCAGCAGTTGGGTAGATAGCTTATTTTACTAATTTTAATACCTTACTCAATCTATTGATATTTAACACGCTACTAATTCATACTAACATTATTAATGCAAAAGTGTGTCTGTCTATGTATTTGCTAGCTCTTCATGATCCACTTGTTTAATCGATTTTGACATTTGGTACTTAGTTAGCTTGTATAACGGTGACGGTTACAGGACTTTTTACCCCAGAAAATCAAAGAGAACCCACGGGATTCTTTAAAATCTCATCCGTTGAACCGATTTTTAGGTTTGGTAAAGAGATAGCTTGCATCCCGGAGACTTACATAGGCGAATCGGCGATCCTAGCGAGTTTTCAATGGATTTTTGAAATCCAAAATCCACGACGATGGAGCCGCGGCCATTATTTATTTTTACTACAAAATAAATATTAAATATATTAAAATCATAACCCACCTGTGCAGCTGTTTCTAGTTTGGTTCTTCGATCGGCAAGAATGTTAGACCCTAATTCACTGTCATCAATGAGCACCTTCTTCTTATCATCGACAGCTGCATTCAATGATTCCTGTAACAAAAGCTCTCATTATAACACCAACCAGCAAATTGCAAGAAAACAATTCAAACAATAGATTTTTAATCCAGAAATGAGTTGTTCATAATGGTGATCACGATAGTCAAAAACATTGTTTTATGATATTAGAATGAGAAATATACATTCATAATTTCAAAATTGTTCATTTTAATAAAAAAATGACAATAAGATTTGCAAAAAAGTATTGGACATTGGTCCAAATAACTTTCATAGATATGAGTTATGAATGGCTGAATCCCGTTTTTGGTTTACCTAAAAGTTACTGTATACACAAATATTTTGCCTCGGTGAAGTTAATATTCATTTCTCTGTTACATCGAAAACTAAATGATAGCTGAAGGTACTTGCATAAGTACCTACCAATTTACAAGAAGTTTCTAAGCTTTTTAATAATGTCATGTCGTTAAAACATTCGTGATTCAAAACCACTCGTAAATATAGAAAATAAGTGACATAAGTGTTCTCAACTTCTGTTTTGTGTTTCATAACTATAATCGTGATAAGTGTCAAGTCACATTACAAGATATCATGTTGCAAGTGTGAAAGATTTTAATCATTCCTATCTAACGCGGTAAAAAAAGCTTTGTTGTTAGTGTTGTTACGTACATCTATGTGAATAACAATTAATTCACATTCACAGCATGAATATTGTATAAGTTATGATGAAGAAAAGAGATATAGCTTTGAAACTTTGTTGATGGATTTATTATATAAATAAAACGTGCCTGGCAATCCACTGTGTCGGTATCGAACTTCTTGAATACAGGTTTAAGTCCACCATTGCTAGCGTTTTTGGTCTTCAACTTTAACTCTCCTATAACAGATCCAAAGTTCAGACCCCTAGGTAAACCGCTTTGTTTTTCAAGACGCCTAAGCAATAGCGATTTACTTTCCTTCTCTTCTACATCTTCCTCGTTATTTTCTGGCGCAAGGTCAGTAGCACTATTAATTTCATTTAAACGTTTTACGCGATCAGCAATTTGATCTATCGATTTTTGTAGCTCTTCCGCTTTTTCTGAGAAAGGACTTTCTTCCCTACTTCTACTCAAATTAGGCAATTCCTCGGTTGCTTTCAGAGGTTCTACTGTGCAATCATTTAGAGACAGATTGTGTATGATAGATTGCAATTTGTCATCGTTCAAAACAGTTTTCTCTAAGAATTCCGCAAAACGCTCTTTAGGCGGGCTTATCCTTTTTATTAGCTTTTCATGATTTTTCTTTTCATTCTGTTGTTTTAATAGTAAACTAGGTGTTATTAGTTTTTCTTCTTCAACTAACGGCACATATGATTTCTGTGTGCTTTCTTTTGCAATGAATTTTTCTAAAGCTTTAGAAAAAGCTTCCCCTCTTGATATTTCTTTGTTTGTAAATTCGGTAGAATCTAAAAAGCTTTCATCTTGGCTCGCTACGTTTTGGGGCTTTAAAATCTTTTCACCTTTAGATCTACGCCGCAGATTTACATTTTCAATTTGATGACAAATATTATCTGTCTCGCTTTGATCTAAATTGGCCAGAGTCTCCAATGACGACACCTTGGCACTGGAGATAAAGTCATCGTTTTCAATTACTTTTTCTCTTTCTTCACGTACAGACGTACACGGTATCACATTGGACTGGAAGCCCTTTGAAAACAAATACTTCCATACAAGGTACAAAAGCGCGCCGAACGCAATGATTACTCCGTAAAACATTTTGCTTAAGTCCAATCACAGAACTGACTAGATTAATATTATGTTTATTGATACCACAAGTATGTCGATTCGCTCCATTTGAAATAAAGCAATAAATTGTTTTTGCACACAAATATCACAGATTGTTTATATCCATTACGTTGTAAGTGGTCATGAATAAAACATTAACGATGCACAATTGATGTTAACAAGTACGACCATCTGTTTAAAAAAAGGCAATTAAAAGTTGACGAAAGGTGCAATCAAGTGGCACGAAAAGCGCGCGCAACGAGAGGTTGACAAACACAGACTGATCGGCCAGTTGCCACTATCTGGCAATGACAACTGTGACTCAGGCGCAGATCCTAGAACGTTGGTAAACACTATCGACAGTAGCTGTAATGAATGACGCACCACACATGATGCGAGAATTGTAAATATTGAAGGTGTGCTAAACCAGTACATATGGTCTGTGTAACCTTGACTGGAGAAAACGTACCGCACCCAGCGATCGACTATTGACCTTTTTTGTTACGTTCAAAACCTTTAATAGGCTCTTATAATAATTACATTCTTCTACTATACAATTTGCTGACCGCTGATTAATAAATAATTCATGAAGGAGATTTAATTTGTACGGTTATTTCTTGTTTCTTTTACAAACAAAGAAGGTTTGTTGCAATGGAAAATATGATAGTAATTACAGATAAATCGAGTGCAGCAGGACATTTGACCTTTACGATAACAAATGATGCATTCAGGTTTATAAAGTTGAAATGTACAATATTTAACCCAAATAAAAAATTTAGTTTAGTTGAACGGATGGTCGACAAGTTGATAATAGAGTTAATAAAAATAATGATGTAGCCTGGCAAGCAGAGTACAAGCTCTATTTTCGGCATAATAAAATGTAAGTGACGACCGCAACTCCTAATAGGTAAACTCGTCCAAACCTAAAACGGTGTTGTAAAAAATACACTAAGGTAATTAAGCTTCAACAAAAGTTTATTCTAGAGACGCTCTGATTCGTTGATAACAAATCTTTTTATATCATTAAAAATAACAGGAAAACTATGGTCTATAATTTTCGTTATTTTTTTTTTTCAGTTGGTAACATCTTATATTAGAGTAGCAAAAGGTGGAAATCAAAAAAATAACCACAAAGTATTGGGTTAAAAAAACTCAGAAAACCTGGAAACTAACTGTAGAGTCTATAGTAAGCAAGTACCTTAGCAGTAAGAATAATTGCATTCAATGGCAAAGTGATAAAGCTTTATGATCAATCAAAGATCGATAAAAAAATTACCGACAGGCAGTTTAAATTGATTTATGGTTTCCAAGCATATCAAGAATTAGTAAAGATTTAAAATGTAGAGACTGCAAATAAAAGTGGTTACAGTATCATTAGATAGTCAAACATCGATTAATAGCTGTGGTTATTGAAAATATTGAGAGAATAAATGGTTGCCCAAAAAAAGCAAAAGATGTGTTTAAGAGTAATTTCCATAAATAAACATGATGCTTAGATAACACGATTATAAAGGACTTGACAAGATAACACAAAGATAAGAAACGATAATGAATCGTAAGAAAGTAACGACCACAGCCTGCCTTAATTCGAAAAAACTTATTAAAGCGATTAAAATCAATTATAATTGAAGAGTATAACATACAAAACACTTGTAAATGAATCATCCCATCGAAATTATAGGTATGAAGAAGCACACGTATTATTATAAACCGAGCTTCACAAGTAGATAATTAAATGTAAAATTAGTGGTAAACCGTTAAAAATAACACGATGAATTTCACCGGATACGAAATTCATACAAAATATTAGATAGCTTGGCACTTTTCAATTTAGATTTGCGATGTGAAAGCGAAATTTTGGATTGATATTCCGAGTACGAGGTTCGTGTGCGCGCGCGCACGTCCGACGATACCGTCAAAACAACTGGCTTGGCTTTGAATTTTGACTTGGTGCCGACCAGTCTGCGCCGAAAGGGTCTTGTACGCATTACGAATACCACACACGGTTTCAACGACCTCCCTAGTCCAGTAGTGAGCACTATCACTACCCATTATATTATCACTGCCAGTATTATAAATACGAAAGTGTGTTTGTTTATTGGTTTGTTGGCTTATTGGTTTGTCCTTCAATCACGTCGCAATGGAGCAACGGATCGACGTGATTTTTTTAGATGGGTATAGTCAAAGCCCTGAACAGTGACCTAGGCTACTTTTATTCCGGAAAACCAAGAGTTCCCATGGGAATTTTAAAATCCTAAATCATCGCGAACTGAGTCATCATCTAGATTCTAGGCATCAGCTTCTATTTTTTTAGCTTGCTTCATCTGAGACGGCTTCATCACTGCAACCTAGATGAGATAGCAGCCAACGGCTAACTTGTAATATTTTTTTAAATAGAGTTTCGAACTGAGGACTATTTATCGGTTTTTACTTGAAGTAACTGCAATAGTACTACTAAGCAGAAGATATTTATAGAAAATCTTATTTGAACATCCTTAACAAATTGATTAGCATTCCTAACGTTATTGCTTTTAAATATAGTAGGTAGGTACATAAAATAGATGTTATGTTAATTCTTCTATTCTAGTATTCAAATCAAACCCACGCTTGTTTAAGCTGATCAAACAACCTGTATAACATTTTCTGGTATAGAATTGGCGTTTTGTATCAAACTTTCTGTGCTTAGGCAATATGTTCTAAAAGATCTAATCTAACTTTTCACAAATATCTAAATAGTTTTATCCGACATGAAAACGGGAGGAGGTTCTCAATCCAACGGATAGTTTTTAGGCGATGAAGGTACGAGTATATCAAAGCTCCGTCAAATCATAAACGATTTCGACAAAATACTTTTTTAATTGGATAGAGCATGCCGTTAGGTTGGTCCATATGGCAAAGATCTAATAAAGGTTTTCAGAAATCTATATACTAAGAGATATATACATACCTAGGTATAAAATTAAAGACGGTTATATAAAATTTGATTATTTTATCACACAGCGGATTTCCGCGCAGTGAAATCAAGTTGTTAATATTCAGTTTATAATAAAAAGCTATTCTTAGCTGCTATAATTTTTTTTTCGCGTGAAATTGTTTACAGTAGAATCTTACTCGTTGGCCAAAATTTATAATTAGTTTCACCTCCACGCCAAATATAATATTATTATGTAGAGCATCTGTGACAGTGCTGAAGCACTGTTGGTATGCATTATGTGGAAAATAATTATTAACAAAAAAATAGAAAAAAATCAGGCATCAAGGAACATCTGACTTAAGTGAAGTTCCTACACATTTTTCAGTGAAAATTCCGGTTTAGGCCCGGTCCAGTCCAACCCAGTCCGGTACATCTGTCAGTAATAATCAGTCGTATAAACATTTAGGTTACATTTTAACACGTTGCAGTACGAATAAGACGCGCGACCGGCAATCCGCGTGAAGGTAATCCAGGCCTATTAATCATCAGATTCAAAGCTTCCTCATTAGATAACTAGGCAATCTAACATTTTGAAAGCTGTGTCGAAACGTGTCATCAGTTGTTTAATTTCGTTTTTTGGTACTTCCAGCCGGAAAACTCAAAAATATTTCTGTTTATATACTACGAAATAAGCTACAATATTTATCATATAGAAGTTACGAGAACATCTAAAATTAAAAGAGCAAAATATATCATTACGGGCGGCGAACTTTGGAGAAAAACATTTTAACTTTGTCGTGGGCGTAAGTAATTTCTTTTTTGACACAAATGTTTCCCCTGTTGACAGTTTGGTAATAGAAACTGATATTTTTAAATTACAGAATGTTTTACAAAATGGTTCGTTACCCCTGGTTGGTCTAAAATAACGGTTTTGTCGATCTAGTTTCTTCCTATACCTAGATCCATTCCAGATTTTTTTTTTTTTGAGTGAACTATAAATTAGCCTGATGATTACTGTTAAGTAGTTGTGAAAAATACATATTTTAAACAGACAAAAAGTTATTTGAATTAAACGCTTCGCCTATTATTGTATTCTTTGTTGTTCTAGATCTATAAGTAAGCCATATATCGATTTATTTCTCCATTACCTATCTATGCCCTAAAATAATTAGTAAAATTGTATTTATTATAAAACTTATGATCCTTGGAAAATCTCTATTTCAGGGCTTTTGAGGCAACGTCGTGCGTAACTATATAAGAAACTAGAAAATTTAAAATTAACAACTTCATGTCACACTTGATAATAATTTCAAATGTCTTTAGTTTGTGTAAAAAAAATGTTTTATTTTGCCAAAAATAGACGTAATTATAAACGTCGATGTGCAATTTTCACTTAGCCGTTTTTGACAAAAAAGCAAAAGCACTATTTTAGGCTCCACCCACTCACGAGCTATCGCTTCGATGAAGCGTCCTCTCAAGTATTAGATAAAAGCTTCAGCACGTATAAAGCTTGCCAAATCGCAGTATACCGAAGCATTACTGTTTAAAAAAGCAGAATATTTTGGCTAGTATATAAAATATTGTAATATTACCGGCTTTGGGTACAGTTAACGACCATAACCAGTGACTAACCAAGCGCTTCCTAAATATTAGGTACCTAATTAAAGGTATCGAAGTATAAGTAAGATAAGATTACAGCACGTATAGAATGCCCAAACAGGTGAAATAAAAAAAGATCCTTTTTTTCTGTAAGAATTTACTTATTTAACTTTTAGTTTCCAGTACATTCTAACACTAACACGGCAATTTTTGTATTGTATTAATCACAAGTTACACAGTACAAGAACTGTCGTATATTCTCAATGTTGGCTCAGTTTCTTTCCCTAATGAGATCAACTCAAATAATACATCTTAATAAATTATATTTAGTGAACAGTGAGTATGCATGATGCTACATTAAAATATTCATGTGGGATGAAGAATGATACATAAATAACAACTAAGCATAGCAATTATTCAAAACGGTTCTTCCTATCTGCAGTATATCTAATCTTTTTTTTGTGGTAAATTCTGTATCTGGATTTTTTATTCGATGACAACTCTGTGATGACTTGGGGGTAATTGAAGGATGAAGCGAGCTAATTTGAGAGGGTTATGGCAGTCTAATTAAAACCATATCTTCCTTCTTAACCAGAATCTTCTTCTCGAATAGTCCCATATAATAGACTCTGCATTAATTTTTACATAGTTAAAAAAAACCGGCCAAGTGCGAGTCAGACCCGCGCGCCGAGGGTTTCGTACTCGGATAGACAGACAGGCATACAGACGGACGGACGGGCGGACGGGCGGACGGACGGACAACAAAGTGATCCTATAAGGGTTCCGTTTTCCTTTTTTGGCACGGAACGCTAAAAAGATACAATTTAAAAAAATGATTCATCTTTTCTTTTTTAGTGTTTAAACTATCGTGAGTGATTTCCATTATAAGTATAGATTGTTACGGCTATACTCACGTATTCAGTCGATAGTAAGCCCGACTAGTTTCGAACCCATCCGGAGTCCTTTTCATAGAGACTCAGCGTTACTTTCCACAATATGTATTTGAAATTGGAAACGGATGTTTAGCGAAATGGGCCGTTTGCTTCTTTTGAAAACATAACTATCGTGATCTCCAGTCAGCAGGATTAGATGACTTGAAAAAGGTGGCGGGAAGCGGGTGGACGAGGTAGGCGGATGATCGTGTTTGGTGATGTGTTCACAAAAGCCATATAATTATCCAGAAGTGGACGTATTTAAACTGATGAACTGGATTGGAAACTAATATTGTAGATCCCTTATAGTGTCGGCAAAATAGTGACCATTCAAATACCTGTCCTTAAAAATAAGGCAACGAAACAGCAAAAACTATTTGTATTACTAGAGCGTTGAGCTGCTTACCTACTCTACTATGAAATCTTAGGGTATCCACACATAAGTACACCTATTCGGTCAATATTCGACATTTAAGTGGAACTGAAGGGTTCAAGAAGCCGAGAATTGACGGAATTCACAGTTTCCACTATGCCTCGCACAACCGAGTAGTTTAACATATTGCCAGTGACACAGTATTTATAATCAGGTACACTTTTTTGCCGTGGGAACTGAAGCCCTTGTAAGGACGTGAACGAAGTCATATAAATATGCCAAACGACATTTTTGCGCCCCTGCCTGGTGAAACACATCTCTAACACTGCAGTTATATCATAATATGTCAATAGAGCTTTAACAAGTGTAAATTAAAAATTTATAACACCCCCGACAAGTGAAGGTTACAGTTACTAGTAAAGAGCTGATAACTTTCAAACGGCTGAACCGATTTTCTTGGATTATAGCTAAAAACACTCTCGATCAAGCCACCTTTCAAACAAAAAAAAAAACAAAATTAAAATCGGTTCATTAGTTTAGGAGCTACGATGCCACAGACAGATACACACGTCAAACTTATAACACCCTTTTTTTTGGGTCGGGGGTTAATAAGCCTGGACAGAAAACCCCCACGGTAGGTAACGTTAGAAATACGGCAGAATGACGCATTTATGCCCCGGCCACATTAACGGTCAACAACGCGATGTTCAACGGCGTTTCCCGTTAAACCTAGATGTACCCACGAACAACGTACAACGGAATTAGCGTTAGATGATTTTACCACAATTCAATTCATTAGATGTTAACAGTTCAAGTGTGGCCACTCAGTTTAACGCGTTGATTATCGCGATAATTATGGCATTGTTGGGCATTGACGTTAACCTTAATGTGGCACGAGCATGAAAGTATGTACTCTTCTTTCACAATGACGACAGGTACGCGGCTCCTACCCACAATCCACAATATAACAGCCTTCGTACAGTTTCTTGTATTTAATTTTTAAGGGGCGTGTTCAGAAACGCTTAAATCGCATATCGCAGCGGCTTCACGCGTTGTGTCTCTCTAGGCCTTTAGCGTGAAAATAAATAAAATAATGCGGCTTGAATACATTAAAAAACGAATGCAAAATGCGCAGGCCGTGCACTCGACGGAACCTGTTTAGCTCGTGGTCCGCGCTCGTGACGCGAGTTGCTTGAACGCCGAGTGTTTAGCTTAGGGTTGTTTCTCTTTACCCGACTACAGAAAGGCTTGTCGGTCTTAGCACAAAAAATTAAACAAGCGTAGACGGCTTGCTTATTTTTAATCGACTTCAAAAAAGGAAGAGGTTCTCAATTCGTCGGAATCTTTTTTTTTAAACCTAACAGATTTTCCATGCAAAAAGTGTCAAAAGTTTCACTATTTGTTGAATTTAGTCTCTTGTTACACTTGTATACTTTTTTGTAGTACGGGTATGTGAGTTTTGAAGTCTTTTTACATCAGTTGGTCGATTACGAAAAACCTGCATCAATCATTATTACAATCGCAATCGTCGTGATTGGCTGAATTTATGGTGTTCTTGTTGTAACAATGCATTGCAGCCAATAGTGAGCGACCATCAGCCAAACAAGAGATGATTGCAATCGTGACATTGTAGCTGTCATTCTACCGCAATCCGGCCGCGGTTGTCTTAATCTACTCATTATGTGATTGTGTTGGATTTGTACATCAACCACATGCACATATCAAGAATTACGCACATGCCTAACTCTTGTACCTACTTAAGTCTTGTATTTTAGAAATCATAAGTTATAATATGAAATGGCTAGTCCACGGCGGATATGAGTGACAAAAATAAGGCAAAAAATATTAAGATAATTTTTTTTATTTAGATAAAAATTAGCCCTTGACTGCAATCTCACCTGGTGGTAAGTTATGACTCAGTCCGAGATGGAAGCAGGCTATCCTGGTAGGGATATTGGAGTTTACCATTTTACCTTGAGTTTTGTAATAATGTGTTTCGTTTTACAAATTCTAAAAATATTTTTTTAGTGTTTAGTAGTAGGTAGTCTAAAAATATAATTAACCCTCGGGTTTTCTTTTCAATTTAATAAACTTGATAATGATTGTACAATTTTCCCTAAAATTCCAGCGTTGCATATAAGTAACTCAAAATATCACGTGCGGCGCGTCAACCCACACGCATTCACACAATGAACTGATCGCTCTACTTCCTTGTTTTGTTTATGTATGCTAAGCATATGTGGTCTTAGTTATTTTTATTGTTTATCCTTATGTTGGCCAGCAGTCGGTTACATTTTATTTCAATTCTTTTAAATTCCATAATATCTTACCGAGATGTTTTTAAAAATTAACATTAACTTGCCAACCCTAATGTCAAAAGTTAAGCAGGATATTTATGTACACACTACCTGTGCGAAGTCAAACTTTTTAACCCCCGACCCAAAAAGAGGGGTGTTATAAGTTTGACGTGTGTATCTGTGTATCTGTGTGTCTGTGTATCTGTGTATCTGTCTGTGGCATCGTAGCGCCTAAACGAATGAACCGATTTTAATTTAGTTTTTTTTGTTTGAAAGGTGGCTTGATCGAGAGTGTTCTTAGCTATAATCTAAAAAAATTGGATCAGCCGTTTAAGAGTTATCAGCTCTTTTCTAGTTTTCTTGTAGAAAAGAAGGTTAGATAACCGTTAGGTTCATAATATTAAGTCAATAGACAAATGTCAAGCTGTCAAGATGGACGTTGCCTAAATACATAATTATTTATTTGAAAATGATGTTTTGGAAAACTCAGATACTTTGGATCGTCGGGGGTGTTATAAATTTTTAATTTACACTTGTTATTATAAGATTTTGATAACATTATTTCTGATATAGGTACTAAGTTACTAGGTATTATTTGAAATTGTGGCTAAATCTGTTGGTAGTAGGTTTACAGTATCTAAACTAAAATGACAAGTTTACCTAAAAGTATAGCTGTCTCTTTCATAATACTCTCTGCGGAAATGGATAGCACTAGATTACCCGTCAGTTTAGTTTGAAGATTATGTGCATCAGAATTAGCCACATTTTTCTCAAATAAGTTCCTTTAAGATATGCCGCCAATCGTTTGGACCATTTAAAAAAAAAGAATATTAGCCATGCTAATCATGACTTATACTCCCCTTTCCCCTCCAATTAAGCGTAAAGCTTGTGCCAGAAGTGGGTACGACAATAGTGGGGTTTGGGATTTGAACCGCCGACCTTTCGGAATTCAGTCCGCTTCTCAACAGTTGAGCTATCGATGCATTAGCCTTTTGGTATTACGCGTCCCATCTTAGACCACATCATCACAGAATTAAAAAAATAAAATACGAATAAGAAAGAAACAACTCTATTATTATCAAACGAGGGCTCGCAACATGTTCGCAACGAACACTGGACCTTTAGCATTTAAGTATTGCAATTAGAATGCATTGCGCATGCGAATGCAAATAAGAACACTTTAATTGGGTCATAATGTCAATAACAACAACTGAAACTGGCTTATTATCGTATACGGTACACCGGATGAACTTGTCAAGTGTTATGTGCTCGATTTCCGGATCGAAGTAGTGATAATGATTAATATAATTATTCAAAACAAATTATTTACATAACATACCTAATATGAATAGAGGCCGTTTAATTAGGTAATCCCTGCCATGTAAGTGCAAATGGGGTGTAGGTAAGTGCTTTTGAACTGTCAAAAGAATTTATACCACTGGTTCGGTGGTTCGGAATGCCATTCCTACCACGAAGAACCAGCAAGAAACTCGGCGGTTGCTAATGTTATTGTAAACTAGCTGATACCCGCGACTTCGTTCGCGTGGATGTAGGGTTCTATAAATTCTCGTGGGAACTCTTTGATTTTCCGGGATAAAATGTAGCCTATGTGCTAATCCAGGGTATAATCTATCTCCATTCTAAATTTCAGCCCAATCCGTCCAGTAGTTTTTGCGTGAAGGAGTAACAAACATACACACACACACACACACACAAACTTTCTCCTTTATAATATTAGTGTGATTGGACGTTTAAAAACACATGTCCAATGTACAATAATATTAGGTATGCCCCTGCCTACGGTTCAAACAAGTAGGTGTGCCATCCTTTTGACTTTAACAAAAAACATAAGCTCTAAACTTACCTTGAAAACACCTTGCACCATTATTTAAGATCCTCAAACCACTTAACAGCAAGCACTATGTAGGTACGTTTTAGATTAATTGTTTATCTTGATCTTTAAGAACACAAATCCGCGACCTAAAATCTTTAACCGATTAGAATACTTGGCACGACCTCCTTAACCAACTTTGTAAGGGTCACGAGACGAATACGATACGTTCTATAGTTCTAAACTATATTATATCAATGAGTATTGAGAACGAATAATAAATTAGAAAATGCATTAGGGCTTACATAAGGCAAGTGATAGCAGAATGAGCGCTTGACGCGTACAAATTCAATTAGATATGAGTTAGATACCTTACCGTCTAATCTAAGTATATTATTTAAAATTGAAATGTCTGTCATTTTGAACTGCCAGTTATAAAGCCTATTATATTGTTCTTTTATCATTATCAAACCCCTGAATCTTGTTTTTTTTTTTTAATTTGTCTGTGTATTAGTTGAGGCTAATTTCCGAAATTGCTGAACAGAACTTTCGCAGACATGTACTTAGAGCATTAAACAACGAATGATCTAGGCGGTCTAGCCAACTTTTTTTTCCGGGAAAAGATTCCTAGATATTTTTATAAACTTTCAAAGGCGAATTCGCGGACAAAAGTTAGTTCTGATTACACTTTTAATGGTTTTGCTGTAGCAACCACTCCACATTAGATATGATTTTAATTATTGACTAGCTGATGCCCGCAGCTTCGCCCGTGTGGATTGGTCAGATCCCCTGCAGCATCAGGATTGAGGAGTTGGACTCCAAATTTTTTATGAAACAATGTCGCAAAGTTCCTCTATCGATTAAAAAAGAAATGACGCAAATCGGTTCAGAAATCTCGGAGATTTCGGTGTACATAGGTAGAAAAACACAACTCCCTTTTTAAAAGTCGGTTAAAAAAGTAGCCTATTTTACACCCTGGTCAATCCTCTACTTGCCGTCTAAGTCCCGTCAAAATCGGTTCAGCCGTTCCAAAGATTAGTCTTTTCAAACAGACAGACAGACAGACAGACAGACAGACAGACAGACAAAAATTTTAAAAACGTGTGATTCAGTTATGGTATCGTTCAAATAACCATATGAGCTTAATATGAGGTAGTTATTTCGAAATTACAGACAGACACTCCAATTTTATTTATTAGTATAGATATAGATGATATAAGTTGTTCTTGATAAGAATTTATAAATTTATTAATTTATTTGTTAATTGTTTGTTGTTTGTAATGCCCTGTCGTTTTTACTAGATTTTATTATAATATATACTAGCTGACTTGCTATGGCTTCGCTCGACTAAATGGAAATAATGTTCTCTTTCTTGTAAATTAATGTCCAAATAGGTAAACAAATTAATCAACGGATAAGATAAGTATAGCCTTAGTTAAAATTCTACACCAAATAAATAAGCTTCAAGTTAACGATATGTAATTTTATAACTAAACAAAATTTTATCTAACCCTTTGGATATCTTTTTTTTTTTATTCATTTAGTTGGAACTTCGACTTGATTACCAGCACATTCGCATAGTGGCGCGAACGGTTTCATGTTAGTGTCAGCCGTTTAGGATAGATGGCGCTGAATCATTAAGTATAATTATTATGATGCCATGTTACATATTTGAATTATCTTAATTTTTTTGAATTATTAACAAAATTTAAAAGCCTTACCTATGATTATAATTTAGTTACAATATTTATAGTAAGAACGGAATAAAGATAGGTTCTTTTAAAAATATTACTGGGCAAATTACAACATTATGAGTGAACAAGATCGCCGTTCCAGTAAGCAAATAACCATAAAAGCCAAAGGTCCAAGGGCTGACATTCATAAGGAGTTGTAAATAATATAATATATTTGATTATATTTAGCACTGAACTTTCGAAGTTTTAATCCGAACAGCCGTGAAAAATGGCAATTAACAACATTTTTGCATATCTACAAAAATATATTTCGTACCTATATAAAAAAAATTCAACTTTGCTCAGTAAAAAAAAAACATTTTTACATACTTACATGATAAAATAGAGCGGTGATAGTCTAGTGGTTACTTGACGTCGGCCTACGTCAACGTGGGACTTTTCAAGTTAACGTTAACTTTGAGCAAATCTGTGTAATTCATCATTGACGAGAAACTTAGGGGAAAACGTCGTGTTTCATATTTCTATACAATTTTGGCAGATTTACGTATAGTGAAGTTCGGTATTCTCTTAAGCGGAGCGAAACAGCGAAGCAGAAATGTGTCCAGTCGACCAATCAGATAACTGACAATAACGTGATAATTTTTGCATGTCGTCTACTATGAATCTGATTGATCTGCTAAACACATCTCCCATCTCTGCTTTGATGGATACCTACTTATCCTTAACGTTAACATGAATATAATTAAACTCTGGGCTCAGATTTTATATGTATATAATGATACAATGCCAGTTTAATTTCGTAATAAAATTTCGTGGATGGAAAAATCCATTCGGTTATTTGGTGAAATCACACAGCGAAAATACTTCCAACAGGGAAGGAGAAACAACATTCATCAGGCACGTTTCATTTTAGACGCCGACGTTGAATGATACGTATCTACTTCGTCAAAAGGGGTGATTAAGGTTAATGTTTTCCCAAACTGAAAATGGCCTGTAGCCTGTCAACCTTATATAATAAATTGATTTTGATCCTTTTGTTTTAGTTAATAAAGGTCAAACTTGCGTGCGCTCGATTTTAATTATCGTCGATACCACTGCCAAATTTTGGACGTATCTCTTTTGGAACGTAAACTTTGCTCTTCGGCGAGGTTCGAGTAATTAATTACATTTAATGACACGTCGCCGACAGGATGATTAGGTTTGTCACCATCCTGTCGAGAAAGTTAGGAGTGAATATTTTGGATAAAACATTTTTTGACTGTCATCTTTTTTCTCAACTACGGATCAACGAAGGCACTAAATTATTTCTTAAGAGGGCTCTCTCCGTCACTCGTTTCATACAATCGTAGTTCCAATTTCATTTGAATATTAAGCAACCAAAGTCCATGAAATTTTGCAGACATATTCTAGAAACTAATATCTATGTCTGTGGTTTTCCAGATTTCTGTTAAAATATTCGGTTTGAAAGTTCCGAGGTCTTAAAAATTTTCATACAAATCTTTGAGCCCCTGTAATTTTAAAACTACATATTTTTAGAAAAATCTAAAACACCACAGACACAGATATTAGTTTCTAGAATATGTCTGCAAAATTTCATGGACTTTGGTTGCTTAATATTCAAATGAAAGTGGAACTACGATTGTATGAAACGAGTGACGGAGAGAGCCCTGTTAAGAAGCATTTATGGTGTGGTTGCTTTTCTTGATTACCTAGTTATTAGGTCGACCGCGACTTTCAATATGGGATTTATATCTGTCTTTTTGTAATAGTTCAGCATTATCCTTAGACCTCATCATGTATGAATATTCTATGTAGTCATATTTTGTTCTTCCTACCTTTAGGTAGGTACAGAAAAAATGCTAATTCTGTCTAGCTGTTTTCAACTTTCATATGGCGTTTTCGCATTTTTTAAATATAAGTACGAATTACAGTTTTTCTGAAAGAAATGCGCGGTAGGAAGACATCGATACAAACCTAAAATCAATGTTTGCTTACAATATCAAGGTTACGTTATGTGCTAGGCGGAGATATCTCTACTTATTTCAACGCATCGATTAGAACAAAGCTTTTACCTAAAGCTCGTACCAACCTTCGTATGTCGTCGAAAAATAATAAAAGACAAATGGCACATACAAATCTGGTACATACACTTGACGACTCGGAACCTAAAATTCTATTCAAGCTAATAGAGCTATCCCTTTCACAATTTTCTCTGCAGAAAAGGGAAGTTTCTTTGGACCTGTCAACAGGGTAGTGTCCAACAAGTCAAATCAGTAATTTTTTATCAAACGTCAAAACACGCGCTTAGTATGCGAGCTTCTAAGAAATTCTGGATTGTGACGTCACATTGTGTGACGAGCTTTTTTTTAGTTTAATCGATAATTTATATAAAATGATTATTTATTATTTATTACACTTAAAACTAACAAAAGACGAGGATTTTTCGTATTTTGGAAGATCCTCTATTTAATAATCACTGAGAAATAATTTACTTTTCACATAGGAAACATCCCTATTTAGTGTAGTTTAATTGGTTTGTACTCAAACGAATTAGCACCTTTGTGAACAAGGTAGGTATGATCAGTAAGGTATTCCGTGATATGATCGTGCGTAATATTAATTTATCAAACAAGTACAGAAATAGCTATATTTTAATAGACCCTGCAATTTTTCCGTGTGATTATGCTTTATGACTGGATACATGATATTTCCGTATTAATAATAAACACCATGTTGTTCCTGTGTAGATGGAAGGTCTTAGTAATTTAATAAAAACCTATAAATTGGTCCATAAAGCACCTATTAGTTTACGCCCATTGTTGTTGTACTAGTATTCAGTATAGAAATGAATTTCGTATTATGTCATTGTTCTGTATGAATAACTATTTTAAATTGTGAATGAGGTATGTGCGGTTATTGTATGCAGTTTTAATAATGAATATGCAATTCATACTTGTACCTATTGCATTAATAAATATCATGTTGGTTCAAGTTTTTGTTAAAATTGATTGGATTGCATGTGTACGTACTACGTACGTACTATTTAGGTTAAATAATAATCTAACCCAACTCGACTGTAAGGTGGACAGCACAGACCACTAGGTGTGAAAGTGTTTCCTTGGATTGCCTTAGCAAACTACATCTACATCTGCCGTACGGACTCCCACATTACTTGAAGGGTTCAACAATAAACGGGATAAACAAAAAACACGATGAACAATACTAACATTGATCTTATTCTTAGGCTGACATTTATAGAGCGCACTTTAACTTTGCTCAGTCTTAAGACACACTATTAAAACGAGACAGATTTATGCCATCGGCATAACGCTGTCCCGTTTTAACTCAAACATAAGTCTAAGCAAAGTCAAAGTTCGGTCTATAGATTTCAACCTTAGACCATTCTATCGCCTTGCTGGCTTAATGGTCGGAGCTCAGTTGGCTCACTCATGCCCGCTAGTCGTTCATAAAAAGATCCCACACATTATCCTAAACTGGGTTTCGTAAGCCCATTTTCATCAGCTCATCGCTATCTCAGCCATTACAGAATAAACAAAAAGGACAAACAATACTAACATTGATCTTATTCTTGGCCCGCTTATTGCCTTTGCCGCCTTTCCAGTAGAAACTCAGTCAATATTATACTCTCGCTCGCCATAAAAAAAAATCCTGCTCATTATTCTGAACTGGATTTCGTAAATACATTTTGGCCAGCCCATTTCCCACTTGCTGTCTCAGCAATTACAGAATAAACAAACAAGATAAATAATACTAACATTGATCTTATTCTTGGCTCGCTCTATCGCCTTGCTGTCTTCCCGGTCGGGGCTCAGTCGGCACACCCTCGCCCGCCAGTCGTTCGCGCCCGCCGCCTGAAGAGCCGCCAATCTGGAAAAAGTGAAATATTTCATTAGCAGCTACGACTGTACAGATTTTTCAACCAAACTTTTCAAGCTGTATCATGGATTTTAGAGGAAAGAAAGAGGACTGATTTTACTCAAAGTTGGAGCAAAACGCGATGCGCCCTAAACGTAATATTAGCCTCAATAGCTCAACCGGTAAAGGAGTGGACTGAAAACCGAAAGGTCGACGGTTCAAACCACGCCCGTTGCGGTAGGATTAGGTACGACAATAGTCGTACCTAATCCTAGTACAAGCCTAACGCTTAGTTGGAGAGGAAAGGGGAATATTAGTCATTTAACGTGGCTAATATTCTTTTTTTTCTAAGATATAAGCAGACAAGCTATAAAAATAGCTATGAATATAACTCATCATAAAGGGTTCTTACTTGATTATTTCGTAAGTGTATGCCCACTAGTTTCAAAACTTTATAAGGATCGAGTAAGTGAGGCTAAGTACGTACCATATAATATTATGACAGTTCAAATTGCATAATTCAAATAGGATAATTTTACTAATTCTAAGATATTATAAGCGTTGTGCTTGTGTAGTATCTTAATCTTTGGTCAAATACCAAAAATATTTCTTAATTGCAAGATAATGTATGTAACATAACATATTATTTCGTCTATAAATAAATCAATATTCTACAAGCTGAATCTATCCAATAATAGGTATAAAAAACCTATTCGAGCTATTTTCGCAATATAATCTGATAGGGATGACCTTTTAGCGAACCCGGTTAGTGTTGAATAATGTCAAGTGATCTTTAGCGAAGCCTCGGTCTAATAAAGGCTGTTGATGTTGACAAAGCAGCTTTATTAATTGGCCTTATTTCATAGTCTCTAATAAAAACAAAGTGCCCGTAACTAAAAATATCTATAATCAAAATTAAATTCCTCTAAAAATAAAGTCGGGGGTTAAAAATACCTACTTAGACAAAATAACAACTACAATTCAAAAGTCATTGAAACAAACATATTCTAATTTAAATAAATAAAATATTAGTTACTATGCTTCATAGTCGTTTCCTTTTGTCCTAAAAAAAGGTTACATTGAAGCGATAAGAAAATAAAACTAACCCAAAGCCTCAAGCTCGCTTCTAAGTAGTTACGATTAGCTGATAAGGTATCATAATGTAACATAGCTAATTAGCTACTAATTATTTATTTAATGTCTGTCGTTCTATTGTTTGTTATCCTATTTTACCTATAGCAAAAATATAAAGAATTATTATAACCCTTATTTTAAAAGCCATAAAGATTAAGCACGAAATAGGTCGTGACTGATAAATTCATAGATACTTGAACAAATAAATTGATAGGAAAGGTAGCGCAACTTTTGCCTTATCAGGAATTAAGGACAAAACATTCTATACATTGTGGTAGGTCATTATGGAACAGGTCATTTAGGCAGATAACGTAATCTAAGAAAAAACTATTGCGTTGGATAAGCAAAAGTACTCAGTAAGTAGGTACTAGGTAACGATCATATTTTGGTCCTTTCTTGACTTCAAACTCTACCGTAAGTCCTCTACAATCAAACCAAGGAACGGAAGAGTTCCTGACATCACTATTCATATCATAAACTAGCTGTGCCCGCGACTTCGTTCGCGTGGAATAGTGACTTTTCGGGCAGCATGTACGTTAAAATGTTCGCCGTGATTCTTTAAATTGACAAACCTTTTTTATTTATGAACCGATTGACATGAAATAAACACTAAATGTTAAGTGAAGCTTACTACAATATATTAGTGAAAACCGTATCTAAATCGAATAAGCCGTTTCTGATATTAGCGTGCACAAACACACAGACAAACAGACAAACAGACAAAAAAAAAATTAATTACAATTTCGGGTTCGGCATCGATATAATAACAACCCCTGCTACTTTTTTTTATATATTTCCATTGTACAGACACCACTTTTCTACAATTTTATTATATGTATAGATGCAAAAATGTGTTTGTTCGTTGGGTTTTTCTTCAATCAAGCCGCAACAGAGCAAGATCGAAGTGTTTTTGCATGGATATGCATAGTTAGGTAGCGAAAGAGATCCCGCGGGACTATTTAAGAACGTAAATCCACACGGACTAAGTCGCGAGCATCAGCTAGTAGACAATTTTACATGTAAAAGCTCCGAGAAAACGTATTGATATGATCGACATCAAACCAGTCGCAGGGTATGCGGGAACAGCTTCATCCAGGCGGCGAAGACCGCGCATGGGAAGTCCTTAAAAGAGACCTATGCCCAGCAGTGGATGACTATTGGTTGATGAAGACGACGATGAAACGTGCATACACAAGTGTAAATTAAAAATTTATAACACCCCTGACAAGTGAAGATTACAGTAATAACTAGAAAAGAGCTTATAACTTTCAAACGGCTGAACCGATTTTCTTGGATTATAGCTAAAAACACTCTCGATCAACCCACCTTTCAAACAGAGAAAACTAAATTAAAATCGGTTCATTAGTTTAGGAGCTACGAGGCCACAGACAAATACACAGATGCACAGATACACATGTCAAACTTATAACTCTCCTCTTTTTGGGTCGGGGGTTAAAAAGGTAAAGCTTCCGCAGAAGGAAAAAGAAGAATTTGCCCATTATGTGCGACGTTCTTTATATGCCTCCTATCTCTATCACAATAAATCGAAGAAATTCGATAGATAGATACAATTAGAACCAATGCACAATGTCAACGACCCTACAATTTTATCGCCTCTCAAGTGTGCTCGGCACTAGAGGAAACACAGATTAAAATTAATTGCATAGTCCGTCTGTTAATGGACATTTATGTAACAACAAATTTTCCGTCTGCGATTCGCATACTGTACCTATAATAACATAACAAGTGTAAATTAAAAATTTATAACACCCCCGACAAGTCAAGGTTACAGTACTAGTCCAAAGTATCTGAGTTTTCCAAAACATCATTTTCAAATAAATAATCATGTATCTAGGGCAACGTCCATCTTGACAGCTTGAAATTTGTCAATTGACAGAATATTATGAACCTAACGGTTATCTAACATTCTTTTCCACAAGAAAACTAGAAAAGAGCTGATAACTCTTAAACGGCTGAACCAATTTTTTTGGATTATAGCTAAGAACACTCTCGATCAAGCCACCTTTCAAACAAAAAAAACTAAATTAAAATCGGTTCGTTAGTTTAGGCGCTACGGTGCCACAGACAGATACACAGATACACAGACACACAGATACACAGATACACACGTCAAACTTATAACACCCCTCTTTTTGGGTCGGGGGTTAAAAATAACAAAGGGAAGGAAATTAATATCTATGAATTACTACGATATATAATATGCACCTGACCATAGACATTTTCATTAATTTTTTTTTATTGTTCGTCAGGTATTGGTTAAAATCCAAAGCACGTATTATAAGAGTAGGTTAACCTAAATCTACGCGGACGAAATCACGAGCATCATTTAGTGGCCAATATTACTTAGAAACAAATTTTGTACTGTACTTAGGTAACTAGGAATGTTATATTCCTTGCGGTTTTATAAATAAAGCGGGTCAAAATGTAAACAGACAAATTAAACCCAGTTTTCCTGTCTTAGTCACTGAGTTACTCCGACCACGTTTCCCTGTAGTATACGAGTATGTTAGCTGTCAAATCTACGATAAATATCGGGAACGATTAGGTACTCGTATAACAGAAGATTTATTCCAGAATAAGATACTTAAAAAATTTTTTTAAACTACTAACGCGCTATATTTTACTCCAACGGTCTTGAACACTTTTTAGGGTTCACCTAAGCAATAAGCACCTACCAATTTTGGAACACTATAGTAGATAATACAGCCTCAAAATGCGCCAACACGTTGAAGTAGGTATCGTGCAATACAATGTACATAGCAATTATTACTATTGGCGAAGCTTTCCATCAGAGGAAGTACCCAGGAATTGCCATAAATTGACTCTCTTTTGTTTTTTGGGAAACATTTGGACTGCTGCCAGGGAGGGTCGTCAAAATTGTATTTACCTAAATAAAGTGAGTAGGTACTACATGAAGTTAAGGGCTTGGACAGACGCACCGTACAACGGTAATTTATTTTCTGTTTCAACTTTCAGGCTTAAGTAAAGCAGTATACCTAGTAACCATCAGGTAAAAATACCTCTGTACTGCAGCGAAATGGATATATTATATGCCCATGGATATTGTATTTTTCTGCAGCGCGAGAAGCGAAAAGTTGACATTGACGCGGCTGTAAGGATCTACTCATGTGGTAAGGACACCACCAGCGTTGTGCCTCACATTGTGCTATCAAATAGCTCGATAAATCACCCATTGCGTAGTTTTGAGGTCAGACTTAACGCTAACGCTTGGCTGCAATCATACCTGCTGACAAGTGATTATGCTACCTAAGATCCATCTTGATGGAGCGCGCTTGCCTAGAAGATGCCTAATCAATCTTGAACCTACCCATATTAACAAGTGTAAATTAAAAATTTATAACACCCCCGACAAGTGAAGGTTACAGTAACTAGAAAAGAGCTGATAACTTCCAAACGGCTGAACCGATTTTCTACACCTACTTTCTCCCAAGGTAATTCTGGTACAACATGAGGCATTAAAGTCTCTTTTTTATTATTATTACTAAAACGTATACATGTTTCACACCGTGAAACCATATCCGTTATCTCATGGATCATTCTTGGCCAATACATAGCATCATTTGCCCTTAATACCGTTTTCGTTATTCCTAAATGAATTATAGCTAAGAACGATCTCGATCGAACCCCCTTTCAAACAAAAAAAACTAAATTAAAATCGGTTCATTAGTTTAGGAGCTGCGATGCCACAGACAGATACACAGATACACAGACACACAGACCCACACGTTAAACTTATAACACCCCTCTTTTTGGGTCGGGGGTTAAAAATGGACGGGAAAATTGAATCCCGCGTAGTGTTCGTTTCGGCTTTTAGGCTCAAGGAAGGCAGTAAATAAAGTCAAGCATGTACTAACCTTTCAGCGATTGTGCCCCCTCGGTTCGGCATGTCAGCTTGGGTGGCGCTCCGTTGCACCCCGGCGCCAAACCTGCAGACAAACAAAAGAGGGTTGAAAATAAGGTGCCTTATAACATAGTGAGCAGAAAAGTCAAAGTCCTTATAATATTTTACAAGCTGATGCTCGCGACTTTGACAGTATACCAATTCCATCAATTCAAAAAATCATGTCGATCCGTTGTTCCGTTGCTGTATGATTGAAGGACAAACCAATAAACGAACAAACGGAGACACTTTCGCATTTATAATGATATACATAGTGATTTCCACAGTAAAAGTTCGAAAGAAAATACTGTTCAGGTAATCAGTTTTCTACTATCAGTTTATAACAAAATTCACAACATTCAAAGCTTAGTTTAGAATTGGCAAGTATCTACTGTCTTCAGAAAGAGTTAGAGTTTCAGAGCTTTACGAAAGTACTTAAATCGCAAAGACATTTAACCTAGACGTAAACCTTTACGGAAAGGTTATCTCTAAAATTACCTGGGTTTTTCGAATTTTTCTTTGAGAGTCTTAAAGCTGAAGAGCCTTTCATCCGGCTGTCTTAGCGACAACATTTTGTATCTATTCAGTTCCCTTATTATAAAACACTAACACAAAAAAAAAAAACACTTAAACTCAATCTAAAACCGGCACTTTTTCTCGTAACATGATAAAAACTAGACAAAAACTGTAGGAAAAAAGGATATGAAAAAAAACATTTTATAAATAAAGGGTTGATTTCGACGTACAGTTAAAGTGACGCGGTGTCATTGGTACGGTTTCTGTCGCGTTCAAATGATAACTGAGGACTGTTCAGTGGTTTAATGAGTTTGTATACATGGTCCTTTTACGTCACAGGCACTTCGTTATCCTTGTTTGACTACAAGCTGTATGGTCGTTGATAAGTTTATTATTTTAAGTAAAGGGCAATGTTACAAAGTAGCAGAGATCGTTAAACAAATCGTGCAACATCTAATTGTTTGGTTGTTTATGTTGGACAAATCTTGCAACGTCTAATTATTTTATTTGTTGTTTATTAATTAAGCGTGTGTTGATTTGGTTGTTTATTATAATAATGATGTTTATGTCTACTCAGTAGGTATCCAGTCTATGAAATATAATAGCTATACATATGTTTTAAATTACCTAATATTAACGTACTTAATTAATTTAAAAAAACAGTTATTATGCAAGTTATAATTAGGATATTATGTATTTATGGGTAAAACCATGAACTTTATAATGAACTACCAATGTTAAACTTTTATACAAAGATTATTTACAACTACACTAATATTATATAAATTAAAATTTAAAAACCCCCGACATAAAAACCTTTATAAGAAAACTAGAAATGAGCTGATAACTTTCAAACGGCTGAACAATTTTCTTGGATTATAGTTAAGAACACTCTCGATTAAGCCACCTTTCAAACAAAAAACTAAATTTAAATCGGTTCATTAGTTTGGGAGCTATGATGCCACAGACAGGTACACAGAAACACACGTTAAACTTAAAACACCCCCCTTTTTGGGTCGGGGGTTAAAGCGGGAAATTTTGTAAGTTTGGACTTTGGATAGAAGGGTTAATCTGCGGGACTAATGATCCGATTCTAAATATTTTTTCACTGATAGATAGCTACATTATCCCCAATATAGGCTACAAACTATATCATGCGGACGAAATCACGGGCAATATCTAATTATAGAATAAAGATATAAAGTACATTAAAACATGAAAAGCTAAAATTAATACCTACTTATTAATATTATTCAACGCATAGCCAACTAATTAAATCCATCGAATGAATAAAAATCTATTAATTAAAACATCATGCATTGGATTATTTCAATGTAAATACATTTTATTATTACAACATTTAACGTATAGGAAACTGTTTACCCATATTACCGAGTAATTATGCCATGATAATAATATTCCGTTAGTCCACAGTGGGTTTACCCACACTTATTCGCGTCAAATCTTTTTATATTATACACAACAAACTAGGATAGTCGTGAAGCAATTCGCTTTATTGGACCGCTCTGATGTAATGGACTATTCGATCCTTAAATGAGGAAATGTTGATTGTTGTTAGAGCGATCAAAATAAAAAAACTTCACATTGCCTACATTCTAATTCTGTGCGTCTTACAATTCAATGGTTAAATAGGACTAAATCAAAGATTAACACGTTAAGTGTAAAAAAGACTTAAAACTTAAAAACTGTACTTAAAAAGTAGAAAATTTTTACGGGATAAAAAGTAGCCTATGTGCAGAGATAGATTTATCTCCATTCCCAGTATTGCCAAATTCTTTCAGTAGTTTTTGCGTGAACAAACATATACACTCATATACAAAGTTTCATCTTTATAATATTAGTATGATTTGATTCTTCCGATAGTGATGCCTATATAAAAGCATAATTTTTTTTTATGTGCCGTATTTGAAAACGCCTTCAAGCATTTTAATACAAAGCGATTTTACGTTGTCAAATGTGGTTTGACCCTCATTAAACTGGAGGAAAAAAGCATGTCCTGATAAGCCCTGTATCACAGTACTTGTCATGATAGAAAAGCTGTGGGTTTTAACTAAATTACGGTACAGAATATGTAATTTTCATTACTGTAAAACATTCACGACAGTAGACAAACTGTCGTTAATATTTTACAGTACAAAACAACTGGTATATAAAAAATATACCACGAAATTAAATACAGGCACCTTATAGGCATTGTGAACCAATAATAATAATAATAAATTATAGCTGTATATAGTTCGTTTCATACAAAGTTACTTCAAAAAGTTAATTTTAATATTATGTAACTGACTTTGAAATAAATACAAGTGTAAATTAAAAATTTATAACACCCCCCACAAGTGAAGGTCACAAGAACCTAGAAAAGAGCTGATAACTTTTAAACGGCTGAACCAATTTTTTTGGATTATAGCTAAGAACACTCTCGATCAAGCAAGCCACCTTTCAAACAAAAAAAAAAAAACAAAAAAAAAATCGGTTCATTCGTTTAGGCGCTACGATGCCACAGATAGATACACAGATGCACACGTCAAACATATTATAACACCCCTCTTTCTGAGTCGGGGGTTAGTAAAAGAAAGCGGTAAAAGAAGAAGGTAAACACGTTACACTACAACCACCGATCACCATGTACTAGCTTCAACCGGGTTTATGTGCGCTTCAGACTGACTTCAAGGTCCTAATGCGTATTGGCTTCAGAGTTCAGACTGACTTCAAGTTTCAAAGGCGCGCTTTCATGCTACGAGGTTGGGCGGGTGGGCGGCACATTCGAATACAAATTTCCTTTTAGTCAATAATAGTACAATAAATCAATTGTTACAATGTTTATAGTTTTATTTAAATATTTAATAACATATAAAATGATAAACTAACTAAAATCCTATCAATTATGACCTTCTGACGACCCAAACCACTGGGTATAGAAATCAGAGATTTTGGATGTAAGTTTTCACTATAGTGTAAACCTCCAGGTACTATAAACTAAGATATGCTTTTTAGAAACTCCACCAAAGCGAAGTCGGGATGGATCAGCTTAAATCGCCAATCCTAAATGGAAGAGCGTGGTGAGTCTAAGCTCCATATTTTGCTCTTCTATAATACCTACACCACAAAGTCTATCATACTAGAAAAATAACTCAAAAGTAGGTTAGTTTAAGGTTAGTGCAATTCGAATTATATTAATTATTTTGTACCTAGTCCAGTCATAAACAAAAGAAGTGTTTCAGTTAAAATCTCACAAAGAAAACAGAAAACAGCATCGAAATTCAAATATACCAGTTCAATAACAAACCAAAACCAAATCTTTCACTTTTTTAGTAAACATGAACTACTATATTGGTAGAACTAACTGTATCTCTGTATCAAAATAATATTAATTTACCTACCGTTGTTAACAAAGAACACGTGTTTACGCAGACTCGGTTCAGTCTGTTACAGGGCTGATACGCGAGCGCGCCTTACGCTGGGCGCTACGCGACTGGGCGGGCGGCGTTGGCAAAGGATATTTGCACTAGGGAAGGAACCTTTTGCATTTCGTAGTAAGCTTTAATATTTCTAACAAAAAAACTTAATCCGGCTAGTCAATTTAAAGTTTAAGTTCCGTTAGTGTATAATAAGGTATTCCTTTATATAATTCTCGAAGATTGTGTGGTTTAAATTGGCATCGATTTCACTGTAAGTAGACTTAAAGCAGTTACAATTTGTAAATAACGTACAATGTGGCAATGTTGTACATAATCTCTAAATTGCCAGGTTTCAAAGCCTATTCGCAATGAGCATTACGAAACAGATGGCATGACCGGTCAAATTTATTTTAGCTTAGAAACAAAATCTACAAGTATGCAAACCTTGCGTTGAAGACATTTCCGTCACGTAGTACAACCATCGCTGCTATACGCATATTTGACTTCATCACCGAAACATTATCAAAAGAGAGACTTCACAGGTCTTTGACGATGTGAATTTGCATCTATGATTTGTACCTATTTTATGGAATATGCCCTGCAAGCAATCTGTCTACCACCCAGACGAACGAAACCAGTTAATCAAGCTTTCAATGGTTTCTCATTTTGTGTCACAGTCAATGTAATTAATTGCAATTGGCGCCGGCAGTCATCTTTTCAGTTCCAGTCAGTTAAGTCAGTCCTAATATGCGGCTAGCGTAGTTGAATCTCTCACAGATTAATAGATAGTAGCATTGTCGGCTGTGAATATGCTAGCAAAGGAAAGGGAAACTGTTGGCAAAAGTTTAAAATAAATAAGTACTAAGTTCTAGTTCAAGAACGTCCAACTTATAAGAGTTTGAACTTACTGGCCACATACCTACTTGCAATATTTAATTTTAATCGAACGCAGCCGTAACTAGCAATGCTATCAAATTATCTGTGGAAAAACATAGTTGAATTGTTTTACCCTAGCAACAACATTTTTCCAACATTTTGCACGATGAATCATAAACTATTGAACACAAAAATAAATAAAAACCTGTATAGGTAAAGCGCTTTCATGTGATACCCCACTTAGTATAGTTATCTAACTTTGAAAATTGAAAATATGGGATATATATATTAATGGGATTTTTCGAAATTCCCACGGAGTCGAAGGTACGGGTGGTCGTTAGTTGTGTATAAAAAGCTTTAGCTTTTATTGGTAGGTTTTAAGACCTGGACTTGTGTGATTAATTCCAATTACCGCCTTCAATCCCGTAGTAAACTAGCTTTAGTGTGTCTGAGCCGAGCTTACCTACGCTGTTTTTATTTTATTGCACTTTACTCGTAACTGTAATACTTACAGTTTTATCGAGCTTTTCCTGGAAGTCTTTTACGTTGCCTGATTAAGTATTTATTGACACCGGCTTCGAAATACATAATTTTATTATTTCGAAAAAGTTAAGAATAAACCTTGAAAACTGAAAAGCAATATAACAGCAAGGTCGTCAAAATGTCCATGCTATCATGATCGTCACGATGTGACGATGATATTGAGTATAATAAAGTTGATCAATGCACTGCAACATTTAATACCAATTCAGCTAATTAGTCCCAACTTTAACACGGGCGTTCAACAAGCCTAACATAGAATATTAACAATGAAACTTCGCCTGCTGTGTAGTTTGTACACTCAGACTGCATTGTGTGCTAACAAAGGCAGACGACGCTCATTAAAACAGCACTAGCACTACCTCACACGTCATGGACGGGTAGTAGTACACACGCGTGAACTAATTTATACTAAACGAATATTACTATACTACTAAATCTATAAAGCATTAGGTATATTGATGAAGAAGATTGATGCTCTGGAGATATGGTGCTGGAGGCGTATGTTAGAATTTTCATGGATCGCATTTCGTACCAAAGTCTCTAATCTCTATACTCCAAGAACCCGGCATTAAACAACATCTTTCAGCGTTAGTCCAATCAGAACTTTTCTTTTCAACAGAGTTCCAAACAGCTCGTTATCAATTCAGCCCAGTTTTTTTATATATTTATTTAGTATAGATAGATTAACTTTAAATAGGCGCATCTATAGTAATTAGTAGGAGATAAGATAGATAGACATAACCAGTGAAACAACCCGACGCGACGGCTAAATTATAACCTCAAACAGTCGAACTATTCCGAAATTTCCGGTCTCTACTCTCTAGTATGTAAATGGACAAAATATACAGCATTGCTCGCATTATTAGCCCTACCTACGTACCTATGTAGGCAGTTAGGCCTCTGAAATATGTACGGTCGGAAACGGCCTTTGAAAGCGCGGCGCAAAATGCTGATATCGGACTGCGGGTAGACCGGTATTCCGTTGGCACGTAGACGATTAATTAATGAAAACGTTTAGTGGTAGAGTTGGAAACTGAAATACTTCGTAGGTAAATGTACACATAGCATGGAACAGGAATGTTCTGAACTAGTAAGCTGTGTCTATCACCTAGGCAAACATCAAATAGAAGGATGTCAACATATTTTTACAATAACTTAAAATTCAAAAACCCCCGACACAAACACCTCTATAAGAAAGCTAGAAAAGAGCTGATAACTTTCCGAACCGATTTTCTTCGATTATAGCTAAGAACACTCTCGATCAAGCCACCTTTCAAACAAAAAAAACTAAATTAAAATCAGTCCATTGGTTTAGGAGCTACGATGCTACAAACAGATACCCAGATACACTCGTCAAACTTATAACACCCCTCTTTTTGGGTCGGGGGTAAAAAATATATATTTTTATATTTCAGATTCTGTCCTTCATTAAAATCTCATTAGATTAAGATGGTGTATTGTAAAAGACATGGGAAAGGATAACTGCTAAATACACCTGCTTCAAAAGAAACTAAGTTTAGCTTAGTTGAGAGGGTAAGGAGAATAGGTAAGTGTAATCTTAATTACTTCAACATGAAAAAGTTTAACGATCGAGAAATAGAAAAGCTCAACATATTTTTCATAACATACTATATTATGTTACGAAAGCCATTATTCTCAATTTTCCCATCGAAAATTAAGACCAAATCCCATATGAAATCAAAATCGAACGAACGAACCATTAAAATTACATATTAAATTGAGAACCATTTTATCAAAGTCATAAATTAATAAACACACAATCGTATACGACACCAATAGAAAGCTATCAATACAATAACGAATGATAAATATCTTTTGGACTATTGTTAATATGAAATTAACTTTTAAAGCGTTGGTTTTAAAGAAGTATTTTGAATGGCTGTAATGCTCTTCTTTGTCAGTTTGTAAAGTGTTTCTATTATTGAATCGGAGCTCCGTGGTGGGTGTCATCATATCATCATAAACGCTCATAAATTGATCCTTGTCCATTTTAATCTGACCTCCAATACAGTGTAATTTATTCGGACAGGATAGGTAGGCTCAGGGTGCAATTGTCGTATCACAATTGCTGTTTTAGCTGATTGCACATTATAGCACGCGCCACAAGCAACGTATTTATTAGTACTGAAAATGAGTGAAAATAACATGATCCAAATTTTGGGCGTATTCTCATCATCACCATACGCTTGTATCAGTGCACTACTGGACAAAGATTTTTTTAAGAGTACCACCACAGACAAATTTTTTCATTCTTAAGCAGTCACCCTCTTAATTATTAAGACCGTAAATCCAGCAGAGTGGAGGTTGTTCTACGTTGCGAACAGTACCTACGCAAACTTCACTCCAGTCTTTAAAACACGTCAATCTCAATTTGTCATCGGTTCTGTGACAGACATGACCACCCTACCAGTACTCACTGATACTGAATAATTTCAGTGCTGTACAAGTGTAAATTTAAAAATTTATAACACCCCCGACGGGTGAAGGTACAGTAACTAGAAATGTCATAGACAAATACACATATGTACATAGATACACACGTCAAACTTATAACACCCCTTTTTTGGGTCGGGGGTTAAAAATTTAAAGCCGGTGTATTACAGTTACACAGTTTTTATACCAAATTCATATTTTTCTTTATACAATTTTAAACAGAAAAGCGTACGAATAACGAGTTCAGTGTAACAGAGGTACATTAAAAATGCAAAAACAGCTCAGTCATACTTTTCGCCCCAGAGACTATGAATTTACAAACAAGTTTACCATAAAACGGCATTAGCATATTTTGGTTCACAGCCTTTGACTTTGTAGTTGTTTAGTGGCAAGACTGCAGAAAATTGCAACGCGAATATTTATATTATCAAACTAAACAAAATTATGATAAAAATAATAGTCCTTGATTTTTTAATAAAATTAGCTTATAGAACTCAGGTATAATGTAACTATCAATCAGTGAAAGAATTTTCAAAATCATATAATTACTTCAAGAGACTACATACCTCCCCTATCCAAACTTACAAACTTTACTTCTTTATAATATTAGCGTACAAAAACACATCGGTTTTTATTTATAACCTAAAATAAATTAATAAATATGATGCATAGAATAACCAAAGCATCCAAACTACGATGAAAAAAGAAAATAAGGAATAGGGGTGACATAAGTAGGTCGTTAGTAAATTAGATCGTAGAAAACCAAGTTTATAACTAGTTTTAGTAACCAAAACAACAAAGCACTAACACGACACCTTTAGCACAATAACAAAACAGCTTGAACTGCAAAAATTAGCGCCCGATATATTATAAGATATCAATTAGGTATACATAATAGATAATGCTCTTATCTCCTTTAATAAATGTTAATCATAATTCATTAATCAGGGTATGTTCCCGTTGTGCTATCAGCACTTTATGTCACGGCTTTCAGTTTCAGTTGATAACAATGTACTTGTTTGTTACATGTAGTAGATGCATTTTATCAAACCGATAAGATCAGTGGTGCCATCGTTATAAAAGTAAAGGAAACAATTATATTGACTACAATACTACGGCTTCCCTGGCGCAGTAAGCGCTTTGGTCTTATTAGTGGGAGATCCCGGGTTCGATTCCCGGCAGGGGTTTGGAATTTCATAATTTCTAAACTGGTCTGGTGTGGTGGAGGCTTCGGCCGTGGCTAGTTACCACCCTACTGGTAAAGACGTACCGCCAAGCGATTTCCGGTACGATGCCGTGTAGAAACCAAAGAAGTATGGGTTAAATGAAAACTGCCATACCCCTTTCAGGTCAGCCCGGTTCCATCTTAGACTGCATCATCACTTACCACCCGATGAGATTACAGTTGAGGGCTAACTTGTATTTGAATTAAAAAAAATAAAACAATGGTTACTCTTGACTTTCGAATTGACCCTGACCGTTTCTATTTCCATGAATTTCCTTTTTCTGGAATTTCCCAAGTTTGTAGACTGGGCGTACATACAAGGAATAGTAGTGTATTATTATTTTATCGTCAGTTTGCTGTAGGCACACAACTGTGTTTACCTCGCCTATGCAATGCGACAGCGTTTCATGTTCGGCAAGCCACCGTATCTAGCCACAAATCCTCACATTATAGTTTATACCTGTTATTTATAGGCCATAGTGATGTGATGTTAGGTACTGTATGACATAAACAACCATATGAAATGAAATGAAATGATATTTATCTCATTTAAATACATGCGTTTCGTGGAGTCCTGGCACCTAGACTAGGGCAGCCCGTATTATAGGTATTAAAGTAATAGGTGTTTAGGGATTGACATGTCTATTACGATTTAAAATGTTATGCATATAATAGTCCAGCCAGTGGAATTAATATTTTTGTTATATTTCGGATTTAATAATCTACCTTCTACCTTTGAAAATTGATAAATAGCGGAAACTTAACAAAACTCCAAGGTTTTGACAACCCTACGCGTCACATAGGTATATCTAATACAACAGAACTCATAACAAAACCTGAAGCTACTGAATATGTAACAAAACAATGTTAACAGCCTCCCTATAGGGTTAACACAATAACCAAGACGAGGGGAAACGGCGCCTTCTCCTTTCACACAATATCACTGATAGGCTCTATACTCAGTACTACTCTGTAGTCAATACTCCCGCCAGTCTGTTTCCCGTGTAATGTAAAAGGACGACATTGGTATAATGCATCTCAACTAAACGACAACGATACGACGACGAAGGATAATGGCTCCCTTTTCATTCACATCTCAGCTTTATGTTCCCTTCGGCATGTAATGTGAAACATTACATTGTGATAGTATCACTTCACTATACGACTACGATACGGCAAATCGGATTGATTGGTGAGGAATTCCATTTTCCACACACGTTATTTTGCAGCTTGTATTTAACATTAAAATAGTCCAATCATCTTAAACTTGCGGATTCAAATCAGTATTTGATTAAACAGTCAAAACTAAAATTAACTGACTATACCAATTACATAGGTGCTTACTCTAAAAAGTATGTGAAATTAAATAGTTCGCAGCAAAAACACGTTAACTTTAGAAACAAGTGTCTTTCGAACCTGGATACCTAGCATGCCTACACTGGTCAAAGACTACATAACATTTAAACACCCACCAAAGTTAAACATCCACTAAAAGCATCACGTCGTATCGATATATCGTCTATTGTAAAAACGACTTCTGTAGAAACTCCAGACTTTCATGAATGTCCTGTCAAAGTCGGCGAGACGCATATATCAGTGTCTAGATTTCGTAGGTGCAGATAAGCATATTCTACAGTTGACCCTTTACACAGTCGAACGCTCCGCGAACCTCTCCATGTAAGTAAATGTCTTCGATAAACATCAATTACATACAAGTTTCTATTTACATGGTGTGAATATTGATGAGATGTTTTAGGTGAAAATAAAAATATCTCTGGTTTTAAATATTTATTTGGTAATTTTTATTAACGTAGTTTACCTCTGTAACATTTTTCCTGTAAATACGGTTTTTGTCATGCTTCTTCTCGAATAAATCTATGCTTTTAGTGTTGGATCAAAATCCCGAGAATCCAACTGTAAGGTTATTTTTAAAAATTGATTTGAGTTGTCAAAAATAATATAAAATTATTAATTTACCTAATGCAGGTAGTTTGATAAAATCGATATTTGGCTCATTCGATGTCATACAATCTGTTGCTAGGAGGCCAACAAGATTGAACTTGCATAAATACGGGTGTTTCGAAGGTTTTAGTTTAGTCTCCTTCTGAGATTCGGAGCGATATCGCATATTTTCGGTATTTGGATTGTGAACTGAATAATTAGATGTTGTGATAGCAATCACGCTCTAATTAAATTATTTATTTTGGCATTAGTTTGTTTAGATTAAAACTCTCGGATAACCTTACACATTAAACTTGTGTTTTTTTTGAGTTGGTTTTGGAGAGGACATTCCAATAATTCGATAAAAATATTTAAATAATACCTGCTTTTCTGAGTGACGCCAATAATTCAGAAGTGGGATGTGTCTCACGTTGTCTTAATTTCGCTTTGGTATCTTTTTGTAAACAACCCACATTTGATTAAAATTTTTAGTTTTTTTTTTTAAGAATTTAGTCTTTTGTGAAGTGGAAAGTAATTTGCAATAAGTGGTTCAGATTTTGTATACATCGAATGAGAAGTTAGTCGTTTGGATTTATTGTTGACTTGATATTAAAACTGAGAGTTCGGCAGTTCAAGGGTAGGTTTTAATGATTTGACGGAGGGCAGGATAGCCCATGATTTGGATCTGACTTAGGGCAAGGAAGCCCGCGACTGACATGACAAGATTGATTAGAAACACGAGGACGTGTTAAATTCAGGACGGCCGAACTGTAAGGTTATTTTTAAAAATTGATTTGAGTTGTCAAAAATAATATAAAATTATTAATTTACCTAATGCAGGTAGTTTGATAAAATCGATATTTGGCTCATTCGATGTCATACAATCTGTTGCTAGGAGGCCAACAAGATTGAACTTGCATAAATACGGGTGTTTCGAAGGTTTTAGTTTAGTCTCCTTCTGAGATTCGGAGCATATTTTCGGTATTTGGATTGTGAACTGAATAATTAGATGTTGTGATAGCAATCACGCTCTAATTAAATTATTTATTTTGGCATTAGTTTGTTTAGATTAAAACTCTCGGATAACCTTACACATTAAACTTGTGTTTTTTTTGAGTTGGTTTTGGAGAGGACATTCCAATAATTCGATAAAAATATTTAAATAATACCTGCTTTTCTGAGTGACGCCAATACTACTAATATTATAAACGCGATAGTTTGTATGTAGGTATGTATGGATGTTTGTTACTCTTTCACGCAAAAACTACTGGACGGATTTGGTTAAAATTTGGAATGGAGATAGACTATAACCTGGATTAACACATAGGCTACTTTTTATCCCGGAAAATCAATGAGTTAACGGAATTTTTAAAAACCTATATCCGCGGGTACGAAGTCGCAGGCATCAGCTAGTATAGAGATATTTAAGAATCAAAATTTTTAAGAATAATTATGAAATATTAAGGTAAGTATGAAAAAAAATTCAAAATATTATTTGTACCTTACTGTAATTTAACAAGCTAATAGAAGTGAAGTAGTATGTAGTATTTAGAAATTTCTCTTAATTTCAAATAGGACTATTACAATCACATAATTCTTTTTTCTAAGAAGTCTGTGGGTACCTAAACTCAACTTGCCCCTGGCGCAAATGCCTGTAGGTACATGTAGAGCTGGCCTAGCATTATTAACCAATACCCACGACCACTATCTACTGACAACACGGAAACAACTCAACGTTCACAGGGGAAATGAAAGCAGGACTCAGCGGCCCAGTTGTCAAACTGTAGTGAACTAACGCACACAACCGCTTTTTGCGTAGGCCGATTTTTATTCGTCAACGGCCGACGAGCAGTGACGGTAGAGGAGAAACGCGGTGTCTGATTTTACGGTAGTTCAACACATCCTGTCTATATTTCTATGTTCTATAGGACTATTTTCCGTTAAATACGAACTAAATCGGCCTTCTTCTAAACTAACTTCGCCCGCAAGGATCAACGTTTTTTTTTAAATCCCATGGGGTTAAATATATCCTATGTCCGCTTCAAAATGCAAGCTATCCCTGGACAAACATCGTCAAAATAGGTTAAACGGATGGGTTGTAGCAGACAGACACACTTTCGCATTTATAATTCATTATCATATGGATTGTTCTTATTATATCTGACAGATTTTATCAAACTCAAACCCCTATTCGATTTCTATGCAGCATCGTAGGTACGCACTGTAACACTAAATCTCTTGGCGGTAGGTATATGACGGCAGGGTGATAACAAAGCACTAAAAAAGCAAAGGCTCCTACCAGATCAGACTAAAGACAATTTAGAAAATATAAATTGCTTAATTGCCTCTACCGGGCATCAAACCCGGGGCGTTTGCCAGTTGACAGTCGTCAATTTGCGGTAAAATCGTACAGTTTCTCTGTTCTATTTTCACCGAATTTCGTCATACCAACTAAATGAATCAGCCGTCTGCGCTAGGCGTAACATTTTCATGACAACACGCCTGAACGCGCTAACATAGTATTTCACTCCCTCAGCGAACATTGTACATCTATTTTACTTCAACGTAACTTACTTTAACGACATGCTTTTACTTTAAAGCATTTCGTAAGTACATTTTGAAATATTTAGGGTAACATTGAAATGAATATAGTATATGCTAAAGTTTTGGCCAGCGTGGCGGACTATGACCTAATCTAAACTTTTTGAGAAGAGACCTGTACTTAGTAGTGGGCCGGCGATGGGCTAGCCATGCTGATGATAGCTAACTAACTCCATATCTACAGAATGCTACAAGCAACATGAAAGTGTGATCGAGCTCACAATTTAATTAGGTATTAATTATACAAAACTAGCCGATGCCCGCGACTTCGCCCGCGTGGATTTAGGTTTTTGAAATCCCGTGGGAACTCTTTGATTTTCCGGGATAAAAAGTAGCCTATGTGCTAATCCAGGATATTATCTATCTCCATTCTAAATTTCAGCCAAATCCGTCCAGTAGTTTTTGCGTGAAGGAGTAACAAACACACACACACACACACACACACATGCAAACTTTCGCCTTTATAATATTAGTGTGATGTTCTTATAGACTAACGAACCAGATCTAACACATTCATTTACATAGAATAGATACCATTCATTAGGGACTCTTATTCTATGATACTCGTATATTGTTATTTCAAAGCACCGCCACTCGCTTAAAAAAGCATACAACAAAGAGCTTTACAATGTTTTTCCATCACATGCGTCATGTTTGCTAGGTTTTCCCATAGGAATTACACTATAGGTATTGGGTAGGTACTAGGGACCTAAGTAACGCTTCTCCCCACATGCAAACTCACGCATGCAAACACTAGAAAAGTTTGTCCGTCTGATCGTTACTTATACGAACTTTTAAATCGTCAATTCGTGAGTTGAAACAATAGCATCATCATACAGTTTTTGAAAGACCCCATTTAATTTTATGAGATTTTTACGAGTAAGTAACTTTAATCAGTTTTTAAATAGTTATTTTTAATTAATTAAGTTTTAAAATCCTAATGAAACAAGTATTTCAACAAAACAAAATTGAATGAATAAAAATTCAAATTCCACGCTGGTGGAGAAAAGCAGGTACAGTAGCATACTGCCTAGCAAAGAATAAAAACTATTCAGCAAAAATAAACTATTCAGAAAAAGTTGCAAACAAAACAATTTTCCATCCACTAAGCCGCACAAAAACGCGGGAAATGGGAAGAAAACATCTCATAAGAGAAAATAATAAGACCTTCTAAAGAGTGAAGTCAGTAAGAACAACCCTTGTGTCTCCCCTCCCCACTTTTACCCCCCCACCTTCCGACACCCCTGTCTAGACTCTAGTATAAAAACTCTCCAAGTTTGCGTTCTGTATGCCTGCAAGATGAAATGTGAGATGCCCGCTGCTTAGGTATAGCTTCCTTGCAAAATGAATACATGCATAAAAAGTTCCACAATATACGGCTTCCATCTACTTTCCATAGACAGTAGTCATGGTCGTAGCATTAAACATGTATTAGATTGGGAGTATCGTGGGGAGAACCACAATCTTTACTATTAGCTGATTTTGTGCTATTATTATTACTACTATACATATTTCTACAGTTATTCAAGCAATACCCACGATCTTTTTTCACGATATCGCGTGATGGTAAGGGCACCTTTACCAAGAGGCGAAATGGTCAACTACAGTGGAGTAGAGACAGAGTGAACTAAAGTGAGAGAAATTTCGGTTTGATTCTGACTCGATGATAAATTCAAATTTAATTTCAAATTATTTTTATTCAATTAAACTTTTACAAGTGCTTTCGAATCAAGAACCAGCAAGAAATTCGGCGGTTGCTCTTTTCAAGTATTCAATTTACAATAATATGCCATACTGTATACAAGCAATTGCAGCGCCGTGTATTCCTGGAGCGAGTCAAATCCAAGCTTTTTTATCATTTACATATTCTTCGATTGTATAATAAGCTTTTTTGAGGAGCATACTTTTAATAGATTTTTTAAACTTGTGTAAAGGCAAGGATATGTCAAAATATTAGTCTATGGTGTAGTAAAATCATAGAAAAATAAAGCTATCTTAGAGCTAACTGCTTCAAATGTATGAACATTTGACGCCTACCAGTGACGACGAAGCGTCGACGTTTTGTTAGAAGTTCCTCAACTGTCGTGAACTTGTAGTAAAGATGTGTTTCAACCAATCAGATTATTGATAGATGACGTGATAATTGTTTCATGTCATCTTATAATCTGATTGGTCTGCTCTCAAAAGATTAAACGCACTAGCCTGAAAACAAGCTTTACTAAATTGCGAGAGCAATTCTACACAGTGTAGAGTAATCGATTGCTCCTTAATTTTTAGTAGGCGTTACTCTAGGAAATACATGTAGGAACCAATGTTGAAGTACTAATAAATTATATTATTTATTAACAATAGCTCAGACTCTATAATAAAGCAAAGTATAGACTAGCAGCCAAAATTAATAACAGTCAATTTGTATTTTAAATTTTTAACCCCCGACCCAAAAAGAGGGGTGTTATAAGTTTGACGTGTGTATCTGTGTATCTGTGTATCTGTGTGTCTGTGTATCTGTGTATCTGTGTATCTGTGTATCTGTCTGTGGCATCGTAGCGCCTAAACGAATGAACCGATTTTAATTTAGTTTTTTTTGTTTGAAAGGTGGCTTGATCGAGAGTGTTCTTAGCTATAATCTAAAAAAATTGGTTCAGCCGTTTAAGAGTTATCAGCTCTTTTCTAGTTTTCTTGTAGAAAAGAAGGTTAGATAACCGTTAGGTTCATAATATTATGTCAATTGACAAATGTCAAGCTGTCAAGATGGACGTTGCCTAAATACATAATTATTTATTTGAAAATGATGTTTTGGAAAACTCAAATACTTTGGATCGTCGGGGGTGTTATAAATTTTTAATTTACACTTGTTAACGAATAACATCGTTGCTAAGTAACTTAACTATTCATAGATTACTCAAAGATTTATGATTATTATTTATTAATTTCAGCCGTAACTAAACTACATAAAAGGGAAAACCAAAAATAGATAAAATAATAAAGAAATATATAAAAAGTTATAATAGATGGTGGCGTGGTAGGAACACTATCTGAACTGAAAATGAGGCTTCAAAATGCGAGACATAGGTTGAGCACACTTGATTAAGACAGGCGACGCCATGTTGAAAATGAGAAAAATCCACAAATTAAAAACCAGTCGTGTCACGTTTAGGTCTCTTCATTGGCAACGACACGATATATCTGTCCAAATAGGGGCACATTAAAACCAGATATTTGAAGCTAATGTATGTTTTTCACACTGAGCGAATTTTTTTCTTAACCAATTGGTGAAGATACTCGTACAATGAATTTTTAGAGAAAAAAAAATACTGTCAGTTGAAGGCCTCAAACTTGGTTAGCAGAAAATTCAGAAAATAAAATTTGACTGAATGAAAAGCATACTGAAGTTCCCAGTACTATAGGTAGTCTAACGGCTTGTACACATTTTGGAAGGATCATCCTTTTCCACTATTGTGTCAAAATGGTATTATTTTTTAACGTCAACTTAGTTTGAAGAGTTGAATAAGCATCAACTTCTTATAGAACGACATTTTTATCGTATCGTAACGATCCCTAAGCACCATACAGTCTAAAAGATATATTTATGCGCCGCTTGCAACATCTCACTGCATAGATACGAGACGTCATTCTTTACGGCTTTTTAGTAATTAGAAATGTAAGCTTAAAACCGAGTGGCTGTTTTTATAACGCCTATATATGGCTGCAGTTTAATGCGTGGCGTAAAAACCCTTTTTCGTACTCACAAAGTGTTTTATGTTTATCTTGGTAAAAGCTACGCCCTTGTTAGAGCCTGTTTCATATTAAAAAACTTGAAAAGAAGCGGTTCCTTTTTTGTCGCTATATAATTGACATGATCGCAGTTATATTTTAACCTGATTGTTATTATTCTCAGGCATATTTAACTGGCTACGAACTTTTACTCGTTATGTTTGTTTTCGTAAGCCAAATTCACCTATTTTAAATTAGGCAAGGCCAAGGTTGGCAAAAAATTTTTGACGACTAGTTTTGAAAAAAAAAAACCGTTTAGTTAGTTTGAAAATTAGTGTTTGTTAAACAAGTTAACCCGCGCCGGAATGGAGGAGTCAATGAAATTTTTGATAATAATAATCGGTGAGGTGGTGGAATTTTCAATAATTCTGAAACACGCATTTCTTCGTTTTTAACCGAAAGCCGGAAAACTAATTTTCAGGGATATTATTTGAAAAATGTCGGACACAACAACACAACTTTCAACCCTTATTTAACCCCCTTAGGTGTGGAATTACCAAAAAAAAAAAATATTTTAGCATCATGAAAGCTCTGAAAGCACCCATGCGGGTTTCGTCGTTTAAACAAAAATTACCAAATAACAAAGAAAACTCACTGAAAGTACATAATATGATCTTAATAGCCATCCGACAAAACTATAGATAGAATGTGTAGCCAGTGGCCACGCTATCAACATGGCGTAAACCACAGCCGCCATGTTTGTCAGGTAGATAAGTCAATTTCCTGGCCAGCAGACCGGAAGTGCACGGCCGGATGCGCATCTCTGTGTTGCGATTTGTTGTTTCACACTTTGATTCTATGTAATATCTGTATTTTGTGTGTCTGAGCAGCTTTATATTTAGTACTACAGGGAGTTATTAAGATAAAGAAGCCTTTTAGATATATTATATTGTCGGATAGTACGTTTTTAAGCTTCCGTAACGCAAAAGGAAAAACAGAACCCATATAGGATCACTTTGTGGTCCGTCTGTCTGTCCGTCAATGGTATACCATACCATAAACATCTACTTATTGTCATTTGTCATCCAAACCAGTATATAGGGTACTTTTTATCCCGGAAAATCAAAGATTTCACACGGGTATTTTAAAAACCTAAATCCACGCGGTCGAAGTCGCAGACATCATTTACTAAGAAATAATATAGCCAGCAACGTTATCATCGAAAAGCTCTGAAAATATAGGTGGGTTCTCATATCAACTGTAACATACAGACATGATGTTTGTAGGTAGACAACTCAATTTCCGGCCATCAAACCGGAAGCATAAGATCGGAAACGAATCCCAGTGTTGCTATTTGTTATTGCATATACCTACTAACCTTTTTCTGTTATTCAATTTTTGGAGAAAGAGGCCTTCAGCGCGTAAAGATAATTAAAATCTTTGTGTGTTATTGTTGAAGACGTAGAATAAATCAGAGTTAACAAGTGTAAATTAAAAATTTATAACACCCCCGACAAGTGAAGGTTACAGTAACTAGAAAAGACCGAAAAGACCTGATAACTTTCAAACGGCTGAACTGATTTTCTTGGACTATTCCGCGCCTACGATCTAAAGTATCTGAGTTTTCCAAAACATCATTTTCAAATAAATAATTATGTATTTAGGAAACGTCCATCTTGACAGCTTGACATTTGTCAATTGACATAATATTATGAATCTAACGGTTATCTAACCTTCTTTTCTACAAGAAAACTAGAAAAGAGCTGATAACTCTTAAACGGCTGAACCAATTTTTTTGGATTATAGCTAAGAACACTCTCGATCAAGCCACCTTTCAAACAAAAAAAAGTAAATTAAAATCGGTTCATTCGTTTAGGCGCTACGATGCCACAGACAGATACACAGATACACACGTCAAACTTATAACACCCCTCTTTTTGGGTCGGGGGTTAAAAAGACATTATTTTTAGCTTTTCTTGTTGATAGACTTAAAACCCGGTAACTACTTGGAATTATTTTTACGAACAGCGAGTACATATGTAAGATGTGATGACTTGTAAATTCCTCGAAGCCTATCAACCAATAAAAATAGGTACTGAGAAAACATCGATGGAATCTAATTAAAGAGTAATTGTATATATTGTTGTAAGAGACCCACAAAAAGTAGCACACGCGTCCAAAATGACACAGCAATATGAGAAACACCTCTCGACTGATATAAAAACTTTAATTAATGTTTTAATTCATTACGCGCTCTTCCTCAAAGAGCATCGGAAACTGGGCGTAAATGTTTCTTGTCTTCTTGACTCTCTAGCGACTAGAAGTCTGAGATTAGACGTATTTTGGATGCGTTTTCGCACGAATTTGATACGTACTTTCCCGACCCGACCTTCGAAGTGCAGCTAGCCCAAGACGGCGTCCTAATAGAAGGTGATAACGCTACCAACGCAAGTGAAACATACTGATATCAATGAGGTGACCTAACTGAAGTTCACGCAATGATCGTGCTGATTTAGGTGAACGTGCTCGAGGAGACTCTACTGCGCAGGTTCTATCCAAATAAACTTTTACAAGTGCTTTTGAATCGCCAAAAGAATTTACCACTGACTGACGAACCAATTGCGCTGCAGCATAACCCCCGCGGGGTTCATTTCGCACACGCCTCATTTCGTACTCGTTTACTGTGCAGGTTGAAGGTCAGAGCTCCGTATCAACAAATTTGTAAGCTTTCTTGTTGTAAATCTTGCTTTAGTAACCGTTCACTTTTGCAGCAAGCGGTGCCTAAAATCGCAAGGAACACTGATATTTTGATACACTCAATATTGCTTCCATCCGATAGTCGATAGAGGATACCTACTTCAAACAACATCCGATACTATTTTCGAGGCTAAAAGCCAGGAAGCAGTTTAGCTGCACTTGAACGCAGACCGGCGGATCGGAATAAATGCCTGTTTTCGAAAGGGTCATAGACCCAAGCGTTACGGTTGCACTGATTACCATACGGTTAAATGTTAATGTGAAAGTATCGGAGACTTTTGTACCCGTTTTACTGATTCATTTTTTATGTTAATCGTATTGTGTTACGCGTGTTTGAAGTTATACACTTTTAGGATGCGTTTCCACTGCAGGTGTGTAAAGTCTATAATTCTCATTCTGAGAGGAGAACCGTGATCAGTAGTGGGCCGGCGACGGGTTGAAATAGTGATCATGTTGATGGTTGTTCCTGAAGAGTTCGCAAATATCATGTTTTATGTTTTTTGATCATGTAAAAGATAACTAAATCAATGCCAGGATAAAAAATCCACACCAATTTAGTAGTCTATGGACTCTTATCTAAGTTTCTATTTTCTTGAACTAAGCGTTTGATATTGTAACTTGTTAGACAATAAGTATATGCAAGTCATAAAAAGGGTGATATCATATTGATAAGAACTTACCACAAGGCTTCTGATCTAATTTCTACGAATTTTGACATGGTGTTTGGTACGTACCTGCAACAAAAATTAAAAAAATATTGTTAGATACTGTAATTTTCATTAGTCTAGGCTACTTCTTAGGGTAATATAAGAAGCAGTAGTAGTATCTAAATAATAAGAGCTCTTGTGCATTGATCCGATCCGAATCCAAGAAAAAACCGTAAAACTGCACAACCTTGCCTTTCCGAGATTCAAATCGGGGACTATCATGTCGAACATGAATGACATCCAAATGAACCATTAGTTATAAAGATCACGAAAAAAAAAGCTAGGTCGAGTTATAAAAATCAGGATTTCTTGATTTACTACAATTTTGCCCTTCATCTTAATCTTCTCCATCCATGGAGGTAAGAATGTTATCTCGTGCGACACATTTTGCTTGTTTTTTTTTTTTGTGAGCAACTTTAATGATAACTTTATCTTAGCCGCCAGACCTGTAACTAGCCTTTAAAGTAGTAGACCAATCTAGTGATTAAAATTTAAACATGCAACATTTTGGATTTCACCCCGCCCCTTTACTGTAGAGCTTTTCTAAAACATTCCAAGGCCTAAGGAATTTTAATTGGTTAGCAAATATAATAACCACTCCCGCGTTATTATACAGACACCTACACTAACTTAATAAACACAGCTTGTTCGAACGCCCACATATCATTCAAAGCGTTTAGATAAATTAGACTCATACATACACTTACATAATAGATACCTGTACCAACTGCTGCAGCTGTATCGGCGCGATTGAGCAAAGTTTAATAAGTCAAATTCATTGATATTTCAAACCTCTAGATATTCGATAAAGCGCCTCAGTAGTTGGAAAGTTTTCAATCAACTAAAAACTTGGGTCAATAATTATATGTATGTGTACGCTTTGTATGTATCATTCATTAATTCTTTATCCATACTAATATTATAAATGCGAAAGTGTGTCTGTCTGTCTGTCTGTCTGCTACGCTTTCACGGCTCAACCGCTGAACCGATTTTAATGAAATTTTGTACAGACTTAGGATACGTTCCGGGGAAGGACATAGGCTACTTTTTATCCCGAAAAAACAAACAGTTCCCGCGGGATTCCTAAATACTCGTCCGCTTGATCGATTTGTATGAAATTTGGTACCGAGGTAGCTTGCGTCGCTGTTATCGACATATTAAGCAACTTTTTATCCCGGAATATCAAACAGTTCCCACGGGATCATTAAAAACCTAAATCCACGCGGACGAAGTCGCGGGCATCCTCTAGTACATTATACATTGTGGCTGGTTCTGATGTACAATCTCAAAACTAATTTCGCAAGTCTAAATCTAATGCTTTCTTATTCCCCAGGGGGCTATAAGGAAGCTATAGCGATATAAATTTTTAGGCCTGTCATACCTTGTGTACCATGTGTGTACCTACAACGGAATCAACTCCACAAGCAAAGTGGCAAATAACGGGCAAATAACGGACAAATACTACGACCACAGAGCTACGCCAATAATTAACACGTTTAGATCGATTACACGATATCGTACCAAAATCGTAAAAGAAAAACCTTTGTTAGATGTCGTAAAAAGGTTTACGGCCTATTGCGAAAGAGTCTTTTATGATGCGCTCTCACGCACTATGGGTATCGCGGCCCTTAAACGCCTACATCGCAAATCGCAGTAAAAGCGCCAAGTGCCAAGTAACTCATTAACCTAATTAAATACCGGTCCCGGCTCACGCGTGTAAACCTAATTGTGAAAGCAATAAAACGGTCGCGACACAAGTCGGGTAAAAGGGGTATGCTTGAATACAGCACATTGTTTTTAGCCGCAAGAATCGCCGCACGCGTTCAATGCAATATAATTTTTGCGGATAGCCATCACCCTTGTTAAGAATCAGATAAATATAAGGATTTTCTTAGTAAAATACCTATACAAGTTGGTGCGTTAACTAATTTATTCTAAGCGATTTGCTTCCTCGTTTCTAATACGCAGTAGTAGAATATGAGAATGCCTTTTCGGCTTCCGTATTTTCCCATAGCTATAATATTGGTACTTTCTAAAGAAGAGTGAATATACACCTTCTAAGCAGGCGCGCTCCACCTTAGACTGCATGATCTTCTGATTGTGTAATTGCAGTCAAGCGCAAGTTATAACAAGTGTAAATTAAAAATTTATAACACCCCCGACGATCCAAAGTATTTGAGTTTTCCAAAACATCATTTTCAAATAAATAATTATGTATTTAGGCAACGTCCATCTTGACAGCTTGACATTTGTCTATTGACATAATATTATGAACCTAACGGTTATCTAACCTTCTTTTCCACAAGAAAACTAGAAAAGAGCTGATAACTCTTAAACGTCTGAACCAATTTTTTTAGATTATAGCTAAGAACACTCTCGATCAAGCCACCTTTCAAACAAAAAAAACTAAATTAAAATCGGTTCATTCGTTTAGGCGCTACGATGCCACAGACAGATACACAGATACACAGATACACAGACACACAGATACACAGATACACACGTCAAACTTATAACACCCCTCTTTTTGGGTCGGGGGTTAAAAAAATAGCAAACTTTGCGTAAATCAGTCATTTCGTATGGACGAGATGAGGCAGTAAAAGATCGTAATTTGACATCTCCTTGCCTTAAAAGACAGTCAGGGTTCAGTACTGACTAACATATTATATGCGGCTCATGCACTTCTTGTAGCTAGAAGAGCTATCAGATGTGCGATCGCCCTTAACTCGGGTAACACTGGTTTAATTGAATAAGGAATATCGATAACGATGAAAAATGCAAGGCGCCTTTTATTCGCGACAAAAAATAAAAGCCACCTACTTTGTTAAAAGCTCGAACGAAAATAGCGTAGCTGGGAATTGAGGTTAAATGGAGTCGCTTAAAAACAGTTAAATGCTAGGAAAGGAAATTGCCGATTCAAGTGAATTTCCTCTGCATAATAGGTAGGTATTACAAAGAGCCAACTCTATTTTTACTTTTATTAAAAGTGCATTATTATCTTTACATTGGTTTACTTTTTATCTAAGTATTTTATTTAAACAAAGTCGCAATTCGTGTTCGTCTGTGTATCTGCTAATAGCTTCTAAACTTCCTAATGGATATCAATACGTTACTAACTATAGTTTTGAACATTTACGAAGACCATTTATATTATGCATAATCTATGATAACTGAAGCCTACCCAAGCGAATTTACGGCAAATCACCTAGCGGTATAAGCAGTAAAGCAGCGAAAATGCTTTTAACTCCAAATGACTATCTCGAGGTCAAGCTAGGGTTTTCTATATGTTTTCCTTATAACTGGCCTATAGGAATAAAATCCATGTAACACAGTCAGAATGTTATCTGCGGGCATAAATATTAGCACAAACAAGTCGCTTAAAGCTAAAGTTTGAAGCTAAGAGCTTTCTACGAAAAGCCAAAACTCGCTTAGGGGTGTTTCTAAACTTCTAAACTGATCAAAACAATATCAGCTGTTGGTGATGTTGTAACGCATATTTTGAGGTTTTGAGTTTTTGTCTTGGACGAATAAATACTCGTTTTTGTATAGGAAATCTGACAAAACGTCAAACCTAATCGTCAGTTAAAGTTTATCTGGTGATTGAAAAATTAGCCCTTAGAAAAATTATATTAGTGCTTTGTTTTGCAACAAATACATTTAAATAAGGTACTTAATAGAAATGGTATACTTAGATAGTTTTTTACGGAGATCGTGTATTGGTATTGGACATTTCATCACCAAAATAATTCGCATAATTCGAAAAAAATTATATCATCTCTATCTTTTTGTGGTTTGTAGCCAAGTTAATTCACCGTAATTGATAGGGACGATAAAAGTACAAGTCCTTACACTTCCAAGGTTTCTCCTTTCCGAAGCCCGGGATGTGCCATATGTGTTCCTTTTGTAATGAAGCCATTAAACAAAGAAGTATTGCATATTTTTTAGGTACCTATCACTACCCATATTATAAATGCGAAAGTGTGTTTGTTTGTTGGTTTATTGGTTTGTCCTTCAATCACGTCGCAACGGAGCAGCGGAGCGACGTGATTTTTTGCATGGGTATAGTTAAAGACCTGGGGAGTGATATAGGGTACTTTTTATCCCGGAAAATCAAAGAATTCCCACGGGATTTTTAAAAACCTAAATCCACCCGGACAAAATCGCGGGCGTCAGCTGGTTTTGAATAAATAAACATCCAAGTTTTGTATAGAATTTGAGAGATATGCTTTGAAACTTGTGAGCACTAGTGAGATACAACATGGATAATGGTCTGACATGAAAAGTGGTTCTGGTAAACATGAAAAGTGTGCCATAAAATATGTATCATAAAATATCTTCAGTTGCATCACTTCTTAGAAATAATTATTTAATTTTCAATGCACTTGTCAGTTAAATATCCATTTAGATACAAGAGATAATATTATATTACGTATACAGTTAACAGGGCTTTCTCCGTCACTCGTTTCATACAATCGTAGTTCCAATTTCATTTGAATATTAAGCACCCAAAGTCCATGAAATTTTGCAGACATATTCTAGAAACTAATATCTGTGTCTGTGGTGTTTTAGATTTTTCTGATAATATGTAGTTTTAAAATTACAGGGTCTCAAAGATTTGTATGTAAATTTTTAAGACCGCGTAACTTTGAAACCGAATATTTTAACAGAAATCTGGAAAACCACAGACATAGATATTAGTTTCTAGAATATGTCTGCAAAATTTCATGGACTTTGGTTGCTTAATATTCAAATGAAATTGGAACTACGATTGTATGAAGCGAGTAGAAGCGAGTGACGAAGAGAGCCCTCTTAACGAGGTAAATTCCATTATGGTAGCGATAGACTAATGAACGACTCAAATGCCGTCCAATTGGTACGATATTGATGAGTTATGTTACTAGTCACGAGTCACGACTGACGATATAATGACCTCGACGCTAACATACTTAAATCTCAATAGGTATATGTAAAACGAAAATGACTGACTGACTGACTGACTGACTGATGTATCAATGCACAGCTTAAACTACTGAACGGATCGGGCTGAAAAATTTTAGCTATGCAGATAGCTATTATGACGTACGTAAGTCCTAGGACTACTGCCATAGTTTGTAAGGACAAACTATGGTAGTAGTCCCAGGACCTCATTTTTATTAACCCCCGACCCAACAAGAGGGTATTATAAGTTTGACGTGTGTATGTATCTGTGGTATCGTAGCTCCTAAACTAATGAACCGATTTTAACTTAGTTTTTTTTGTTTGAAAGGTGGCTTGATCGAGAGTGTTCTTAGCTATAATCCAAGAAAATCGGTCCAGCCGTTTGAAAGTTATAAGCTCTTTTCTAGTTACTGTAACCTTCACTTGTCGGGAGTGTTATAAATTTTTAATTTACACTTGTCTACTGACTATCCGATTGCACAAATGTGCTCACATTGTGCTAAGTTACGTTATATATCTACTTGTTACAATTATTATTATAGATATCAGTCGTCTGTTTAAGAAGGCCTCTACACGATAGATTTTACGTCAGTTTCACCATAGTCATAGGTGACTGACGTATAACCTACGGTCTAAAGGACGCCCGAGCCCGATATTCACTTGAAATATAATTTTAATGGATCCCCGGGAACACACTCGAGCCTCGCTCACGTAATTGCACATCGCATATCTCGTGCATTTTATATGAAAAAAGTTTTCAACCAACAAGTAACCTAGATTCAGGTGCGCTTCTCTAAAAATATTTACTTCGCCGTTAACGTAGTTACACTAATGTACGAGTGCATCAAGTTATTAAAAATATGAATTTTGTGGAGGTGCATCTATATTTTCTGTGAAAAAATATTATAAAGAGAGAGCCAGCGCGTGCCAGACCTTCGTTATTTTATAAAAGCTGAAAGTTTTCGTGCGTTTTGTCTCAAACACAGGGAGGAACGATCAGCGACTATGAAGTTTAGATCATGGTGGTTTTGGGCGATAACAGGTAATAAAGGTGTACAAAATCTTACGTCAAAGTATAAAGTATCGCTCCGCTTAAGGCCCAGTATCCACCTTAGCGGAGAGAAGAGGAGATATTGTGTTCAGATGACCAATCAGATGACGCGAAACAATTATCACGTCATCTTAAAATCTGAGTGGATACCGGGCCTAAGTCGATACCGGCCCATTCTGTAAAGTTTGGGGACTAGCAACTTCCAATCGGTATTCAGTCACGAGAGGTGTTTCATTTTAAAAAAACTGTCTGAAGGCTCCAGCACACGTTGGCTGCTTGTAACAATCGCCAAAATGTATAATATTAGCAATAAAATCCAAAAAGTTATCAAGTGGCCTTATACACGGTGCGCTGGTCTAATTTGCACAACTTACAAGGTACCAGCACTCAGGTCCAAGCGTTCAAGGTTCTGATGTTACTTTAACGCTTTCAATTTTTTGATAACTTACTTAAAACTACGAGTACCTAACTGACGAAAATTACTTGACGAAGTTACGAAATAACGTTTATGCGCATTTAAATAAACAAATTATGCCACAGAACCAATAAAAATTAGCATTAATTTTCGAAATCGTGGAGTACCTACTTTAAAAAAAATGCAGCCGGGCGTATCAAACCTGTACCAACTAAGTACGCGGCTCATTTTCCGCTTATTTTGCCGCCATTCCGCTAAATTACGATCGCTCGTTTTGATGATTCGCAAATTACAAGTTAACGGTTCACGACAAACATAATCAGAACCACTTACCTTTTTTTTTAGAAAAAATAGCTTGCATCATTTAGATTTAAGGGACTGCGTTCACGTTAAAAACGCGACACTAGAGTTTAGTTAGTCTGCCAAGATTGTATAAGGTTGTCCAAAATGCCCGTTTGTATAAAATGACAGAATTACACCAATGTTGCTATTCAGATACGTTTATCTAGTTATACCTAACAGGTATAAATAAATGTTTTTATAATTTTCTACGCAAAATAGAAACTCTAAGATCTTTGACTTTATTATGGAGATTTGTGTATGCTTGGATAAGTGCCACCGTCGAATTAGTTTACTTGAAGAATAGTTAATCATTATTATCTATATGCCTACGACACCTGAGTTACTACTATTGCATTATTTATTTGTCTATTAATAACCCCGGCACTAATCTCTCCATTGCTAAGTGTGAGCACGTCCAAACGAACGATTACGGTTAAAAAATTTGCATTACTCATTGATGACTTTCCTAATACATACCTGCAAGTTACAAATAGTGCAATTTTGTAATTCTCTTATCGCACTTGGTTTGCGATTCTAGCTAAGATGCATTCAGTTTACAATGAGTCTACATTTGCATTGTAGAGTTTTAGTTCGGTTAAGAATAAGCTTCAGTAAGCTAAAAAGCGTTATTAGTCAGAGATACTTCATGAGAATCATGAAAGTAAAAGTAGTTCACTCTGGTTTAGGGCAAATAAGATGACAAAGACGGCTTTTAATTTTAATCTATTGTCCCAACCTAAGTGCATAATGCATTTTTAACCCCCGATCCAAAAAGAGGAGTGTTATAAGTTTGACGTGTGTATCTGTCTGTGGCATCGTAGCTACTAAACTAATGAACCGATTTTGATTATTTTTTTTTTTGTTTGTAAGGTGGCTTGATCGAGAATGTTCTTAGCTATATAATCCAAGAAAATCGGTTCAGCCGTTTGAAAGTTATCAGCTCTTTTCTAGTTACTGTAACCTTCACTTGTCGGGGGTGTTATAAATTTTTAAACTTGTTAAGACTCAGTGAAACAAAGGATTCACGATTTTTGTTTGAAATAGCTTGTCTATACGCACTAATTTAGTTCAATGTCTAATATCTATTATGTGCTAAAAGCCTAGAAAATGAATAAATCATGAGTTGTTGTACCGAGCAAGTGTTAGATAAGCAATGGTTTACACGATCCGAGTCATTGTTTAGCTAACCGACCGCGAAACCGAAAGTTGACCTAGAAACGAGATGACTCATAATAATCCATGAACTATCGTGCTTAATCGGTGATGATGGGATACTTTTATCGGTTTATTTTTAGAGTAAGAACGAAAAAAAAAAACATTTATTTTGTAAATTGTGCCAAACGTCATAATATGTTATATCAAAGTAGTAGGAAGGGTAGTAAAAGACGTTTTTGTAATTAGATAAGAAGTTAGCCCTCTATATCATACGGGATACGTAGATATTTGCTTCTAGATTTTCGGCATAAGTGTTTCTTAGGATCTTAGAACTATCTTTTCAAAAGTCCCCACACCCTAGGATGCTGGTTTCAGCTCTCAAATACCTCGCCGACCACAGTTTTTGTTACCTACATATTTCCACAACAGAAAATCGAGCTATGAATGTTACGGTTACGGTTAAACTTTGACCGTCAATAAAAAGCAAAGTGAGTGGGTTACATGAAGTTGCATAAATCAATATTCAGACCCTTATGATAATACAGTTAATGATAAAATTTTGGTCCAGATTAAAAAACCCTGACTTGTGCAGCCCATTTCTCTTTTATTGACGGGCAGACGGTAACAGTAACGAATTTTTACGTAACTTTAACAACCTGTCGTGGAATAGACCTAAGTAGGTATGTAGTCTGTAAGTTAAGTGTAACTTATTAGTTTTGCGTTTATTGAAAACGTTTACGGTCCGTTCAAATTAGCGTAGGTCTTGAATGTACTGAATTCAAATCAATGCAATTAGCACTGTCGTTAAGTATTAAATGTTTAAATAGCACAGTTTAAAGGTCTGATGAAATCGCGTGGGATATCGCAACTCTTTGCGCAAGTAACAAGTAATTGGTACCTACTGCCCTTTCTCAGCTAAACAGGATGTCGTTAGATTACTATACCGTACGTATCGATACCAAATGTGTATACGTTTAATGTATGGGTGCTCTACATTTTACGTTGACTGATTTAGTATCTGGCGAAAGCAGTAACTTACATTCCATAAGTGAAACCCTTTTTTTTTTTTTTTTTTTTTTTTTTATCGTGGGGAAATCCTCATGGATACCACCGCGCCCGGGGAGGCACGGAGGTTATGTCGGACTTTTACCGACTAAAACCCCACGGCGTTCCACGCATCGCCTGATGGTCAGGTTACGGGGCCAAACACGTTCGCGCAACCTGGCCAGCGGCGCCTACTAAGGACTCTCCTCGGGGGACCAATATAGTCCCTACCCACCGTCTGAGGCACACTAGGAACACAATAGTGCGCCTCCCGACTCGGGGACTGGTTTCTTTTCGGGCGATAGACTCCCCGTGTCCATCGCCCGAGAGCCCCTCTCAAGGGGGTAGGCGGCGGTCGTGGGCGACTCGCCTACGCCCAACCCTCCTACGACGGATGGCATGAGAGCTCAAATCATCTTCTCTCATGCGCTCCGCCGCCTCCTTCTGCGACATTACCTCCTCGCAGAAGGACTCTACCGCTTTCCAAGACCTATCGCTGTTCGCCATGGCTCTGACTACGGCTGGCAGGGAGAGGTCTTGCCCCACTGCTGTCACGAGCGTCTCTCGCGACTCATCCCATGCTGGGCACTCTGCCAAAGTGTGCTGCGCCGTATCCATGGCACTGCCACACTCATGGCACTCCTCAGTAGGCTCTCTACCAGCGATCCTGCACAGGTACCTTCCGAAGCAGCCGTGCCCCGAAAGGACCTGCACAAGATGAAAGGTGAGTACTCCATGCCCTCTCTCCACCCACCGTTGTAGAACGGGCTGGATCGCCGCCACTGTCATATGACCTGCGCTGGGTGATTCGAGCCTTGCCGACCATTGGTGGAGGAGCTCGACCTGCGCATTTCGCCGCCACCCAGCGATTTCAGTGGAGGTAGGGTACTCGCCCCTCAATCGGGCATCCACCCTTCGCTGGTGCATGTCTGCCAGCATCTCCGCATCCAGGTCCCATGGAGGAGTCCCTGCCAAAGCACAGGCTGCCTCACAGGAAATGGTGCGGTAACCTCTGATGACTCTGACCGCCATGACTCGCTGCGGCTTTCGCAGCAGGGTCCGAATGCAGGCGTTCAGAGCATCCGCCCAGATAGGTGCCCCGTAGAGAGCCATCGACCGCACTACTCCCGTATACAGGCGGCGGCAACTGGCACTTGGCCCACCCACGTTTGGAAGAAGCCGTCCCAGCGCCCCGGCAGCCCCAATTAGTTTGGGGGCCAGGCGCCGGAAATGCTCCTCAAATTTCCATCGACTGTCGAGAACGAGTCCTAGGTACTTCATCGTCGACTCGACAGCGATGGAAACTCCGCCCACTACCAGATATTCGCCCGCTGGAAGTGCTCTCCTTGGCCCATGAAAGCACAGAGCCTCAGACTTATTGAGGGCTACTTGAAGTCCCAGCCGCCGGATACGCGCTACAACTTGGGCCACTCCAGCCGTCGCCAAGACGCGCGCTTCCCTGAAATTGCTGCCTCGAGCTGTCACGAGAGTGTCATCTGCGTAGCACGTCACATCGACACCCCGCATGTTGGTCCCCCGCAGTACCCAATCATAGCCGATGTTCCACAGGAGAGGCCCAAGAACCGAACCTTGTGGAACACCGCACGACACTTCTCGCCGTACCCATTCTCCACCGTGTGCCGGATAGACAATAGCCCGGCCCGAGAGATAGGCCTCCACGATTTGTCTGAGATATGCCGGCATCGCATGGTATCTCAGCGCCTCCCTGATGCTGTTCCAAGGCAAGGTGTTAAAAGCGTTAGCGATGTCAAGAGACACCGCCAAGACTACCTCACCCCGAGAAACTGCGTCATCCGTTAGGGCCTTCACCCGTGCGACTGCGTCAATGGTGGAACGGCCCCGGCGGAAGCCGAACTGATGGTCGCTGAGACCCGGTCCTGTCTCCTCCAGGTGTTGAACAATACGCGCGGCAACCACACGTTCGAAGAGCTTGCCTACCTCATCAAGTAGCACGATAGGCCTATATGCTGATGGAGAACTGGCTGGGCGACCCTCTTTGCGTAGCAGGACCAGTTTCCCTGTCTTCCAAGGACCTGGAAACTGTCCCTTCTCCAAGCATGCGCTGAAAAGCCCTCTTAGTCGGGGCTCTAGTGGGCCCAAGACCAGTGCTAATGCACGGCCGTGCACTCCATCAGGACCCGGAGCGGTGTTTTTGGATCGGAGCCGCAGCACCGCTGCCTTTAGTTCACCCTCGGTGACTTCGGGCGCGTGAGAAACGGTCTCGTCCTCTCCAGCTGTAGGCGGCGCCATATCAGGTGACTCCTGAATGACCCTTTGTGGGAACAACGAATCCACGACCATCTCCAGCTGTTGAGGCTGAAGAGTTTGTGTGAGGGGTGGTGCCCAGGGGCGCAGCTTTCGTCGGACCATTTTATATGGTCGCCCCCAGGGATCAGCGTTGAGGCTCTCAAGCATCTCCTCTTCCGCCAGCTCCTTTGCCGTTCTAATGGCCACCTGTAGGGCAACGACAGCCTCCCTGTACAGCGCGTAGAGGCGCGCCTCCTCTGGCTCATTCCGATTTCGACGGCGGCGGCTCCTTTGGTACTGGCGTCTCACTGCTACGCAGGATCTACGCAGCTGCGCTATCTCCATTGACCACCAGTACACTGCATTTTTTGGCGGGCAGGGACCGACTCGTGGCATAGCCGCATCGCAAACCTGCGTCATGGCTTTGCTGAATGACTCGGCCTCCCGTTCCACCTCCACTGGATTTTCAGAACCCGTTACCCATGCTTGAACCAATGCCGCCTCGTACAAGACCTCCTTGTTTAAGCGCTTCAATGACCAGCGAGGACAGTTGCCTCGTGAGATCTGACTTGTACCGCTTGCAGATGCTGCAGATGAGGCAACTGTGAACCGAATATATCGGTGATCGGAGAGTGTCTCCTCACCTTCCAACACTTCCCAACCATGGACACTGCATGCCAGAGCAGCATCAACAAAAGTGATATCTACAATGGAGCCACCCTGTTGCCGCACACACGTGTAAGCCGTCCCCCGGTTCGCCACCGACAGCCCCATTGAGAGCGCCCACTCCTCGAGCTCCCTACCACGCGCGTCAGTCACCGAAGATCCCCACGCCATAGACTTGGCGTTGAAATCACCGGCATCCGGTCTGAGCGATTCCGATCGATTTGGGCTCCGAGGTCCACCAGAAATGACTCAAATTCCGCCAGAGTTCTATTCGGTGAGAAGTAGACGCCAATTACTGTGACGTCACCCACTTGTGCTGAGACATAACCCCGCCCCCTCACAACTCTTTCGAAGTTCGGAGATCCAGCAGCGGTCCGGGTTGTGATGGCTACCAAGCCGTCAAGGTCCCCTGCCCAATCGTCACCCGATGGGACGTAGTACGGTTCAGCGACCACGGCAACGTGTATCGACCACTCCGCTATACTCTGGAACAGGAGGTCCTGAGCTCTAGCAGAGTGGTTGATATTCCCTTGAAGAAATCTGAGAGCCATTTATTATCCTACGGCCATCTCAACCTCCTCAGCCCGATTGTTCATGGATGGGCCGGCAGACTGCGAGGAGACCCGGGGGCCATCGTCAGCTTTACCACTCTTCATTCTGGACTTTCTGGGCTGATTGCATGCGCCGCTGCCCCCCCGATGATCCGCTGGTCTACCAGCTGCCGCACACACACTACAATGTGGCGCGGCCGAACACCCCTTCGCTTTATGGCCAATCTGCCCGCAGCGGTAACAAGTGTCACTGCGGTCAGTCTCAGCGATGCACTGAGCCCTCAAATGACCCCTTTCTAAGCAGCGGTAGCACCGCTGGGGTCGCTCGTCGAGCAGATTAACGCGGGCCGAAACCCAGCCCACTAATAGTCTTCCTCCTTCGACCACCTTTTTTGCAGCCATGACTGGGCAACGCAGCCAAATCGTCCCAAGGCCCGAGGAATTGCGGACTACCTCCCCGGCACGCACCTGATCAACAGAACAACCTCCTATACGTGCCACGGTGGTCACCACGTCATTGCTGGTGACGGAGTCATCCAGGCCCGAAACACGTATATCGACGCATTTGGTGGGCCTAGAGACTCGCACAAATTCTTCACCTACTACTTCCCTGATCTTATGGGCCAGAGCATCCGCCTTCTCTCCACCAGAAGCCGCTGGGAGCTCCAAAATCCGCGCTCCGGTCGCAGCCACTTTAAACCGTACCGCGGCAACGCCAAAATCAGACAGTGAGATACTTTCCTTAGCCTTTTGTATCACTTTACTATAGGAAGCTCCTTTCTCCTCAGCCCCTGGCTGCAGCGTTATAACTATCGCAGCAGAACGAGGCGGTCGGAGCTTTCGAGCCTTGTTCAAGGGTTGAGGCCGTTGCTGAGACTGTGGCTGTGATTTTGACTGGCCTTGTGGCCGCAAGGGCGGTCCATCGCCATGTGCGCCAGTTTTCGACCTCTTCTTATTCTTTTTCTTCTTCTTCTTCTTCCCCTTCTTCCCCTTCTTCCTCCCTCCAACCCTCTCCCAAAGACCCTCCTTGGGAGGGGGTTGGAACGATGATGCAGAAGGTGGTGTATGGTGTAACTCTTCCCCGGAGAGCGTCCTCTCTGTGGGACGCAACTCCTTCACAGGTAGGCTGGGGCCTGCTTGCTTTGCTGCCTTTTCTTTTTTATCTGCCGCCAATGGGGGGCGGAGTCGCTTTTCCGGGAGGAGCCTGTCCTCGAAGGAGGCCAGGCGGGCATTTAACATTTCTCCAACCTGGACCATCACCGAGCGACAGATTTCCTCTATCGGGGACGCAGCCGAGATGGCTTCAGAGCGTCGACCCTTCTTCCCCCTTTGAGAAGGCTGCGACACAGGGGGCAGCTCTTCAGCCATATCCGAGGGAGAGGGCACGGAACCCTGTTTCCACGCACTCTCCATGTCCCTTTTTATGTCGGCGATCTCCTTACGGAGGCTGGCCATTTCAGCCTGCAAGCGCGTGTTTTCGGCCTGCAGTTTCCGGGTCTCCTCTGACACTGTGCGCGAGCTGAGGACTTCTACAGCCTCTTTAATGGAGACCACAGCGTCCTTCAGGACACGCACAAATGTCCCTTTGAGATGGCCAGACTTTGTGGCGACCGTCGTAATCGCCGCCAGACCGTCCTGCACTCGCATTTGGATCTGAGCCACAGTCTTCTCTTCTGCTGGCCCAGACTCCAACGATCCGGCTGCCGACGAATCGGAAAGGCCCTGCTCCTTCCTGAATTGAGAGACGACAGAGGCTCTCAACAGTTCCTCCTCTGCCTTCTCAGAGACATCTTGGCGCCTCTTCCTGGCCAGCTCCGCCTTGGCTTTGGCCGACCCCATAGATTTGCCAGCAGCAGGAGGTCGTCCCCTTCTTCTCGGCTTCCTTGCCTCCGACATCTCATCATCGGTTTCTGTTGATACCGAAGCATCCTCCCCAAGACGTGGCCTTTTAATGCCTTGTAGTTGCCACAGGCGGCCCGGACCAGACACGATTATAGAGGCATCCGAGTCTGACCTGGATCCGCACTCCACGATCATGTCGGATCCCGGCAACGAAAGCGCCACCTCACTCAGGCCCACGGACTCCGTCAACCCTGCCTCCCTCGGTCCCACGGACTCTGTTTCTCCTATCTCCATTACTACCTCCTCCTTCTTTTCTTCTTCTCTCCTCTTCTCCTTCTTCTCTGTTTCCCCCAGCACATTTCCTTCTTCCTTATCCCCCATTCGTGCACCTACCCCCATTAAACGTCGGTTGGCCCCCCCGTATACGATGGGGCCGATGCTCCGGCTTTCCGGAGCACCAAGGGATTCCCCGCTAGCGGGACCCTCCCGGGTAGAATTTTTATACGACGCTTTATCCATGTTTTTTTTTTTTTTTTTTTTTTTTAACCCCAGTTCCCCCCCAATGTGACGCCCTAACGACTGATCCCCCATCAGCCACTCATCCCATCGGCAGGCGTCAAACCTTGAGATTAGGTGGGCGTTCCCGCCCGCTTCGGTTATTTTTAAAGAGGTTTTCTTCCTCTCGATAGGCTTCACAGCTCTCCACCCCTTGGGGTGTTTACCCCTGGTTTCTTCCACTGTGCCCTCTGCTAATCAGAGGGGCACGCGGAGAAACCTCCCCCCCACCAGGTTATTAGCCATGGCTAACAATATCCCTTGTAAGAAATTGTTACCATGTTACCGGGGATGAACAGTTCCGGAAATAGATGATGAAACTCCTCAACGGGTAAAAGCAAATCCCACCAAAAACATTTCATGTAAATAGTTAGCCAAGACTCACAAGTTCATAATGTTTTCACTGTTAAAAAGTTATGAGATCTCTAGTAGAGCCAAGCCCCTAGCTGAGCTTAGATTTGTGCTGGCCATGGGACCTATCCCAAGTCCAAAGTAATATAGCTCTTAAATGTTCTTGACTATATCACATTTATAACAATAAATAACAAATCACTCTACTTACAAGCTCTGATTCTACAAACCCTACATCTTGGTAAAAAAAAAGACGGCTTGGCCGTTTAATAACTTTTAACGTTTAATATGTTATGTCATGTAATAGTTTTACGAACATTAAACGGCCAAGCCGTACTTTTTTTACCAAGATATAGGGTTTGTAGAATCAGAGCTTGTAAGTAGAGTGATTTGTTATTTATTGTTATAAATGTGATATAGTCAAGAACATTTAAGAGCTATATTAGTTTGGACTTGGGATAGGTCCCATGGCCAGCACAAATCTAAGCTCAGCTAGGGGCTTGGCTCTACTAGAGATCTCATAACTTTTTAACAGTGAAAACATTATGAACTTGTGAGTCTTGGCTAACTATTTACATGAAATGTTTTTGGTGGGATTTCATTTCTTTTTGGCAGGTGCCCTAAATTTTTTTTGGATCTATTTCTTGTAGGTACATCATTTTCATGGCCCACTCTCTATCGTTACCTCTTTTTTTAAAAGCTTTTATTCAACTTGCAATGTACTCGTATGTAAATATGTTTGTTCGGGTGGAATCTTGCAACTCAATTTTGAAGCAGATATACCAAATTTCAGTCTTTTAGGACTTCAGGAAACACAGATACTTGGTACGTTTGATAAATCTGCCACGGACATCTTATCATGTAAACTTTAGTATTCGAGCAACAGATTTTACAGATATGCATCTCATATACGAGGGGATGAAGGGGGACCCGATTTCTTAATTTATCTGTTGTTCATAATTCTTGAAATTCCTACTTAATGCCAAATTTCAGTCTTCTAGGACTTCAGAAAGTACCCTAGAATTTGTGACTAGAGGTTTTGAATGTTGATAAATCTGAAACTATAAAAGCTGGACAATTGATACTCAGCACGTTTAATGAATCTGCCAAGGACATCTTATCCTGAAAATATCAGCATTCTAGCGATAGAATTTAAAGATTTGCTTCCCCCATACAGAGGCGTAGAGGGGTGAAATTTCCAATTTCTTAATTTTTTTGTAGTTTGTATGCAATTTCTAGTCTACATACCAAATTTCAGTCTTCTAGGACTTCGGGAAGTACCCTAGAATTACAGACTAGAAGTTTTGACTGTCAATAAATCTGAAACTATAAAAGCTAGACAATTGATACTCAATGCGTTTAATCAATTTGCCAAGGACATCTTATCCTGAAAATATCAGCATTCTAGCAACAGAATTTACAGATTTGCTTTTCTCATAAGAGGCGTAGAGGGGGGGAAATTCCAATTTCTCAATTTTTCTGTAGTTTCTATGCAATTTCTAGTCTACACACCAAATTTTAGCCTTCTAGGACTTCGGGAAGTACCCTAGAATTACAGACTAGAAGTTTTGACTGTCAATAAATCTGAAACTATAAAAGCTAGACAATTGATACTCAATGCGTTTAATCAATCTGCCAAAGACATCTTATCCTGAAAATATCAGCATTCTAGCGACAGAATTTACAGATTTGCTTTTCTCATAAGAGGCGTAGAGGGGGGGAAATTCCAATTTCTCAATTTTCCTGTAGTTTGTATGCAATTTCTAGTCTGCATACCAAATTTCAGCCTTCTAGGACTTCGGGAAGTACCCTAGAATTACAGACTAGAAGTTTTGACTGTCAATAAATCTGAAACTATAAAAGCTAGACAATTGATACTCAATGCGTTTAATCAATTTGCCAAGGACATCTTATCCTGAAAATATCAGCATTCTAGCAACAGAATTTACAGATTTGCTTTTCTCATAAGAGGCGTAGAGGGGGGGAAATTCCAATTTCTCAATTTTTCTGTAGTTTCTATGCAATTTCTAGTCTACACACCAAATTTTAGCCTTCTAGGACTTCGGGAAGTACCCTAGAATTACAGACTAGAAGTTTTGACTGTCAATAAATCTGAAACTATAAAAGCTAGACAATTGATACTCAATGCGTTTAATCAATCTGCCAAAGACATCTTATCCTGAAAATATCAGCATTCTAGCGACAGAATTTACAGATTTGCTTTTCTCATAAGAGGCGTAGAGGGGGGGAAATTCCAATTTCTCAATTTTCCTGTAGTTTGTATGCAATTTCTAGTCTGCATACCAAATTTCAGCCTTCTAGGACTTCGGGAAGTACCCTAGAATTACAGACTAGAAGTTTTGACTGTCAATAAATCTGAAACTATAAAAGCTAGACAATTGATACTCAATGCGTTTAATCAATTTGCCAAGGACATCTTATCCTGAAAATATCAGCATTCTACCGACAGAATTTACAGATTTGCTTTTCCCATAAGAGTCGTAGAGGGGGGGCATTGCCAATTTCTTAATTTTCCTGTAGTTTGTATGCAATTTCTAGTCTACATATCAAATTTCAGCCTTCTAGGACTTCTGGAAGTACCCTAGAATTACAGACTATGAATTGTGATGATCATCAGTGAGGGACGAAAACGGCGTATTTTAGGTATCAATAAATCTGTAACCATATAAGCTAGATATTTGATACTTAGTATATTTGGTAAGTTTGCTGAGGACACCTTATACTGAAAATTTCAGCTTTCTAGCGTCATCCAGACCGAAGTTATGACGGGTCGAAAATACGGCGAAACACTTCGAGAAAAAGGTACTACGTAGCGCCCCGGCCGCCGCGCCGTTTGGCTCGTCTTGGCGGGGGCACTGCCGTGCCCCCTGATCGATCGCGTAGAAAGTAGAGTTTTAGCCATAATACATACCATAGAGCATACAATAGGTACATTTTCATTTTTTCTTATTAGTAGGTACAGGTTCGATTCCAGTAAAAAAAAATATTGGTACGCGTCGAACAGGTAGGCTCCCCGTACGAAACCGGGGCGGTCAACTAGTTATGAAATAAAAATCTGTTCTATGAAGCTATCAAAATTAGTATGGCATCACGTCAAGTTGTAAACAATACAAGTGTAAATTAAAAATTTATAACACCCCCGACAAGTGAAGGTTACAGTAACTAGAAAAGAGCTGATAACTTTCAAACGGCTAAACCGATTTTCCTGGATTAGAGCTAGGAACACTCACGAGCAAGCCACCTTTCAAACAAAAAAAAACTTAATTAAAATCGGTTCATTAGTTTAGGAGCTACGATGCCACAGACAGATACACAGATACACACGTCAAACTTATAACACCCCTCTTTTGTAAAAGATGAGGCAAGTGATATCAGAAACTTGAAAGTAAGGAAGTTGTCATAAACTTTATAAGCGGCTAGCCGCTAGATTATTTATTTTCTTTTAAGTGGCCAGCGCCTATCTAGTAATTGCAGCCTCTAAGCACATGATATGCGATACCAGAAACTGGTATTTTACATACGCACAACACAGACCAGTTAAAAACGATGGACGGAGCCATCAAACGTGTTTATAAAAACAAAACTGCATTTTGCATGTTCCACACATTTCATCTCGTCAGCATTGTTACAAGCAAAAGTTTAATGGGTAGGGTAATTAATTTATTGTCAGCATCTTCGTACATTTTCTTCTGTGTTTATTAATTCGCTTTGTGTAAGTTACTTCGCTGTTTCAGTGACCGAAATAGATTCTTCAGCTTTGACTGCAGCTTTTACTTTTGCTGTTTTGCGCCATTGACGCCTCTCACTTTTTTGTTTATAGACTACCGCTTGGCTGTAATCTTGGCTTGAAGTTAAACTTCATTGATCAAACTGTACTTAGGTCAGACCGTGTCTTTCCCGATTGGATGCCTCGAGTATAATATAATTTTGTTACAGCATTAAAGTGTTTCATTTGCTGGCACCTTGTTTACTATTTTACGTCTTCTTTTATTCTCTAGTCTTTGGCACCCATGTATACCTAACCTGATATTACACTAATATTGCGCTGCAGGTGGGCATATCCAGCTGGCTTCCACAACTATCGTTAAAAGGGCAATTATTTATTGCCAACTTTATACTTGGAATCTACTTTTTAGAATAAACAATTTGTTAGGCAGGTAACTAATTATCTTGTTTTACCAATTAAGTCGTTGATGTATTTTAGTTTAGATTTATTTAAAAAAAAAAAATTATCTATTTGCGTAGGTAACAAAGCTCTTGAACTCTAGCCGTTTGATAGAGACCGTTTCATTGAATGCCTATATCTGAAAACAGATTACAAGTTGGTGTCTTTCACGGTTTATTAGCCAACCGAAAACATAACGGAGCTAGTAATTTGTTCAGAGCATTACTGAGTAAATAAAATTGCTGTTAACTAATTGTATTTAAGGTACGATAAGGCTGACATACAGCGATGTATTTTAAACAATAACTGTGCCTTTAATAATATTTTTTAAAAGTTCTAGCTGGTGGTTCTGAATACTGACTCTACGGACAACAAACTAAGTCACTTTACAATGGCAATAAAATGTAAAAAATATAAGAATGGTTTTCTAGTTGCAAGCATGACTTAATAATGTTGCTCGACTTGTTTTAGTACCATTAAGGTCACCGTTACCGTATATTGCACAATTCAGGTCTTACGGTTCATGAAAAAGACCGTACCTACTACACCATAAAAGTTAACTTAGGTACCTATTTTTTAGGTTACAGTATGAATCTGTGCCTACTGCTATAGTTGTATATACTATTATGCGAGAAAATACAGGATATCTGGCTAACCCGTTGCGGTTATAATAAAATCTTATCTACCGATGTTTTTAAAAACTACAAAGATGTGTGGAAGCGATTGACTTTGCATTCAGCAGAGTATCTGCCGAATTTCTTGCCGGCTTAGAATCTAATTGCCGCGCCGGTGGCAGTCTCAACTCTTCATATGGTCATAAATACATATAAACACATCAAAAACACTAAGCACGATAGATAACCAGGACCCAGATAAGGATTTTTGTAATGACAAGTTGTACCTGATGAACGCGCGCTCTAGGAAAAGCCTATGTCCAGCAGTGGACGTATACAGGCTGATGGAATAAAACCTAATAAGAAACTCTTATAATAATATATAGTAAAGGATCTCTTAATCACGACCTCCGCTAACGTTAAGCGATGATGCATTCGAAATGGAACGTGCTATCGTGATTGGAAAGGAACTCATAGCTAGAGGTCTTAATAAAACTTAAGCGCAGGTCACGAAAATGAATTTGCAGGCTTATATTGTTAAGGATTGGTTACACACAACGCGGTTCCTTAAAGTTTTACAAGGAACTGTACGAGTATATTGTAGCAGGCTTTACTATGGAGGCGTGCGTAGGAATCGCTGTCATGTGTGACATATCCCGCTTTATAGTGTGTCGCGTTTCATTTCGTAGTTACTCATACTGTTTGTAACGAGAAAGGACCTTGTACAGTTAGCGTTAGGTAAAACTAGCTCTAAACGACAGGGGAGGAGTATATGGGTAATGGGTATGTACTAACTTTCTTATAGTGCGGAAAGCATAAGTTTGACAAACCATTTGTGCGACGTTATCGACCTATGGCGCCTAAGTTCGCGCCACCAAGTAGATCGATAAATAACACACCCTGCCTGATCAAAGTCGGAGTCATTTTTAGCTGATACCTAATGTATTAGCGTTCAGTGTGAAATTCGTGCGGCACAGCCGCTGCGCTTTGTATATGTCCAAGCCCTTAGTATTAAAAATAAACCAACATGACTCAGCATTGTTATGACTAATCTGCTGTTAACCCTGGCAAGTGACAAGACAGATTTTTTTAAGTAAGTACAATAAGTACTCATACAATTTTGGACATCTATTTTTGGAATTGGAGAAAACATTTACCTATTGTGTTACATGTGTTGTAAGTCTTTTTACCAAATTAGGGATTAGGTTTACCTAAAGTGTTTAAAGTATCGGAAAGGGCGCCATAAAGAATATAATTCGTTTTATTAATTTAGTAGCAAAACATTTAAAACTAAATATAAACATAGAACAGTATTGGCATGACAGTTAAACCTTAACAAGAATGGGTCCAGTCGGGAATCAAACCTGGGTCCACCCTGGTATAAAAACACATCACATAGGCTCATCAAAGATCCAAGGAACTCCCTGGCTCTTTGATGAGCCAGATGAGATGATGTTGTCGTGCCTGTGTGCATAGAAAAAACTGCTTTGCAACTATTTGAAAAGTTCCTTAGTTCGAAATTCTAGTTACACAAGTGTAAATTAAAAATTTATAACACCCCCGACGATCCAAAGTATCTGAGTTTTCCAAAACATCATTTTCAAATAAATAATTATGCATTTAGGCAACGTCCATCTTGACAGCTTGACATTTGTCTATTGACATAATATTATGAACCTAACGGTTATCTAACCTTCTTTTCTACAAGAAAACTAGAAAAGAGCTGATAACTCTTAAACGGCTGAACCAATTTTTTTAGATTATAGCTAAGAACACTCTCGATCAAGCCACCTTTCAAACAAAAAAAACTAAATTAAAATCGGTTCATTCGTTTAGGCGCTACGATGCCACAGACAGACACACAGATACACAGATACACACGTCAAACTTATAACACCCCTCTTTTTGGGTCGGGGGTTAAAAACGCATTGAGGTATGTGGCCTGACTAAGGTACACCATAAACAGCCATGTTAGCACGAATGTGTTCCATATTTCCAAATAAGGGTAGCCGTAAGAAGTAGGCACAGTAGCCCATATCTCATTTATCGCCATAATTAAAAACTACTTTGGAAGCAATTTCTGAGGAAACATAATGAGCGTTATGACTGATGACGTAACTTAACGTTATCATTATGATGCACGGGTGCTATAAACTTATGTAACTAACTACCTATTGTTATGCATACTTAACTATAATTATGGTAGATACCTATAGCTTAAAATTTTATTGACATTTTGACAACCCTAATTGTAATTCTAGTGAGAGATTACGTAAAACGTTAATAAAGGCTCGAGGCATAAATTGAGAAACTAATATTCATACAATTCTATTCATATCTCATGTTCTTAACCAAGATTTTTATTCCGAAAAGGCTTATTTAATTAAAGTAATTTTTGCCCACAAATACACTTACAATTATGTGAAAATTTAGATGTACAGAACCTTCACGCCACAATGACTGAAGCGATTTGTCTGAAAATGGAGAAAGCTTGTACCCTGACTTTACTGTATTTATTGTACATAGGCTAATTTTTGTCTCGAAAAATTAAACAGTTCCCGCGGGATTTCTAATAAAAACCTACTAATATTCACGCAGACGAAGTCGCGGACATCATGTAGTAATTTATATTTACCTGAATAAACTGTACTGTATTCTACAGCATATTTCACTACAGTGATGAAAAGAAAAATTAAATTTTTACTTACAAATACATAATTTATATCGAACGGAAAATACTGTTTTGTATTCAACAATACAACTCACTAAAATGACGAAAAGAAAAAGAAATGAAGTAAGTAACAGTAAACACAAATTATAAACGTTATTCCCACGGATGATACGCATGGTTGAACAATAAACAACGCTCGACTTTTTGCCTTCACAAAAACTGTAATGTGCTTAAACTGAAGAAGTAAGTACCCAATAATGCGTAGGTATTATGTAAGGTTAACTGACTTGAACCACTTGTGTTGCGAGTGACTTATGAACTTAATACTATATTTAATTCACTTTTTCATGAATTTTATTATTCGACCTCTTACTATCAAAACTTTTTGAATTTTTAATCGGTGGCCATACAATTTTGTTCTCGTTAATTTCAATTAATTCTATCAATAGTTTAAAACAAGTGTAAATTAAAAATTTATAACACCCCCGACGATCCAAAGTATTTGAGTTTTCCAAAACATCATTTTCAAATAAATAATTATGTATTTAGGCAACGTCCATCTTGACAGCTTGACATTTGTCTATTGACATAATAAGCGAAAATTGTACGTCTATGGACATAATATTATGAACCTAACGGTTAACTAACCTTCTTTTCTACAAGAAAACTAGAAAAGAGCTGATAACTCTTAAACTGCTGAACCAATTTTTTTAGATTATAGCTAAGAACACTCTCGATCAAGCCACCTTTCAAACAAAAAAACTTAATTAAAATCGGTTCATTCGTTTAGGCGCTACGATGCCACAGACAGATACACAGATACACAGATACACAGATACACACGTCAAACTTATAACACCCCTCTTTTTGGGTCGGGGGTTAAAAATTAAACTGTCACACAAATCTGTCTCCATAGAGCTGCATAGCGAAAAGCTTTGTTAACAAAAAAAATGGGAGAAAACAAAAAGTAATTGTACCTAAAAGAGCGTAGGTTATTTAAAATTCCCCCCTGTGAAAAGATAAGCAGAGTTTATGCAAACCGCGAGTTAAAATTTGACTAAAAATTCCGCGCGAGTGAACCGCGTGAATTTTTAGTCAAATTTTAATGTAATAGGTCACAAAAGCGTATGATTTACCGCCATTAAATAGGAAAGAAATTGCATGGCATTACACCGTTAACATGCAGTACAGTGGCCATAGGAACATTACGTATAAACTGATTAAGAATTTATGTCAAATGATAATGAGTTGTTATTGCATAATAGCGCTATGGAAAGCAAACATAATTTATACCATAGAGCTGCGTTTACCAAACATTATTTCCCTGGCCCAGATTTTTTATGAGGTCTTTTCTTTTCGTGACACTCTAAACGGTTTCTTCGTACTGCGGCGTATCAGTGCAGATTACAGTGGGTACTATAAAGAAACCCATAACTCCACCATTCTTTTTATATTCGTGCGCGTAGGTATTACATAAAGACATTATAAAACCACAAGACCGATTGAGACGAAACTTAAGCAGTTTGAAAGCACACTCCTCTACATACTCCTGTACTATTTCTAAGAAGATAAATGCATACATAGGTTCTGAGTAATCGTCAAACAATGTATAAATTTTCGATGGTGGACGTTTGTAAAATAATGCTATTAGGAATAAACTACCTTGATCCTATGTATCATCCTCCATCGAGAATGTTACGTTACAAGGTAGTTTCTAACAAGTGTAAATTAAAAATTTATAACACCCCCGACAAGTAAGGTTACAGTAACTAGAAAAGAACTGATAACTTTCAAACGGCTGAACCGATTTTCTTGGATTATAGCTAAGAACACTCTCGATCAAGCCACCTTTCAAACAGATCTACTATTTGGGAAACGCTGTCATAGAGTACGTAAATAGGTAAATTTAATAGAGCGCGAATTTAAATCACGATAATGTTTATGAATGAAGCTGTTTGAGCTACATTTTGTAATTTAAAATTGGAATATTTTAACGTCTAGTTTTTGCTAATTTTACAAGTAACACCGACAGGTATCAATAAATAAGCTATATGTATATATTCAAGTATTCAGGTAGCTGGTATGTTGATTGGTGCTGTACCTACTCTATTTATTAACTAACCACGATTAAAATCCAACAAAGTTACTTTTGGCGTAAAAACTAAATTGCTACCAACGAGATTCTAGGAAATACTATAGTGATATTATATCTCGTGCTGTATTGTAATTCGTCAGTACGAGTAATTAATAAAGTTATTTAACACCATACATAAAACTGAATCGTCAAATACCAACATATATCTACCCGATATTATGGACCGTAAAAATAATAAGTATGTGTCATGTATTTTACCAGACAATCTGGCTGTTACATTTACGGTCGAATACTGGAACAATATAAAAGCGCTCCAAACGCTTTTAAAGTTTGAAAGTGTCAAAAGGAATATCCACAAGTCGGTTTGTTATTTATAGCTACGAGCTTTATAAAGAACCAAGTAGCCCCATAAAGGTCAATAGGAAGTTTAAGTTTAACGTAAGGTTATGTAATGCAACAGACGCTGACGGCCCGAAGGTTATAAACACCTTTAATACTATATTTACCTTTTAGCATTCATCATACATTGTCTTCATTTTCTTATCGATGTAATACAAGCTTTGCATCGTAGCATTGAATGTTATTACGATTTGCGGTCATTGTAAGCGCCGTGGTCAAGTATAACCTCAATGCATAATAGTTCCGAGTAGGTAATAGGTAACCGCGGGCTATGCACTTGCTCGGAAACCTAATAGCAGGGCTGACCGCAAGATTAATTAATTATATTTACTATCTGTCAATGCTAATCTATTAAGATAAGATACTTTATCAGTAGGTAGGTACGTGCCTTGCAAAAACAGATCTAGATTTCAAGTAACTGTAAGTTTAGTAATTTAATAAAATCACGGAAATGATTCTAGTAGTTTGACAGCTACGGTATGACGATCGCAATCACCTCTGATTAGCTAACTCTATGCTATCGCCGCAATGCACTTTCGCAGCAAGAATACCATAGATTCAGCCAATCACAACAATGGAGATGTAGCAATGTGATAATCACACATTTTGCAATCGACCAACCAGCTGGAACATGTTAAACTAAGTAGGACGAGTATTTTAAACTTTGCATAGGTAAGTAAATCCAAACCAAAGTAACCGACATAGCGCAAATAAATAATTAGCGAGCTGAAGTTAGTGGGTCACATCTTTCGCAGAACCGACGGTCGCTAGAGCAGACGCGTTCTAGAGAAACGATCTCGTACAAGTCTATGCGCAGTAGGATCCATAATAATGGGCTTCAAAAAGGTGGGACAAGGGTGAACGAGGAAGGCGTGGGACCATGTATGATAGCGCGCTCTTAAAAAGGCCCATGTCCAGACGTGTGCGCATGCAGCTTGATGGATGGATGCAAATTATTGCATAGAGTTTGTGCAGTTCTGAATGGTCGTAAGCAATTCTACGAGTAACGCACGAGTGTCATTTGAATGAGATCATGGAAGGATGTACACATGCGATGCAATCACGTAGTGGCATTATTTATAGTTGCGTGCAATACTTAAGTACTAATAGGCGTAACTCTTGAATTTGCGCAGAATTACAAACACTATCTACAGTATGTGCCATGTGGAGACGATGAAATTGTTTTTTTTTTAATCCTACATAAAACGGGATCTCCTTGAATATTAGGATCATGTAACCTCTCTTGAAGTCCAAATATTATGATGTCTGACGATATCTAAATTCTTTAAGGAGCAGGTACATAGTTTGGCCTAAGATGATGCTAAAGTTATAAAATAATTGCTATTTTAAATTCTGAAAATACTTTAATTAAGGGCCCGGGTGTTAATAATACACAATTGCACTTCGCAATTAGGAATTGTGCGCTCTAAAGTGTACCTAGTTGTGCATTATAGAGTCTACATCTCTTGCGGATGCTCCGGCGTCGGCGTGAAACATATGTTGAGTGTGTCTTAGATGTGTGTGATTATGATATTGCTTGCTTGGTTCCTTGCTTTTCCTGCATGTTTAGTAGTGGGTGTGCGGCGGTGCATATCGCATGCTGCACTTTGTACACAGATTTGTCTGTTTTCACGGATTATAGCGTACTAGCTGATACCCGCGACTTCGTTCGCGTGAATGTAGGCTTTTTAAAATTCCCGTGGGAACTCTTTGATTTTCCGGGATAAAAAGTAGCCTATGTGCTAATCCAGGGTATAATCTATCTCCATTCTAATTTTCAGCCCAATCCGTCCAGTAGTTTTTGCGTGAAGGAGTAACAAACATACACACACACACATACAAACTTTCTCCTTTATGTGAAGGAGTAACAAACATACACACACACATACAAACTTTCTCCTTTATAATATTAGTGTGATTAAGCTTGTTTTATGTCTTGTCTGTTTATTTATTCACGTGTATTTTTCCAAGAGACGTGGTAGACATCGCAATGCGTTGCTGCATTGACGCTGCGCTCTATGTACGAAGTCGTGTGCTGCGCGCGCAGTAATGGGCGTGGCCCATTCAAGTTCAGCTACGGAACCCTCGGGCGATCGCGAATTATTTAAGGCTTGGACAGACACAACAATGCGCGAAGCAATCGCGGGTTCTAGAAGTTGTAATACAAGGAACTGTAACATTAGGTAACAAACAGTAGTCTGTGTGGCTTCTGTTATAATAAAATCATAGTCTTAATGTATCTGTAACGTATTGTTATCCACTTGATAATGCTCCCTGCGGGAAAGGATAGGGATTTAGACCAGCTAATTTCGTTTAGTTTAGAGAATGTGTATAACAGAATTAGCTACATAATGATACTAGTCTTCGACGAACCTTTTAGAAAACTTGACGTCACACAGTGTGACGTCCTGCTGTGTTGCTGCCGTTGCGCCTTGTATCTGACCAGACCCTTAAAGCTTTAGCAACTATTTTTACTAGATTTTATATCTTTGCAGTTTTTTATACTTAAGCAGTTTTTATAAGATGAGCTATGATGAGCGTGCGGATAGGTTTTGTACCTTTTACATTTTACTCAGTCTTTACAGTTTCTTTTAGTTTTTAGCATATTGCTAAATTGCTAAGTAAGCTCAAACTCGATATAGTTTACAGATTATTTTTATGAAGAGTTAATCCATTCAATCCATTGTTATCACAAGAAGTAGGTACAACTAGTTTTATGAGTAGGTACCTATTACATGAGGCCGCAATTTAATAAATTATAATTTACTAAGTTATTAAATACCTACTATAACACGTAACGCTAATTACCGTTGTAGGCTCAATATTACATGTTATAAATAATAAGCAACAATTACTAGACATTATTATACCTTTTATTTTTTGCCACATAAAATAACAATATAAGTTTGTTAATCAAAGAAATAACTCCTAAAATAACATACGAAAAGATAGTAACGAAATTATAACAGGGAGCTTTTATTACGTGCCCACCTTAATTACGCCAAGTTAGAATTAAAACTAAAATGTATAAGCAACAAAGGCAGAGTGAATAACACAAAGGTAGGTAAGCCAGCAAAAAACTCCAACGACATTTCAACAATAGAAGGCGAAAATAGACCATTTTGCCAGCGTACTGTTAATACAACTAACGAAAGAGGGAACTCAGAAAATTACACTAAGAAATAATAAACTAAAACTAAAAAGTACACGCAATAAAGGTAAGCCAGGAAAACCATCTCTACAAAATTATAACAATAGAAGGCGAAAATAGACGACTTTGACAGGGTAATGTTAACAAATGCCGCTAACGAAGAAGAAGTTAGAAATAAACATATAAACAAAATATATTTCTGTATAAGTAACATATTTTTGTATAAGCAACAAATGTAAGCAAACAACATATGTACGCAATTACAACTATAGTAAGCAAAAATAGACTAATTTAACATGTAACTGTTAATTATGTTTCCAAAAAAATACAGCTAACGAAGGAAGAAACTCAGTTAATTACAGCAAGAAATAATATAAAACAAAATAAGTAAACAACAAAGGGAAATCACCTACGAAATTAGAACAAAAGAAGGTGAAAATAGAACACTTTGGCCAGGGAACTGTTAATATGTGTCCAACAAATATAACTACGGAAGAAGGGAACACGGTTAATTACAGCAACGAGTCGATGCGTAATTTGGGCACGCCTATAGCTCTAAACACATCGCTGGTTAATGTTACTGCGCCTAAAATATTTGTTTCAAATGCCACGGTCCGACATGACGGACGTATTTTTAGATTTCCTTTTAGTAGTTCACTTTTAGACACAAAAGGTTAGCTTTCTTTGTCTATAATGTAGACTGAAGAGGTTGCTCTGTAAATAATTTGTTTGAACAAGGGAAGAAGAAGAAAAAATAAAGGTATAGTCCCTAATATTATTGGGAATAGAGACACACAATGTGTAAGTCAAAGATCTAAATCAAAAATCATGTTGCTTAGCAATAAGAATTACTTAAGTGACTTAGATAATAAAGAACACCTTGACATTTTTAGGTTCAAGGGTTACTTATTTCTTACGTGAATGACATCAGATGTAAGCATTGTAGCCGTCGCAAGAATCTTGCAAAAACAACAATGTTAAGGTTAAACATAATAAATGCTCACAGAACAAATTACAGGCAGGACGTGACTGTTAAGTCTCGACTCTAGAGGCATGAGTCTCCAAGGGAACCACAAAATTAATTTTCATCGCATAATTGAATAAAACACCGCAAAATAACAACATACAAAATTAGGCTAACAACCTTGAAATTTAAAATTATAATAAAGACGTGCGTATAAATTTGTGTCTACTACACCATAAAAAGTTCAAAACTACGAGCAGTAAAAAAGTTAGAACTTTCTAATGGAATTCCACAATAATCAATATTTTATTTTATATCTAAACGACATACCAGTCAAGGCAAACATCATTTTACACGAAGGTTCAGTAATAATTGAAAACATCGATGATCATCATTATGTAAATAATAACCTGACTCTACTTGCTTTTGTTTCAAATTGATTTGATCCCTTTTGCAATTGTGATAAAGTTGACATTTCAAAAAAGGGTCATTTAACGGTGATGAAAAAACCATAGTCACGCTCGACTGCAGATCGTGGCAAGGGATTGTGAGACACTAACAGCCATAAACATAGCAACTGGCAATTTTAGATTTCAAGTACTTTCAAGGCTTTATTTAGGTAAAGCAAAAGTTATTAACAGTTCACTAATCTAATAACATTTCTAATCTTGAACAAATTCTTATATTTGTAGATTCCTTTAAGTGTTACTTACGATCCAATTTGTTATTGATATCGAAATATAGCTATCAACTGTTAAAAAGAAATATGGGATTTATATCTAGATGATACAACATTCTTGCGACAATTATGTAGCCAAACGTGTGACAGAGTGAACTACTTGTGATACATTGCTATCATTACTGTCTGCAAGTAAAACTCTGTTTATTTGCCATTGTTATCATAAGAGTAACTACAACTACCTATCACATTGTAGCCAAAGAATACGAACTAATATTACGAAATTTGATTAATCCCTCAAATCTAAGATTGATCAAAGAACTAAAAATACTATTTATTACTATTTATTGAGCAAATCGTTGATAATGCAGTTGTAATAATAGTTGATAGTCATGTTTCTAGGAAACACTCTTACCCTGGCACTTCCTGGAATACGAAAGAAGGTGAAACTCACGGCTCGTGCGAATCGAAGAGATCTGACCGCCTTACGCAGATCCGCAAATCACGCACTGAATATGTATCGAATTCGTTACACTCTTGACATTTTACGAGCGTTTTGATAAATGTGTTTGTGCACAAAAAATTGATGATGGTGACGTTTGAAGTTTCATTTATGAAATAGGCAAAAAGATGATAAGGAAAATAGGTACGTACGAAACATACGATTGATTTTCTAATACAAATTAAGAAATGTAGAGATCGAAATTTTGAGGCAATACGTATGTGTAACAGTATAGTAATGATATGCTTTGATAATGACGGCTTATAAATTAGAAGTCACATAAAAAGGTAGAAAATTAAAAATATATTTGCTTTAAAAGTAGGAGATAGAAAATATATGCTAAATGAATAGCTAAATGCTATAGTATATGCTAAATGAACAGGTGTACTCAGTAGCTCTATTATAATTTATGACACATATCTATCAAATGCATACGTTTATTGTCCTTAATACTATGGCGATAGTGAAAGTCCTAACTGCAATATAACCAGCCGACGTCGTCGCGTGTCTTTAAAGATAAGATAAGGAGATGATTTTACAACCACTCTCACCAATTTATCAATTACTTTGCTCATTTCAAACCTATGTAATTACTGCTACTAAATCGAAATCTGATGAAATAGAGAAATCAATATTAATAAAATAATTAGTAATTAGGGAGCTCTGCGGTGTGCGTGATAAAATAAACTATGAGGAAAGAAAGTATTTGAAGCGATTGTTAGACGTTATAAATCAAATGGCACGTATTTCTATAAACAGAAAACTCTTATCAATAATGATAATGAACGTGATACTAGCGGGTCTTTTTTAAGTATTGAAAATAGATTGAATGGATGGTCTGCTGCAACGCTAAAAGAGGGTAACGCACCCTTCAAGTTCACAGTCAGACGGGGGTTGAGACGACAACACTGGTACCTTCTCACACACACAAACAATTGTATGGGTAACGATTGATTTTTACGAAATTCTAACACAAATTGTGCAAATATCTGCTATCATTTTGAAGCAAGCAGAAATCGCCTCACTAACAAAGTCAGAATAATACAGCATACATTAATTTTTGATATAAAATAAATTACATGGAATAGATAAAGCACTTACAATCGTAGTGCAACAGCTAACATCGCAAGATTAAAAGTAATAGAAACGCGCAAACAAATCGTGGCGTGAGAATAATATTTGTAAATACTCACTCTGGTTAAACAATTTCAAACAAGAAGCTTTGCGCGCAATCAATCAAGGAAATCCATTCTCACGCACTGCACTATTGCGGTTAGTCCTTGTCCTTCGATACAGTAGAAATAAGTACTAATTAAGCTCTATTTATTGCAAATGTTGAACATATTGCACCAAAATATTGCTAAGCTCGTTGGAGCGCGGGTCCCCGGTTTATCGATCTGTCGTTGTTCGGCGTACTGCCCGTCTCATCCCAGCTGTTACCAGTGAGGAATACGTGAAATAGGGTATTTCTGCACGTGTAATGTGAGGATATTTGTTGATATTGTACGAAAGGTTGCGATCAGCTGGGGCGTTCGAGCGGCCGGCACGGAGTGCTAGCGGTCGCATGTGCCACGCGCGACTGGCAGGCTGGTTTTGCCTTGCCGTGGTCACTGTTGCCAACTGCTAGCTTTCCCAGTTGCTAGATATTTTTCAAAATGTTGCTAGATTGCCAGTTTTTTTTACCCCAAAAAGTTGCTAGATAGTGCTAAATGCACTTAGGCAAAGAATATTTAAACACTACGTTAACGAACTTGGTAGGTATTGGTAAGTGACAATAAAATGACAATTTCTAAGAATCATTTTTATTTTCCTTAATTCTAACATTGTTAAAGTTAAAAATGTCTAAAGTATCGGTGTACGTCATTGAATAATAAAAATGTGGTTAAAGAATTTATTCTCAAAAGAATTTATAATAAGAAATTAATAAAGTAAAAGATAAAAATAATTTAAAAACTAATTAATTAAATAGGAAGATTTCGATAGCTGGGGTTCCGGGTCTTGCGCTGATTTTGAATATTTTTCCGCAGTACCCATTTTATGCAGAACATCTTTAGGCAAAACACAGTTATAGCAACATTTACCACTTTTCCTGAGGAAGTCTCTACTGCGGAGGAATGAGTTCAGAGTTAACAAACTTAGCTTATTTTTCACTAAATTCATTTGAGAGAATAACCTCTCTACCTCTGCATTTGAATGAGGCAGTGGAAGTTGCTAGAAAAAGTAGCTAAAAAGTTTAGCTACAAGTTTCATTAAATTGTGGCTGTCTGTCACCAAATAATAGCTAGATCTAGCTATAAAGTTGCTAAGTTGGCATCACTGGCCGTGGTATCGTCACTTGGGGCCATGGAAGCGCCCCGCGGCGTCTTAACGGCCCGTTACCTACACGCGGACGTACTATAGCGGACATGTAAACAAACAACTCGTATTCTTGGCTTAGTTTACAATCGACAATGGACTGTAAAAGGTAATGTGGTCCGCATTCGATTTCCGTAGAACTCTACTGAAGTGCACTTCAACAGTGTTTCTTAGAGATAAAATTTAACACAAACCATGTTTTTCCTATGATTTAATTGTAATTTGACGGCGTCTGGTTTTAAACATACAAATCTCTTGTTCATTTCATAGGAAAATAGCGTACTATAAAAACTAATGACGAAATTATACGTATCAATTAACAATACATCCAACCGTGTAACTTATACACGTATTCAAACATGAAACACTTGATTAAACAATCGTGTACGACGAGATGAACAGCGCACGCGTTGTTCCCAAGATCTATGATATAAGAGCATTATTCACTGAAACAAAAGCGGTTGTGTATCATGGTTAGGTTATAGAAGATTCAATAAACAATAACGACCTCCGCGAAGAGGCTATCTTTACTGTACCAGATCTAATACAATGGGGCAAATATACTACAGGATGCGATGGAAGTCCAATACAATCAATAATATTAGACAGAATAGATGCAAGCGCATTCGTCTCAGAACCATCGTTAAAATTTACTACATGCGAGTATCTGTATTATCCTTCCTGATTTACGCAAGTGATGTTAAATTATTGCTAGCGTGCTCTATTGTGTGAGGCAAGCATCTGCCAGAGATGCCAGCCTCTATTCAATGTTTGACCTTTGATCAACGCTTCGCTGGTCTTTGTCGAACACGTGCAGATCGAACGATTCAATAGTTAATAAATTTTGGCATTTTAAATTAGAATGTACCAGCCAATATTAGAATTCCTTCCAATAAGAAATAAAGGCAATAGGAAATATCATCACACTTTTCTATCAATATAGGTCAATAGCTCCTAATCATCTTATATCTTCGAGTCTTAAAAAAGCAACACGAGACACTCGATATAAAAGTAGTTTGATTTCGATAAAAAATCGTGGTATTTTTACGATGTGAGTATTAGTTTTGGAAACGGGAGAAGAGTCAAACGGGTTTATCGGCATTCGGGTATATTAGACACTATAAAGATAACGTTCGTAATGGTTCAGAAAAACATAAGACACTAAAACACGAGACTCAATACTCATACTATGGAGATATAACTAAATTGTTTATGTTTGGTATAATCAGACAACTTTGCAAGCAAAGAAACATTGACTGGATGAGTGGTAAATGGTTATCAAGCGATGGAAGAGACATGTCTACGTTACTCAACAGGAATTGATGAAAAAACTTAAAGAATATAATGAAAGGAGAAAATGATTGATTATTATATTGATAGATAATTTGGCATGCAGATACCTAGTTATCATGACATAGACCTCCGATAAGAAAGAACTTACAAAAATTCAATTCCTAAAGGTGTAAACAGGGGTTCGAAATTTGTGTAGTCCACGCGGACAAACTTGCGAGCATAAGCTAGTCACAAATAAATCACGAGGCCATAAGATATTAGTATAATATTCAAACGGGGAACTGAAGCGTGCAGTGCCGTACGTCACAGACCAATCTAAGAAACATTAACCCACATTCAAATTGTAATTCATAACAGATTGCGTATGAAGTAGAACGGAATCAGTGCACCGCGAGCCGACGCTAACGCATTACACATTTATGTTGAAACCGAAAGTTTTATATCACACCGAACGATAGTTATACTACAAAACATCCATACTGATATTAAAATGCAAAATTGTGTCGGTCTGTCAGCCAGCTTTTCACGGCCCAACAGTTAAACCGATTTTGATAAAACTTGGTACGGAGTTAGCTTACATCCCGGGGACATAGGCTACTTTTTATCCCGGTAAATCAAAGAGTTCCCACGGGATTTTTAAAGGCCCATCCGTTTAACCGATTTATATGGCTACAAAGGTAGCTTGCGTCCCGAAAATCGACATAGGCTACTTGTATCCCCAAATAATCAAAGGGTTCCCACGGGATTTTTAAAAAACTAAATCCACGCGGACGAAGTCACGGGCATCATCTAGTACGAACTAATTTGTATAGTTTGTTCGCTTTGATATGACGTAACATAATTCTTCCGTGGTTGACTGAAATTGCAATAGGGAAGGATTTAAAGTATATATACGAAATTGTAATGCATCTGTTGCATAAAACGCCAAATCATAAGTGCATTATATCTTTCAAAATGTTTAGTCTTCAGCGAGAACTCACCAAATGATCAGACGTGTTAACGAATTAAGATACTTCCGCCAGTTAAGTAGGTGGTGGCAAAAGTCCAACAACTGACTTTTGAACTTATAATATCCCTGCAGCATGAGTTTAAATGACCTACTAATATGCCTACCAATAAAATTACTATCGAATAACGAATAAATTAATTAACATACTAAAATTTTATCGAAAGAGAATGTTGAAAACTACAAATATACATAATACATATCATCAAAAAAAACCATAATAACAGTAGGATAATCTATCTGTCTGTGTACTAACTTTACATGGTTCATCCGTTTAACCGATTTTGAAAAAAAAATGGGTAGGTATAGAGCTAGTGCAAGGACCGACAAAGGCTAATTTTTTGTCTAGGAAAATCAAAGGATTCCCACGGAATTAAAAAAAACCAAAATCTACGTGGACGAAGTTACGAGCATCACCTATTTAGGTCCAAAAATACCTTGTGTTCAGGGGACGGGATACCTTTCTATCCCGGAAAATTAGTCCCCATAGAATTTTTAAAAACCTAATTCCACGTTGACGAGGTCGTGGGCGTTCTCTATCTTTTTTAAAAAGTCAAACTTTTTTTCATAGAATGCTGCACGTAAGTGCAATAAAATAACAAGAGCACCTACAGCTTTTAGAAATGATTCTACAGGCTGCTGCGTTTCACCTCAATACGAGTCTAGACTCTGTCTAGACACTGGTGTCTGGATAACTTGACTGTTGACAATGTTTATGACCTCAAAGCGAAATCGATATCATTGTCTAGGAAGTTGAATTCATTTTCATGGAAATTCTAGTAAAAGTTGTCCGGATGAAAAATGGACCGAAATGAAACCCCACAAAGTGCATTGTCTAGACGCGAATGAAATTAAATCTAGCTATAAGCATACTGATTTGATTCTATCTTAGGCTAAAATAAACAACATCAAAATAGAATGGTAAACTTGAAACTTAATAATTTGGCACAAATTGCAAATAACCTTGTAACCATTAAATGAATATACCTAATTTTAATTGATTAAATATACAATCATTAAAAATTAACAAATCCATTGTGGGTGTAACAAGGTGCGAAGTTTTGAAATGTACCTACTCATATGTACTTAATATTACACACACACTGTTAATGAATAGTATGGCCACTTCAATACTGTATAGTTTACCTTCAAATAAGCTTAAAGCTTGTTCATGTACTTGATACTTTTATTGATTTAATGGAACTGATCTATTTAAACGAAAAAAATATGGGCCGAAACGAAAAGCTCTTCCTTTTTTATAGTTTACTAGCTGATACCCGCGACTTCGTTCGCGTGGATGTAGGTTTTTTAAAATTCCCGTGGGAACTCTTTGATTTACCGGGATAAAAAGTAGCCTATGTGCTAATCCAGGGTATAATCTACCTCCATTCTAAATTTCAGCCCAATCCGTCCAGTAGTTTTTGCGTGAAGGAGTAACAAACATACACACACACACACACACACACACACACACATACAAACTTTCGCCTTTATAATATTAGTGTGATGTCGGTTAAAAAAAAGGCAAAGTGCGAGTCAGACTCGCGCACCGAGGGTTCCGTACCAACTACAGTCGTATTTTTTCGACATTTTACACAATAAATAAAAAACTGTTTTGCATAAAAATAAATGAAAATCTGTTGTAGAATATACAGGTAAAGCACTTTCATATCATGATATCCCACTTAGTACAGTTGAAAATTGAAAATACCTACTAATTTATTATTTGTTCATAAACACAAAATTTAATTATTTTTTTTGTGATTTTTCCATTCTAATGGCTGATGGCAGCCTGTAGGTATGCGTCCACCTCTGTAACAGTGAGATAATTTTTTGTGATGTAACCACAAATTCACGTTTTCGGACTTTTCCCCCATAAGTGTGCTATACGACCTATCTACCTGCCAAATTTCATGATTCTATGTCAACGGGAAGTACCCTATAGGTTTTCTTGACAGACGGACAGATAGACAGACAGACAGAAAACAAAGTGACCCTATCAGGGTTCAGTTTTTCCTTTTGAGGTACGGAAACCTAAAAAAGCATAATATTAAAACGAACTACACGAATACGAAGCTGGTGCGAGTTATATGCTGGTATTTCAATAAGTAGCAATTGTTTTACGAGACAGTGTGAATAAATGACGGGAGGTAAAAAAGAACATCAAGTAGAGGTCAAAAGAGGAAAAGGCGGTTAACAAGATGAAGACGAGGGGCTATCGTCATTACCGCACGTCTGGACACGCGATATTGAGAAGCGAAAATTGTATGTCTATGGGTGACTCAACTGACGTTTTCTAATTTTACGACGTGCGATATATCGAACCTGGTTCTTGTATGTGTTTGATTTGATTACAAACAATAAATGGAATTATGACGCTACGCTTCAATATTTTAACCTACATACACCATGTGACCCATCCCGGTTTTGCCCGAGCGGCATTTTTGAAACTCAGTGAGGGATTGGAATTTCCAAAAGTCCTGAAACACATATTAGTTCTTCATGTTTCACCGAAAGTCCAAACATGAAAAATTATGGAATTGCGTAAAAACTTTTATCTTCTATTAATTATTAATCCTCTAATTTCCAAAAATCCTTTCTAAGGCCTCATTTACACGAGAGATTTTTTAACGTCCGTTAAAAAAGCGTCCAAACAGAAAAATGTATTCAGGTATATGTTCACACGTCAACGCTTTTTTACGTGTGATCAAATAAAAAATTTTCAAAAGAAAAATAAAACCGGTTTGATTAAAATTGAAGTCGGTTTTATTTTTCTTTTGAAAATTTTTTATTTCACAATTTTTAGTGGCCCCACTGTACTATAATATGCTATGCCCAGTTAAAACCCTACTGTTTACTAAGCTATTACACTGATCGCGAGCAATTTGCTCCTAATACATAAAAAAAAAAAAAAAAGATTCCGACGAATTGAGAACCTCCTCCCATTTTGGAAGTCGGTTAAAAAGCTCTCGTGGAAATGAGGCCTTAGTAAGCGTATAGTTCATAATAAAATAAAGTAGAAACCGATTGTCATTTTAAGTGTCTAAACTCAGCTGTTTAGGCTGCGTGTTAAAAGATCAGTCAGTCAGTCAGGTCATGCATTTTGAACCCCCAACCCAAAAAGAGGGGTGTTATAAGTTTGACGTTTGTATCTGTGTATCTGTCAGTGGCATCGTAGCTCCTAAACTAATGAACCGATTTTAATTTAGTTTTTTTTTTTTTTTGTTTGAAAGGTGGCTTGATCGAGAGTGTTCTTAGCTGTAATCCAAGAAAATCGGTTCAGGTGTTTGAAAGTAATCAGCTCTTTTCTAGTTACTGAAACCTTCACTTGTCGGGGGTGTTATAAATTTTTAATTTACACTTGTTAGGTATATGTACAGATTCGAATGCATCTTAAGGGTTGTTAAAATGCAAATCACGATATGAACTTCGCCAAGTAACAAATTACTAATCACTACATAGTACATACAGCACATAGCCTATCGCTTTGGGTTTTTCTTACTGCTATTTCTCGCTATAGAAAAAAGATTAATAAATAATAATCTTTCCTTCCATACCCATGTTGCTATGACAATTCAAAACTGTCTGTTCTAATAAAGTATAATTGGAAAGAAGAAAAAAAACTAGCAGAAGAAAAACTGCAATAAAGGAATCTATACCAAATATGTCTAAGAATTTAATGTATAATTTTCTATTCATGAATACCACAGCCAGTCCAACACAATGAATTACATTAAACAGACATGTCGACAATGTTGTAAGGTTTTCCGATATATCCATATAAGAACGTCGGAAGCGATTATCAGAAACTTATATAAGTTAAGAGCAATACGTCTTTAAAGCTGTTAGATGACTATTATTGCTTACAGTTCCGTAAATTTCACCTTGTTAATCGACACTCAGCCTCAAGGCAATTTGCGGAGAGTCGCGTCTTTTATAAAGCGTCGCAAAGTAAGCTGAACTTTGTCTCAATTTATTTATTAGAAACTAGCTGACCCGACAGACTTCGTCCTGTCAAAAAGATTTGTAATGTGGCAGTTTTTGTGCCTACGTATTTAAAAAAATTCTCCTGAACAGAACCGTTGACGTTAGGAACACACCTACATTGCTTAGACAACAGTGAGTGCTTGTAATTTAATATGAACTTTATACCATAGCAATAAAGCTCAAATTGACTACGTTTTAGTTAGAAATCATTTGTATGGGAAAAAGAAAAGGGCTATTTTTAGGGTTTTTCCAGCAATAATTCTAATTTTTCTCGCCGTAAAAACCATCCTTGAACTTCAACGAACATTTTAAAAAAAGATTTGGCCAAATTGGTCCAGGCGTTGTTGAGTTATGCGCTTACCAACACATTTTGCGATTCATTTTTATATTATAGACTATCATAGGTACTTGTTTATGAGAAACAAATGCATTAGGTATAAAAAAACAGAGTTTTCTTTTAATTTTCCCTTAGTTAACTTTGTAACTTTTAGAAAACATGCTTCGCGCGTCGCCCTCAATTCGAATCTACAGCAGATTGAATGCCTTGAGCCTAACAGCAGCGGTTCTATGTCAATAAAACACAGTTATTTTTTAAAGGCATAATAAAATGCTAGTCAATATAAAAAAATTAAGTTAATCATTAGGTACAATTATTGAGAAAATAAATTTGACTTCTCTAGAACCTGCAATATGTTGCTGTTTTGTCTACACTCGTTTCCTTAAAATTTTGGGATTCAATTTTCTTTTATCTCACATGGAAAATGTCGCAAACAAAAACTGGTAAAATAATTTTATGAGTGGAAATTATGTATTAGTTTGCTGCCAAACTGTACAACGGTTATATTATACTCGTATTTCTTGAATTTAGTGCTTTCCCTTATCCATTATGTTGAGTAGTATTTTAAATTACTCTACATTTTTAATACAAGGGCTGTTAAACTACTTCGCTACCGGTTGTATATTTGTTTTCTACTTGTGAACGACTAGCACGATATGTTTAACGTTTCACCATATTAGGCTTGCAATTGAATTTGTCTTGCGTCCTTCACTGTCCACTTGGAACGTTTACTTAAGGGCCAATGTTTATTTACGAGTTACGAGTAAATAAATTTCACGGTACGTTCAGTAATTTTATTTTTAGTAGTAAGGAAGTTAACCAAATTGTCAATAGTAACTAAGACCGCAATTTTAATACGAAAAGCTTTAATAAACGAAAGAAGAAGAAGATTTAAGACGAAGTCGCGGGCAACAGCTAGTATAATTATATAGCCCCGGGATGTAAGCTAATTTTGTACCAAACAGCAAAATCGGTTAAACGGGTGGGCCGTGAAGAGCTAGCAGACAGACAGACAGACACACATTCGTGTTAATAATATTAATATTGGAGTATGAATATAAATGGATGTAATGTACAAACCGGTAGATCCTTTTCAATGAGTCATTCGCGCAAAAAACTGTTGCTTCCAAAGATACGTATCGTATGCGCGCGGGCGCAATTACCGGCGTTACAAAAGCTAGGTTTGTGGGCCACTCCGACGCGTTTGAATGCCGCGTGTTGTGTCGTATTGTGCAATGTATAATTAGCGATACATTGTTTGCGTGTGAGCCGAATGCGAAAGTAGGTGCTCCGATCTATGGATCTGTAAAGGCTTGGACAGATAAAATGCGCGACGATATTGTCGTAACATACAAGTGTAAATGAAACACCCCCGACAAGTGAATGTTACAGTAACTAGAAAAGAGCTGATAACTTTCAAACGGCTGGATTATAGCTATCTTGATTTTGAAGCTTTCTTGGATTATAGCTAAGAACACTTTCGATCAAGCCACCTTTCAAACAAAAAAAAAACTAAATTAAAAACGGTTCATTAGTTTAGGAGCTACGATGCCACACACACACAGATACACACGTCAAACTTATAACACCCCTCTTTTTGGGTCGCGGGTTAAAAACAAGTCGCAGGATGCAGGTGGTGCTAGACTGTGGCGTGTGGGAGTTCCTACAAGAACATCTGTAAAGGCTTGGGAAGATATAACAGACGATAGTGCCCAACGATGACATCGATTCCTGGATTCAGGCGGCAAAAGACCGTGGCGTGTGGAAGCCCATACACATGACCTATGTCCAGAAGTGGACGTGTATCGATTGATGACGATAGAGTCTAATACGGCTCTTGAAGTGTTTGTTACATAGCAGTTTTATAATCCCAAAGGTCTATAAGTTATATGATAGAAGAGTGTTTTGAAAAAGGGCAATCACAGTTTTTATCTGGTTCTTCTCACTAAGAAGGGTATTTACAAAAGCATTTGTAAACGTTTGTTTAAATAAACTTCATTGATTAAACTAAAGCATCTGAGAAATAAAGGCTTATTCACAATGAAATTGTGTCCAACGTGTTTCTTAGTCGTTACACAAGGAACTTTTTAATGATGTACTATAATCTCAATTGCATTACAAATCCTTCCGTGCTCTTCCCGTCGCGCGTCATGTTTGTTTAGTGCCTTAATGATAAAATAAATTGATTGCTTGTAGTACATACCAGAAATTGATACTTGTACCTAATTATTTTTAGTGAAGGGGCAATGATTAACACTTAATAATAAATTTAGCAATGCAGTGGCAGTAATTGAAACTTAAATTATTAATTTTAGCAATACTAATTATTATTATTAGACACAAACTAATAATGATGATCTGCATTTCGTTTCTTTAAAACGTTCTTACGACGTCTCATCATCGTAGACCACCGAAGGGATTTTAGTGGCTAATAAATCCCACGTAGCCCAAACGGGCCACATGAGTTTTAGTAGCCACTAGAGTTTTCTCTCCCAAGAATAAATATTCAGATTTTCCCCATGTCGACAAACGAGAAAACGATAGCTCTACCACATTTTTGTAGTTTATTTCTCCAAGATGATTGTACAATATAATGGGACGTTGCTTTCTACACTAATACCTAATATGAAGAACGGCATTCCCTTTCCTCTCCAAATAAGGTAAGCAAAAGTATATTACAATATTAACCTAGTTCGAGCTTTGGAAACGTTTAAAGAGCAGACGCAGCGTCTCCACATAAAAGTCAAGCGAGTTTTTAGATAAGTATACAGAGAGATGCCATTACTTATATTATACTAGAGCGTTCAATGTCTCGCAAACTGGCATCAAACTAATCGATGTCCAAGAAAACTTGCCGTACTTTCAGTAAATTGGTATATATACCTACTGTACACTACATTGGTCATTCCACACAGGAACTTTTGCGAGTTGTAGTCAGTCTTAATTTCATGGCCGTCATGTTAACTTTGACAGCTCAGTGAAACGTGTTTTGATTCGGAATACCCGTTCTATAGATACATAGAATTCAAAGGTATATCGGGACTGGCTCTAATTTTCTCTATTTATCAATACGTAAAAAGAAAATCCTGACTTACTGAATACTCATCAATGCGCAGCCCTAACCCTCGGATCTAGAAAGCTGTATTTTCGCACTAATAAAATAAAATTCCCTTATAATGTACATCACACTTCACACTAATATTACAAAGGTGAAAGTTTGTATGTGTGTGTGTGTGTGTGTGTGTGTGCCCGTGTGTGTGTGTATGTTTGTTACACCTTCACGCAAAAACTACTGGACGGATTTGGCTGAAATTTGGAATAGAGATAGATAATATCCAGGATTAGCACTTAGGCTACTTTTTATCCCGGAAAATCAAAGAGTTCCCACGGGATATCAAAAAACTTAAATCCACGCGGACGAAGTCGCGGGCATCATCTAGTAAGGAATAAAGCCAATATTTCCGAAATTGCCACGGAATAGATAATAAAGAGGCTTTATATTTAGCGTATACTACTACGTATTACGTACTTATACAGCGTAACCGCGGGCAGTCGCTAGTAATATGTATGTATCACACGACACAAGTCGCAACTTATACTGTAATGTAAGTAATGTAACAAGATTAAAAGATAATATACCCTGTTACTTTAAAACGCTTATTAGTTCCAAGCTTAGATCTTTAATCATAAGGCGCTATTATGATGCCTGGTGTTTGAGGTTTGCTCTTCTAGTAAGTAACATCTCAATGGGTATGACTCATAAGTCACTCTACAAGATATTACTATACTTAAGTATATAGAGGTACCGGCTTTTGAGAGAAAGCTTCTGGGATCGTGTTTTATCAAGCCTTATCCGTTCAAAGCAGATAAAAGGCAATTTATTATATAGGTCTATATATAAATGGAAATATATTTATTTTATTTCATTTTTAACAGATTCATACTATCCTATACTACATATCTTAGATGGGATTTTTTCTGTTGTAATAATGGTCTATAATAGCTAATGGTTAAGCTTTTAATAACATTTAGTTAATGGTTTATTAATCGAGACGAATGAGATAAATAAAGTGAAATAAGTGTTAATATTATAGAGATGAAACATTGAGGCAAGGGCACATTTATTTAGTAAACTAAATGATGCTCACGGCTTCATCAGCGTGGATTTAGTTGAGGATCCGTGGATTTCAGGGGCAAAATCAGTCCATGATACTCTTCATATTTTTACCTATATCCATGCAAAAATCCACGTCAATCCGTTGTGACGTGATTAAAGGACAAACCACCAAACAAACACACTTTGCTTGTTTCTAAATGATAAACTCTGGAACTACCGATTACTTTTTAATAATTCATTCACCATTAGAAAGCTACTTTATCCAGAAGTAATATGCTATAATAATATATTAAGTATATCAATTTCATCCGATAATTTCACTTTTTTATATAAGAATATCAGCCATGCTAATCATGACTAATACACCCATTTCCCCTCCAATTAAGCGTAAAGCTTGTGCCAGGAGTGGGTACGACAATGGGGCAACGGGTGGGGTTTGAACCGCCGACCTTATCGGAATTCAGTCCGCTCCTCAACCGTTGAGCCATCGGGGCTCCAAATTATGTGGTCTGGTGGGCAGCTTCGGCCGTAACTAGTTATCACCCTACCGGCAAAGCTGTGCCGCCAAGCGATTTAGCGTTCCGGTAACAATGCCGTGTAGCAACCAAAGGAGTATGGGTTTCAATAACTGCGATACCTCTTCCAAGTTAGCCCACTTGCATCTTAGACTGCATCATCACTTAAGTACCATCAGGTGAGATTGCATCAAGAGCTAACTTGTATCAGAATAAAAAAAATAAAAATTTGTATCATAGTAAGTTATCGTCATCATTTCATAGTTAAACAACAGAAAGAAGCACATTATATACAAATAACATGCACATCTATGCTAAATCGATTCGCAACAAGTTTCACTACCCGTTTATAGTGACTATAGGTAAGTGACAGTCGATGTCTAAGCACTTTCCAAGTAAAGACTAATCGGTGAAAATGAACAAGGGCTCTCGTTCACTACAACCAGTAGCGTGTAGATCTTACTTTCGATAACGACTTGAATTATGCACAATTTGTTCTTATAAATATGTTAGTAGTTGTTTCAGACTTTGCGTAGGTACGTAAATATAAAATCAACTTTTACTTTGCTTGCTTTGAAAGCTATTTAGATTTTACTATAAAGCGTGTCCCCACTAGGCGAACAGTGAGCGGCTGTTTGCTTACAGCTACCTGCCTTTAATTTTTAAATGGAGTGTATATGTTACGGGCAACGTGATTAACTGGGCATTATTAATAAGGACCGGCCATTATTAATAACCACAAGTAAAGTTCACTCGCCTTCGTGAATTGCAAGAACAGTAGTAGCTCACACCGGCTATCCACTAGTCTCTAATAATAATATTACATTTTTAACACACAAGCGTATTCGCACGCAGTATGCAATAGTAGTAGACAGACCGTCTACCGTTTTAAGTGTGATAACCCGCCCAGGTAGAAAAAAGAAGGCATTCCATTTATCTTAGAAAAACAGGGAAGTAGATCGCTTCGTACTTATTAACCCCCGACCCAAAAAGAGGGGTGTTATAAGTTTGACGTGTGTATCTGTGTATCTGTCTGTGGCATCGTAGCTCCTAAACTAATGAACTAATTTTAATTTAGTTTTTTTTTTGTTTGAAAGGTGGCTTGATCAAGAGTGTTCTTAGCTATAATCCAAGAAAATCGGTTCACCGGTTGAAAGTTATCAGCTCTCTTCTAGTTACTGTAACCTTCACTTGTCGGGGGTGTTATAATTTTTTAATTTACACTTGTAAGTGTGATAACCCGCGTAGGTAGAAAAAAGGAATTCCATTTATCTTAGTGGTTCAAATTAAAAACAAGGAAGCAGATCGCTTCGTACGAGTCATTAGAATTTCGGCTGCGAACGTATTAAGAAAACCGTTATACTTTGTCTAAGAGATTTTAATTAATAGACGTATGCCGAAACTGGAAATTATGACTACAAATGTAATTTGGAGAGCGATACTTTTACAAATTACAATATCCAAATTGTAATTTGTAATCAATCTCTTCATGCAGTTGAGACAGAAGTACATTATATACATACATAAGTATAGTAAGTATAGTCAAATTGGCAACATTTGGATACTGAATTTAAATGAACCACGTTTTCGTCCAACCAATATGAAACGAACCAATATGATACAACTGGCACACAAATAAATAATTGACGAAACTAAACCTTTCATATCTATTACATATTGTAAAATCGTCCCGATTACGTTCGCCCTGATGGTTGCACTTTAATTATTATTAAAACAAATTGTGTAAAACATCAGTGCTTTTACGTAAACTAATTAATTTTTGCATTAAAATGAGCGGTTTTTGCAGACCCGTTTCTTCCATACAAGACTACCAATTTAAGAGTACGTTGATGTACTTGCACAGAAATCATATATTTTATGAATGGTGCTAAAATTTTGTTCGCGAGAATCATGAGCGAGATAGCACATGTCTCTGTTGTTCTGTTTAAAATCTTAACGTCAAGCAATAAGGTCTGTATTTCATTGGTGTACATTCGGTTTTACGTTGCGTTAGATTGCGCTTTTCTGCGCAAACGAATTTTGCCTTCTGCCTTCCTATTTCCTTAACGCACGCACTCATCCGATCCAAGTCTGTGAAAATAATATCTCTCCGTCATCCGTGACAATATCAGGTGCGTGAGGTAGCAGACAGACAGACAGACACACTTTCGCATTTGTATATTAGTATGGAGTATGGATTTTCATGGGCTCGGATCGGATAAGTGCGTGATCGCTCTTATTCTGTGCTAGTACTGTACACTTGTATAAAGTGAATCTAATCCTACCTGTGGCGTCTCATGTTGATGTGTCGCACCTCGCGGCCGCCGCTGCTCTCGCCGTCACTGCCCGAGCCGCCAATTTCCATCGCGTGGTGGGATATCGACTTGCTCATCTAAGGAAAACCAATCAAACATTCATATCCTGTGAGCCGTAAAAAGCTAGCAGACAGACAGACAGACAAAATTTCGCATTTGTAATATTAGTGTGGATTTGTGTCGTACTTACGGGTGGAATGTATTTTTTAACAGCAGCGGCCATTTCGTCAACACTTTTCTCCTTCTTCTCGGTTTCCAAGCCGAAGAACTTATTCTTCGCCGCCTGATTCAACGCCGAGATTTTCAATATCGGTGGCTTTTCCTCTACAGAAGAAGTTTTTTCCATCGGCCGTCGAAGTTTACCCAATTGTAAAGGTTCGTCGATTTTTTTGACAAATCTCCTATATCTGGCTTTATCATCGTCGCTTTTCACCTCTTCAGCTGGTTTCCTGCCAAGTTTAGCTAATATAGGGATTTTAACATCTGGATTTTTCGCTTGGGCGATACGCTCCTTCAACTCATTTGCACCTGGTAGTTGGATCTTTCGTGGGAATGGATCGTGGTTTAGTTTGACGATATCTGACTCGGTTCTAGAGGCTTTTAGTTTGTTATTCTTTCTCTGGAACCTTCTAGGCTTCTCTGGCACTTCGTCGGAACTATCTGATGAGGAGCAGCTCTTCTCTGACGACGACACGCTGGATGCAGATGCGGATTCGTCTGATGAACTATCGATGCCTTCGTCTTTAAGACCCTGGAAATATAATTTGTAAACTTGAACATTCTAGAATTTTGTCCAGAATTTCAGAATACAGCTGGGTACAGTTAAAGTAATTCAAACTATAACAATTTGAGAGAATCACTAACAAACTACAAAGTTGAAAGAAACAGAATCAGGCCTTATGCCGTACTGTGACTCTATAGTGCTTTGAAAAAGGACCCCAAGATGGGTTCGAAACTAATAGGACATAATCTGACTAACACGTAGTCCAGCCATAAGATAATATTTATTAACCCCCGACCCAAAAAGAGGGGTGTTATAAGTTTGACGTGTGTATCTGTGTATCTGTCTGTGGCATCGTAGCTCCTAAACTAATGAACCGATTTTAATTTAGTTTTTTTTTTTTTGTTTAAAAGGTGGCTTGATCGAGAGTGTTCTTAGCTATAATCCAAGAAAATCGGTTCAGCCGTTTGAAAGTTATCAGCTCTTTTCTAGTTCTTACTATAACCTTCACTTGTCGGGGGTGTTATAAATTTTTAATTTACACTTTTAAAAAGAAATTAACAATATACCTCAGAGCTCTCGCCCTTAGCCAAAGTCGGCTTTGAAGGCACCACAGTTAATCCAGACTTTAAGATGCCCCTCACTTCGGGCGTTATCATCCTTTGCGCTGGCGTATCGTCTTCCACGTCTGTTAATAATGCACGAAATATCAAAGTTACTACACAAAAATAATATGGCAAAACTTGAAGGAGTTGGGAGAAAGCCATTTTTTTTTTATTCTAAGGCATTCTCTTAAGGATAGTCGCACAGTCTAAATAGGTATTTTGATAAGTTATTACATATTGGCTGAAATGCATGGTGATAAAAATTCTGCCAATCATAACAATCGAGATCATAGCAATGTGATAATCACAACCTTCGTGTCAAGGCGAGTGGTTGGGCTATTTATTTATTACATCTTTTTTCTTGTGTTAGTGTAGAAGCTGCAACCAGTTGACAGAGTATGAACAGGTTTAGTGTATTTTCTGACAGAAATGCCACTATCTTATACAGTGTCGAGCACATTTGCCCAGGTCAATCGCCTTAAAGCCGATTCACACCTAGAACATGCGCGTCACACGTGACATGCACGTAGTGACGCGCGTGAATCCGTAGACAAACTGCACGCATTACGTCTACGCGAACGTTCACGCCTCGCAAGCGGTATGCCATGTCTCATACAGTTCCATACACTATAACGCAATGGTACGCGCTACGTCTACGCTTACGCGGCCTGTGTGGTTTTAGTGTTTGTACAGTTAATAGTCTATATGCCATTGAAACCGGTATATTTTCAGGCGCTCCCGATGTTAATCTTTAAATAAATAAATAAATAAATACGTAAATATAAAAAGGAATGACGCCATTAAACTAAATAAGAAGAAGAAGAAAAGAATTACTTTCACCATATTATGCGCTAAATGGGAGAATTCTTTTATCGTATAAATTCCTGCCACTATTGTGAGGTTGACTTATTGCCAAACGCAACACCTGTTTTGGCGTCACATATATTGTTATCATTGCGAATACAAACACCATGTGTTTGCAATCCCAAAATAGATTCCAGTTCAGAACATTAACAATTCACGTACAAAGTAACTGAAGAGAAAATTGGAAAACAGCGGATGTATAAAATTCAATTATGCGTCATAGATAGTGATACTATAAACTTAATAGTCAGTTTTAAAATATGTTATGTTAAATGCGAAATAATATTATTTATTTTTAGCATTATCTTCTATAATATCTCTTATCTTTTTTACCAGTCATTGCTTTTGAGCATAGCCACTTCGCTCCTATCACAGCCTAGCCATCCTAAGGTTGATAAGATTAGTGCAACAAACTAAAAAGAAAAAAAAAAGAGATAGCTCTACTATTAATCCAAGTTTGCTTTTGAAATCAACCCCAATTATTATTATTATTTTATCATTTGAAAACTCTTGAAAGCAAGCATTTTTAACCCCCGACCCAAAAAGAAGGGTGTTATAAGTTTGACGTGTGTATCTGTGTATCTGTCTGTGACATCGTAGCTCCTAAACTAAACAACCGATTTTAATTTAGTTTTTTTTTTGTTTAAAAGATGGCTTGATCGAAAGTGTTCTTAGCTATAATCCAAGAAAATCGCTTCAGCCGTTTGAAAGTTATCAGCTCTTTTCTAGTTACTGTAACCACGTGTCGGGAGTGTTATAAATTTTTAATTTACACTTGTTACATAGGAGGATTTCTCTTAGTAGAACTTTTTCGTTAGTGAAACTTTTATTTGATTCAAAATAAAAATAAATATCACTTCAAAATTACATTATTGACAAAAACACTCATCACGCTACCAAACTTTGATAGCAAACAGAAAAATCTGAGCCCTTATACTTTATGACCAAATCGTTACACAATCGTAACTGCGATCGTGAATTCAAACTTGACAGTTCTGATATAAAGAGGTGTCTTGGCGTCACGAAATGCGGGTAGTACGATTTTTTGTCATAGAGAATATTAGAGCACTGAATGAACTGAATTAGCGCCAGATTTTAACCGAATAAATTGCTTGAGAGCCTAGTGCATGCAAAATTCAAACAATTCGTGCTTAAGGAAATGAAATCAAGGAAAGAAGAAGAATATTAAGGTTTAATGGAGACTTTAAATGCAAAAAAAAAGTGTTGTGGTGAGTCATGCTGCGGGAAAAGGCGATCGAAGTCATATATTTTTATGAAGCAAGTTTGCTGTAACGCTGTGGTGTGCTAACACTCAAGACGCGTTTTGATTGGTCAACCGTCATGCTAGAGTGCATTGCGACAGACCACAACTCAAAAGTTTATCGGCATATAATATGCATAATTATACATTAACATAATTATTATTTAATGGAAGAAAATAATTATACACTGCAGCTAACTCTGTCGTACAGACTCTCTAAACAGAATAAGCCACAATGTACGCCGTCAGAAATAGAGAAAAAGGCATACAGTGTTAGTATATCCCGTGCAATGAAACATGCATAGAAAAATAAACCAACCAATTTACTTACCTCGCGAATCTATTTAGGGTAAGAAATTAGTGCTGAGCCCAGAAAGCGAAACGACAAGCGAAAATCGACAAAACCAAACAGAAATAAAGGAACAAAATCAGACCTAAGCTTCTAAACTTCGAGTTCTGCCTCATTAGATACGCTAAAGATGTGTTCTTTGCGCTCGCCGATCGGAACAGTTCCATTTTTAGTTGAAAATCATTGCAACGTGGGACGTCCTCGTGGGTGAGGGATTTGGACATCCTTTCGTTTTGGTCCAACGCCTCTTGGACTTGACTCGCGAGGACCGGCATCGTTCTGAGCCTCGACGCTCGAGGCACTCTCTCTTCCTTAGACCTCGGTAGTCCGGCAACGGGAGGTTTGTGCGTCAACTTCGAGTTGAACATCTTCATCTTCTCGGCGAGAGACATCTTGGCCGGATCGTCCTCGTCTAGCTTAGCTGCCACCGGTGAGTGTGTGCGTATATACATACATTGTGCAGTGTTTAACAGAGCCCGGGACATACATAGTCGAGGACATGCAAAAAAGAAACAAAAAGCCGACAATCAAAAGAACAGAAAGCGGTATCGTCGGTACAAAATGCAATTTACATGCCTCTTAAATAAAATTTGGACGTACAAAATGTGACATTATGATAATGGGACAAATAATGACGGACCTATTTTGTACTAAAGTGCAAAACACATTGACAACACCACGCGATGTGGACGTAGTTTCAAAACTGACTTTTAATTTTTTATTTTGTATTCCCAGAAACATACTACTATTTCCAACGCCCGACGTCACGTAGTGCCTCGACAGTCCAAGCGATCCATGTGCTCTAACGATTAATGTTAGATGTTATCAAAGTTTTTTTGTATTATTTGGGATGTTATTAATTATATCTCATGTTCCGTTTTCTTTCTACACGTAAAGCCTTTGCTAGGAGTAGTTGTAAGATAATAATATTATAGTGCAACTGGTGAACTTCAGACCTTTCACTTTTCAGTCCGCTCATTCCGTGACGACTGTGCTTGTGAGGAATCATTTGGGGTACCGACACTTCACGTCGGGATCGGGTGGAGTGTTGCCAATGTGTTTATACCATAAGATACTAAAAGTGGAGTGCGATACTAGATGAAGTAACTCACCATCTTCGTCTCTGTCTAACACATTGGCAGTGCTTTTGGATTGAATGAGAGAGAATGCTTCCTTAGGGCTGGTGGGTTCGGGGGATATATCAGGAACTGCTTGCGTGCTGAACCGCTCCACCACTGGAGGTCCCTCCTTTACCTTTGAGCGACTGTGACGAATCAGCGGTTTCGGTGAGCCTGGAATTGAGAATGCGTATCATGGTGAGTTATTTGAAGTAAGCGATATCGCGGGTTTTCGTTAGAATAAATCAAAACGCAATTTATATATCCTTTATAGCTATGTTATTGTTATTTTTAAATAAGCCAAATTAAACAACAATTGGATAGCAAGCATCCTCTAATGTATTTTGTAATTTCATGCCAAGCCTTTTTTTGCATATTTTTCGAACGTGCGTTACAAGAACAACTCATACGCCCATGACCTGAAGCTGCTAATGCGATATTTTTAACCCCCGACCCAAAAAGAGGGGTGTTATAAGTTTGACGTGTGTATCTGTGTATCTGTGTGTCTGTGTATCTGTGTATCTGTGTATCTGTCTGTGGCATCGTAGCGCCTAAACGAATGAACCGATTTTAATTTAGTTTTTTTTGTTTGAAAGGTGGCTTGATCGAGAGTGTTCTTAGCTATAATCTAAAAAAATTGGTTCAGCCGTTTAAGAGTTATCAGCTCTTTTCTAGTTTTCTTGTAGAAAAGAAGGTTAGATAACCGTTAGGTTCATAATATTATGTCAATAGACAAATGTCAAGCTGTCAAGATGGACGTTGCCTAAATACATAATTATTTATTTGAAAATGATGTTTTGGAAAACTCAAATACTTTGGATCGTCGGGGGTGTTATAAATTTTTAATTTACACTTGTTATTAAAAACTTGTTCGTATGTTGTCAAATTGGTAACAAATTTTTCAGCTAGGTACTTCTAACTTCCTGATTGAGTTGAAATTTTGCAAACGCATGTGGTTTAGATGATAATAGTACGAGTCAGACAGAAAGGTTCCGTACAGATTTTTTTGTGAAGTAACTACAAATTTACAGTCTTCGGATTTTTCACTTTTCTTGTGCTAAGACATTGATGATTCTTACCAAACGTAATTCTAGTTCAACGGGAAATACGCAATAGGTTTTGATTCCCTTGAGGGTCTTGACAGACACGACAGATAGACTGACAAAGAAGTGATACAATAAAGGTTCCTTTTTTCTCAAGAGATAAAGAACCCTAAAAGTAAGTTCTAGAAGTTTGAATAATACCTTTGGCTTGTTGTTGTAACTGTTGCCACATGCTGGCTCGAGCGACCACACTGTTGCTTTTCACTAAGCCCAGAGCAAATCCGGAATGCTCATTGTCTTCATCGCTCCCCCTTTCATCCGGACTCCGAAGAGCTTCGTTCTCAGTGGACTTCCTCACGCGATCCATATTGAAAATAATACTCTGATCTAAAGATGTCGATGACCAATCGTTGCTGCTGTTGGTCGCGTGGTTGGCTTGTATTTCCTGACTCTCGATCAAGCCCAACTCCTCGCCTGAAATCGATAAATTCGTTATTAGTGTCGAGCACGAACCAAAATAGACGTACACTAAATACAATATTGCGTGTACGAAAATTAACCGCGTTGTTACAACACTGCCGAAGCGAAAATAAAGACATCTATATACTAATCTATATACTAATCCGTATTATAAATGCGAAAGTATGTCTGTCTGTTTTGTTTGTGTTTGTCCTTTGCACGGAACATCCGTTAAAACGATTTTGACGCAATTTGGCACAGATTAGGTACTTTGCATCCACATTGGGTACTTTTTATCTCGGAAAATCCACAGCATTTTTAATAAGCAATCCGCTCAACAAATTTTGACGTTTGTTTCAAAGATAGGTTGCGTCCACGAGACGGACATAGGTAAATCAACAAAGACAAAGTTAGAGGGAAAAGCTAGTATTTTTAATTTATAGAATAGCGCTTGACTGCACTCTGACTTGCCGGCATGGGATGATGTAGTTTAACATGGAGTGCGCTTGCCTGGAAGATTCCAATTTACTCTTGACTTGAAGTTCAAGATAAATATTGCGTTTCAAACTATAATTTTAAAGAAACCGTCGGTATGAGGCGTTGACAATGAATATTATGCATGTCACATTGACCCAAATAACAGGGCAGAGACATTTACAAGGTCCCAGTTTATTTCAAAACCGTCCCGTCATGAATATTGGGTCGAAAACCTAATTTCGTCAAATAACATAAACAAACATCGCGCAATGCGAATCGACTGTTTAGATTCTTTCCATATGTTCACTTTATGACGCTGTTACAGTAGGCTTTGATTGCTCGCGGACTAAATAAGTCAAAAGTTGTTTTCGACGTACACTCATGAGTGTACAGCGCTCTTGACTCGTTAAAAATACATTTAATGCTTCTAACTGACCAATTGTATAGTTCTGCGGGTGATTAATGTTGTTTCGAGGTGTTCGCACTAGATTACAACATGGGGTTATTCAAGAGGTGGACCAACAAATTCCTTAAAGGCCGGCAACGCATTGGCGGTTCCTCTGGTGCTGCTAGGGTTCATGGGCGGCGGTAATCACTTAACATTGGTGAGCCGCATGCTCGTTTGCTCGCAATTTTTTTTTTACAAAGGTACTAACCGGAGTGAGGGCCGGAGTCGCGGGATGAGGCGCGATTGTAAACGCCGCTGTCGCAGGACACGTTCAAGCTCCAATTGTCTGCCTCCGCTTGATTGCTTTCGTCCTCGTCCAAGGCACGGCTGTCTTCGTCTAGAGCGACGCGCACTTTGTTTACTTCTTGCTCGATTTCATCCAGAGTAGATTGTTTTCCATTGCTGCAAATTTTTTCGAATTCTAGAAACGTTGCCTCGCCGAAGCTATCGTCCTTGGCTTTGACATGTTTTAAAGCACCGTTGACTAAGGGCAGCTTCTCACTAAATAGGTTGGAGTCGTACGGGGGAAAGTCTGGGTCAGCGAAAGGATCTCGCTCGGGTTCTCCCACGTAGGGGCCCTGGTCTGAAGGAACAGCACCGGACTCGACGGAACAACTCGGAAAACTACAGCCCGCGATGCCGAACGCTTGGAAATTCGCTTGGCTCGGCTCCAAACTGCGAAATGAGAAAAGAAATGCTTTAATATAGAGCATAGACGTTCGCAAGACAGAGACAGTCGCAGTTTTAGTTCACCTTCATATATTTCGATGAGTTATAGCGTGAGTGATCTGGACTGGCAGCCTTGTTCATGGATTTAAGGGAGTTTGACACCATTGGCAATATATTCTAAATTTAAATGTCCAGTCTGTAAGTATAACCTTTATTATGAATTGTTGCCAGAAATTATCTGTAGGACTCGGAACTATAGTGGTCATAGCGTCTATTATAAATCAAATATTAGATTGCTTTTCTATCTAACACAAGAAAAAAACGGCCAAGTTCAAGAAATATTTAATAATCTTACTATTACCATAGTAACTACATAATAACCTACATGTAAAAATAGAACAAAATATGTATGGCGAAAAGTTACGTAGTACATAGCAATAAAATTTTATTGGACAAGAAATACGACTTTATATTTCAACAATATTTCCCGCGAAAGATTCAATACAGAGATCATACGTTTTTCTTCAGGTCTTCTTCATTAAACCTTACATGATAAAATCCAAATTTAACTTGTTTGAGAATTCACAATATAACACGAAACACATGTGTGATTCGAGTAATTATTGTTTCTTTGCATTTGTGTGTGTGAGTGAATCTTCGGGAAAAGTATTGACTTTTAACGACCAAACACCTAGCCGACAGGATCCAAATTCACAAATAATGAAACTTTATTCATATTAATGAGAATAAGCTCAAAAGCTTATAATAGTTAGGAGCTAATAATATTTATATATTATATATTTTCTCTGGACCAAATTTGACTATAGTCGCAGCTACCAACTAGGAGTCTAGCCCACTACGAAGAAAATAAGTGCAAAGTGTGTGCGCAAACACACTATGCACTCTCTATTCCCTCACTCTCATAATCCGATGGGACGCTAATCTAACACAACCGGAGAGAGATCAATTAGTGCAGGAACAACAGCCCGACGTGCTCTCCGTGGCAAGGGGTGTGCAGCCGTCAACTTGTTTACTTAGGACCTGGAGTCTCGTAATTCATAATCCGCAGCCAATGACATTAGGTATGCCCTAGACATGTTCATATTATATGCCGTATGCAATTGGTGGTCGGTGATTATGATTGGTAAGACAGGAGATGCAAAAAGCACAAGAGCAGAGAGCGCTCTACAAATGTGACCCAAGGTTCGTAGTTTAAGTCACCACTATAGATACCTACGAGTATCAAACGTATCTAATTTTTTCTAAGGTTCCGTAGCCGAAGGGGTGCCAACGGGATCCTATTACTAAGCCTCCGCTGTCCGTCCGTCCGTCTGTCTGACATTACCTTGTGAACCGTAATAGGTACAGAATTAAAATTTTCTCAGAACGTATAGTTATTTCTATCGCCGCTATAACAACGAATAATAAATATTTCAAAATGGCCGCCGTAAAATTATAAAAAATTAAGTGTTATTTCGTACACGATGTTGCGGAACCCTTCGTGTGCGAGTTCGACTCGCACTTGACTATTCTTTTTTTTCATAATATACTTAATTAAAATATCATTGCCCGCAGCCCATTAAGTTAGCCTCTAAATGACAGAGAAAGTGCAAAAGATTTAGAACAAAAGCATCAAGAAAGGAGATTAAGACATCAAGACTTCCGCAAGAGTAAAATGGATTAAGCTAAAAGTGCATAGTAATTAGTAACATATGATTTCATGATCAACCCATCGCCGGGTCACTACTGAGCACGGGCCTCCTCTCAGAATGATAAGGGTTTTGCCATAGTCTACCACGCTGCCTGGGCAAGTGCGGATTAGCAGAATTAACACACCTTTAAAAACATTATAGAGAACTCTCAGGCACGCAGGTTTCCACACGTTTTCCTTCACTGTTAAAGCACGTGATATTTAATTGCTAAACACATAGCTCTGAAAAGTTTGAAGGTGCATGCCGAGATAGAACCCCCCACCCCCGAATAGGAAGTTGAACGTCTTAACCGCTAGGCTATCGCCGCTTTCTATAACAGACAAAACACAGAATTAAAGAGCAGCAATTAAGGGCATCTAGAACTGACCGCATCAGATGTTCAGGCCATAAAACATTGGATGCGTGCTGTGGAGTACAACAGAGTCAGAAATAGTTTTGACCCAGTAAACTGGAGCGCTTATTTCCGTCATCAGCAAGCCGACGCGACTAGCACTGCAGGCCTATTCCGAATAGCGGCTCTGAGTATGTAATTTAGCTGTACTGTTGTAAAGGTGATAGCCTACTGGTAAGACAACGTCCTCCTATAATTCGGGAGGTCAGAGGTTAGATCCCGGGCACGCCTCTCTAACTTTTCGGAGTTATATGCTTTTGTTTAGGCCCTATGAGGAGGGTTTATTCCCTAAACCCTTCTCATTGTATGAAGAGACCCGTGCTCAGTAGTGAGCCGGCGGTAGCTTGATCTGTGATAATGATGATGATATTGTAAGGGTGCCGAAATTCTTTGTGGGATGTATACGCTTTTATAACATGACTAGAAAACGTTCACGGTTTCACTTGACGAAAATATAAATTCTCTTTATTCCCTATTCCATATTTCGAAAAATCTGGCACTATCGAATTGAATTGAATTGAAATATGCTTTATTGTACAACCTTCATAAAAAGAAACATAAAAGTAAAACAATACTCAACTAAAATAGTAGTATAGGTACAGTTTAATACACGCTATCTCTTGTGTCCATTTATAAAGGGAACCTATGTGCGTGTCAACTTTTTAAGTCCAAGGATTTGGGCTGGGCAATGATCAGTCAATCAGAATTTTATTTTTATACTAGTTCCCCCACCCCGGCTTCGCCCGGGTAGGTTTATCTATTCCATATATAAATATATTCATGTGTTATATTATTAGGTACAACTCTATGAAGTATGGTCCACTAAAAATACATGAGCTCTTGAATAAATTGCTAAATAGACTATGAAAACAATGTGACAGCACAATAAGAATAAAACCTAAGACACATTGCATCTTCAGGATACCATGTACAAAGTAACGTGCGAGTATGCCCGTTCCTCTCCAACGCCATAACGCAAAAAGGAAACTAACGTAGTCAAATTTTCAAAATTCCAAAGGAGAATTCATCTGGATAGGAATCAGAAGTCGCGTGCTTACATTGTGAGTTGTGGCACTTGATACAAGCCGTGATAAAATAGCATAATTAAACTGATAAATTAGGTGTTTTAATTAAAATGTCATGTTTTATAATTTATGTCTCATTTTCGTTGCGCTCCCGTTTTGCATGGCTGGAAAATGGCCAGAAGCGCTGCGGTAACGCATGCGAGTAATTTTCTTTGTTTTCATAACGGAATATATTTAGGGGATAAGGACGAGACGAGACGAGACGAGACAAGGAGCTGTTACGAAAAAAATAAAATACAGGTGTTCCACAAATGGCCAAACCCTTTTAATCCTCTATCTATGAAGGTACCTACTAACCCGAACTCTTCAAATATACTTGTGCAACCCCTACACTCATCCACCCACGTTGGTCTTTTTAACAGAGGTGTGTTATAAGTTAGACGTGTGTATCTGTCTGTGCCATCGTAGCTCCTAAACTAATGAACCGATTTTAATTTAGTTTGTTTTTGCTTGAAAGGTGGCTTGATCGAGAGTGTTCTTAGCTATAATCGAAGAAAATCGGTTCAGCCGTTTGAAAGTTATCAGCTCTTTTCTATAGTTACTGTAACCTTCACTTGTCGGGGGTGTTATAAATTTTTAATTAACACTTGTAACCACGAACGATTAGGAACTGACTCTATGTCCAATATATAATAAGTATAATATATAATATATACAAAACTCTTACGGTTATTTTCTGGAGCTATTTAACTAACTTTTAGCTGATTGTAGAGAATTACGCCAGAAAAGGGTTTAAAAGCAACATGAAAATTAAATTACTTTTGAAGTTAGCTAACGTATTTACGTATCTCTTTCATTCTAACGCTGAAACGCCTGAAACTACTGATGTTCACTAAAGAGTTCAGGAAAATCGTTAATAATAAATAACCCTAGAATTTAGTGTAAAGACTGTAAAGGTGAAGTCGATTTACAATGTACAACACTACTAACTAAATAATATAAGAATTACTTACAAATTGAAACTAGGCCACTCATCTAAAAATCGAAACATGTTAAAAACTATTTTTTATTGTCGCTCTGTCCAATTTTGATTCTTGCGCCAGCTATACTGAAAGTGATTCAAACATTGAACTGAACTATACGTGTAAGAGATGATGTCAGACTCCACAAAAATTAGCGCATAATGTTTACCGGTGTTACGAAACGGCAATTAGATACCTTATCAGCTGATTAACAACACTTATCCTTTAGGCAAGTACAAATATTAGGACCTTATGCTAAACGCGTTAGAGTGAGGGGTGTCCCAACGATGCAAATTATCTAAATAATACGCGTGGACCAAAAAAAAAAAATCAAAATATTCCATTAATCAAAATGACTAACACATTTTTTTGGATTTACAAAAAAGCAATGACAGTATTTTGAATTGTTTGCAAATATTATGGGCGTATCAGATATTGTATGTGGGGTTTCTCATTTAATGTTAATGAAAACATGATAAACAAAAGCATCAAAACGTTTGATAGATGCCCACGCCTCGCATTTGCTCATCAAAATAATGGCGAGACGCCAAGATTTCGCGTCTACTTCAACTACAATCGACACAAAAGCGTAATCACCTTTAAACAATGAAAATAATATTTAGTGATTCCACACATGCGGAACGAGGGCGTTAGAAAAATGATAGCGAAACTTAGATTATACGTTAATCTGATGGCAATAAGAAAAGAAAAATTGCACAGAGGTGGTAAGAAATGCAGATGCAAAAATTTTAAGCCACGAGTAGCATGAATCACGACCTAGTAATAGAATTTCTATTGCGACTGGTATAAGGAGTAATTTAAATATTACACATTTTCTCACCTTGAAGTTACTGATCTCATTTCATCTATGGTAACTGGTTGAGTTTTGTGGCGCTCTTTATCACGATTTTTCAATTTCGATGTCGAAGGTTGATCTTTCAAAAAATTGTCTTTAGTTAGAGCTTCTTCCATGCTCTTTATTCGGGAAGCTATTGATGGAAAAGATTTACGATTGCTTTCAATGTCCGATTTATCCCTATCCCAATCACTACTGCCGTTTTCACAGTCCTCATCCACTTTCAGGCGGCGATTGTTTAAAATCGAAATAAGTTCGTCATTCACGTCACACACTAAGCTCATTGACCGGGGATTCGCTTTCGGTCGTTGATTTCGCCGACGAATCACTGCACTCGGGAAACTTTCTTCCGGGTCGGCAGCGAGATTTATGACACGCCGCGGTCCAGCCGCCAACAAGTCGCTCGCATCACTACTAAAATTTGTCGCACTAATATTTACATCGTTGTCTGCACAGAATGAGAGCCGTGGGCGCGGCGATTGGCTGCGTTCCCTGGTTAGACTTGAGCCTCTCTGCTTTAAAATCGGTTTGACTGCCGCCTCACATTCTGAGCCAGAATGGTCAGAAGTCCGCGATCTAAGTAAGGACGGTCTTCGGGAACTTCGGTCGTCTTCGCTTATATCGAAACTAGAAGTATGTCCTTCATCCCCAGACAGCTTTTTCGATGATTTAAGTATTGGTTTTTTCGGAAGATCGAAGTCGTAATCATCGTGTTCAGTCGATTTCTTTTTTAGTATGGGTTTCGGTGTCTCTGGTAGTAAAATATCTGGAGAAGGCCGTTCTTCAGAAAAACTCTTTTTCTTGAGTATAGGCCTCACGGTTTCTTTGTCTTCTTCGACGAGTTCAGCGCCACCCGCAGCTGCTAGCAGCACAGCCTGAGCAATCGATACGTGAGAGGATGTGGTACTACTACTAGAGCTTGAATTTGATTTTCTTTTTAAAATTCCATGTGGCTCGGGAGAACCATGTGAAATGTCATTGTCATTTAAGTGGTCTTCTTCTCGGCTCATTTTTCTTTTTAAAATTCCTTGTATTTGCCCATCTGGAGATCTATTTCTTACAACGTCTTCCAAGGACGACCTTCTATTTTTTAAGATGGGTTTACTAGGAGAACCATCTTCAGCAAATGACACTTCCGGGCTGCAAGACCTTCGTCTTGCTACTTGTGATTCATCCAAACTACGTCGTTTCTTTAAAATACCCTGACGCCCAGAGTGACCATTACGTGGTTCGACCACGCTAGGTGAAAACGTGACAGGTGGAGTGGTTATCGTATGGTTGGGAATATTCGCAGTATTGCTCTCTTCGTGAAGTGACTTTCTTTTTAATATTGACACAGGCGTATGGTGAAACGTCGACGAGGTATCGAGACGGCGATTTTGACTAGACGAATCATTATTGAGATCAGAAAACATTGCACTTTGTTTTTCAAAGTCGATAAGCCTCTGACCCGCCGTGTCAATATCGTTTAATCTTTCTGCGACTCCTCTACTTACAACTGGTCTTTCATTGACAAGGCCGTAATTATAGGCATGGTTACTAAATTTTGAGTCAGGGCTTGATGTAAATAAAGTATCATAACGAGGAGTCTCAGTCAAAGTCACATGAACCTTATTACTAGTTAAGTTATTCGATAATTTATTAACTCTATCTAAAGTTTGTTTAGTCAAAGCAGCTAAGTTGTCCATCTCTTGCGAAAGTCGGGAGCTCGCATGTGGTCTCACAGTTTCGTGGAGTGTAGACATTTTATTGCCAGCTTTTGATTTATTTAACTCACCAACGTTCGAATCCACGTTAAATTTCGCATTAGAACTATCATTTGATAAAATTTTACTAGTTATGTTTTTAGTATCGTTACCGTCTTTCGAAGAATTATCTAAACTAGTCAGTCTTTTCTTTGAATTATGATATTTTTCGTTAAGACTTTCATTATCTTTTTGAGCTCGTTGTATTCTATCGTTTCGCGAGTTTTCTGAATCACTTTTTGTTTTGTCAGGGCTTCTTCGAAAACATCTATTTCGAAACTCCAGTTTTGCTTTAGAATTATCTACTTTCAAATTTGCTTCTCTGATTGATTCGTGTTTAACTGGAGATATCGAATTTTGTTTTTCTGGAGTTTTTTTGGACAAAGGAATGCAACTTGGCTTAGCGTTGCCACTATCAGAACTACGGCGTTTTTCAGGAGTTTTGTTTGATGAAGATTTTATGGAAATGGATTTGAATCCGAAATGTGCATTTGAGTTATTTTTAGGCGATACTTTGGAAGACTGTAGTGCAGTTTCGATCTTAGAATGAGGCGCTTCTAAGGACCGACGGTTTCTGGATTTCGTAGCAGTTCCTGTAACAAGACAAAAGAAAGATTAATATTTCAGGCAATCGTAAATAGTATGGGTATATCTAAAACAGATTAACGTAAGAGTATAATGTATGTATGTAGAGGATATAAACGGAAGAGGAAATTGTGGGCCTACGTTGGCATTGTTCTACAAGAGTTCACTGACTGCGCAAACGCCGATCGTGCCGTTTCGCGCGATATGGTGACCGATTCTATTGTTAAACGGCCTCAACGTAACGCGTGCTGCATTATATAATGCAAATAAAAAGCTTTAAACATAAACCTAAACGTTACAACAACATAATATAGTATATTATAATAATAAGATTTATCTCCATATTTACCAAAGACGCAATACCAATTAATGTTTGCCACTAGTTAATCTACATATCAAATATAAAACTATTTTTTGTGTTATTAATTTCAGAGACAGGGAGAATAAGGATAATAGAAGAGAATATATTTTTACTCAAGTAAACTTTTATAAGTGTTTTTGAATCGAGTAATTTACGACTGGTTCGGGATACCGTTCCTACCGAGAAGAACCTGCAAGAAACTCTGCGGTTGCTCTTTTCAAATCTTCAATTTACGATAAAATCGTGTCATACTTTACAAACAAATGCAGCCCCGCGTATTGCTGGAGCGACTGAAATCCATGCCTTTTTATCATTTACATAATCTTTGATTGTATAATATGCTTTTTTTGGAGCATACTTACTTTTAATAGATTTTTTTAAACATGTGTAAAGGCAAGTCCAAATTTGACTGTGGAATTTTATTGTAAAATATTAGGTACACTCATATAAAATATTACACTCATTAATAACATAACATAACATATTACATTATGTAAGTACTTGGCTTAGGCAAAGTTAAAGTCGCCATCCACTAGATTCAAGCAGAATATTTGATGATATCTTCAAAGTTTTAATATATTACGAATGACAATAAAAAAGTTTCTCTCCACTCAATAAAATCGACTGAACTTCGTTTTATTTTCTCGGAATTCGTGCGTAACATGAAGGTTTCAAGTAAACATAATAATATACAGTTAGTCAAACAACTTTGATATACTCGCCGCAGGCCGAGCAATTGGGAATATGATATTAATTCGTGTTGAAACAGCGAAGGCTGCGGTGCGAGCGGTTGGCGACCGCAACGAGCACTGTCCTACCTTGATAATGGAAATCACACCGCAACGGATTTACCGTACGTGCCAGAGACTTTTATCTCTATAGAAAATTCAAATTCAATTTTTTTTTTCATCGCATGCTCTCATACTTTTGTCCTTTACTCACTGCAGATACAGAAAAACAAAAATTGCCCATAATAACAAAACACTTCCAAGCAACATTATCAAATCGACCGACGTTTCTCTCTCACGAGCCCAGAAAAATTGTGAGCCTTATTAAAATTGGTTCTTAAAAGATTCTTCAAATGTCCTTCAGACAGATTGATTTTATGAAAACAATTTTCGTAATCATTTTCAGACTAAAATATATTATTTTCCATTTGTATCTTGTTGTTGAACGTGTCTAGGTGTAGGAGTTTCGAGTCTCGACTGTCAGACTAAATTGATAAATATTTTCTAAGCCCCCGTAATGTAGCAAAATGAAACACTCTTTATCTTTATATTTTACGACGCTCCATTAGCTTGAAACCTGATCCTAATAATCTTTGCATTACATCCAGGGTTAAAGATGATCACACACCTATCAGAAGTCGCCGCAAAAACCGCATTTTTTTTAAGGAAATGATTTAGCAAGCGCACTCTGTATTCTACACAAAGTGTACGGCCTTCTATATTACGAATTATAGCAAGCAATCGTATTCCATACATTAACTATCTATACGAGACCTGGCCACACATAGTAAATATTTAGGAACCCGATGAACCATAAACACTTATTCTTTGGTATCTATGATCGTCATTTCAGTCTTCAAAACGTAAATGACGTAGTTTAAAACTAAGCGTTTTGATAATTTCATCCGCATATCTTTGGCGCGTCCAATGCACTTAACAATTAGACTATAGGCGTACAAGGTAAGCGTAGTCATTATACGAGTACGTTATTTTTCAGTAAAGAAAAAGATGCTGCATTCCGTGCATGTGACGCATACAGTGGGTATAATATATGTGCGACCAACTTTAATCAGAATTACACTTGCAAATGTAATGTTAGTTAGCAAAGTGATAAACCCAGTGAGGTAGATCATGGCAGTTAAGTTTCTATGAATAAGTTAGCGGTTATTGCATTCTGGTACTAATGCTGGAATACAGCAGTTGCAAGTATTAAGTGAGATTAGACAGTTTACTAACTACGTGCCGAATTATGATGCTTATAATGCCCCTTGCATACATTGGCCCCGTGCTCGGCAAATGCAGTCGGCCACCACTTGGCGAACGCGTCGGTACATGGCTGGATGGGGGAGTTTACACGTTGGAAACAAGAATAATATGCAGTTTATTTCTATACCAACATTTTTTATATTAAAATTATGAATAAATAGATATATTATGAACTAAGTAAGAACTTGCACTTTCAAAGACTGCAAACCCTATTGAAAACATTTCATCAGGTTATCTAAAGAAACTCCTTGACATATTTTTTTCAATTAACCTAGAATAGAACATCTTTTAAAGTTGGGCTGAAAAATTATAATGAAGACGGCTGTGCTCACGTATTTAAATTTTGGTTGATACCTAACGGATATCGTTGTTAAGTTTAAATTCATAATAAGACAAAATGCTATCTACGAGTGAGTAAGGCCCAATACAAACCCGCAGAGTGCAGTAAACATTTTCGAAGGTTTCGTCTTTCCATTTCTGAAACCCATATTTTCATTAAGATAGCTCCCATCCCGAAGATGGACATATGGTGATTTTTCCTTAATCCACGCGGATGAGTTCGCGGGCATCATTTATTTGGGACAGACATATATTGCATTCTAGGAATGGCTATAAGCTACTTCTTATCATGGAAAATCAAAATTTCCCACGGGATTATTGAAAACCTAAAGCCACGCGGATGAAGTCGTAGCAATCATCTAGTAGATTGTATATACTTAGGTAATTTACATAAAAAGCACCTTGATAAAAGTTACCATTTGTTTACATTAAACCTCACGGGGTCACACCAAATTGTCCTAGATTATTCATTGCCGTGACGCAGCTTTGTATTCGCAGAAAGCCATTAGCCGGCGGCATTAATTGTTGTGTTGGGGATAAGAGTTTCACTTGGAATATAGAGCGGGCATTGGGAACATTTTCTTGAGGCATAACTTACAAGAGTTACGAGGACGCGGCGGGTTTTGACGACCTCTCTGGCGCATGGTAAACGCTGTGGTTTTATAAGAGTTCGATTCCCGGCAGGGGCTTGGTATTTTATAATTTCTAACTTTCTGGTCTGGTTTAGTTGATTTAGATTTTTAAAGATTGTAATTTCTCAAATTCCTTTCTTAGTGCAGGTTATTACTTATTATATACCACCGCCTTGGCTTTGCACGGGTAGCTTATAACAATTTTTGTATAGATCTTTGAATTTTTTCGAAAATAAAATTCACTCAGGAATAATGTATCTTTCTACTGGTGGAAGAATTTTCAAAATCGGTTCCGAAGTTCCAGAGATTACTTCCTACAAACAAAATTACAAACTTTACCTCCTTATAATACTAATATAGATAGAGAATTGACATACACAAATATTTAGATCCACCGGTTTATACCGTGCGTTGTCTTTCAGTCGAGTCAAAGAAAATGAGAGGCAGCCTTACCCTGCAGCCACAAGATTATGCAAATGTGCATGACGTTGTATTTTAATCCTTCTTGAATTTACTATTGTGTTATAGGCACTATTTTGGTTTTCCCCAATATATACGATGCGATATATATAGTCTGCGATGTGACTAACTATTTGGCCCCAGAGAACTCTGCCATACTCCAATAATATGGCTGCACAGTAAACGTTTGTAAGTAAAGTAGCCAATTGACTCCTATTTCTGGTGCATTGTTCTATCTGTCAATAATGTAAAATTTTAACTATCTCTGGTAGATGACTAGGTAAGCACTTTTGTACTCTTTTATTATAATATATACCTTTTGTGTTCAGCTGTGAAAGTATGATGAATATGGGGTATGACGTACGTTGTTTCAACTTTACTGAAACATAATAAATTGATGAATGATAACATAGATCGTAAGTATATTAACTTCCTTCAAGCGCGAAAATAGTCGGTCAAGGTTTTTTTAATTTCCTAAGGTTCGACGAATACCTCTGAAGGGCACATAATTATATAGGTGGAGTGAAAATTGACTTTTTTTTAAATAATAATTTGAACTCTTTCTTTAAGTACTTTGTTTAAATTGGTATATTTTCTAGTTACCGCGGCTATCAAAACGTAATGTAAAGCTGAGTTTAGATTGTTTTCAAAAAAGACTGCGCCTCGGCTCCGCTTCACTCTGTACGTGTGCATTGCGCCTCAACAATTTACGAAAATCAAGTAGATTTAACCAAAGAAAAATAGTTCTGTACAATATAAACATAACACTAAGCCCATAACTCAAAAAATTGCTGAAATTGTCTATCAGAAGACCTTCATCATAACTTTCTAGTACGAGTAGGTATGTCATGGAAGTTTGTTGTTTCTAGTAGGTAGATAATATGGAAACCTTCTCATAGATACTTTTGTCAAAGTTCAGCACAGTTCAAGTACGTATAGTATCAAGTTAGAAAAGCTTATTGATTATAATATACAAACTTAGTTATATCTAAGTGCCTATTAACGGTCTAATAGTGATGGTATCTCTCGCATATGAACGAGCTATAATAGATTTAGTAGTTAGTAGCTACCACAGGTGCCTTATTTCCGTTATCTATAATAGCTAACTACTCACTCAGCCACTCTATAACAGCTACATTTACATTTAGCTTGCCTTGGCTTAAAATTATTGGTAAGAGCCAGCGCGTGCCGCACCTTCGTTATTTTATAAAAGCTGAAAGTTTCTCTGTGTATAATTGTCCCCAACACAGGGAGGAACGATCAGTGACTATGAAGTTTGGTTTGGATCATAGTGGTTTTGGGGGGTAATAGTACTAAAAAATCAGGTCATGCATTTCCAGACACTTAGTATCCTGGCAATCCCCTGCCAGACACCCTTAAACTTTGAAACTTTAAGGACATCTGGCAGTGGGTTGCCAGATAAATCTATTTGCCATTTGCCAGAAATAATGAAGATCTGGCACGCGCTGTCTCTCTCTATATGCAATTGCAGGCTGAATTACAAACAAACTAGAATAACAGCTGGAGCTGTTTCGTAAAAGCTAAAAAAAATTAGAGTTGGAACAGTGGTAACTGGTGGTAGTGGTGGTTACTGATCGTAGTGAAGGTAACAAGTGGTAGTGTTGGTAACTGTTGGTAGTGGATGTAACTGGTGGTAACTGGTGCTAGTGGTGGTAACTAGTGGTAGAAGACAATAGAAACTGAAGGTAAATAGCCACGTACGAAGCCTTCTGACCTGCCCTACCAGACTAGAGAAACGGGTGATTTAGAAATAATAAATTTCCAAATTGACCCTGCCGGGGAATTGAACTCGGAACCAGCTACTTATAAAAGAAGTTGCTAGCTCTTATAAAGAATATTATGTACCTAACAAGTAATAACCTTATTTCCTAAGGTCTCTCGGGCCATAACACGAGCCGCGATTCTTTGTCGCAAAAATTATTATATTTCACAGTGAAAACCTAATACCTAACTTGTTTGCCCTAGTTCTAGGCATGCTTGTGAGGTAACAAAGAAAAGTATAGAAATACAAAACTCGACAAACGAAAATTGATGATGTGAGAGTGAATCGAAAACTTTAGCGTGTTATGTTTAACATGTAACATTGTTACGACAACCGAAAATTCGTATCGAACTTTCTAAAGATGGAACTTTATGGAGATTTACAGTGAACATGTTATAATAGCTGATATTAATACATACCTTCCACTTTTACTACCAAACTTAGCTCTCCCTTGAAGGATTTTACGCACATACTAGATCATGCCCACGACTTTATCCACGTGGGATAAGTTGATTTTTTTAATCTAACAGAAACTTTTGATTTTCTCGCATGAAAAGTACCCTAGGTACTAGGTATGTAAGGTAACTAGATTAGTTTGTTCGTAGGAAGTAATTTCTGGAACTACTGAATCGATTTTAAAAATTCTTTCACCAATAGAAAGCTACATTCTTCCTGAGGACATAGGCTATATTTTATACTCAAGCACCCGTGGGGAGTCGGGGTGGGTCGCTAGTATTTTATAATAGGTAAGATTCTGACTTGTGACAAGACAAGTGTGAATTATAAATTTATAACACCCCCGCCAAGTGAAGGTTACAGTAACTAGAAAAGAGCTGATAACTTTCAAACGGCTGAACCGATTTTCTTGGATTATAGCTGAGAACACTCTTGGTCAAGCCACCTTTCAAACAAAACTAAATTAAAATCGATTCATTAGTTTAGGAGCTACGATGCCACAGACAGTGTATCTGTCTGTGGCACACACGTCAAACTTATAACACCCCTCTTTTTGGGTCGGGGGTTAAAAATGACGCAAAGCGATGATGAAGAAGTTTGTATTAAAAAGTATTAAGAACCTTACACTTATTCAGTTAGTTTTTTTAATTGCTTTCTGAACTCTAGAAGTACTTTACACTTTAATAGCTCTATGAATTATTTAGTTTCAAGTTAGCGGCGACCATATTTATACCTATCGCAATTCTATTTACTTGTTAAATCTAATTCCACCAAAAACATTTCATGTAAAAAGTTAGCCAAGACTCACAAGTTCATAATGTTTTCACTGTTAAAAAGTTATGAGATCTCTAGTAGAGCCAAGCCCCTAGCTGAGCTTAGATTTGTGCTGGCCATGGGACCTATCCCAAGTCCAAAGTAATATAGCTCTTAAATGTTCTTGACTATATCACATTTATAACAATAAGCCGTCTTTTTTTTTACCAAGATGTAGGGTTTGTAGAATCAGAGCTTGTAAGTAGTGTGATTTGTTATTTATTGTTCAATTGTATTTCCAATTTCTTAATTTTCCTGTAGTTTGTATGCAATTTCTAGTCTACATACCAAATTTCAGCCTTCTAGGACTTCGAGAAGTACTCTAGAATTACAGACTAGAAGTTTTGACTGTCAATAAATCTGAAACTATAAAAGCTAGACAATTGATACTCAATGCGTTTAATAAATCTGCCAAGGACATCTTATCCTGAAAATATCAGCATTCTAGCGATAGAATTTACAGATTTTATTTTCTCATAAGAGGCGTAGAAGGGGGGCATTGCCAATTTCTTAATTTTCCTGTAGTTTGTATGCAATTTCTAGTCTACATACCAAATTTCAGCCTTCTAGGACTTCGGGAAGTACCCTAGAATTACAGACTAGAAGTTTTGACTGTCAATAAATCTGAAACTATAAAAGCTAGACAATTGATACTCAATGCGTTTAATAAAGCTGCCAAGGACATCTTATCCTGAAAATATCAGCATTCTAGCGATAGAATTTACAGATTTGCTTTTCTCATAAGAGGCGTAGAAGGGGGGCATTGCCAATTTCTTAATTTTCCTGTATTTTGTATGCAATTTCTAGTCTACATACCAAATTTCAGCCTTCTAGGACTTCGGGAAGTACCCTAGAATTACAGACTAGAAGTTTTGACTGTCAATAAATCTGAAACTATAAAAGCTAGACAATTGATACTCAATGCGTTTAATCAATTTGCCAAGGACATCTTATCCTGAAAATATCAGCATTCTACCGACAGAATTTACAGATTTGCTTTTCCCATAAGAGTCGTAGAGGGGGGGCATTGCCAATTTCTTAATTTTCCTGTAGTTTGTATGCAATTTCTAGTCTACATACCAAATTTCAGCCTTCTAGAACTTCTGGAAGTACCCTAGAATTACAGACTATGAATAGTGATGATCATCAGTGAGGGACGAAAACGGCGTATTTTAGGTATCAATAAATCTGTAACCATAAAAGCTAGATATTTGATACTTAGTACATTTGGTACATTTGCTGAGGACACCTTATACTGAAAATTTCAGCTTTCTAGCGCCATCCAGACCGAAGTTATGACGGGTCGAAAATACGGCGAAACACTTCAAGAAAAAGGTACTACGTAGCGCCCCGGCCGCCGTTTAGCTCGTCTTGGCGGGGGCACTGCCGTGCCCCCTGATCTTGGTGTTCCAAAAGTGTACACGTGTCTATCAATTTTGAATAAAATATTTCGACTATGACCCGCTTTGTATTAAGATGCTGTACACGAGTCTCTTGCTGATATAATTTTAATTTCAATCAAAAACACATTGCACGAACAAGCTTTTGATCTAAATTACCAATTAATGTTGTACCAAGAATACAAAGGAGGCACCGAAGTAGGTATCCGACGAGCGAAATTCAATTCGCAATCAATGTAAGCCGTTGAGGTGGTTGCTTTATAGCATCCAATAAAAATAGTTGCAGACTTCAAAGCTAGTCCCAGTGTCGTCGAACCGTAGTCCGTAGGCGCCAATTATAAATCCAATGTGAATATCAAGTCAACAGTCTCTTTTTAGGGTTACGTACCTCAAAAGAAACCCTTGTAGGATCACTTCGTTGTGTGTCTGTCTGTCCAGAGCATCGGATAATAGGAAACCACAGGGTACAAGCTACAGAGGCTTTAATCACCCAACCTTTAAATTTCTTAACGCAAATTGTAGACACCAAATATATATTGGACATAGAGTCAGTTCCTAATCGTTCGTAGTTACAAGTGTAAATTAAAAATTTGTAACACCCCCGACAAGTGAAGGTTACAGTAACTAGAAAAGAGTTGACAACTTGCAAACGGCTGAACCGATTTTCTTGGATTATAGCTAAAAATACTCTCGATCAAGCCACCTTTCAAAAAAAAACCAAATTAAAATTGGTTCATTAGTTTAGAAGCTACGAAGCCACAGACAGATACACAGATACATACGTCAAACTTATAACACCCCTCTTTTTGGGTTGGGGGTTAAAAATATATAATTGGAATATAACACGTGTTTGCAATAAATTGTAAATATTAGATTTCATACTTTTTAACCCCCGACCCAAAAAGAGGGGTGTTATAAGTTTAACGTGTGTATCTGTGTATCTGTGTATCTGTGTGTCTGTGTATCTGTGTATCTGTGTATCTGTGTATCTGTGTATCTGTGTATCTGTGTATCTGTGTATCTGTCTGTGGCATCGTAGCGCCTAAACGAATGAACCGATTTTAATTTACTTTTTTTTGTTTGAAAGGTGACTTGATCGAGAGTGTTCTTAGCTATAATCCAAAAAAATTGGTTCAGCTGTTTAAGAGTTATCAGCTCTTTTCTAGTTTTCTTGTAGAAAAGAAGGTTAGATAACCGTTAGGTTCTTAATATTATGTCAATTGACAAATGTCAAGCTGTCAAGATGGACGTTGCCTTGATACATAATTATTTATTTGAAAATAATGTTTTGGAAAACTCAGATACTTTGGATCGTAGGCGCGGAATAGTCCAAGAAAATCGGTTCAGCCGTTTAAAAGTTATCAGGTCTTTTCTAGTTACTGTAACCTTGACTTGTCGGGGGTGTTATAAATTTTTAATTTACACTTGTTTACGACCATAACGAGTTTCTCTCCAAGCTCATAGCGACCTTGACATGGCAGCGGGCGGATCGGAAAAATCAATTTAAAAGCAATTAAACACGATCTTTGAACCAGATATTGTTATTTTACCATCACGTCCTTCTATTGCTGAACTAAGACGTCGATTCGATTGTCATCAGTCTAAGGGTTTAGACTTTATAGATGTGGATGTCCGAGCCTGCTCTTTGTGAACTTCTAGTCTTTCAGATTCGCAAGAAGCGGTTCGACTTTTGAATGGTATTTTTTAGGGTCCCATACCAGAAAGGTACCATAGGGACCCTATTACCAAGCCCCCGCTGTCCGTCCGTCCGTCTGCCTGTCAGCGGGATATATCTCGCGAACCACAATAGGTAGAGTATTCAAATGACACAGAAAGTCTATTTCTTTTGTCGCTAATACAACAAAAATAATATAAGTGTAAATTAAAAATTTATAACACCCCAGACAACTGAAGGTTACAGTAACTAGAAAAGAGCTGATTACGTTTCGTGCGTCGATGATTTGAGTTTGCACTGTAACCTTTTTCGTTGAATGAGGTAACTCGCTCAAGAACATCTAAGACCGTGAAAATTTTACGGAGTGACCATAAAATGAAGGCAATAAAAAATATAATAAAACAAACATCTTACGAGGGGCAAGACGCCTGGTGCTTTATGTTCTGCCGGCTATCTCATCTCTAATCGGGAAATGGCTGGAGATAAAAACAAATGAGACTCTTCCTATTATGGTCCAATTCTCTGATGATTCTTTCCTATTTATTAGACACTAGTATATCCCCGCGACTTCAACCGTGAACTCACAAATTTCAAACCCCTATTTTACGCCCATTAAATCATATATTATAACTTCCCAAATTAACCCAGCTAGCTTATAAGTAACACGTGGGGAACAAGTATAAATTAAAAATTTATAACACCCCCGACTAGTGAAGGTTACAGTAATAACTAGAAAAGAGCTGATAACTTTCAAACGGCTGAACCGATTTTCTTGGATTATAGCTAAGAACACTCTCGATCAAGCCACCTTTCAAACAAAAAAAAAAACAAAATTAAAAGTTTAGGCTCTACGATGCCACAGACAGATACACACGTCAAACTTATAACACCCCTCTTTTTGGGTCGGGGGTTAGTAAAATAAATTAAGTATAAAAGAACCTCCTCCTTTTTTGAAGTCGTTTATAAGTTTAGTATTATTAAAACTATCAATATAAACTTCGAATCTTCCACTTAATGCCACTCAGTAAAGTTTTCAGACTGTAATAAAGTACTTAATTCATTCTATCGTTAAAAATTCTAAGCGAAAAGTTATAAAGTAAGACCTTTAAAAATTTTTGGAAGATGAGCTAGGGTCAGCAATCGCGGCACCTTAGTCATAATTAGGTAATGATTAATAGGTTTCAATGACTTGGGATCATCGACCTCGTCATTCAATATAGTGTTTTGAGTGTAATAAAGCGAAAGTTATAAAGCGAGACCTTGAAAAATTTTTGGAGGATGTTTACAGTGTAATAATGTTTACAGTTAACAAGTGTAAATTAAAAATTTATAACACCCCCGACGATCCAAAGTATTTGAGTTTTCCAAAACATCATTTTCAAATAAATAATTATGTATTTAGGCAACGTCCATCTTGACAGCTTGACATTTGTCTATTGACATAATATTATGAACCTAACGGTTATCTAACCTTCTTTTCTACAAGAAAACTAGAAAAGAGCTGATAACTCTTAAACGGCTGAACCAATTTTTTTAGATTATAGCTAAGAACACTCTCGATCAAGCCACCTTTCAAACAAAAAAAACTAAATTAAAATCGGTTCATTCGTTTAGGCGCTACGATGCCACAGACAGATACACAGATACACAGATACACAGATACACAGACACACAGATACACAGATACACACGTCAAACTTATAACACCCCTCTTTTTGGGTCGGGGGTTAAAAAAGTTCTAAAGCGAGACCTTTAAAATTTTTAGAGAATACAAAGTTAATCGCAGAATGCAGGTAATGGTTTCAATGACGCAGGATTACAAGTGCTAAGACCGATCCGGGACAATGACCCAGACTCTTGTGAGTTATATGAGAAGTTTTATGATGAGAGGAATTTCAACCATAGGAGAGAAACCATTAATCTTGAGTAAAAATACTTTTCTTAATTGAATTGTATTTTAGTTTTTCACATGTTGGTTCCTACTCGTAGTTTCAATGATTATCTCTTACTTTTTTTTTTGCTCTCTCGTCTGGCTTTACAAAGATTAGCCAATGTCAAGTTTGTAGTTATTTGTAACAAGTTAGGGAAACTATACGAGTATGGACCCCGTCTGTGCCGGCGCTCGCCGACACACGCACGAGACCCCCTTAGAGCGCTTTCCAGTCAGTTATAACAAAAAAAAAAAAACACCCCAAAAAGGCAGAGCACGCCCGCCAGCTAACACCAATACAGACGAAGTTCCTATCTCTTACTAGTGAGTACCCGGCTGTGCTACTACGCTAAAAACCGGTCAAGTGCGAGTTGGACTCGCACACGAAGAGTTCCGTACCATCGTATTTAAAGGTAACCTAACACTTTTATATGATTTAGTAAATTGTTTCTCGCGAACACATTTAATTTTTTTATTGTGTGCAACCACAAATTTACCGTTTTCGATTTTTCTCCATGACAGACACTATAGACATAAAATAAAGTGATCCTATAAGGGTTCCGTTTTTCCCTTTGAGGTACAGAACCCTAAAAAACTATGCGTACAGTGGGACAGACGGCTGGCAGCGACTTCTAGACTTCGTAGAGATACTATGTAGAGATTATAAAATCGCGAGAGCATTTCAGGCGAACAATGAACGTTGAACATCTAACAGGCCAATAAACAAACATTACGAGTGTTCGTACAACAGAATATCTAGAACGATAACGGCTACGATAACACAAAACAATATCTGAAACAATAAAGTTCGTTCCACACTGGAAAATTCAATAACAAAATGCAACGGCCATATGCAAAATTGTGCATCTTCTTATTTGAAAACTACAAATACAATAACTTTAATATTTCAATATGTGCTTTTTGGGTCTTTTCAACCCCCGACCCAAAAAGAGGGGTGTTATAAGTTTGACGTGTGTATCTGTCTGTGGCATCGTAGCTCCTAAACTAACGAACCGATTTTAATTTAGTTTTTTTTTTTTTGTTTGAAAGGTTTGCTTGATCGAGAGTGTTCTTAGCTATAATCCAAGAAAATCGGTTCAGCCGTTTGAAAGTTATCAGCTCTTTCTAGTTACTGTAACCTTCACTTGTCGGGGGTGTTATTTTTTAACTTACACTTGTTACTAGTCCATTACGGCACTCATACAACATACTTGAAGCTATAGCAGGTGAGTTGGTAGTTACGAGTTATATTGTGAAGTTTCTCACAACTTCCTCATAATTTGGCGCAAATGTTCAATAACTAGCTCGTTTATATTTATGTCTGAGCAGTGAGACGTAATGGGGCTGAGCAGTGCGCAAGGAATGGGGGTAATAAAGGCTCCAACGTGCCTCATTTACTCCGTAATGAATACGGACAAGCGCAATTTATTAATAAAACGTTTTGAATATTACTACCTAGGTACCTGATATAAATTTTTTATTATATCAAATGACTAGCGACCCGCCCCGGCTTCGCACGGGTGGACACTACCACGAAAAATCCTATCTATTTTCCGGGATAAAATATAGCCTATACGGATTCGGAAGAAGCCCTCTAAGTAATGGTAAAAGAAATTTTGAAATCGGTCCAGTAGTTTTTGAGCCTATTCAATACAAACATACAAAAATACAAAAATACAAAGGTTTCCTCTTTATAATATTAGTATAGATAGATGGTGCTCGCGACTTTTGCCGCGTGGATTTCGTTTTTTAATCCCAAGGGACTAGCTCTTTGATTTTTCGGGTCGAAATTTAGCCTAAATTTGTCTCCGGGACACAAAGCTACCTCAGTAGTATTTCGCCATGAAAAGATAACAGACAGATAGACTAATACACTTTCGCATTAAGTGATTACTAATTATATTAAATGTGTTTACAACTGCACAGTAACTACTTAGCTAGACCCAGTCAGTTTTTCACCTGATTTATTTTCGAAATTCAGACCGTCTCTTTACTTTTAGAGCGGTACTTTTACTGCCCTTAAGAGAAATAAAATTACCTACCTATACTTAACTTGAATTTGATGGATACGTAACGGTGAAATACGTAAGAGTTCAATTAAAATAGGCTGCAGAGAGGTCTTGAAATATCTAAAACGTAATAAAGTTAGGTATATTTGTTATCATACAATGAAAAATAGGCATGGAAGTGGTAGATATATAATACTATAATCAAGGATTCTGTGGTAGGTACATGTAATAAAATTGTTAAATTTCGAGTTACCAAAATGATTCCCCTCAGCAAAGTAATTCCGTCGCCCCGTGTGGGCGGCTGATTAAACTGGAATTCAAAATTGCAAAAGCTAATTACTTAATGAAGTTGAGGCAATTTTATTAACTTCCAATTTTGAAACCAAGGTTAGCTCTAATTTAAGTAGCTATTTTTCAATAATTAATTAGACAATAATATATTCAGTAGGTAACTAACGCTATTTACTCGTAGATCTATTGTTTAACTATAGTTTACAAATTAAAATGGATTAGCCATGTGACTGAGTACCGGGTGACACAGGGTTTCACAGGGCATGGGGTGTTTATGAAGTATACAGCGCGCATAAAAAAAGAGAGACAGCAGTAGGTAAATGTATAGGTATACCTATTGCATAGAAGCGATAGGCGATACAGAATATACACTGTTCTATTGTTCTGTATAGGCCTTGCACTGAAAGATCAGTCAGTCAATCAGTCAAGCCAAGTATTTTCGGAGAGTTTAATTACTTGCCTTACTTTTCCTCTCGGATGAGATAAAACCAGTCAGCATATTTTTAAGTAGGTGCTCTACAAAATTACAATCTCGACAGAGTGAATACCGCTTCAATTAATTTAAAATATTGAACCGTTTTGATACATGAAAGGCTCTTGCGAAAAGTTCTCTTTACACAGGTTTTAGGTTATATCAATATTCGCAAAAGCGTTGAAGTTTTCTTAAGAAATTAAAGTCACGGTTACAATGAAGAAACAGCGTATAGCAGGCTATTAGTTTATATAAAGGCTGAATAACGGACCTTTTAAAGAGTCCTTTTGGAATGGGCGAAAAACCAGACGTCAGCTTTTTCAAGTGTTCTCATAAACGGTGTTAGTTTCCTAGAACTCGCATTACCTTAACTGCACTATGTAAATAACTGCCAGTGCGAAGTGCTTACTACGTACTTTAGTTCCTACGAGTAGTTACTGCAAACCGCTTTATACTGTAAAAGTTAGTCTGGCTTTTTGCTTCTTCACAAAAGGTAGAGAAATGTATCTAACAAAAAAGTTGCTGACGCACTGTCGACATTGCACATTGGGTGACGTTTTAAAAACTGCGGTCAAGTGCGAGTCGGACTAGTACACGAAGGGTTCCATACTATCGAACAATATATTATTAGGTATAACACTGTTATGTGCAACGCTGCAAGTTAATGACTTACTTTATTGACGACAAGACGGACAGACAGACAACGAAGTGATTCTATGAGGGTACCCTTTTTATTTTTTAGGTACGGAACCCTAAAAATAAATAAGACGCCAATAAACAATGTACTTTCATGTATGAATAAAATAAATAAAGCGTACAGAATAAGCAAATATGAAACGAGTCTTCTTATATAATGAAAATAAACACAACTGGCAAGAAGGCAAGTTAATATTAAACAGCAAATTAACTATGTATATACTTATTTGAACTGATGAATATGCGGCCAACTTCTCGTCTCGTCTAAGTACCTATACACATAATATTACTAAGTAGATGGTGCCCACGACTTCTTAGGCATGGGTTTGCTTTTTTTTAATTCTCTGGGAACCTTTGATTTGAGGAATAAAAAGTAGCATATGTCTGTCTCCCGGATTCATGCTCTCTTCTTTCCTTAAAGTACCTTACCTACACTAAGTTTTTAACCCCCGACCCAAAAAGAGGGGTGTTATAAGTTTGACGTGTGTATCTGTGTATCTGTGTGTCTGTGTATCTGTGTATCTGTGTATCTGTCTGTGGCATCGTAGCGCCTAAACGAATGAACCGATTTTAATTTAGTTTTTTTTGTTTGTAAGGTGGCTTGATCGAGAGTGTTCTTAGCTATAATCTAAAAAAAATGGTTCAGCCGTTTAAGAGTTATCAGCTCTTTTCTAGTTTTCTTGTAGAAAAGAAGGTTAGATAACCGTTAGGTTCATAATATTATGTCAATTGACAAATGTCAAGCTGTCAAGATGGAGGTTGCCTAAATACATAATTATTTATTTGAAAATGATGTTTTGGAAAACTCAGATACTTTGGATCGTCGGGGGTGTTATAAATTTTTAATTTACACTTGTATGATTAAAATTAACTTGGTTGATTAACAATAATCTTCTTCAGGCCCAAAATGTTGAATTCTTTCTCAAGAGAACGTTTTTACCGGTCCTAATTATTTTGATCTAAATACAATTTTTAAAAAAATAGTAAAGTAAAAAAAAAAGATTCCGACGAATTGAGAACCTCCTCCTTTTTTGAAAGTCGGTTAAAAATAAATGCCAATTGTACGTTGTGTTGTAACAAAGAATTTGATCGATCTAAGTCTTATAGCCTTAAGGCATAGTCTTTTTTGCCTTTGGGATCAACTGGATTTTACATTGCTGTCTTTGAAATCACAATAAAAATTGTACATAAATCCCACACATTTTGTAAATTATAAATTTAAATAACGGTATGATTAATTTTTATAACAGACTTTTATCCGCACAAATACTTAGGTACTAAGCTATACTCTACCTAGTCTACTCTACTAAAACACATAAAACCCCTTGCAGTTGCAAACCCAATAAATCCATTGCTAAACCACACCGAAGAGGGGCACATCCGGAAGATCAAAGCGTTCCGTTTATATGCGAGGATGATAATGTGTCTTGGCATTTATTAGAACATAATTCATACCAGCAATGGCCGCCCGGTTTGAGTGATGCGCGATGAAAAACAAACACTTGGCATCTGGCGAATACTTTCATTAATGTACGTGTTAATCTTGATATGCTGATGATTACAAACATTAATCTTGATTCGTGCCTAATGGAATAAGTACGGTTATAATCGTAAATCTCCGATATTTTAAATTACATAGTTCAACATCTTCCGTTTTCCGTTTTCGTTTCACTTTTAATTTCATTCAAGTCAAGAGTCACTAGGTATATTTCAGGCAAACGCAAAAACATCTTATGCATCAATTTGCCAGCAGGTCTGATTGCAGCCAAGCGCTACCTATAAATTAAAAAAAAAAAACTTCCTACCGTCTAAAGTGGTCACTTAGTATTTAGTCTGTAACAATAGCTCAACGGTCAGGAAGATGGCTGAAATCCAAAAGATCAGCCGTTCAAACCCCACTCGCTGCAAAATCGCTGGAGTTACAAACTTAACAATAAAATATTATGAAGAATAAACGATAAAGTAATTTATAAAGGTAAGTAAAAGTTTTTAAAAATTATACAGAATAGGGTCTAGATGATGGCTCCAAAAGTCGGATTCCTTGAGCCTGTCTTTCATCTGAATTAGACAATAGGTTTTTAGATAAATATAGAAGATTATAAAATTCGTGGAGAGACCTCTCTACAACCTTGTTTAATGAATGGTATCGTGGTAAAGATCGTGTGCTCTTTTCTGAGCCTCAGTTTTTGTCTAATCTTGCCTAAGCTTGAGCAAAAAGTGACGGGTTGCGTTTAATAGTAGCCTTGTAGCAGATTCATCGGTCAATCTACTCGAAACATCTTCGGAAGACTAAAACACAGTCAGTGTTGAATTTCAAAATAAATAAATCGTCCGCGATGTCGTCCGATATATTTCTGGTTACAAAAATATATAGAATTTCCGATGCAGCGCGATATTTCACCACACAAAGCTTAATCCGGGAATTTCTGACATATTTATGCGTGTTTGGATATCACGTTGGACGTCCGAGAAAAGATTTTCTGGAAATAAAGACGTTTAGATGTTAACCTCGTTTTGCAACTTCTGTTAGTAAAAAGTCTCTCTAATCGGTGCATCATTGCGAATTATGAAGACCATCACAAAACACGTCATCTATGTACATATAACCACTTTGAGGATTTGTGAGTGAGGGACAAAGACGGTCTCACCATCACAGTAGGTACGGTTCTCGAGTTTTTAGCGTACTGAGGTAATAGAACTAATGCGTTTGTCGGTGTGGCTATCTACGGTACAAGACGTAGGAGTAGATTTTTTTTTTGTCAGATTTCTAGATTTTAAAAAAGCACAATGGCTGTGCTTACTCGAAGGACTTCCGTCCTTGGCGCACAGAAAACGCTGAGTGGCGTTGTGAAACGCTGAACTAAAGTACATAATATTGTTACAAGTGTAAATTAAAAATTTTCAACACCCCCGACAAATCATTTTCAAATAAATAATTATGTATATCTAGGCAACGTCCATCTTGACAGCTTGACATTTGTCAATTGACACTTCAATATTATGAACCTAAGCGTTATATTTTAACCTTCTTTTCTACAAGAAAACTAGAAAATAGCTGATAACTTTTAAACGGCTGAACCAATTTTTTTGGATTATAGCTAAGAACACTCTCGATCAAGCCACCTTTCAAACAAAAAAAAGTAAATTAAAATCGGTTCATTCGTTTAGGCGCTACGATGCCACAGACAGATACACAGATACACAGATACACAGATACACAGATACACAGGTACACAGATACACAGATACACACACACACAGATACACAGATACACACGTCAAACTTATAACACCCCTCTTTTTGGGTCGGGGGTTAAAAATGGTCGCGAAACGACTAATAAAAAAAGAATTGTCATAGTTTATTGCATTTTTCTTCTGGATTATCCAAATTGCGTTAGTCTCATCGTTTTTTTCACCTCTTTAACCTTAGTTTAGCTTTAGTGAGTTATATTATTTGTTCAATATTAATAATGAAGCAGTTGATAAAGATTTTATATAAGCAATTTCACAATATATTATGATAATATAATTTTCGAGGTCGAGTCAATAATAATAATTAATTAGGCCGCAACTAAACCACATTATTATACATCTATAAAATTAACCTTGATACAACTAATAACTAGTAAATAGGCAGGTATATTCTCGGATATAAGGTACCTTAACTAATTGATACTATACGCTTTGTGGGAGAAATCAATAGTCAATTTATCTGTAATTTATCGATAAGTTACTAACGGTTAAAGTAATAAATCTATCTATCTGTAATCTGTCGATAAGTTACTTAGCTAAATTGTTATTTAGCAAAAAAGAGCATAGGTAGAGTCAGCGATCAAGCTAGGTTTGCACGCTTACACTGGCGCGTGCAAATGCAAACCTATAATTCGCGACAGGCCGAGACGGCAATCGAGGTGACGTGCGGGTGTGCGGGGCGTCCCTGTCCTGATTGGCATCTCGACCTGTCGCCAACTATAACTAAGGTAGGTACTTATCGACATTTGACATAATATTAGGTATAGATGCATATCACACTAATATTATAAAGGCGAAAGTTTGTATGTGTGTGTGTGTGTGTATGTTTGTTACTCCTTCACGCAAAAACTACTGGACGGATTTGGCTGAAATTCGGAATGGAGACAGATAATACCCTGGATTAGCACATAGGCTACTTTTTATCCCGGAAAACCAAAGAGTTCCCACGGGATTTCAAAAAACCTTAATCCACGCGAACGAAGTCGCGGGCATCAGCTAGTATCTATTAAAAGTTTCAGCCATTGGTGGGTGTATGGGACCACCGACTAAAAATTAAGACCATAATTATATGATTTGTATAATTTACCTAAGTATACTCTCGCCACAAAAGCAGAAGCGGAAAGGTAGAAAAAAATTAAACGTAATTTAATAACAGTAAAAGGATTTTGCATTAAGGTTACTCAGAAGCTGCTTAGTAACTTCTACTGTACAGTATAGTGTGTCGACGACGCCTACTAGCAGGTACCTACAGCTACCTAGATACTCCTATTGGCGTCACTCAGCAAAGCAGGTATTATTTAATTATTTTTATGGAATTATTGGAATGTCCTCTCATTTACCAACACAAAAAACACAAGTTTAATGTGTAAGGTTATCCGAGAGTTTTAATCTAAACAAACTAATGCCAAAATAAATAATTTAATTAGAGCGTGATTGCTATCACAACATCTAATTATTCAGTTCACAATCCAAATACCGAAAATATGCGATATCGCTCCGAATCTCAGAAGGAGACTGAACTAAAACCTTCGAAACACCCGTATTTATGCAAGTTCAATCTTGTTGGCCTCCTAGTAACAGATTGTATGACATCGAATGAGCCAAATATCGATTTTATCAAACTACCTGCATTAGATAAATTAATAATTTTATATTATTTTTGACAACTCAAATCAATTTTTAAAAATAACCTTACAGTTCGGCCGTCCTGAATTTAACACGTCCTCGTGTTTCTAATCAATCTTGTCATGTCAGTCGCGGGCTTCCTTGCCCTAAGTCAAATCCAAATCATGGGCTATCCTGCCCTCCGTCAAATCATTAAAACCTACCCTTGAACTGCCGAACTCTCAGTTTTAATATCAAGTCAACAATAAATCCAAACGACTAACTTCTCATTCGATGTATACAAAATCTGAACCACTTATTGCAAATTACTTTCCACTTCACAAAAGACTAAATTCTTTAAAAAAAACTTAAAATTTTAATCACCAAAACCACCGAACTCATTAAAAAAATTTATCAAATGTGGGTTGTTTTGAAAAAGATACCAAAGCGAAATGAAGGCAACGTGAGACACGTCCCACTTCTGAATTATTGGCGTCACTCAGCAAAGCAGGTATTATTTAATTATTTTTATGGAATTATTGGAATGTCCTCTCATTTACCAACACAAAAAACACAAGTTTAATGTGTAAGGTTATCCGAGAGTTTTAATCTAAACAAACTAATGCCAAAATAAATAATTTAATTAGAGCGTGATTGCTATCACAACATCTAATTATTCAGTTCACAATCCAAATACCGAAAATATGCGATATCGCTCCGAATCTCAGAAGGAGACTGAACTAAAACCTTCGAAACACCCGTATTTATGCAAGTTCAATCTTGTTGGCCTCCTAGTAACAGATTGTATGACATCGAATGAGCCAAATATCGATTTTATCAAACTACCTGCATTAGATAAATTAATAATTTTATATTATTTTTGACAACTCAAATCAATTTTTAAAAATAACCTTACACTCCAGACCACCTAAAAGTTCGGCGCGTGAATCCCTAAATCCGTATAGGTAACCTATCCATTTTAGAGATTTAGCCTTGAGGTCAATGTTAATTAATCCAGGTTATACGTACATCAAAGCAGATCTTATTCTTGATATAAATACTATAATATCAAAGACAAGAAATCTAAAATTATTATTTAATCCACCCTGGCTTTGCTGGAATGGATTTTTTGAAAATTGGTGAGGTTTCGAATTTCCAAAAATAGTGAATAACGTAATTCTCGAAATAAACCAAAAAATATTATCACAGGTACCTATCTATAACTTCAGAAAAAAAATTTAGTCCACTATTTAGATAACCCTCTACGCCTACGGGTAGTTTTTTTTTTTTAATTCAATAATTAATTTCATGGTTTTCATTTTTGCAGTACTTACCTACCAAACATTTGTTTTAGAAAATAATTGAAAAAGACTCTTGGGACTTTACGGAATAAACTACATATTTGTACTACCTCTATTTATTCGAGTTACTCGGAAAAACGACTCATTCGATTTAACTAGAATTTTCACTGTTTGAAAATACAGGGTCAGAATAAAAAACTAGTACCCATTCTGAAATCGCTTCAGCGAAACTAAAAATACGAACGATATAGAAAAAAATAAAAGGTACTTTAGTGAATATGTTAAGAATGGTTGGATTTTTGTTGGATAATAATTTTTTGTACGATATTTTTTTCATTTCATAACTATTTTACCCATTTTCAGTTTGGACTGAAAGGTTGTCTGGAATAGATCCCGTTTCGAATAAATCCATCTACGTATTAGTCCATAACTAACGATTTATTTTCTTCACGTACCTTTTATATTTGAAATATTCATCCTACTAATATTATACATGCGAAAAGTAAGTATGTACTCGTAAATGTATGGTTGTTTGTTAGTCTTACACGCAAAAACTACTGAACGGATTTGGCTGAAATTTAAGATATATTATTTTATCCCGGAAAATCAATAAGTTCCATCGGGATCTTTAAAAACCTATATCCACGGGAACGAAGTTGCGGGCATCAGCTAGCAATATAATATAATGGTTTTTATCGAATATGTATACCTGTCAGTACAAGTGTAAACTAAAAGTTTATAACATCCCCGACAAGCGAAGGTTACAGTAACTATGAACTGATAACTTTCAAACGGCTGAACCGATTTTCTTGGATTATAGCTAATAACACTCTCGATCAAGCCACCATTCAAACAAAAAAAAAACTCCTAAACGAATGAACCGATTTTAATTTAGTTTGTTCTGTTTGAAAGGTAACTTGATCGAGAGTGTTCTTAGCTATAATCGAAGAAAATCGGTTCAGCCGTTTGAAAGTTATCAGATCTTTTCTAGTTTTCTTCTAGAGGTTTTTGTGTCGGGGATTTTTTAAATTTTAAGTTATAGTATTATGTTTCCAAACGGTTTGGCAACTCAGTCGATATCTAGATCATATACCAAACCAACTAGACTGTAAGAACATTTAATAAATCACTAACAATTTAATAAATGTAAACTTTAGCAAGCTTGCCGTTTATCCGCAGTCAGACGTGAGCTTTTCAAAACTTTATTCTCATTTCATGTACAATTTTCCAGTAAAATATTTATTTTATGAAAACAAAGAAAGCATTCATGATTCCTATTGAGCAAGTACTAGTAAAAAGTCGGTTTAATTTCAGTTTTTCCTCGAGGAATATTTTCATGAGCGCCGTGACACGTGTAAGTAGAGTATACGATTAGACTCTACTAGTTATTTCTGTAAGGTTTTAAAATTTTTATAGAACAATAAGATATTTATATATGGCATTAATAAACATCAGTGGGAGGGTTGCCGTTCAAGCCACCTTGGGACCCCAACGTACCCCAACCTCTATCTGTTTTTCGAATGGGTCCTGACCATTACCACTTCAGCTTCGCAACCTGCTGAGCTATGTTTGTTACTCTGGTTCTCCGATGGTTTATTTTTAATTTACTAATATTATATAGTAGGTATGACAGGTTTAACTAATATAACTTTTTTACGTAATTAAAGCTCCTTCGTTAAATGCTAATCTCCAATTTATTTATGTTTACTGTCTATTTTCTGATAAAGCAAGTGGGCGTCGACCCATTTACCGAGTGAAATACATATTGTAACACATGCTACACCACCCACAGTTCATAGAATATGCATCATTAAGTGCAAACAAGATAGTCCTTGGATCGCAAGGGATAACAATTAGGTCTACCTTAGAATAGCTACCTCCTAATCGCTGTTCTAAGGCAGGAATAACTCACCCGATTGGAACAAATAGGGTAGAGATTTCATGGTGCACTTACAACGAGGATAGTTCTGTAGTAGTAGTAGTAAGTATAATCTGATGTTGATCAATAGTCAACTCTAAAATGAGACAATCAGGATTGTGAATAGGTAACTTGTTTCAAGCCGTCTGTATACTTCCAATCGATAGATGCTTTTGCGGTCTTAAGATCTCGGCCTTAAAGAGATCCGCAGTTTTTATTAAGTTATCCGAAAGGAGTTATAAATTGGTCCTTCGAGCTGGTTATCATTAAAATAAGCCAGAATTTTGAACATTTACAGACCCATCCAAACTTAACTAGACACTATTTTGTATTGTTTTTTAAAACTACCCACCATTCTTAATCAAATAGTTCTTTACTATTCATCTAATCAAATAGTTCTTATGGCTAAAGTGCTTGAATGTTTTTTAAAAACCAGCGATCTGTATGGAAGTTTTATAACTTTCTTAGAAAATACTTTATTGTATATTTTCCAGTATGTTATGAGTTACGACCTCGTAGTCGTATAGATAAAAGATTAACTCTGTGAACATAAACTTTTATCCAGACGATAGCAAATTGCAGATAAATAAGGTTGAATATTATCTAACTGACATGAAAAGTATATAAAACGAGACTTTATAGAATAAACACCTAATTACAGCGATATACATGTTCCACTTTAAATAGAACCTAATAAGATGAGATTTAGGTTATCTGAAATCTTGTTATTCTAACAACATTATGGTAATATCAAATGCTTTATAATTAAACATCATAATATTATGTAAGTTATTATGATTTATTTACTATGTAAATTCTAATTAATATACTTCATACAATAATATTATCTCGTAAGCTTAATTTCAAAAGCACTAGAGAGTTTTAATATTATTAATAGCTAGTGCTTGTGATGTTATTAACGCTAATTAAGTTATTTTTGGTTTGCATGTGTTTCTTTATGAACAAATTAAGTTAATCAATATTTAAATTAAATTGTTTTTGTTTTTATGTGTTTATTTATGAACAAATTAAGTTAATCAATATTCAAAACTATCCAAGTAATTTTCTTCTGTAAAACAAGTATAAATAACTACCTCTTCACAAGCACGAAATATATAAATAATGTACTTAGAGTTAAGACATGGATTTTTTTTTCAATATAATTGAAAATCATAACACCAAGTACTCAACCCTTGGAGATTGCAGAAAAATAGGTCGGGTAATAAGATTCGATGTACATAGTTATCTCAACGCTCTATTTATGACAGTCTTCGTTTAGAGTTAGACGATAGATAAAATATGCTAGGTGCTGATAAAGCACTTACCAACGATGGACAAGGTAGGCCTCTTCTCTTAATATTTATATACCTACCTAAAGTATTACTTTTATCATATCATGTGAAAATCAAACAGCTGATAACAAATGCAGTTGATAAGGCAGAAAGGAACGTCGGTATAATCTCTGCGAAGCGAAATCGAAATCATATCATCAAAATATTATCACGACCGTTTTGATGATGAATCTATTTTAAGCTCACAATGTGTCATGGGCTTTGATAAAGGGAGATGGATATTGCAGCTATTTTGTTTATTAAATCAACAACAACATATTTGTAGTAACGTATCTACCTAGGTACATACATGTACATTACAGATTCTACAATATACATGTAGATTTTTTTAGAAAGAATATTAGCCATGATACTAATCATGACTATTACTCCCCTTTCCCTTCAATTAAGCGTAAAGCTTGTATAGGTACAAGCTTTACGCTTAATTGAAGGGAAAGGGGAGGTGTGGGTAGTGGGTACGACAATAGTGCAACGGGTGGGGTTTGAACCGCCGACCTTTCGGAATTCAGGCCGCTCTTCAACCGTTGAGCAATCGAGGCTTATTAGCCAGATTGTTATTAGTTACCAAAATATTATTTCCGTGAAAGTGTTTAATAAATGTGGAATGTGTCTGTCTGTCTGCTAGATTTCACGGCTCCCCCGTTTATCCGATTTCAACGTTATTTGGTACAGATCTAGCTTGCATCCCGGGGAAGGATAGGCTACTTTTTGTTCCGGAAAATCAAATGGTTCCAACAGGATTTAAATATTCATCTACAAGTCTTAAGTCACGGGCATCGTCTATTTCTTACAGAAATAGTTTGCGTCCCGGAAATAGATATAGGATATCTTCTTATCCAGGAAAATCAAAGAGTTCCTACGGGATTCTAACCGAAACTTTTTATGAAAGTTTAGATAGTCAATAGGTGAGTACGAGTACGTCTAAAAGTATAAAACAGATAAATAAGTAGAACAAATACATACTTTTACCTAGAACTTCATCGAATGTCTTCCATAGAATCTTCAAGGTAAAGAATTAACATAATTTCTATAATGCAAATAAGCACATCTGTATGAGTCACATTTCTCCTCAAAGCGGTAAACAATTACAGGTAAATTGTACGGACACCTGTGCAAAAAGACATCGCTTCTTGCTGTTTCGTGACGCAAGATAGACAGACGGCTTTAGCTATAGAATGAAAAACGTGACACAAAAACGGTTCTTGATAAATCATTATGACCAACTTTGCAACAAAAAAGAATCTATTTTAATGCCAGTGCAATACATTATACTATATCCTATACTGTATAAGTACCTACATTTTATTTTAAGACAATGCATCTTCCTGGGACGTTTTTCATCACGTAACAATATGACATATAAGGCGAATAGTGTTTAAATATCTATATACACGAAGTTCTTGTTTAAAAAAAGTAATTTCTGAAGCATAGGTGTTGATGAACCCATAACAAAAGCACTTAATCACGTATCCGTAGCACCCTAGTTAGTAGGATGTTATGCCAGTAACACAGCTGATCCAAGTATAAACAAGTTTACCTTAAATTACTTGTAAACACCCATATCCCGGAATCGAGGCACAAAATGTTAAGATAAACTTCCTTTCACTGTACGAGAGACCACTTAAGAACTCGCGAGATGCAGTTTGGGAGCTATAAAAATATGCATTCCCGATTTAATTAACATGTTCGTAAAGTATCAGAGGACGTAGGACGTGCGTCTCTGACCGCATTCGGTTGTAGACTGACTGAAAACGTGCGGTTCTGTTTGAACTTTGAGCGCAAAACCACCAGGTATGAGGACATAGAGGCACAGAGGTCTGAATAAAGTGGCCGCGTATTGTTGTATCTATATTATCTGGTATTACTTAGACTATATCGACTGTAACTGATCTTATCAAAGCATAAATGATGGTACCTTCGTTTCAAATCTTCCAATACAATTGAAGACATCACGCGCTGAAGCAAAAAAACAACGACGATTATTTCTAGATATGTAGATAATAACAGCCAGACAAAAAATATCAATGGAATAACGTTATACCTACAAATGGAAGTTGCCTTTATAGCCTTAGAAGCGGTTTAAACAAAGCAAACCCTATAAAAATTAGTCTCAGAATTACGGTGTAACAAATAGATTAAATGTCATTTGAATAATCTACCTAAGACTACCCCTTTAGTTAACAAATATGAAAGAGCAAAAAGCTTCACATTTCAAACTGAACAAATATGTAAATATATTTGAATTTTTTTTTGAAATCCAATTAAAGTTTGGCAACTGCAGATCTTTTACGGCGATACATATTTTAACGACCCAGTACAAAATATTGACGTGGCAATATTCCGAATCATAAAATTTGTACATAAAGCTGCGGTGGATAGGTAGGCTAGGTACCTTTTTTACTAATATCTTTTTATTTTCATGCAAAAAACCACTGTCGACTTTTTTTTAAAATAGTTCCTCGAATCTTAGAGTAGATATTAATAACTCAAAATTTAAAAAACGCCCGACACAAAAACCTCTATAAGTTTTAAACCAGGCTTTTGAAAGTTATCAGCTCTTTTCTAGTTGCTGTAACCTTCACTTGTCGGGGGTGTTATAAATTTTTAATTTACACTTGTAAGTTTGGGTAACTAAGCCCTGTCCACCCCCTTATATCGTCCAACCATTTGCGTCTTTGGCGACCAGCTAGGTGATTAGCTAACTCAGTGTCTAATACTGAAAGATAGCCATCAAGGTTGGTTGGTTCTACATTGCTGCTTCACTGGGTGATATTAAAATATTTTTTCTTAGAAAAACTTCATTGGAAAAAAAGAGTCATTTAGCGTTAAACAGTGAGTTTTTAAAACGTTTAAATAACTTCACTGGCGCCCTTTTTCATCATAACCAATAACAAATTCTAGATTTCATCCTATCAAATTGATAATTATTCCTCAAAGTGTGATCCCACAAAGACTTCCGCTCAATATACCGTGACATTTAAAGAAACGATTGATAAGATATAACGATGCCATTACAAGCGAACCTCAAAGGTACAAAAAAATTACCGAAGAATGCCTCACCTTGACTTCAATTTGATAATGACTATGAGTAATGACTTCCATGTGATTGGTCGTACTTATTGGAGACTAACATTTTATCATTAATCACTGGTTAAGGGGTTATAATGGACCAATTTTAATATAGTATAAGCTGACCCAGAAAATGGCACCGGGCATTTGTTCTAAAAACTCAGCCAACCCAGGAAAGCATTAGAGGAATTAATTTCAAATGTTGAAGTTCATGGAAACAATGAAAGAAACTTTTCTTATTCATAATGTTTAAAAAAACATCTACCTTTTCCATTGTCTGAATTTATCTTAATCAAGGTAAAACTGTATTTAACCAAAAGTGAAGATGTCAAGTAGGAATGCTATTATTACTATCGGTCTCTTGTAAGTACAAACACGCCGCGGACTTGCGCCGCCTGAATCCAGCGGCTCCCTACTACTCGTTTGATGTCGTCTGTCCACCTAGCGAGAAATCTTCCAATGCTGCTTTCCGGTAGGAAATCGTCATTCTAGCATCTAGGAACCCCAACGTCTATCGAGTTTACCGATTGGCAGACACTTCTACAACTAGTTGTAGCAGTTACTAATAAACTCAATCAAATAACAACCGATTATAATAATCGCTATGTGTTTATCATAACTTTTCTGCTAGCTTGCTCGCCTTATCTAGCTGGAGACGCAGGCTTTCCTTTTTTAACCCCCGACCCAAAAAGAGGGGTGTTATAAGTTTGACGTGTGTATCTGTGTATCTGTGTATCTGTGTATCTGTGTATCTGTGTATCTGTGTATCTGTGTATCTGTGTATCTGTCTGTGGCCTCGTAGCGCCTAAACGAATGAACCGATTTTAATTTAGTTTTTTTTGTTTGAAAGGTGGCTTGATCGAGAGTGTTCTTAGCTATAATCCAAAAAAATTGGTTCAGCCGTTTGGAAGTTATCAGCTCTTTTCTGGTTTTCTTATTACTTTTATCCCAGGACCACCAGAGGTTACGTATTTTCTGACACAGGAAATATGTACGATTGAGTAGTGTTAGTAAGTACTAAGAAAGCATGCCTAGCCTACGTGCTAGCTTGCTTAGACGGCCAATTTTCAGGTATCTAATAATCAAGGTACATAAAAACATTACTTACCTCACGTAAATTAGCCAAACTGATTTTTACGTATATTTTAGGCAATATCCTTACAAATATGTCGCCAATACTCCCAGACACTTCCCGCGTCGGCCGTATTGCTTTGCAGACGCTTTAAAGTTCCCAAAATAAGTAATTACTTAACTGCACGTAAATTCTGATGCTCCATTTTTATATATGTCCACCAGAAACTATTTTAAAACCTTTTACAAGAAGACAGACCGATCCAGAGGGCTAAATTCAATTTTAATGCCTCTGTGGGTTTGAGCGCGAGGGCATCATTATCTACGCGCATGAGACTGAGTAAGACATGTATTAGGATATATTGACTTCTCTCTCACTCTCTTATAGTTTACTTATGTCAATTAATTATTAATATTAAAAAAAATCTGCTAAAAATAAAAGAAATTGGAGAATTTACGTGAGGTAAGTAATGTTTTTATGTACCTTGATTACCTGATACCTGAAAATTGGCCGTCTAAGCAAGCTAGCAGGTCTGTAGGCATGCGTTCTTAGTACATACTAACACTACTCAATCGTCCACATTTCGTTCGTCAGAAAATACGTGACGGCTGGTGGCCCTGGGATCTTTCACTATTGTAACAGAGGTTCATAATATTATGTCAATTGGCAAATGTCAAGTTGTCAAGATGGACGTTGCCTAGATACATAATTATTTATTTGAAAATAATGTTTTGGAAAACTCCGATACTTTGGATCGTAGGCGCGGAGTTTCTAATTTATAAAATATTATAATCACAGTTAAACGAGAAAACATCAATTCAATTATAATATCCAACAGTCAACCAAAGGCCACGAACAATCAACCCAAACCCAAACCATAGTCAAACTATTTTTAGGGTTCAGTAGGTATCTGTAGAAAAAAAAAAGATGTTGTAGGTAGCCTCGACTGTTGTAGTCGCGTAGGTGTGCATGGCACCATTAAATATCGTAGGAGGCGATGACCCTCCGCGCGGCTGAGGTTCCCGCATCGTAGTCGCTTTGTCGCGCAGGTTTGGATGATGCATTAGCCGCACCTTCTTTTTATTTTATCTGCTTGAACTCAGCTTATTTACTTTGACAAAATACGTTTAAAATTCATCATCATCAGGATCAACCCATCGCCGGCTCACTACTGAGCACAAGTCTCCTCTCAGAATGACAAGCTACCACACTGGCCAAGCACGTATATTGGCACACCTCACGCACCTTTGAGGGAGCATTATGGCCAACTCTCAAGCATGCAGGTTTCCCGAAGGTGTTTTCCTTACCACTTCGTTGTCTGTCTGTGTGTCATCTTTCAAGAGAATCAAAACTTATAAATTGGGTACTTCCCGTTTACGTAGAATCATGAAAGGCAGGTAGCAATATCTTATAGCCCAAGCACTCTACTCCTGTGGCCCAAGTAAAGAGAAAAATCCGACAACTGAATTGTCATTACATAAAAAAAAACTTGTACGGAACTCTTCATGTGTGAGGCAGACTCGCACTTGCCCGTTTTTTGAAAGTTATGTCAAATAAAAATTTGACATGCAATAACAAACAAAATGAAATACAAGCCACTTTATTCCTTATTTCATCGGGTGAAAGTCGATTTCAATTTAATCGTAGGTATATCTTGAAAAGCGAACTATTATACGACTACGTAAAATGGGTACATTTTTAAAGCAACGACATGTTAGAAACAGATATTTCGTTTTGGTCGTGTTAAACTATGTGAGTCATTCAGATAATTCTTGATTTAGTGATGTTCGGTCAAAAATATTTCATGGAACGTATAATTAACATAACATTGATGTTACTTCTGAAGAGATATTAGCTGCCTTATTGGATTTATATTATTATAGAAATTGGGTTTTAGAATGGCACAAATAAACGGTAATTTATGAATAAAGTTTAAAAAGCGTGAAATAAAAATTAAATTAAAAATTTAAAAAACCCCCGACACATAAACCTCTAAAAAGTAAAAAAATAATAGGTAAATATGTATGGGCCCTTTAAGAATAGTATAAATAGTAAAGTTTTTATCCAAGCGTTCGTTGCGTCGGGGGACCGCTAAAGACTATTCTTTCTACAACAGATGACTTTCATAGTTTATGATAGGTAGCGGTCCCCTGGCGCAACGAGCGCTTGGATAAAACTTTACTATTTATACTATTCTTAAAGGGCCCATACATATTTACCTATTATTTTTTTACTTTTTAGAGGTTTATGTGTCGGGGGTTTTTTAAATTTTTAATTTAATTTTTATTTTAAAAGAAAAGCCATGCTAATCATACTAATACTCCCCTTTCCCCTCCAATTAAGCGTAAAGCTTGTGCCAGGAGCGGGTACGACAATAGTGCAACGGATGGGGTTTTAACAGTCCGCTCCTCAACCGTTGAGCTATCGAGGCTTAAAGACTTATCGAGGCTTTTGAGGTACCCAACCCTGAACGTTTAACATGTTTCAGCAATTTAACAGCATATATGGCAAAAATAAGAGAGATGGTATAAGCAGGCCCGTTTCATAAATTGTTAAAATATTTCTTTGAAAAAAAAATTCAATTGGAATGACACAATAGCTGTTAAATTGTAAAAGATGTTCTCGTTTTTTCTCAATATAAAAGATGCCATACCTTTTATAGAAAATGCAATTCATTAAGATAAAATACCACAATGTAATGGCAACAACTTGCCCATGATAATAATTACATATTTAGTGATATGCACACTAGAAGCCAAGTGCATAAAATTTAAAGAACTTTTAAAAATTCATATTTAAATACTCAAGTAGAATTAAGTGTTGCAAAATTAAATATTACGATATACGACGAGTACCTACAGAATAATCTTTTAGCTCACATAATATACTAGTTAGAAGGAAAAATTTTACCTACTAAAAATATTTAAACGAAACTTTCTTGGATTATTTTTATGAAAACCACTATATTATAAATATAACCTCTAGGAATAAAGGGTGCATTTTAAATACAAAAATTAAAATGTACTTGCTTAATGTTTTGTTATCACTACAATTTTCTGTAAAATTATGTTGTATTTGCATTAACAAGTGTAAATTAAAAATTTATAACACCCCCGACGATCCAAAGTATCTGTGTTTTCCAAAACATCATTTTCAAATTCAATTATGTATTTAGGCAACGTCCATCTTGACAGCTTGACATTTGTCTATTGACATAATATTATGAACCTAACGGTTATCTAACCTTCTTTTCTACAAGAAAACTAGAAAAGAGCTGATAACTCTTAAACGGCTGAACCAATTTTTTTAGATTATAGCTAAGAACACTCTCGATCAAGCCACCTTTCAAACAAAAAAAACTAAATTAAAATCGGTTCATTCGTTTAGGCGCTACGATGCCACAGACAGATACACAGATACACAGATACACAGACACACAGATACACAGATACACACGTCAAACTTATAACACCCCTCTTCTTGGGTCGGGGGTTAAAAATAATGCAAGTCGGGATAGACTATCTTAAACCAGAAGGTTCTTGAAGGATTTTTCGAAAAAGGCAAAGATAATTGGGATGTTCTAGAACGTTTGCAAGAATCTAGAGCGCAGTAGCTTGGCCATTGCCAGTCTTATTCGCGCTTTGAAAAGTTTTTATATACTTATTTGAAGTTGTAATTGGATTGTAGAGACGACTGCACTTTACTCTGTTTAGAGAAATGGGAGTATTTAAGTAATAAGAGTAAGAGAGGACTGTCTGGATACTATTGCAACTTTTATTATTTAGATAAAAATGTTAATAGTCTGACTTTATAATCCGCTGGGAGTTATCTTAGACTTGCATTATGAGAAGTCAGTTTTCAAATATTAACACTTTTGTATCAACACTTCTTGCTATTTTTTAGGCACCAAAGTCAAAGAAAAATAACCTATGTAATAATACGAAAAATGAATGAATATACTTGTATTGAACACCACAAAATTATAACGGAAAAACACACACAAAGCAAAACAAACATAGGTAAGTACAATTTGGCAGCCTTATCGCTACCTAGCGTTCTCTTCCAGGCAACCACAATGTGCAAAGGACTACTAATATAATATTCTGTGCTATGAATATTAGAGGTGGGAGGTGCAAGTATAAATATAATACCTACTAACGAAAAAATGAAAAATTTTAAACTCAAGAAAACATACACCTATTCAATCTCCAATAGGTACCTGCACCGTAAGAATACACATAACAACAGCACAGAAACCGAGCTCCGAATATTCGACCGACAAGTTTGTCTTCGAAATAAACCCTTTACCGAACTTTGGTATTTCGAGAAAGCAGGGCAGCGACTGTGAAATAGTGGTACATCCAATTACGTATTCCTTGTTACAGTTGTACCGAAATCCTGAGATGGAAGAAGGTCTCATTCAATTTGTATGACTGGATCTTGGAACTAGGGAGCTAAAATAAAGGTGATACTGATATATACCTGCTCGACAGTGGAGGCAAGAGTTATGACTCAATATAGCTTATAAGATAAATGGGAGCAGATACTTGTTTCTTCAATCTGCGAATATCTATAGTTTTATTTTTTCAGGATGACCAGTTTGTTATACCTTACAAGTGTAAATCAAAAATTTATAATACCCCCGACAAGTGAAGGTTACAGTAACTAGAAAAGAGTTGATAACTTTCAAACGGCTGAACCGATTTTCTTGGATTATAGCTAAGAACACTCTCGATCAAGCTATCTTTCAAACAAAAAAAAACTAAATTAAAATCGGTTCATTAGTTTAGGAGCTACGATGCCACAGACAGATACACATATACACACGTCAAACTTATAACACCCTTTTTGGGTCGGGGGTTAAAAAGGTTATACCGGATTATTGTTATAGCCATCTTAAAGCTTATAAATTGACAAGCCGATCCGCCCCGACTTCACTCGAGGCTCGGGAATCGGGTGGGTGGTCTAAGTTATAAAAAATTTATAGTTTTAGGCCCAGCTGTAAGAACTGTAATTTCATACGTAAGTAAGTCAACATGTCCTTATACGCAGAAGAAAGTGATGATAATCCAGATATTTCATTATTCATATACCTTTCATAAATAATTGTGAACAAGTGTAAATTAAAAATTTATAACACCCCCGACGATCTAAAGTATTTGAGTTTTCCAAAACATCATTTTCAAATAAATAATTACGTATTTAGGCAACGTCCATCTTGACAGCTTGACATTTGTCTATTGACATAATATTATGAACCTAACGGTTATCTAACCTTCTTTTCTACAAGAAAACTAGAAAAGAGCTGATAACTCTTAAACGGCTGAACCAATTTTTTTAGATTATAGCTAAGAACACTCTCGATCAAGCCACCTTTCAAACAAAAAAAAAACGAAATTAAAATCGGTTCATTCGTTTAGGCGCTACGATGCCACAGACAGATACACAGATACACAGACACACAGATACACAGATACACACGTCAAACTTATAACACCCCTCTTTATGGGTCGGGGGTTAAAAAATACTACACGATGCATTGAAACTGAAGAGCTGGCACAAAGAACAAAGCATTAGGTAGGTAGGTATATAGTTTTTAAATCACAGAATGTGTTATGTAAAGGTATTAAAAAGATTCCGACGAATTGAGAACCTCCTCCTTTTTTGAAGTCGGTTAAAAATACTTTCAGGGAAAATGTAAGTCGAAAAAGAGCCCCTACCTATATTAAACGTTTTTGTTTGGTTGTAGAGAATTTGTGATATCTTTACAACCTTGATTGAAATGGTAGACCATTTAACTCGTTTTGATCTCAATAGTTGGTTCAGCGTAAATGTAAAATTGGAAGCTGAGCAATAGCCGTAAACACTGAATAGATGGCTGAGGGTTGAATGCTTCAAGGACTTGCAATCGACGGAGTGGCGGAACCTCGTACAATGCATATAAACATGCTGGGAGATTGCAAGAATTAATGGAATAACTGGGAAAGGATCGTATGGATGAAATTAATTAGATAGAGTTATCACTCAAGATGCAAGTGGACGTCAATTGATTGATGATGATGACAGCTAGGTACTCTAAACATTGAGAACTTAAACTTTTTTGTTGTTGTATGTATAATATATGCCTGTATGTACTTAACTTACTAACCTTACTGTGTAAATTATTCTTTTGTATACTTTTCTGGAACATTTTAGTAGTAGGTAGTCAAGTGAATACTATTCTAGAATTCCACTTTTATTCATTTTGATTTCAATGTACCTACTCAAACATAACAAGAAACAAGTCCCATTTAGCACTTTTTACACAATTTCATTCCAGCGCGCTCAGGAAATGTAACTTCTACTGCAGTTAGTTTTTTGAACAGCATAGCTAACTAACTGTGTTATCTTCAATTATTTAAAATGATACCTAGAGAGTTACGAAAAAGAAATAAGAATCATAATTTTTATCTATATTCCTATATCAACAAAATACTAACTAAAACTGGCCACGATTTGCTATGGCTCAGTCTGATATTAATCATTATTATTATGAAAGTAATTAAATCTGTACCCCTTCAAGATTAAAAGTAAGTAGGTAGGTAGGTATATAAAAACATTCTACGTAGAAACGCAGCTTTTTGTAAAAAATTCAACTATAAACGTCTACATTTCGAGTTTTACAAACAAAAACATAACGATTTACAATTATTAATGTAAATTGTAAAGGTTACAAGTATGTAGATACGGATCATTCCTAGCTTTAAAAGTAAATAGGCAAAAAGTATTTTCTTATTTACCTATCTCACTATCTATAGCATTATAAAGATAAAAGAATAGGTACAATGCAGGGGGGTCTTAGCCTTGAATGTCTTCCGCATATGCGGGCCTCTTTATCATCATTTTGTCAGATTGAATTACATTACTTATCAGATTTCTTTCGTAAGAACTAACTTACTAAGTTAAACAAAAATAAATCAAAAGAAAACTACCTTGTAGGTAACTACTTGCAAGTTTTAATCAAATTTTTAAGTGTTGATAGTAAGTACCTAGTGTGGTTTTAGTTTAAATTAGTGTAGGGATCCTTTATCATTTCCATTTAATTAATTTAATCTCCACTTAAATCTTTTAATTTGTTTCAAAAAACTCAGCGAGAATTTGTTAAACTTAACAGTCAATAAAAGCAAAATGGCGTAATACAAGTCAATGCCTGTTGACTTTATACCAACATTTTACCTACCATAGAGGCATGAATACTGACTCCCACCCCCTTTTGCTTTGCAATCCATTTTGCTTTTTACTGGTGCTCAAAGTTTAACGGTATCCGTGACACAACTTTAATCACCTTTCATGCGACTGGTCGGAGAAACGTGTAAGCGATAAGGACTTACCACGATACTTCTGATAACTTCTACGAATTTCGACATTTTATTTAAGAGTACATACCTGTAACAAAAAAGAAGATTATAAGATATCGTCATCAACCCATCACTGGCCCACTACTAAGTACGGGTGTCCACTTCCCACTCTCCTCTCAGAATAAAGGGTTTAGTTAGCTATAGTTCCCGCTGGACATGTGCAGATTGACAAACTTCACATCTTTGAGAACATTATGGAGAACTCTTAGGTTTGCAGATTTCTTTACGATATTCTTCTTCACTTTAGGTACGTACTATTTTCATAGTTCTCGGCACATTTAGATATGAAATCATATTTCTTTTAAACAATACGCAGAGACCTTCTAAATACGCGTAACCACATTGCCTGGTGCTTAGACGTTCCAAGGTTTGGTTTTATCATTTGTTAGTTCATCATGCGCCGTTCATAGCAATCGATAACGCTTTTTTGCGAAAATTGACTTATTAACGTTTTCAATCACTTAAGGAATTATTGTGAAAAGTGTAAACAAAAATTTATAGCACCCTCGACAAGTGAAGGTTACAGTAACTAGAAAAGAGCTGATAACTTTCAAACGGCTGAACCGATTTTCTTGGATTATAGCTAAGAACACTCTCGATCAAGCCAAGCCACCTTTCAAACAAAACAAAAAAACAAAATTAAAATAAAAGCTACGAGTGGCTACGATGACAGACAGATACACAGATACACACGTCAAACTTATAACACCCCTCTTTTTGAGTCGGGGGTTAAAAATAGATAGTAGGTAAAAATATGTATTGCACGGAAAGTAAATATCGAGTAGCCGTGAGGGCAGCTTGACAGGTTCTAATTTCCGCCGTGAACATTTTCGCACCGATCACGATCAAGGAAACTAAGTAGGTGTTCGTTAGTAAATTACTTATATTTTACATCAATAACAAGTGTAAATTAAAAAATTTTTAACACCCCCAACAAGTGAAGGTTACAGTAATAACTAGAAATGAGCTGATAACTTTCAAACGGCTGAACCGATTTTCTTGAATTATAGCTAAGAACACTCTCGATCAAGCCACCTTTCAAACAAAAAAAACTAAATTAAAATCGGTTCATTAGTTTAGGAGCTACGATGCCACAGACAGATACACAGATACACACATCAAACTTATAACACCCCTCTTTTTTGGGTCGGGGGTAAAAAGAAGCGACGAAATGTACCTGATCAGTAAACCTATAGATACCTACTTGCTGAATGCTGATACAAAAGTAGGTACCTACCTAGGTTCCTACCTAATTATAACGATTTCTAATTTTGATCACCTAAGTACTTAAAATGTGTAACAACGGCCTTTATTTCTTAACTTTTTGTTGCAGTCGCATACGATCAATTATATTGCACCAATTAAATGTTAAACCTTGAAACAATTAAATAATATGCTGCTCAAGTATAAGGTACTCATTTTATTATTTTATTGTACAATGTTATTGACCGCACCGCGCCATCGCTTATCTAATCGTATTGAGGACGATGTCAGCGCAGCGAATGCTGGACGACTTTAGACTTTATTGTACAATATTACTGCGTTGCGAGTTAATATTGCGCAATAACTTCACTCCGCGGATCGAAGCGGCTCCGAGCGCACGCGTGTCAGTGTGACGACAAAATGGCGGACAGAAAGTTGGACGATCAAAAAGAATTTATCCTTGAGTGCATTCGCTTATACAAAGATTTGCCGACCCTGTGGAATGTGAAAAGCAAAGTATACTACGACCGGGATAAAAAGGACATGGCGTATAAAATTTTGTTACGCAAGTACAGGCAATGGTTCCCCAAGGCGACGCGAGACGATTTAAAAAAGAAGTTAAACGCCTTGAGAACGAACTATCGTAAGGAACTCAGGAAATACCTCCAATCTGTGGAAAATGAGAGCGATCCTGTATATGAACCGACGTTATGGTACTACAAGGATATGAGTTTTTTACACGATCTACAAAAACCCGGCGCGGAGACAGATTCATCTATGGATGTTGAACAAAACTATGCTGTGATTCTTGACGTGGACGAGGAAAATAGCACTGTAAGTTCTTAATCTTAACAAAAATTTACCTTATTTAAATTGCAATCATTTTTGCATTGCATCTAAAAGTAGATAATTCAGCCAAGTACAGGTCGGGTTGGGGTATATTCGGTTTTAAATTATTCACTGCAGGCGGTCGCTCCCAGCGGCTACAATCTACATACGATATGCAAGGTGAGATATAATGTACTAAATGATGCCCGCAACTTCGTCCGCGTGGATTTAGGTCTTATGAAAATTCCGTGGCAATTCGTTGATTTCCCGGCGTAAAAAGTAGCCTATATCTTTCACCGGGTTGCAAGATATTTCTGTACAAGATTTCGTCAAATTCGGCTAACAGATGGGCAGTGATAAGGTAACAGACTGAGATAGCATACAGGATTCAGGAAACAGACTTTCGCATTCATAATATGCATAATGCATATGGAAGTATGGATAAGGATAGCCTACAAAAATAATCATTTCGTGCAAGCTTGCTTGAACGTCTGTAAATTGATTATATTATTTATGTGATATTTTGCATACAAAAGTAATACCGAAGGGGAGCCCCGACCTCAAAGTTGAGGGAACAGGCAACAGCGCTAAATTAACAAGTTGCCAAACAAAAATCACTTCCCTACATTCTTATTAATATGTGGAGAAGTGGTTTTTTTTTGCAACCATTAATGCCAAAATTACTTAAACATCGTAAATAATGCGGCTAATTCTGTTGTACTTGTATTACTACACAAAATTAAAACGACAGGTCTCAAAATATTGCCGCCCCATTCTTACGCTCCCTGCAAAAAAGGATAGCACTTGACCTTCAATTCAGTTTAGTGTAAATGGTTCAACGCTCAAACAAACAGAGAGACCATCGTAGTGTGCATCAATATTTCACCGTTCTGGCGATCGAGTAGATTTTAACTTGCTCTAAATCGTATATATGCAGTATGCACTCCAGTCGGATTTCAATTTTTAGAGTTCCGTACCCGAGTTGCCGTGTATACAGGGTGGCCAGAGAAGTGACGTCCAAAAGCAAAATTTGGGTGCTTCATATGGAGAGGTATCCAAATCACCCCCATGTATGTTACGCGATTTTTTGTAGTTTTCAAGTTATGATTTTTTTTAATAGGTTTTTAAAAATTTCGACCAGCACGGCTTTAAACATTTTTTTTAAAAAAACCAAGACCATTTTTTGCAGTTTTTTTTTTGTAATTTAATCGTTATGAGCAGTGCTTTAATGCTCAAAAATAATCAGGTTCCTAGCGTATTATTCCTGGCGCTAATTATGATAGAAAATTTGTAGATTACCAACAAATAAATGAATTAAATTAAGATTTCGAATCTTACGAATAACCGGTGCAAGCGCAAATAAGAATCACGTCCCTCAGTCGTTCTCACCTTGTGATAACTGCTACTCGTCTCGTCACTTACTCTTTACCACTACGCTCGCTTTGCTTACGGATTTCGCTGCCTACTTATCTGACTATTGTGCTCGTTTATTGGACTCTGTTTTGCCTAGTGATTTGGACTTTGTTGACTTGGAAGTAGAGATGAGCTTTTTTGTTTTTTTTTCGTTTTTTCGTTGTTTCTTTCTCTTACACCAGTTCTAGCCGTACCAGAGAGTGAGAGAGAAAGCAATATTCTTTACCTGGCCTATTGTTATTCTCGGTAAAAGGGATACCGTACTGCTAAATTTCCGAGAACAGGCCCCTCAACATTCATGATAAAATTAAGTAAAATTGAAAATGTTCAATCTTCATCTTCCTTCGAATCTTAATTTAATTCATTTATTTGTTGGTAATCTACAAATTTTCTATCATAATTAGCGCCAGGAATAATAAAATCAGCAATTAAAATTATTTTTTATCAAATTCCTTTTTTACGAATTTTCCACTTCAGTACCTTTGATGCCTGATTTCAGCGAAATAACTCCCATTAAGTACATTTTTTTTATTATTATTAATAAACCTAAGAGCCAAGCGCAGTTTTTAAAGTTACGTTAAAACTAAAAAACCAGCGTTTTCAATTTTTAATTTAATGTTGAAAATTCAAGTCCTACTCGCTTGAACGAAATTTTTCTGATTTAGTTCAAAGTTTTTGCAGTTTTTCTTAACGCTACGAACCTGATTATTTTTGAGCATTAAAGCACTACTCATAACGATTAAATTACAAAAAAAAAACTGCAAAAAATGGTCTTGGTTTTTTTTAAAAAAATGTTTAAAGCCGTGCTGGTCGAAATTTTTAAAAACCTATTAAAAAAAATCATAACTTGAAAACTACAAAAAATCGCGTAACATACATGGGGGTGATTTGGATACCTCTCCATATGAAGCACCCAAATTTTGCTTTTGGACGTCACTTCTCTGGCCACCCTGTATATAAAAAGTGTTATTTTTTATACTACGGTAAAGAACCCTTCGTGTGCGAGTCCGACTCGCACTTGAACGATTTTTGAACTTGTTTATTTGTTTATTTCTAGGAAAGTCGTGCTTCAACACCAGTTGCTACTGAAGAGTCCCCTATCCGTGAACCAGTACAGTACAGTAGTACTGTATCGGAGTCAACACGCCGTGAAACTCCTATCACAGTTGTAAAGAAACGTGTTGATAAGGACGACAACGTAATGAAAATGTCGTATGAGAATCTCAGTGATAATAAAGACGAATACTTTCATTGGGCTATGGCTTGCGCGTCCGATTTGAGAAAGATGGAACGGACTCAACAGGTGTTCGCCAAGAAAGCAATTGCCGAAATCATGATGGAAGGGCAATTGGGACTGCTAAATCGTTATTCTGTGAAAGTGAATGAATCCCAAGGATATGGACATTCCAGTAAATCAGTAGGTCAGTTTAGTTCATCATCATCGCCTTCCTATATTCATTATGTGGCAGATCAACATTCCCAGGATTTGGATAAGAAACCCTTTGTGAGGAATCCATTGGACGATGATGCATGAATTTTTAATCCCATATTAACTATAGAATATTAAAAATTAAATATAGATAGGTACATAGTTATATAATTTTTCTAATTAAATACAATAAAAATAAATATAAGTTTCTACTTTAATATCCTTTTTTTAATTCCAGGCATTTACTAATTAATAGAAAATATAACTGTGTTTGTTTGTTACTGCTGTAATTTTCCACAGTGACTGAACCGATTTTAAAGAACTCTGATACTGTTTAAATACTAAATACTTCAAAGGATGTTACCTACTTACTACAAATCTTTGAGCCGGTTTACCTTTGGCTACACATTTTTATGGAAATCTGACAAACCATAGACACAAATACTGAATTACATACATTTGTATGGAAAGCGCTGAGGGGCACACTAGGGTCACTTCTTCCCAGTGGATATCAGCGGGGTGATTCGCTAAGCCAGTGTGACTAGTACTGAATGATAGCCACCGAGCTTATTTTATAATTCATTGAAGGTTTTCTACGAAAATATATTTTTATATCACCCTGTGAAGCAGCAATGTAGAACCAACCAACCTCAGTGGATAGCGAATCACCTAGCTGACCTTACCCAAACCAAATACGCGTTCAGTGTGACACGCAATAAAGGATTCCACTGGGCACTGTCTATTTATTTGTGTCTGTCCATACTCCATATCTTCAAAGTTATAGAATTTAAACGCCTCCAAAGTATTATCATAATTCCCAAGTCTACTATAAAATGAAAAGATATATTGAACGTATTGAACCCTCGATACGAAACTGTAAGATACAGCCCACCTGCTGCCGTAACGGGTGAGATATTCAATTACCAAGTCGCTGTAAAAGTTGTACCGAAAACCGTCAAGCAACGGGGTATAGAGCCACAAATTCATTTAATTTTCAGGAAGACGCCTTATGTTTTGAGTTTTAAGACGAGTTTACACCAGCGAGCAGGAAATGTGTCGAGCACTTTGAGTATTTTAGCGTTTAAATTGTCGTAAGTTATATTCATGGTTTAGTCTTGCATTTAAAGCAACGTACTTAAATTAAACGACTTCTTTTTTTATAGTGGGTGAGTATTATACCGTATAAAATGTATCGTGTGATCTAGGACATATCTTTAGAAGACCTTCAAAATTTTTATTCTTCTATCTTTAAATATAAGGGGCATCAGAAGCACGAGATCTAAATGTTTGGTGTACCTAAAGAAATAATTGTTCCCAGAAGCTATCCTTGATACATAATATTATACCTAATATAAGGTCTTTGCTTAAAGATAAATATCTTTCGGTTCATTAGTTTAGGAGCTACGATGCCACAGACAGATACACGGATACACACGTTATAACACCCCTCTTTTTCGGTCGGGGGTTAAAAATGTAGCCTATGTCACCCTGACCATCCTAACTAATAACGAATCGATTGACACCTCATTATGGAACATACATACATAAATACAAACAGATATAGACTGCTAAAATAACCCATCCTTTTGCCGTAGTCGGGTAAAAAGTGGTCGTCTGCGATACCTCTACGCTACAGACCTACGTGTTGTGAATCAAGCACGAAAATACTTCAGGAAATGAGAAAGTTTCCACAATTTTATTAAAGTGTTATAAATCTTGGGAAAAGTTATTAGCTGTCCAAACTGTCTGCGTAGTTTCACTAACCGTATTTAGTAGAAAACTCCTTGTTAATGTTTTCATTTTATACGACCAGCGGGGTAATTCGTTGACTCAGTGACCAACACTAAATGATAGCCACCAAATGGTTAGTGCTTCACTGAGTGATATTAAAATATTTTTTCGTAGACAGTTTTCAATGGATTAAAATAAATGTCAAATGAGCTCGGTGGCTATCTCTGAGTTAGCGAATCATCGGGCACAACCGAGATTCGCTTGGCATCTTTGGAGTGCTTCCCACGGGAACTCAGGGATGACGCTTACCCAAATAAACATGAAAAGTTTTTTTCATTTATTTGTATAAATTAGTTATAATTCATTACAAAATACATATTTACAACATACCTCTCGCCAAACTGGTAGGCCAGTTTGGTTTTCCGGCGGAGAACATAGGCTACTTTTAGTCCAGGAAAATCAAAGAGTTTCTACCGGATTTTAAAAAAAAAGTCGAAATCCACTCGACCGAAGTCGTGTGCATCTGTTATGAGTTTTACAATTAATTCGACTTGTTCGAAATTCGCATAAATCAATGTCATATCAATAGTCCGGTATCTATTCGCATGGCTAATGTTGGTTAACGGTACCTACGCATGTCGCGAGGTCACCGACCGACCGCGAAGGCCATGGGGGTGACGTCATGGCTGGGGAATATAATACCATGGCACAGCCGTCGCGTCCCCTTTCTTGACAAACGTGAATCGCCTATATAAAAGTATGAGTGACCGTGCCTCTAGGTCTAATGTATTTTTGGTTATAAATAAATAAAAAATGGTTTTATAGCATGTGATACATCTATAATGGTTAATATTCAAATGAGAAACAAATTACGTTTGTATGGAAAAGCCCTGGGTAGCGCGCTAGGGTTACTTCGCTGGAAATACTCGTATATCTCATCCTCATACCGCTGGGTCTAGAAAATTGTGATGTAACAGGAAGGTTTCTTAGTAACTATTAGGTAAAGACTAAGAAAGGACTATACGAATTCCAAGTATAAAAAACCTAATTCCATGACGAAACGATGACGACTTAATTGGACGATATTGCGGGCATAAATTGGAGTCTAGATTAATTTACAGTAGGAATTAGATATAGCTAAATCTTTTAAATAAATAAGATTAGAACAGAACTTAGCTTTTAGTTAGTAAATAGTAGTTAATTGAACGTTAAGTAGTTACTAGGTGTTATTTAAACAATATGGCTCCCCGTTTTGCATAACTGGGCATAAAATCTTAAACACACAGCTACTGATGTTAGCACAACAAACGTAATTAAAAGCTGCTTTATAAGTAAGTATATTAAATTAAAAATTCCATGCATAAATTTTTAGTTTAAAACTTAATATTAATAAAGGATGTTGCCAAAGGTTCCCAGGGAGAAAACATTTTCTGTATTTTAATATTTGATTGGAAAAAAAAACAAATATGAAATGTTCCGTAAAATTTAATTCAACAAAGTACGGTCGTTACAAAGGCTGAATAAATAATGAAATGGCAATATAATTGAAACTTTGCCCGTTACATATTTTAAAAGAGAAATAACGTTTCGTGCATTCGTATTTTTCATTTAGCAGAAGTAAGTACTACTATAATTATCATGTAATAGGTACTTCTGCTAATAAATGAAAAATACAAAGTCAAAATTAACTTTGTTTATAATTTTGTCAAGTGATAACGATTTTTTTTTCAACTTTAAACTTTGTGCTATTATTAGTTACCATCTAAGAACGTCAGTTTCACAACTATAGTACACGACAGGTCGAGATGGCAATCGGGGTACGAGGAGAGTACTCGGGTAATTTTTCGATATTTTGCACGATAAATCAAAAACTATCATGCATAAAAATAAATGAAAATCTGTTTTAGAATATACAGGTAAAGCACTTTCATATGATACCCCACTTGGTATAGTTATCTTACTTTGAAAATTTAAACACATTTTTATTTTTTTATGACGTATTTAAAAAAACTACTTACTAGATCTCGTTCAAACCAATTTTCGGTGGAAGTTTGCATAGTAATGTACATCATATATTTTTTTTAGTTTTATCATTCTCTTTTTTTACCACTTTGGAAGTGTCTCTCGCGCAAACTATTCAGTTTAGAAAATAATGATACAGAAACCTCAATATCATTTTTGAAGACCTATCCATAGATACCCCACACATATGGGTTCCATACTTATTTCCAGTGTTCACATTTCAGTGATTCTGTACACGAAAGCTTGGCATTTCACGTCAACGCTTTAGCTGACCAGATTTGCGGCTACAAAAGTAAAAGGTCATGTTAAGACAATGTATCATGGATTTTTCTCAAGAGAAAATTTCGAAATAAGCCCGTAATCTTACCTAGTATTAGTGCTGGAGAAAATGTTGTTTTATTTGTGCGCCTGTTCCAGTTTTGAGACTCATGTTATTATAACCTATTTTTATGAAAGACTGCATCTTGGCGACCTGCAACGAAATGTATTTCCTATCTAATTATACCTACATGTTGTACTTATAACCATTTACTTTTGGCCGCTTTATGTTTTTGTCTATGTTTTTCTTACAAATCTATATTTATTCAATACTAGCTTATTGTCTGCGACTTCCTCCGCGTGGACTACATAAATTCAACCCTTACGGTTTAAACTTTCAAAAATCATTTTTAGGCGATGCCTACGTCATAATACCTATGTGCATGCAAACAGTCCGATCCGATCCTATTTTGTGCTACTGGGAAGAACCAGCAAGAAACTTAACAGTTGCTCTTTTCAAATATTCAATTCAGTAAGTATAAAATAATATTTTAAAAACTAATTAAAAGCTTTAAAAACAGCACAGTAAACATGAAGCACACTTTAGCACATCGATCGATGGTAGTTAAGAGCCCTCTTCGAAATATTGAAGTTGATTTAAAAATACTTTAACTTTTCTATAATAACAGTTGCAGTAAATATGTGGTTACCCGCATTATTTGATAGCGTTCTCAATTAAACTACTTGAAATTCAGGTTACTTTGACGTATCTAATATTAGGACTGTAAAGTTCGGTTTACATTCATATTATTTTGATGTATTGTATCTCCTTCGCGTAGTGTATCATGATTCATGATTGTTATAGTTAGATGATCATTGATCACTGTTGCAGTTACGATACGCGATGAGATGTGATGAGAATGCGATCATGGGGCATAATCACAGTTAGCCCACTGTCTGGGCAGCAAACTGTCGAATTAGGCAGTGGATTAATGAATTGGAGAAGAACATGGCAGTTTTGGCAGTGTGGCCATAATTAACTAAACGTTCACTTTATTTTGATCGGAATTACGTTTTATATACCTACTGAGCGTTTAGTTAAATGTAATTAGTGTTTATTGATTACACTCAGGTTAAAATTTATAGAGCGCACTTTGACTTTGCTCAGACTTAAGTTTCAGTTAAAACGAGACAGATTTATGCCACTGGTATAACGCTGTCTCGTTTTAACAGTGTTTTAAGTTTGAGCAAAGTCAAATGGCACTCTATATATCTCAACCTCAGTACATCGAGGTTCGCGATCTGTATCTATCACCGTAAATACTCAGCATGTAACACGTCTCCACGATCAGAATGCACGGGCCACGGGATTCGGGCCTTCGCGACGAAGATACGATACACCAAAGTGACACAAATGTGCACCCGTCCTTATAAGAACACACAGAAATACATCGCGCTCTATTTAGAAATCGACAAACAGTCCTGCATAGTTAATGCTAATGGAAAGAACGACTGACTGAATTATATAGAAGTTCCTGGTAAACGCCGTACGAGAGTTCAATTACAGTTTTGGGAATTGAAATTATAAGTAAGTGTTTTAATGGAACTTAAATTGTTTTCGAAGAAGTAAATTAAATATGTAATACCTAAGTATAACTTAATTAAGCTTTATTAACAAAATTGACATGATATATGTACCTACTCGTAAATTATGTTGTTGCAGCTAAGGCTGACTATAGATGTACCTACTCGTGTTATGATGATTGATAAGTTATTTTGAGTTTTGACCGGGATTTCAGTCAATTACTTTGGACTAACTAACGGCGTTCGTCAAATGTTGGTTCAACTGTGTTTTCAGTTAAAGTGTTATCTCTTCTACTTTGGCACGTTTTGTATCTTCTGACTCTGATTAGCGACCATAAATTTTATACATGTAATATAAAGGCAACATGTCCTTGATTCGGAGTTAATCCATGAAGAAATAATACGCTTATGGGCTAACTAATCTGCTATAATTCGCGGCATGTGACGTCCGAAACTTGAAATCGAAAATCGCTCAAAAAAAGGTTAAAAATTGTAAAGTAGGTACGCACATCTTCATACACGTATCTAATGTTTTCAGAGAACATATCAACTGAACTCGTGTCCTATCTCAAAACATCTCACCAAGGTCTGCACCCGTATACGTAGTAAGTACCTATAGAAATTCCACGGATACGTACGAAGCGATTTGCCTCCTCATTTATTTTAAAAAATAATTTCGTTTAAAAAAATTATACATCTACTCCTCGAGAACGGAAAACGCATTGAAGTGTCCAGTCGAGTACATAACGTTTTTATTACGGGCTCTTATCTTTGTTTATGATATAATGTGTACCTAATCACATCTTAAGCCTCAATAGCTCAACCGGTAAAGGAGTGGACTGAAAACCGAAAGGTCGACGGTTCAAACCCCGCCCGTTGCACTATTGTCGTACCTACTCCTAGCACAAGCCTGACGCTTAGTTGGAGAGGAAAGGGGCATATTAGTCATTTAACATTGCTAATATTCTTTAAACAAAAATTCTTCATACAGTGAAAAAGAGACAAAGTATTCAAAGAATATAACTACACGAGTTTAGTTAACAAGTGTAAATTAAAAATTTATAACACCCCCGACGATCCAAAGTATTTGAGTTTTCCAAAACATCATTTTCAAATAAATAATTATGTATTTAGGCAACGTCCATCTTGACAGCTTGACATTTGTCTATTGACATAATATTATGAACCTAACGGTTATCTAACCTTCTTTTCTACAAGAAAACTAGAAAAGAGCTGATAACTCTTAAACGGCTGAACCAATTTTTTTAGATTATACCTAAGAACACTCTCGATCAAGCCACCTTTCAAACAAAAAAAACTAAATTAAAATCGGTTCATTCGTTTAGGCGCTACGATGCCACAGACAGATACACAGATACACAGATACACAGATACACAGATACACAGATACACAGACACACAGATACACACGTCAAACTTATAACACCCCTCTTTTTGGGTCGGGGGTTAAAAAAAAAACTAAACGGAGAAAGGGAAACGCATTGAAGTGTACAGTCGAGTACATAACGTTTTTATTGCGGGCCCGAGACGCCTAATATGAGTAGGTACTTTGCGCCGCGACGCGGACGGTTCGTGTTTGCATAAAAGCGTGAAGTGGAAGAAAATAATTGAGCAGTTACCGACGCACATACAAGCGTTTTGCCTACGTTTTTATTCCGCTTTGCAAACATGATACTGGCATTTTCATAGCACTCAGGATAAAACTAACTAAACGGTGAAGGAAAACACCGTAAGGAAATGGGCATGCCTGAGAGTTCTCGATAGGGAATATGTGTGTGTGTAATTAAACTAATATAACGATGGTGGTAATATGTATGAGATGATGGGGTAAAAATCTCAGTTGCCTTGGAGCAACCTTAAAAAGACTATAGATTTAAATAAGATAGGTAGTAGACAAAAAATGCCCGTACCTACTTAATCATTCAGTTAAAGTGTAGATGATCATTGACGAAACATTGGATATTTTATGTTAACATACATTTAAATGTATAATGTTCAAATTCAAATTCAAATTCGAACAAAACAAAAAACTAGCACAACAAACAACTTAAAAACGAATATTAAACCTATACTCGCACATATCGAAATACAGTATATTAGTGAAGCGCATGCATGCACACGATGACGAAATAAAAGGTTCAATAAAATAAATATATTCAGCAAAACACATCTGTCTGCACTTATACTTGATGTTTTAAGCTAAAAGCTTCCGATACTCGGTGGCGGTAGTAACTCCGCAATGCATTTTATATTGCCAACCGGACAGGACGCATCTGCATCGAGTTTCATATTAAGATTTATAGGAGCACTTTTAATTTGCTCTACACTAAAGTATGTATCAAGGCCCTACTACTACCGCTTAAGGTAGTAATGTTTCAGTAATATTGTTTTGTCAATAGTCAAACAATATTGAAACATTACCCACTACTTTAAGAGGTGGTAGCAAGGTCCCAGGTGAGTCAGTCAAGGGTTAACTTGTATCTGAATTAAAAAACCTCCCTAGCGCAGTGGTCTTATAATTGGAAGGTCCCGGATACGATTCTCGGCAGGGACAGTATGGGAATTTGTAGTTTTTAAACTGTATCTGATCTGACCTGGTGGGAGGCTTTATTTTATACCATGACTAGTCACCTTATCGGCAAAACCGTGCCGCCAAGCGATTTAGCGTTCCAGTATGATGCCGTGTAGAAACCAATTAGCAGTATCTATAGGTTTTATGAAACTGCCATATCCCTTCCAAGCTAGCCCGCTTCCATCTTAGACTGCATAATCATTAATCACACGCCATCAGATCGCAGTTAATGGATCAGAATAAATAAATAAAAAGTTTAAGTTATTACGTCGTATTGGTAAGAGTTCCCTATCATTTGTACAAGTAAAAATCAAAGCGTAAGTACAAGGTTTTCTTAAATGGCTTTTTCAATACTAAGTATTTTTCCAGAGAAAGGACATCAAAGGTAGACAGTAAAAAAAATTCTTCTTTCCTCTTAAAAGTACAGTAGCTATTTGCTACAAAATAAAAATCTCTAATGGCTTCTCCGGAACAGCAGGTACAACAAAAGTGTACTGTATATAAGTAGATACATATAGTCATACCTGTACTTCAACAGGTTTAGAAATAAAGCAACACTCGTGTTTTTAGTAATTAATAACCTAAGACTCATACAACGGAATAAGCAGCCTCCCTCCCCCCACGTATAGAAAACATTATGTACCTTTAGAACCGCATAAACTATTATCGAAAACCCTCAGCTTTATCTCTTTAGCAAATCAAGATCCATACCAACCTACACCTAACTTTCATTGTCACGGCAACAATACACTTAACGCCATTCCCGCCGCAAATACCTAACAGTAAACCACGTAACACAATCCCGGGATTAAAGTAACAATGCAATACGCAAAGCGCATCGGACAGCCTGCACCGGGGCGAAACCGGGTCACCTACATCTGAGCGCTAAAGGACTTTGCACGACGGATCGTGAATGACACACGCCATATTTATACAAAAGCCTGCTTGTCTACTCAAGTAGGACGCTCACAACTATTTATTAAAATATAATGTAATTTTGGAGATTTGTGTTACGTTCTGAGTACAATACCCACAAGTCGTTCGGTGAGTGCCTACCCATGTGTGAACCAACGTCCTCTATGTATTACCACGCAAGACGATTTTTTTAAATTCAGATAGATACCTACAAGTTAGCTCTTGACTGCAATCTTATCTGATGGTAAGTAATGATGCAGTCCAAGATGAAAGCGGGCTAACCTGGAAAGAGTAGGCATGGCAGTTTTTATTAAACCAACTCTTTGGTTTCTACACGGCATCGTATCAAAACGCTAAATTGCTTGGCGACACGTCTTTATCGGTAGGGTGGTAACTAGCCACGGCCGAAGCCTCCCACCAGACCAGACAAGAGATTGAGAAATCATAAAATTCCAAACCGCTACCAGGAATCGAACCCGGGTCCTCCCACTAATAAAGCCACAGCGCTTACCACTTGCGCCAGGGAGGTCGTCATCGGTTTCTCCAATGCTGCGCTTTCCGGCACCCTAACACCTACTGGTTATTCAAACCATATGCCCTGTTCATTGGCACTTCAGCTTCACAATCCGTTGAGCTACAAGTAGGTATATCGGTTACTATGGTTCTCCTACAAATCTCATTTCTAATTTGATCTCGTAAAAAAACTTCAAGCATAGCCTCTCCATAGCCCGCTGAATGACTGAGCTTTCTTATGAAGCCCACAATTAGCGACCAAGTCTGGAATCCGTATGGTAATCACTGGCAACACGCACTGTTCGAAGATTTTGGTCTTCAAGCGCTGAGGATTTTAGGACGAGAAGACATCTCGAAGCTTTCCGAAAGTTACAGTTGGATTCGGCGGTTAACCTCTTTCTCGAAATTGTACTTAGTTGGATTGTGTTCCAGACAGATATACATACTCGTCTAGTTTCACAAATTCGAGTGCATAACTCTCAAAGTTTACACGGCTACCCTCTAATTACAACTTTTACAACAGATGTACGGAGTGACCTAGATTACAAGGCGATAAAAAACATCAATCCTATAAAAGGTAGGCCACGACAAACACGAGTATCGATTTACGTGACATCAACGAATATTTAGAACAGCATGTGCTTTTAGTATCCATTTTAATGTTTTAACTTGTCCATGAGTTTCACTTTTATCAGGATAGTCCTATTTTTGGATATTCCATATACACAAAAACATTACACATAAAAATAATGGGAGAAATACATTGATATCAACCCACCATGCCATAGCAGTAGCGCCCGAAGCATTTTAGCCATTGATGTCTTTCAGTATTTTACTAACCAGGAACACACTACTCACTCTACGGTCTACGCGTCACTACAACAGTCGACGCGCCACCCTATCAAAAACTAAGGTTTCATATAAAAGACACTGCTGTTCTTTAAAAAGCGTTACCAGCAATACCCAGATCATCGGGATGGTGTCGTTAACACGCCATTCGAAACACCGATTCACAATTTGCTGTTGTGGCGTGTTGCAAATGTGTTCCTACCATAACTCTTATAACAGCTATTCCTCAGTCGAGCCATTCATATAAATTGAATGGATGTTTCGTATCGCGAGTAATGGTTGCAAACCGCAAAATAAAATAATGTCAGCTTTCATCAACGAGAAAGGTGAAACTTGAACTTTCTTTTCAGTTTGAAAATACATAAGTATAGCTTATTAATTTCCTTAAATAAATGTAATAAGAAAGGTAGATGACTAAGATTCACCGCGCATATAAATTGACCCTTATAAAGTAGGTCTTTTTCTTTAAACAAGTGTAAATTAAAAATTTATAACACCCCCGACGATCCAAAGTATTTGAGTTTTCCAAAACATCATTTTCAAATAAATAATTATGTATTTAGGCAACGTCCATCTTGACAGCTTGACATTTGTCTATTGACATAATATTATGAACCTAACGGTTATCTAACCTTCTTTTCTACAAGAAAACTAGAAAAGAGCTGATAACTCTTAAACGGCTGAATCAATTTTTTTAAATTATAGCTAAGAACACTCTCGATCAAGCCACCTTTCAAACAAAAAAAACTAAATTAAAATCGGTTCATTCGTTTAGGCGCTACGATGCCACAGACAGATACACAGATACACAGATACACAGACACACAGACACACAGATACACACGTCAAACTTATAACACCCCTCTTTTTGGGTCGGGGGTTAAAAAAGCGTTAGCAGATAAAAAATATATCATCTACACTGCAGGACGTACCCGCCATCTGCAAAGGATTATGATGGGGAAAATTTCAAGATAAACAGGAGTGAGAATGCGCAAAAAAAGAGTGAACTAACATTAAAAGCCAGTCAGAATTTATCCGCCTAAGCATGGACAAGGAGAAATTCGAAAAACTGACTTATCTCCCCCATTGCTGTCCCTAGCATTTTATGTAGAAAACTATGGCATGCTTATAGTTCACTACGTTGTTCAAGTACAGAATGACAATGTAGTCTGCTAACACACCTTTTCCTGGCAACACTGATCGCTGATCTTCAATAACGGACAGGCTCATGAAATAATTAATTAGTTGAAATATGAAAGAAGTCTTATTTTGGGTCAACATACTCTATAGTCACTATGTTTATGTTGCTTTTGTACCGACGGACATAACCCAGTTTATCGTCTATAAACAATGGAATATTGGTAGCCTAACAAACCATCACATAACGTAAACATTGAAGGAAAATTAAGTAGCAATGACCGGTGTGGTATTCGTTACGCCAATAAATACTAAAAGGTGAGAAAAGCTTCATTTATCCATATTTATACGCCGATTTACTACTACTCCTACAAAGTATATCAATGTAGGTTAATAAGGTAAGTATAGGTAAGTATATAGGTAAGTATACTAGGTACTTAGGTAAGTCTAACCTGATGCGAACTTTTTGTTATTTGCGTGTGCGTAAAATATTTGTGTCACAAATTGTAAACTTCTATGAACAATTGCAATAGAAGCGATCTAACTAGATAGAGTAGATAGGTACTATGATCAGTAGGTACCATTGCTTAAGATATCTGATCTATTTTATAACCTCTTTTAGCTTTAAATGATTTCTAGCCTAACTTCCAATATAACCCTTACCTTTCAGCTGCTTTCAGGCAAGTTAATACATTACCATACCTTTAAGTTTCAGGAATTTTTAAACATAAAATATATTTTGATACCTATCGGTCACCTCTTCGCAAAACAGATAATAATGAATAACTTTCTTTCGCAATAAAATTTTTATGTTGTACAAAATTTATGGACTAGCCATAACAAAATTTTATAGCACTTATTTCCTGGGGGATAAAGTAGTAAAAAAACGGTGATAGCCTAGTGGTTAAGACGTCCTATTTGGGACGTAGGGGTTTCGATCCTGGGCACGCATCTGTTAACATTTCGGAGTTATGTGTTTTAAGAAATTAAATATCACCTGCTTTAACGGTGAAGGAAATCATCGTGGGGAAACCTGCATGCCTAAGAATACTCCATAAGGTTCTCAAAGATGTGTGAAGTCTGACAATCCGCACTTGACCAACGTGGTAGACTATGGCCGAAGCCCATTTCATTCTAAGAAGGGCTTCGGCCATAGTGCTCTGTAGTGAGCCGGCGATGGGTTGATTATGATGATGATGAAAATAGTGAAATTCCATTCACATGAAACGCTTTCTGGAGCACGCCCGTAACTACGCGTCAAGAGCGTCTTGTGCGCGACTTCTCGTTCCCCAAAGTAAGAAAAGGCAAGGAATTTTAAGCCGTTAGGCACTTCCCGGTGACCCGATTCAGAAATAAAGCTGAAATTAAAAGTTCCCATGCGATTTTTAATTTTTTAAAAGCTTCGTACGATGTTCGTACGTGATTCTTTTTTTATCCTACTACTTACCCCACTATATAACTATTGTGTCATATTTTACGAGCCAGTTTATTAAAATCATGGAATTTTTTTTTTTAAAAGCATTGTGGCTGATTCTGTTGTGCATACTGCGTAATCAAACGACAGGTTTAAAAATATAACTACCACTTTCATAATGATCTTTGCGAAAACGGATTGCATTAGGTTTAGTTAAGAGATTGTATACAAGAAAACTTTTAATAAATAATAAAAATACAATCAAACTTTTACAAGTACTTTTGAATCGTCAAAAGTATCAGATTTTTCAATAATCAGATAAAATCTGAGGAATTAAGAGGTTTTGACACTTTTTGTATAAGAAATCTGTCAAAACGTCTATATCCCTTAGATAAAAGTTACTTGATGATTGAAAAATCAGCCCTAAGTAAGACAATTTAGAAAGTACACTGAATTGCTTAGTGATTGTTAATTTACTTACTTAATAATTTATAACAAAGTCCAAAGCTGTTTAAGCATTACGTATGGTCTGTAGCCTGTAGGTCATCTCGATACTATATATACTACGATTTTCAGCACACGATTGTTATATTGGGTCTTTTATCAAAAAAGCGGCACGCCCTCTTTTTACCTGTAGAGGCACTTCAACTGTTAAGTAACATGCAATAACGCTTTTGGCTTAGAACTCGATCAATCACTCCTTACGTCATTGCCAATTTACGTTCCTGGTTTTATAAAGCTTTTAATATACTTTCAAACGCGCTTTCTAAAGTTAAAAGCCTTTTTGATCCTTAAAAGCCTGTTTGATATCTATTTTTGCCTCGGTAATTGGAATTTCATTCAAATACTTGATCGTTATGAATTTTCTCTTTTCAAAGGCATTAATTATATTTATTTTTCATTCCATTTCATTGGCAAAGGAATGCCTACAGCTAAAATAATTATCCAATTTGGTAATTCTACCTTGATTCAAAGAACGGATTAAAAAGGCAAGAAGTATTTTGATTACAAATTTTCTCAAATAAAACTTCAAAAGAAAATGATCTCAAAAAAAACAATACCTAACAGTAGGCACAAAATGCAAAATAAATCTATGTTATAAATACAAAAGTGATCGAAAAATTAAATTGGGTTTAAATTGGGTTAAAAAGATCACTCTGAGCACTCAATATGAGATCTGTTTATTAACCCCCGAGTCCCGACCCAAAAAGAAGGGTGCCATAAGTTTGACGCGTGTATCTGTGTCTGTCTGTGTCTGTGGCATCGTAGCTCAACTAATGAACCGATTTTAATTTAGTTTTTTTGTTTGAAAGGTGGCTTGATCGAGAGTGTTCTTAGCAATAATCCAAGAAAATCGGTGCAGCCGTTTAAAAGTTATCAGCTCTTTTCTAGTTACTGTAACCTTCACTTGTCGGGGGTGTTATAAAATTTTAATTTACACCTTGTAAGTAATAAAAGTAACAAAGACGGTTAAGAAGTGAAATAAATAACAAATAGACAAGAAAGTAGTTACGAACAAAATTTAATCGAGCTAAGCGTTTCAAAGACAAGTGTAAATTATAAATTTTCAACACCCCTGACAAATCATTTTCAAATAAATAATTATGTATATCTAGGCAACGTCCATCTTGACAGCTTGACATTTGTCAATTGACACTTGAATATTATGAACCTAAGGGTTATCTAACCTTCTTTTCTACAAGAAAACTAGAAAATAGCTGATAACTTTTAAACGGCTGAACCATTTTTTTTGGATTATAGCTAAGAACACTCTCGATCAAGCCACCTTTCAAACAAAAAAAAAGTATATTAAAATCGGTTCAGTCGTTTAGGCGCTACGATGCCACAGACAGATACACAGATACACAAATACACAGATACACAGATACACAGACAGACAGATACACAGATACACACGTCAAACTTATAACACCCCTCTTTTTGGGTCGGGGGTTAAAAAAAGAAACCTACGTTTAGAAGTAGAGACTAGAATTGCATGACATCGAATTAGTTACTTGAAAACCACGATATTTAAAAAAAACCCGTCAAAAGCGAGTCGAACTCGCACACGAGGGGTTCTGTACTAACGTATAACAAATAACACTTTTTAAATTTTTCTAAATTTCATGGTAGCTATTTTGAAATTCTTATTTGTTTCTATTGCGGCAATAAAAACGCACATTCTGTAAAAGTTTCAACTCGCTATGGGTACAGAACCCTAAAAACTAACTAACTAATTATGTAATACAAACAATGCTATTTCCAGCAGTCACGACAATTACAGCTAATATGACAAGAGCAGTAGGTATCGGTTAATAGTTCTGAATGTGCAGTTTCGAATGACAACCTGACAGAAATGTCGATAGGCAATAAGACACGCATGGTTGCTTCTATCGAACTCGCTACAAGTGAAGATGAATGCAATTTCGAATCTATTTCACAAGCAATAAGTTTTAAAATTGAATCAACTAGATAGTCTGGCGTTTAGGTGCAAATTAGTTGGATATGCCCGGCTTAGGTCTCATTGCGTGAATGATGTAAAAATTGGATTGCTAAGGAGCACGTTCAGTAGATCTCTTATCAAATATACCTACTGACAACTGCATGGAACATAATTGTAACAGAAATTGTTATAAGAGTGTTTACATAACAGGGCTCTCTCCATCACTCGCTTCATACAATCGTAGTTCCAATTTCATTTGAATATTAAGCAACCAAAGTCCATGAAATTTTACAGACATATTCTAGAAACTAATATCTGTGTCTGTGGTTTTCCAGATGTATGTTGTTTACGTTTGTATGAAGCGAGTGACGGAAAGACCCCTCTTAAGATATATCTAAAAGAAACCAGTCAGAGTAAACGCAAACGGTATTAAATGAGTATAAACGAGTACGAGTCAAATTGGAGAAGTGCAAATGGCCAGAGACAGATGTCAATGTAAGACGCTGAAAAGACTTGAAAGGATTGAAGACTTTCTCAAAAGGCAGACCAAAATCAGGGATACTATATATTACTACAATGGAATTTTATAGGCACCTAATTTGATATTGAATAAAATCAAATGAGGAATGGAGGATATAATAAAGGGGAAGTTTCTTAGGTTAAAATAAATTATTTCTTAGTAATTATTAAATAGAGTGTCTTCCAAAATTCGTAAAATCAACATTCGCTGCTAGTTTTAAGTTTGCTTACCATTTTAAATAATCGATTTAACTAAAAAAGTACGTCAAATTACGTCAAATGTGTATGACGTCACATCTGTGTATTTCATACAAGCTCCCATACTAAGTGAGCGTTTTGACGTTTGATAAAAAGTCGCTGATTTGACTAGTAGTCATCATCCCTATTATGTTATGTTATGTGGGAGCAGCGATGCAAAATACCGCGCCGTACGTATTGTGTGAAACTCAAACGCTAACATGTGGTCGATTGTTATTATTTCAGCCTAATTTAGCGCGATACTGTTTGCCAGTTCGCCACAGTTTATTGTGCACTATAAAATAGCTGTAATGTAGCGTTGTGTTTAATTACCGTCTATAAAACTGCCAAATATATCTTCATTTTTGTGATAATAAAGCCTTATACTTATCACACTAATAGTATAAAGCAGAAAGTGTGTGTGTGTGTGTGTGTGTGTGTGTGTGCGTGCGTGCGTGCGTGCGTGCGTGCGTGCGCGCGTGCGTGCGTGCGTGCGTGCGTGCGTGCGTGCGTGCGTGAGTGCGTGCGTGCGTGCGTGCATGCGTGCGGGCGTGCGGGCGTGCGTGCGTGCGTGCGTACGTGCGTGTGTGTGTGTGTGTTTGTTACTCCTTCACGCAAAAACTACTGGACGGATTGGGCTGAAATTTAGAATGGAGATAGATTATATCCTGGATTAGCACATAGGCTACTTTTTATCCCGGAAAATCAAAGAGTTCCCACGGAAATTTTAAAAAACCTACATCCACGCGAACGAAGTCGCGGGCATCAGCTAGTAGTCTTATAAAGTAACTAGCCGATGCCCGCGACTTCGCCCGCGTGGATTTAGGTTTTTCGAAATCCCGTGGGAACTCTTTGGTTTTCCGGGATAAAAAGTAGCCTATGTGCTAATCCAGGATATTATCTATCTCCATTCCGAATTTCAGCCAAATCCATCCAGTAGTTTTTGCGTGAAGGAGTAACAAACATACACACACACACACACACACACACATACACACACACACATACAAACTTTCGCCTTTATAATATTACTATGATAATATGGATAGTTCAATGGCACAGTTCACGATAGTTAGGGAACTTCTAACAAAACGTCGAGACTTCGACTTCACTGGCAGGCTTCAAACGTTAGTTAGTACATTTGACGCAGGTAGCCACGTAGCCCTATTTCTTTCCTTTGATTTTACTTCTCCATAACCTAGTATTTGACATATTATCGTCGATTCATGATCAAACTAAGAGTTTCCTCACTTTAGTTCACTCTGTCAATTGCTAGAGTAAAAAAAATTTTCAAAAGAAAAATAAAACCGACTTCAAAAACCACAAACACTAAAAAGTACAAAATAATTTTTGTTTAGCTACACGTGTAATGTACCTAGGTATGAAGTCGAGCGAGCATATTAAAACAAAATTAGAAATCCAAGAGTGAAGCTCGCCCGACTTCATACCTAAGTACATTACACGTGTAGCTAAACAAAAATTATTTTGTACTTTTTAGTGTTTGTGGTTTTTGAAGTCGGTTTTATTTTTCTTTTGAAAATTTTTTATTTCACACTTTTTAGTGGCCCCACTGTACTATAATATGCTATGCCCAGTTAAAACCCTACTGTTTACTAAGCTATTACACTGATCGCGAGCAATTTGCTCTTATCCATTGAGGAGTTCTGTTCTCCATCTCCGAAGATATTCATAAGATCTTCACCAAATTTATATGGGACCACCTGCACAGTATACCCTTTCAAACAAAAAAATATTTCCAAATCGGTCCAGGGGTCTTTGAGTAATCGGGGAACATACATAAAAAATAAAAAAAATAAAAAAAAAGATTCCGACGAATTGAGAACCTCCTCCTTTTTTGGAAGTCGGTTAAAAATAAACTGACCTTAGCAAATACCACATAGATAAGCAGTACCAAGGTTTTGTTAATGCATTTTTTTATTCCAAACATCACTCGATTCCAACGTGTGCCATCTAGTCCCCTACTTTCCCACCTGAAATGTCAATGCGATAAGATAACGAAGTCAAGTCATAAGTTGATGTTTTTGTAAGGAGGAGAATACAAAAATTCTCCTATTGTATTCTTCCAATCCGTTTTTGGAAAATGACTCAAACCTATCACTATTTTTCTAAAATTTAATAAGTAAGTGTACCATCTTGTCCCTTAGTCCTTACCTACTCCATGTCTGTAGCTTCAATAAGATAGTGGAGTAAAGTATGAATAACATTTCAGTCAGTTAAGTTCCAAATGGCATTCAAAACTTTCTCAATTTTTTTTAAAGATAAATATAATACGTGACTCTCAATTAATCGCATATGAAAATCAATTAGGTATATACTTACTAAATGAAAAAGAAATAACCAAATAAGTTAAATATCCTTAATGCAATGAATATTATCAAGCGTTATAAAAGTTAATTACTTCGGTTTATTTTACTCAAACCACTATACATTAGTAATGCGTGTCAATTTAGTAGGCCGTTTGGCTAAAGTAAAATTTTAATATCCCGGCATTACGAAACAAACTTTCATAGCGTAGGTATTGCGAATCGATTCGATGTGAGAAAGTGAATTGTATTTTATTGAAATAAGTACACGCATTCATCTATAAACTATTCGTCGTCACGTTGCATCGTGAGGAGTATCAAAAGAATACAGATACTTATCACAATCTAATATAATATTATAAAGTTTGTAAGTTTGTTTGTAGAAAGTAATCTTTGGAACTACTGAACTGATTTTGAAAATTCTTTCACCAGTAGAAAGTTACATTATTCCAGAGTGACATAGGCTATATTTTATTTCCAAAAAATTAGAGATCCGCATGAAAATTCTAATAAGATACCCGTGCGAAGCCGAGGCGGTTCGCTAGTCACAGATAAAGAAAAAAGTTCGACGTATTCCTCTGATATTTACTTTAAAGCACAGCTTTGAGTGGGATAGAAAACTCAACATTTTATATTAGTCACATGTTTTGAGTTTGACAAGTCCGGCTGTCTTCAAATCTCATATCAAGGAAGATGGTTTCTAAACATCAACTTTCTGGAACGGTAAAAAGTAGGTCCATGTGATTTTGACAGAAAAGTGACCAACTGGCAATAACTAAATTAGACCTCGGAATTTTAAAAAGATCCGTAATAATCAAACTCAAGACCTACTTAGTCCTTGCGGGTCGAGTACTCAGAACAATGGTTGAGAGCATTAACTTAAAGATAAGTAAATCATATTATCCAGGACCATAACAATAAGAAATATTTTAAGCGTGACCATTAATTTTCTGTAAAATGAGCATTTATCAAGTCTGCCAATTCCCACTGGGCCAGCGTGCAACGTGGCAGACTATGGCCTAAACCAATCTCATTCTGAGAGGAGACCCGTTTTTAGTAGTGAACCGGCAACGGGTTGATCATGATGAAGCATCAAATGAAACATTTGAAAGTACTAGGCCAAAACGTAAAAATCATGACCACTCACCGATATGATAGTAACACCGGCATATCAACACCAAAAACACAATCCACGAAATCACAATCGGCGCCTCTTGCACAAACAGAGTTTCCATTTTGATTTACACACACAAAACAAAGTCCAGTTCGCAAACAAATTCGAACATATGGCCACGAGAAAACTAGAATCAAAACTGTAGGGAATTAATGTACTTCTTTGTTTCCTGTACGTGATAATGTGGGTAGACGGGTCGATGTCACTAGATGACACTAAAGAAATGCGCCGGCGGCCGTTTGGCTGGCTTGGCACACGCGAGGTAGTTGCCACGTAATTGCTGTCCAAGTGTATGAAAACCAAAGCATGTCCAATTACCCGCCTTGCTAAAAAATTATATCTAACCAAATTAATGTATTCAGTGCTAATTATATTGTTCACAAATCTCTAAAGTCTAAACTGAACTAAGTTTACGGTTCTTAAAGTAGTTTTATCCTTTTCACTAAATTCTTATCGGGAAGAGATAGCACTACTTTTAGAGTTGTTACCTACATTTTGTACTTTTGTACCTTCTTTATCAAGCGAAATAGCGAAATCCCTAGTAATTTGTAAATTACACTTGTAAAATAAACAGTTATCTGATTATTGTGACCGCGAACACTTACTAGTTATTATGTATTTATCGATATCTTGACTATTGTTATCGAGATATTTATCTAGGTAAAGCGATTCCCTAGCTATTCGATTTGGAAAATTTTGAAGTTTATTTCTACGTGTACAACTCGTGTATTTTATTTCATATTTTTTAATTTATTCAAAAAAATAGCTCGTTAAGTTTAAGTGCACGTAATTTTTTGTCGACCGGTATTTCTTTTTTTTTGTTATCGTTTTTAATTTTATAAAACGACTCGGTATCTTGTTTTTCGGAAATTTACTAACTTAAAATTAGGCATATTGCTTTTAATTAGTTCGAAAGTTTTTTAAACGTATTTTTATTTCAACGTGACTGTATCAGAACGGGTTGTTTTTGCCGGCGCGCTGGAGATAGGGATCTCGTAATCAGATAAGCGCGCGCAACGATCCCGAGTCGTCGACTGGCCTGCGCCCGCGCACGCTTCCAAACATCTGTCGGAATATACCTACATGAATGATAACGAAAATAAAACCGCCTCCCAAGGGGCAAATTGAACAAAAAAGAATTCAAACGAGGAAAGCGGCCCGCGGCAGTGTTTCTAGCATAAACGCTCAGCTCAACAATCTTTTACTCAACAGTCCGGAGTTCTGCGTTTCATGTTTTCTTTTTAGCCCCGACGCAAAAAGAGTATCATAAGTTTAAGGTCGGTATCTGTACGTGTCTGTGGCATCGTAGCTCCCAAACGGATGAACTGATTTTGATTTAGTTTTTTTTTTGTTTGAAAGGTGACTTGATTGCTATTTGACACTAGTGCTCTGAGTACTATCAATAAAAATTGGAGATATAAGAGCCTACAATTGACATCAACATCCCCACCTATCGACCGCCCACTACTAAGCACAGGTCTCCTAAGAAGGGTTTAGGCTATAGGCCTCCTCGCTGGCCAAGTGCAGATTGGCAGATATACCAGACACATTTTGGATGACCAGACATGATTTTTTGACATTGCTACGTTCAGGCCGTGCATCTCTTATTTAGATCGTCAATATATTTTGTGAGTAATCGCTATCGCATAAATTACAGCAAAACTCAGAACTTTGCATTTTAGACCGTGTGCACTGTGCACAGTGGGATTGACACCAAAACGCTCATAAAGGCGGGGTAAGTGTCGACGAACTGACAAGTAAAGCGCAACGCCCGGTTTTATCCGTGACCTAGAAAATTCGTACAAAGCATTTACTAAAGGGAAAATTCGAATATACTGCAATTCGAATATATAGCGTTGTTGGTCAAGCAACGTCAACTCAGGTCAGTAGCTGATGATTGAACTGTGTTCTTCACTTCTTTTTCACTGTAGGTAGATACTGAATCAGGATCAAGTCCGAATACTGAAAACTAACTAAAAAATATACATGCGAGATAGTAATTCATAGTTCGAATATTTTATAAGCAACGAAATAAAAGTCGTCTACGCGGTTCAAGCGAGTAAAATTTTTAATTATGATAGTGACCCATTTTAATTCTCATAAGTCACGATTTCATATTAATTGTCGAAAATCATGAATACCCACTCATTTTCTTTTCAAGGGATAATAGGCTCTGAAATAGTATTCATTAGAGTCAATTTCGTTTGTTGACTAATCAGATTTGACATACACCATAACCTTTACCGTGACCTAAAGCGCTGATTTAGGGGCGCACACCTTTTGAGTCTATTGACGTAAAAAGGCCTTATCATGAACTTTGAATGTATATATCAATAGTACCGAACATAGCAAAATAATAAAGTTCACATAACAGCCGACTTCAGCATAGCATTCGGCACAAGGAATGGGAGAAAGCTAGGAGTTTATATGAGTGAATGGAGACGTGTATGGAAGAAGATTGTAAAGTGTTGACTAAAGTGTATGACGTCACCTGGTTCCACGTAACTAGCACGTAGGAGAGCTAAGACGTAAACTAGTGCCGCGACCGCGTCTCTGGTCATCGGATTTTGTTGTGGCAAATGCGGACGTAACTGCCATTCACGGATTGGTTTCCATAGTCACCGAGGCAATGTTTAAAACGTCTAGAACAGACTTCAAGACCTGAATTAAACTCCTCTCTAAAATTTTACATCCGAGCGAAGCCGAGGCGGCTCAGCTAGTACTTGTACAAAAGATTAATATGTTGCAGAAAAATAAAATATGTTTGTCAACAACAAAAAACGCAAATTAAAGTATAATTGCCCGGAAAACTAACACAGGCGTCCTAATTTGTCAGGGGCCTTTTGGAATTCCCGCCATGTCAGGGAAACTATTCATAAAGGTGTAAACTGGTAGATACGTAATGGCCTGTATACATCATTCCAGTCGTTGAATGCAGTAGTTTCAATGTAGCGGACTGGAATGAATAGCGTCGTCGATTTAATTACAATCATTTTAAACCCATTCACTTGCAAAAGCTGTGCACCATGTACTGCATTGGAAATCTTGAGAATTCAAAAATGCACAGGCTGAAAATATTGCTAAGCCAGCTACTAGACAGGGATGAATGGATCCTGGATTCAGTAAGTACACTAATGTGTGCAGTGTCTAATAGCAATACAGTGATATAGATAAGGTCTGAAGAAGTGGCTGGAAGTGGAGGCAGAGGACTAGATGGTACCGCTAATTAAGGTACATGTCACAAGCAAACAGAATTTATATATCTCTCTACTAATTCCTGAGGTCGTAACCCTTTCCCAAGAAAATCATTATATTGGTAGGGGTTTTCTTCAGCTAATAATTCAGTGAAATCTCAGGTTCTTCTACATATATTAAGACATAATATAAGTTCACTGGACTGGAAAGCTGCTGGAATGATGTGAAACAGCGATAAAAGTGTAGACTGTGGGTAGAAGCTGTATTAAAGTAAATTTTAAAGCAATTACGCTCACAAAGGTATGATAAGCAGGGGACCATTAGCCCGGGTAAAGTCGGTGCGGTTGAACTCTTTGATATTCGCTGAGGCGCGGGTTAGAACAAGGCTAAGAGTATTATCACACTTGCATGAACCAGCACATGATTGTGTGAACACTTTTTTATGCTAAGCTGATTTGTTCGGAATTATTGATTGATCGAAGCAAGATTTGCAAGTCTACTTAGGTCTTGGCCGTCCATCTGAGAGATAATTTTTGAATGAATGCACATAATTATTTCAATTTCACAAATAATACGTACCTAATTAATAACCCCAAGCTGAGCAAATACTAAAATCAGTCAAGCATCAAACAGAAATAAAATTAAAACACTTTTTCGAGAAAAAGTGCCAGCTGTCTAATATTCCCCTGCAAATTCTTTGCCATTTTACAATTGTGTTGAAAGACGCTGCTAACACAGAAAATTTCGAGTAGGTCCAAACTCATAGGACGTGAGGTCTCTTTCTGTTCAGGGTTAATGAAGATATTATAAAGATAACCAGTGGACTAGAAGCATCGGTGAACTGAGCACGATACGAATTAGAGAGAGACTAGACGAGAACCTTTGATAGTCACTGAGGCACAGCCCATGGATAAAAGAACATATTGTAAATGTTATCCCACTTATTATCTACTTGACGGCGTTTGAACAACGCTTTAAACTCTGAGAGATTTGTAAGGATTTTTTTTTAATTCGGTAAAGTAATGCTTTGGTGGTAAAAAAATAATATTAAGTGGGACATCATCATCGTCATCATTATCATCATTATCAACCAATAAACGTCCTCTGCTTGACATGGGACTCTTGTAGGGTTGTCGTCTACCCACCTAGTGAGGGGTCTTCCACCGCTGTGCTTTCCGATGAGAGGTCGTCATTCGTAATTTAAACGTAAAATTCGTAATTTAATTTACACTTGTACAAGTGTAAATTAAAAATTTATAACACCCCCGACGATCCAAAGTATTTGAGTTTTCCAAAACATCATTTTCAAATAAATAATTATGTATTTAGGCAACGTCCATCTTGACAGCTTGACATTTGTCTATTGACATAATATTATGAACCTAACGGTTATCTAACCTTCTTTTCTACAAGAAAACTAGAAAAGAGCTAATAACTCTTAAACGGCTGAACCAATTTTTTTAGATTATAGCTAAGAACACTCTCGATCAAGCCACCTTTCAAACAAAAAAAACTAAATTAAAATCGGTTCATTCGTTTAGGCGCTACGATGCCACAGACAGATACACAGATACACAGATACACAGACACACAGATACACAGATACACACGTCAAACTTATAACACCCCTCTTTTTGCGTCGGGGGTTAAAAATCAGTGAAGTAAAGGGGCATAAAATATGACGTCAAAATTAAAAGTGACAAATGGAAACCAAATAAACATGTGTAAATTAAAATTTATATAACACCCCGGACAAGTGAAGGTTACAGTAACTAGAAAAGAGCTGATAACTTTCAAACGGCTGAACTGATTTTCTTAGATTATAGCTAAGAACACTCTCGATCAAGTCACCTTTCAAACAAAAATAATCATTTCATTAGTTTAGGAGATACGATGCCACAGACAGATACACAGATACACACGTCAAATTTATAACACCCCTCTTTTTTGGGGTTAAAAATATAAATACTGAACACAAACTAGCTTTAATTAAAAATCTCAAAGGGGATTCTGTATTCAGGATTAAATATTCTGCACCGGCATTGTATCCAGGTTATCCAGAACAATAAGAAACCCAAGGGAAATCTAAATATTCGCAGCCGCGTTAGATATTAATAAAACACGATGAGAGGAACAACAAAAACATTTCATTCCGATGCAGTCACGTCCGCCACGAATCTACCAATGTGGTAACAAAAACTATTACAAAATCTATGATTCTATACATCATTCTTGGAAATATGGATATTATTTTTAACCCCCGACCCAAAAAGAGGGGTGTTATAAGTTTGACGTGTGTATCTGTATCTGTCTGTGGCACCGTAGCTCCTAAACTAATGAACCGATTTTAATTTGGTTTTTTTTTGTTTGAAAGGTGGCTTGATCGAGAGTGACTTTAGCTATATAATCCAAGAAAATCGGTGCAGCCGTTTGAAAGTTATCAGCTCTTTTCTAGTTACTGTAACCTACACTTGTCGGGGGTGTTATAAATTTTGAATTTGACCTGAAATAAGCTGAACCGATTTTCTTGGATTATAGCTAAGAACAGTCTCGATCAAGCCACCTTTCAAACAAAAAAAAAACCAAATTAAAATCGGTTCATTAGTTTAGGAGCTACGATGCCACAGACAGATACACAGATACACACAACTTATAACACCCCTCTTTTTGGGTCAGGGGTTAAAAATACGAAGAACTTATACGCGTTTTGAGAATGCTATGTTTGGTACCTAGCGGACTAAAATATGGTAGGTTGTAAGTCTGAATATAATTTATTACCACTTCAATTTCAATAAAACCCTGCATCCGATGCGCAATTTTTCACCGAGGAGTATAATATAAGAACTAATATACCGGAGTCGTCTAGCTATCTAACACCGTCTTATGTCAACTACGTTATGATTCCAATATGTTTCAAGTACCTACCAGTACCGACCTGTATTTCTTCCGAGACATGAGTTTTATTAAGTTTTTAACCGACTTCGAAAAAAGGAGGAGGTTCTCAATTCGTCGGTCTTTTTTTTTAATGTATGTTACCCGATTACTCTAAGACGCCTGGACCGATTTGGAAATATTTTTTTTTTGTTTTGAAAGGGTATACTTTACAGTTGGTCCCATATTTTGGTGAAGATCTGATGATTTTGGAGATGGAGAACATAACTCCTCATTGGATAGCAGTAAATTGCTCGCGATCAGTGTAATAGCTTAGTAAACAGTAGGGCTTTAACTGGGCTTAGCATATTATGGTACATTGCGGCCACTAAAAATTGTGAAATAAAAAAATTTCAAAAGAAAAATAAAACCGACTTCAAAAACCACAAACCTTTTTATATTCACATATTATTTGAAATCACATGTTAATGACTGACCTGCCTACCTACTTTTATGCACATATCAACCGTCATTGAAATTAGTAGCATATATTGTATATTAAATATGAAATTGGTTTGTGTTTTATTATCCCAAAGAGAAATTCTGTTCATGCCCAGAGCTCAAATCCCAGGCGAAGGTCCTTGTTACCAAGGATAATACAGCCACGCAATCTGGGAAAGTAATATACGTCGACCTTCATCGTTTGCTTCCATTAAATTTTATGCAACTGCAAACGAAATGGAGCAGAGAATTTGCGCATCCTTGACTCGTGATATCGAACGCAAATTGAAATGAACAAGAGCACAAGTGTAAATTAAAAATTTATAACACACACAAGTGAAGGTTACAGTAACTAGAAAATAGCTGATAACTTTCAAACGGCTGAACCGATTTTCTTGGGTTATAGCTAATAACACTCTCGATTAAGCCACCTTTCAAACAAAAACAAACTAAAATAAAATCGGTTCATTAGTTTAGGAGCTACGATGCCACAGACAGATACACAGTTACACACATACACACGTCAAACTTATAACACCCCTCTTTTTGGGTCGGGGGTTAAATATTGAAGCTTTACATAAAATGTTATTTCAAGATCATATCACAGCTAGCAACTATCATAACACAGGATTTTATTTCGCCTTGAATTGCCTTGCTGACTTGTGAATGGAATTTCGATAAAAAGTAGTTCTCTAATTTCATTAGTACCACACAAGGTTACTTTTTGTTGAATAAAATATCCCACCAAAAACATTTCATGTAAAAAGGTAGCCAAGACTCACAAGTTCATAATGTTTTCACTGTTAAAAAGTTATGAGATCTCTAGTAGAGCCAAGCCCCTAGCTGAGCTTAGATTTGTGCTGGCCATGGGACCATCCCAAGTCCAAAGTAATATAGCTCTTAAATGTTCTTGACTGTATCAAATTTATAACAATAAATAACAAATCACTCTACTTACAAGCTCTGATTCTACAAACCCTACATCTTGGTAAAAAAAGTACGACTTGGCCGTTTACAGTTCGTGGTTTTTTTATCTGAAATGACATCTAAGCCCGGAATTGCTTCTGCGAACATCACGAAGTACAATACAAATTAGTAATTGTCGAACAAACTATTCCTTAAGGCCTTAAAATATGTTATGTCATGTAATAGTTTTACGAACATTAAACGGCCAAGCCGTCCTTTTTTTACCAAGATGTAGGGTTTGTAGAATCAGAGCTTGTAAGTAGAGTGATTTGTTATTTATTGTTATAAATTTGATACAGTCAAGAACATTTAAGAGCTATATTACTTTGGACTTGGGATGGTCCCATGGCCAGCACAAATCTAAGCTCAGCTAGGGGCTTGGCTCTACTAGAGATCTCATAACTTTTTAACAGTGAAAACATTATGAACTTATGAGTCTTGGCTACCTTTTTACATGAAATGTTTTTGGTGGGATTTCATTTCTTTTTGGCAGGTGCCCTAGATTTTTTTGGATCTATTTTTTGTAGGTACATCATTTTCATGGCCCACTCTCTATCGTTACCTCTTTTTTAAAAGCTTTTATTCAACTTGCAATGTACTCGTATGTAAATATGTTTGTTCGGGTGGAATCTTGCAACTCAATTTTGAAGCAGATATACCAAATTTCAGTCTTTTAGGACTTCAGGAAACACAGATACTTGGTACGTTTGATAAATCTGCCAAGGACATCTTATCCTGAAAATATCAGCATTCTAGCGACAGAATTTACAGATTTGCTTTTCTCATAAGAGGCGTAGAGGGGGGAAATTTCCAAAGTCTTAATTTTCCTGTAGTTTGTATGCAATTTATAGTCTACATACCAAATTTCAGTCTTCTAGGACTTCGGGAAGTGCCCTAGAATTACAGACTAGAAGTTTGACTGTCAATAAATCTGAAACTATAAAAGCTAGACAATTGATACTATCAGTGCGTTTAATAAGTCTGCCAAGGACATCTTATCCTGAAAATATCAGCATTCTAGCGATAGAATTTACAGATTTGCTTTTCTCATAAGAGGCGTAGAGGGGGGGAATTTCCAAAGTCTTAATTTTCCTGTAGTTTGTATGCAATTTCTAGTCTACATACCAAATTTCAGTCTTCTAGGACTTCGGGAAGTGCCCTAGAATTACAGACTAGAAGTTTGACTGTCAATAAATCTGAAACTATAAAAGCTAGACAATTGATACTCAGTGCGTTTAATAAATCTGCCAAGGACATGTTATCCTGAAAATATCAGCATTCTAGCGACAGAATTTACAGATTTGCTTTTCTCATAAGAGGCGTAGAGGGGGGGAATTTCCAAAGTCTTAATTTTCCTGTAGTTTGTATGCAATTTCTAGTCTACATACCAAATTTCAGTCTTCTAGGACTTCGGGAAGTACCTTAGAGGTTTTGAGTAGAGGTTTTGATGATCATCAGTGAGGGACGAAATCGGCGTATTTTAGGTATCAATAAATCTGTAACCATAAAAGCTAGATATTTGATATTTGGTATATTTGGTAAATTTGCTGAGGACACCTTATACTGAAAATTTCAGCTTTCTAGCGTCATCCAGACCGAAGTTATGATGGGTCGAAAATACGGCGAAACACTTCGAGAAAAAGGTACGTAGCGCCCCGGCCGCCGTTTGGCTCGTCTTGGCGGGGGCACTGCCGTGCCCCCTGATTACTGCATTGACATTTGACGGATGTTATCGACACAAAACATTTTCTCATTCATTAGGAACCATATGTAGTAAGGACGAAATGTTATCAACGATTGTGTCAATGCTACGAATCAGTCATTCATTATTCGGAACGTTTTTAACCCCCGACCCAAAAAGATGGGTGTTATAAGTTTGATTTGCGTATCTGTTTATCTGTCTGTGGCATCGTAGCTCCTAAACTAATGAACCGATTTTAATTTAGTTTTTTTGTTTGAAAGGTGGCTTGATCGAGAGTGTTCTTAGCTATAATCCAAGAAAATCGGTTCAGCCGTTTGAAAGTTATCAGCTCTTTTCTAGTTCTTACTGTAACCTTCACTTGTCGGGGGTTTTATAAATTTTTAATTTACACTTGTTATGGAATTTTTCAAGTGGCATGTAAGGAACACCAACTATATCTTATTAGCTGATGCCCGCGACTTCGTTCGCGTGGATATATGTAGGTTTTTTAAAATCCTGTGGGAACTCATTGATTTTCCGGAATAAAAAGTAACCTACTCGTATGTGTTAATCCAGGGTATAATCTATCTCCATTCCAAACAGCCAAATACGTCCAGTAGTTTTTGCGTGAAAGAGAAACAAACACACACACATACACGGGTATACACAAACACACATACACAGAAACTTTCGCCTTTATAGTATTAGTGTGATAAGTCCAACTCCGGGAGGATTAGGTTTTGAAATATGATCTTATCTAAGCGATCCTGGAAGAATAGACGAAGGCAGCCGGATTTTTCTGGATTACAGTCAAGCTAATATCATAATCGTAATAATATATTTTGTTATAAACCAACAGTGGTGTTCTATGACATAAAGAAGAAGTACCTAGGTTAAGAACAGGGTTTGTTGCAGTGAGAGAACTAATTACGCCTCAGCCAGGGCTAGTCACTTTTCTAACTGCAGCAAACCTGTACAGTGGTACCTAGTGTAAAACGATAAAGCATTATTCCCGTACGATGAAACTTTGAATCCGATTAGTCGCCGTCTATATGCTGATAGGATGGCCTTGACAGTTCCTGCTAACACACCTCCCAACTTCGTAGGCAATGAATTATGACCAACATTATTTCATTAGTAACTGAAGTTAGTACAGGAGCTGTTAAGGTAATACTATTAGCATTTGGAAGATTTTCATCCAGGTTAGTCTATCCTTACTTATCTTTATGAAGATTCCATGAAAGTGCAATCTAGGTTAATCCTATCTTTGATAACGAAAAAGCTTACGACGGGACCGTACTGGCATCAAACAGTGCCATAATCCGCCAATGGAATAGGGATAGAGTATTAGAAGGGATTAAATAAAAAAAAATCTAATCCTAACCTTGTTTTAGCAGTATTTCAGCCCGCGCTTCATATCTTTGGAAAGTAACCAAGGTAAAATAAGCAAGGTACAAGTCATTTATTTTAAATACAGAATTCAGAATGGACATAGAAGTGGTCCAGCGCGTGGAAGCCGTTCTGCACTGCCTTTAGCGACACGTCTATCCAAGGGTTTGGGCTAGGAGTTGGTGAGTATAACTCGGTCATTCTAAGTTTGCACCTCGCTGGAATGCGGCACCACTCCCACTCACCCGCTCACCTCCCCGCGGTCGTCTTGTCGCGCCAGTACGGTTCGCATACCATACCTAAACGTCAGTGTGACGTAAACGACACGAAGTGCAAACTTAGCTTGACCGAGTAGTAAGTCACTGAGTCAGGACTTTTTTTTTTTACTAACCTTACACCTTATGAGTGGCGATACACGCGCGCTGTTCCGGTATTCAGACAGAAAACACCTACCTACCTATAGCGCCACGACACCCTCAGAGATAAACAATAGTCTGCCCACTGCCACTTTAACTTGCTCATGATTTCAATTTGACCATTCCATTTGGTTGAGCATTTCTATTGTACTATTTTCAATTCTGTGATATTTGCGATAAGCCGTTAGGAGATTTTATTGCAGCCAGTAAAGCCGGCGTTCATTAAAGCGAACCGGAGAAGTAATCAGGATTCATTAGATGCTGAGATACAGTAGGTAGGCAGGCAGAGTGATGGCCCCTGTGAAATGCTTAATGGAGAAAAGTTTGTACTTAGTTATTTGTTAATAACAGATGCCCGTCACTTTGTTAGCGAGAATTTTTAGGGTTCCGTATTCGAAATATCCCAACAGGACCCTATTACTAAACGTCCACAGTCCGCCCGTACGTCCGTCTTTCCATCCGTACGTCTGTCTGTCACTGGATTGCACTTATCTCGTGAACCGTAATAGGTAGAGAAATGAAATTTTCGCAGAATGTGCGGACCCTTCCTGCGCGGAGTCCGACTCACACTTAACCGATTTTTTAATCCCATAGAATTTGCCCCTTGTTTCCAAAGTAAAATATTCTATGTCCATTTTCAGGGTGCAAATACTAAATAATCTCTGTGCAATAAGCTGTTCAAACAAAAATCGTTCCATGAAGCTGTCTAAATTAGTATAACACTGGACATCAAGTTAAAAACCCGGCCAAGTTATGATATGGACCATGGCTGACATGCAGTTTTACAAAGAAATAAATTGCGTGAAAATTTTATATCGCCAACCCTAACATTCAGGAGTAAGAATAAGAAAGCCTTTTCATACAACTGAACACAGTACAAGTGTAAATTAAAAATTTATAACACCCTAGACAAGTGAAGGTTACAGTAACTAGAAAAGAGCTGATAACTTTCAAAAGGCTGAACTGATTTTCTTAGATGATAGCTAAGAACACTCTCGATCAAGCCACCTTTCAAACAAAAAAAAACTAAATTAAAATCGGTTCATTAGTTTAGGAGCTACGATGCCACAGACAGATGCACAGATACACACGTCAAACTTATAACACCCCTCTTTTTGGGTCGGGGGTTAAAAATATCAGAAACCAGCACAATAATACACTGAACAATACCTTGTTACACAATAACTTAAGGTGACTACCTACTTCAAGCCATATAGGGTTACTACAATATCATCCTTGTCCTATATACTAGCTCTCGCTTCAAAGACTCGATATTTTACTCCACCTTTATACCGGTTAAATAATTTATACCACCTACGGAGTGCTATGCTAGAGTTCTGCAAGTACATGACTTCTTGCTTAGTACCTGCATGTGTCGACTTCGAGGGCGATTGTCTTTGGCCAATTGGGATCGGGATCGCGGATAGCTTTTTACAGGTGGTTAGTTAGATGGTGGTTCGCGAAAGCCCGTGAACTTTGCGTGAATAGTGGTGTGCACAGGGTTCGAAGCTAGATGAGTACCTATTTACTGGCTTAAATTATAATTTAAAAAAAACCGGACAAGTGCGAGTCAGACTCGCGCACCGAGGGTTCTGTACTCGGGTATTTATTCCTAGATTTTTCCACAATAAATCAAAAACTTTTGTGCATAAAAATAAATAAAAATCTGATTTAGAATGTACAGGTAAATCCCTTTTATATAATACCCCACTTGGTATAGTTATCTTACTTTCAAAATCGAAACACATTTTTTTCTGTGAAACCACAAATTCACGGTTTTCAGATTTATTCCTTTACTTGTGCTATAAGAGCTATCTACCTACCAAATTTCATGATTCCAGGTCAACGGAAAGTATCCTATAGGTTTTCTTGACAGACACGACGGACGGACGGACGGACGGACAGACAGACAGACAGACAGACAACCAAGTGATCCTATGAGGGTTCCATTTTTCCTTTTGAGGTACGGAACCCTAAAAATCGGTCAAATGCGAGTCAGACTCGCACGCGGAGGGTACCGTATCACACTAATATTATAAAGGCGAAAGTTTGTATGTGTGTGTGTATGTTTGTTACTCCTTCACGCAAAAACTACTGAACGGATTTGGCTGAAATTTGGAATATAGGTAGATATTATCCTGGATTAGCACATAGGCTACTTTTTATCCCGGAAAATCAAAGAGTTCCCACGGGATTTTGGAAAACTTAAATCCACACGGACGAAGTCGCGGGCATAAGCTAGTAATTTTATAATTAAAACTTAGAAGTATACACATAATTTTCTTTAGCGATTGGGATTGCATTCACAATCCCACCGTCATATCTTAAAAGTGTATTTTAAATAATAAAAGCCTTGGACGTGAGCGATAGAGCACGCTGCGGTACTCAAGGATACATTTACTAATGCATGTAATATGTATGTCTCGGATGTTATTATCCGTTGTTTACATTGAGGCCTTTCAGTATACCTATTATTATTATTTAACTAAATTTTAAACTGCACTGTGAGTGAAGTTGCAGCTAAGTTCGGTTTAATAAAAACTGCCATATCCCTTCCAGCCGGGCGATTCAGAACACTCGATTCTGTAAGTTACCGTTCGATAAGACGTACTTTCCATTGAAAAATACACCTTATCGAACGACAACTTACCGAATCGAGTGTTCTGAATCGCCCGGCAGGTTAGCCTGCTTTCATCTTAGACTTCATCATCACTTACCACAAGGTGATATTGCAGTCAAGGGCTAACTTGTATCTGAATAAGTGGAAACACTGCAAGTTGATTAGAATGGCGACTTACCGTCTGCGTCGACCGGCGTTGGGACTGGCGCGCGCTTCGGCGTGCTCGCCACACGCGGAAAGACCTGCGCGCGGCGACATGGTGGCGTGCATTCTGGTGCTTTGGCACGCTGAAAGAGAAAACATACTAAATTAGATTAATAGTGAGACGCGTGGCTCAGTTTCGTCAAATGTGGTCAAATACCAAAATTTCAGATTTGTAACTCATTTCATTTACGAGCTTGAGAGTAGAGACCCGTGACACGCGGACGGACGAAAGGACAGACAGACAGACGGACAAACAGAGAGACATTTTTCGTCTTAAGGTACGGAACCTTAAAAAAATTACAAACTTTTAACCCATTTCGGGGATTTTCAAAAAATTTTTTTTATCCTAACATAAATTTATATACTTAAGGAACTTCTGTGCACATGCTTTTTGGTTAACTTTGCCTGTCAGCATCAATATTAGAATTTTAGTATGCAGGTACCAAAGTTGATGCAATTCTTCGTAGGTACAGTCTAGGTAGGTAGGTACCTTAATTGTACACTGATTAAGTGAATTCTTTCAATTGAACCTTAAATAAACTAGCAACTTGGTTATAATCTAAACGCGTACAATTTATTTTAAAAAGAATTTTCTAATCGTTACTAAAACTTACCGTTTTACTTTCCTTGAAGTAAATTCGCATTTTGCTCACTCAATATTATGGACTCATGAAATTTATGATTGACATAAAATTCAAGAGTTCCCTATATTTGTAGAACTTCTCAGTAAAATGAACAAACCAAAAATTATTAAGATTAAAAGAGCAAAGTAATTAAAACTGTACAACTAGTAAAAACAACAAGTAACAAAAAGTAAACAATCCTTGCATCTGAAACGAAATCGCAACCAACGAAACAAACTGATTGAGGACCACATACCATGAATAAACATTCACTAAAGATCATTAAAATTTAGTACATAACAATGTACTGTTTCAAAGTGTTAACTTATTACTTAGTTATTATTTTGCAACCGAGAACAGTAAAGAAAAGGAACAAGTATCTAGCCTAGGTATATCTGCGAAGGACATAACGTAATTTAATAACTACACAGTTACGAAACCGCTTACAAAATCCCGAAATGTAATTCGAGACAAAGATCATATTATTTCCAAAAGCAAGTAGGTACCTAGTTACGCTGTACGACTAGTTATTGCGAAATCTAAAGCTAGGTCTAAAGACAGAGTAGACAGCAGCGTCCTTGCCGGCTAGAATGTTGATCTAGAATCTAGATAACTTCGAATGCCTCCCACTTGGTCCTAACCTGTCATAGTAAAGTATGAAATTGATATCTGCCCGATCCGGGAATAGAGAACCGGATATTTGCTAGATGCTATTACCGGTACTGAATTATGCATGTGAATATTCGTATGGTGCACAATTTACTAAACAGCAGAGTATAACACTATAAGGGAACCTTTATAATTAATTAGAGACGAGGCTTCGTCTGTGTTGGTGTTAGCTGGCGGGTGTGCTCTGCCTTTTTGCAGTGTTTTTTTTTTTTTTTAAACTGACTGGAAAGCGCGCTAAAGGGGTGCCGTGCGTATGTCGGCGAGTGCCGGCACAGACGGGGTCCATACTTGTATAGTTTAACTAACTTGTTACAAATAACTACAAACTTGACATTGGTTAATCTTTGTAAAGCCAGACGAAAGAGAAAAGAAAATTAGAGACGAAATAAACTAACTCATGCTGACTGAAGAATAAAAGTTTTCAAGACGTGACCATGATAAAAATACCTATCAAATACTACAGTTGATAGTGAACAATAGTATCTGCGTGGGATGTAGATATTCTAAAAATTTTATCATAACATAGCCTTATGTTTTACAAATTGGCTTTATCTACTAAATACAAGTTTAAACATTTCCCTAATTATCTATTAACTCGCGTGTTTTGTTAAAATATAAACGAAATCCTTAAAAAACCGGTCAAGTGCGAGTCGGAGTCGCGCAAGAAGGGTTCTATACGAGTACCATTGTACAAGATAACACATTTATGTAGAACTCTGCAAGTTAATGACGGTCTGCGCCATCCATACGTGTTTCAGTAATTTTTTCTTTTGTGAACACAGTTTAATTTTTTTTGTGATGTACTTAACCACAAATTGACGGTTTTCGGATTTTTTCCTTTTTTGTGCTTTAAGACCTACCTACCTGCCAAATTTCATGATTCTAGGTCAACGGGAAGTACCATATAGGTTTTCTTGACAGACACGACAGACGGACAGACAGACAACAAAATGATCCTATAAGGGTTCTTTTTTCTTTTTGAGTTACGGAATCCTAAAAAACGACATAAACAAGTGATATTCCGTCACTAATTGTAATTACGATACCAGGGCTGCATGCGCTACAAGCTGCCCATATAAAGTCCGACTGTACGAACGAGGTTAACCCCCATTACGCTTCCGACCAACTAACGACCCAGAAAGCGATTAATTGATACCAATTCATACAGCTATAGAACACCAATGGTATGAGATCACAAGTAAATGTGACACTATGTGCCGAAATTTTCACTATTCACTATTAAAAAGGACAAATCTGCTCAACAAAAACGACCAAAAAATGACCAAGTCCAGTCGATATTGGAAAATAGATACAGGCAACGTATGTACAGATGTATATATATTGACTGCCATTTCTTCATCTGTGTTACACACTTTTAAAAAGGCTGCAATCAGACAAGATGGCAAGTGATGATGCAGCTTAAAATGGATCGCATTTGCCTAGAAGATGCCTATTCACTCTTGATTTGAAGGTATTGAAGATATTTGAAAACTTGGGTACCTCAAGGGTAAAGTATCAACATTTACTGTAGTTAAATCTTAAGGAAATAATGGAAATGGTATGCTCAAATATACTCCCTTTAATGTAAAGGAAATAGCCTAATCATAACTACTCAATAAAAATTATCATGAAGTGTCAGCACAACAAACAAGACATGTTGAACACAGAAATGTACAAACTGACAACGGAAGCGATATTGTGCATGTAACTAACATTGTTTTCACTAATTAAAATAAGTGTTGCAGTATTTTTACACTAGACACTCTATTTGAATTTGTACTATTATCGCATGCAACCCGTAGTTTACTGAACGTAGATGTTTTTGAAAATTAGACTTGTGAATAAAAACCAACAAGTGTAAATTAAAAATTTATAACACCCCCGACGATCCAAAGTATTTGAGTTTTCCAAAACATCATTTTCAAATAAATAATTACGTATTTAGGCAACGTCCATCTTGACAGCTTGACATTTGTCAATTGACATAATATTAAGAACCTAACGGTTATCTAACCTTCTTTTCTACAAGAAAACTAGAAAAGAGCTGATAACTCTTAAACGGCTGAACCAATTTTTTTGGATTATAGCTAAGAACACTCTCGATCAAGCCACCTTTCAAACAAAAAAAAACTAAATTAAAATCGGTTCATTAGTTTAGGAGCTACGATGCCACAGACAGATGCACAGATACACACGTCAAACTTATAACACCCCTCTTTTTGGGTCGGGGGTTAAAAATATCAAAATAGTCGCTCTACAATATTTTATGACATCACTACTTCCGTAGTTTAATCGCGATGAAAAGTTTTGCTCGAGAGCAGGAAAAATAATACCTATTTAGAGATAAGGACTGGTTTTTTATGAAAAGCCAATCAAATCTTTACCTCATCTACCTATGTTCTCTCATAGTGGTTATCTAGATTAATTATACTATTCAATTATTCTTTAGTAATTCAAACTTGCATAGCGGTAGTAAAGAACCAAATGCTAATCCAACAACTTTCTCCATAATTGTCTGAACATCTACAGACGATGAATTTAACATGTAACTTATGCAGAATATGCAAATCAAAAACACTTAACCAAACAATCATGACGATTAAATTATTACACATAAACAATCATCACATAATAAAACAATATGTTTCGTTATTTAGTACTAGCAACCCGTCCGGGCTTCACAGCAATGTAGATATGTGGTTAGTTTGCTATATTATTTGAAACAAAATATAAGAAGGCCTTTCGATGAAAGCTCTGAGTTAGCTTGATTTTTTCCTACATCTTGAACAATTATTATTATCGTATTTCAACTTTACATAAAACAATATTAAATTACACGTATATAAACTTTCCTCTTGAATCATTTTATCTATTGTGAAAACCGCATTAAAATCCTTTGATAAAAGGTCTTAAGATACAGAGGGTCATAGGGCGGGAAGTAACTTTGTTTTATACTATGTAGAAATGCGTTAGTTAACACAAACACGAAAGATACTGAACCAACAATAACAAAACTTGATTAAGTGATAATAATTACTAATGACAGAGATACGGATTATTTATGATTAGGTAATAGAGTATATCTCTACATATACAACAAGTGTAAATTAAAAATTTATTACACCCCCGACAAGTGAAGGCATCTTGACAGCTTGACATAAATTTGTCAATTGACATAATTTAAGAACCTAACGGTTATCTAACCTTCTTTTCTACAAGAAAACTAGAAAAGAGCTGATAACTCTTAAACGGCTGAACCAATTTTTTTGGATTATAGCTAAGAACACTCTCGATCGAGCCACCTTTCAAACAAAAAAAAGTAAATTAAAATCGGTTCATTCGCTTAGGCGCTACGATGCCACAGACAGATACACAGATACACAGATACACAGATACACAGATACACAGACACACAGATACACAGATTCACACGTCAAACTTATAACACCCCTCTTTTTGGGTCGGGGGTTAAAAATAACACATGAACGAAACAGATGAGTTAATTCATAAGTCATCACACAAACACGAGTCAAACAAGAGTTATCTAAGATTCAAGATGCTGAATGAGCAGCTATAGTAAAAAGTGTATAAAAAGCGATAATAATGATGAACAACCAAATTAACAGCGATTAATTTGTAGCACAAAACTGTACATGCGCGTCGCGGGCGCGTCGTGTTCGCAACTGCCTGTGCGCGGGCGCCGATGTCTTTCACTTAAGTTTCGATCATAAAGGTGTGTGTCTATCGAATTAACTATGACTTGATATACTCGTAATAATTATAATACTAGGTTCAATGTAATTTTCAATTAGTCGGCAGCCATCTGTGTTTATTTGCGGTAACAAGGTATCTAGGTACCTATACTGTTTTTAACCCCCGACCCAAAAAGAGGGGTGTTATAAGTTTTACGTGTGTATCTATGTATCTGTATGTGGCATCGTAGCTCCTAAACGAATGAGCCGATTTTGATTTAGTTTTTTTGTTTGTTTGAAAGGTGGCTTGATCGAGAGTGTTCTTAGCTATAATCGAAGAAAATCGGTTCAGCCGTTTGAAAGTTATCAGCTCTTTCCTAGTTTTCTTTTAGAGGTTTTTGTGTCGGGGATTTTTTAAATTTTGAGTTATGTAAAGCGTGAAATTAATAAGATAAAAAAAAAGAAATAGGTAAGTACCCAATTACTTTTGTAGCACAAATCCATACCTACTAATATTATAAATGCGAAAGTGTGTCTGTCTGTCTGCTAGCTTTTCTCGTCGCAACGGATTGACTAATTTTGATGAGGTACAGAGTTAGCTTACATCTTGGGGACGGACATGGGCTACTTATTATCCCGGAAAATCAGAGTTCCCTTTAATTTAAATTCTATAGGTAGATGTTTACTTAAAATATTATAAACTTCATAATGCAGTGTACTACCTACTTTAGATTAACAGATCATTATTTACGCAAAGATCTCAATCACGACGTGTCCAAGATAAGTATTAATGGTGATAAATGAGAGAATAATAAAATTAATATACTTGATCATCATCCATATCTTTATACTAATAACAAAAGTGCAACTGAATTTTATACTCTGTGCCATTTAACCTTTGTTGCCTTTTGGAGCAGGACATATTTTAAATTTTGAATAAAATACCATACCATCGAAAGAATATGGAAGCTTTGGAAATGTATTGGCGGGCAGTTGCTAGTAAAGTAATATTTTGAAATGGGTAAGGGAGCCAACGAAATCGTGGATAACGTTAGTATTTGAACTGTATCAAACATAGTGCGCGTAAAACACCTAGTCCAATCTGAAGTTGCAACACGGAGATTTGCGAAGGTCATAGACTAAGAAATTCGCAGGAGAACAAAAGTGATCGACATAGCTCAAAGGATTAGCAAGCTGAAGTGGCAGTGGGCAGGCCATGTCTGTCGCAGAACCGACGGCCGTTGGGGCAGACGTGTTCTGGAGTGGAGACCGCGTACCGGTAAGCGCAGTGTGGGACGACCTCCAGCCCGCTGGACCGATGACCTGAAAAAGGCGGCGGGGAGCGGGTGGATGAGGAAGGCGGAGGACCGTGTTTGGTGGCGCGCTCTTGGAAAAGCCTATGTCCAGCAGTGGATGCTTACAGGCTGATGGATTGGATTGGATAGACTAAGAATCAAATAAACTAGCCCAGCAGAGATCTGATTTTGTAAACGCACCGTCATTCGCCTCATTGGACTACTTGTTTTGCACGCACTATACCAACCCAGTAAAATAAAGAGCACTGAAACTCTCGGTTGTAAAAGTACCAGTGCTAACCTCGTAATTTCAAGCATGAGCGGTATATTCACAGAACACAGGCATTAATTATACCGTTGACGAGCGAAGCAAGACGTGACATGCAAGGAGAAGTGAAAAACATTACTTCTTTCATATGCACACAAATGCTCATAAAATGTTTTAATGAGATTATGGAATTTGCTGCGATCCTGTATTCGTATTAAGTTTCTAATTAGCAAGTGAGTAGTTACTTAATGTTACCTAATACTCTAATAGTTTATTAGAAAAAATCGTTACCATTTTCTGCAGAATGTTTTTAAAGATGTCTTACTTTAGCAGCTAGAACAAGACGTAAAGACTTTCAGAAGACATGTTTATTTTTTAGACTAGTGCTTGGCTACAATCAGACCTGGCAAGTGATGATGCAGCCTAAGATGAAGCGCGTTTGCCTAGACGATGCCTATTCATTCACTCCTTTGCTGGATATGAAAACGACTAAGTACATAAATTATGTTAATCAAGATATTAAACTGATTGATTTTGGTTATAGTCCGATAAGTGGATCAAGCACAAAGAAAAAGAGAGTAATTATACAAATCTCATAACCCTTTTGATTTTAGTCAGCCCAGAAAAAGCCTTTTTTATCACGCGCCCAAGAATTATTATCCCATATGAAGTCTACAAGCGACATCTAACAAGTCGCAGGAAGCCGCTGGATCTAGGCGGCGCAAATTCGTCGCGTCTAGAAGCCTTATTAATTAACTTATCCTGTATTTGCCCTTAAAAATTGTATGGTAATTAAAAAGTAATGTTGTATAAACTACTTGTGAGGTAAAAAAAAAGTCTGATGCGTTTCTTTGAAAACATTGTTTATTACAAAATTTAAAACGAGGTCAAATTCGATATGATCGTACCCAAATACGAAGACATTGCGAGTACGGACGAGGTCGCCCGCATGTCAACGCGTCTCCTTACATACAATACAATACAATTAATACAGTGGGTGCTACCAAAATTGGTTAAGACTGCTTGACCAACCATACAAGATATTAATACTCAGTGTCCTAGTACTTTGCTCATCTCGACATCGTTGATGGAACATCGAAATACTATAAAATCAGAATAAAATAGACCTAAACTTTTAAAGTCGTTTATTTAGTAGGTACTGCCCATTTTTTTATTTCACAGTTTCTGCTTAGGGCGCTCTGGCTGTAGACCATAGACGAACTCGAACTTTAGTTACAAGGAATTTTAGTTTCATTTCACTCTGGCGTCATAGTGTTTCGATACGCGAAATTTACTACCGTTGTCGAGATGTTAAAACTTGTACTAAGCTTTTTAATCAATACAGATAAAGGCAAAATATTTAACAAAAAATACTGTTTAATATTTAAAGCAATTTTGAAAGCGGTAGCAAGGAGTGTTATGAAAGTTTTCAGACTGGTCTTACGAAACTTTTGCTAAAGGTTAAAGTTCACCTTGGAGTTGTCAGTTAATGAGTATTGGTGGGTATAAGGAAACACTGCATGTAACTACTCGTAGGTAAGCTTTTTAGATGGTGTCAAAGATAATGTGGAACCAACTTGGGTCGTTAACAATTAATTGTGTGTTAAGTAACTTGCCCAATGAGGTAACATCTAACTAAGAATTTTACAATTCAATTTAATGCAAGTAGTTTAGGAAATATACGTACCTGTATCCCAAAAACTAAGCAGTAAAAACAAACTTTAAAGTAATGAGTCTTAACAGACACAGATAACGAAGTTATCTTATAATGGCTCAGGAGATATGGAACCCTAAAAACTAGGTAGCGATATTTTTTTATTTCGTAGATTATAATAGAATAGATTTTTATTCACATAAACTTTTACAAGTGCTTTTGAATCGTCAAAATAATTTACCATTTGCCGGAATGCCGTTCCTACCGAGTAGAACCAGCAAAAAACTCGGCGGTTGCTCTTTTCAACTGTTCAATTTACAATAATATGCCATACTATACAAGCAATTGCAGCCCCGCGCATTGCTGGAGCGAGTCAAATCTATGTTTTTTTATCCTTTACATAATCGTTGATTGTATAATATGCTTTTTTCAGGAGCATACTTTTAATAGATTTTTTAAACTATTGTAAAGACAAGTCTAAAATTGACTGTATTAAACTAGTCACTAATCAAAAACCGCGAATCCGTTCCGTACCTTATCCCTATAACACAGTGAAGTATGCACTAATTCGTGGTCAAGCCAAACCACCGAAATGTAAAGTTAGCTTTCGATGGTTGAGAATTCCACTCCTTCGTCATCGTTCCTTGCAATATAATATTATTTAATCCATATCCATACTAATATTATAAATGCGAAAGTGTGTCTGTCTGTCTGTCTGTCTGCTACGCTTTCACGGCTCAACCGCTGAACCAATTTTAATGAAATTTTGTACAGACTTAGGATACATTCCGGGGAAGGACATAGGCTACTTTTTATCCCGAAAAAACAAACAGTTCCCGCGGGATTCCTAAAAACTCATCCGCTTGATCGATTCGTATGAAATTTGGTACCGAGGTAGCTTGCGTCCCTGTAATTGACATAGACAACTTTTCATCCCGGAAAATCAAAGAGTTCCCACGGGATCTTTAAAGACCTAAATCCACGCGGACAAACGAATACGAAGTCGCGGGCATCCTCTAGTATAATTTATTTAAGTAAGAACTGTTGTGAAGCATTTGTTTTACACATCCATGTGTTGTTAGGTTGTCATGTTTATGATTACTTCAGCCACAAATTGTATTATAATAAACATTGCAATTACATAATTGGTTAACAAACTACGCATGCCACAAGCTACATCTATATCAAGCGAACCTTGACGCAACCATTTGAGGCTATTAAATTGAGCTTTTGTAATTTACATACAATTTCATGATACGGCCATATTTGCTTCGAACACTTGACCTGATTGCATGCCAAGAGCTCGACTACTGGATGACAATCCCACTGACCTAACAAATGGAATAAGTACTTGACTGAATTCATAATTAACTATACGACAAAATTGGCATGTAAAATACATTTAGTCCTTTTTATGCTTAAAAGCACCATTCGAAGGCATTTGGGTTAATTCCAATCAACCGCAACATAGTAAATTTCTTCATAGCATCGCTTCAGCCGCACTTATTTAACTTGTATTTAAAGCTAACCCAGCTTCACAGCTTTGCTACAGCTTTTAATAAATCTACTAACCCATAAAATACTACCATATTCGCTTCGATCTATTGACACTGTTGCATAATGCTAAGATTTGGTTTTAGGACTGACACATCCTCCTAAAGTTAGCTAACCTAACACATGCATAACTGAACTACTAATATATTTATGTAGTACTCATATGAGCTTCAGTGACGCAAACATGGACGTGTAACCTTCGTGTAACTAAATAAATGTAAATAAATGAATTTTAAGTATGGAGGTTAGTTTTGGTTAGTAATAATTTTTAACCCCCGACCCAAAAAGAGGGGTGTTATAAGTTTGACGTGTGTATTTGTGTATCTGTCTGTGGCATCGTAGCTCCTAAACTAATGAACCGTTTTAATTTAGTTTTTTTTATTTGGAAGGTGGCTTGATCGAGAGTGTTCTTAGCTATAATCCAAGAAAATCGGTTCAGCCGTTTGAAAGTTATCAGCTCTTTTCTAGTTCCTGTACCCTTCACTTGTCGGGGGTGTTATAAATTTTTAATTTACACTTGTAAATAAAAGGGTTTGTTGTGATTCGACGCAGATACTAGAGACAGTATACAACAGGGATGTTACGAAAGTGGTTACATCGGATCCGAATTCAGAAGTTGAGTTTTTAACTTGGTTGGTCGGAACCGGAACCAAAATCGGATTCGAAGGTGCAAAATAAAAGTTCCCGAACTTTCGGAATCAGAAACGAACCTCCGTAACATCTCTAGTATACAGGCACAACATAAATAGTCATGAAGAATGCACAGAAGAAAAATTTACTTAGGTATAAACTTTAAGTAGGAAATAATTATTGTTTACATAAATAACTACAGGATACAAATGTTTTAGAGACACCTTGAATATAATAGCCACATGAATTTTCCTAAGAAATAAACACGCAAATAAATAGCCATAGATTATATCGTTAACTAGCAATATGAAGAGGTGAAGGCTGCATGTGAACACCTAATATGGTAAAGAGTAATAACTCACGTAGAATCAAGTTTAACCACATACATTTATTCCAAAGTAGGGTAAAATTGGGAGTTGTAGCTCACGTCTCTAGATAAAGCGCGGCGCGTCTAGCGGTGTAGCTGCACCGCGCCGCGCATCGTATAGACGTGAGCTACAACTTCCAATTTCACGATCGATGTTAAATATAATCAGTAACAAGAGAATGATCAGGTTGTCACAAACTCCTCGAAGATGATTCAATGGTGATATTATTCTTGGATAGCCTACATCGCTATTGACATCTCATTTTAGAATTATTTGGATTTATATAAGTAATCGTTTATTTTAAATCGTTCAACAAATTACTTTTAATGTGTCAATTTCAGATAAATCCTAATGACTCAGCTTTATAAGGTTATTTATGAAAATCAGACGGTTTTAGTTACACATTAATCAGCTGATGGTATCAAGTCAACATACTTATTATTTATTCTTAATACGCGTGCGGAAACTTTAAGACCTTGATAATAAATGTTGGATTTCTTTGAGATCGTTGATATCAGAATACCATCGTATTCCTTATAGTTTAATATATGTACATGATGCAGCCCACACAAATTCCATTTTACAATAACAACGTCAACTAAATCATTAACTTTTAATATCATTTTTATTTGTTTATAATTATGATGATTACTTTGAGTTTTTGAAAAGGAATGACTTTCTTAGACCATGTACATGAATAAACTAAAGTCGTATTAATCAACAACTAATAAAAATATTGACTATACTTTGCTAGTCATACTTATATTACTAATCAACCCTTAACAAAAGGAAAGTAAATAAAAACTACTAGATATATATTTTTTTAGAAAATTTTATTATCGAGACACCATTTTCTTAAAACAAGCACGTTTTTTAATGCACATATTGAAGGATGGTATAAACAACTAAACACATCACTATTCGTTTCGTATTGTTCATACAAACTTAATAAGCTAGGGCAAGATTTATCTTCCAAATTATAAACACTATCGCAACCAAACATTTTCGATATCCACTGCACTTTTTCTACACCTTTAGCATAAACACGTTTATTATTTAAATAATTATTCATGTTTACATAATCTTTGTAGTTTAAGTATGAAATAAAACCTTCTTTCCAATGTATTCCTCTGTTTTTTTCTATCCAACAAACTTGTTTTCTTTCCGTTTTTGTTAAATTATAAAATGGGTATGGTGGCCTGATTAAATAAGTCTGGATATGGTTATTACACAATATAGCTATTTCTTTTACTATAAACTCATTGGAATCCGTCTTGAATCCTTGTACATCAATGATGACACTCATGACAACTTGCGAACAATATTACTTAAGGGTTTATATTCAAAGAGGCGATCGTTTATTATAAGACAATATGCTGATGTTTTATCCGGGATATCTTGCGAACTTTCAATTTCCAAACGTACGTCTACAGGTCCTGTCTTTAAATTCTCGTTTTGTCTTGAACAGTCAATTACAAACAGTGGTGCCTTTTCTTTAAATGTGATCAGATCAAACAACGGGTCAACAGGAAGATTATAATAAGACTGACGAAATTGAGTGTACATTTCGTATAATATACTGTATTTATTTTCATCAAATTTCAAATTAAGTGAATCGTATGGGTAATACTGTGAATTTAAAAACAGTGTTACATTCGTTAATTTGCAATGATCAAATATAGAACTATCATTAGTCTTACTGTTTTTCCTATTAGTTTGTAGACCAAAAATAACATATCGAGGCTTTTCAAGTTGAGAAGTAGTTTTAATTGACCACGAATGTTTTGTAGTTTTAGGAAGTAAAGGATATTCATATAAATCCCAATTTCTGAATGCTATTTGAATAGGTTTGTCTTTTTCTAAATACTTAAGTAGTGAGAGTCTTTCACGATCCGAAACTTTTATATGCGGCACACGCCACTGAATTGTTCGTACTTCTATATCTATATTATCATCCTTGTGAATTGTTACACTATTTAAATTACTATTACTTCTATTCAGAATAAGTTCATGTTTACAGTTTATAATAATTTTATTATAATCCTCGGCAAATCCCATTATTTTATTCAATGGTATAACAGCATTAAAATATCCCTCTGTCATTTTAAAACCATCCATTTGCCAACCCCACAATGCTGCGACTTTGCTATCCCCCTCATTCATCGATATGTATGATTTTAATGTTGTGGTTATTCCAGGGTTTCTTACGCGATCTATTTCAATACCGTTCATTTCATACCTTATGTCTTGAAATAGAAACATAACAGGGTTATTAGTAAAATTTACAGGTTTCTTTATTTCTTTCCCCGATTGATCTTTTCCAGTCACTGTGGCAAAGCCTTCAACATAAATTGAACTATTACATGGTAATATGTATATGTCTTGCTGATGTATTGGAATGCGAATTTCATCATTTTCTTTAAAGCTGTTATTGTATGGATTGTACGTGTGGATCTCATAACTTTCGATAGAATTATCGAATACTGGGGTGTTATTAATATTTAGAATATTCATACTTTGAATCCGAGTGATCGGAGAAAATCTTTGTTTCTTTTTGTTACAATATTACGATTTGCTTTAATACGTGTACGCGCTCTAGTAGCAGGCAAATGATTGATTCTTTTCACCTCATATCCAAGTGTTTTATTAAACACTATCATTTTGCTCTACGTAAATGAAGTCTCAGTTGGATATTTTCTTCTCTAAAATCAATATTGTTACCGTTTTCGTCAATGATTTTAACAGTTACGGATGATATATTACTCTTATTAACAGGAAGATAAATAATATTTTTTGGAATTTCTATATATCGATATCCTGGAGGAACGTTAGGAATAAATTCATGAATAATATGTGATGCAAACCCATTATTAAATGATCCGAATATAAGATCACATTCGATCCTGATGACAGACAAGGGAAGAATGTTAACTGGATTAACAGACTCATGCCATTTATTTGCTTCAAGTTTTACATTTGGGAAACCAAGTAAGCGTCCTAAACTGTTTTCTACGTCAAAATGTACAGTTTTGGAACAAAAAAGCGAGCATGTTAAAGTATTATTATTTGGTTTTATTTCAATTTCACAGTTGTCTAACTTACTCGCAAGATATTCTCTTATGTCATATAAATCATAAGTACCATATGGAATTTTTAAATATTTACATTCATCACCATATGCAAATATGTTATTGCTATGATTTATGTTTGGTATTGAGTTCAGAGCAGAAAAATATAATAAACCGCATTCATATTCACCATCGAGAATAAGAGGAGGTTGAAAAAATGATTCCAACACAGATTTGTGCCCGGTAATAGTGATTGTTACAGACATGATCGTAAACTAAATATTTACTGATTTTACTGAACTATTTATACATTTTATTTTGTGTATTCCAAAAACTTCTTAAAAACTTTATACATAGATGACCGCAGTTATAAGGATGACTACCTTGAAAATTTTTGTAATTATAACTCATACCAGTTCCTAAATATTGAATTAACTCTTTAGGTGGTTTTAAATTTCCATAGCTGTCAAAGTATTGAATTTCATTATTTACTTTTGCATAGGCTACCCAATGAGAGCCAGGATTATTGGAGCTATCCAAATTAACTATACCACATTCTTTTCGAAAAGGATGTTTTGGCATCTCATCTCTCATAAACACCCCTCGAAAGTAAGGAATGTCTTGCGAATGGTTGATGATGTCGATATTGGTGAGCGCTCGTTTGGGTAGCCTTTCTCTTAGTTTTTTTCATTTGAAATGTAAATTCCTAAACTACCTCTATGCGGTTTGATATGTAAACCTTTGCCTATATGGAGGGTTTCCATTTTTTCATGATGCCTCTTTAATTCTGTAAAACGTTTTTTAGCGTCTTTCAAATCATTTATAACTTTAGCGATTCCTGCAGCACCACCAGCTAAGCTACCCGCAGCAGATAATCCGGCAAAAATAGGTATCAAAGGAAGTACTCCACCAGTTTTTGGAATTGGTATAATTCGAGGAAGTTTTATTGACGAGTCTTTAGTCAATTCTTTAGCCGCTGCTATGGCTAATTCTATAGCCATTTTCTTACATTTGGGTTTCATTTTTTGCACATGCTTTTTTGCATGAGCAACAACATGTTTAAAGTGTTTTTTCAAACCAGTGCCTGAAGCGGATTTTTTTGGCGACACTGTTTTAGAATTGTTGGCTTTACTAGTCAGTCCCGACCCGGTATACAATTTAGCTATCATAGCTTTATTAACTAAATTTGCTGCTATCTTTTCTCCCAAAGTTGCATCAGATGCTAAAGCACGTTGCTTAGCCCTTTTCATCAATATTTTATCAGCCTTATGACGATCACTTAATAAAGTTGACAAGTCGTATGCAATATCGTGTTGTTTACAATATTCATCCAATTTATTTACACCTTGATCTCCCCGTGCAAGCCTTTTATACAATTTTGTACCAGCACCACAGTAATTATATCCAGGTAGATGAAGTTCAAATGGTAAATGATTTATAAACCAATTGAGAATACTGCTCTCTTTCATTACTTTTATTACAATGAATGTAAAATAACTATACTATCACTTAAATAACAATAAATAAATTGGGAACTAGTTAGTTATAAAATATTCGTTCTATCTATCCAACTATTTTCACTCGATGGAAATCCTAACCACTTTACAAATATCTTGTTTCCTTTTCTTTTTAAAACTTTTTCAATAAGATAGACATTAGGATTTTCTGTTTTTTGAAGTTCTTCTGCATAAAATGAGCCCAAAATTGGCTGATGTTTAGCATCTTCTATAAGGTAAGTAACAGGATTCGTTTTCTGTACTTTTTTAATACGGAATATTTCGGTGGACCAATTAGGAGTGTAACCTTTTTCAAAAACACCTTTATACTTACTAATCCGCACAAAATCTCCAACTTTTAAATTTCTCTTCTTAAGGATTTTTAACTGTTTTCCTACATTAAATCTTTGAAGTATAAGTTTCTTATTATTTTCATTAACTGCGTTAGGAGATAAACCGATCGTTCTATGTTTAGAGGTGTTATAATTTTCAACTATTTCTTCTAGCACACCTTTAGTCCAAGTGTAGTTTCCTTGGAAACTGAATTGTTTATACATTTTATTTTTTAAAGTTCTTATAAGTCTTTCAACTATAGAAGCTTTTTTAGTGGAATATGTAGAATAATGATTGATGTTAAACTTTTTGACTATCTTTTTAAAATTTTCGTTGTAAAACTCAGTTCCAAAATCTGTTTGAAGGTTTTTTGGAATACGTCCTTTCTTTAATATAGATTCAAACGCTTTAGAGACCTGATCTTTATTTTTAAACTTTAGTGGAAATGCCCAAGCATATTTTGAGAATGTATCAATTACAACTAAAATATATTTATAACCTGAATTTTGTTTCGAAAGAGATTTCATATCAATCAAGTCAGCTTGCCATAAATCGTCTATATCTCTCATGACAACATGTCGACGAGGAAAGTTTACTCTTGCATTTTTATGTATTTCATTTACGACGCTGTTTTTGCTCATGTTTTACTTTACTAGCCTCGGTGATTTCGATCAAATTACTTACTTTAATATTTATTTCTGTAATAAACTGATTAATTGATGATATTTTTTTTGAAAGATTCTCTGCCAAAACATCAACGTATTCTTTTGTAACACAATCGTTAGAATCTACCGGCTGCGCAAGATTTTTTACTCTTTTATGCTGAGCATCCAAATTATTGTTTGTACACTTCAAAGCGCATTCTAATAACACTCCTTTCATTCTTCGCATCTTATTAACATGATGTCCAAACTTATCAACTTTCATGTTCAACCTGCTTATCAATACTGAACACGCTCCATAAATGTGCTTTCTTTTATTCTTTTATTATACCCGCTTCTTTTAACTCTTCAATAATCGAAAGAATTTCATTATCATGATTAGTGTTGCCAGCGTCTCTGGACGCAATAATCAATCTTAATCTTTCAATTAACTCATTTGGATCATCCCAATAGATGAGATCAGTATCAGTTTTGTATTTCTTTAAAACTGGTAGCCTACCACCGTACTTTAATTTGTTTGTTTCACACATATCCTTTTCATAAAATAATGGTTTGATGATTTGAGAATATTTTTTTCCTTTGTCACCTTTAATTTGATTAGCAGGATTGTAATCCCTTTTATGAGCACTAGTACTAATTAAGATATCTTTATATGTGATTTTATCACTTTCAGTTACTTTATTCAAGTTTGGTTTATTTCTTAATAAAAGTTCTATTAAACCAGCAGTTAGTTCATAACTTTTATCATCAATAGTAATAAAAGTTAATTTGTTTGAAGACATATCATCTACAGTTGAAAATTTGACGGGGGTATTTCCTATCATCAATTTTTTGTTAATGCGACGTATACCAAATGGTATAGATACATTGCTTTGCTCGCCAAACAGATCATTGTCTGCCAGTGTTTCGGAAATGTTGACTTCATCATTTAGAAATTCCAAAGGTTCAGACATTTCCTCTTGTTTTTTCGGATTTTCTTCAAAGTTATTATCGTTGTGAGTAATTTCAATATCACCATCTTGTTTTGAGTTTATATTTGGAACTTCAGGCGATTGATTATTTTCAACACTTGCGTTGTTACAATTAGTTTCATGATAAGATTTGTTTGTAGCATATTTACTTAGTGTAACAATTGCTTTCAAAGGATCAGACAGTGGTTTAAATATTTTTTTCCGCCTCAGTTCTAACTCTTCATCTTCATCACGTAATCTTTTTACTTTACTTTTAATAGCCTTTACTGATTTAATTAACTCTTTTTTCAAACTTGTTTCCATTTCTTTTTTTAATTATTTTACACAACCATTGAACTATGTAGTAAAAATTAAAATGAAACTAATTTTAAATTACAATCTGTTTAAATAATTTCATTCAAAATTTTACAAAAACGTCGAAAGATTTTCTATATCTACCGTTATTTAATTCACAATCTTTGTTAATTATTAAACATGTGTATGGATCTTTCCATATATCTGAACATAATTTTTTGAAGTCTGACCAAGTCATGTCAGAATTGACATGTTCGTTATAGATGTGTTTCAAATTTATATCATCTTGTTTAAAAATTATTAAAAAATTTACGTTATCTCGAATTAATTGTTTTGGTATCTTAGAATATGTTTGAGTCAAATAAAAACAGTCGATGTTCTTATGTCTACCCATTGAAAAATAATCTCGGATATTTACTTGGTTCTCGCAAGTAACATCATCAAAAATAAATACAGAATTTTTCAAGGCTTCAGTAGGAGGAATAACCTCTTTATCATCTTTGAAGGTAAAGAGCTTAACAGCTGGAACCATGCTTAAAACTTTATTCAAAAAACAATATTTTGGTTGAAATGTTGTTTTAGAATATAGGTAAACATTTTGAAACTTGAGACCATTTTGATGTAGTAATAAGCTTAACATTGTGTTTGTTTTGCCACAATTTGACGGTCCACATATTATACAGCGAATCGTATCGGGCAATAGCAAACTATGCCTTTTTTGGATTGATGACGCTTCTATATTTAAATTGTTAATTTCCAATGTTACTGGTTGTTTGATCAACTTCATTGTGTTTTCTGTTAAAAAAGATAAAATCCTGTTATAAAGTCTTCACATTATATTCTATATAATTTTATAACTAAAATGTAACATAATGTTAATAACCAATTTAAAGAAATGACACCATACACGTGTAAACTCGGAATGCGTTGCTGTGTCACTAAAGATTTGTTTTCACTTTGCTCAAATTACCCATTTGAGAATACAAGATTATATAAGATTTTACTATCGATGCATGTTCATTCCTGTTACAGCTCTCGGGAAAAACTTGGAATGTGATGCTGTGTCACTAAAGCATTATGTTTTCGTTTTGCTCAAATTACATCGTTTTAGATCGCAAGACAGTATTAGATTAATTATTATTTATTAAAGCTTCATTCCTGCTACAGCTCCCGAAGAAAACAGTAGCCGCGCTCATAATTTTATCATAATAAATATCGAGTATTTTACTTGGTAAGTTATTATAATTATTTTATAACAATGTGCTGACTTTTAATAAAGCATGTATTTTTTTACCGTTATTTATTAATTATTTTTCTTTTTGTTTCAGAATTATGTCGACTCCTATCTTACCCAGCGAAAATCTAACAAATCCTTTTTACTACGCACAAGATGTAAACGGGTTCGCGGAAACTGAATTTCAGAGACTTTGCGAGGATTTAGCTCAAAAACAAGCAGCAGAACCAGTTCAAGCATCTAGTAAGGAGATGAAAAAAAAGAAAAAATGCAGTTTATCACTATTGAAGCCTGTTTCACCCCCGACTTCTACATCAACATCCTATGTTATTCGCAAAGCAACTGGAAGACGGCTTCATTTAATAAAAATAAATATTTATGGACTAAATGGAGGAGAACAAGATGAAAATATAAATGGTGATACTCCTAGTGTTAGTGCACAGTATGTAGTCAAGGATAATTACGATGAAGTTATGGATGCTACAGAAAATTTGATAGGTAAAATAATGTCAAAAATTACTCACTCCATATAAATGTGAACTATTGTTGAAATGTAATTTGCTTATTTTTAAATATCATCATATTTTTTGTTTATAAAAATAGTGTTTTTTAGAGTAAGGAGCTGTAGCATGAATTCATTATTTATGAAATAAACGTGGTTAAAAGAATAAAATTGTTTTTTTAAATTTTAAACTATTAATTGAAAACATTATGATTGTACTAAGTACCTAATAATATTAACGTATTCCATGTAAATATTAGGTAGTACAATCAAGTTTTTTCAAATATTTCAAGGGTTCGATTCCCTTCAATTTAAAGGTTTTTTTAATTTTGCTTAATGTTTGCTTACTGCATTTTCATTTCTTGACCAAGGTGATAAGGATATAATGTTGAAATTGAAGGTCTATATAAACAAACGTAAAGGTCAGTAAGCAAACATTATCACCTGCTATGATATCACTATAACTCAAGTTATTGATCTCGATAAATATAAAAATAAAAAACTAAAAGGTAAAATAATAAAATGACAGTGATGATGAGTAGTAAATATTTATTTCAATATTTGCATGCATACATGAACAATCAAAATTGCACAGTAATGAATAACATAAAATCTTGTACAAATTAACAACTAAAAAATTGTACTGTAGTGCCCCCACGGCAACGTTTTAAATTGCTTCTTTAAAATTTGTCTTTTATCATCTTCACTATTTAAAACTAACTTATTAATTTTTTGGGTATATACATTATGATTTTTAGATCTAATAACACACATATTCTTTCTGACTGATTGATTGTAGTATAACACATTTTTGTATTTATCTATATCCAACCTTTTGGTAACAGATGTTGTCACTCCTTTTGCCTTTTTAATAGACATTTTTTGTGATTCAATACAATACAATTTTGCTCGTAAGCCAACAAATTCAACAATAACATCTCCACCCATCTCATCTTTAAAAAACCCCGGAATTTTCATATTTGCTTGAGGGATATTGTAAACATTTTTATTGCTAAAATTGCTGGTATCGAAAAACTTAATATTCTTTTTCATGTCTGAATAAAAATCATCAGTATATATGCGATATAGTAAGCTATCAGTATCAGTATAACAAAGTTCAATATTTTCTTTATATAATGGTTTCATTATAGAATAGTGAAAGTTATATAAATGTGTTTTAGCTAACTCTAAAACAGTAAACCCCACATAAATTGGTCTATCCAAAATTAATTTCGTTTGTTCTAATTGGATTGCAACCAAATTATCTGTAAATATCGACAAACATTTAAAGTTAGGCGCACTTACATACTTTTCTGCTCCAATAATCCTGTTTGTCTTATTATTCTTATCTGTCCATGTATTAACAAGTTTTACATTTACTTGTTTTCTTTTATTTTCTATGGTTTTACCAAAAATAGCATTATTTTGTTTTTTGAAAAAGTCTTTTTCAAATTCAGACTCTGCTTTTTGCCTCAAAGAGGTATTCAATTCAATATATGGTTTCAAAAATTCTTTTTGTTCAAATGATAGAATTCTATGAATTTTTAACAATTTTAGACCGTTTTTAAGACATTCTTTTAAATGGATGTAGTGAATAACATAGGAACATTTGTCGTATAAATTTGCAATAAGCTTGGCATTTCTATGACCAAAAGGTGTAAATTTTTCAGCAGCAAATGGTAAATCTGAGTGAGCGTCATGTATTTCAGATGGATAACTAAGATCTACTTCAAGTATATAACCAATGTTACTATCAACAGTAATAGAATCAATTTCAAAAGTCTCAATTTGGTCTTTGTTCAAAAATTTAAAATTACTTGTAGGAAGTTTCATCATCATTGCATAACCATACAGGTTCACACAGTCTAAATATACCAAAAAGCTACTTGATTTGTTGATATCATAGTCAGACATATATTTATTGTTAGCTTTAGCATACCTTAAAGAACACTGAGCTAGACCACCTCGTATACCTTTTTCAATCATTTGATACATCTCCACATCAGTTATAAGGTCTAATTTTACATTGGTATGCAAAAGCATTGCATCCCAACTTAAAGAAGGTGAAGAAACATAATAGCACGGATCTAAGCAATAGGTTGCTAAGCTAATTTTTCTGAATTTTTCAAAACTATCTGCTAGTAATAGTACATCACATTTTAAATATAAATCTGTATATTCGCCTAAATTTTTTATTTTAAAAGTTTTCCAAACTTTCAATGCATGTTTATAATCTTCTTCCGAAATAAGTTCTGAAGTAAGTTTATTAAAAAAATGTTTTCGTTTTGGTAACTCAGTTTCATCGTAACGTTTTAAAGAGTCTATATAATCATAGCAGTACACACCCTTTCTGCAAATCAAATCAAATAAATACTGATCACTGTAATACCTACGCAAGTTTACGAAGTCGTCTTGATGTAAAGATCTAGCTAATTTATCTAAGCTACAACTGAGAAAATTAAAAGAATCGATGAATTTCAGCTGAGTAGCAGTTTTTGAATCAATTGATATAAATTTTGTGAAAGATATGTATTTTTCTTTATTTTTTGGAATAATATTTATACGACCATTAATACTCGCTAACTCTTTAATAAAAAGATGGCAATCGTAATTACTTAAATTATGAAATATAATAGGTATAAAAGGACATTTCTTTGCACTCAAGTTGCAAATGTTGTGAGCCGCGCCTCTATATTCCCCTGTAAAATGATCGTGATCTGCTACAATTTTATCTGTGGATGTAAATTTTTGTTTACATATACAGCAAACTTTTGCATTATGAAAACATTTCTTTTCAGTTTCAGTAAGTAGTTTCATGGGATTATTTTCTAACAAAATTGCATGTAATCGTTTGACATCATTTGAAATTGTTTCTACAAATTTTTGAGCACAGTTAGCTCCTATGTATGAAACCAGTTCATTAAGTTCAGGTTTAGATTCACAACAAATATAGTACGCGAAAGATGTGGCTTCATGAACCTGTATGGTTTCAGTATGCCCAGATTTACTTTTATCAGAATATTCTCTTAATAAACTTTCAAAATCACCATAAATCACAATTGGTATTCTTTGAGTTCTTTCATAATTATCAAAATATAATTTACTATTTTTCTCTGGAAGAACAGTTTTAATTCTAGCACAATTATGTTTGCATAATTTTTCTTCTGAATTGAAATAAATGAAGCACTCCTCACATAAAAAAATTTTAGACTTATTTTTAGTAAGTTGACTATGAACCAACCGTTCAAAGTTTCTTATCAAACAAAAATGTCTTTTATTGTTTTTAGTAATGTAAAGCAAATTAACATGAACAAGTTTACGCTTGCTGGTTTTGTACAGAGGTCCGTTAATATCACCATTTTTTTCTAAACTGTATATATTAACACTTATGTCAGAATTATTTTTTTCAAATAATGTGATATCCTCAAAAGATGGTGGAAACGACATACCATCTGTTTTTAAAACTTTTGAATAATGAGGATATGAAGATACTCTATTACAGTTTTTATCGGTGGGATACATATGTGCTAATATACTCCACAGAAAACACTTATCATCACTATTTTTAATATTTACACAAGATCTAGTTTTCAGAATTTTTATTGGTAGTGGAATATAGGAGCCTGTCCTTAAAGGATTATATTTATTAATGTTTACTTCTAAATTATTCAAAGAGTCAAAAGACCAGCCTGATTCTGAATGTTCAAACTCTGATAATTTGTTAAGCAGGCTTTTTACACACTCTAAATATATATTTTTTATGTTTGTGGATTGAAAAATTTGTACATATTTAGTATTAAACGACTTCAAAGATTTTTCATTATTTTTTGGCAAAGTAAAAGTCGCAAATAGTTCAAAATTTATTTTAAGAGCATTATGTTTCTCAAGACTTCTTTTTACTAAATTACATATCGTATTTACAACTTCAGATAAAAATTGCTCAGGTAACAAAATTTTTTTTGATGGACATACACGATAGCTTAGTATTCTGTTCTTAAAAGCAGTTCCAATTATTTGAACATTATCGAATTCTGTGCGAAGTAAACAATTAGACTTATGTATATAACTTTTCTTATGTGAAAAGTATTTTGGCACTGTTATATTACAAATATCACAAAAAGTCATTATGAGATTATACTAAGTATTATTATTTGAAGTTAGTAAAATGCAGTTAAAATTTTCATGCTGGGTATAGTGTAGGTTTAACCCCTTTAAAATCTTCCTTAGCAGCAGCGACCAAGCGATTCGTTGCCTGCCAAATTTCTGAGTTGGTATCCATACATGACTTATAAGTAAAAAGGGCGTGACGCCATCGATTACCCGGGCTTATCTTTGATGCTTCAGCAGCGTTATAGATGCGGAGTTCTAAGTAATAATCGCCTTCCGTTATTAATTTCTCTGGTTTTCGCTGGGTAGAATACCCAGATGCTATTTTTTTGGTGATAAAATTTTTAAGTGGTTCAAGCTTTTGCACCACTTCTTCTTCGTACTGAAAAGACAAAAATAATATTTTTAGTTATTAAAAAATATTAACTCAGTTAATAAAATGTTTATTAATAAATAGGTTTCCATCAATAAATTCAACAACCCAGAGTTGAGTTGCGAAACCTCCCCTAAAGCTAACAATTTATTTGATCCAGCTCAAGAATCGAACTTGAGACCTTAGGCTCCATATTCAAACGTGCTAAGCTAATATTAACTAATAATTAAATAATTAAATATAATGATGTAAAAAAACCATTAATATCTTCTTAAAGGGTTTAGTTGATGCTTATATTCAGTCAGAATTCTAATATTTCTTGAAAACAATTGTAATAATATTATATTTACAGTAAAAATAAAGTGTAATAACTCACCTCAGACTCCCATGAAGGACGTGCAGCCTTGACAGGCTTTTTTTGAAGCGCTTTCTTACGCTTTACAGGTGGTTCCGGTTCAGATTCTGAATCTGACTGCCGCTTTTTTGATTTCTTCAATTTATTGAGTGATTTACTCTTTGAAGTTGAATTTGAAGTTATAGGTAATTCGTCATCCGAATTAAAAGGATTATTACTAAAGTTCGAAGCCCTGTTATAGAAAAAACATTTTTTTAATGTTGTTACATCATACTATTAACTAGTTCTGAAACAATTAAAGATTTTTTGGTGAAATGAAATTTAAACATGTATGTACTTAATGTAACTTTTTAAAATACTATTAGGTAAGAAGTTAATATTAAAAAAAATATTATTTCTCTGTAGATGCAACAACTCTTTCATTAAAATATGTAAAAAATAAAAAAATACATACATACTGAAGCTAAACAACTGCTTTTTGAAATTTAAAAAATGATTTTTAAGTGAATTAAGTAAACGTTTGCTCGTTGAAGTGCTCACAAAAGAAATGCGTAGTGAAAACAGTGCTTACAGAATTTAGGTTCTTCTAATAGTCAATCAATAAAGTCAAAAGTTCATAGTATTTGCATAGAATAATGACTCTTAAACATAAAAGTAATTAGAATGACATTCAAAGATCTCATTATTACACACATACATAAGATGCCGCATGCATGTTTAGGATTCCCTATTAGGAAGCAAACTGCAAATATGCAATCCTGCAATACGAGTCATTAGACACCGAAAAAGAATCACTTTTAGTTAACACATGATGTATCCCGACTATACCTACTTTGATATTATTTTTTAACACTCATGGCGTCTGTTCTGTATTTCTACATTAGATAAGTATGCATATTATGCACTATGTAGGTAATGTTTACAGCAATTGAAATAGTGTAATGCCAAAATACAATATAATATTTCATTAGTTACTTACCAAAAGCGGATCGATTAATAATAATTTTATAAAAATTATCGCCCATTTAGAGAATAAAAAGTACTTATACTTACTTATATGAAATATGATTTTATCGGCCAAAATAGTTAGGTAGAAAAGTGTTAATGTAAGTATTTTATGGAATAGTAGGTCTATCAACCGAACTCGATCTACTCTATGAGTCATGATAGCATAGTGATTAAGACGTCCGCTGCCTCCGGTTATAAGTCGGGCAGGGGTTCGATCCCGGGCATGCACCTCTGACTCGGACACTTGCTTTAGTGGGATACCATAACACTAGAATGAATTAATGAATTGGATGAACCTTAATACTACAACACTTGAATTTTAACCTTCTATTATAAGAGTGTGGTTAGTAATTATTATTGATACTTATATACCGACATACTTACCTGTTCCGGCATAGCATGCTTTCCATCCTAAACTGACACACCACTTACCATGTTTTGAATACTTGAATAAATGAATGAATGAATGATTGAACGATCGTCTTTGAACCTTTATACCGCAACACTTGAATTTTCGATAAGGGAGTGTGGTTACTAATTATACTTATATTAATAAACTGACAAACGTACCTGTTCCGGTTTAGTATGCTTCCATCTTAAACTGACACACCACTTACCATGAGTTGAATACTTGAATAAATGAATGAATGAATGATTGAATGATTGATCGATTGTCTTTGAACCTTTATACCGCAACACTTGAATGTTCGGTAAGGGAGTGTGGTCACTAATTATACTTATATTAATAAACTGACAAACGTACCTGTTCTGGTTTAGTATGCTTCCATCTTAAACTGACACACCACTTACCATGAGTTGAATACTTGAATAAATGAATAAATGAATGATTGAATAATTGAACGATCGTGTTTGAACCTTTATACCGCAACACTTGAATTTTTACTTTACGATAAAGGAGTGTGGTTACTAATTACTTATATTAATAAACTGGCATACCTGTTCCGCTTTAACTTGCTCCCATCATAAACTGAACCTCCGCTTAACATAAATTTGAGATGAGTGCTACATTAATTGCATTAGGTAGGTTCTTGAGGGTTCCAGTACAAAATATAAATTATTCTAAATCTAAATAATCTAATCGATGCTTAAGAATAGAATTTGTATAAAATATTCCAACTCAGTATCGTAAGTAGTTGCATCAGTTGAGAATGTGCTAAATCAACCATTGAATCATCTTTCTACATGAGTTAGTAACAATAACCTGATCATTCTCTTGTAACTGATATCTATTGTGAAAATATTGTGTGTTCTAGCTTAAGTCTTATAGATCCGGTGCGCGCTGGCGCGCCGCGTCATCTAGAGACTTGAGCTAGAACACACAATATTACCCTACTTTCCAAAATGAAAACGAGTCGACTTCTGTTAGCTTAGTTACTATGTGTTTTAAATAAGAAATTACACAAATGCAAAAATTGTACTTGAATTCGTTTTATTTTTTTACGTAGGTACTTGTTGCTGGTGATACAAATTTTATAGGTATAAAACTTGCTTCTTCTCAATAGAAATGTATAGTACGTAGACCTTCTAACTGTCGATAATTTCCAATTCTTATTCAATTTTACCAGTGCCAGACGAAAAACTCCATTTATTCAGTTATCTGGATCAACATTAAAAAGTTTCAGAGAATAAAATTTTAATTTACAAGTGTAAATTAAAAATTTATAACACCCCCGACGATCCAAAGTATTTGAGTTTTCCAAAACATCATTTTCAAATAAATAATTATGTATTTAGGCAACGTCCATCTTGACAGCTTGACATTTGTCTATTGACATAATATTATGAACCTAACGGTTATCTAACCTTCTTTTCTACAAGAAAACTAGAAAAGAGCTGATAACTCTTAAACGGCTGAACCAATTTTTTTAGATTATAGCTAAGAACACTCTCGATCAAGCCACCTTTCAAACAGAAAAAACTAAATTAAAATCGGTTCATTCGTTTAGGCGCTACGATGCCACAGACAGATACACAGATACACAGACACACAGATACACACGTCAAACTTATAACACCCCTCTTTTTGGGTCGGGGGTTAAAAAGTGAGTAACTTACTTTGAAAATATAGTATACTATATTTTCGAAGCGTATTTTTACGTCACCAATTAGCCAAGATGTTTCTGTCAATTAATTTAAATGATTCTGAAATAATTTCAGGGGTTTCTGGAATTAACGACACAATTTGTATTAATGAGACTAAAGTACTGCCAAAAGAATGGCAGATTATTCAACATGGGAGTAACGCCTTACGTTACAGGCGTTGGGATAAATCCCAAGCATAACGAGCGTAGCGAGGGTCGCTTCACTCAGGATCCTAGATGCAACCATCTAGAATTATGAGTGAGGCGAAGGGTTTAAGGGCACCCAAGACGAAGTCAGCATTGCCCCGCGTTTAATTCTCTACTTTTCACACCTTGCGAGACAATAAGTTTAAGGACTGGTAAAAATAACAAAACAATATTGAATAAACAAGTGTAAATTAAAAATTTTCAACACCCCCGACAAGTGAAGGTTACAGTAACTAGAAAAGAGCTGATAACTTTCAAACGGCTGAACCGATTTTCTTGGACTATTCCGCGCCTACGATCCAAGATTACATACTCTTTGATCCAAAGTATTTGAGTTTTCCAAAACATCATTTTCAAATAAATAATTATGTATCTAGGCAACGTCCATCTTGACAGCTTGACATTTGTCAATTGACACTTTAATATTATGAAACTAAGGGTTATCTAACCTTCTTTTCTAGAAGAAAACTACAAAAGAGCTGATAACTTTTAAACGGCTGAACCAATTTTTTTGGATAGCTAATAACACTCTCGATCAAGCCACCTTTCAAACAAAAAAAAGTAAATTAAAATCGGTTCATTCGTTTAGGCGCTACGATGCCACAGACAGATACACAGATACACAGATACACACGTCAAACTTATAACACCCCTCTTTTTGGGTCGGGGGTTAAAAATATATAATTTCAATAACTAAAAATGGAAGTGCACGTTTGACACATTGTTCCAATTGTGTATCGACAATCTTATGTTTTTTATATCTGGTATTTGAATGGCACCAAAATATAATGTCTCAAAGATAAGTTTTATAGGGTACTTTCAATAATCTTTAATGTATGTTGTATGTTTACAGACAGATACACAGATACACAGATACACAGACACACAGATACACACGTCAAACTTATAACACCCCTCTTTTTGGGTCGGGGGTTAAAAACTAAGTCGCTTTCCGCCGTCTCTCCCTCGGTACGCTTAGATCTTTTAAACTACGCAACGGATTTTAATGCAATTTTCATCAATAGGACGGTTTATATGTGTTGTTTGATATTGTTTGTGTTAATTTGTTAAAATATGATGTTAAATATTCAAGATGTCGGAAGAAATCAAACCGACTGAGAATCATTGATAATGCTGTCCTATTCTTTTGAAATACAACAAAATAACCACACTTACACCACATTGCACCCGTGTAAAGCCGGGGCGGGTCGTTAGTTACTCTATATACTACTTGGTATAAACATTATTTCGCGTCTATTAATAAATGGATATTGGATAGTCTTGGCTCTGAAGATTATTGGGAATTAAACGTCGATGTGTGCGATACAAGCCACCCCACACATATCGATTTTCTACCTTACAAGTTAGGTAATGGGCATAGACAAGTAGGTAATTACTAAGCCTCAATAGCTCAACGGTTATAGGAGCGGACTGAAATCCGAAAGGTCAGCGGTTCAACCCAACCCATTGCACTATTGTCGTACACACTCCTAGCACAAGCTTAACGCTCAGTTGGAGGGGAAAGGGGAATGTTAGTCATGATTAAAAATGGCTAGTATTCTTTTAAAAAAAATGTATTTGTTTAATGATATTTATCCCAAATAAGAGGTAATCTTTACAACTACACTATTAAAACTGGACAACATAATGATTTTACAATAGATAACCTGAAGAAGTTTTGCAAATATACTATCAAAATGTAAAATATTCTCAGTTTTGCAAGCAAGAAAGAAATTTTGTTGAAATATTCGAAATATCAGTAATTTGAACATGTTTGATGTTATTTACAATTTATAGACAAAAACTTAAACGAAAATAATAATTAAAGGACTTCTTAATAAGTTAGGTTTTTCTTAATTAAATTGTTATTTGTTACTCTGCTGTATATTTCATTAGTTTACTATGATCAGGTGAACACAGTAGAGACGGAATTACAAACTAAGATCTAATTTCTAGTTTCTACAGCTATTACCAAACTGAGTTTACAAAAAGAAGTACAAAAGCTAAAATAAAACTAACTACAATTCTCATAAAAGTACCACTACAAACAACGGTATTTTGTCCTGTACATCTAAATTGTAGATAAAACGTTAGATTTAGGAAGCCAAAACTATGCACAGAGGTCTATGTAGACAAAGACTATGTACAAGACATTTAGGTCGGACTTTTCGTGTTCCCACGGGAGCAAAGCCACGGGCGGTCGCTAGTTAATTCAACTTTCGTAATTGAGCCTTTTCATTTGATACCAAAACTCAATATATTTGAATCAACTTTTTTTACTTTGTTTTATACCTGAAAGGAAAAAGGAACCCTTATGGGACCACTTCGTTGTGTCTGTCTGTATGTCTGTCTGTCGTGTCTGTCAATTCGGGGGAATCGTTTGTCAGTTTGGAATTCAGCCCATCACTAACTTGCAAATTTTTATCACACCAGTCTGAAATTTCTTGTTTGATGGTGCGGAACCCTTCGTGTGCGAGTCCGGATCGCACTTGACCGGATTTTTGTCTCTCATATATTATTATATCTACGCCATACTGGTTTGTTCACGAGATATGCCTTAGATGCACCTCTATGTAAGCAAAATTGTATGGCACGAGTTATGGCAAAGCCTCTACATGTTTACTTACCGGGCTGTTAACACCATCGATCCCATTTTCGACAAGAATGTCCTCAAACAAGATATCAGCTTCACACGGAGAACACAGATTACTGAGCAATTCACTAAATCTTTCTACTTTACGAACACACACAGCACCTAATAACCCCACTTCAGTCTTCACATTTTTTGGCACACCGCATTTTTCCACTTTCACAATGTCATCAATTTTACCAACAGGTGTCGCTTCTTTAACGGGAATGTATGAATTTTTGTGACTACTTTTGACCGCCTTTTCTTGGGGCGAAATCTTTTCTTCTACAGGAACATCGTTAACTTGAATTTCAACTTTCTTACTATCAACAATCAAATCATTATATAAAACATCGAACCTATCTCTCTCTGAACTACTGGAATTACTTTTATTACCAAGAATATCATTCAATATGTCATCAACATCAATATTCTTATCGTCATCCGTTATGCTATCTACTTTAATTTCTTCAGTCACAGACACTTTAGATTTCTTCTCTTCTACTTTTGAACTATTCTTTTCGCCAACGTTTTTTCCTTTAGGACTAATGACTAAACAATTACTTTTGTCTTTTTCTAAAATATTTTTATTAGTGGAATGTTTAAGTTTCGATCTAATAGCACCATTATCTTTCTCAGGAAAGCATGTTGTCGACGCGCTTTTCAAATTTTCTTTTTCATGACTTTGCCTTCTATTGGAATTTGGTCGAGTTTTGTCTCTATCTATAATTTTGGCGGATTTTGGTGTTTTGTTTTTTTCATCTTCTAACAGATTTTGCACCGAAGAGCTTCTGGGTGATTTTTTCGTCAACTGGCAGGACTCCGAACTGATGGCCGCGGCAGCTCTCAGGCGCGACGTTCGCGTAGTTCTTATAGGCACTGAAGTTGAAGCTGTATTCAAGTTTAATTCTGAGGAAGACTTGAGGTTCGTAACAGTATTTTCTAAAGGTGACCGAGTAGCTGCTTTCTTTGGACGCCTGAAATGAGAGGAGAAAATTTCATTTAGAATGAGGAAATAAAAGTATAGAGGTGAGGAGAGATACAAAACTACTGGGGAGTATATTTATGTCGATATGAAGTCACATTGAATTGTCCAATAGCTCAAAAGAAATTATCAGATAATTATTTTTAGGAATCCCATGAGAACTCTTTGATTTTCCGGGATAAAAGTCTATTTCCGACTCCGGGATATAATCTAACCCTGTACCAAATTTTGTCAGAATCGGTTAAACTGTTGGGCCGTGAAAAGGTAGCAGACAGACAGACAGACACAGTTTCGCATTTATAATATTAGTATGGATTAAAAATTCACCTTTCTGTAACGTTAGCGGAGAACAAAGTGGCTGTTCTAGCGGTGAGCTGCTTCCTCCGCTCTTCCTTGTACCTCTGGATCCTGGCCGCGCGGGCCTCGTCCGCTGATTGGCTCATATCGTCCTCAGACTCCAGATGCTGTCACGTACACAAACAGTCTTCGTCTTGGTTATCGTTTATGCTCTTACACCTATGAGTCTTGTCTAGCATGGCGACATCAAGCGTTTTCCTGGGCGGATTAACTGGCAGTGATGAGTACAGGCTAAGGCTTGGAGGTAGGCGTTGAAGGCGTTGCGGTATTCTGGAATAAAAGAAACGATCTCATTAAACAAAATATACAATGTAATTTTATCCTCATCTACACGTCAGCCTCTACAAATGAACTGTTAGACATAGACCTTACAGAGGTCCAGAAATATTATCGCAATTATGAGAAAAAAAAAAGATTCAGACGAATTGAGAACCTCCTCCTTTTTTGGAAGTCGGTTAAAAATGCCTTTAACGGCTTATGCAGTTTATCTACCCTAAAATAACTACCGTAGGGTGTATACTCGGAGACGTGTTTCGTGGTCCACCCCAGATGACTTTGTATATTATTTTTAGACAGGGGAAACACCCGTTTCCGAATTTAAACCCCAGGGTTGATGTTTCAACCCTAGGGTTGAACAAACAGACGGGAAATTCAATGACTCGACGTTATAATTGGGCAGATAACATTTAAGAAAGAATTTTGGAATTTGTTTATTGAATTTGGCAATAGCTTAAGTCGCCGAGACTTATAATTTTACCCACCTATTTATCTAATTTTAAACAGACGGACAGACATACAGCAGAGTGACCTTAATAGGGTTTCATTTTTACCCTTTCGGTACGGAACCCTAAAAAATAAGAACTTAATCTAATTGTATGTAATTAGATCGACAACGTCCGACACCAATAACGGATTGTACCTATAATGTAGAAAAATAATGGAAAAGCTAACAATAACAATTCCTATTTAACCAAACCAGGTTTTCCAACTCAAACAAAGGGGCTTCCTTAACACGTGTAATAATAATGTGACATCACACATGCAATATGAGCTGTCGGACGCAAAATCGCAGAAACAATGCTGTTTAACTTATCGCGGACCGCGAATTGTGTTCAAGGCGCATTGGCCTTTGTTTCATTGTTAAGATCCCCCTGTTACGCGTGTGTGTTATGTGAAATTATATTAGGTGACGTACTTCATCATTACTTGGAATTACTCACTGCTACTTCACTGGGCGATGCGATGGAGAGAGCTCGGAGTTTTTCTGCGTAATCAACTCAGTAATAAGAAGCTCCATAGAAGAACTAAAATAACCCATATAGCTCAACTGGTTGCGAAGATAAAGTGGCAATGGGTGGGACATATAGTTCGAAAAACCAACAGTCGTTGGGGTCCCAGTCGCAAGACGCTGGTAATACGACCTCACACCGTTAAGCGCAGCGTCGAGACATCAAACGAGTCGAAGGAAGCCGCTGCATCCAGGCAGCGCCATTCTATGACGTGGAAGTATTTACAAGAGGCCTATGTACAGCAATATACGTCTATTGGTTGATGACGGCGACGAATTCACTAGTTAGAAGAACATCTTTAAAAAAACATACTAGGATAAAGAGGATGAGACTTCGTGTCTCAGATGCGACTTTAGTATTTGCGTAACAGAACAGTTGCAGCAAGAAACTATAAATTCAGCCAATCACAGCAACTGAGGTTTTAGCAATGATCGATTCAGCTTAATCCTAATCGATCAGCACGTACAAAAGAGGACTTCCTCAACTCATAAGTACCAACACTATCTCTAAACAAATAGATACATACTCTCAAATAACATTTATATACTAGTATTTAATTAGGTATAGGCTGGTATCATGAAAATTGCTAACTACTTAATAAAGTTACCTTCTGTACACGAGTAATTTAAGATCAAAGGGTTCTAATTAATGTCTGAAGCAATGATTACATTAGGGACGAAAGTTTACACAAAATCAAATTCAAGCGAACACAAACTTAACTTAATTATGTTGGAAGATAACTATTTTGCAAAATTATGGCTCATAAATGTTCTTGTTTAATTAACTACTATGCTTTATTTTTATTGCTTAAAAACTTTAATATTTAATATACTTTTTGATACACCAGCATTTAAGTATGAAAGAAATGTGTGGAAATCTCTTTGTCCCATAGTTGTCTTCCATTTTTTTATTCGATTACAATAGTTAGCCCTTGACTGCGAGCTTACCAGGTGGTAAGTAACGATGCAGTCTAAGATGGAAGCTGGTTTGAATTGAAAGGGGTAAGGCAGTTTTTATTAAAACCGTACCTAACTCATCCAACCCCATCGCAGAATTGTAAAGTTCTCTTAAGAGCAGCTTTAGTACACAAGATAAACCTATGATGTAATAGATCTCGGGTATCTTGTATAGGGAAGTGAATAACTTATATAACAAAATCGTATAGGTAAGTTTTCAAGAAGAAATGATCCAAACTATTTTCGAAACACTAGGTTACTTAACTTGAAAGGGGTATGGCAGTTTTTATTAAACCCGTACCTAAAACATCCGATCCTATTGCTGAAATGTAATGCTCTTTTAAGAGCAGCTTTAGCACACAAGATAAACTTATGATGTAATAGATCTCGAATTTCCTGTATCTAGATTCTAAGGGAAGTGAATTGTATCATGATCAACCCATTTCCGCCCCACTACTGAGTACGGGTCTCCTCTCAGAATGAGAAGGGTTTAGGCCATAGTCTGCCACGCTGGCCCAATGCGGGTTGGCAGACTTCACACACCTTTGAGAACATGGAGAACTCTCAGGCGTGTAGGTTTCCTCACGATGTTTTCCTTCACCGTTAAAGCAAGTGATATTTAATTGCTTAAAACGCACATAACTGAAAAGTTAGTGGTGCGTGCCCGGGATCGAACTCCCGACCTCCGATTAGTAGGCGGACGTTCTTACCACTAGGCTATCACAGCTTTTAGTGAATTGTATATCACGATCATATAGGTAAGTTTTCAAGAAGATTTAGATCGCAACAACGGTATTAAAAAATAACAACAGCATCATAAAAACATCATTACGTAGAGACGTGGTAGAGACTGGGCGTCTGGGTCATTAACACCGCTGTTGCCTTAATGGACACCAAGCGTAGGCAAAACTATTTAATCAATTTTATTAGATGCAACTAGGTTGCACGCTTTTACCCGTGCAGAACGTTTGACGTGAAAATGATGTTTATAACGCAAATAACCATTATGGCTAGCGCACGTCTTGGCAGAATTCTGACGTTGGAAATCAATCCTGCCAAGATGCATCCGTCTTTCTAGTGATCTCTGCAAAAGTATATTGCTTCGAATATTTCACATAGAAATGCACATTGAGTTAAGAATTTCAGTCAAATAAATTCATCGTTATCTACAGCAAGCCATATGTCTTGGCAGGATTGATTTATAGCGTATTGTGAAGTTGAAAATCAATTCGGCCAAGCTGCATGTGTATCAATAAAGGTGTCTACATTTACATTCTTAGCCAAATATCAATCAAATTAGTTTTTTCATCGTCATCCACAGCAACCGAGGTAGGTATTATGTAGGTATTTTATGTCTACAGATGCATTGTGTTCTTGTGGATTGTCAATTCCGAGAGCGCGCCATAACAAACGACCTATGTTTCTTATCCAGCCCCTTTAATAAATCTATTATATCTAATAAATTACTTATTCACTGCAAATAAGCCTTTTTTTATATTCACTTGAAAAGTCAAGTTTGTTTGCTATGGCTTCACCACCACCGCTTCGGAAAGCACAGCACCGCTTCGGAAAGCAGATCCTTGAGATACAGAAAATTACAAAAGTTTGTGCAATATTGATGCGAAGGAGCTATACTATCACAGACTTTTGTTATGCAACGCGCTGCGGCGTATCTTGATGTGCCAGTTTTAAAGTGCCAATATAAAATGTATGACGGTTGACAAGGGTCACATCACATATTTTAACGTCCTGATTTTTAAAAGCTTTTTGTCAGGTTGACTTGTTAACCCCCGACCAAAAAAGAGGGGTGTTATAAGTTTGACGTGTGTATCTGTGTATCGGTGTATCTGTGTATCTGTCTGTGGCATCGTAGCTCCTAAACTAATGAACCGATTTTAATTTGGTTGTTTTTGTTTGAAAGGTGGCTTGATCGAGAGTGTTCTTAGCTATAATCTAAGAAAATTGGTTGAGCCGTTTGAAAGTTATCAGCTCTTTTCTAGTTATTACTGTAACCGTCACTTGTCCGGGGGTGTTATAAGTTTTTAATTTACACTTGTAGTATATTAAAAAAGCTTTGACTTTCAAACGTTTTTTACATTAAACTTATAAGTCCACGAAATTTTTTATCTCTGTAAATAGGCACGATATGAAATTCGATAAGGTAAAGGGAGATTCGATTACCGCGAAGTGGCGCAGGACAGGCAAGAGTGGCAGCTCCTAGTGTCGGGGGTCAAAATCCTCGGATCAACAATCAAACAGATAAGTATAACATGCCATAGCCAAATTTCACTGTGTGAAAACCCTTTCGCAATAAGAAATAAACAAGGAAGAAAAATCCTTATTCGAAACATTAAGTACATATGTACTAAATGGACCTGTTTATAGATAGAGCCTAGAACCCTCGCTTTCGAGATTTTAAATTTAAGTAATTAATTATTATCATTATGTGACATTAAGTAATTGTCAATTTTGACTTTGCTTAGACTAAAGTTTCAGTTAAAACGAGATAGATTTATGCCAGCGGCATAACGCTGTCTCGTTTTATCAGTTTTAAGTCTGAGCTAAGTCAAAGTGCGCTCTATAGACCTCAGCCTTAGACACAATTTAGAAACCTCTATGGCAACCATCTGAGGTACCCAGATGAACCAACGCTGGTTTTAGCAGACTGTCTCGCCGTAGTATGCGCGGGGTTTGTTACTCACCGTGTAATAATAGTCACATGCAAATGTAAACTGGTAATGACATTGACTCCGTTTATCTCAAGACGTACGGAAAGTCGTGATAGAGCACGTGCACTAGGTACTTAAAGCGTTATATATATACCTATCTACAACATAGTTACAACTGAAAGTAGACTAATTACGGTCCACTCTGTCTGCCTGCGTTGTCTTTCTCATTGTTTAGGGTCGTGATTCTTGCTTCACAATATTCTTCCATTTATATCTGTTCTATCTGTTCTCAGGGATGTGGAGAGTATGAGTGATGGATAAGTGTACCGAGTGTGCTGCTGTCCTCATGGAACAACAAATGGAACTACGTTTTCAAATCAAATAATAATTTATTTTTCAATATATGGTAACAAAATCTCTGATTTTTTGGATCTAGATAAAATCATATCCATATAGATGATCATGATCTATATTCCTATCCAGTTCCTATCTCAGAAAAGGAGAATGGCGAGTAACACATAAGTACCCTTAAAATTCTCCCATAATATATCGGGAAATCCGCATACACTACCATTTTCATGCGAAATTTTTGCTCACCAAAAATCACGCAAGAACTTCTTTAACCTCCCTTTATACAAAATAAGAAGAAGGAAAATACAAGAAATTCAAGTAACCTAAATACATAAAAGGCAAATATGAGACTGACTGGTCTATCAACGCGTAGCTCAAACTTCTAGACATATCGGTCTGAAATTTGGCATACATACCTATAGCTATTATGACGTAGACATCCGCTAAGAAAGAATTTTTGACAAGTGTAAATTAAAAATTTATAACACCCCCGACAAGTGAAGGTTACAGTAAGTAGGTAACTAGAAAAGAGCTGATAACTTTCAAACGGCTGAACCGATTTTCTTGGGTTATAGCTAAGAACACTCTCGATCAAGCAACCTTTCAAACAAAAAACTAAACTAAAATCGGTTCATTAGTTTAGGAGCTACGTAGCCACAGACTGTGCATACACACGTCAAACTTATAACACCCGTCTTTTTGGGTCGGGGGTTTTTTCCCGTGGCTGAAGTCAGGGGCATCAACTATTCTAATAATAATCCGACAGATTAGTTGGCCAGTAGAGCCGTAACAAGACAAATCGGTGATTGAATCGACTTCATCGCACCGATACGAATGATAGGATTTTCCGCGATGTTGAAGCTAATCCTCATTCAATTACTGATCCAATTCCCAATACTGAACAACGATTTATTGATACTTGGGACTAAACCTTTTGTTACCATGTTCGCACTTGACAACGATGTCATCTGATATTGGGATTAGATGTAACAATTATATTATTACTCTATGAGATGTAACAACTAACAAGCTAACCTGTGGGGCCTACTGCTAAACCAAACACAAACTTTTTTCCCGACTACAGCACAGCCAAAAGAATATTCGTTGTTATGCTCCGGGTGACTTAGGCTACATTTTTAACCCACTTTAAAAAAAAGGAGGAGGTTCTCTATTCGAGTGTGTGTTTTTTTTTTGTATGTAGGAAGTATATGAGATACATTTCATGAAAGATTTAGGAACTGTGCTACTGATTGCAGCACAGTTCCTATATCTTTGATTTCCACTTTTTTCATAGAATGACCATTTTTTTTTTCATAGAATGAAAAAAAAATGGCAATGATAAGTACCAAAAGTTAATGTAATGTAATGTTAACTTCAGAAAAGCAAAGTAATTTATCTTAATTTAGAAGTTCACCTTTTATAGGTAGGTGTGTATTACATATTCCTAAATGTCAAATAGCAATCCACTTCGTGATCAGATAATTAAGAGGATACTTGTCAACAAGCCCCCGTCGATTTCCTACGTATGATATTATTGTTCTTATCTCTATTTGCCCTGGTTCGTGCATTCTCGGTTCCTAGATCGGTACATTTGTGATATCCAATTCAAATTGCTGTGATTGGCTGAATTTACCATGTTCTTGCTGCGACAGTGAGTTTGAGCCACTAGCGGAGCAATGTTAGCCGGTCAGAAATGATTGCAATTAGTCAACCTGTTTGACGTCCGTGTTCTGTTTTCGATTACAAAAAAGCAAAAATTGTTGTTGCAATCATCAATTTTAGCAAATAGTGAAAGAGAGTCGGCCAATCAGAGGTCACAACTACCGCCACACTTTCTGTCAAACTTTGGCAGTAGGCCTGCCGAGTAATGAAAACAAATTTTTCATTCTGTCTAGGTGTAGGGTAGGTGTAGGGTTGCCACCTGCCTCTTTTAGATTTACAGGCTACAACCATCAAAAATACGGGGTTTAGATTTGTTTACGGGAGACATTGTTTCTTATATATTGTTGTATTATTGTATTGTTTATTATTGTATTTGAAGAAATAGGCGGTGGTTCTCTCTGAAAGCTTATTTAGATATTTCAGTTTATTTGTATGTTTTGTATTTTTCTCTGTATGTTGCCGGGTCTTGATCGGTGAACTGTGTTTGCAATGTGGTTTTAAATAAAAGATTATTTATTTATTTCAATAGCTTTTAAAAACTCTTCATTTTGTAAAACAAAATGCATGTTAACTTAAAATTACATTTAACTTGTAATTCCACCTTCAAAGTATCAATACCATGGCCGTAGCCAGGAATTGATTTCGGGAGAGGTTTTATCAGGGCCGGAACTGAATCCTGTCATGAGGAAAAATACGTTCGCTCAACTTTATGGGCTAATTACCTGGTTAGTTGAATTTCGCCTTTCAATTTGATAGTGGAATAAAATACAACAATGAAAAAGCGCAGCGCAGTGAGCGTAAGTGTTTTTGGTTCAATACAGAAAAAAATAAGTGAAAGGGAAACGAGTTTAGCCATAGCAAGATACTTCTTTACCAAAATTTTGATACTTACTATTCAGAGGTAACTTGCACCCCAGAAACGAACATAAGCTTTTTATCCCGGAAAATCCCCCACGGAATTTTTAAAAACCTAAATTCATGCAGACGAAATTGCGGGGCATACACCAAGTAATACAAATTCAAAACGCGAGTGAAGCGAGCGCGAAATGTTTGATATATTTCCAAAAAAAATTGGTAAGCAAATGCAAGAAATAGTGTAAGTATTATTTTAGGTTTAGGTTTTTGACGGTCTCCCAGACGCAGTGGCCATTTCTAAATTTCTGGTCTGGTGGGAGGCTTGGGTCATGGCTAGTTATATGGTTAGTATGGCCCTACCGGCCAAGAAATTAGACTGCACTATTACCACTAGGAGAGATTAAAGTCAAGGGCTAACTTGTATAAAAAAAGGCTTAGATCCTAAAACCAACCTCCGCCTCTTTGGCTACGGCCATGATCAAAATCGAGTGGGTTTCGGCTACGCAGGTATTATTCTACGCATTGTCGCACAAGGAAAATATGTATTCTTTCTACTGGACATAACGTCAGCGTTTGGTTTCGCAAGCCAGCCCGGCTGAATTTGTAAAAAACCGGCCAAGTGCGAGTCAGACTCACGCACCGAGGGTTCCGTATTCGGGTATTTTTTTTCGACATTTTACACAAGAAATCAAAACTGTTATGCATTAAAAAAAATATGCATAAAAATAAATAAAAATCTGTCTTAGAATGTACTGGTAAAGTCCTTTCATATAATAACCCACTTGATTTAATATTTAGTTACTTTGAAAATTAAAAATACTAATATTTGTTCATGAACACATGACAGACGAAGAGACGGACAGACGGACAGATGGACAGACAGACAGACGGACAGACGGAAAGACAGACAGACGGACAGACAGACAGACAGCGAATTGATCCTATTTCCTTTTTGCTTTTGAGGTACGGAACCCTAAAAATATTTAGTTTTATTTGCCTCATATTTTATTTTCATAATTACGGGTTTCTGTATCCTGAAATACCAACCAGTAACCAGTAAAATACGGGGCCTCTGGCAACCCTACTCGGAAATCACTGTCACATTCAAGTTAATGTCAAATATTTTGTTTTCGATTACAGAAAGCTGCATCAATCATTATTAAAATATTTTATTTGTTGTGATTGGCTGAATTTTTGAGTTTCAGCCAATAAACAGACTGTTTGCCAATTAAACGTAATAACAATATAAATGCCAGAAAGTTTAACCAAATAAAACAAACTTAATGAGAACTTAGTGAGAATGCAAACGGCACACAATTTATAATACATATTATGTTAGTCGTATATAATAGATATTATAGTAGTCGTTCACTTTGGTAATAGTCAGATTGTCATCAGTAAAATTGATATTGGTTGATGTATCGTAAATTAGGTATTGTTTCGGTGACAAATATTTTTATAATTTATTTATCTTTGAACAGAATGGAATAGAATGAAATGGAATGGAATACAATGATTAATTTTTATTCCTGTAAACTTTTAGGTAAACTTCAAAGTGTTTTTGAATGGTCAGAAAAATTTACCACTGGTTCGGAATGCCGTTCCTACGTTTCTAGGGTTTCGTACCTCAAAACGAAAAACAGAACTCTTATAGGATCACTTTGTTGTCTATCTCTCTGTCTGTCGAGTGTGTCAAGAAAACCTCTAGGGTACTTCCCGTTGACTCAAAACCATGAAATTTGGCAGGTAACCTAACTGCGTAATTTTGGCTAGTTTTTTTAATCGATAAAGAAAGTTTGCGACATTGTTCAATAAAAAATTTGGATTCCAACTCCTCAATCCTGATGTTGCAGGGGACCTGACTACTAAAGCTAATGGGATTTAAAAAGTGTTGATTATTAATTATTGATATTGAAGGTATCTATACCAAGTAAATACTTTGTCGTTGACCTCAACCCTGATGCTGTAAGAAATTGCATTCCTAAATCCTGGTGATCCCTCGGGATTTGAAAAGGATCATCCGTTTAAATGTTCTTACGTGATACAGAAACAAGTTGCATCCCGGCGACGGGCTATTACGGAGAGGCAACTTTTGTTCTGGGAAATGAAAGGATCGGGATTTTCAAAAACCTAAATCCACGCGAGCAAAGCTGTGGGCATTAGCTAGTTGTAAATATATTTAAAAGCTACTATAAGATAATAAATAAGGTACTTATTTCCTTATATTTTTATTGTATGGCAGCGCGCGGTTTTAAATTATAAATTGCACGTCCTGTCCTTTTCTGTAATACATTTTTTTCTCAATATCTATCGCTTTATCTCATAGCAAGAGTCCGTAAGACATAATACAGTGAATATAGGCAAAATATACAATTTTTGCAGTTTCCACGGCAGTACCTGTCGAATTTTTCTAACAGTGTAAGCAGCAGAGTTGAGTTTACCATCAAGTGTTGATATGTGGGTGTTCCATAGAAGCTTTGCATCTAACGTTATACCGAGAAACACGGGGTTCTCCTTTATTTTCAACATATGATTATTAATCAATGAATTTATGTCATTTAAGGTCCTGGTATTGGGCAGTGTGAATTGAACACACTTAGATTTCTTTGCATTTGGAATTGATTTGGAAGTAAATTGTTAGCAATAAATCAGAGAGTGACCTGTGATATGGCATTACATATAGTATACATTGTCAAAAATTATAATATTAAAGCTGTGCGTATTGCGTGAGGAATTGCGTATTGCGTGAGGAATAGGTGCAACTTGCAGGGTTTGATGCATGCGCTATTGCCAGCAAACATGAGACATATTTTTATCTACAGGCAACGTCTGAGTAGGTAACGCATACGTCTAACGCAAGTTGAAATGTACCAGTGTATTTAGTTAGACCTATCGACAAGTTTAGAGTCGGGTGTAGTTTAAATGTGGCCCGTGTGTTTAGACCAGTTTAGACTGTCAGTTCCGCCCCCCGTCACCGTCGGGGGTTGGTCGTCCCCCGCACCTCACCACCCCTCTTGCAGAAATCGAGACAGCACGAAATTTTCAAGATTTCTGGGTGTAATTTCTGGTTTTCGTAGTTCCAACATAATTATAACAATATAAAATATATAACGATAATTTTTTTACTGCATGATATTCATTAAATTTTCTAGGTCTGTGGTTTTTCCAAATTTCATTAAATTGCTTCGTTGTCTAGAAAAACGAGCACAAATTTGGGCCTTTTTTTAAAGAAAAATACAAATCTTTGAACCCCTGTAATTTTAAAACTACATATTTTTAGAAAAATCTAAAACACCACAGACACAGATATTAGTTTCTAGACTATGTCTGCAAAATTTCATGGACTTTGGTTGCTTAATATTCAAATGAAATGGGAACTACGATTGTATGGAGTAAGTGACGGAGAGAGCTCTGTTAACAAGATCATTAATCGCAAAAAAATATGTTTTTTGCGATTTCGTTCGCCGAAAATAGTTATATTAATTAACAAGTGTAAATTAAAAATTAATAACACCCCCGACAAGTGAAGGTAACTAGAAAAGAGCTGATAATAACTTTCAAACGGCTGAACCGATTTTCTTAGATTATAGCTAAGAACACTCTCGATCAAGCCACCTTTCAAACAAAAAAAAAAAACTAAATTAAAATCGATTCATTAGTTTAGGAGCTACGATGCCACAGACAGATACACAGATACACACGTCAAACTTATAACACCCCTCTTTTTGGGTCGGGGGTTAAAAACTAAATCCCCGCTTCAACACCTAGATATAAGCTGTTGATGTACTTAACTTAAACTGTTGGCATAAAATTCATGTCTGAATAAAGTAAAGTTATTAGCTATTGATGTGTTCTATGTATTGTGATTAATGTTCAGATAACCTAATAACACAGATCAATAAACTGATCACATTGAACAATACATTTGTAAGCTTGAAATAGATTTTCCGTAGTTATTTACCTACTTGTAGAATACCTGAGACTTCATCCGCGTGGATTTAGGCTTTTTAAAATTCCGTAGGAACTCTTTGATGTCCCGGGATAAAAGTTGCTTATGTCATTTCAGATCTTGCATATCCATGCAAAAAATAATAAAGATTCGCTGCTCCGTCGCGACGTGACTGAAGGACAAACAAACAAGCAAAGACACTTTCACATTTATAACATTAAGTAGTGATTTTGTTTACACATTACATAAGGTTTAGGAAAGATGGTAGGTAGGTATATTAAGCTAGGTCCATATTTATTAACCCCCGACCCAAAAAGATAGTGTTATAAGTTTGACGTGTGTATCTGTGCATCTGTGTATCTGTCTGTGGCATCGTAGCTCCTACACTAATGAATCGATTTTAATTTAGTTTTTTTTTGTTTGAAAGGTGGCTTGATCGAGAGTGTTCTTAGCTATAATCCAAGAAAATCGGTTCAGCCATTTGAAAGTTAACAGCTCTTTTCTAGTTACAGTAACCTACACTTGTCGGGGGTGTTATACATTTTTAATTTACACTTGTATCATTTTGGAGTGTCATAAATCACAGTCGCGAAGGTTCGACGTGTATCATAATGATATCCGGGCTCACTGGGATAGCACTTTTGACTATCACACAAAATAGTGACAATGATACGAGTCAGGCATTCGCAACGGAGATACGTTACACCAAAATGACACAAAGTATGTGGACCCAGCCTTATCTTTTGGGATAAAACACATAATATGCCATGTCATGAATCAATCAAAAGATTAATCGGACATATGTTTTAAAGAACATTGTTTTGCAATAGTGAATAGGTTTATAGAGCATGTGAATTGTGAAACAAGGCGACTGTTCTATTATAAAACGGTAACTCGCATAGATTCTAGGCTAGTCAAGGCTACATCACTGATAAACCAAAGTGGTCCCGTATCTTTTTGACAGGTTGTTTTCATACATCATAATTTTTCTAGACGTACTGAGAAGAAAATTTAATTTATTATCTTTTAAATACGTCTCGTCCTATATCCAGTACTAATGCGATGTATCAGGGTTTTTAACCCCGGACTCAAAAAGAGGGGTGTTATACGTTTGAGGTGTGTATCTGTGTATCTGTCTGTGGCATCGTAGCTCCTAAACTAATAAACCGATTTTAATTTAGTTTTTTTGTTTGAAAGGTGGCTTGATCGAGAGTGTTCTTAGCTATAATCCAAGAAATCGGTTCAGCCGTTTGAAAGTTATCAGCTCTTTTCTAGTTACTGTAACCTTCACTTGTTAGGGGTATAAATTTTCTTGTTACGTATATTCTTTCATGGTAGACTTGAGAGTAGCCGCATACGTCGCGTCGTCTACCTGCAAATAGGTACTCAATTCACACACCATCAGAATCTTGCTAGACAATTCAATTTATTATATTTTAACTAAATCTCCTACTATATCCAATAGTAATGCGATTTATTAGGTTTTTTACGTGTAAAGAACCCTAAATATCGCATACAATCAACCGAGCCGTTCAGCTCAGTTTTTATCGAGTTTGTCTTCGCGTGCGTCTCTCACAGTCTGATTCACACGTCTTGACGACGCAATGGTTATGTCGGCATATGTCGATAACTTAGTTTTGCTTCGTTTCATTTTGCCGCTTCTAATATCTTTCAATAACTCCAGTTGTACGTGTTTTTAACCCCCGACCCAAAAAGAGGGGTGTTATAAGTTTGACGTGTGTATCTGTGTATCTGTGTATCTGTGTATCTGTGTATCTGTCTGTGGCATCGTAGCGCCTAAACGAATGAACCGATTTTAATTTAGTTTTTTTTGTTTGAAAGGTGGCTTGATCGAGAGTGTTCTTAGCTATAATCTAAAAAAATTGGTTCAGCCGTTTAAGAGTTATCAGCTCTTTTCTAGTTTTCTTGTACAAAAGAAGGTTAGATAACCGTTAGGTTCATAATAATATTATGTCAATAGACAAATGTCAAGCTGTCAAGATGGACGTTGCCTAAATACATAATTATTTATTTGAAAATGATGTTTTGGAAAACTCAAATACTTTGGATCGTCGGGGGTGTTATAAATTTTTAATTTACACTTGTAACAAACCAGTATTAATACAAGGCATAAAATTTGAGAACCGCCATATTTAGATACTCTGTGTCAACTGTCGTGTCAAAACCAAGGTTCATAGTTCACGACAGTTAGGGAACTTCTAACAAACCGTCGAGGCGTCAAAATATGTTAGTACATTTGACGCAGGTAGCCCTATTATTTATGATTTCACGTCACCATAGTCTAGAGTCTAATATTTAACATATCGTCGATTCAGGATCATACCGAGAGTTCCCTCACTCTTGTTCACTCTGGTGCTATACCCTACTTTTGACATGGCATTAGACACATAGAACAAATATGGCATGGCACGTCCTTTTCAAATGGCATAACGATAATTTTCTTATGATTGCTACTTTCAAGTTGTGGCAAGTTTCAAGAGACGAGGAGTTGCCGTTAATTATTTATTTATTTATTTATTTATTTTCAGATTCTTACAATGCTAACAGCAAGCAAATGCCAAACCGCATTGCAAGTCATGACTATATTATAATTAATTAGTAACAAATATTTTCTATTACTACATATACGTTATGCTGAAAGCCCTTGTCGCCATAATCGAAATAGGCTCGGAGAAATAGGAATTAAGTTTTTGGAAACCAATAACCAGAAAATATATGCGAAGGTGATCATGTGTTATAACCTAAGTATAGCCCATCTCTCAAAAACCCTCTGTCTAGTAGGTAATGTACAACACAGGGCCTGATGTTAATGATACAAAGAGGTCTCGGCAATTTTAAGTTAACTTAATAAGTTCGCGTTCAAAACGATCTTCAAAAACACACAAGGAATAATTGGCAGCTGCTTTGTGCCGTAAAAAGCAGTTTTAATAAAACTTGAATATCAACAGATCTTTTATAAGGCGAAATACAATATTTAAAAATTGCTTATTATAATTATTACTGGTACAGGACTCAAAAACATCTGGCTATCAGATCAGGTGCATCTTCAAATTAAAATGAAGTTCAGCGATCAGTAGGTGAAAGTCTTCTTGTGAAGACCTTGGGTCTTCTTCGTTTTAAAGTAATAAGAATTAATATGCCAGGTCCACTCCTTAGCAATTATTATTATTTTCATTTGTTGATTTTCTTGTACATGCCATACATTATAGTATGGAACACTCGGCCGCGAGTCAGACTCGCACTTGGCCGGTTATTTTAACAGTTTATTAGTATTTTGGTTTACTTGATTGACCTTTTGTGCGAATTGAATATGATTACTTACATAGAGAAAACAATAACGCCTTTCGTTATGTAACACTCCATTATTCTTGGAGCTCAATACATAAATCATTATTCACGCCACATCTCGCTCCGGGGGCGATACAGAAATAAATTCAAATCACACCCAAAAGGATCTCGGGTGGCACGAGCCATATTATATTTGCGAACAACTTAAAAATAAAACATTTAGATATTACGTCATTAAATACCTACTCAAAGATGAACTAAGGTGAGGCATAAAAATTCCATAACTTGAAAGAAATAGTAATTATACCATCTTATAATACTGGTTTTCATATATGTATTTTAAATAGCGAACAAACGAGCCAACGGGTGTAATTATTGACTTCCGTGAACATTTGCAGCACCAGAGGAACCGCCAAAGCGTTGCTGGTTTTCCAGGAATCTGTTAATCCGGCTTTTGGATTACCCTATGTTGAAATTTACTGGGAACACCGCCGAAGGGCATTGGTTCCACAATTTGCATGTGGAAATAAGATCTGCCACAACGAACGGTCGGAGTTCCTACACTAGGCACCCAGACAGGGAGGGTGAAAATTGAAATTGCTTGCAGAAGCGCGGGGTGCGGTTGCAGAAAATATCCGATAAGTCTCTGTCTTTATCTTCCACAGCTTAACCTTTTTTCGTCCAAAACTGTTGTGGTGTCTCTGTCTTCTCGGCATAGTAAAGTCGGGTTACGGGCCTCGAAGCCCAGCCTCCTTGCCCGGGCGTGTCCTTACAGTTTTCTTAGGTACCTACGTGGCCTATTTATTTCAGCTTTTTTCAAAATAGACTGAGGCCGCAAAAAATTTAGCAAATAGTTACCTTGGAGGCAACGCAATGCCATGAAACTTTTATGGAATCATTAAACAACAATGTTTTTTTTTTCTCCATTTACGCATGGAATTATGAAACTCGGATAAAATCGTCGGACAAAGCTAATTATGCATGGAAACCTTAGGACGTCCTAGTATAATAATGAACTCTTATAATGTAATATGCCCTTAAGTACTTAGCATGGTTTTCTCAATTTAAGAATAGCAAGGTAGCATGTCCCTCTATAACAGTGTAAATCTTAGGATAAGGAGTCGTAACTCGTAATACCAATCTATTTTTCATAGCCAATATTTTCGGTAGACTTAGACCGCAATTACACCTGTAAGTTTTACTTTAGTAGCTTACGTAATTAATTCACAACAAATTTACTAATGCAAATGTACTTATAAGAGTGTTTACATTAGTTTTATCGTAAGCTAATCATGTAAGCTACTAACGCGAGTAAAACTTATAAACATTAATCTATAACAAATAAAATAAAAGAAATAAAAAAATTGCAGGTGTAATCGCGGCCTTAGATAAATCCCAATTTTTCGGTACTTTCAACATTTCCGTCATTTAAAGACTTGTAGGAATACAAAAATTTAAGTTAGTAATTAAGTATCGACTTTTTATGACATTTGAACAGAAAACCACACCTTTGACACGTCATGATGCAGTTAAATAGTAGCACTGACTATTAACTATTATGATCACAAATTGAAAAGAATATTTTTATTAGTATCAGAGTTCACACCCTTGAATATACCAGGAAAATACTAGGTCGACGAGATTGTATATAAACCGCAATCTCAATATATAGGTTAATATGTTTAATAGAAACGCAGTTCAGGCAGCTATCAACTCAACTGAGCTAATAAATCAGCACTCAATGATACCTAATAATAATCTATGTATTTCAATTTGCAAATCAACCGTCTATACTGCAATAACTTTTTCGTACAGTATCTAACTAAATGGATACATTATTAACCCCCGACCCAAAAAGAGGAGTGTTATAAGTTTGACGTGTGTATCTGTGTATCTGTCTGTGGCATCGTAGCGCCTAAACGAATGAACCGATTTTAATTTAGTTTTTTTTGTTTGAAAGGTGGCATGATCGAGAGTGTTCTTAGCTATAATCTAAAAAAATTGGTTCAGCAGTTTAAGAGTTATCAGCTCTTTTCTAGTTTTCTTGTAGAAAAGAAGGTTAGATAACCGTTAGGTTCATAATATTATGTCAATAGACAAATGTCAAGCTGTCAAGATGGACGTTGCCTAAATACATAATTATTTATTTGAAAATGATGTTTTGGAAAACTCAGATACTTTGGATCGTCGGGGGTGTTATAAATTTTTAATTTACACTTGTGACTTGTTTATGCTATAAGGTTGGGTACGTACTAAGTACCTATACAATCTTACTAATATTAGGTGTAAAGTGTAAACTCGAAAGTTTGTATGTATGGATGGATGTATGGAATGGACGTTGTGACTCTTTCACGCTAAAACTACTGGCCGGATTTGACTGAAAGGATTGGAGATAGATTATACCCTGGATTAGCACATAGGATACTTTTTATCCCGGAAAATGAATGAGTTCCGACGGGATTTTTGAAAACCTTTATCGTCGCCGGTATCAGCTAGTATATTATAGCCAAGCTTTTACCCGCAACTTTGTACACGCAACCTACGTAAAATAGCACTCGGGGATAATGTGATTGCTAGTTTGTCCTTAAATCACGCCGCATTGGAGGAATGGATAGTCGTGGTTTTAGAAGTAGTTTAAGATTTGGAGAGTGGCATAGGCTACTTTTTATCCCGAAATATCAAAGAGTTTCCACAGGATTTTCAAAAATTTATCTATCCCCGCGGAAGAAGTCTCGGCCATAAGCAAGTAAATTTTTGACTTGCAAAGACCATAAATTTGTACGCGTGAAATAAGTTGAGATCTTTTTGAATTGACAAGTAGATGTTTAGCATACTGAACGTTCCATTCGGTTTCATCACATTTCAAATGTAAGGGTGGAAAAGCATTTGTCTACTTCAAAATGACAGGTTACGCCTCGCCTTAAATATAAACGTTCATTTCCTGAATTGCTACAGAAGGTATGGAAACCCTCTATTTCATTCTATACTCACTCACTCTAGAAAATAAGCACTATTTATAACTGCTTACAATTAAATAGTAAATACGAATTAGCATACACTACATAATAGAAAAACAGATGATTACTATATGGACGCAAGTAATTCCATATTTGCTAAAGATAACGTCAATATACTTAAGTTTATTTTCCATACATAATATTATCAAACAACTTGTGACATACCTAAACGTTTTTCCTCGAATAATCTTTGAAATCGAAACTTGAGTCTCTGAGTTCTGACAAATGATGTTATGTATCAGCTGATAATGCTTCAAGTAAATATTAGCACAGTTGTATAAATAAGTATGTCAACTATGAACGTAAACATCTATCGATCGAGTCGGATTTTTCTAACCTTTTAGTCTCTCAAACATGTTTTAAAGTGAAATGTTCTTTGTTTAGAATACACGTTGTGATAGCAAACATATCTAAATAAGGATTTATTCAAGTGCTTAACTAATGATGAAGTAGACAAACACAGCTCTTAAACTTGTACGACTTAAAGCTTAAATATATTTCGTTTACAACATGATACTTAGGTATAAGAAATGAGGCGTGGATTACTACTACACTAAAGCATAGTTCACTCTGATTTAAGGGAATCTAAATATATCAAAAGATAAGGTGACTGACTGACTGACTAACTGACTGATCTAGTCAGTCTATATTGGCGTTTTGGACGGGTCGGGTTTTTGGCATGCAGATAGCTATTAAGTCATTCCAAATTAGTTTTTACCAAAGAAGAAAGAACTAATTAAGAAGCTGTTACAGAGCAAACCCAAAAACAAAAGGAACTTTTCAAAACATTTGTAGAGCAACCTGACTGCACGATTAGCGCCGTTATGATAATGAATTTAATTCACTAGGGCACTAGGCCACTTGTAGATAATAAACGACATGCCAATTATGTAAATCCGTCCGATAAAATATTCTCCTGGCGACTAACAGAGAATAAAGACTAGATTGAAAAAATCCAACATTCCTGATGTAGCTTTGTATTTAGCTAATAACACTTACAATAAATAGCTTTTAACAAAATTTTAGGACATGTCCTAAATCTACGAGTCGTATCCTTGATGTACCTAAGTTTGTATATTTCGGAAATTATAATGGCTTATTATTTATTTGTATTTATTTTATTTGAACAAGAAAGTTGTAACAATAAACAGAAAAAAAAAAGAAAAATTGGACAGAGAAGCACAATATCTTTATAAGAAGTAGATTCTTTATCAGTGACCCTTGGCAGTGCGAGAGGTTGTAAAGGTTTTACTTTCTTAAACATCTTCAATAGCTATTCATGCATAGAACAATGTTAATAGCCAATAATTTATTTATTAATTATCTGAATCCTCCTCCAATAATAGCTACATCGTTAGAAATAATAGTTTTAATATACATGAATTACCCAAGGAATTACCATTCTCAGAACAACTCAATGTCATTTACGTCACAAAACAAAATGTCGTGCACGGATAAATTAACACAATCCACAAAAGATGGTAAGTCGATGATTCAGTCTCCTTCTTGTTTGAAGCTATTAGACTGATTGGAAATGCACGTCAAACGCTCCAATGGCTGATAAATTATACGTAAAATGGTACATTTAAAAATACATATTTCAATCATTTATGCTGTTTTATGATTTACAGCCGTGTTATTTAATGATGAGTAACAAATAAGGAAGTTGTCTTCGATAAGTAATTCACTATGCTGTGATTTCTTATCATTAATGAATTTTCGATCTTTAATAACTTCGACAGTAAAAACAATATGCTCATATGAAGCATTAATTATAATTTCCTGGTTTGGCAGTTACACGTTATATATCTAAATTGTTGATATTCATAACAAATCATAATTTTAATCTTCTATTTAAATGAAATAAAACTTTGTTAATATCGCACAAGTTCTGACAAACTTCTGGAAGTTGATAACACACATTTTTTGCGTAGGCTTACCTAATGACACAGTTAGTTATTATGACGCATTAATTTATATTCATAATGACTCTCCTCTCTAAAATATATTAGAACAGTGAGCCTTATTAGCATTCAACGGCGAAGATGAGAAAATTAAGCATATTAAAGAACCATCCAAACTTTGGAGCTTGACGATACTACGACTAAAAACTCTGCTCTAAATTTTACTAAGCGGTCGACCGTTGAACTGTGGTTGAACTGTAGTGGTGCCGAAGAATGAACTCGAGTACAAAAATCAAAAGCAAGAAACGACGAAATACTGCCACGAGATGGTAAAAGTAAAGATCTGATTTTACCAACAAACGAAGAAAGGTTATAGCACTATTATTAGTATACCTACTTAGTTATCTGGGGTTATTAGTCTATAGTAGCAGTTAGTTATCTGGGACATGTTTTCAAACATTATCACAGTTGCCGTCTCCGTCGGAGCTTCATGATGGAAAAAACGTCGCGGCTTAAAGAAGCTGGAAATGGAACGGGATAGCCAACGCAGTAAAACTTTTCCATTAGTGAATGATGGGATATGTGAAGACATAGCGCGAAGGCACAGGATAAAGAAAAAGCCGGTTATCATAAGAGAGGAAATTTGTACAAACAGTAATTTATATAATCATTTCTAATACGGAAATCACGTAGATTAGGACAGACATATCACTTTAAAAGAGTATAATTTTATAACATACAATCGAGAACGGTCGAGAACACCTGGCATTGACCTCTAAACATTGTAAGGCAAACAAGTACACTCAATAGGTTAGAGGAATCGACATATAAGGTCTCTATGATTAACAAACCGGAAACGATTCCTTGCGCTATAAAAAACATTAACAAGTGTAAATTAAAAATTTTCATCACCCCCGACCAGTGAAGGTTACAGTAACTAGAAAAGAGCTGATAACTTTCAAAAACTTGGAGTTTTCCAAACATTTTCCAAAACATCATTTTTAAATAAATAATAATGTATATCTAGGCAACGTCCATCTTGACAGCTTTACATTTGTCAATTGACTTAATATTAAGAACCTAACGGTTATGTAACCTTCTTTTCTACAAGAAAACTAGAAAAGAGCTGATAACTCTTAAACGGCTGAACCAATTTTTTTGGATTATAGCTAAGAACACTCTCGATCAAGCCACCTTTCAAACAAAAAAAACTAAATTAAAATCGGTTCATTCGTTTAGGCGCTACGATGCCACAGACAGATACACAGATACACAGATACACAGATACACAGATACACAGACACACAGATACACAGATACACAGATACACAGATACACACGTCAAACTTATAACACCCCTCTTTTTTGGTCGGGGGTTAAAAAACCGCTCATCAATTGTATTTATTTCAAAAAAGCCAAACAGGAAGCCTAAATTTTAGAACTTATAAAGTTTTTTGAAGGCAATACAATACACTTATTTCATTGCTTTGAAATCTATAGAGATAAGAATATATCTACAAAATAAACAAGTTTAGACGTGCTCCATCAATCGAAAGGGGTTTCGCTTTATTGCGAAATTAATTCTCCCCTTTGAGGAAAACGCTTAAGTGGAATACTTAACAAAGTTTCAAGTGCGGGTACTGAAAGACGATTAATACTTCATGCGGGCACGGTTTCACAAAAACCGGATAAACACTCAGTTTACTACTGCTTTGCCAGTTGAGTTCAAAGCAATTCCCGCTTTGCGATCTACCCTTCATTGCTGAGTCGTCAAAATTTCCATTAATGATATAATATGTGGTTTTTGGTATAATAATGCGGTTGGCGGAGAGCCTTCCGTATACGACTCCAATACGATTTTTATTATAATAACAAGTGTAAATTAAAAATTTATAACACCCCCGACGATCCAAAGTATTTGAGTTTTCCAAAACATCATTTTCAAATAAATAATTATGTATTTAGGCAGCGTCCATCTTGACAGCTTGGCATTTGTCTATTGACATAATATTATGAACCTAACGGTTATCTAACCTTCTTTTCTACAAGAAAACTAGAAAAGAGCTGATAACTCTTAAACGGCTGAACCAATTTTTTTAGATTATAGCTAAGAACACTCTCGATCAAGCCACTTTTCAAACAAAAAAAACTAAATTAAAATCTGTTCATTCGTTTAGGCGCTACGATGCCACAGACAGATACACAGATACACAGACACACAGATACACACGTCAAACTTATAACACCCCTCTTTTTGGGTCGGGGGTTAAAAATTATTATTATGTAAGTGATAATAACCAGAATGGATAGTTTAACGAGCTCCCCAAGGCCCGGAGTAAAGATAATAAATAAAATAAGACACCACCTGCAGCATATTTTTCCTTAGATATATTTTTCTATTTCTAAGGTTGCCTGGTAAAGATCACTACTAAGCAATAAGGCCGTCTTTTGTATCCTATACTTATGTTTATGTTTTCTGTTCTTTTACTGTAATTTTCTAAAGTGAATAGTGATAATAATAATTATTCTCTAATTTCGATAAATAAAATAAATATCAATATTGATGTTTATATAGCGAACGACAGTGAAAAATCCTTCTTTTGAAAAATTCATATACCGTCGTCTTTTTATGAAGCACAGTAAATCGCAAGATGTGATTTTTATGCTGCATTGTCCTTTGTTGCAATCTCGAATCTTGAACGCCAATATATAAGTCTGAGGGTGTGTTCACAGGACTGAGTTTTCCTTTTGTGTCGGTGATTCAAAGGAATTCTTTGAAGTTTTGTTTTACTGCAACAAGGCGTACTAAACTATGAAGAACCATTACGGGCGCTAACTAAATGCAGAAAGGGATTTTTAATAGATTCATTGTTTCTGAAAATGGAGACAGCTATGCTTTTGTTTTTTAGAATTATAACCTTATATATTCAAAGCGACATCGCTTCGAAAAGCGGACATACGGACAGACAGACAGATAGACAGACAGACAACGAAGTGATCCTATAAGGGTTCCGTTTTTCCTTTTGAGGTATGGAACCCCAGAAATCGGTAGCAGTCCCAAGGTGCTAGAATGAGGATGAGGAAGATGGACAAACGACATCAAGCGAGTCGCAGGGAGCCGTTGGATTCAGGGGGCACAAGACCGTGGCGTATGGAAGTTCCTACCCTATGTCCAGACCTATGCCCAGCAGTGGATGTCTCTACCGTTCGATAATGATTATGATGATTCGAGGCGATAGTACAATATCAGATAACAATTCAACTATACGTGTATGAACCGATTTAAGTAAATAGGAATTTCAACTCTTGAACAATTCCACTTTACGATTTACGAGGTGTGTGCACTCATTTTATTTATTTTAGTAAATAACCGTCATGTAATCTAGTTGAGCATAAACCGACCGAATTGTGCGTCAGTGCGTAATTAACTAATTAATTACAGCCGTTTTTAACCCCCGACCCAAAAAGAGGGGTGTTATAAGTTTGACGTGTGTATCTGTGTATCTGTGTGTCTGTGTATCTGTGTATCTGTCTGTGGCATCGTAGCGCCTAAACGAATGAACCGATTTTAATTTAGTTTTTTTTGTTTGAAAGGTGGCTTGATCGAGAGTGTTCTTAGCTATAATCTAAAAAAATTGGTTCAGCCGTTTAAGAGTTATGAGCTCTTTTCTAGTTTTCTTGTAGAAAAGAAGGTTAGATAACAGTTAGGTTCATAATATTATGTCAATAGACAAATGTCAAGCTGTCAAGATGGACGTTGCCTAGATACATAATTATTTATTTGAAAATGATGTTTTGGAAAACTCAAATACTTTGGATCGTCGGGGGTGTTATAAATTTTTAATTTACACTTGTTTATAACAATTTTATTTAAATGATTATGTCATTACTCAATTAGGCATTCACGTTTTTGCGTCTCATGGTCCAGCAAGTAAATTGTTCACAAAACAGTTTCAACATTATCCATAAAAGTGAATATTCTCAGTCATGGGCGTCTTCTTTCGCCATATTTGTGGTGTAATCCACAAAATCTATATTGGCTTCATCTTGAACACGCCTTTACTGGCGTAATAAGCGCAGTGCGTCGTATATCACGTAAATAAAAGTACGTCGGACCGGATTTTATCGACTGTGGCAATATTCTCTTTATAAGAAGAATTTCATGGTTTAAAGGTATGCTTCACTTTTTGATCGATCTTCGCGGAACAGTATTTTAATGGTTTTCCTTCTTAGTGACCTTATTGAAATAAATAACGGCCAAATTATTGTACTTCGGTCACAATGCCAGAAGGGGAGACATAATCTTGATAAGATAACTGGCAAAATGGAAGGAAAGATAATACTTCGAGGATGTAGCCCGTTGGTATGCGTTGGCCTAACCAATTTATCTGCACTGCTCTCTCTATATGCTATTGCTAAAATCCAGGATCTCGATTACGATAAAATGACAGCTACAGTGTGACGATAGCAATCTCCTCTGATTGGTTGACTTGACACTCGCTCTCTATTGGCTACAATGCATTATTGCGCCAAGAATGCCATAAATTCAACCAATCACAACAATTGCGATTGTAATATGATTGATGCAAGTTTGCTGGGTTCATCCATCTAGAAACTAAGACACAAGCGCGGCATCGTTCGTAAGAATCTCCTTGGTAAAAAGTATCGCAATCCTCAATCATGATGAAATAGGTACAACGTAGAGATAAATGAAGTTTAATATAAGTAGATACCTACCAAGCATTTCGTTATCATTTTACAAACGAAATCTAATCATAGGCTAAGCATAGACACGGATTGACAGTTTGTCATTTACGAAATATGCTCGTAACGTAGACTTACGAAATATTATATTGTAGAAACAGCTTATTACCTATGCCTATAGTTTAGTAATTGCCACTTTTTACAGTCAAATGCGAGATTAGCTCATTCATTATCCTGGTATAACACGTTTTATTAGTGCTATTTACAGTATAATAATTATGTTGGGTACCTGTATATTATGATTAATGTTTTCATGAATGTAATTTTATATATCTTTGCAACTATGTACAACGTTTGTGATTGCAAAAGATCCTGTTTCGCCAATAGTTTTATTTTAGAAACCTACGCATAGATATGAGTTGTGGTTAGGAAGGGTTGGGTCGTTGGCTTTGAGAATTACGTCAATCTGTAGAATACCAATTCGTTGATTTCCATTTTTTTATCCCCTGGCATTTTCTAAATCGGTGAAGGATGAATTGTAACCATCCTGGCTTACTTAATTATTTTAGTTATTCGTTGGGATTTGTTTTATACTTACACTAGATTATGGCTGATTGACTTCGTCTGCTTGGATTTAATTAAAACATTTGTGAGAATTCTTTGATTTTCTTGAATAAAAAGTAGGCTATGTCAGTCGAAGATACCTACACGAAAATGAAACCACAAGTCCCCAACCTTCGGTAGATCAAGACGAGGGTGTATTATAACAATTGACATATAACCATAACCGCAGTTGAGAATGATTCACCGTTAAATAATAAAGAACAGTTGACCGCAACCATTTTACAAATATGGAATAAAACGTAATTTAATAACGAAAGCAAGGTTTCGTACAAAGTATAGGTAAAAACTCATTTAAAAACAAATTTGAAAGAGGTAGCTATACTTAACTATTTATCAGAGAATATATTGCAAACCACAGCTATATACATAACCATTCATCACCATCATTCGCCATCGCCGGCCCACTATTTAGCACGGGTCTCCTCTCAGAATATGAAGGGTTTAAGGCTATAGTTCACCGCGTTGAAAAGCCGGCATGGCATTGGCGGTTCCTCTGATGCTCCAAATATTCGTGGGTGGCGGTAATCCCCTAACATCAGGTGACCCGCTTGCTTGTTACTTATTAACCCCCGACCCAAAAAGAGGGGTGTTATAAGTTTGACGTGTGTATCTGTGTGTGGCATCGTAGCTGCTAAACTAATGAACCGATTTTAGATCGAAAGAAAAGAGCTGAGAACTTTCAAACGGCTGAACCGATTTGCTTGGATTATAGCTAAGAACACTCTCGATCAAGCCACCTTTCAAACAAAAAAACTAAATTAAAATCGGTTTATTCGTTTAGGCACTACGATGCCACAGACAAACACGTCAAACTTATAACACCCCTCTTTTTGGGTCGGGGGTTAAAAAATAAAAGGTATGAGCATATTCTTCATTATATCTACAACATTTCTAAAAACTATGAAAATTGGACTACATTTACGGGGAGAAAAACGTTATCGCTTTTTGTATGAAAATTTACAACTAGACGATCCTCTTAAAACGCACTTATCTCCGAAAAGTTAGAGGTATATGCCCAGAGTCTAACTCCGAAACCAAATACTGGATAGGATACCGAAGTCTTAACCACAAGGCTATCATCTACATACCATCATTACGATACCTACGATACGATACCTATAGGGTCGGTCGTCTACGTTGATTTGAGAGAGGTTTATTTAGGAATAGGGAAGATCGTTATTCGTTAGGGATAAAATCGATTGAAAGTTCGCGATTGACCGTACAATCACTTGTTGATAAAGTAACGAAGAACCTAGTTGAAGAAAGAACATGTTATAACTCCAGAACGGTGTACAAAAGATTATTTTAACGATGAATATTCATTATCCCACACAGAATCATTAAACGAACTGGCAGGTAGCCGCATTATTATCCTGAGAAAAGCCCCTATCAATATGTGATTAATGGCAAGGACCACGACCAAGCTATGAATACAACGCAAAGCTAGAGAAAAAGAAAGAGTGGAATTAATTTTATCCATAACGGGGCATTTTTTTTTAATTTCTAAGGCTAATCTAAGGGGTTTAGCGCCATCGAATGGAAACGCTAAATCCCTAGACGGTACGGCTTTGTTTGTAGTAAATATAAACATTTACAGCCCGTTTCATCCCCTTGAGAGTTAATTCCGAATAAATCCCCTCTTGAACTGAAGACGGCGGTTTCGATTGAGCGTTGAGAAGTCGCTTTGTTAGATAGGGAATCTTAAATCAAATTTAGTTTCAAAATTACATAAGTAACCACATAATTAGAAATAAGTTAAAATTAAAAACTTTTCAAAGTAAAAGGTTTTTAGACCATTAAGGTGTTCCAGTGCCCACCAGTGTTCCAAGGTCCATCACCAGGCTCTTGCCATTCTATTTTTTAACCCCCGACCCAAAAAGAGGGGTGTTATAAGTTTGACGTGTGTATCTGTGTATCTGTGTGTCTGTGTATCTGTGTATCTGTGTATCTGTGTATCTGTGTATCTGTGTATCTGTCTGTGGCATCGTAGCGCCTAAACGAATGAACCGATTTTAATTTAGTTTTTTTTGTTTGAAAGGTGGCTTGATCGAGAGTGTTCTTAGCTATAATCTAAAAAAATTGGTTCAGCCGTTTAAGAGTTATCAGCTCTTTTCTAGTTTTCTTGTAGAAAAGAAGGTTAGATAACCGTTAGGTTCATAATATTATGTCAATTGACAAATGTCAAGCTGTCAAGATGGACGTTGCCTAAATACATAATTATTTATTTGAAAATGATGTTTTGGAAAACTCAAATACTTTGGATCGTCGGGGGTGTTATAAATTTTTAATTTACACTTGTTTGAAAAGTTTTAATGAAATAAAGCAAATGAGTCAAAATTCGACTGCCCTACCATATGCTATCAGCGAGTTGACATGTCCTGCCCACCTCTAACTCAATGGTACCTTATCTTCTTCTTCCTGACCTTATCCCACGCTACGTGGGGTCGGCACGACTTCTTACTTGTTCCACTCCCTTCTGTCATCCGTCAACGTATCATCCACTCAGTTTAAACGCATATCCTGTTTCACGCTATCCATCCACCTTTTCTTTGGTCGTCTGCTTTTTTTTCCTTCCACATGCATATTTAACATTCTTCTAATGAAACGACTTTCTTCCCTCCGCATTATATGCCCACACCATACCAGCCCTTTATCTTTTGTATCACTGGCACTACTTTCGAACTTCCCCTTACCGTACCATAATCATCCAAACCACACATATCTGCAAAAATATCTGCAAAAAGACAACTTCATTTGGAAGTAGCCGAAAAATTTGTTCTTTTAGAAAAAAAAATTGCAGCTTTATAGCTGCTTGCACTGCCAAGTTTGGTCACAATGACCATATTTTTAAGACATGAATAGAATAAAGATACCACCAACTAAACTAGGTCATTAATTTTAAGAATGGGTAATAGGAAGCCCAACGGTTGAAATTCAAACCGATTTTTACAGCTAAGCAATTGCGCTTTAGTAATTAATTACTTTGTTTGGATTTTAGTGGAAAATCCAGACATTTTTAATGTTATTGGCATATAAACGCACTATACTTAATTGTTATTGTCAATAAAATCGAATATCTATACAAAGGCAGCATTAAACAACAATCAAGTTCATCGACACGGGCTATTTAAAGTGCCGGGACATGTCCGTTTAAGCCATATTTAATATTCATGACCGTTAAGGTCATGCCTAGATTAATATAACGGCACCATTTATCATACCCTACGATAACTTGACGTTAATAGTTCCTATATCAACATTTTTGAAAGAAATTAATATGCAAAAACGCGGAAGCCAACAGCCATCGAGGCTCTTAAGTTAACATTTTAACATCAAAGAAAGTTAGTCAAACAAGCACAATAAAATATCTCGTTCAGAACTCGATTAAGTTTGTTTTGCGACTTTCTCCCGATTTAACATAAAAGGTGTTAACGCGATAAGTGATTGCGAGTCGCGAGTTTACGACCGGTATTATTGCAACAACTATAGTATCGATTTTCAATACAAGACATGATATTAATATTTAAGAATAAAGAAAAAATTGATTTACCTTTTTAAGACAGGCAATCGAGAATATTCGATGCCGAAATCGAAATTAGCATACACAAAGCACAACACAGTCCATGTATGGGTTGTCGCGAAAAAGTACCAGGGTGGTATGATCACACAAGAGTACAGTGAACGCACCTGTACGCGCGGCGTGAAGAGCGTTACTGGCATGAAGCGGCACATTAGTCGCTCATGGAACACGTCACGCAAGAGCCGGTTCTGTTCTGGACACCGGTGACTCGGAAGAAAAAGATGCTTTTGCAGATAAAAAGCATTAAGTCTTTTTTTGCCTTTCCAGAATGACCGTTTTCCTTAAGTTATCCTTAAAGAAACTCAGGAAAACTTACGAGTATATACGAGAGATTAAACTCTATCAATCCACAAAGTCCTGTAACTAATTAGGTACCTACTTTTATCTGAACTTTTGTACCTACTACAAAACATACCATTGCTTTTTAGGGATCCATACCCGAAGGGTGTCAACGGGACCCTATTACTAAGACTCCGCTGTCCGTCCGTCCGTCCATCTGTCTGTCAGCGGGCTGTATCTCGTGAACCGTAAAAGGAAGAGAAATTTTCACAGAATGTGTATTTCTATTGCCGCTATAACAACAAATAATAAAAGTTTCGAAATGGCTATCATCAAATTAGAACAAAATTAAAATTGTTATTATTTCTTGTACGATGGTACGGAACCCTCCGTTTGCGAGTCGGACCCGTACTTGACCGGCTTTTTAATAAAACATCAATGCTATCATGTATTTAAGTATCAGGATGACCTCAACGGTACAGAAAATTGAAAACGGCAGATGCAACTTACCGAAAATTCGAACCTATAAGGGTAGAGACAACTTCGCCATTTATGGGCCGAAGCATGAATCGTTACCCTATAATATACCCTATATGTTTCTACACAATCAAAAATCGAAATTTGTTCTAAATTAGTAGATTATAGTAAGTAGTATTAACAAAATAATATAAGTACTAAAGTTAAGTACTTATATTAATTAATATCGTAGCACTAAGCTAATTGGTTTGGGTGTTCGCGGACATAACGGCATATCCACCTACTACGAGTAAAAGGATTACGTGAAGCCAAAATTGCCTGGTTTTTATATTTAGCTCATAATATTGTAGAGTACCTCTCTACCTACTACGCCTCAGAAAGTTAGACAACTTATTACCTATTTACTTAAGCCTCTGCCTATGGCACTGCCTATCAAGAATTAAGTGGAAAAATACTAGAGATTGATTCAAATTGTAGACTAGTTACAAGTTACAATGATTGGGAGCCGATGATAACAAAATTAAATAAATAAATATAAATAATAAATTGCATCAGTACAGGTATCTATTGTATATAAAAAGAAAAACTGACTGACTGACTGACTGATCTATCAACGCACAGCTCAAACTAGGTACTGGTTAGATCGGGCTGAAAAGCAAGCAGGTAGCTATCATGACGTGAACTTCCGCTAAGATAGGATTTTTCACAATTCAATTCTACGCGGACGAAGTTGCGAGCATAAGCAAGTATAATATATTTTTGCTAAACGGTATTGTACCTATTGCTAGCCAATCATAAATGAGCTATAATCACAGTCGCTGTCAAAGTCTGATTTAAAGCCCCCTTCGTGTTCTTCGACTTGGCGTTGTCACTTGTCCCACCTGTGTGTTGTAAAAAAAAAAGAATATTAGCCATCCTAATCATAACTAATACTCCCCTTTCCCCTCCAACTAAACATAAAGCTTGTGCCAGGAGTGGGTACAACAATAGTGCAACGGGTGGGGTAATGGGGTTTGAACCGCCGACCTTTCGGAATTCAGTCCGCTCTTCAACCGTTGAGCTATCGAGGCTCTAATCAAAAATCAAAGGCTTTATTCATAATACTGGACTGCTCACTTTGCGCGGTCTTGAACTTCCGATTTTTTGACTCTATTAGCTCTCAGATCGATTTTAAGCACCTTCTAGGATCAAACTCAATATTTGTGTAAATATTAGTTACTTAACGTTTATTTATATACCTACGCTAGATCAAGTATCTAGGCCATAGGTAAGGAGATTACACATTTGAACTTTGGTTATTAGCTAAATAACTATTACGTAAGTACATAATTTAAATGCAGTGAACGTGCAGACTGAATATAATTAAAGCTAACCTTATTTCCTTTGTGGTTCCAATAATAATTACATCACGATACCATATTGATTGTTTCAAAGGCCGGAAGTGAGAATTATAACTTCAAGTTATGGAGGAACTTCGCTAAGGTCACATTTATGGCAAGTGGCTTATGGTGAAAGTATGTGGATTGTGGGTGTGTTTGGCATTTCTCGCCATAAAACATTGGACACCAATCGATTACCATAATTTAACAATTTCGCTATGGTACATCAATTCCGCTTTGATTCTCACCAGCTTGTTAATAGGGGCGGGACATTCATAAACCAAAATGAGGTGAAGAATAGTAGGTAATCACACCACATGTGGGCGAAGTAGTGGTCTACTTAAATAAGAAAATACTTATGTATTGTACACTGGTAGAGTCAGTAGTCAATACTGGCACACAGAAATTGGACAATGAAAAAATTGAGATTGAGTGACCAAGGTATATTACTTAACTTGTTGACTTTATGGTAAATTATTTACATAAATAAGTCAATGAATATCGAAGAACAACCGTAGAACCATGTTATTTATGGCGACAGGTTAGAAAGAAACTAAGTACTTAAGTCCTTAGGTACCCAGGCGGAAAACCAGAAAGCGATGTGAAACGTTCCTTAAAACTTCTAGATGGGAATTCTAGCGAATACTACCCATCAAGCTAATGATGTCACCATCCATCTAATCCATCGCCGTCTCACTACTGAATACCGATCTCCTCTCAGAATGTGAAAGGTTTAGGCCATAAAATTACCTAATATTGCTTATTTTTTTTACTTTCATTTGTTTAATAATTAATTTGCTTATTACTTTTAGAAACTACTTATTTATTTCCATTGTAACAGAATATGCTATGGAAGAGCGGGGCCGCCCGCCACAAGTACTAGTTTAATACTAGTCACTTACTGGGACGGTCCCAATTTCTATGTTATATGTAAACTTGTTTTATACCGAAATAAATATTTTTGTATTTTTTTTTTGTATTTTTGTATAATCCACCACGCTGCGCAGTGGCCTACTGCGACCACAAATGATTATTCAGATGAAGAATCAGTTAAGTACAAAGAGTTTTAGTAAAATAGTTACTTCAGCAACTAGTCGAAGACATGGTCGAAAAATTATTTACAACCTTAAGTAGATAATTTACAATGAAAATAGCTTATTCTAAGTCGTTGTATATAGAAGCACCGCAAACTAAGAATATGAGAAAGTCAGAGGTCATTTTAAAGTTCAAAATCAAAATTTTAAATGACTAGAATCCATTGAAATAACAACCTTTTAGCCGGTTTTATTTTACTTTCCGTCGACCATAGGAAGTCGCCGAAGGTAGGTATTTGGTATCAATTTGCATTTTTAAAGGAAACATTAACAGCTGCTGGCTAAAGTGAATTTGTAAGGGTTTGATTAGTTTTACGAAGTACCTGCAAAACCCAGAAGTTCTAAATGTGCTTTATGCAAGCTTTCAGTTTATTGGAAAAAATGCACATTTTTCTTTTCAACCCCCGACCCAAAAGTTATAAGTTTATAAGTTTGACGTATCTGTGTATCTGTCTGTGGCATCGTAGCTCCTAAACTAATGAACCGATTTTAATTTAGTTTTTTTTTGTTTGAAAGGTGGCTTGATCGAGAGTGTTCTTAGCTATAATTCAAGAAAATCGGTTCAGCCGTTTGAAAGTTATCAGCTCTTTTCTAGTTACTGTAACCTTCACTTGTCGGGGGTGTTTGAATTTTTAATTTACACTTGTATAACTACCAAACATCATTATTTCTAACCGATGGACATCCACGGTTTGATAGAGATCTCTTGTAGGGACTTCCACATGCCACGATCTTGCGCCGCGTGAATACAGCGGTTTCCTGCGACTCGTTTGATGTCGTCTGTCGACCTAGTAGGGCTGAAAGGATAAACTGACTAACCTATCAATTATCAACCTAGTTTAAAAACTTGAGATTTTGCGTGAAAGTTTTCACGATAACGTAATCAGAAGAGAATTAAGAAAGGATATCCAGAAATTCCCCAAAGTCAAGGGCGGGTCAGTTAGTAAGAACGAAAGGCCAAGCCAGTTCAACTAGTAATTAGTTATTAAATACCTAAATGTTTAATCTGACAAATGACGAAACCTCTTTCTAGATTTGTAAACAAGACTGTAAATCAAAATTAGTGAACAAACGTAATTGCTATAAATGGAAATAACAAAAGAACAATAACTTAAAACAAAGGACCGTGACCGTGATCTTTCCAGTTTCATTGCGTATTCCTTATATGGATTCCAATAAAAAATGGGACCAAGTTGTCCCCACATCAATAAAGCAGGATAAAGTGTCACTGAAGTTTTTGGGACTGTGCCAATAGAAAACTTGGTTGTGCAAATCATTTTTCCCTGTTGCTCGTTGTTGCTCGTAGTATTAATTAGTTAAGAAACGTTAATCTATGCTTATGAAAATGACTCGGACGGACTGAGAGTTGAAATGTGAAGGAAATATTTCTTGAGAGGAAGAAACTCATCCCAAGGAACGTAAGGGTGTTACTAAGAAAGGATTTCGACAAATTCCAATGGGATCTTTAAAAAAAACCTAAATCCACGCCGACGAAGTCCAAAAAGAACAAAACGTACACTACAAGGACCATGACCTTGACCTTTCCAGTTTCATTCCGTATTCTTTACATGAATTCATTAAAGAATTGGGACCAATTTGTCCCCATATCAATAAAGCAGGACAAAGGATAAAGTTTGACGGAAATTGTTGGAACTGTGCCAATAGAAAACTTGCTAGGCGTTTTACAAAACGTTTCGTCCGCACAATCATGGTACGACATTTTATAAGCACTCGTTTCCATGTCTCTGGCTTCCGTCTCCGCGGTGGCAATACAAATTGCGGCCTTGTACCCTACTTTCGTACCGCAATTACAGAAACAATACATTACACGCTTTAAGGTGAACGCACACTTATCCGAGCCGAACGCGTCAAAAGAGTCGAACGAAACGAATTTTAGAATTCTCTATATGAAATCTACTTCCGAATCGGACGATTCGACGCGGGGAAGTGTGCGAGGTTTCATGAGATTTCATATACAGGGTTCTAAAATTCGTTTCGTTCGACTGGTTTGACGCGTTCGGCTCGGATAAGTGTGTGTTCACCTTTATAACAAGAAACAGACGCGGGAACGTTTTGTTTTCCACTATGATTACGATAATTAGGTTCTGTTGTGTGTTCAATGTGACATTTGTGTCAGCTGATAGTCCAAGAGCTCGTGAACCCTTTGCCTCTAGAGTGAGAAAACTCTCGTTTTGATCCTGCAATCGATATTCTGTCAAATATTAGTGTAGGTGTGACGTGAAATCAATGATACTTTGTCAAGTAAAGTTCTTTTAACTAATGAATAACTTTAAACTATGTCTAAAGTTAAATTGTTTAAGAATTTTTATAGTTCTTATCTTATCTATTTACGCACAAAGTTGTCATAAATCTAAAGTTAAAATAGGAATCTTTCGAGGCTGGTAACTTGACAATCAATATTTTTGTCAATGTAATATATCAATAAACCTAGAAATAATGACGAGACAAATCGATACAATACTTAGTTTTGAGGTTTACAATATCAAATAATGTAGCCTCCTATGTTTGTGTGAAAAAAGCAGCGTAATGTGTCACCTTAAGACATCATAAATGGGTCCATGATATAAAGAAGAACAATATCAGTCTAATACCTAGGAGTCTAAACTGATATAATAATATTATCACCTAATAAGAAGGATATCATCAAAAACTAACTGCACAAGACATTATGAATTGAGGCCTCAAAAGATCTAAAAATAAATATCTAAGTAGTTCAAGTGATTGCAATGATAAGCTTCTTAAAAGCGGTTGTGACAGACAGACTGTCTGATAACTTTTGACCTTTTATATTGTAGAAAAGGACAATAATTATAAAATGTAGAGGACAATCTACAAAGACAGACAGAACAATAGATTAGCTTCTATTTATTTTTTTCATCATCATTATAGTATAATTTACTTTGCCTACTGTATAAATTATTATCAATTAGCAGAGCCAACCCCAATTAACATGGGAAAAGGCTAGGTCTATATATATCAATTAAAAAATCGGTCACGTGCGAGTCGGACCCGCACAGGAAGGGTTCCCTATCATTGTACAAGAATAACTCTTTTTAACCCCCGACCCAAAAAGAGGGGTGTTATAAGTTTGACGTGTGTATCTGTGTATCTGTGTGTCTGTGTATCTGTGTATCTGTGTATCTGTGTATCTGTCTGTGGCATCGTAGAGCCTAAACGAATGAACCGATTTTAATTTAGTTTTTTTTGTTTGAAAGGTGGCTTGATCGAGAGTGTTCTTAGCTATAATCTAAAAAAATTGGTTCAGCCGTTTAAGAGTTATCAGCTCTTTTCTAGTTTTCTTGTAGAAAAGAAGGTTAGATAACCGTTAGGTTCATAATTTTATGTCAATTGACAAATGTCAAGCTGTCAAGATGGATGTTGCCTAAATACATAATTATTTATTTGAAAATGATGTTTTGGAAAACTCATTACTTTGGATCGTCGGGGGTGTTATAAATTTTTAATTTACACTTGTTATTTATTTATTTTTTCATGAAATGTGCAACATCCACATAAACTCAAAAGTGTAAATGAAGCTGTAAAATATAAACCTAGTTTTTCTTAGTAGTGGAGTTAGAAAAAATACTTCTGTTACCGTTTATATGCCCTTCCGGCGTCCTTGTTTCCTGTCACGTAAGTATATAACCTAAATACCTTCAAAACACAAGTGAAAAGGCATCTTCTATAATCTAGGCAAGCGCATCCAACCTAGGCCTTATCATTGCTTTCTTAAGCATGATTGTCGTCAAGCGCAAGCCTATCAAGCAATAATAAAAAACAATTGAATCCCTTAAACACCAAGGTGTGTTTTAATTTAAAAAAAAATTGATTTATTATTTTACACTCACAAAACCATTATGGACTATCCATCACAATCAAAACACATGATTTATTATCATTGGATGGATTTAGGTTTCGCTGAAATCCTGTATTACCTTTTCTATACTTAATATTATAAAGAGGAAACCTTTGTATTTTTGTATGTTTGTATTGAATAGGCTCAAAAGCTACTGGACCGATTTCAAAATTTCTTTTACCATTACTTAGAGGGATTCTTCCGAATCCGTATAGGCTATATTTTATCCCGGAAAATAGAAAAAATAAATGTCCACCCGTGCGAAGCTGGGGCGGGTCGCTAGTATTTAAATAAAAAAATGCCCTATGTACTCTTACCTATGCATACTACCTTATGCAAGCTAACTCCAACGCCAATTGCCAAGGCATAAAGATTTAACAAACAGACAGACTTTCAGATTTAGTATAGATACATAAATAGATTTAGATAAATAAAGCTACATCTAGATATTTCTAATTAGGTATAGGTTAATAAACGTAAGTATAATTTGAACAGCATTGATGAGTTTAGAAACTAAGACTTAACGGAAACAGCAATTATCGTTTGGCACAGAAATATAGTTATGGTTGTTCGCGGTCTGTTACTTGTTATGATGATTGCACACACCGTTGCAATCATGTATGTTATTAATCACTTATTAACACAAGTGAAAAATCTGTCAAGTGCGAATTGGATTCGCACACGAAGGATTCCGTACAATCATACAAGATATTTATATAAGTACACTATACTTTGAATTATTTTATCCTCAAGTTTTTATCAAGGCAATAAATAGTAGTTTTATACTAAGCTTTATCAAAGATAAGATAGTGTGGATGTTATCAACTAACTACTTACTTTAGTACAGGAAGATGCTATGAATAGCTGCTATGAGTGGTTGCTAAAAATAGATGCTAAAAATAGTCCAAGACTCTATTAGGGTGATGATCCAGATTTATCTCCACCTTAAATAATGGTACAAAAAGCTAAGTTCATTTGTTAACCTCTGAACGTACTTAGTGAAATGACTCGTAAGTTTGAATTCATCACTAACTTGGCCTTAATTAAGTACTTAAGTAATTAAAAATTATATTATTAACAGGCCTATCTATGTAATAATTTACTTACTTATAGGAAATAATAAGTAGTATTATTATACTTTTTAATTTTTAAATGTTTTACCCTTCATAATTTTTGTGAAGAATATTAGACTTATACAAGTTTAAGCTTTGTATTCACTTTAACATAGATGTAGGTACACTTTTCAACTATTTGATATTTAATGATGTAGGAGTAGTAAGTGAATAAGTAGAATGTTTCTTTTCATTACCTCATTTCATTATTTGCAATAAACTTTTAAGTTCCTTACTTAATAAGCACATTGAAGTTGGTTCATCTAGTTTCAAAGCTCTAATGTGCTTTGCATTATCTTTTTTCAAACAATAGTCTTTGATAAACACCAGTATTATTACAAGTAGTATTATTACAAGTGTACTAGTATTGAGTAGATAGGTATCTATCTGACTATCTATGCATTAATATTTGTATTTACTCAGTCATAAAAATGACCTTAAGTACTTACAATAACTTATCAGACATTGTAATAGACTTAGCTAATTAATTATTAAAATAGTATGTACTTACTGTGAATATATTGACAGAGACGTGTCTAAACAATTTATTATATACGCAAGAAATAGGCAGCCTTTGAGTAGGCGACCATAACATGGTCATTATGAATCAGCTAACATATTAAAAATTTGTAAGATAACGACTGTAGGTAAACATTTATCTCGCCAAAATAGGACAAGCGCAACTACAGAAAACACATGAAAATAAAAAGACTAAGTGTGTCGTTATCATAATAGAATATTCGCAAAAATTTAAACAAAAATACAAAACCGTTACCTTTTAAAATCCACAGGGCAGGCAGGTTACAGGAACAAAGTAGACTGATGTTATGAATTCTCAAAAAAACGTGCAATCTCACACAACAACGTATGTAAAACACTGGACACTACAAATACGTAAAATTTATTATTTAGACAATCAACAACCAATGCTAAATCTATCGTCAATTCGAAAATAATAAAATTGTAGGCAAAATAATTTCACAACACGTTCACGACGCAAGAATCGGCCGTTTTTCTTTAGCAATTTGCGATTTGACGCCTGTCATCTGTCACTGTCAGACAATTGCAGTGTTACCACTACGATTTTGGTTTACCCTATATTAGTTTACAGTCCGACAAGGCTCTCTTGGCACTTGAGTGACATTGACAGGGCGGTGCAGTTGTAGCCGAAACGCTGCCAGCAAATTAAATCTCCTCAGTTTTAGAGAATGTTATGGCGAAAATGTCAGTGAGAAAACCAAGAAAGTAAAAAAGTAACTATCTAATTTTAACTGAATGAGAAATTGGGAAAGCCACCCCTGTTTGAACAGCGAGAAAGAAAAATCGAAAACCATTGGTAGGCCATGGACTTAAACATTATATTTACGTAGTGCTAAATATAGCTAAAAGATGCAGAGACATTTGTGCTGTATTTACTAACAGTCCTATTCATAAAAAGTAGAAGCTTTGTTAGCTTGTTATAAGCAAAGTTCTCAAAAACATTATTTATAAACGTTCAATAGTGCTAAAGGTATTCAATAACGGCTCTATAACTTTAACCCAGGCTAAACCCTACTACTATAAACCCTAGAACAAGATGGCCGCCGTCTTGTTTTAGTAGCTGATAAATAATTTGTTTGAAGCAAGATTGAAGTGAGATTATTAATTGTTTTGGTTGATTCTAGTGCCATTGCATTGTAATTATTATTTGTACGTTATTTATTATTCTGGATTCAAGAGGCTGTGGTACTTAACTAGAGTTGCAAGTTTTAACTGTCATAAGATGCTAGGGACGTCGTGAAGTAGGTACCTAGTTACATATGTCCCTACTTAATTTCGAGGTTTCTTTTCATGTAATCATTCCTTTACATAAGTATGTGATCTCTTCTAAGATCCTTGTCCCACTATAAACCGTAACCTGATTATTCGCCCTAAAATAGGGTGAAATCCGTAAAAGTAGAAAAACTGGACAATTATTATCAATGTCGATGTCAGATGTCAGTGTTAACTTCAGGTTGATATTGCCAATCTTTAATAATTTTTTGACTTGATTTCCGGGTTTCTTTTCGGACAAAATATTGTTTAGTAAATCTTAGAATATCTAGAAAACAAATTAAGTTTTGCGAGAATGTTATCTTACAGCGCCATCTATTACAAGCATTATATATTTTTTTAACGCCAACATGTTCAAAGGACTATTGTTAGATGGCGTTATTTGATACCACAATGTTTATGTTATAAAATAGATGGCGCTGCTCATCAAAATATAAAACAATGCGGGGAAAAAATCAGCAACGCAGCCAAAATCATTAATCAATATAAAAATATTATTATTAATATCTAATTTAATACTGCACCCGCAGCCCGCAACCTAGCGCATTGCATACATAATTATTGCAGAATAATGCAGAATTTGTTATGGGCTCTTCTCAGACCTGGGCGCATTTAGAACCCGCGTAGCTTTAGTTTACCTACCTACTACGTAATTAAACATTATCACTATTACATCGTTACCTCACAAATAATTAATCAATTGACAATCAAAAAGTATACAAATAGAACCTACTTTGAAATTATTGCTTTGGGTTTGAGTATGGTAGCAAATAAGCTAAACGCACAGCGGTCTTACGACCTGGCTCCGTCGACATGAAAATAATTCCTAATATTATGTAAAGTGGTCAAGTACTTCCATACCTCTAGTTCATTCTGGTTTTGTCTGATTCTTGCACGGCGCGACATGAAGGCTTATGATAGGAACGTTGGGTGGAAACTCTGGAAATCTTTTCTTCTTGAAAGACCTACTTTTTATACGCAATAGAGAGAACCTACATGCAAAATCTCAAGGCTCTACACCAAGAAGTCTACGTAGGAACCACCGTTTATAGTTTTTTCTTTAATAATATTATGTATATCCCAGGTAGATATTAAAATAATTAATATCACTTGCTTTAACGGTGAAGGATAACATCGTGAGGAAACCTGCTTAGTTCTACATAATGTTCTAAATAATCCACACTTAGCCAGTGTGGTGGACTATGACCAAAACTCTTCTCATCTGAGAGGAGACCCGCACTTATTAGTGAGCTAGCGATGGGTTGATCATGGTGATGATACCCATCTACCCTACAGGTTATAACCAGATTCCTTTTCAACCTTATGAACTCTAACAGTTTCTTTGCTATATCCTATATCATCTGTATATATTTGCTATATCATCCATACATCCATACTAAAAAAATATTAATAATGTTCTTAATTAAATGTGAAAGTGTGTCTGTCTATTCGATTAAATCGATTTTGACGAAAGTATACTTACAGAGATAGCTTGCATCCCGGACGGGGCATTGACCCCGAGTTTTAGCTACATTGCGGGTTTAAAAAATACTAAATCACTAAAACTACAAAAAGTACAAGTAGGTCCTATTACAAAGCATTAAGTTATAATAGCGTTAAGTTTTTACTAGCGTTCTAATAACACCTTGTATTTTGGATGAGATAGGGAAATATTAAACAACTAAAAAATAACTGAAAAACATTTTTATTTGAATCATAACTTTTTTCATTCATATAAATAACGCTCTTTATAATCGTAACTGGAAGCCTCTACATAAAAATAAGTAGGTGTGGATACAATTTTACAGTTCACATACAACAATAGAATTAAAATATACAATGGTAAAGTATACTTCAGTTTTCCTCAGTTTACTTAAAAGGTAAATAAGTAGCTTATCGCTGAAATGCGTAAGAGTCGCATTAAGTATACGGCTTTGTTACCATGAATTGACAATGAAAAAATCATGTTAGGAGTAAATAATCCAACTCCAGAAGCTCTAAAGCGTAGGGCAAATCGAGTTGCTTACGTGTTTCTCCGAGAAGGATTTGTGATCTCTTTATCTTCTAAGCAAACTAAATAAAACTGACTTAGTAATAGTAGTAATAAGTATAATATTTATGCCGCAATACAAATTATTATAAAAAAATCTAGGAGCAATTAAATTGCGAAAACAGTGATTTCATTTTCTTTTTATATCTATGGAGATATCATCATTATTAGGGACTTATTTATAAACAAAGATTTATATCGAAAATTCCATATTTTAATTGGTAGGCTTTTGGTAGGTAAGTGGGTATCTACGTGCTAAAAGGAAACCATTTCGGTCCTAATAATATTTTGAAGCTTTTTTTATAATTTATAATTATCCTAACCTAATTAAAAATTCCAAATCATCAAATTATAATCAGATTTTACTATTGATCATAAAATTATATAGAGCAATACTTAATTATAAAAAATGTCTGAATAATGCACAATCAAACAGATCAGAATCAGAATAAAAGATCTGAATATCAGCCGAAATTTGAAGTAGACGCAAGGCAAATAATAACTCGAAATAAGTAGGATAAACTTTTAATTTTCCTAGTAAAGATTTTTTATAATAATCTGGTATTTACAATATTTCCTGTGACGCTTATAAGTAGTTAATTAATTAATTTTATTACAATAGCTTAGAATTAATAATATCGGAGTAAATCTTAAAAGTGGCAGGCAGAGTTGGTATTGAGGCAATCAGTTTTCACCTAGAAAAAGACATTGGGATTATTAAAATATATGCAATTACGAACTATAAAGTTGTCTAACAATGTTATTCATAAAAAATTAAAGAAGCTTTATTAAAAAATTTTCAGAAAATAGAACCTCATTTTATTGGTAGAACCTGAATATCTGTGGAATTAAAAACGGTATTTTGAGAAACTATTAAGTATTTTAAGAGTATCTAGAACTGATTTGCTCAGATTTACCTAAGTACTTACCTTTTCCTTGAAACTATTTAGGTACCTACCTATATGAAACTTATTAAGACCATAGAGTTCGTTGACAATATCTTGATATTGATTTCTATTTTCTAACAAGTGTAAATTAAAAATTTATAACACCCCCGACAAGTGAAGGTTATAGTAACTACAAAAGAGCTGACAACTTTCAAACGGCTGAACCGATTTTCTTGAATTATAGCTAAGAACACTCTCGATCAAGCCACCTTTCAAACAAAAAAAAAACTAAATTAAAATCGGTTCTTTAGTTAGGAGCTACGATGCCACAGATAGATACACAGATACACTCGTCAAACTTATAACACCCCTCTTTTTTTGGGTCGGGGGTTAAAAATGCTTGCTGCTGTTAGAATTTTAGAATAAAGGTAGTTAGTAATAATTCTCTATGTCGTATTATTTACTTCTGAGAGTCTGGACCACTTTCAAAAAAGGGATAATAATGCGGTGGGCTCCCAGACATGCCAATTTACTCCTAACTTAGCTAATAATATAAATCTTAGCGAATAAAATATGATACAATACCTACCTATCTCTGCACTTTTTCGCTAACAGCTAAATTTAAATAAGTCATAAGTTTATTATAAAAAAACATAAATCATTTATTTACAATAACCAAATAATTTTGCAGTATTGTAGATCTATATTTTGCTTTTACTTTTCTGCGTAGTCTTATAATACCTACTCCTTTTCTTCTATTCTATACCAAAAGAGTGCTGAAATTTTCCTTCTATGCTTACTAAAGCGTGCGAAGCTATCTCCAACTTTCTTAAAGATTAGAGTAATTAGGGCAAGTCCATACAGACGGAGTAGTGCTAAGTCTTTTTGATAACAACTTACACTAAGCTTTATATGAGTTGAATTACGGTCGAAATTAGTAGAAAATAAAACACGGAGAAAACTCATATGAGATCCTCACCACAACCTTTATTCCAAAGTAAATAAAGGTTAGTTTGAGTTGTTATCAAAGAAAACGCAGCGTCTCGACTCGAAGACGATGGTAGCGTAAAATAGCGGTAGGCTGTGATTCTATTTAGGTATAATACTACGTCTGGCTATAATACTTAAGTGATCGTATATCAAAGAGATAGAGCTAGCTAGAGACGCAAGAGCCGCACTCAAGGAATTTTTCAATACTGATAATGCGTATGACAGCAGCAAGAGTCGGGTGCTTCGATTGCAACAAAGGAATGCTGATAACGTCACTAGAGGTCAGCGCTTACGTGACTTCTGCCTCTGCTTATAATTGTTACGGCTGGCCCAATGCTGCTGACGTTATTCTTAAAGGTGCCCACGCACTCGAACTGAACTGCAGCGGAACTGCGCGTTCGCGGCAGCGCGCTGCACGATATTCTCTCCAGCTGCGACGCGCGGTATATATAGAGTGCGATATGCTCCATACAAAATGATAGAAATAATATTTTGCAGCACTGTGCCGCGGTCTGCAGTGCAGCGCAGCGCAGCTCAGGTGCGTGGGCACCTTTAGTTATGCGGCTCTGGCGGCTCTGTGCGATCTCTTTGTAATAGACCTATGTTAACGAGTGTAAAACAAAAAATGTGATTATTCTAAGGAATAACAGAGTAATGTTAACACACAATACTAACTAAATAAACAATGAGTTAAAAAAGTTTTAAAATATAAATAAGTAAGTATAGAAAAATTACACGTTAACATAATATTATTGAACGGGCAATAAATGAGAATAATATAAGGTACTTAGTAACTAAAAACGTAAAGTATGTGGAAATAAACATCGAGCATTTAAATATTTAAGTTTAAAAGCACACATTTCTTACGAGTTAATAAAATCTTAAATCACAACAAAACGTACCTAATAATCTTCTAAACAAAATACATGCAAACATTGATCCATTTCATCATGCAATTTACGAAAAACCAATAATATTAATTCGTAGTAGAATATGAACCGAATTGAGTAAATATTCATTTCGAGTTTGTATTTGGCACACATTTATTTTTAAATTTTAAATAAAATAAATCGTTAAAGATATAAGTAGGTGCAAAATGTAAAATCACAGCTGACGGTTTCAATATTTACTAATTAAACTTTAACACTTTAAATACAAGAAGTTTACGTTTCTTTCATAGAGCTATACTTTTCTAGACCTATTTCTCCAATTTCATAATCCTAGAACAGATAAGGATTATGTTAAAGTTTCAAATATTCTTTAGTTGTGTGCCTGAATATCCATGAATATCCATAGCATATCCATGAATTAAAGTGATCACATAGAAAAAATTAAAAAGATATAATAAAGCGTCGATTCCACTGCCAACGGTTTAGTGTTCTGAATATATAGAAAATATTATTATACTTCATAGTAGCGACGATCAAAAATAAGCAACTATTTTTGAGAAAGCGAACGCCTACATGACTGCATAGACTTGTTACTTATCTTCGCTTTAGTAGAAATTGAGCGTCCGAATGCGGTTGCAGAGATCAAGCTGATCCATGAACAGTCATGAAAATCTCCTAGGTCAGTCCTACTAAAATTCGGCTCTTGAGCCTAAGGCTTCATACGATTCGTATATATAGACACTTAACCATTGGTTGTGAGATCGTCGCGTAATAGGTTTAAAATTAAGGTTAGAGACATACCTAGCGGAAAATCGAGTGTGACATTATACGCGCGGAAGTTTTCTTCGGCGTTTTACCCGCGCAAATATATCGCGTCTTTTATTATCTTTTATATCGCGTATTTTAATATGTTCCATTGCAAAGAAAATGCGCAAGCGACTTTTCGCTAGATAAGTCCCGGGCTACAGCGGAATAGTGTTTCACGTCAAATTACAAGCATGGCGACAATCGTGATCATTGCCAACAGCAAGCCGAGCAGCGTCAACCAATCCAAGTCTGCCAGGTGCTGCGAGAACATTAAGGTGTAGGAACAAGCTAACATCAACGTGCCAGAGTCGTGCCAATTGCGCTTTGACTTCGTACTATCGCCTGCCAAAACAACAGAAACAATGCAAACTATATAGATTAAATTTTGCATTCCAAATAATTATTTATTAATCATAATACATTAAGGTGTAATTGAAAACATTATTGAGAGGTTTGTTCAGGCAGCATTGAAAATATGAGTTAATGGTACGAGTAAGTATATAGTTCTTTAAATATATTGAAAAAGACGGATTTATATTAAAATAGAAGGTAACATGGAATATTATAGTGCAATAGATACAATCTGGATCATAAAAGATAATACTAAAAATGCGTTAAATATTGAATTCGATTACACCTTGAGTGAAACAAATAACAGATTAACGAACAAATCAAACATAAAAATAAGCGGGATGCAAATGATCAAAGTGAAATCCGGACACCATGCATGATTATAGACCACGTACCTTTTTTTTCGTTTTGTGAATTACTATTTTGCCTCTTTGTTCTCCATGGAACTACAGTAGTTGGCAGTGAAGTATTTTGACTAGTGCTTTCATCAACTGAAAGCCTTCTCAAATGCTGAGTCATTGTTTTCACAAGTTTCGGGGAATTTAAGTCGTTGCGTTCTTTACTTTCATTATTTTTTTCGCTTACAGCATTAGGTGGTGTAGATGTAGCAATGTTGTCAAGTTTAAATATTGTCGCGAGTTCTTCCGATGAGTTGTACTCAGTTGAATCCGCCGTATCCTTTTTATTTTCTAGGTCGTCTTCGTAAATGGAGAGATTCGCAGATGTCCTATTAGTTAAATCAGTGGCTGTATTATTTTGTGTCAATTCATTTAATTTCTCACTTACTTGTTTCAGAACTGGTTCATTGCTACTTGGAGAACATTGTTCTTTTTTCGGTGATTTAGGTACAAATAGTTTTTCGTTTACCTCTGTAATACCTGCAATTAGATCCGATATTCCATCTTTCAATTCTTTAAAAGCTCTTATTTCATTGAGTTCTTTCAAAGTATCGTCTGTATTTAAAAAAGGATTGAGAGGATTATAATGCGGTGGAGGTATTTCAGGGCTTTGTTCATCCGTTAATGCAATCTCTTTGATGTCGTTTTTTATCGTAAATGGTGCATCATTAGGCGTCACATTATTTTCATCAGGTAAAACGGTTGTTTCTGTATCTTTAGATAACATCGGAGATACTTCTATATTATTGTCAACTTTGTGGCTTTCGCCTTCGAGTTTAAGCTCTTTGTCAAAGCTATATTTTAACTGATCCTCAACTTTATACAATTGGTCAGATATTTTTATTAAACTATCCTCAGTTTTTTTGCCTTTTGAATTTTTTTCAGTATTTTCTACAGATTTATTTGACACGTTGTTATTTTGTAATAAAGTTTTTTCATTAGTTTTGTTACAATCAGATGCACCATTTTCATAACTTTTATTAGTCAATTCGTTCATAAAATTCATTCTACTATCTGATATTCGGCTCTGAATGTCTGAAACTTCATTTTTATTTCGATTCTTGTCTAACTCTGCTAACGCTACGCCTAGCTTATTACTAGTGTCCATAGCCTCTTGTGCAAGCATACTAAGAACCTGTTGAAATTCATCTTTTGATGATCGTTTGAAAGCTTGTGGTGATCGATTTGATGGAGATGAACTTTTGGACTTATCACATGATGGTGGTTTAGCAACACATATATCATCATTATGAATAAATGAATCATCTTTTGCAAAATGGTGTGAAGGTGTGTGAGTGCTATTGGCAAATAAGTTTATAGTATTATGCCTTTGTTTTACCTTATTTCGAGGATAGTAGTCCTTTTGATTGTCATTTTTCTCAAAAGTGTCTCGCAGCCTTCGCATAACATCGCTATTACTGTGCGTTTTTTGTAAATTAGACATTTTGCTCATATTTAGGGCATCATCTATTTCTTTTTGTATCATAGAAAATATGTTAGCAGACAACGATCGAACTGCTCGTTTCTTTTTAATATTTGTAGCAGAATCTTTCATGAATGGAAAATCAGTGTAACCGTTATTGTTGACATAACCATTATGTTCACCATTAAAAAGTGATGAGTGTCTGTTATCTTTTCTTAAACTCCTATACGCTAAATCATCAGCTACTATGTCAGGAGACCTTTTGGGTATGAATCGTGACCTTCCTTTATTTTCAGGTGTTGCATGTAAATAATCACTTTGTGGTGCTGGTGAAATAGGTCCCACAGGTATACCAAATGGTGGTTGTGGGTCAATAGTTTTTAATCTATTGTTAGTTTGTTTTATGTTTCTGTAAACTACATCATCATAAATTACATCAGGTTCATTACGCTCTGATTGCCTATCATCATCTGATGCATAGGGAATATAAACAGGTGAAGCTAGCATATAGCTGATTTGTGCCTGTGCTTCTTTGTGATTCGGTTTATCTTTGCTACCAAACGAGTTCATCCTTCGGAACGCCATATCATCTTGCAATTTGTCAGGTAAAGTTGATCTTCTTGATAAACGTCGCAAAGGTGTTGAAGGTTGACTACGTAATTGAATGTCATCATTTCCATTCCAGTCGTTGTATTGGTCATTAAATTTTGGTGTCATCAGTTCCCGCCGTTCAGCTCTGTCTAAAAGATCTTCATCGCCTAACCCCAGACTATTATAAATTGCTTCTAATTCATTTAACGCATCATCCAGATTAGTAGATTTTCGTCTTTCTGAACTTTTTTCGTCATCAGATGCCAAGTTCGAACTTGAAACAAAGGTATCCGATTTATGCCTTGTATGAGCTTTGGGCGGTGATGTGTTAGATTTTGGCTCTACAGTAGTAGATCGCTTGTATTCGGTCGTTGCTTTCCAAACTTTAGCACCGTCAATTGTATCAATAGATTTAATTTTATTCAGACTATCGGCACCTTCTGTACAATCCTGATTTCTATTACGTATAGAATTTTGAGGCGCTGTGAATAGTCTATTTGAATGTGTACCTCCAGTAAATTCACTTTTACTTCTAGAGTGTGCAAAAATATTTTGCTGTCGTTTTTGTTTTTCGGCATCATCAATTTTTTTCCAAAATTCAGACGCGTTTCTTGGTCTTTGATAAGCTTTACTACTGAGATCTGAAGAAACTTGTGAGTCGCTTAGATATTGGTTCTGGTAACCATTTTGACTAGTTTTAATACTTATTGGCCTACGAGACCTTGGGTTTTCATCAGCATAGTACAGATAGTCCTGTCTTAACTGTACCGGCTCTGGTTTTATTAGATTACTTTGATCTACCGTTTGTCTCCAGGGAATATTGTTTGCAAAATGTCCGTAATGTTTTGGTTCAGCCGACACAGATGCTGGCCTTCGAGGCTGCTCATTTTTAATCACGAAGTTTTGAATATATTCATTATCTTGCATAGCTATATGGTCTTCGGAAGTAGATATTGGTCTACGCAACCCATTCATCCCGTAACTCACATACCTTTCTTGACTCCTTCTCATTATTCTTTCAAAATCATTGTTAGGCACGCCATATTTAACGCTTTGATTAGTTACCCTTTCTGCTGCTACAGGACTGTTTTCATAATGCATTGATATAGGTGTCACCACTTTTCGGTGCATATCACGTGGTGGGGGTACGGGAGGAGCCTTTTCCTCCTTTTTAATGTTTGTCACATTGCCTAAAGGAAACTTCACACATATTACACTTTCTGGATTCTCATATTGACTTGAAACACTTCCCTCTCTATTGTTATTTATATATTGTGATGATCCTCGATTTACATTGCTATTTGAATATTGAATAGCATAGTTAATTCGTTCATTATTAACTTTTGCATTAAAATTAATGGATGAAGGGTAGCTTTGAGTTGAGGGAAAGGATGATATCGATTCAGATTTCATTGGACGTCTATTTGTTTCATTTACAATTAACTGGTCTGATGCTATATTATTCGTTGTTTCGCGTTTACATGTTCCGTAACCACTACTTTGACTTGTTGGGGTTCTTGTTAACATTTCAACTTCAGCTTTCGTGTAACCTTGTTGTAGTAATTCAGCTTCTTTATTCAGTTGATTTTCATCATCACGAGACAACCTTTTAATGTACCTTTCATTTCGAGCACTTCTTGATCTTTTATTTAAAGAGCTGTCTCGGGACCTCATCAATGAGTCGTCACTCCGAAATCGAATCATAGAAGAGGAGTTTGAAGATGATTTTAAAGACTCATCTTCACTGCTAGATTCTCCTTTCATACTGTTTCTGAGAGCTTCAACGCGTGCTTTTAACCTGCTTTTTCTTGTTTTTCGAGAAGGTGTTTCAAGAATTCCCTTTCCCAGCCTAGATGTATCATCTTTAATTTGAATGGTCTCTTGTGGGGCACCATATATTTCTTGGCTATTGGCTTTGTAATTAAGGAAACCAGCCGAAGGATCAGATAAAACACCATCGTCGTTAAGGTCACGGAGATTTGGATTAGCTAAGCTTTGAGCTCTTCTTGTATTTCTGATCACTATATGATCAAAATTGTTGACTGCTGGGCTCTTTTTTTTCTTTTTGCTTTTCCTTTTTGATGGTGAGCGGTTAGTGCCACCATCTTCGCTTTGTGATGATGTACCGCTTTCATCTTCTTTCTTTTTTCTTCTAAACAGTTTTCCAATGGACCATTTTTTGTCCTTTTTAGAACGATCTACTTCTATCTCTGGTTGAAGTGGTCTGTCTGTATGGCGCTGGACGGAAGCATATTCTTCGTTATAGGGCCGGTAAGATGTTGTGTTCGCTCCCGTGATGTCTCGATGGGGAACTGGCGGCGAATTTACAGTCTGAAAATAGAGAAAAAGAAATTGAACATCACAGATCTGAAATTATTACAATGAAAAAAACTTAATTTTGGAACAAAATAGGGAATAAGATAAATGACACGTATATCTGTTGACACATCCGCGTTATAAACAAACGTGATGCACCTAAAATACCCGAAATCTCACAGGTGTATTTTGGGCAAAAGAATTTTTTTTCGGTTTCAGTAGTTTTTTATTATTTTTACTACTGAAACTCATTTTTTCCCTCTGTCCATAAGATTAATGACCAAGGACGGAAGGTTGGCGATGTTTCAACGTTATGAAATACATAATATTACTCGCTTTTTATCTTCGTGTTTGTTGTCATCTCAAGGAAGTAGTTATACGTATAGTTTATTATAAGATAATAAGGTCACAAGTTCACACTGCTGTGGTTCTTGGTATAGTTTGCGCTTTGTGTGTAAACTATTTCAATTCAAACTTACATGGAGGACGTATACGGCGCCGTCAAATTGGCAAAATAATACTATAATACTATAGTTGAATTTGTTTCTAGAAAATTAATTGGCTAGACTAATGGACAAATCGCTCCAATTTAATTAAGGCTATCGTTGTCAACGATCCCCCGTCGATTTCCTACGTATGATATTATTGTTCTTATCTCTATCTGCCCTGGTTCGTGCATTCTCGGTTCCTAGATCGGTACATTTGTGATAACCAATTGAAATTGCTGTGATTGGCTGAATTTACCATGTTCTTGCTGCGACAGTGAGTTTGAGCCACTAGCGGAACAATGTTAGCCGGTCAGAAATGATTGCAATTAGTCAACCTGTTTGACGTCCGTGTTCTGTTTTCGATTACAAAAAAGAAAAAATTGTTGTTGCAATCATCAATTTTAGCAAATAGTGAAAGAGAGTCGGCCAATCAGAGGTCACAACTACCGTCACACTTTCTGTCACACTATGGCAGTAGGCATACCGAGTAATGAAAACAATTTTTAAATTCTGTCTAGGAAGTAGTAGGGTTGCCACCTGCCTCTTTTTGATTTACAGGCTACCACCATCAAAAATACGGGGTTTAGATTTGAAGAAATTTGAAAATTTGAAGTATTTAAAGAAATAGGCGGTGGTTCTCTCTGAAATGCATGGAAAGCCTATTTAGATATTTTAGTTTATTTGTAAGTTTTGTATTTTTTCTCCGTATGTTGCCGTGTCTTGATTGGTGAACTGTGTTTGCAATGTGGTTTTAAATAAAAGATTTATTTATTTAAATAGCTTTTAAAAACTCTTAAGTTTTGTAAAGCAAAATGTTATACATTTCATGCATACAATCTTTTCATTTTAACTTAAAATTACATTTAATTTGTAATTCCACCTTCACAGTATCAATACTATGGCCGTAGCCAGGAATCGATTGCGGGAGAGGTTTTATCAGGGCCGGAACTGAATCCTGTCATGAGGAAAAAAACATTCGCTCAACTTTATGGGCTAATTACCTGGTTAGTGGAATTTCGCCTTTCAATTTGTCAGTGAGATAAAATACAACAATAAAAAAGCGCGAGCGCAGTGAACGTAAGTGTTTTTGGTTCAATACAGAAAAAATTAAAGTGAAAGGGAAACGAGTTTAGCCATAGCAAGATTATATTTTTAAAGCTTCCTATCCATACTAATATTACGAATACGACAGTATATCTATTTGCCTATCTACCCTTTCACGGCCCATCTTCTTTACCAAAATTTTGGTACTTACTATTCAGAGGTAACTTGCATCCCAGACATTTTTTTTAGGCGGCTTTTTAGCCCGGAAAATCCCCCACGGAATTTTTTAAAATCTAAATTCATGCAAACGAAATTGCGGAGTTTACACCAAGTAATACAAATTCAAAGCGCGAGTGAAGTGAGCGCGAAATGTTTGATTTATTTCCAAAAAAAATTGGTAAGCAAATGCAAGAAATAGTGTAAGTATTATTTTAGGCTTAGGTTTTTGACGGATTCCCAGGCGCAGTCGCCATTTCTAAATTTCTGGTCTGATGGGAGGCTTCGGTCATGGCTAGTTATATGGTTACTATGGCCCTAACGGCCAAGAAATTAGACTGCATCATCACTTACCACTAGAAAAGATTAAAGTCACGGGCTAACTTGTATAAAAAAAGGCTTACATCCTCAAACCAAGCCCCGCTGCCTTGGCTACGACCATGATCAATATCGAGTGGGTTTCGGCTACGCATTGCCGCAAAAGGAAAATATTCTTTCTACTGGACATAACGTCAGTGTTTGATTTCGCCAGCCAGGTTTCTGTATCCCGAAATACGGGGTAACCAGTAAAATACGGGGCCTCTGGCAACCCTATTCGGAAAACACTGTCACATTCAAGTTAATGTCAAATATTTTGTTTTCAATTACAGAAAGCTGCATCAATCATTATTACAATATTTTCTTTGTTGTGATTGGCTGAATTTTTGAGTTTCAGCCAATAAACAGACTGTTTGCCAATTAAACGTCATAACAATATAAATGCCAGAAAGTTTAACCAAATAAAACAAACTTAATGAGAACCTAGTGAGAATGCAAACGGCACACAATTTATAATACATATTATGTTAGTCGTATATAATAGATATTATAGTAGTCGTTCACTTTGGTAATAGTCAGATTGTCATCAGTAAAATTGATATTGGTTGATGTATCGTAAATTATTGTTTCGGTGACAAATATTTTTATTATCTATTTATCTTTGAACAGAATGGAATAGAATGAAATGGAATGGAATACAATGATAAATTTTTATTCCTGTAAACTTTTAGGTAAACTTCAAAGTGTTTTTGGATGGTCAGACAAATTTACCACTGGTTCGGAATGCCGTTCCTACGTTTTCTAGGGTTTCGTACCTCAAAATGAAAAACGGAACTCTTATAGGATCACTTTGTTGTCTATCTGTCTGTCTGTCGTGTGTGTCAAGAAAACCTCTAGGGTACCCGTTGACTCAAAACCATGAAATTTGGCAGGTAACCTAACTGCGTAATTTTGGGTAGTTTTTTTAATCGATAAAGAAAGTTTGCGACATTGTTCAATAAAAAATTTGGATTCCAACTCCTCAATCCTGATGTTGCAGGGGACCTGACTACTAAAGCGAATGGGATTTAAAAAGTGTCGATTATTAATTGATATTGAAGGTATAGGATGCTGTAAGAAATTGCATTCCTAAATCCTGGTGATCTTTCGGGATTTGAAAAGGATCATCCGTTTAAATATTCTTACGTGATACAGAAACAAGTTGCATCCCGGGGACGGGCTATTACGGAGAGGCAACTTTTGTTCTGGGAAATGAAAGGATCGGGATTTTTAAAAACCTAAATCCACGCGAGCGAAGCTGCGGGCATTAGCTAGTTGTAAATATATTTAAAAGCTACTATAAGATAATAGATAAGGTACTTATTTCCTTATATTTTTATTGTATGGCAGCGCGCGGTTTTAAATTATAAATTGCACGTCCTGTCCTTTTCTGTAATACATTTTTTTTTTCAATATCTACCGCTTTATCTCATAGCAAGAGTCCGTAAGACATAATACAGTGAAAATAGGCAAAATATACAATTTTTGCAGTTTCCACGTCAGTACCTGTCGAATTTTTCTAACAGTGTAAGCAGCAGAGCTGAGTTTACCATCAAGTGTTGATATGTGGGTGTTCCATAGAAGCTTTGCATCTAACATTATACCGAGAAACACGGGGTTCTCCTTTATTTTCAACATATGATTATTTATCAATGAACTTATGTCATTTAAGGTCCTGGTATTGGGCAGTGTGAATTCAACACACTTAGATTTCTTTGCATTTGGAAGTAAATTGTTAGCAATAAATCAGAGAGTGACCTGTGATATGGCATTACATATAGTATACATTGTCAAAAATTATAATATTAAAGCTGTGCGTATTGCGTGAGGAATAGGTTGCAAGAGAGTTGCAACTTGCAGGGTTTGATGCATGCGCTATTGCCAGCAAACATGAGACATATTTTTATCTACAGGCAACGTCTGAGTAGGTAACGCATACGTCTAACGCAAGTTGAAATGTACCAGTGTATTTAGTTAGACCTATCGACAAGTTTGGAGTTGGGTGCAGTCTAAATGTGGCCCGTGTGTTTAGACTGTCAGTTTCTGTCAGTTTCACGTGTCGTCCCCCGCACTTCACCACCCCGCTTGCACAAATCGAGACAGCACGAAATTTTCAAGATTTCTGGGTGTAATTTCTGGTTTTCGTAGTTCCCACACAATTATAACAATATAAAATATATAACGATAATTTTTTTACTACATAATATTCATTAAATTTTCTAGGTCTGTGGTTTTTCCAAATTTCATTAAATTGCTCCATTGTCTAGAAAAACGAGCACAAAGTTGGGCCTTTTTTTAAAGAAAAATACAAATCTTTGAGCCCCTGTAATTTTAAAACTACATATTATTAGAAAAATCTAAAACACCACAGACACAGATATTAGTTTCTAGACTATGTCTGCAAAATTTCATGGACTTTGGTTGTTTAATATTCAAATGAAATGGGAACTACGATTGTATGGAGTAAGTGACGGAGAGAGTCCTGTTAAGGACGAATCTAAACATGAAGCGCAGCGCAACGTCATTCGATGAACGATTAATTGAAGAGAGTGTAATATTATAACACTGCGTGCCCTATTTTGGTGCAATTTAAGCAATTACACACGTGACAGGTTTCAGAACCTAATTTAATCTAATAAAAATAAGAAGCCAGTTCGACTGTCTTTGTATTTTTAGGAGGTTAAATCACTACTACGCATATTATTATGAAATATGCGAAAGTGTGTTTTTTCTTTTGTCCTTCAATCACGCGACAACAGGGAAACGAATCGTCATGATTTTATTGCAGGGATACAGTAAGTTCAACACGTGTTGGCTAATTATTATTATTTACAAAGGCTAATTTTTATTTTTCTGAACGAAGCCATTCAACCATTCACTTCCTAGGACTATCCGAGAATCGTTACCCATACTATAAATGTTTGTTTGTTAGTTTGTATGTTTGTTTATTTGTTGGTTTGCCCTTCAATCACGTTGCAACGGAGCAACGGATCGACGAGATTTTTCGCATGGATATAGTTAAAGACTTGGCGAGTGACATAGGCTACTTTTTATCCCGGAAGATCAAAGAGTTTCCACGGGATTTTTAAAAACCTAATTAGCCTTGCTAATCATGACTAATACTCCCCTTTCCCCTCCAATTAAGCGTGAAGCTTGCACCAGGAGTGGGTACGATAATAGTGCAACGGGTGGGGTTTGAACCACCGACCTTTCGGAATTCAGTCCGCTCCTCAATCGTTGAGCTATCGAGGCTCAATTATAGTACATTCTATCTGTAGTGTACTGCGTTATGTAAAAATGTATGAATAAAACTTACAGGTAAAAACGAGGCGAAATAGTTATTATTAGCGACTTCGAGTATCGCCACCATGGTTCAATCAACACTTATTTAAAGCACGCTATATTATACTTGTGTACACATTTCACACCCACCACCAGCTTTTGGCACCAAAACTGCACTAATATTTTATCATAACCGTGTAATACTGACAATAATATTATTCTATTTAAGAAAGCTATAAAACCCCTATTTTTGATCAAGTTCTAAAATGGCAGTTTTTTATTCGATGCACGTATTTAATAATAATAGCGAAATAAAATTCATAAAGAGTATGTAATCCAAACAAAATTATATAACAAAAGTACATAAACAACAAAATCACGTCACAATGTTTCGATTTTTAACAGAAATAATTTATTTTATTTTGTTTTAAAGGTAAATTTGTTAAAAATATTGCTTGTTAAAATATTTATTCATATACCTATTATTTTATTTCTGAACGAAAAAAGGTATCTATTAATCAATTAATTCAAAAAATAGGAACGCTCGATGCGCGTGCGCTGTTTCGCGCCCAACGCGAACTTGTGATTATTTCAGGCACGCTGAATAGGCCCGGCTTACTTACGACATAGTTTACTAACAAATATTCAAACTATTTATAAATTTGAAGAAGCGGAATGATTTTTAATCAAACGCTATGGGCGATAGCTAAGGCTAGAGTTAGTAATAAAGAAAAAACCTTAAATAAAACAATTCATATACTATGCTCTGTTCAGTTTAAATGATATATTATGAAGAAATGATAGACCTAGAAACCTGGATGGACGACATCAAACGAGTTGCAGGAAGCCACTGGTTTATGGATACAGGGGACTGAGCGTGGACTCTGAAAATCTCTACAAGAGATCTATGTCCAGCAGTGGACGTTAAATAGTTGAGACGATTTTTTGACGCCGGATGTGTGCCCCTACAACTGAAACTCATCATCATCATCACCAACTCATCACCGGCTCACTACTGAGCACGGGTCTCCTCTCAGAGTAAGGATTTGGCCGTAGTCCACCAAGTGCTGATTGCCTTTGAGAAATTTGGCAGATTTGCCTTTTAAAACATTATGGAGAACTCTCACACATGCATGTTTCCTCACGATGCATGTTTGCCTTCACCGTTAAAGCAAGTAATATTTAATTACTGAAAAATGCAGTATTAGCTCCGAAAAGCCAGAGGTCGAACAGGATCGAACTCCGAATCACCCGGAATATGAGACTGAAGTCCTCACAACTAAGCTATCACCGCTTTTTACTGATACTCTGACCACAGCAATGAATTAGCATTTAGCACATAAATGCTAAAGCTAGCTATTCTAGCTATTTATAAATTTACTCTACTTACATTATTTATTTTTTAGCCAAAGCTAATGCAATTCCGTACCGGAACGTCGGGAATGTATCCAGCAGACTAACGACTGACGTGTTTTTTTAGCTAAGCAAACGTCGGTTAGCTAAAATAAACCGTGATTTAGTGAGAGAACTCAAAGCCCGTCGCTTAGTGAAATTCCTTTTGCAATTAAATAAATAGCTTAAAGATGCCTTGATAGATGTTCATTAATAATGATTTAAGAGTAAGTCGAAAATTATGAGGTACCTACTTGATAAAAGCTGAAATATTTAACTTGAAAATATCGAAACATACCAGCGAGTCTTTTTCTGTAAAAAGCTGAAGTTAATATTGGTTTTACCGGGGCAAATCCTGGGAACTTCATTGGAATTATATTCGTAAATGTGCCAGCAAAAAAGCTCTTGTTAAAGTTTTAAATACAGAATTATGTTTGTGTGATGATAATTCTGCAGCTTTTTCATACTAAATAACAATTATAATTAAACTAGCTGATACCCGCGACTTCGTTCGCGTGGATGTAGGTTTTTTAAAATTCCCGTGGGAACTCTTTGATTTTCCGGGATAAAAAGTAGCCTATGTGCTAATCCAGGGTATAATCTATCTTCATTTTAAATTTCAGCCTAATCCGTCCAGTAGTTTTTGCGTGAAGAAGTAACAAACATACACACACACACACACACACACACACACACACACACACACACACACACACACACACACATACAAACTTTCTCCTTTATAATATTAGTGTGATAAACCACTTATGATATGCTCTAGTGATGAACGGCAATATGTGTTTCCAAAATGAAAGACTTCTTTAAGGTCCAGCATATCACTTTAAAAATAAATGAACCTTCTGAGCAAGAGCATCGACCAACCCGATCGCATTTAAATTGTCAATCCTAACCTTAACTGACGTCGATTGTAAGCTTCTTTTTCGATAAAAAAAATAGCTTTTGTGAAGTATCGCTCCTAAATCTCTCACTTGCTCTTTGGCTAAAACTTCACTCGTCTTGTTGGATTTATGGTATAAAATATAGACGCGAGTTCTTCAAAGCACTTTGTCTTTGGTCGCTTGGAACGAAAGTTTGCTTGTTAGTGAATTTCTCATTTCCTACCCTCTATGTGTCAAAAGACTCTTTATATTTTAGATTGAACTCGGTATGAGTCAAAAGATTTTATTCATCATACCTAGAGGCTAAATTATTATAGAATTATTTATATGGAATGTTACTATTTTAAACTCTATATACGCATTTGAATATATGTATATAGGCTAGCTAGATTTTAGAAATTCTAAAACGTATCATACTAAAATCCATAACATCATTCGAGAGAATAGTTATTAAGTGTAAAAACCGGCCAAGTGCGAGTCGGACTCGCGCACCGAGGATTCCGTACTTGGGTCTTTTTCTACATTTTGCACGATAAATAAAAAACTATTATATATAAAAATAAATAAAAATCTGTTTTAGAATGTACAGGTAAAGCCCTTTCATATGATACCCCACTTGGTATAGTTATCTTACTTTGAAAATTCAAACACAATTAAATTTTTTTAAATGATGTAACCACAAATTCATGGTTTCCAGATTTATTTCTTTACTTGTGCTATAAGACCTACCTACCTGCCAAATTTCATGATTCTAGAATCTAGATCAACGGGAAGTACCCTATAGATTTCTTGACAGACACGACGGAAGGACAGACGGACGGACGGACAGACAGATAACAAAGTGATCCTATAAGGGTTCTGTTTTTCCTTTTGAGGTACGGAACCCTAAAAATGCTTATTTTTGGACTCACTCCCCAATTACCTACGAGTACCTACGAGTACTAAGCTGCTAAAAATCACGCTCAGCGGCTGAAATTAAACGATAGCAGCCACACAGGCTTCCGGTGGCCCAATAAATAAAATGTTTCTCCGAAACTTATTGTCTTTATGAACCAGCGTCCGGCAAGCAAGTTTATAATATTAAATTAATGTTCAAATTATTTCCAAACACATTCCATATCGTCTGCTAACGAGGTGCAGATTTTCCAGCTTCAAATATATCCGGGCGTGAGTCAAGTGCAATCCACCCACAGGTCGTTACCATCTAATTTCATACAACTACATCTAGTAGTGAGTATAGAATTAGTCCGACGTGATGTGAGACTGTACCTGACTACCTGACTCTATAGGTGAAATATAAATAGTGTAATAGAAATGATGTTTTGATTAAAATACAATTGTGTGTTCCACTAAGTATACCTAATAGTCTCGATACTTCTTAACCGACTTCATTTTAACAATATACTTTGATTTTCCGTTATAAAAAGTAGCCTATGTCTATCTCTGACCTGGCATCAAGTTTAAGGTTGTCTGGCAGGGGATTGCCATTTAGGGTGAGATCTATCTATAGAGCGCACTCTGATTTAGCTTAGACCTAAGACAGAGTTAAAACGGGACAGAGGTATACCTGTCACATAAATCTGTCTCGTTTTAACTCAATCTAAAGTCTGAGCAAAGTCAAAGTGCACTCTATCTCTGTCTCAGGCTAAGTGTCGTGCCAACCCTCTGCCAGACGCCCTTTTAAAGTTTTAAAGTTTAATGGTGTCTGCCACGACACTAAGTGTTTGGCAATGCATGACGTGGTTTTTGTTACCATTCATGAATTTCGAAGAAAATATAAAAAAATTAGACTTTATACTTTGACGTAAGATTTTTTTGGATCTTTATTACCACTGTTATCTCCCAAAGCCACCATGATCTTAACTTTGTAATCGCTGATGATCGTTCCTCCCTGTGTCGGAGACAATACGCTGAGAAACTTTCGCTTTTATAAAAATATAACGGAGGTCTGGCACGCGCTGGCTCTTAGTCCATAAGTATGTACGACAGAATTCTCTACAAGAGTCGTGTGACAGACGCGAAACACGGTTTGCGTTTCAACGAACTCTTAACGGAACATTAAATACTTAGAAAAAAATGTCGTCCTAGTCAGCATACTCCAAGTTTTTCTCCCGTGTCAATGAGAAAAGTTTTAAAATATTACACATTTTTATCCTACTCTTGTGTCCTTCTGCCAGATAAGCAATGTTAAAATGCAACATATTATCATTACATTTCATGAGTTTCGCAAGAGATCATAATAATCATAATAATAATCATAATAAAATTAAACATAAACTTAAAAATTTTCAAAAGAAAAATAAAACCGACTTCAAAACCACAAACACTAAAAAGTAAAAAATAACTTTTGTTTAGCTACACTTGTAATGCGCCTAGGTATGAAGTCGAGCGAGCATATTAAAACAATATTAGGAATCCACGAGTGAAGCTCGCCCGACTTCATACCTAGGCACATTACAAGTGTAGCTAAACAAAAGTTATTTTTTACTTTTTAGTGTTTGTGGTTTTGAAGTCGGTTTTATTTTTCTTTTGAAAATTTTTTATTTCACAATTTTAAGTGGCCCCACTGTACTATAATATGCAATGCTCAGTTAAAACCCTACTGTTTACTAAGCTATTCCACTGATCGCGAGCAATTTGCTCTTATCCATTGAGGAGTTCTGTTCTACATCTCCGAAGATATTCATCAGATCTTGACCAAATTTATATGGGACCACCTGCACAGTATACCCTTTCAAACAAAAAAAAAATCCAAATCGGTCCAGGGGTCTTTGAGTAATCGGGGAACATACATAAAAAAAAAAAGATTCCGACGAATTGAGAACCTCCTCTTTTTTTGGAAGTCGGTTAAAAAGAAATAATTCTTATTTAAAATTTATCGTGTATCGACGTGTTTTTTTGCATAAAGCGGCGTAGGCGACTTTTTATCCCGGAAAATCAAAGAGTTCCCATGGAATACCTATGTCTAAAGTCCACTAATGCTCGCTAGCTCCCTATTTTTTCCCCTAAGTGGTTAAAAAAGCCAAAAGAATTAGGTTTTTATAATTGTCCATAACAATAAGGCGGCCATACATCTTATTTATAAACGAGACGGGAACAACTTCCGTTTTCTTTGATAAATCCGTTCCCAAACGAGATGTCAAGCGTCACAAGCGTTTATGATTTGACAGGACCGGTCCTAGACAACTGGTCGCATCCGGTTGGAACCCCCTTATTTATCGCTGTTTTATGTATCTGCGATTGATTTAGGCAGTTTGTATTGTTTGTTGTAAGAATCTCTCTGGTACAGTGAGCGTTGCGGTAATTTATGTGGAAAGTGCCAGGTTTTTGCCAATACAAGTTAGCCCTAGACTGCGATCTCATCTGGTGGTAAGTGATGATATGACGATGCAGTCTAAGATGGAATCGGGCTAACTTGGAAGAGATAGGGCAGTTTTTATTAAGCCCATACCCCTGATTGATTTCAACGCGGGATCGTCTTGGAACGCTAAACCGCTTGACAGCACGGCTTTGCCGGCAGCAACGGCTAACGCTTCCCATCTTACTCTAACTAACAATTTCAGCAGTATACCGAATACCGTAAACTCAGCTTTAATAAATAAAATCGCTTTATTCATAGGATATTACTTAAAAGTTACATAAATCTAGAATAGATGTCGTTCTCAAACGGTATGTCAAGAGTGTTCCTAATTTGATGCCGCGACAAAAGCGGTCTTGGCGTGACAACTGCATGTATCCGGTGTGAGCCCGCCTTATTTATTACTATTTTACGCTTGCGCGATTAACTGGGACAGTTGGCTTTTGTTAATGACTTCACCATTTGTTAGGTCATAAACAAAAATCAGTGCTGGTATTTTAGAATGCATTATCGGCAACCCATCATCGGCCCACTTTACTGAGCACGGGCGTCCTCTCGGAATAAGCCCTAAGGTGAATGCGAAGGGTCTGCCCGCGAAATTCAAAAATATGGTTTTTCGCAATTTGTAAACTAATACGACAACGTAGGCTTATGGCATTTTAATTGCGCCAATGACAGTATCAACTATCATCCTCACAGGTTTATATAAAAATCTTTACTTGAAAGGGTCCAGTTTAAGAAATTAGCTCTAGTATCGACTAATTTGTGAGACAGTCGATATTGGAGCTAATTTCTTAAACTACACGGCACCGTACCGGAACGCTATATCGCTTAGCGGCACGGCTTTGCCGGGAGGGTGGCCACGGCAGAATCCTCCTACCAGACCAGACCAGAAATTTAAAAATTATAAAACTCCAAGCCCCCGCCGGGAATCGAACCCGGGATCTCCCGCTAATAAGGCCACAGCCGTCAAAAGTAGTCATAGTTTTATAGCTATAGAATGAACTAGACAGGCCAGTGAATGTCTCATCACCTTTTTATGCACACACGTATTGCACCAGGCGTCGTCATTACGTATTCATCATTATATCGTCATTTCCTAGTCAGCGAACGGTTGTCATTACCGCGGTGTTTGTGCTAGAAGTTTTTGCCTATAGTTGGTCTTTGATAGGTTTATTACGTAGCAATGTACGAGAATAGGCTCGTGACTTCGTTTATGTAAAGTTATGGAGCCAATTTGGCATACTCGCAAGTGAGTGTAGTGAATAGAACCTACTACCTATTTTCTTAATATCAGGAAGCGGTACTTTTTAACAGCGTAGCCCAACAGAAGAAATCGAGCTTTTTAAAATACACAACAGAATTAGGAATAGCTTTCATATAATGTACAGACCTACACATTTCGCTAATTTTATCCATCCGCGCTGATTCGCACGTGAAATAGGTAACACGAATTTATGCGGCCAAAGTCGTTGGGCTGCTGGTCATCGTATGCGTTGTTTACACTATTTTCGCGTTTATTTACGGCACATTACTCATTTTGTATGGAAATCATTCGCCATTAGGTCAGGTGAACTGCACGAACGAATTTGGTAACGTTACTCGTTGAAATGTAGGTAACGCAAATTGCGATGTGCAATGTGCATGAATCAAATTATTCATATCCATACTAATATAAACAAGTGTAAATTAAAAATTTATAACACCCCCGACAAGTGAAGGTTACAGTAACTAGAAAAGAGCTGATAACTTTCAAACGGCTGAACCGATTTTCTTGGATTATAGCTAAGAACACTCTCGATCAAGCCACCTTTCAAACAAAAAAAACTAAATTAAAATCGGTTCATCAGTTTAGGCGCTACGATGCCACAGACAGATACACAGATACACAGACACACAGATACACAGATACACACGTCAAACTTATAACACCCCTCTTTTTGGGTCGGGGGTTAAAAAAGCGAAAAGTATGTCTAAGTTTTCACAATCACAGCCCCACATGTTTATTCCATTTTGACGAAAGGTACGAAAATAGCTTGCATCTCAGGGACGGACGGACATAAGGAACTTTTGTCCTAGAAAAAATCTAAATTGATTGAGAATGATTCCCGTGATTTCGTAGTTTGTGTTTGTAGATGTGCTACAAATACAAACTACCAAATCATGGGAATTATCTATTTGGTACACAGCTTGCATCCTGGAGATAGTATAGGCTACTTTTTATCGCAGAAAATCAAAGCGTATCTACGGGATTTTTGAAAAACCAAAATTCCACACGGACAAAATCGCGACGCCTAATCCCTCTCCGGTCGTGTCGGAGTACCATCCTATAGGACTCGGAATAGTGAGTATACCTACCTGTGTCTACGCACACACTTGTCCACATGCACGATAAAATATCTCATATGTAGCGAGTTTTTTGACTACCAATAAGTTCCGTTCACAATAGTTTTGATACATAAACAGAAGCTATAAGACTTTCAAGTTCATAGTTTACGGGTAGGTAAGCGCTAATAGCAGCTTAAAGACTTTCAAAGCTTACTCCGTGTTGCTGCTACCAGTAGATAGCGTAAGTATAGGTACGATAAATCACTCGTGTGAGGCAAGCAATGAGTTCGTTGTTTTCTTTGGACAAAACACACAATATGATGGTTCTAACATTCCCTTCTGATGATGGTTCTAACGTTCCCCTCTTTCTCTAAGCTAATCTGTGACTTTTAACAAGCTTTTAACAGGGCTCTCTCCGTCACTCGTTTCATACAATCGTAGTTCCAATTTCATTTGAATATTGAGCAACCAAAGTCCATGAAATTTTGCAGACATATTCTAGAAACTAATATCTGTGTCTGTGGTGTTTTAGATTTTTCTAAAAATATGTAGTTTTAAAATTACAGGGCCTCAAAGATTTGTATTAAATTTTTTAAGACCGCGTAACTTTGAAGCCGAATATTTTAACAGAAATCTGGAAAACCACAGACAAAGATATTAGTTTCTAGAATGTGTCTGCATTTCATGGACTTTGGTTGCTTAATATTCAAATGAAATTGGAACTACAATTGTATGAAACGAGTGACGGAGAGAGCCCTCAACGCCAATCTGTCAGATTTAGTGAAATACCACAGACCTTACACTGTGCCAGTGACTTTGCGATTGCCGTAACTCGATGCAGAATTGCAAATCGCTGTTCGCCGGACGCCGATGTTTTAAGGATCGTGTTAGCTTAGGCTCTAAACAAAACCCGCACGTATTAGAAGGGAAGTGTACTATTTTATTTGCCTAGCTCCATACGATCGCACGGGAAAGCGCGTCATATCCGTTACTGACTTCATACTCTACACGTGTGCGCTTAACATAATTAATTTTGTAATTATCGCATTAAAGAGAAAAAGACATTCTACATGTGTGATCAACGTCTTACGTCAGTAGAACATTTAGGGCGGAATTATGGTTATAATTAAATATGCTTTTATTGATGACAATGAGTTAACTGTTTAATGACGATCTTCTATTGAACTAAAATATAATGACTGCAGCAAGTTAAAGATTCCATCAAAGCATTATTAATTTACTTTTTTATTTAAATTAATTTTCATTTAATTTTTTTTTAATGATGTAACCACAAATTCGCGGTTTTCAGATTTATTCCTGTACTTGTGCTATAATACCTACCTGCCAAATTTCATGATTCTAGGTCAACGCAAAGTACCTTATAGGTGTTCTTGACAGATACGACGGACGGACGGACGGACGGACAGACAGACAACAAAGTGATCCTGGTGATCCATCCTATAAGGGTTCCGTTTTTCCTTTTGAGGTACGGAATCCTAAAAAACAGCTGTATACCTCGGACTTCTATAATCTAATCCTCATAAACATAACTCTGGAGTTTTATCTTTAAGTAAAGTCAGAGCAAGACACCCAAAAGTATTTGATTGCGCCAATCAATAATGCGGATGAGGAAAACCATTGATATCCTTAAGAGAAATAAGGGAAAACTTATCATTTTTGTGGACGGACAAAAGTCATGACTAGACAATAGTCATCTTTTCATTGGCAGATTAACATAACTTTTCTATCTAACGTTATTCAACTTATATCGGTAGGTACCTTACACTAATGTATAACGACACAATTTTTATTTAAATATATTTTTTGTTGTTAATTTATTAGATACTAGAGGATGCCCGCGACTTTGTCCGCGTGGATTTAGGTTTTTAAAAATCCCGTGGGAACTGTTTGATTTTCCGGGATAAAAAGTAGCCTATGTCCGTCCCCGAGATATAAGCTAAAACTGTTCCAAATTTCGTCAGAATCGATCTAACTGTTGGGCCGTGAAAAGGTAGCAGACAGACAGACACACTTTCGCATTTATAATATTAGTATGGATTTAGTTAAGAATTTACTTCATTACCGAGATCCTGAGTACTATAACACAAATCCGTGCGTTGTAGCGAACAAAACTTGTAAGAAAGTAGGTATTGTATTACTTTCTTGTGATGCGATTCTAACACAAGATACAGGGTTATCTTAAACAAGATCGAAGCCTGAGAGTTGGAACAATGGCTGTCTTCTGATATAATTATTACCTGCCTCTACATATTATGATATAATACACGATAATATTGACACACAATGGCTGTAACGCATAGCCTGCTTTTTTGTGATGACTGATATTAATTATTGGTGTATGTTAATAATTATTTATTAGTCAACATGAACAGGAAAATAAAAGTGAAACTTTCAACCTATTGTTGGTTTCTTTTATTACGTGTTGTTTTTCCATAAAATAAAGTAGGTGAATTTAATTGCCTGTAAGCAGGTAATATTTTCCTTCAAGCTTTCTTACCCTAAGAGGAGCCTCTAAAAGAGATTTGTGCCCAGTTGTGAGCTGGCAATAGTTTGAGTGAGACTTAGGTGATGATGATGAGATAGTACCACACTAATATTATAAAGGAGAAAGTTTGTGTGTGTGTGTGTGTGTGTGTGTGTTTGTTACTCCTTCACGCAAAAACTAATGGACGGATTGGGCTGAAATTTAGAATGGAGATAGATTATACCCTGGATTAGCACATAGGCTACTTTTATCCCGGAAAATCAAAGAGTTCCCACCGGAATTTTAAAAACCTACATCCACGCGAACGAAGTCGCGGGCATCAGCTAGTTTCAAATAAATTAAAATATTGTTCCACTTATCACTTTATACTAGTAGTAGTAGTTAGTATTATAAAGAAAAAAGATTTTATTTGTTTGTACCTAATCGATAAATACTGAACCCACTGAACTGAGTTTTATGATTCTTTCACCATTAGAAAGCTACATTATCCAGAAGTAACATACCTGGGTGTAGAAACTTCTTTAAAATTAATTTTGTCTGTAAATCGCTGAAGATTGATCTTAAATTTCAATGCAATTTAAATAAAATACTTGAGTATAAAAAAACTCAATCATAAAAACTACCTACTTTATTATTATTAAAGTGACGATAATTGTAAATATATTTGTAGTTTTACAGGTAATAAAGTATGTAATAAAATAGTTGTTCTAAATAATTTTTCCAAGCTTGGTCATAAAATTCAAGGCAATCCGTCATATGCCGTAACTAATTTACAGTAATTAACCTGTGCCTTATTTAACTTGTGCTACTGTGTTAGAAAAAGGGCGTTTAGTTACAAAAGGGGAAACCGGACAAATGTAGGTCAAGTAGCGAACAACGTCCTGCTTGAAGACTAAGTTATGTTTCTTAGTGCAAAAAACTTGTGACTAAGGTGTAGTTGTTTCTTTGTTCGTTTTATTGTACCTGACCCTTCTAGGTATGACTGCATTTAGGTGTTGATTCCAACACCTTACATTAAAAACGTCTTTTTTGTGTTCCATTGTGTAGTACCTAGTCCCTAAGAACAAAATTGCAACAGTTTACATCCATATTTAGTTTTAAATAGAACTGGATAGTCGTCCATATTAAATTTATATTTTTACAATGAGTAAATTAGAGACTATTAAATTTTTCACATAATTGTTTAAGTTGCGAAATTAGCTAACAGTCTAATTTTATTTCTAAACTCACAATATTCACAAATACTATAAATATTTAAATATAAAAATTACCAAACTAAAATGTCATCCAAATCACTGTAACGAGGTAGGGTGCCCAGAACGCTGGCTGCGTTACCTCGTGGAATGGCCAGAATAATATGCTGACTGAGGAACTGCCAGACCTCCGGTCACCTGTGGAGTCCACGAGACGGGATGACAGGTCCTAAATTTTACTTCTTAATTTAATTGAGCTTTTTATAAATCCTAAATCCACGCAGACGAAGTCACGATACTGAAGTATGTCAATAAAACTTATAGTTAGCTTAATCTAATTACTGTTCAATTAATCATGTCCGCGTGTGTAATGAGAGCAATACATTTCACATATCGGGGATGATTTCACCCTTGCTTGATTCAAAATTCGTCCCTACCACAGATATCCTAGTTCCTTGTCACTGAAGAGGTAGACTAGGTGGCAGCATTTCTAAAGACTATAACCTCTAGCTCTAATTGGCTTCTACAGTACACGCCGTCGTTGCTTGTACCTACCAGAACGCTACGAGCCGTGTGACGGTCTGAGCTTCAGTGTAATTAAATCTAAAAACCGTCCAAGTGCGAGTCAGACTCGCGCACCGAGGGTTCCGTACTCGGGTAATTTTTCCGATATTTGCACAATAAATCAAAAACTACAATGCATAAAAATAGATAAACATCTGTTTTAGAATTAACAGGTAAAGCCCTTTCATATGATACCCCACTTGATATCTTACTTTGAAAATTGAAACACATTTTAATTTTTTTTAATGATCTAACCACAAATTCACTGTTTTCGGATTTTTTCCTTTACCTACTTGTGCTATAAGACATTGCTACCTGCCTTTCATGATTATAGGTCAACGGGAAGTACCCTATAGGTTTTGATATCCTTGACGGGTCTTGACGAACAAACGGACAAGCAACGAAGTGAATAAAGGTTCCTTTTTTCTCTAGAGATACGGAACCCTAAAAAATCTCCATTTGAAATAGTTTTTACTTTTCTCGCGTTTGATGTTTGGAATTTTATTGAACAATGTTTTTGCCGTTAGAAGCAATCACTTTTTTAGTTGATTCCTTAAGTTTGTTACGATTGGTGAAAGTGCGCGATTTTCACCACAGCAAGTACCCAACAAAGACTTGCAAAGGAGCAAGAAAGGAGCAAAAAGTACCTACTAATAAACTCAAATACCTACTCGTACTCAGTCAAAAAAGTAATTAATTTACTTCACTGTTCCCATTTTTGTCGTGACTGGTCCCAAATCAATTACATTTCTTACTATATAAACAATTTCGCTTTCCTTTCAATAGGTATCGGTGTTAAAATGGTTGAAAGCTACTTAGGCCAGGCGCACATGGGTCACCAGAAGTAAGAAAGCTCAAAAGATTGAGCAACAAATTTTTAATAGCTTCCATGTAGACTCGTATCAGGATGCGCCTATGAGGTCTAGGGTCTTGGACTATTGAGTGGAACATGGACATTTCATAGCAGCATATCATAGTATTCTGATTTCATCTTAGTAAAACGTTATGATTGCTATTTCAGGTTTGAGCTCATGCGATAGTGTGTCAATGTGTGCCCAACCTAACGGTTCATATGTTTTTGTGTACTTATTTCGATTATTAATATCAAAATGTATGTTTTTTATTGTGACACTTAATTGAAACCGGTAGGTATATATAATTCATAATCTAAGAGGCAAACCACAATGATCTAGTATTCAAGAAATAGAGACGGCGATCTATCAAACATTCAAGTGTGAAATATTAATAAGCATCAAAATTCAGACTTGAGTCTTGACGATTTAGAACGTCTCTCATACATATCTAAATAACTATTTACTTACTTGAATGCTATTTTTATTTTTCGGGATGAAATATTGCCTATTACTTTAATATTATAATAAATTTTTTCTAAATAATATTCTTAAGATTCAGAACTCGTGTAAATGACATTTCAAATACGCGTATAATTATAATAGCTGACATTTGAAGGTTGCATGCAGCTTGCAGCTTAATAATTAGTATAATGTACAAAAATAAACTTATTTTAACGGTTTCCGATAGCCACAAAGTAGGTATACCTTCCTGTTTGATTGATTTGATAGAGTGAGTGATTGTTAAACAGTGTTCTTCGTTAATGAGAAAAATATCTCATCAAGTTATCAAGCATCGTGGACTTTGTACTTGCTGTACTTACCCGGCATAGGAGGTATAAAGTAATGGTACAATCATACAATGTACTAACACAGCTTTGTGTGACAGGTCACCGACTTGCTGTTAAAAAACTAATCCGGTTTTTTACGATTAAACGCGATCAAAAAAGAACCATGGTTCCGAATTGGTGGGTTACGTAATGTCTAACACTTATAATATTATGTTATACGTTGTCTGGTTATTTATGTGTGAGAGTTATTATGAGTAACTTAGATTCTTGCGGGCTTTTCTCAGTAGAATCTGTTTTCCGAAGCGATAGTAGAGTCCTGATATTCCTACATATATAGGTTCAATATATCAGAAACTGTAGCAGGTTACTTCCCTTAGAATTACGAGTAGAGTAGAGGTACGAGATGTTAATTTTTTTGGACTATAGAAAAGGGGTTTTTCATACAAGACTATGGCCCAGGACTTATTGTTATTAATTCATATTAGGTATAAATAGTAATTTTATTCAGACGGAGTCGTAGACAGTAAAAAAATATTGAAGGTACAAATTTCTCTGCTCTTGAAATATACACGTCCAACCTACCTACAATCGTTTTTGGCGCTCAGAAAATTTTGCCGAACTCAGTAAAAAAATTCAAATGTTATTACCGACCTATTCAAATCACATTAAATAAATATAGATAGGTAGGCAGTTAGGTACTGTTCTTACACCTATTTGAATTCTCATAACGTTTCCACTTTTCTACGACATAATACAGTAATATGTGTCTAGATTGCCCCAGAATGTCCCAATAACATAATTGACCGAGAGCCAGTAGCAAGTTTTGAAAAGATGCTTGACAAAAGCTGAAAGTTTGAAAGACATGCTAACTGGACAGTAAAAGTTAAAATGAATACATCTATAATGTGGGTATGTATATTGTATATGTATATGTATATATTTTGAATAGATCATAATATTAACCGTCATACTTTTAACACAAAATAAATACAAAACATTATTGAATAGAAAAATAGTAGTTAAATAATAGAAAATAAAGTGGCCGGCGTTTCTGTCGTGGTATAGTAGGTTTTATTTAATTTCTACGTCTTATGTTATCACGGACCATCTTAAATATATGTTTTGCAAAAAACTTTAAAGTTGTTTTCGGAAATATAGAAAAAGAAAAGTAATAAAAGTTTAAATCTCAGTGTACCTGATTCGAAGCTATAATAATATTATGCATGAAACAGGTGCTATGAAATGCTAGCAACCCCGCAAAAGTAGCAATTTAAAAACAAATTCCAATACCACCATGGTTCAGCTTGTAGTTCTAGTTTTCCTTATTAGATCCTACTGCTGTAGAACCATTCCTAAGACTTTCAGGTTATTAAGCAGCTTCTCAAAATTTCCTGCCGGCTCTCGGACCATAATAAAATAAAGTATGATATTAGAGACGTGAGAATGTTCCCGAGTGACCCCGGGCCCCTAATTTCTAGCATTGCGGGAATACCTAGGATTTTTGTCTGCCCCCGACAAAGACATTAAGGTGAGAAAGATATTCGACGGGTCCATTCAGGAAATTTTTGCTTTAATTTGAGTCGGCTTACTTATTTACAATAATATTTTGCATTATCTATTCATACTGAAATTTTTAATTTTTTTTCGCAAAAATTAAGTAACATTCTTGACATCCTGACTTCGTGCTCAAGGCTTTGTCCATCTAGCTTTTTTTTAAATATTGAATCTTTAATACTCTATACCTTTTATTTTTCAGTTCGATCGGTATGTTTCAGTCGGCTTGTATTCATATTTTTGCCGAATAAGGACTTCTTTTAACAAAATCACATAAAATAAAATCATAGTCAAGCTGGGTCAACCGGAAATTTTCAAACAGATACTAATGCGAACAAAGAAAAACATGCAAAAAGTCTGTCGTCGGCAATCAAGGTAAAACACGTGGACTTTTTACGAATATATCATGTGAATTTATGAAATCGAGATAAGAAAAGACATCAAGGAAGGCGGGTGACATTTTTAAATGTAAATTTAAATTGTCTGTAGTAATTCGCAAGGTCGTCAACTGTGTTATGCGGCCAGACGACGCGACGGACGATTTGGCATGATCACTCTACGTACCTAAGTATAACGAAATGCGTTCAGGAATGTTTTTGACTCATTGCAAGTGTAAAGAAATATGTTTCTTAATGATTGATAAACATTAATGGGGGAAGACGATAATCTTTATACATATTTAACCAGTGTGTCCTTCGCGTCCTCACGTATAGTGCTGAAACGTGGGCACTGGCCACTGGTCTCTTCCAGCTATGGAGAGGGCTTTGTGAAGGAGTTTACCTAAGCGAAAAGATCCGAAATGAGGAGAATCGCAGAAGAACCAAGGTCACTGACATAGCCCAAACCATTTATATAGCAAGCTGAAGTGGCAGTGGGCAGGCCATGCCTGTCGTAGTGTCGATGGCTGTTGGAGCCGGAAAGTCCTGGAGTAGCGACGACGTATAAGCAAGCGTAGTATGGGACGCCCTCCAGCACGATAGACCGATGATATAAAGAGGCCGGCGGGAAGTGGCTGGATGAAGAAGGTATAGAACCAGGTGTGATGTCGCTCTTTAGGGAAGGCTTATGTCCAACCGTGGACGTCCACAGGCTGATGATGATGATGATGAATTGGTGAAGAAGGCAGATCGTAAGTTGTGGTTGACAATAATGAAACAGATTTAACAGGTACGGGTAAATTATAGGTTAAGGATAAATAAATATCTTATGTGTTTTCGTGCAGAATATGGTTTCAGAGTTTCAGCTATTAGTTAATGTATTCAAAACCACAGGGATTTGATGTAAACTGATTGAAATAAACGTAGGGTAGACCATTCAGACAGTCCGAGCTCATATTGTATTCAACCACAGTAAGGGCTGGTTTACAGATTACGTAAATAGTGGATTGTTAATCCATCTTTGTCAGGACTCTGAATAAATTGTAGCATTCCTGTACCGTTGAATCACAGTTTAGTAAGCATACAGTTCGTCAGGATGCTTATAAGTTAACAGTTACGCCACAGCGATGTTAGTAGGTACAGTCTAAAATACGCTAATTTGTGAATTTAAGTATGTCTACGCTATGCGCCGCCTCTAATTCCTCCATGCAAAAAGTATCTCATATCTCCGCACAGAAAGCGAATGACACGATAAGAGTTCACGGTTTTCATAATGAATTAATCTTCTCTATAGACACGAACCGCTAATACAGATGTTAATATTAGCATCGTACTTTCCCATCAAAACACTTCCGTTGCTTTAAACGAGGAATGTCTTCCTGACCAAATTTTACGACGTCTAACCTCAACGAAATCTAGTTGTCTACCTAGAAAATAATATTGTGCACTCTCTATTCCCTGACTCTCGCAGTCGGGAATACGATACATCTGGACAGATGTCAGGCATAAGACGGCTTTACATGCTTTACCCAACTAGCACGTAGCACAACTGTATACTTGCTAAGCTGTGTATGAACTGTTCCCGTGCTATTTCAGTCTGCTAGTTCGCCACCCAATCCAGTATGCTGCATTCTTCGCCACTTGACTGGAGAGATATCAGGCATAGGACGGCTTTAATCCAACTAGCGCGTAGCACAACTGTATACTTGCTAAGCTGTGTATGAACTGTTCCCGTGCTATTTCAGTCTGCTAGTTGGCCACCCGATCCAGTATGCTGCATTCTTCGCCACTTGACTGGAGAGATATCAGGCATAGGACGGCTTTAATCCAACTAGCGCGTAGCACAACTGTATACTTGCTAAGCTGTGTATGAACTGTTCCCGTGCTTTTTCAGTCTGCTAGTTCGCCACCCGATCCAGTATGCTGCATTCTTCGCCACTTGACTGGAGAGATATCAGGCATAGGACGGCTTTAATCCAACTAGCGCGTAGCACAACTGTATGCTTGCTAAGCTACGTATGAACTGTTCCCGTGCTATTTCAGTCTGCTAGTTGGCCACCCGACCCAGTATGCTGCACTCTTCGCCACTTGACCTACTCAATTTTAACGAACGCTGTTCCATAACTCTAATTATTTTATCATAAATGGTTTCCGAAAATATTATTTATTGTAGCGTTGAACTTTTTATTTTAAGCGAGATACGAGTAAGTTTCAAAAATTAATAAAATTTTTCGATTTTTTCGTTTCACACATTGATTTTTTTTACTCTTTATGATGCTTATTCAAATAAAGACTAGTTTTTGAGGATACTAGCTGACCTACTCCGACTTGAATTCTACCTCAGACGTTTCTGTTCTTGTTTATAGGGTTCCGTATCTGCAAAGAAAAAAGGAAATCCATATAGGACTATTTCGTCGTGTCTGTCTGTCAATACTCGTCAAGGGCATCAAAACCTATAGGGTACTTCCCGTGCAGTGTCTTATGGCACAAGTAAAGGGCAAAATCCGATACGAAAACTATGAATTTGTAGTTACAGCACAAAAAAAATAGAAGGTGTTTTCTACTTATTTCTTATACGATGGTACGGAACCTCAGTGCGACAACGAGTCGCACTTGACCGGTTTTTTATTATTCAATTAATAACCTTGTTAGTTCTTACTAGCCAATAAGTTAGCCTTGATTTAGCCTTAGACAGAAAGGCGCCTTTTTCAAATAAATAACTATTTTATATTATATTTTATTACTTTTGAGATAAAGGCTATATTTTAAGTTTCCGTATCTCAAAACGAAAGAACAGAAATCCTCAACATTGCCAAAGCGCCCGTCTGTCTGTCACAACCGTTTGATATTTTTAAAACACGTTTCATAAAGTAAAATCGTGTGTTTGATGTTTCTTTGACACTTCCGTATTTGCCCACCCTCATTTCCCATTCATCCAAATTCTACATCAATTCTAACGCACGCCAATATTAAATTCTAATTCTCAATTAATCTTTTAATACCAACATCAATAGCACGGGCATCGTTCTAGAAACTTTGGGAAAATTAGTGAAACTTTTAATAAAACAAAAGCTAGGTACACATTTGTTTTTCTTTTTTTGAATTTATCATAGACTTACAATTTTTTCGCTAAAGCCTATGGAATATATAGACTAGCGCTTTGCTGGAGTCACACCTGCTGGCAAGTGATGATGCAGCCTAAGATGTAGCGCGCTTGCTTAAAAAAAATGCCTGTTAATTCTAGACTTGAAGGTACCTATATTAAAAGTGGAGGGGAAAACTGATGTCTTAAGGGCGTGAAGGAAAAGGAAATATGCCTAGCGGTTTGAATTAGAATCGAAGGGACAAATCGGTTCATCGATTCAAATGACCAACAACTCTTTACTCTGTGGAGTGGTCAATATGTCAATGTCGGTCAATTGCACTGGTTGCAACGTTGACCCAAGTCGGTAACTGGTTGTCAGATTTTCTCTATGCCATACATAAAACTTACACTCAACAATCCGTAAACCTAAGAGTTGATATTATTAATTAGTGTAAACCACAGCTATTCGTTCATCCTTAACAAAAGAAAAGTAAGTAGGTAGGTACTTAGTGTATAGTGGGGATAAAGTCACAGATTAGATAGAGTGTGTGTATCTACTACAATGCACTTGCAAGGTTGTGGGTCAACATGTGAAGAGTGTATAGAGTGCATTGTGTGGTGTTGCATATAACGCCTTGCTTGCTTTTCCTGGCAGTGTAGTATTGGAGGGGTGGGGCGAGGGATGGTGCTTGTACCATACAGAATTATCTAGTTTTGATTTCTTACAATAATGCCGTGAACAGGCTAGGAATTAGGATGAAGAAAATATTTTAATTGCAGGATGTACATTTTTTAATCATGCTTAAAAAAGCAATGATGAGGTGAATGTGAACGCAGCCTAGTATTTTTACCACCCACGTTAGATCGATGTATTTATAACACTAGGTAATCAAGAGAAAGGTCAATGGCTTCGACTTCACCAAATATAATTTGGTTCGATCGTGATCGATAAATCAATTTGCGCTTCTGCATCATTATTATTATGTTCAATTACCGAGAAATTCCAGCGAGTACCTACTAACAATAAACATTAGTTTCAAAATTTATCGATTACAAATAAACATATAATACTCTCCTTTTTATAATATTAGTATATAGAGGTTATTTTTTATTTATTTAATGACAAGTTCTTGACTTTACCTAACTGGTCGATCTTGGTGGTCACTGGTCAGCTACGATGCGGTCTAATCCTTTTCAGCTGAAGTTTCAGACCAGACCAGACCAAAAGTCAATTTAAAAATTATCATTTGCTAACTACCCCTACCGGAAACAAACCCGGAACATTTAAAATATCGCCACCTTCTTCAGGTCATCGCATCGTTCCAGCTTGTAAATCAGTTTAGGAAAATATAAAATTTTCCTTCAATTTAACAGGTAAAATCTAAATGATCTAGAAGTTAAGGCTTTTAAGCTTGAAATACTAATAATAATTTATATAAATCTTGCTAACAATTTTGGTAATCAAAGGAACATTCATTTAAAAATGTAACAGCAATCGTAAATAGACTTCTGTAATCATATCGATATCTGACATATCGATGTATCGAAACAATTACTTGGGAGCGGAGTCAATGCTCTCTACTCGGCAGGTCGGCCAGATTGTTTCAATTGTTTTAATCGAAAATAAACTCGAACAGGCACCTCGCTCTAAGCCATTTGGAAATCGATAAAACAATTTCTTAGATTGTTACACCTGCGGTATTGATGATGGTTTGAACTTCAGGTTAATGAAGGTTTGATCAGTGTAATAGAAAACGGTTTCTTTAAAAAAAAATATAGGCTAGCGCTTGGCTGTAATTAGATCTGCTGGCAAGTGATGGTGCAGCATGCAGCCCAAGATGGAGAGCACCTGTCTAGAACTCCCAGAAGATGCCTATTCACTTTTATCTTGAAGGTGCCCATATTAAAATTGATTCAAATTAGAAACGAGGAGGCCATCACTTCGTAGACAGACACGTATCCGTGCGACTACGTACGGGTGCAGACCTTGCAGAAAAGTAAAGGAGGACCAAAGCAAAAAGTTCTTGGGGTTCTAGGGCACACAGGCACAGCACACTTTCCGAAATATACGAGTAGTTTGTAGAATACCGATAGACTGATAGATTTTGAGTGAAGAGGTTAAAATTACGGTGGTGAAAAGGTCGTTGCAAGTTATGTTATGTTGCTACTTATAGATTCGACAGAGACTCGACAGCTTTTACAGTTCGTGGATTTTTTATCTGAAATGACATTTAAGCCCGGAATAGCTTCTGCGACCATCACGAAGTACAATACATATTAGTAATTGTCGAACAAACTATTCCTTAAGGCCTTAAAATATGTTATGTCATGTAATAGTTTTACGAACATTAAACGGCCAAGCCGTCCTTTTTTTACCAAGATGTAGGGTTTGTAGAATCAGAGCTTGTAAGTAGAGTGATTTGTTATTTATTGTCATAAATGTGATACAGTCCAGAACATTTAAGAGCTATATTACTTTGGACTTCGGATAGGTCCCATGGCCAGCACAAATCTAAGCTCAGCTAGGGGCTTGGCTCTATTAGAGATCTCATAACTTTTTAACAGTGAAAACATTATGAACTTGTGAGTCTTGGCTACCTTTTTACATGAAATGTTTTTGGTGGGATACTATTTTGAGCTTAGGTAGGTATATGCTAATTTCAAAAGCTGTCGAGTCTCTGTCGAATTAGCATATACCTACCTAAGCTCAAAATAATATCTAGTAAATAATAAATTAGTCGGTATTCGGTATCGTACTCGATACTCGGTAAGTAGATAAGAAGTTATTCTAGCGCGCTCCCCGGCGATTTTCATATAAACTTAATTTTACGTTAATCGATTTTTCTATTCATTATCGATAACTATCAGATCGATGTATGGAATCAAATGCTCTTGTGGTCATTGCTCCGAGCTCAGCTGGTTGTATCGATGCTTCTATTGTTTTAATCAAAAATAACGTACAGACATCTCGCCTCTGTGCTATTTCGGAATCGATAAAACTATTTTATGGCTACACCTGTTTTGTTCATGTGAATAGAAAAAAGTTTTGAATAAAAACATCTTATGTTTATTATTAGGTGCTAGTATTTTGTAAGAACTGTATATGAAATGAATTTCATATATCACTTTGAAACTAGCAATGAACTAAAGGAATGTGGCTCTGCTTATAATTACCTATTTATTTTTGTTATTTTTCAGGATCTCAAAGGATTAGAAAGCTGAAGTGGCAATGGGCAGGTCATGTCAGTCGCAGAACCGGTGGCCGATAGGGCAGACGTGTTCTGGAGTGGAGACCGCGTACCAGTAAGCGCAGTGTGTGACGACCTCCAGCCCGCTGGACCGGTGACCTAAAGAAGGCGGCGGGGAGCGGGCGGATGAGGAAGGCGGAGGATCATGTTTGGTGGCGCGCTCTTTGAAACGCCTATGTCCAGCAGTGGAAGCATACAGGCTGATGGAATGGAAAAAATTTCAGCATTTTAAAGTCCTACGTATACATTGTACTAATAAGTTTAGATGATGACGAGAGGTGATTAGGCACTTAACCCACAAGCAACAATTAACTATTATTAATTAATATTAGCGCAGAATTTTTCAAAAATTTTGCGGCTAGTGTAAACTGCTTATTTTTTACATAGACACAAACTAATATCAAAGTATTAGCAAAAACATTTTAAAGTAGGTAAGTATTTATGGTATTTGTAAGTAGGTAGATAGATTCAGAAAATTGGAATAGATACTTAGATAACAATTTCGCGTTCAAAGTGATCACTCATCTAAATAAAAGCTTAATAAAAACTCGAGAATCACGCACCTCTGTAAATAACGTATCTGCTCTGTAACAGTAATAATAACCTATAAAACATTATGGTGACAATATTAGATTTAGTCAACTTAGGTCCGCTTATTCCCAGTTCCAATAACGAGACAGGTCACGTCGTTCGCGCCCGGGAGCCAGGACATTGTTTCTCACTAAATCACGTCTCTACTAAAAGATGGACGTGTACCCGTTTGCAGTAATGGAGACCACATACCGGAAAAAGAAACGTTGGAAAACAACCATCCCATGTTGGTACACAACATCACCAAGCTTGCGGTAGGAACTTGGAGGAGGTTCCGCCATCAGCGGTGGGATGGAACTTCGTGAGATTTTTAGTCGGTAGGAGTCTGACATAACCACTGTGCTCCCCCGTGGCCGGTGGTATCCATGACGGAGTTTCCTCACCAAAAAAAAGGTTCGCCCAACACCGGGAAGAATGGGGTGCACTTGAGGGTACCTATGTCCAACAATGGATAAATAAGGGGTAACAAAGACGAAGAAGTAATTTTAATAAACCGCCATACGTCCGTATCTACACATTTCTCCATAATATTTTATTTTTTCTAAAAGAACATCCATAAGTTCTATGCACACCTATTGGAGGGGAAAAGTTCCGAACCAAAATGTTCTGTAGTGCCTCGTGAAAATAAAAAAAATTGTAAAAGTGCTGGAATTTTGGCGATGGAAAATCGATAATATTATAATTTATAGTCGGACTTTGCCAGAAAGCATTCGGTTTTACTGGTTTAAAAAAAAAGTTATTTATTTGCTAATCTTTAATCTGCAATCAGTGGAAAGACCTTATTAGATTTTCTGTAAATACTTGTAGACAGCTATTTTATCATTGTGCTAGACCTGATATATTATGATTATATATATTATATATTATTATGTTGATAGTATTAAGTTTGGTCCGATGTTATATTCCTACATCCAAGCTTCCGAAGACTAGTCACGTGCGACCAGGGACATTGTTTCTCACTAAATCACAATCTCAACTAAAGGTGGACGTTTAATACTAAAAGTACGAGTGTATAGGTACGTGGGCTCAGAAGTTTTCGACGTGATAAAGTTAGGAGTATCTACCAACTTTTACATGTTTTATCAATTTGTATCGACACATCCAGAATACAAAACGAAGTAAATACAAAATGCCTATGTAACGGCATGAAATAGTGTTACTTACCTGTTTCAACAAATAAATAGATTCTGATTTTGAAGCAATAATATATCTTACGAACTGATGCCGAGCATGCCTCACTATGCGACTCGTGCGCTCCTATTATACGTTTGTTGATGGTACTATGCTGAACAGGCAGACAAACAGATACACAGATATACAGACGGATAGACATACAAACATTAAAGGCCAATTTGTATAAAAGACCTTTTGTCTTTCTTTACTTTCTCCGATAGAGCCAGAGAGCCCTTTTATTCATAAAAACTTTAAAACCGTAACGTTGTAAGCAATATCAATTTGTTACTACTTAATTTTTAAGAATCAAGATAGCATACACAATCTTTTCAGCATTTTAGCAGTCAAAGTAGCTCAGAAGGCCAGTATCTATACAGAGAAGGTACTGTGTACGCTTCGCTGAAAAACTGGTAGCCTGGAAATAAGTTCCGATAGAATTAAAAGGATTTCAACTTAAAGCCATTTATCCTAAATCGTGTGTAGAATGTAAAAGTTGCTTTAACTGACTTCTAGAGATTTCAACAGTGACTCGCACGTATCGTCCCGATCCCGCTTTATTCGCTAAATTCAATTACAACTTCGTTTTTCTGCTACTATCTCACAAAGTCACAAAAACTTCGTTTCGTTCGTTTTGTATCTAGCTCATTTACGTTATTCCGAGAAAAGTTAAGGAAAGCGTTTGAAAATCGATAGCTGAACATCATTCATGCATTTCAAACCTTACATGAATAAGGGCCAACGCACACATGCTGATGTTTTGGGCAGTGACACATCTGTCTGTGATCTGCGATTTGACCTGACTTTCGTAAAACTATTGCATTTTTAACTCTGCACATTTCATCATTGCTACACGTCTACCAATCGTCTATCGCATGTTGACTGTCATATTCGTAAGCGAACAAAGTTTAATTTTTACCCTTTAAGGGAAATACCCTTTACATGACAGACACAACAGACGGACAGATGGACAGACAGACAGACCACAAAGTGATCCTTTTTTCCTTTTGAGGTACGGAACCCTAAAAATGGTTCCAGCTCAGCATTATATCGCAAGTCAGTTTAAAATTAAACATATCAGGAAATATCTAATGACCGAGTAACATAGAAACCTTTTCCCCAATAAATTACAAAAATAATTTACAGTCTTGAACATTAAAAAGTCGTAAACATGCCAGATCAGTTTCTCGCTTTCACCGGTTTGTGACGGGAATGGTATTTCATAAAAACATGGCATTTCCTTCAGTTGTCACCATGGTTAGTTTTTACGAAAACGTTTTAAGAGGGCTCTCTCCGTCACTCGTTTCATGCAATCGTAGTTCCATTTTTATTTGAATATTAAGTAACCAAAGTCAATAAAATTTTGCAGACATATTCTAGAAGTATCTGTTATCTTTTCACGGCTAAACCACTGCAGCGATATTAGGTTTTGTCATTGTATAGGTACAACGTGGAGACAGTATAGGATATTTTTTCTCCCACAAAGTCAAAGAGTTAACGCAGTATTTACGTGGACGAAGTCCAGGGTATATGTATCTATAGGTAGCACTTGGGTAATATTTTTCTTCACGAGTACCTATAGCTACGCATTCAAATTACAACAAAAATGCCCACAAACAAAAGCACTTACGACAAAATATAATAGCCGAATTAAACAAAGAAGCCCGCCGCCCTTAGTACTATCAGAATACACGGTTTAATTTCTCTTTCATCGACTGAAACGCCAACAATGAAGCAAAAGACGCAATCGGGTTTTAACTGGGGCGATAATAAATCGCTTCAATAGTTGAGTACAATGGCTCCTACTACTTTGCACTACTGTGACCATAAATCTGATCACGCACTTCAAGACTAAGCACGCCGTAAGATAATTTTTTTACATCCATACTTAATGTGAAAGTGTGTCTGACTGTCTGTTAACTTTTCATGGTCCATCTGTTCAACTAATTTTGACAAAAGATACAAAGATAGCTGCACACTGGAAACCGACATAGGCTACTTTTGGCCGAGATGATTTGAGTTCCCATGGGATTTAAAAAAAACCATAAATACACTAAAGTAATTAAAAGTATAACATATTTTGGTGTATTTAGTAACCTATTCAGGATTTTTTACTACTACAGTACTTAAGTAGAAGGCACAGGTTGATAAAAATGTTAAAATTTGATGTTATCGAAGCAAATACCAAACAAAAGAAAATATTAGAGTTGAGATTATGGATATTGCAGTCATCCTATTTATAGCTACTTTATAGTTTAAGAGATGCCGACGAAAGAGTTCGAGGATTTTCTTTGTAGAGCTGCACTCGTACAAATAGAATTATATGCGTAAAGTTAAAAGATTCAAATTTTCATCACTTACTTCTATCTCCCTATTGCGTTTGATCCACGACTTTTTGGACACCCTGTACATATAATATAGAAGATAGAAAACCTTCATTGTATTATTCGTACAGCAGATTTGGATGCCATCTCCTAGCCTACAACATTAAGTGTTGCCACTCGTTTTTCCCACAGAATTTTCTCCGTAAGCCAGTTGCGTGCTAACTCTTGAGTGACATTACATTAACAGGGCTCTCTCCGTCACTCGCTTCATACAATCGTAGTTCCAATTTCATTTGAATATTAAGCAACCAAAGTCAATGAAATTTTGCAGACATATTCTAGAAACTATTATCTGTGTCTGTGGTGTTTTAGATTTTTCTAAAAATATGTAGTTTTAAAATTACAGGGGCTCAAAGATTTGTATGTAAATTTTTAAGACTGCGTAACTTTGAAACCTAATATTTTAACAGAAATCTGAAAAACCACAGACATAGTTTATATAGATATTTGGTTGCTTAATAATATTAAGACCCCTCTTAAGGAGGTAATACACAAAATCACGAAGCGCACGTAACTAAACACTTACCGCACGTAATATTACACTTCAGTTACACGTAAGGTAATAATTTTATGGATAAGAGCACGCTAATTATTTTGATATCGTGATTATAGAAATATTAGGCTTATTAAAACAGTCGTTTATTACATTTGAACTCTAATTTCGTGGAAAGGCTTACGCTATTGCGGCACGGAAAGTGTTTAGTAGCCAACAAATTTTTTTTTAGTTAGGTATAATAATATGTTTTAGTTAGTTAATTGTTATGTAATAGATAAGGTTAGCTTTAAGTTTTTTTTTTAATATTTTCAATATTAAAAAAATATGTTATATTTTGATAGTTTTTATCAATGACTTTCTAAGCAAGGACATCGCACTGGCGCGCAAAACAAGGGACCAAGTAAGTGTGCTTATACTCGGTGTAAGCACACTTTCTTCATTAGTCGCATGTTGACTGCTAAGCTGTCAAGATGCCTAAATGCGCGATCAAAAAGTGCCGAAATAATACGTTAACGACGCAGAAAAGAGATGGTGTGACTTACCACCGGTAAGTTAATTTTATTTACGTAAGATAACATGCGAAAAAGTGTAAAATACTTAGTAAAACCATTGAAAACACTAGAAATATCTAAAATTATTTACAATGTTCCCATTCCTTTCTCTCACGCACATCGGAAAGAGACAGATGGAAGGGCGCGTCACGAATGTCGGAAAAACAAAACTGTGGAGTAGCTTTTTTTTGTTCAATATAAAATCTATTGGCCATTATTGTATCACATTTATTTTATTTTCTTTTGACGACCTCCGGTGCGCAGTGGTAGCGCGGTGGATTTGTATGACGAGGGTCCCGGGTTCGATTCCCGGCTGAGCCGATTGAGATTTGCTTAATTGGTTTAGGTCGGCTGGTGGGAGGCCTTTGGCCGTGGCTACTTACCACTCTACCGCCAAGCGGTTTAACGTTCCGGTACGATGCCATATAGAAACATCTATAACGGGTATGGATTTTACCCCACCCCTACAAGTTAGCCCGCTACTACCGTAGACTGTATCATCACTTTCCACCAGGTGTGATTGCAATCTAGGGCTTTTATTTTTTTTTTAATATAAATCATCGCACGTAAAACCATATACATATAACTAGTAGCGCGCGTGAGTTCGCGGCCCGCAAGCGGACCGCAATTTTTCTGCTCATCAAGTTGAATTTAGGGTCCTGATCATTTTTTGCCAAGAAACTACTCTTACATCTTTTATAATCTTCGAGATAGACACCGGCGAAATTTGTATGGCCGCCATATTGAATCCGCCATTTTGGTTTTATTTTTCAGCTCCCTGTCTATTGGATGAAGTTCTGAGTTATTGAACACATTTGTTCGAGCACCCCCCACCTATCTTCAATACCCTGGCCGTGCTCCTCACCGAAATCCTCAATCATCAGCTCTATCCATATTTTTCCTCCGAATCATTTTTTGTCCTCTATACGAAACTATCGGTAAAAAAAAACATACAAAGAGGTGATCAAATGAGTCAGTCAGTCAGTCAGTCAGTCAGTCAGTGAATCAGCACGAGCAGATATAGTATAATAGTTATATAGTATAGATATAGTATAATAGTTTCATATTTACAAAAACGAAAAATCTCTCAAAGAAATAACAAAAATTAATAGTGCTACACTACTCCATTCCATTTTTTGTTCAAGTTTGCTTCTAAAATCACCTTATTCAGCTTCGAGTGCTTATCGATTTACATTGCGGCTTAATCACTGAGGTTAGTTTACAGGACTTGAATGTTAGCGGGAATGTATAAATGGAGCAGTTGAAGCTACATAAGGTGAATTTAGAAACGTGTGCCATGTTTGGGCTCTTGTGTTGTATGCCATGATGTGTCCATGCTTAGAAAGTCATTGGTTTTTATACTTAATCGTATTATTATGTAATTTATTTTTCCAAATAAATAAAAGTAAATTTAACAAACTTTGTGCACCGCAGGAGATACTGCGTAGTAGGCAGTTAGGAATACATTGAATAAGTAGCACGTATAAAAATATTGAAAATTAATTACGAATGAAACGATAGTAGATGAAGCGGAAGTAAGGTCATAAAGTAGATCTTCCACTATGGCTATGGAGTAATTATTATTATTCAAGTAACACAAGTGCGCCATTAACGGTAGCCAGAGAGAAATCCCGCTGGTTCAGAAATCGGTAATAAAAAATTACTGACCAAATAAAGTATGGCCCTTTAAAAAATTTAAAAAAAATGTAGACTTTCATTAATCTAAAAATCGTGAACTATTTTTAATTATTATAGCTTAGTAGTTTTCGTGAAAGAAATATTAATAAACAGCAAACAGGGCGCGGCGACCTGACCTGTGTGAGACGGGTGGCAGGTCAAAGCGCGAACAACGTTTAATTAAGCGTTCACACATAAATATTCCACAGGTAGTGTGGTAGGTTTAAGACATCGGCCTCCTATTCGGAAGGTCGGGGGTTCGATTCTGGGTACGGAACTCTAACTTGTAGGATTTGAGTGCGTTTTAAGCATCAAAATACCTATCACTTGCTTTAACGATGAAGGAAAACATGGCGAGGAAACCTACGTGTATAAGAGTTCTCCATAATGTTCTCAAAGGAGTGTGTGTCAAAATCTTTTTATTCTGAGAAGAGATCCGTTCTCAGTAGTGAATCGGTGATGGGATGATGATGAAGTGAGAAATAAATCTTCTCTGACGTAAAGTTTTTAGTTAGAATTCTACTTGTACCTAAAAGTTATACCAGTGAAACAGATGTAGGTATAATCGTCAGAGAGGGCGCATTAGTAAAACTCAGTCAATCTCGACCTCTACTCCTGATTCGCCGCACTCGCATTTTCAGTGTATCCTGGCAATGCATTTTCCAGGATATCTTGTGCCCATAATAATATTATAGGTCGTCTGGACATCGTATGCGATAAAAATAGACTTACTAAGGCAGTAATAGTTGGTTGGTTGTTATCCAGTAAATTAACCCGTACCTGAAATCAAAGAAACATAGTATAAGTAAATGCATACGCTATTGAACTACACACAACAATCATTTCATGTAAAAAATTGGTACGTAGGTAAATAACTACTAGGTAACTGTAGTATATTATAATGTTATGCGGGTATTCTAGGAAATAATATTGTAGCTATGAATTGATGTAAGCCAGTCTATAATAAACCGTTGTTGCAACTCGGCGTTTTACTTCGATATATTACAGTGGCGCAGTCGAAATAATAAGTTTTTCTTAGTTTTAAATGTCGGGCAAGATGTCGGTCGGCAAATTAGGCGAGTTTAACCTCAGTTCGGGTACGTGGAGTACCTATATCGATCGGATGGAGCAATATTTTCTTGCCAACGACGTGAAACCTAACCTACAAGTACCTACGTTGCTCGCGTGTGTAGGTGACGCAACATACGAACTGATGGTGGATTTGTGTTCTCCAAAGAAGCCTGGTGAGATGACATTTAGTGAATTGGTCCACCTAGTGAAAAAACACATTCAGCCAACGCCATCGATTCTTGCGGAGAGATATAAATTTCGGAAACGAGTACAGGCTCAGAGCGAATCGGTGGCTCAGTTCGCAGCAGCTTTGAAACACTTAGCCAGAGATTGCGATTTTAAGGATAACCTAGAGGAGAACTTGAGAGACCAGTTTGTATGTGGCCTATACAGTGAAACTTCACGACAAAGGTTATTCTGCGAGGATAGCGTGACCTTCGCGTCGGCCTTCAAAAAGGCCGTTGCGTTGGAAGCAGCCGCGAATGACGCTGCGGCAGTCGAACAACGGACGACGACGGACGGCGCGGTGCATGCGGTGCACGCGCAGGGGGCGCGCCCACCGCGTCTCGACGGCGCCGCGCGCGCGGACTCGCGGCGGCGTTACGAAGGTTCTGGAAGTAGGGGCCGTCATGCAAGTGGGCTAAATAATCGACAGAAGACCGGAGCGTGTCTGTGTTGTGGAAGCAGAGACCACACTAGGCCGGACTGCCGCTATCAGAACTTTACTTGCAGGGTCTGCCTGAGGCCTGGACATCTGCAGCGCGTATGCCCTAGTGCGGGACGGAAAGCGGAGGGTCAAGTCCTCCGGCTAGATACAGCACATCGAGTGGAAGGGATAGTACGTAGCGGTGACAGTGACGGCGAACGTGAGAACTCGGCTGGGTATTATGATGACGAAGAAGCCGGAGGCCCCAGCGGGCTTTACATGGTACGACTGACGGGATCTGATCCGGTAGTGGCCGAAGTGACCGTGGCGAATAGACGGTTGGCCATGCATGTGGATACCGGTTCGCCTATATCATGTATAAGTGACAAAATATATGCGGAGATGTTTTCGAAATACAAGGTACATGATAATAGTTACAAGCTAAAAGGCTATGACGGAAGTGATATTAAATGTGTCGGTTATATCATAGTGCCCGTTAAGTATGGCCTTATCAGTGAAAACCTTAAATTATACATAATTCTTAAAGGCGCGGTGCCTTTGCTAGGCAGGGAGTGGTTAATAAAGTTGCGTATGAGCATTACGGTTCCTAAATCGGTCCTCGCTATCGGTAAAGAAAAATGTGGCGGATTCGATAAAAATAAGTTTATAAGTGAGTACCCGGGAGTGTTCAGTGGCAAGCTGGGCCGGCTGCGCAGCCAGTGCGCCACGCTGCGCGTGCGGGAGGACGCGCGGCCGGTGTTCCGGCGCGCGCGGCCGCTCCCGCTCGCACTGCGCGGGGACGTCGACGCCGAGCTTCAGCGCATGGAATCTGCAGGTATTATAGAACCCGTACCATCCTCAGACTGGGCCTCGTGTTTAGTAGTAGTTGTAAAGAACAATGGTTCCTTAAGGATTTGTGGAGATTACAAAAGCACGGTAAATCCGATGCTCGAAATTGATAAATATCCGTTACCTAGGTCCGAGGTATTGTTTAATAACTTAAACGGGGGGAAAAGGTTCACTAAAATCGATTTATCGGAAGCGTATAGCCAGGTAACCTTAGATGAGTCCAAGAAATATACCGTCGTTAATACCCACCGGGGTTTATATGTTTACAATAGGCTGGTTTACGGATTATCGTCAGCTCCGTCGATTTTCCAGCGTATTATGGAGCAAGTGGTAGCTGGGATCCCTAACGTTTCAGTTTTTTTAGATGACATTCTTATTACCGGTAAAACGGAAGAAGAACATGAAAAAAACTTACATGCAGTGTTTAAAAGGTTGGAGGAAGAGGGTCTTACAGTTCGGCAAGAGAAATGTTTTTTCTTTGAAAAAGAAGTCAGTTATTTGGGGTTTATTATATCGGAACACGGGATTAGGACGGACGATAAAAAGATTGAAGCGGTAGTTAGGGCACCGAAACCGAGTAACGTGTCAGAGTTAAAATCTTTTCTCGGAATGGTTAACTTTTATTCTAAATTCATTAAAAATATATCTATTTTATTAGCCCCTCTATACACATTGTTAAAAAAAGGTGTCGAATGGAAGTGGAGTGAGGAACAAGACAAGGCGTTCCAGGATATTAAGGTAGCTCTAACCAGTTGTCCGGTTTTGATGCATTACGACGAGCGGTTACCACTTATTGTGTCGTGTGACGCGAGCGCGCGCGGGGTGGGCGCGGTGTTGTCGCAGCGCGGGGAGGACGGCGAACGGCCCGTCTCATACGCGTCTCGCACGCTTAGCTCGGCGGAGGCTAACTATAGTCAGATCCAACGGGAAGCACTGGCGATAGTATTTGCGGTTAAAAAATTTCATACGTACCTTTACGGTCGTAGGTTTATTTTGCGTACTGACCATCAACCGTTGATAGCCATTTTCGGTTCAAAAAAAGACATCCCGCAAATGGCGTCGGGGCGGTTAATTCGATGGGCTATTTTACTGTCGGGTTACCAGTACGACATCGAGTATGTTCAATCTAAAGAGAATAACGCCGATGCCTTATCTAGATTACCAATACAAGCACCGGGAGGTAATAACGACGCGAACACGTTTATTAAATTTATTGAAAATAGATTCCCAATTGATTCGAGTCAGATTAGGATAGAATCAGCAAAAGATAAAAATATATCGAGAGTGTTGGAGTTTGTGAGGACGGGCTGGCCCAAATCGGGTTTTAAAGAAGCGGACCGAGAAATGAGCGCATATTGGCGGCGTCGCGATGAGCTATATGTCGAGAATGGATGTTTGATGTGGGGCTGCCGCGTGGTCGTGCCCCTGGCGCTGCGGCCCGCGGTGTTGGCCGAGCTGCATGGCTCACATTTAGGTATGGTTAAATGCAAAGGGCTCGCGCGAAGCTTTGTGTTTTGGCCCGGTCTAGATAACGACCTGGAACGGATGTGTTCAGCGTGTCGGACGTGTGGAGACGTTGCGGACTTGCCACCGAAAAGCCCATTGGTGCCGTGGTCGTGGCCGTCCAGTCCATTTGAGCGGGTTCATATAGATTTTTTTGAATTTAAAAAGGTTTCCTACTTAATTTTAGTTGACGCACACTCTAAATGGCTCGAAGTCGTACCTATGTCTACTACGACTGCGGCAAATACGATCTTAAAATTGAAGGAGATATTTTCCCGTTTTGGACTTTGCAAGATCCTGGTAAGTGACAACGGCCCGCAACTGTCCAGCGAAGAATTTTCTTCATTTTTGAAAAACAATGGTATTAAACATATTACGTCCGCGCCATATCACCCTTCTTCTAACGGAGAAGCGGAAAACGCTGTTCGAACGGTTAAAAGGGCTCTAAAAAAAGCGGAAGCTGAAAAAATTAACATAAATAGTTTTTTGCAAAGATTTCTTCTTGATTACCGTAATAGTATCCATGGTACTACCGGGGAAACACCTGCGAGATTGATGTTTGGACGTCACCTTAGATCGCGGTTAGACCTATTAAAATCGGGAGCTGTGGAATCGGTATCGGATCGGTTGCAAAAAAGAGCACTGGCAAAAGGCGGAACTGAAAGGGTTTGGGTAGAAGGAGATAAAGTATGGGCTCAAGACTTTCGCAAGAATAAAAGGTGGTGTACAGCGATAATTAAGAGTAGGAGGGGACGAAATATGTACGAGGTTGAGACTGAGGATGGTTTGCGATGGACGCGACATGCAGATCAATTGCGTTCTAGTTCGGCGGAGACCAGTCGAGATTCGACGTCGAGTAACAGTCGTGGTCACCCTACGGTATCTGCTCAAGCGGCGTTAGCTGACTATGATAGCTGTTCGTGTTCGGGTAATGAGGTTGACGACGACGGGGGCGAATCTCGTACTGGAACATCCCCGGTGCTAAATAAACGGAACCGACGCCGACCAGTTCGGTTCGGTTATGATAATATTTGAACATTGTAGTTGAATTGCATTTATGTATTAAACCTTGTATTTAAATATTTAGATATGTTAATTAAGTTATAGTTTTGAGTACTTTTTTATAGTGGCCTACGGAATGTTTAATTTTAAGTATACAAGTAAATAATAGGATAGTAAAAATGTACCCATAATAAAGGGGGGGATAGTGTAGTATATTATAATGTTATGCGGGTATTCTAGGAAATAATATTGTAGCTATGAATTGATGTAAGCCAGTCTATAATAAACCGTTGTTGCAACTCGGCGTTTTACTTCGATATATTACAGTAACTATGCTCTAATATTATATGTAATAATATATAAGTGTACTGCTTTCAAGTATCAATTACTTACAATATACGAAAAGCTAAGTAAAATAAAAATATTGTTTTTTTTTAGACAACCCTGAAGCGCGCCCTATTAGGTTAATATCGTGATGCCTAAAAACAACTCTATAATAGCTATGAAATGCTAAAACCGCATAAAAATTGAACTATAAATTGAAATATATAAAGGTAAATGCAACAACAGCCTCCGCTCAATTCCGTTTCCGTTCCTTCTTGGGTAATAAATAAAAATGCGTTATTTTTTATTACAAATGGCGGTTCCTCCCAAGGAAGACATCTCCAATATCACGCCCTATTTGTGCCCGTACATCCATGAGCTTTCGAGTGCTATTCCAAATTCCAATCCGTAATCAGTTTCCTTAGATGGGACCAGATTGCGTGTAAAATTAAGCTCGTAGTGAATTATTCTAAGCTATCAATGAAAACATTGCTTTTTGATCGGTTTTTTATACTATGTATAAAAATGCGAAAAATCAACCCGCATCACGCAAAATAATTCAGACTGTAAAATACCTATACAAAAAATATCAATAAATTCATCCGGAAAAGCCATGGGTCAATTTTCTGCTAGCGACTTGCTATATTAAATTACCTAATAATTATGAAAAATATGGGGGTGAGGTGTAGAATTTTGATTAAAAACTTCTCTATGTATCTAAAAGAAAAATAAAACCGACTTCAAAAACCACAAACACTAAAAAGTACAAAATAATTTTTGTTTAGCTACACGTGTAATGTACCTAGGTATGAAGTCGAGCGAGCATATTAAAACAAAATTAGAAATCCAAGAGTGAAGCTCGCCCGACTTCATACCTAGGTACATTACACGTGTAGCTAAACAAAAATTATTTTGTACTTTTTAGTGTTTGTGGTTTTTGAAGTCGGTTTTATTTTTCTTTTGAAAATTTTTTATTTCACACTTTTTAGTGGCCCCACTGTACTATAATATGCTATGCCCAGTTAAAACCCTACTGTTTACTAAGCTATTACACTGATCGCGAGCAATTTGCTCTTATCCATTGAGGAGTTCTGTTCTCCATCTCCGAAGATATTCATCAAATCTTCACCAAATTTATATGGGATTACCTGCACAGTATACCCTTTCAAACAAAAAAAAAATTTTCCAAATCGGTCCAGGGGTCTTTGAGTAATCGGGGAACATACATAAAAAATATAAAAAAAAAAAAAAAAAAAAAAAAAGATTCCGACGAATTGAGAACCTCCTCCTTTTTTGGAAGTCGGTTAATAAAAGACGATTCATGTTAGACTGTACCGGGCCTAAACCATGCTGAGCCAAAGTGAAGTTAATCCATGAGCCGACGTAACATGTCGATGTAGTCGGTCCCGAAATGGTCAAATGTGAATCATCCTTAATAATACTTATCGTAAATACAAAAATTGTAATGGCTAAACAAATGAGGTCAAGCGATAACATCTTGGTTAATAACCAAGGCGTCGACACCGCGCATTAGTTTGTCTGACTGCCGGTCGTAAAGTGGGTTATGACCAAGGATAGCCAACCCCGTATGTACCACATCACACATGTGCCAATACTGATACTATTCACATGAGAAACTGGAACATCCTGCAAAAATACTTCTCGAAAAATATAATAAACTACCTTATGCTCGCGACTTTTTTTCTTTACTTGTGTTATAATAATAATATAATAATAATAATTTTTATTTCAGGCAATATAAGTCACAAGACAACCCATAACAAACAAAAAGAAAAAACACAAAATAATATACAGCTTAATGTAGATATACATAGTATATAAACTTATCTAAATAAAGCTGTTGTTGTCGCACCGATGCAGGTTTGACCAATTTTTAGAAAAAGGATTACTCAGATCTTCGTTAATAGCACACAAGATGGAGTTAGTACTGTGTCTTAGTCTTTCCCAGAAGGAAGCCGTCCTCGCTCTGAGTATGGCGAAGAAGTCAGGGACCCTCGCCGCAGCAAACATGGCTTTAGCACTGCAGATACGCGGATTATTCCGCATTAGGATGCGGAAGGCGTTGTTATATTGTATCCTAAGCGCATTATAGCTGCGCTTGGTAAACTTTGTCCACAGTTGACATGTGTAAAAACATTGACAAAAAGCTTTAAATAACTATATAATATAAGACTCACCTATCTACCAAATCTCACGATTCTAGGTCAACGGGAAGTATACCTTTTAGGTTTCTTGACTGACACGATAGACGGACAGACGGACAGACAGACAGATAGATAACAAAGTGATCCTATAAGGGTTCCTTTTTCCCTTTTGAGCTACGGAACCCAAAAATCTGAAGCACCAACTTACAATAAGATTGCGTTCAGTTATTAGCAATATCAACGTTCGTTACAGATTTCTGCATTGCTTTAGGTACATCCAATTATGATTGAATGTTACATCCAGGAGGGATCGCAACGACCATTATTTATAGCGACGTAATAAGAGTAACCTTGCATTGTTTCAATAGCAATAATGCACCATCCGCTTTATTGAATCACTCATAATGTATATCTATGAGCTCCTGTGATGTATTCTTCTCATATTCTTCCACTATTATTCGCATTAGGAGTGAAATATGGGCTATATTCATTATCCATACTATATCATTATAAGATACTAGTGAATATAATGCCAGCGACTTGGTTCGCGCGAATTTAGGTTTTAAACTACTTAACGAGTGACTCTGAGCTTTTTTTATGAGGCTGAAATTTTTTATTATTACTATTACCATACTCTCTATCTAATAATTATGATTCACGAGATACAGTCCGCTGACAGAGAGACGGATGGACGGACGGACGGATGGACAGCGGAGTCTTAGTAAAGTCTTCATTTTTAGCGTCCCGTCGCGTCGGCACCGTTCGGATACAGAACCTGAAAAATGAAGACTTTAAATAATGAAGTAAGTATACGAATGGAGTGCGCAGACGGAAGTAAGTCCTGAGTCCCGACATAAACCCATTAGCGGTAATGGCGTAGTGGCGGCAAACCGCATCGCCACCTGGACGACGAACCTTTATTGTTTTACTAGCTGATGCCCGCAGCTTCGCCCGCGTGGATTGGTCAGATCCCCTGCAGCATCAGGATTGAGGAGTTGGGCTCCAAATTTTTTATGAAACAATGTCGCAAAGTTCCTCTATCGATTAAAAAAGAAATGACGCAAATCGGTTCAGAAATCTCGGAGATTTCGGTGTACATAGGTAGAAAAACACAACTCCCTTTTTAAAAGTCGGTTAAAAAAGTAGCCTATTTTACGCCCTGGTCAATCCTCTACTTGCCTGTGAAAGTCCCGTCAAAATCGGTTCAGCCGTTCCAAAGATTAGCCTTTTCAAACAGACAGACAGACAGACAGACAGACAGACAGACAGACAAACAGACAGACAAAAATTTTAAAAACGTGTGATTCAGTTATGGTATCGTTCAAATAACCATATGAGCTTAATATGAGGTAGTTATTTCGAAATTACAGACAGACACTCCAATTTTATTTATTAGTATAGATTCCACGCCGAGCCTACCAAAGGATATACTGCTCCATTTCAATAAAAGTTCTATTAAAATTTTACGCTGAGCAATGAAGAAAATTTCTGATTCAACGAAGTTCTTTTTCGGAGCAATTTAAAATTTAACCGAGTTTCAGGATGTGCTTTTTGTGAAATGTAAAGTATCCTCGGATTTAAATCCATAAATGCAGAAACTATCAATGGAGTACAGCAACCATTGGGGTCTAGAAACTCAGTAATTTATTTGTAGATTTTCTTTATAATATAGACCGTCACTAAGAAAGGATTAAGCAAAATCAAAGAACTTGGTTTGGTCTTTGGTTTTTTTTTTTTTGTTATTTCATCCATACTCCATACTTTATTAATATTATTATAAGCGCGAAAGTGTCTGTCTATCTGCTAGCTTTTCATGGCTCAACAGTTGACCGATTTTGATGAAATTTCGTACAGAGTTAGCTTATATCCCGGGGACGGACATAGGGTACTTTTTATTCTGGAAAATCAAATAGTTCCTACGGGATTCTTAAAGGTCCATCCGTTTAACCGATTTTTATGAAATTTGGTACAGAGGTAAGTAGCTTGCATCCCGGAAAAGCAAAGAGATTTTTGTAAAAAACCTTAATCCTCGCAGACGAATTCGCGGGCAGCATCTAGTAATTACATAAACGTATATTTTACAGGAAAGCCTAGAATACCACCCTCGCAGATGAAGTCCCTGTTCAACCTGCATACTTATTAGTAACGGTAACGAGTATATTGTGTTTGAAGTCTGCAATCTGCACAGTAGCGCGGCCGGCGAGACGGGAAGGAGAGGCCGACATAAAGCTATTAGCGGTAATACCGTCATGACGCCGCCGCAACTCAGACACCTGGATAAAGGCCTGGGTAGATACAGAGCGGGATGGCAGCAACGTGCCTCGCAGACGAAGGTGTAACCTACTTATCAGTAAAAAGAAGGTATATTGTTTGAAGTCTGTAATCTGCACAGTAGTGCGGCCGGCGAGACGGGAAGGAGAGGCCGACATAAAGCTATTAGCGGTAATACCGTCACGACGCCGCCGCAACTCAGACACCTGGATAAAGGCCTGGATAGATACAGAGCGGGATGGCAGCAACGTGCCTCGCAGACGAAGGTTTAACCTACTTAACAGTAAAGAGTAGGTATGTTGTTTGAAGTCTACAAGGCTAAGGCAAGAGCAAGGTGTGCCATTGAATTCGTGTAGGTACGACTTGTGATAAACGAACTGTATGAACTAGTGCATCCTTTATAGTGTGAGTGCCTTCATTTCTTTGTATATAAACTTTTGCAAGCCGCGTTGGACGTGTTGCCGTCACACATATCCTATCACGCTACACAGTGTGTCGAACTTCTTACAGTTCCTAGCACTATCACGCTACACAGTGTGACGAACTTTATAGTTCCTAGTACTAGTATTACAAGTAGTACTTGTACACACAGTGTGATGTTTTTCCTGCTGTATGAGGTTGCGCTTTATATCTGACCAGGCCCTTAGAGGTAGGTAAGCCGTCGTGATGCCGCCGCCGCCCGCAGCTCAAACACCTAGTTATGGGGAATTATTACATCACCTTTATTGATTTGGGAATCAAGTACTAAACACATTGAAGCAGAGTGGGTCGAGAATTCTGCATAGGTAGCAGGCACCAATATTCAATCTAAATGATTTTCATCTTACTTTTGTGATACAAGAACCTGGAACTTTTGTGAAATACAGCACAAGAACTTCTTTGTAGCTGTCTGTATATAAATCAAGGTATGTGTAGTGAAAGGTGTGCCACAGGAAAAGGCTTACCCTACTCATTAAGGCCATTAGTGGTCACCATAGATAACGGATTATTCCCTACTCAGTAGTGGCCCCTAATGTGGTAATACGATACCGCTTGTTTTTTTAGAAGTTCATTGTGTGAAATTGAAGTTATGGCATTTCAACCGAAGTTAAGAAGTGTATCCTTCGGTTATTAAGTTCTTGATGTAGTGATGCCATCAGGTGCTTTCTTTAGGTCCTAAGTTCTTATTGGTGAGTAAGTGAATTTATCGCTTGTAAGTCTGGCTTAAGATACTGACAGTAACTAAGTACATATTATAATTGCAACACTACACAACTATAGCCACATAACTATTCTGGTTTCAGTTCACCATCCCAGTGGCAATCGTGGCAATTATCTAAGTACTAAGTTTTGAACAACCATACAATCTTGACCGCAAATTGCAAACTGCAACATAACACAACACATTACCTATTTAATATGTTACATATTGTTATAAGTTCCCCAGTTACAAGGATATTATTATGATACAGAAGCCACGGCTCCCATAAACATGGCGAAGAATTAACCCTGACTGTTCGTAGACCCAATTTCCGGCAAAGAATCTAATTTATGGGCACTTTGCAATATTGTCCCTGAGCCAACAGCGGCATTGTATGCGGTCGGAAGTTGCACTGGGCATGATAAACTCAAACTCATTGTAACTTCTTTACATAATCTGTAATCCAAATCTAAGTACTTATAATATAATCTAAGGAAATACTGACTGACTGACTGACGGACTAACTAACTGATCTAATACGCACAGCTCAAACTTCTGGACAGATCGGGCTGAAATTTAGCATGCCGATAGCTATTATGACGTAGACATCCGCAAATAAATAGAGGTCAAAGAAAATTTGACCTCTAAGGGGTTAAAATAATAGGGGTTTGGTGTAGTCCACGCGGACGAAATCGCGAGCATAAGCTAGTAAATCTAAGTAAATAAATAAACTCTAGCTTTATGTTAAAAAATTGTGTTTTTATTGGTTCACAATTTTAATTAACAACTTGCAAAACTAATTTTACATTTTATAAGTGAATTTTACTTCACTTATTTTATAACACAGAAGCCACGATTTTCATAAACACGACGAGGAATTAACCCAATCTCTTGGTAGGCCCAATTTCCGGCAAAAACCTAATTTATGGCCACTTTACAATATTGTCCTCGAGGCAACGGTAGCGGCATTGTATAGCGGTCGGGAATCGCGACGGGACATAATAAACTCAAACTCTTTGTAAGCAAACCCCCACTTCCTTACATAATCTGCGACCTGGAACTGGCCAGATGGTCCGAATATTGAATTTTTTTGCGGATCCCGTCCTTGTTTTTGTTTATCTTTTGCTAGATAGTTTCGTATTTGGAAATACCCGGATGTGAACTGCTCGTTTGCATGTCCTATAAGGATTTCTTTTTTCCTTTTGGGGTACGGATCACTAAAAAGCAAGCCCAACAGACATTATTGTACAGTGTGCATTAACTGCACTGTTGGGAGGCAATTACTCGGTAACTGCTCATTCTGACCGCCGCGGCAGCCGCGGGGTGCGTTCAGACTTCAGATTATTCCAATTTAACGCAATTGGACTGCAATGGAGGCTTTAAGACCATTACCGTGCTTTAAGGTTTTAATTTGGCTTTGTATGCCGACAGGATACCAACAACGACGTGTAAAATCTGCGATTGTAAGATGGTGGTAGGACTGACTAAGCGTAGATAGCCACCACTCTACCAACAAAGCTATAGCTATTACAAGAGTCAAAATGCTGGCTTTATAGATGTTTTTTTTTTATCTTTAATATTTAAACTAAAACCTTGCAAGTAAAAATAGCAGTAAAATCTGAATTAAAACCACAAATAGATGAAATGGAAATTTATTTGTATGCGTATTTTTTTTTGATTCATCATGGAAAATGTCGGAAAAAATACCCGAGTACGGAACCCTTGGTGCGCGAGTCTGACTGGCACTTGGCTGGTTTTTATTTGATGAAATAAGTTTGCTCTTGAGTCTTGACTGTTTTCTCAAGTGACAAAATAGTGATGCAGTCTAAGATGGAGACGAGGCACTAGCTAACCTGGAAAACATTAATAGCCTTAGCCGAAAGTGGGTACGGCAGTTTTAAGCCCATACCTCTGTTATCCCTTTATCGGTTTCTACACGGCATCGTACTAAATTAATAAAACATTGGCGGCACGTGGCTTTTTCAGTAGGATGAAGCTTTGCATTTAGCTTACCTTCAGTACCTAAAACGTAAGTAATATTTATGGAAAAAAGTAAATGAATGAATCCCAGTAATTTCGTAGCTGCTAAATAATTCTGTTCTTAATAATCTGTATTCACACCACTGACTGACACGCCAAAGTTTATGCCCCAAACCTATGGAAGAGAATGTTCGGGATTTAATTGCATTCCTTCACCTTTTTTACCCTAATCCGCCGCTATGTAGGCACGGGGTGAACTAATTACGCGAATCTGGGGCCCGTTTTGCTTTGAATTTACGAGACAGAAGTGTTATTAAGGCTTAAGTAGACGTAATGGGTCGCGGCGTAAGAATTTTTAAGTAAAGCCCTTTTATTGGGAGTAAACCTCTTTTATTAGAATTTACGAGTACTTACCCATAGTACGCTTTGTACCATTTTTACTGGTTTTTAAAATAAGAATTTCTTACTTAGAAGAATGAATTACTTATTAGGTACCTATAATAATGTGTTAATAGGGTTCTAACCAGCAAAGTAACTATAAAGTGCTACCAATAAAGATCTACTGGCACTGGCAGGCGTCAAATGGTGGTCAAAAGTACCTATTGACATTTGACCACACATTTGACGCAGGTAGCCCTTTTAACAGGGCTCTCTCCGTCACTCGTTTCATACAATCGTAGTTCCGATTTCATTTGAATATTAAGCAACCAAAGTCCATGAAATTTTGCAGACATATTCTAGAAACTAATATCTGTGTCTGTGGTGTTTTAGATTTTTCTAAAAATATGTAGTTTTAAAATTACAGGGGCTCCAAGATTTGTATGAAAATTTTAAGACCGCGTAACTTTGAAACCGAATATTTTAACAGAAATCTGGAAAACCACAGACATAGATATTAGTTTCTAGAATATGTCTGCAAAATTTCATGGACTTTGGTTGCTTAATATTCAAATGAAATTGGAACTACGATTGTATGAAACGAGTGGAAACGAGTGACGGAGAGAGCCCTCTTAAGGCCCTATTTTTCTATGATTTCACGTCACCATAGCCTAACATTTGACATATTATCCTCGATTCAGGATCAAACCGAGAGTTTCCACACTCTAATTCACTCTGACTCTATTAACTCAAGTTAAAATAGAACAAAGTCATCTAGTAGGTATACCTTAAACCAACCACAAGAAAACCCAAAAAAGCCGAGGTCCAAGGCTAATTAATACCCACAACATTAATAACAAACTTCAACAACAATCACATTACAATACATTACATCGATCTAAAACACAAATCGAAGTCACTCAATCACAATCGAGATAGAACTTGTGGAAGGCATATAATGCCAGCTCAGTTTTTTGGGTATATCCGCGGCGAATCTTTCAACTTTACGATATTACATAAATAAGAGTACGCTTCATTTTATGACAAAATATAACATTTCTGTGGAATTCTAGCAAGTTTCATTTCGTCCGGAATACTATATTCGGATATAAAATTCCCTTGTATAGGCTCAGCGCAGACCAGGCGGAAAACCCAGGGATGCTCGACCATCTTGATATGTACCCACATCGATGGTACCCACGAAGGTTTAAGAACGATATTTGCGGACTTTCCAGTTAGTATGAATCAAGCCATAGGTATATGTACCTACTTACCGCGAAGCTCTAGCTGAACTGAGCGGCTAGGATCCTGGAATAGTTCAGCTCAAGAAAGTAGGTGATCTGACTGATATATTGTAGAGTAGCAGGCAGGGTTCTATAGTAGGTATAGATAGTTGTTATAACTCAATCGATTTCTAGCTGAAAGTATCGATTATTATGAATGGTATGATAAGCGACCTAGTGCTAGTAACAGCCATCCTAATATTATTAAGTACTAGCTGTGCCCGCGACTTCGTTCGCGTGGAATAGAAATGTTCGCCGTGATTCTTTAAATTGACATAACTTTTTTATTTATGAACCGATTGACATGAAATAAACACTAAATGTTAAGTGAAGCTTACTACAATATATTAGTGAAAACCGTATCTAAATCGAATAAGTCGTTTCTGATATTAGCGTGCACAAACACACAGACAAACAGACAAACAGACAAACAGACAAAAAAAAATTAATTACAATTTCGGGTTCGGCATCGATATAATAACAACCCCTGCTACTTTTTTTTTATATATTTCCATTGTACAGACACCACTTTTCTACAATTTTATTATATGTATATGTATAGATAGATACGAAAGTGGGTCTACCTGTCTGTTAGCTTTGCACGATCCATCCACTAAGCCGATTTTGACGAAAATTGGTACAGAGATAGCTTGTATTTCAGAGACGGATAAAGGGTTCCCACAGCATTTTAAATTCATGCGAACGAAGTCGCGGGCATAATTTAGTTATAGGTATCTACTACCAATCTAGTAGGTAGGTATCCACTCAAGCTTGTAAAAAAATAATACTGTTTTTATTGCGATAATAATAACAATATTCTTATCCGATGCGTAATCGTTATTATCTGTGTCCAAGATATTAAGAAAGGACGTGAACCTTCGTAAGCATTGGGATTTTCGATATCATAACAATTTTCATTGGAATTGGATTATTGCTAGTACAATTTTGTGCTCGTTTAATGTTTTTTCATCGACGCTAAATGATCCAATTTGTTATTTATTTTATTGCTCAAACATTAACCTCAATAACAAGCAGGTTTGTTTCTAATATTTAGCTAGTAAAACCTCCTTTTTTTTTTAAGCTTTTGCATTGGTAGATCCTAAAGGTGTCTTCACATAACACATTAGAACCGCCTGCGTCGACGGATTGGATTGGACTGGGCTTGACACATTAATGCTGGTTAGTTGCATCCACGTGGACTACTTAATGTCAGTTGCCAGCAGCAATAACTAATTACTGTAAATAATCGCAAATGATAAGGTCCAGTCTAAGGCCGTAAGTCGTTTAGCACCTAAATGATCATATTCGCGTGGCACGGTTATGCACATGCGGTAGGTGTGTTTGGCGTGTTTATACAAAAAGGTCATAAGTGCGACAAGTTTTTCATGAAATAGTTTCGTGGAATTGTGCAATGCCATTGCCAAAATTGCCTTGCTTGTAACATTTTGTAGCCGCCGCGCCGCCCGCGCCGGATCGACTCTGTGGCTTTAGTGTGTAGACACTTTAACTACTTAGTCAAAAAATAATATATTTACTTACTTTAGCAAGAGCAAAAGTATCTAGTGATGTTATTTTTTGTTATCTCAAAGCTAAATACACAACCTTATCGCCTATAATGTTTCCAAGAATTGTGAATTTTGTGGAAGAAATTGGGACAAAATGTCTTTGTACAGTCTGCCTTAATTGGCCGTTATTGATATCATTCCCTCGAAACGGACTGTGCACGGCTGCTATCCATGGACTTAAAATTTCCTGTCAAAACAGGACGTTTGTCGTGACCACAGAATTCTAAAAAGGCGATAGAGATGGTACCCACCGACTGTTTTGTTAAGATCGGAATAGATGTCGTTGATTTTAAGAAATATATCACACTAGCCGATGCCCGCGACTTCGCCCGCGTGGATTTAGGTTTTTGAAATCCCGTGGGAACTCTTTGATTTTCCGAGATAAAAAGTAGCCTATGTGCTAATCCAGGATATTATCTATCTCCATTCCAAATTTCAGCCAAATCCGTCCAGTAGTTTTTGCGTGAAGGAGTAACAAACATACACACACACACACACATACAAACTTTCGCCTTTATAATATTAGTGTGATAACTAGATAATAGTGACGCTCGCACATACTATCTTTAATATCCAAAGCAACTTAAGGTTATGCAAATATTTACATGTGTTTTTTCAACGTCTTTTATCCATTTTTTGATGCTTTTCATCATTAGGCCTGACTCTATAATCTATAAATTAATGTTATCGGTTGTATGTTTTGTATGCAAGATGGTCCTATGTTTGACTAAAATCATGTTTAAAAATTGCAAAAACGAGGTCTAGGTTAGAGCATCTTGCATAAATTTTAGAATTTCTTGCTTTGAAGGTACTGTAACGACCCTAGATTTTACACCAAAGTATTAAAAAAAAAAAAAAAAATTATATAAAAAATAGTATTAAAATTTTTGCTTCAATTTTATTAAAATCAGGTCAGTGAATACTTGTAGAGATGTACTTACACATACGAACATAAAATTAATTCCTTAAGACGTTTCAATCTTAATGTGGGCCGTCCGCATTTTCGAAAAGAGGCAAACACCGTTTGGCATGTCGGTGATGCAGCGGCGCGATCGACTGCGGTCGAATTGCGTCGTGAACGATGTGTGCGCGGGCGTTAGTGCTCGAGAGTCGAAATCAAAACGTGAACGACGTAACGTCGTGACGCACGGAGATAATCAATTTGTTTAACTTCTGTACTGGGGCGATACATAAAGTTTATATTAAAGAATACTGAACACGGACCAAGTTGGTGCTTGGAGAGAAACACTCTAAGCAAATATTCTAATAGAAGGGACCACTTTAATTACACAGATATATTTGTTATATAGGGGCGATACCTCCTAAGATCTAAAAGCGATTTATGTTTGAACTGTTGACGACGTGGCTGCTCAGGCGGGGAGAACCGCGTGTCCTCCGGATATTCGGTGATCTTTGCTTGAGATGGCTTTCGGTGATATTAACTAACTATCTGACATATGACAGAGCGCGTTGGGAGAAACTTATGCGAGGGAGAACCCTGGTGCCTTTGATGCTTTGTCAATCCTAACTGAGGAGAGCCCTAGTGTCTTAGGCGCTTTGTGAATCCTTTGCTGAGATGATTCTAATGTGCTTTAATAACAGACTGACCACAGAGGGCAGGTAATGCTGCTGTTCTGTTTGTATTCTGACATTTGTTGGAATACTTAACCGCCTTGTGGTGGTTACCCAATATCAATAACATACCCATACAAAATTACGCTAATGCATATATACTGAAGGTCGGGTTAAGGCCTGTGGATATTCCCGCAGTGAGTCTGATCCGTCCTTAAAACCTATTACAGGTCTGTAGTGGGAGGGCACCACTATAAAAATGCTATTTCAGCTTCGGCTGCAACGTGGGATCATAAGTGGCACGCACCACTTCCTAAAGTATGCTTGCATACGCTGCGCTGTTTATTTGGATGATGACGTGTGTGGGGGGGGGAGCTACTGTTCGTTGGTATTTTATATGCCATATTGATCTCTTGATTTATCGAGGGTCCCAGTATGACGATGGGATACCAAGGGAAGGCAGAAGCTCACCGTACGTGGCGTGGTGGAGCTACGTACCATCATTCACTCTAAACCCTTTTTACGCCAACTAGAGTGAATGATGCCGCACACAACTTCTTCCTTTCCTAAGGAAGAAGCACACTCACACACACACGTCTAATAAGTAGGGCTCGATATGAAGTGTTGTCTTGTAAGAGCAGTCTCATGATCCTTCATATTTTAATGCGTTCCTATGCGGAACACACATTTTAATTCTCGAACTAGCACTTGTCTCACCATACCAAATGCTAAATAAATATTCATACACAAACAACACACTTTGAATACTCGAACTAAGTACGCACTGGCAATAGTCTTGCCGGACCGAACGCTCGAGAGACATTATACGCAATCACACATTTTCAATACTTGAACTCCGTAAAGTCGTTTGAGTCTGATGAACTCATTATTTCCGACGCTCTAAAAGTTCTTGGTTTATTATGGACACAACATCACAAGGGGTCCTACCGCTATACGATACACGTGCCACTTTAACGAAATTGTTTTAAAATATAATCTTTAGAAAGATCCGAAGGAAAAATAGGGTAGAGTTTCTTAGGACCCCGTTAGTTCAGTTACAGTACTGAGAAAAATTTCATTTTATGTCACTTAATGTTACACGCGATTCTAATGTATTAATCATCCTGACTGCACCCGTAACCAACTTTTCCACTTTGCAATTTATATTCATTATTTTCAGACTACCTTCCCGAAAACATATTGAGACCTCATTGATTTAGCGGGACTCCAATTTCGCCTTTTTAATTGAAATGCCTACCTCTGTTGTTTTCTCGCTTGTTTTTCGCTGTCCTAATTGAAACTCATTATTAACTTGATCCAATTAGACTGTTTAATGAAATTGGTATCTTTGGGTTTCATTAATTTCCTTTAATCTAAATGGATGCCTACTTCATTGTTTTGTTCATTGTTTTTAACCCCCGACCCAAAAAGAGGGGTGTTATAAGTTTGACGTGTGTATCTGTGTATCTGTGTATCTGTGTGTCTGTGTATCTGTGTATCTGTGTATCTGTCTGTGGCATCGTAGCGCCTAAACGAATGAACCGATTTTAATTTACTTTTTTTTGTTTGAAAGGTGGCTTGATCGAGAGTGTTCTTAGCTATAATCCAAAAAAATTGGTTCAGCCGTTTAAGAGTTATCAGCTCTTTTCTAGTTTTTTTGTAGAAAAGAAGGTTAGATAACCGTTAGGTTCATAATATTATGTCAATTGACAAATGTCAAGCTGTCAAGATGGACGTTGCCTAAATAAATAATTATTTATTTGAAAATGATGTTTTGGAAAACTCAGATACTTTAGATCGTAGGCGCGGAATAGTCCAAGAAAATCAGTTCAGCCGTTTGAAAGTTATCAGGTCTTTTCGGTCTTTTCTAGTTACTGTAACCTTCACTTGTCGGGGGTGTTATAAATTTTTGATTTACACTTGTTAGAAAGTACAATCTATCCTCTATATCTACTTATAGGATAAGCTGCTTGACTTATATTTCAAGGATCTAAAAACTTGAAATTATGGAAGGTTCAGAAATTCAACCTGAGTGAAGCCAAAACAAGGTCAACTAGGACCTTGTTTTGGCTAATAAAAATTTTAATACAACTTTGGACCCCTTTCGACCAGATCTTAGCAATCCAGAAAACATCATTTCATTCTACCGAAAATTAAATTTTGAAACCTTTCGTACCAAGCATGTTTACCTACTTCTGTACTATATACGTTGTCGAATGACCTCCACCTATAATTTTATTATCTTTACATAGTTTCCAATGTGCGAATATTCCTACATTAGCATACAATGCGGTCTTGGTTCGCAAAACAGATGGCACGTTATGTAGATAGCCTGCCGTGTAATCAGGTTACATTGTAAACTCCACATATTTTCAAATCGAGAGGCAATTACGTAATGGAATTATATTGTACGGGAACGTTGTGAAAGATTTATTTTTACTCGTATATCAAATCCACAAGTAGGCTAAACTTAGGTGCAAACATTTTATCGTAATAATATGATACATCTCTGCATCAAATACATTTGTTTTCATAATAAACTGCACTGATGTTTCATCATACATCTGCGCGGTTACAAGTTCACGATCTTTTACTACTTCTATACCTATTTTGAATTCCAAAAGACCTGTGTATTTTCGTGAAAACTATACCTATAACTATAGTTTGGATACCTAAAAATTGATATCAGAATGTTTAGCTCCATTTTAACCGACTTCCAAAAAAGGAGGAGGTTCTCAATTCGTCGGGATCTTTTTTTTTTAACATATCTAATACAGTTTTTACGCATACTTTAACGCATACTAGTGCATACTAATAAAAAAATAGAATTTGAAAACAATATTTATAAAACCTACCAATATTTATGTATTTGTATAGGTTTAAGTAATATGTAACCGCAACGAATGGCACCGATAACAATGATCTTGTTTCAGGAATAATCTAATTAGCTTCGCTTGTTAGACCTTACCAATACAATGCCACCGCTTTTCCAATACAGTCTTTATTACCAACTAACAGAGTTGATTATATGCTTTCATATTTAGCACACACTACTGTGAACCGGTAGGCAATAGGCAGTGTTTTGTTGTTATTACGAGAGAATGGTTCCAAACATTTCAAAGGTTCTGTTGTTGAAGGCAAGTGCCTGTAAATATTTTGTAAAGTCGGTTTAATTTAGCTTCTTGTAACGTTAGCTTAGTGAATAAGTTGTGATAGCCCAGTAGTTAAGAGGTCGGCCTTCTATACGGGAGGTCTGGGGTTCGGTGTCGGGCACGCACCTCTTGCTTTGGGAAAAACATCAGGAGGAAACCTGCATGTCTGAGAGTTCGTCATAATGTTCTCAACGCACTTGGCTTGTATGACAGACCATGGCCATTCTCATTCAGAGGAGAGTAGATGAGCCGCGGTTAGTATTGGGCTGGCGATTGGTTGATCATGATGATGAAAGTTTGCCAAAAGCGCTTTCCGAATGCACACCATTCATATTTAGTGGTCCTGTAGCACAAACTGTACCCACAGGAGCCACTAAATATACCAAATAGGTAGAACGCTTTCGGGAATCTAGTCTGCGATTTGCTTGCCAATGAAAAAATCGGCCAAGTGCGAGTCAGACTTGCGCACCGAGCGTTCCGTACTAAGATATTTTTTCCGACATTTTGCACGAAAAATCAAAAACTATTATGCATAAAATAAATATTTAGCAAGCAAATGCAAAATAAACACTTCAAAGTTTATTCTCCATGTATTTAAATACAATATAGATTCTCAGAAAACCGTCTGTTCAAAGTACAGCTTTAATAAACATAATATTTTGTAAAGTTTGCGCTTAGTTAGTGGTTTATATAAATACTTTAATGTTTACTATGTGTACAAGGAGAACGTGCTTAGCAACAAAATCGGATATTACATAAACAAGGTAAAACACCGGTCAAGTGCGAGTTGGATTCGCACACGATGGGTTCCGTACCATCGTACCAGAACGAAGTTTTTTTAATTTTCATGGCGGGCATTTTGAAATTGTTATTATTAAGTTGCTATAGCAGCAGTAGGTTTATACGTATATACGTATTACGGTTCACGAGACACAGCCAGCTGACAGACGGACGAACGGACAGCGGAGGCTTAGTATATGGGTACCGTTGGCACCCTTCGGGTAGGGAACCCTAACAAGGTAAAAAATTACATCTTTTACATTTTCGGGAAAACTCGGTTTTAAACAAAATGCCTTTTCCCATATTACTTTGTAATTTTTTGCTCGTAAAATTCAGTTTTATGACATTCCACCTTGAGAAAATATTATTTCCTTGAGGTAAAAAAATTGCAGAGGTTTTGCACATAGATTTTAAATTAAAGAAAATCATTATTAAAGTGTGTGTAGTTAGATTACATGAGATTAAAAGCTCTCAAAATATAGGTATTAATGTTAGGTATTCATCAAACAGGCTTAATTTCAAACATCGCATAAGCTATCGTGGATTTTAATTCAATGACAGACTAGCCTAATAAGACGTTCGGATGTCCAAATCAATGAAATAAGGTAAAAAAATCGTAAATAAATTTCACTCTGGGCTGAGATTTAAAGGGACAGGTTCCCTCTATCGAAGTGCCTGAAGCCGTTCGTCCAATCAAAACGAATCGCCTATTCGCCCTCGAAAACAACCTCTATCGTTGAGCAATCTGGGAAAATTTGCAATACAACGTGAATTTATTGTTCAACGCTTTTCCGAAGCGTGGACGTAGTTTTTTTCAACGATGGGTAGAATATCGTTTGTTCAACAAAAGATATCAAACAAATGCTTAAGTAAAAATAATATTATGTTAAAAACACATAATTACATGCCAAAGGCATAGATTTGAAATAGATAAGATTACGATACTGTCGAATTGATCATTTCGTATACCTATGTATAATATTTTCGAAGTTGAGAGTAACGGTAAATCAATTTATAATTCGTTCCTGGCTTAGAGTACATAGGTATATAACATTAAATTTTGAATGCATAACGAAAATTGCGATTTACAATTTCTTATAGTCCAAGTGCTTATGTATTGTAATAGGTACTTGTTGATTGAAATCATTATAATTGCATAGATAACTTTTCAAGAAAAACCGTGAGTTCGATGTTTGGATTCGGTGTGAAGTTCAATTAAAGTTTACTTAGTCAAATTGAGAATAATTATTTATTATACGTTGAATAACATTTTTGATAGGCACCTATCCAACGAGAGGCTATATGTAAGTTATTAATTTATATCAACATTTGACGAAATCTTGGCTCTCTAACGTCATAAAAACAAAATAATGTCGCCCATTTGTGTCATTTTCAACGAGCACTGGTAAATCTTAGGGGTAATTTAATTTATTAACGCGCCGGCCGCTGAGTGACTAAGGAAACGGACGAAATGGACATTAAAAAGAACTTCGAATAAGAAACTTGGGGTGCAATAAATTCCGAAGGACTGGGCTGTTTTTGCTGAGGACTCTAAATTTTTTAAGGCAATCGTAAAACCTAAAAGTACCTTTGCAAAGCGTAAAGAAGGACTTTTTCAAATTATTTTTTAACTGATTCTTGTTATGAGATTTTTTTTTCTTCTATCTCTTTATTTGAAGGCAGGCGAATAACTTAATGTTATCTTCTCCTTAGCGTTTAAATTTACAATATCAAAAGATTACCTAACTCATCTCAACCCCAATTTGGATAAGCTTGAATGAAAACGTGAATAAAATCCGTTCCACAGGTTTTGAGCTAAATTCACTCTGACTACCTATGATTAAGACGTCGGCCTCGTAGTCAGAGTCCGGGGTTCAATCCCGACCACGCACCTGTCTAACTTTTTGTATTAAATATCACTTGCTTTAAGAGGGCTCTCTCCGTCACTCGTTTCATACAATCGTAGTTCCAATTTCATTTGAATATTAAGCAACCAAAGTCCATGAAATTTTGCAGACATATTCTAAAAACTAATATCTATGTCTGTGGTTTTCCAGATTTCTGTTAAAATATTCGGTTTCAAAGTTACGCGGTCTTAAAAATTTTCATACAAATCTTTGAGCCCCTGTAATTTTAAAACTACATATTTTTAGAAAAATCTAAAACACCACAGACACAGATATTAGTTTCTAGAATATGTCTGCAAAATTTCATGGACTTTGGTTGCTTAATATTCAAATGAAATTGGAACTACGATTGTATGAAACGAGTGACGGAGAGAGCCCTGTTAACGGTGAAAAAAAAACATCGTGAAGAAATCCGCATGCCTGGGATGTTCGCAAAGGTGTGTCAAGTCTGCCAATCCGCACTTGGCCAGAGTGGTACACTATCGCCTAACCCGTGCTCAATAGTGGGCCGGTGATGGATTGATGATTATCATGATGATGTAATGTACTACTGATTATTATTTATCAGGCCTACGTAAATAAAGGTAGAGGTAACATCTCCACACTCACATGTGAAATGCCTACTGTGTGATATTAAGTAGTTTGATGCATTTGACGTGACATGCGACGCGTTTGCTGTCAAACTACCTGTCGCGATTAAGACGCTATAAAACATCAAGCCTATCTTGTCGCGAAAGCCAATCGAGTTAATAGCTCACGCGCGCGCAAAATTAGTTGAACGTACTTTTTTATTGATATAGTGCTCCTGAACTTGTTAGAATTTTTTTTATTATCAGGGGGCACGGCAGTGCCCCCGCCAAGACGAGCCAAACGGCGGCCGGGGCGCTACGTACCTTTTTCTCGAAGTGTTTCGCCGTATTTTCGACCCGTCATAACTTCGGTCTGGATGACGCTAGAAAGCTGAAATTTTCAGTATAAGGTGTCCTCAGCAAATTTACTAAATGTACTAAATATCAAATATCTAGCTTTTATGGTTACAGATTTATTGATACCTAAAATACGCCGATTTCGTCCCTCACTGATGATCATCAAAACCTCTACTCAAAACCTCTAAGGTACTTCCCGAAGTCCTAGAAGACTGAAATTTGGTGTGTACACTAGAAATTGCATACAAACTACAGGAAAATTAAGAAATTTAAAAATTTCCCCCTCCACTCCCACGTATGGGGGAAGCAAATTATTTGTAAAGTCTATCGCTAGAATGCTGATATTTTCAGGATAATATGTCCTTGACAGACTTATCAAACGTGCCAAGTATCAATTGTCTACCTGTTATGGTTTCAGATTTATTGCCATTCAAAACCCCTCTAGTCAAAAGTTCTAAAATACTTCCCTAAGTCCTAGAAGACTGAAATTTGGTATGTAGGCTAGGGATTTCATTAAAACAACAGGAAAATAAACTTTTCCCAGTCTGTACATTTAAAAAATGTGTTTCCTGAAGTCCTAAAAGACTGAAATTTGATATATCTGCTTTAAAATTGAGTTGCAAGATTCCACCCAAACAAACATAGTTACATACATTGCAAGAATAAAAGCTTTTAAAAAAAGAGGTAACGATAGAGAGCGGGCCATGAAAATGATGTAGGTACCTACAAAAAATAGATCCAAAAAAAAAATCTAGGGCACCTGCCAAAAAGAAATGAAATCCCACCAAAAACATTTCATGTAAAATGTTGCCAAGACTCACAAGTTCATAATGCTTTCACTGTTAAAAAGTGATGAGATCTCTAGTAGAGCCAAGCCCCTAGCTGAGCTTAGAATTGCGCTGCCCATGGGACCTATCCCAAGTCCAAAGTATATAGCTCTTAAATGCTCTTGAGTATATCACATTTATAACAATAAAGAACAAATAACTCTACTTACAAGCTCTGATTTTACAAACCCTAAATCTTGATTAAAAAAGTACGGCTTGGCCGTTTAATGTTCGTGAAAGCATTACATGGCATAACATATTATATTAAGGTCATAAGGAATAGTTTGTTCGACAATTACTAATTTTTATTATACTTCATGATTGTCGCACAAGCTATGCTAAGCAAACGGAACGCAACCGTCAAGCTGACATGTCGCAAAATCAGCTGTTCCTTATATTTAATTAAATTTTAAGTAAATTTATATAGAAACATGTGAAAAACTAGTGTGAAACTGTTATTAATAATTAAATATTGTAATAAATCGTGACATGTCACTGTAAATAAGCGATACAACCAGAACAAGGACTCGAGAACGGAGGGCGGCTGCGGAGTGTTTGAAAACTAACTTCTTTAACCCGGGGAGTATTGCTTTTAGTGCCTAATTTATTCTATGTTTTATGTATTTGAATGTTGTTTTACATAATTAGGTTAGGTACTACACTCACAACTCTCTCATTTACTCGACAACATCGAGCTACGCCCCTTCTCACATTAGGCAAAACCTTCTCCACTTACTTGACAAATAGTGGAAGTATAGTGAGAGAATAACGAATACTGCCTCAGACAACACTAACATTACACAATACTTACACGCAACTCTTCATTTTCTCGATAATATCGAGTCTCGTCCCTCCTCACACTAGGCAACAACCTTTCTCCACTTACTTGACAAACAGTGGAAGTATAGTTGGAGAATAACGAATACTGCCTCAGACAATACTAACATTACACAACACATAATAAATACTAAGTCTATAGCTAAATAATAACCTTTAAAAATAAATAGGTACAAAGTGCACACCTTATTATGGTATAATCTTTTGGTGCAGCTAGTGTTGGTATAGACACACCAAATTATTCATATAATGTTATCTCTCTAAGTCTGTGAATCTTTGTCCTTTTTTCTCTGTTTTCTAAGACCTTTTTGTCTCATATCTGTAAACTTTTATTTCTGTTTTCCTTCACTCACACATATTATTTGGTGTGTTTCAGGAATTTACATACACAATGGCACCCACAACCAGGAGAGCCGCAGTAATAGAGGAGCAAGAGAAACTAAGAAATGCCCTCCGGGAACTAAAGTCACTCAAACAGCTAAATGAACAGTTGTTGAAGGAACAAGATGACAGTGAAGTTGAGTTAAGAGCCATTATTGCCAAGAACACTCAATTAAAGGCTGAACTAGCTGACTTGAACAAAGTTCATACTCTAGTACTCGACGAACGGGACCAACTTCAGAATGCTGTTGGCTCTTTCAATGAGTGCATTCAAACATATGAGGACGCTCTTAAAAAGATTTCTACATTGGAGGATGAATTGAGCAGAGCTCAAATAACAATTGAGGACCTTCAGTCTCAAATACAAACTTATGAAACTCGAGCTACCTACAGTTTGTATGATGAACTGCTTGCTTCATCCTCTACACCACCGGTGTTGACTATTGATTTGACTTGTGACAGCCCTTCCCCAAGCAGTAATAAGCCACTTAAAAATTCTAATTTAAATCTATATAGCCATAAAAAATTGAAAAAATATATTAAAATTAGCAGAATAATTAAAAAAACCAAAAATTTGATAAAATTGCAAAACGCCCATACTAAAAACATAGCATTGCGTAAGGAACGTTCACATCTGTTAAATAAACTTAAATCTTATTGTTCAACTATAAGAGACATTCAAGAAACATATGACTTGAATGTTCAATGCCTAAATGAGAAAATTTCAAATTTGAATGATTCTTTAAAATATATTTCTGATAAGTATGAGCAGTCACAAAAACAGATCCATGATCAAATACTGGTGGCTGACGAGTTGTTGGCCCTAGGTGCACACAACATGGCTCGTTTTGAGTCATTAACAAGTAAATGTCAATGTACTCAAGGTGTGGCTATGGTTGACAATCATAGTAATAGTATATTGCTTACGGACAATTTGGATACTAGTCCGGGGCAATGTACACCAAGTAATGTAGAAATGCCTTCATCTTTGGATGCAAATCTTTCTTTGAAACCTAAGAGACAAACTATAATCATATCGGATAAGTTAGGTAGTGAGTTTGGATCCCTTTTGAGCCACCATGTTCAACACTCAGTGATTAATAGATGTTCACCGGGGGCTAGTTTGGACTACTTAATTGATAGTTTAAAGGAAGAAAATTTGGACAGCAACACAAACATTATTATATTGTTTGGGGACGGTTTAAGGGTCAAAAATTATAACATATCAAAATGTTTTGGAAAATTACTGGAATTACATTCCAAGACGAACTGTAAATTTATTATGTGTGCTTTTCCTTACTCTAGCACACTAAGTAAAAAACAAAACAATTATATATACAGATTGAACTCAAAACTGTATAACTTGACAAACTGTCATAGTGACACTTTATTTTACTTTGATACAAATAAGTTTACTTCTAAGTTTCAATTGATCGGTGATAGTATGTATCTTCCGAGAAAATGTAAGACAAGGATAGCGTCACTATTAGCATATAATTTAAAGGAGCCAGTTACAAGTGTTGTAACTAAGTCTTTTGACACTTTTACAAACTGTACTTCTAGTACTAATATTCTTTGTATTGACTCGAGTACTTCTAGTACTAATATTTCTATTATTGACTCAAGCAATAGTTTATGTACTATTAGGGACCCTATTGCTTGTTTAAACTAGATAGTAAGACAACGGAGGAGCTCTGTAAAATGAATACTGTACATCAAAACATACAGAGCCTCACCGGCAAAGATAGCCAAAATTTAAAACTAAGTAGTGATACAACAGACAAGCACTGTATTATTAATCTTGTACACCAAAATATACAGGGCTTGTCTGGAAAAGAATATGAAATTGAACTTTTTATAAAAAAATTAGATATTGATATTCTATGCCTTACTGAGCATTGGCTCAATAGTTATCAATTAATTGTCAATCTTGGAAATTATTCATTGTCAAGTGCGTTCACAAGAAAGAAGGCTATTCGCGGAGGATCTATGATAATAACCCGCAGCAACATTAATTACAAGGAACGAAAAGACATTCTTAATCTTTCGGTCGAACGCACTATTGAGCTGTCCTGTGTTGAGCTGGAGCGATATATTATAGTTTGCGCATACCGACCTCCTTCAGGTGACTTTTCTCTGTTTGAGGACGTCATGGAGGAGGCACTGAGGCGGATATGTAGGTCATCAAAAAAATTATTGATTTGTGGAGACTTTAATATTGATATTTTACTTCACACCTCCTTTACAGACAGATTACTTAACTTATTTAAAAGTTTTAATTTAGAAAACATTTTTGTTGAGCCCACACGTGTAACTGCAACTTCAGCTACTTGTATTGATAACATTTTTGGTGATTGTAAAATTATTAAAAAATCCATTATCACCAATCTTAGATCCGACCACTGTGGACAAATGATATCTGTTCCCAGCTGTCAACTAAATAGAACCGTTTTTCCCCCGAAGGGTAAAAAACGGATATTTAGGTTTCAGCCGTAGCTTGAACCACATGTGTGTGCGAGATTACCCTTCCAATATCCGTCGTCAACACCTTCTATCTCTTTCGCACACTAGGTAAATCCGTGATGTCTTGACTATACCTGTCCTTGTCTGTTATGAATGAATGGAATGCCTAGCCAGGCAGCGCGCGGTGGCCATCTTCTTCAGTACCTTGAGCAATGAGCCGGCAAGGCCCTTAGGTGTGGTTCAAGCTACGGCTGAAACCTAAATATCCGTTTTTTACCCTTCGGGGGAAAAACGGTTCTATTTAGGTGTTCGAGCCTACGCTTGAACCACATGTGAGACGTGTTTATTATCTGCCGGCGCTGCCTGACTAGTCGTAGTGCATGACACTCGATATATCAAGACTAGTGCTAAGCGTACTGTGACTCTTAATTTATGAAACGATATCTGATACAGAAAAATATAACAGTAATTCATTATTATTTACGATAACTATGAACGTTTATTACAAAATAACATAACTGTTTACCAAAACTAATTTAGATCACGACAGTAGGTACATAATAATATAAAATATCATCAACAGAACAGACTTTCCCAAAGTTAACGTAATTGCTTTGATTGATAAGTTAAGTAACATATGCGTAATTGAAACATTCGATAGCGATTCATACCATTATTATTTATTAGCTACGCAATCGGCGTAAAGTTTATACTTATAATATTTGGATTGCAGCTACAGTTTGGTTTTATCTCTTTGAAATAATGGAGAAGTAAAGTGTTTCTGGATCGCCAATTTTCCCTTTCCGGAATTCCGTCAATATCACAATGCATACCAAGTACCAACCCAGTTGTAAGTCGCAACTACTGCCCTAAAGCTGCCTACTATTGGAGATATGCCAACTTCTTTAAATAATGTTTTGATCCATCCTGCGATCACAGTTCGGAGGCATTCTTGACTCTTCCCCACGTAATAATGAACAGGCTATCCAAGCACGCTGTGTTACGGCGTAACTATCTTTGAAATAGAAATGGTTTTCTTGAACCAAAAAGACTAGATCTAATCGATTATCTGAATTGGTTTCTATCTTTTTCAGTAACCAACTTGACTGTCTGTATGATGCCGAATCAGGTTTAGAGCCAAACTTAGGCCAGAATATTATTTTATACCCCTTGTCTTCGAAGTCATCCTTTCAGATAGAAGTGTTAAATGGTGGACTCTTCTTTTCGCAGAAAGAACAGAAGGAGCACCGAAGTGTGTATTGATACTGCAAACAGGCTCTTGTAATCAAATTGGTATGAATGTAAAAATGTTAGCAAGTCTTCTGCTGAGCATGAAGCAGATTTTTTTGGCAAAGATACCTTTCAGTATTTGCCTAACCAGGGGATGAGAACTGAGCTCGGAGGAGCTTACAAGGTTTCCGGAGTTTGCCACAACCAACTTGTGAACTGCTATGGTCCTGGGCGCCAGCTTTATAACTTCATAAAGGTAACACCAGTACCTAGCCAAAACTTGTGGACTAGGGTCATCTGCGAGGATGTCCCTCGATTGTACCTGCAGCATCTTAACCAGATTGGTCTATAGGTTTTCAGAAACGATAACCTCCAGATAATTCCCACAGCTTTACTGCCTCCTCTGACCAATATACTATCTGTTTGGACGCACCAACCAAGCCGCCAACTCCAAGTGTTCCAGTCCTTGAAGAGCACAATTTGTGCGGAAATCTATTAGATTTTAGCGCAGGGGTGGCTTTTCTTTCCTTTGGTCTAGTTCTGGTTTCCCGAATACTCTGTTCCACTGTACTTCTGACTTAAGTGGCGAACTATTCGTGGAATTAACGCTGGTGGCGGAAATATCCACCCCAAGTTATACTTTCACTGCCACTGAATGCTTCGCAAAATTGGCTCTCTGTATCGGTCAAATCTTCGCTGACTTGCTTCAGAACAACTGCTGACCTTCTCGTGGCAGAGAGATCTCTGGTATTTCATATTCCTGGGATATCCCCGAGAGACCTCTTATATTGAAGTGTCATTCTGGTAAAACTCTCTCTCTCTCTTGACAACCTGTCCGCTATTCCGTTGTACAGACCCCGGTATATAACGAAATATGATGTGACAATTCATTACATCGCATAATTCTAGAATTTGTATCGCAGCATTCAATAACTTTGTCCATTTGGTGCCACCATGTTTGTTTATATAAACCACGCTCGTTCAATTGTCCGATTGCAACATTAGCGTTTTGTGGGAAATTTTGGGCCCTAGTGTTCGAAGGGCTTCGTATACACCCCATAATTCCTTTAGGTTGCTGTGCCATTTCCTTTGATAGGGGGCCTACTTCCGCCACAGGTGACGACTGTTTGCTATGGCACCCCAGTCTTTCTCTGCTGCATCTTCTAGTATCAGTAGTAGCATCTGTAGTAACAAAGATTGATGGATCTTGATAATGGATCGGTAATGTTTTGTGCATATGTTTTAGCCACCTTTCCAGATGTTCTTGCACAGCATCTGGAATCGGATGCCTCTGATGCGGCCGAGTTGTTTTAGTAAGCGAGATGATTTCTGAATTAGGTGGCAATGAAGTCGACCCAGAGGGACTGTGATTGATGCGAAATTTAGTTTGCCCAGATTTATTCTTTATTTATTTATTTGCATTCATGTCTTACATCATAAAACATACATATATTATAATATTACAACATGAAGCCCCGTCAGGGCGCTGCAAAGTATAACATTGAAAAATACCTAGTTAATTAATCAATCTTAAAAGAGTATTGATAAATAACAAATGCATTAAGCAACAAGTGCATTACAAAATTACTATAGAAACTTTGATATTTATTTTGGCATTGTGCCGACTCCATCGAGCTTTTTCTTGAAGATCCTGACTTCAACACTTCAGAAACTCTTGCATTTTGGGTGTCGAAACACCCTTTCACATTCAAATTCAAAATATTTTTATTCAATTAGACTTTTACAAGTACTTTTGAACCATCAATGGTTGAGTTTCGATGAGTGTTCCAGGTAATACCCCCCGGATATTCTATGCTGAACGAAGCCTTTATCGAAGGTTTCGTTTGATTGATCTGCCATCCCAGGCTATTTAAATATTCCGTAGCAATTGTAACTTGTTGTTCCAGGATTATCGGATCTTAGTCAATAAACAGAAAATCGTCGAGATATACTATTACCCGGATGACTTTTTGACGAATCTACTGGCCCACCCAGTTCGTAATATTGACAAACGCTGAAAGGGCACTCGCTAATCCGAAAGGTAGACAAGTCATCTCGTATATTTTCTCCTGTTACAAGAGTGACAAGTATCGACGATGATTTTGATTGGTGGGCACATGAAAATATGCCTTCGAAAGGTCGGTTCATCATGAAATCTCCTTTACCCAAATGAATCTAACTATTGCTGCGTTATCAGGCGAAATTTCAGGGCTAATATATAATCGTTGAGCCTTCTCAAGTTGAGTATCGGCCCATGACCTCCATCTGTCTTTTTCCTCAGGAACATTGCTAACAAGAAACCTGACTGATGTAAGGTCCGGGATTTTAACATTCCCGTATTTCTACAGACGTTTCTGCAGATGCCTGTGTCTGCTAACTCTGAGCGTTTATTCGAGAAAATTTCGCTAAGGAGAAAGTATTCTTGAACGGAATTCTGTAGCCATTTAATATTTTTAAAAGATTCACTGGCGCCTTTTCCCACAGATTCACGAAATTGGCTAGGCATCCTGCGGTGAGGAAGTCATTTCCCTCCTTTCCCCTGCTATGTTGCATAAGGAAAAGGTCTTTAATGACACCCCCTATGTTATACGGCGGATCTCTTTTAGTGGTGTTTCGTGAATTACGAAATCTATAGTGAGCCGGTTGAGAGGTTTTCGGTTTCGCCGTTTTGTTCGTGTATGGCTTTTCCTTATTAGGAAAGAGTTTATGCATACCTTCCAACTCTTTTACGACCTCTGTTGGGGATTCTTCTTTGAACAGATGAGTTCCTGATGGGGGGAGGGGGGATATTGTGCAGGTTACCCCTGAACTAATAGGTTTATGGGTCTCTCTCTGTTTTATTATTTCTGCTCAATGACCACATACGTATCGCAGAAGGGCATTCGAGTTTTCCCTGAATTCGGAATTTGCTGCAACAAAATCGCGGCCCACCACATTTTTCTAGAATCTCAACTGATTCCCAACTGGAGTTATTGGTGCCAACTGCCCGGAGATTGTTAGGTTTTAAAGAAGTAAATACTGTTGTCGCTTGGAACTACTTTTGGACGTCCGCATATCTCACGTTACAGCAACTAGTCTTACCTAGTCTATGGCAATTCAAACCATGCTTTACGGCCGGAGGATCTGCTTGCGCAACCTTAGGTTCTTGTTCTACGGTGGTTGGCGCAAAATCAAAAACGGTAAGATTAATGTTCTTGTCTTCCGTCAAACTCGCTAGTTCCTCTGCGATTCAGCAACCCTTCTTCGAAGATTATCTTCTTCAGTTTCGCGGTTGTTAGACCAATGGGGAGAAGCTTCGCTTCCCTGGACCTGGTCGTTTTCCTCCTCTTCTGATTGTGTACTGTCCGACGCAACGCTCTGCTGCTGGTTTTGTGTAATAGTTATGATATATTTGTTTTGCTCTGTCTGCGAGCTAAGTACTTTGTTAAACAATGACATTTACCGACTCAGCACGGAAGCGAAATGTTCGCCACTACCTTGCGTTAGTGTGTCATAGGACTGTGAACGAGCAGATGAGCTCAAGACGTTTGTGCAAGCTCTACGCTTTGCTGCGCTATGATGCACTTCGGCAGGAATCACCAACGATCGTTTCGTAGCCGTAGAGGGGCATCTTATTTCCGTTTGTAGACTGAAATGCTCCAACTCTGAAGAAGCTTCCCGCTTTTTTTGTGAGTTTCAGCTTTAGCTCCCTTACAGTGCTCATAAAGGCATCATAGTAAGAGGAAAGTATTTTCCCCATTAAGTTGTGTGGTGCATAGAGAAGAGCTCTTTCCAGAGGCCATTTGACATTACTTGTAGATGGGTTGAAAACTCGTGCTAGATCTACTGTAGGAATGGCAAACTTTAGCTTTGCCTCCATTACTGCCGGGCCTACGGATTGACGCGCGTCACTACGCACGTGTCACGTGTACGTGCTTGGTGTTTTTATCTTCTACGCAATGTAGGTACTGCAGCAAGGAATCCCATTGATGTTAGTGCGCCCATGGTTCTGGAATTAGATGCGCAATTCAGTGATCTCGTCATTTCATAGAATACATTTAGTTTATCAGTGCTGCATTTTGTGAGACAATGGTCGTCACACTAAACGGAATGACATCGCAGTCGATACGACAGCCGTCTTTTCAGTTGAGACGACGCCGCCGTCCCATTTGATGCGACACGTGTGACGCGTCGCCTGAATTGGGACGTACCGTCGTACCACCGATGCGACGACGGCCGCCTCATTCTAGGCGACACCCGCCGTCTTGAACGAGGCGTCGGCCGTCGTGCCATTTTAAGGTATTTACGAGTAATATGTGACTCGTTCGTCGCTGGGCCTTATGGCGCCGAGCGGTAAAATATTATCAACAATGGGCTTGAAAGCGCCGATCGGATAATGCGCGTAATAATAATTACTTGAGTGACGTGTTGACTTCACGAATATCGAAAGCGTACTGAAGAAGATGGCCACCGCGCGCTGCCTGGCTAGGCATTCCATTCATTCATAACAGACAAGGACAGGTATAGTCAAGACATCACGGATTTACCTAGTGTGCGAAAGAGATAGAAGGTGTTGACGACGGATATTGGAAGGGTAATCTCGCACACACATGTGGTTCAAGCGTAGGCTCGAACACCTAAATACAATAAAAGTAGTAAAGTATAGGCCAGTCACTACTAAAAAAGTAAAGCAATTCAAACATAATATTTTATTCACCTTACCTTCACTTGACCTTACACAGGGTGGTCCGGATGAACTGTATAATGCTTTTTTTAACTTAATAAATTCCCAATTTAATTCTATTTTTAAAATCATAGAAAAAAGATTGTTTAAAAATCTTAAATTTAGTGAGTGGGCTACTGTTGGCATTTATAAAAGTAGGAATAAGCTGTTTGACTTGTATGCAGAAAAGCAATATAATTTTACTCCAGCCTTTGTTCAATATGTAAGAAATTATTCAAAATTATTTAGAAATGTTTGCATACAAGCTAAGTCAATTCACATAAAACGAAAAATTATTAATTCAGATAATAAAATAAAAGCAGCTTGGGAAATCATCACAGATGAAACTGGGAAACATAAAATGGAAAATAATAATAAATTGGAACTTAAAATTAACAATCACATTACTGACTCTGACATAGAAATTGCAAAGACATTTGAGGACTTTTTCCGAAACATCCCAGTTACCACTACTAGTTCCCTTAACTCGTCGCCAACAGAAGCCTATAATCTTCTTAGGGGCAATGTTTCTGAGTGCAGTGTACTATTTAAGTTTGAACAAATTACCCCACATGATATTATTAAGGTATTCAAATCTTTACAGTACAAAAAAACAGGAGACTTATGGGGGATATCAGTAAAAGTAATCAGCAATATTATTGATATTGTTGCTCCATATCTTGCTCTAATTTTTAATAAGTCCGTAGAGTCAGGATCCTTTCCAGATCTTATGAAATACAGTAAATTGATTCCTCTTTTCAAATCGGGCAGTAAAAGTGACCCAAATAATTACAGGCCAATTTCGATTTTGCCGACTTTTAGCAAGATATTTGAAAAAATTATGCTCAACCAACTGCTCTTGCACTTTAACTTGAATAAATTACTTCACTCGGAGCAGTATGGTTTTACTAAAGGACGATCAACAATCGATGCGGGCGCAATGCTTTTAAAGCATATATTCGATGCGTGGGAGAACTCACAGAATGCCGTTGGAATTTTCTGTGATTTGTCTAAAGCATTCGACTGCGTTGAGCACGAGACTCTCTTAGCTAAATTGAGCTATTATGGAGTCAAAGACACTGCGCTTAGTCTTATTGCGTCTTATCTCAGTGATCGTATACAAACAGTATGTGTAAATGATGTGAAGTCATCCGGATCAGCCTCATTAATGGGTGTTCCTCAAGGCTCTATCCTAGGTCCCTTCATGTTCTTGGTATATATAAACGATCTACCATATTTTGTCCAAAATACTTGCGATATTGTACTATTTGCTGATGATACGTCTTTGATTTTTAAATTAGATAGAAATGAGAATAATTATGACGATGTAAATAGAGCCATATCGCAGGTCACTCACTGGTTTACTGTTAACAATTTGCTTTTAAATGCAAAGAAAACCAAGTGTGTCGAATTCGCACTGCCCAATACCAAGACGACAAATAACATAAAATTAATGATAAATAATGATATGTTGAAAGTAGAGGAGACCACCGTGTTCCTGGGGATAACTTTAGATGCAAAGCTTCAATGGAACGCCCATATATCAACACTTGCTGGCAAACTCAGCTCTGCTGCTTACGCTGTTAGAAAGATTCGACAGATAACTGACGTGGAAACTGCAAAAATTGTATATTTTGCCTATTTTCACAGTATTATGTCTTACGGAATCTTGCTATGGGGTAAAGCGGCAGATATTGGAAAAATTTTCGTTTTACAAAAAAGGGCAATACGCGCAATTTATAATTTAAAACCGCGCGATTCCCTACGAGAGAAATTTAAGGAAATAGGTATTCTTACAGTAGCTTCTCAATACATTTACAATAATATAATTTTTGTACGACAAAACATCCTCAGCTACAAAAAAATCGGTGATTTCCATGACAGGCCAACTAGAAATCGTAATAAGCTCGCAACTCCTACGCTCCGCCTCAGAAAAGTGGGAAAGTCATTTGTGGGAATGAGTGTAATATTTTATAATAAAATTCCACAGTCAATATTAGACTTGCCTTTACCAAAGTTTAAAAAATCCATTAAAAGTATGCTCCTGGCAAAAGCATATTACACAATCGAAGATTATGTAAATGATAAAAAAGCATGGATTTGACTCGCTCCAGCAATGCGCGGGTCTGCAATTGCTTGTATAGTATAGAATATTATTGTAAATTGCACAATTGAAAAGAGCAACCGCCGAGTTTCTTGCTGGTTCTTCTCGGTAGGAACGGCATTCCGAACCAGTGGTAAATTATTTGACGATTCAAAAGCACTTGTAAAAGTTTATTTGAATAAAAATCTATTCTATTCTATTCTATTCTATTCTATTCCGGGCTTAAATGTCATATCAGATAAAAGTACCACGAACATTAAACGGCCAAGCCGTCCTTTTTTAACCAAGATTTAGGGTTTGTAAAATCAGAGCTTGTAAGTAGAGTTATTTGTTCTTTATTGTTATAAATGTGATATACTCAAGAGCATTTAAGAGCTATATACTTTGGACTTGGGATAGGTCCCATGGGCAGCGCAATTCTAAGCTCAGCTAGGGGCTTGGCTCTACTAGAGATCTCATCACTTTTTAACAGTGAAAGCATTATGAACTTGTGAGTCTTGGCAACATTTTACATGAAATGTTTTTGGTGGGATCCTCTAGATTTTTTCTAAACATCACTTAGCCTCTGATTGTCTATTTGTTAGCATTGTGTGCTCTGCACGTAGGTATGTACAGCTATTTATACCTACATCGTATAGGTACACTACAATTCAATTTAAAGCCTCGATAGCTCAACGGTTGTGGAGCGGACTTAATTCCGAAAGGTCGGCGGTTCAAACCCCACCCGTTGTACTATTGTCGTACCCACTCCTGGCACAAGCTTTACGCTTTATTGGAGGGGAAAGGGGAGTATTAATCATGATTAGCATGGCTAATATTTAAAAAAAAAAATGTATATAAAAGGAAAGCTGCTCTATCAACGCACAGCTCAAACCATTGCACAGATATTTGCAATATAGATTGGGTATTTCAGAATTTTGGATCTCGTAAATTCCAAGGAAAAAGGAAGGGTAAAAGGACTTTCACAGGCAGATAAAGGGTTAGGTTGTTGAATGCCAGACATATGCATATTGATGACATCACTGAATAGTGACGGTGCGATTGACGGTGGCAATAACAAAGAATAGGTGCAACGCAAAGAATTCGTTCGTGTTCCACGTGCGATATAGCCAAATATGCGATCAATTTAAGTCTACCTAACATTTAAATCTGTAATTTAATTTGTTATTTGAAATTTAAACTTATATAAATTGCATTGCGGTTACAAATCGATTAAAGTTTCATAAAATGGAATACATAGGTAATGAAAGCGTTGGTACAGCTTCCATTATGTGAGCAGAATCGATCAATATTAATTAATTATTGACGCAGTCAATCGTCAAAGCGATCGCTAGTGACTATTCAGCAGTGAGTATAAATACTTAGCTTGTATTATAAGCAAGGGAAATTAGTAATCAGTGAAAAAGGGCTAAAATCCGACATGATAATAATCAATACTTAATATTATAAATGCGAAAGTGCGTCTGTCTGTCTGTCTGTCTGCTAGTTGCTACCTTTTCACGGCCCAACAGTTAAACCGATTTTGACGAAATTTGGTGCAGAGTTAGCTTATATCCCGGGGATGGACATAGGCTACTTTTTATCTCGAAAAATCAAATAGTTTCCATGGGATCTTTAAAAACCGAAATCCACGCGGACGAAGTCGCGGGCATCCTCTAGTAAATAATAATTTAATTCATGATGTTTTGATAGGTGTTTTATTGATGAACTAGCTTATTATTAGCTACACAAATTACAACCCCCAATTTTACCCCCCTACGGGTTGAATTTTCAAAAATCCTTTCTTAGCGAATGTCTACGTCACAACAACTATATGCATGACAAACACCAAAGTTTTCAATTAGTCAATCAGTTTTCCTTTTACAAACATATTATATTATGTACCTATCCCTACCTTCTGTCATGATAACAGACTCTAGTTGTTATAGGTTAATTTCATTAGTTCCACTGGTTACCTCGTTCATCAATAGTCTCACTGAAATAGGTACATGCACGTGACATTGTACCAGCACTCCAAATCACTTGTCTGTTAATTGATCGATCGCTATTTGATGTGTCGTAATCAGGATACATTAATTACTCGCCAGTACCGAGTTAATTAATAGTACTTATACAGTCATTATAAATTACATACCATTATAATGAAATAACAATGTATTAATCTATACTTAAAATGGAAATCACTCACGATAGTTTAAACATTAAAGTGTATGTAAAAATTCACTTTTTCTAGATAAAAATGTTACTTTTAACCTTGCTAAAATGTGGATAATTTAAATTTAAACGAGTTGTAATTAAAAAATTAAAAACACGACTGTCCCGCCAAGAAAGTTATAAAAAAACACATTTGAAAATGGTGCTATGTAGCCGCCGTATTAGTTTTTTTTTTCCAGAAATTTCTACGTTTAATGGTACCATAATCTATATTATCATCGAAACCCCACGTAATTATTTATAAAACTAGCTGATGCCCGCAGCTTCGCCCGCGTGGATTGGTCAGATCCCCTGCAGCATCAGAATTGAGGAGTTGGACTCCAAATTTTTTATGAAACAATGTCGCAAAGTTCCTCTATCGATTAAAAAAGAAATGACGCAAATCGGTTCAGAAATCTCGGAGATTTCGGTGTACATAGGTAGAAAAACACAACTCCCTTTTTGAAAGTCGGTTAAAAAAGTAGCCTATGTTACTCCCTGGTCAATTCTCTACTTGTCTGTGAAAATCCCGTCAAAATTGGTTCAGCCGTTCCCAAGATTAGCCTTTTCAAACAGACAGACAGACAGACAGACAGACAAAAATTTTAAAAACGTGTGATTCGGTTATAGTATCGTTCAAATAACCATATGACCTTAATATGCGGTAGTTATTTTGAAATTACAGACAGACACTCCAATTTTATTTATTAGTATAGATTACAAGATCAATCGAACAGGTAGAAGTAGTCGTAAAATCAGTTACCAATTTCTATGGAATGACAATATATGACTAACAAAGACACCTTACAAAAAGTTTTTAAAAAAGATACCCAAGGGACTTTACAAAAACCCTTACACTATGGCAATTTTCAACATAAAATTTCTTATCAAATACACCAAGACTCAGGAGATGGGGCGCCAGCCAGGTAACCTCCCAGTGTGCCTGGATGCTGCTGGTCCCTTTTGGATGCGTCCGAGGGGAAGAGCAGTGTTCGGGCCGGTGCGCCCCGGTAACATGGCTAATAATTTCTCTTCGGAGATATTGTTGGCTATGGCTAATGACCTGGCAGGGGGGGAGGTTTCTCCGCGTGTCCCTCTGACTAGCAGAGGGCACAGTGGATGAAGCGGAGGATGGGACGCGGGCGACGTGCGCGTCCCAAGGTCGGGGGACGCACTTCGTTGGTGCGTCCCGGAGGTGCGTCGATGGGGACCGAGTAGGTCCCCGGTGGAGGGTCTGCCTTGGCAGACGTCGCTGGCTGGGTCGCGGTTGTTTGCTTCGGCCGTTCCCGTGACCCAGTCGCCAGGCGACGCGCAGTAGCGCCGCTGGGGTTTAGTGGGTATTCCGGTCGCCTCTCGGCCGGCGAGTCCCACATACCCTCCCTCCGGGGGGGATGCGTAAATGCATTCCCCAGCGTCAACAAAAAAAAAAAAAAAAAAGACTCAGGAGATTATAAATACCAAGAAACAAGCTAAAGTGTCGTCGGTTGTGATTAGATAATCTTGAGAATTCACTTAGTTTACATTTTGTCCAAGATAACAATGCGTAGAGCTTAGACGTCAGAGCATTTCATGAGCATGTCGAATCCCTAACAAGTATGTACGGAGGACCCCCGGTAATCCGGCCCCTGTCTAATCCGGCACCCCCTGTAATCCGACATGTCTATTATTATTGAATTTACTAAATTTGACATACATAGTGAAGTATGATTTGTACTTCAGGGTATGTATGACATATGGAATCGTATCATTGGATTTGTAATTTGTCGGATTACAACGTACTCTTATTTGTAAAAAACTCCGGACTATAGGGGGTCTTAGGCAGTACTCTATAATCTGACAAATTCGATAGTCCGACAATGTCCTGCAAAACGTTTGTCGGATTACCGGGGATCCACTGTATTTGAAAGACACCGTAGTACGGAAGTTTATGAATTTTGAACTCTTAACTTCAAACATATATATACCTAATAAAGTTCTTAATTGCATAAATATTACTAAAATTTGACTGTCTATTATAACAATAAACATACCTAGTCTTGTTTACTTAGGGAACGGATGAGCCAAGCAATATCATCCGAAATAGGTTTGTTGTTATATTTGGCTTGCTGCTAATATTGACATTGAAGGCTACGATGGCAATAAAGTTTCTTTATCTGATACCAAATAAATAGCAAGTCTAAGCACAATCTTTGACTATTTTGTTGAAGGGGCAAAAAGGATGAACTCAAAAAATATTAAAACACCAAATAACGAATGAAAATAATAAACGAGAATGATATGGAACTAAGATTAAGATATTATATGCTTTTCATTTATTAGTTAGCAGCAATATTCAGATTTCAGACGCATAAGTCGGCACGTATCGAAAAAATTCTGATGACGACCATCAACTATTTGGATAAGCATTTACTTAGCACATTTTTTAGCCAGAGAAAATAAAGTATTCCTACAGCGTTAAAGTAACTTAATCCGTCGGACAAAGTCACGCGCTAAAGCCAGTGTTTTAATTAGAAAACCAGTAATTAGTTGGTAGAACACAAAGAAATATAAAGAGAATAATTAGGTATAAATGTACACAGTAAAGTGCAAACCATTGTTGACAAATCAAGACATTCAAAATTCTGCCCGATCATTTTTCTCCGAAAATGATTATTCTTACAAAACTTATTCGGACTAAAAATGAATAATGTTTTGCGTCAGAATCGCTTGATGTCATTGAAGCATACGCACATCAAACAACTCCATACAATTACAAAGCATATGCAAGTAATTGCACGTAAAAATTAAAGTATTTTTCGACGAAAGCGATGATAATGTCTGCCAAATCTAGATAAAAAACCTTAAAAATTAAAGTGCCAGTTTCAATTCTTGTAAAGTTTGTTTTATAATGGATTTTTTTCTTCATTAGGTCTACTAGTCTACTACTGAAATGACGTTTCATCATTAATTTATCACAGTATATGCTCAGAATCTTGTGTAATTGGCACTCTTGGATTGCAGTTGTCGTACTGTTGTTGTATTGCCAGAATTAATATACAATCCTATACTTAATCTGTCGATAGATTAGGTACTTAGCAACGTTCTTGTTTATCGAAGAGTGTATGGTCTTTATTGACAATTAACAATGTGGCTAAGTAACTTATCGACAGATTACGAATAGATGTACTATTCATTTTGGCCGTAAGTAGGTACCTATCTGCAGAGCGATTTGAGTCCTAAAATGGTATTCTTTGGATTTTAAGAATTTTCTAAAAGCAAATTACGTGATTAGTAAAATTTCAATAAATATTCAACAGTTTACACATGAAATCTGGTAGGTACCACATAATATTTCAAATTGTGTGGTAGGTAGGTACCTACTTAGGTATGTAGGAAACAATGACCTACCATACAATTTAGAATACTTACCTACATGTATCACCCACATGAGCCTCAAGGGAACGGCAAAAAAGTGGCAAATCACCATCTATACAAAAACATCCAATGGGATTTTTTTATATTGTTGCTCAATACAAATCACGAGGATCCAAAAAAATATTTATACTTATTGAAATATGATCCTTGTACAAGCAAGTTAAGGTTTACTTTCTCTCACTTTTGAAAGATTTGCGTTTTTTGCCGTAATTTTTTGTTAGAATCTCCATTTTTAGGGTTCCATACCTCAAAAGGAAAAACGGAACCCTTATAGGATCACTTTGTTGTCTGTCTGTCTGTCCATCCGTCCGTCTGTCGTGTCTGTCAAGAAAATCTATAGGGTACTTCCCGTTGACCTAGAATCATGAAATTTGGCAGGTAGGTAGGTAAGTCTTATAGTACAAGTAAAGAAATAAATTCGAAAACCGTGAATTTGTGGTTACATCATTAAAAATAATTAAATTTTCAAAGTCAGATAACTATACCAAGTGGGGTATCATATGAAAGGGCTTTACTTGTACATCTAAAACAGATTTTTATTTATTTTTATGTGTAATAGTTTTTGAATTATCGTGCAAAGTGTTGGAAAAAATAACCAAGTACGGAACACTCAGTGCGCGAGTCTGACTCGCACTTGGCCGGTTTTTTATTTAATAGAATTACATAGTTCTGCTCCAGCCTACATTTTTCTTTATACCTATCGTATTCAACCATAACTATTGTATAATCACTATAATCTGTATCGTGAGAAGCATAAATCGTTCAAGACTCAAGAAATAATTGATGTATAAATAAAAACAAAACTAAACTTAAGCATAGAACAGGCTAAAGAAGAAAAATAAACTTCTTTACCGTATAAAAGTTTTCATTCCTAATCCATCCGGGGTCCATTTTCAAAGGGGACTCTCTAATCTCTATGTGTCTAGAGATTGCTAAAACACAGGCTGCAGTTTGCGAAACACTTCCGCAGGTAGGTAAAAAGAACTTTCATATTTACAAGTACGTTATAATCTCACAGATAAAATGAAAAGCACAATGCATCGCATGATTTAGCTGCAATAGGCGTTGTATATTCACGAGAGGCGAAAGTGAAAACGCGTGGTAACAAATAAAAACGTCTGGAATAAGCCATTATACTCGCAAAGTAAAATAACAAACAGCTGTGTTTGGATTATATTATGATAATCTTCATTTTTACATCTCGGAAAAAATAAGAGTAAAATGCAAGTGTGAACGACTTCTCCACAGGGATGCTTGGATGATTTTATTTTATATCGATGCACGGATGCATATTATAAAGATGCAAAGCGGTGATAGATTAGTGGTTAAGACTTCGACATCCTATTCCTATTCGTGGTTCGATCCTGGCCACGCATCTCCTATTTTACGGAGTTATGTGCATTTAAGTAATGATCACTTGCTTTAACGGTGAAGGATAATATCGCAAGGAAACCTGCGTGCTTTAAAGTTAAAAAAAAAAGAATATTTGCCATGCTAATCATGACTACTACTCCTCTTTCCCCTCCAATTAAGCGTAAAGCTTGTGCCAGGAGTGGGTACGACAATAGTGCAACGGGTGGGGTTTGAACCGCCGACCTTTCAGAATTCAGTCCGCTACTCAACTGTTGAAATATCGAGGCTCTAAAAGAGCTCTCCATAATGTTCTCAAATGTGTATGAAGTCTGAAAATCTGCAGTTGGTCAGCGTGGTAGACTAATGGGCTAAACTCTTCTTTTCCTAAGTGAAGCTCCGTTCTCAGTGGTAGACCGGCGCATATTAAGTCGAATAAAACAATTCAAAATCCTTCTCATTTTGAGAGGAGTCCTAAGTGTTGTAAGTACCTAAGTGTTGCCCGACCGTAGCACTGGGCTTACTTGGCGGTCCGATTTTTTCATTTTTTTTATTCAGATACAAGTTAGCCTTTAACTGCAATCTCACCTGGTGGTAAGTGATGATGCAGTCTAAGAAGGAAGCGGGCTATTTTGGAAGGGGTATGGAAGTTTTTATAAAAATAATTTACGTTATACATCAGAAGTATCATCAAAAATTAAAGCAAGCATTAATTCTTTCAAAGATTACGCATGGCAAGCTCTTATCTCCTCAACCTTGTTATATTGTATAAGGTCTTGTCAGTGCCACCTATATTATTATCAGCTAGAATTCTCGACTAATCTAGGAGCTAGGTAGGTATCTCTTTGTAATTGGATGATCGCTGCTGAAGGGCATCTTCAACTAGGCGTATCCGATATTATGCTATTTAGTACAAGCGATTTTATGTAACAGAGTACTAGAACTCTAGAGTATATTAAACTAGGTGATGTGGTGTGGAGGTGAGGTCTTTTGAAATCCCGTGGAATTATGTTATTTTTCCGGGATAAAAATGCATCGCCGAGATCTAAACAAATTCTGTACTACTATGTGTTTGGATAAACGGGTGGTCGCGGCCGTGAAAGGCTAGCAGACAGACAGAGAGACAGTAAGTACCTATCTGTCACAAACACGAGATTTTTTTACAAGTCCACAGTAGCGAAAAAATTGTAAGTCTATGGTCCACACTAATATAATATAAGCGAAAGTATTATATTAGTTTGGATTTGTAAAAAGAATCTTGTAAGAAAACATAGTCGGTACGGAAATCTTTTTCTACTGAGAAAATATATATCGATTAGATTGGAATTCATGCATTTCATGAGAATTTATTTAACAATGTTAACTAGACAGTAAAAAAACCGACATCAAAATGATAAATGCAATCTCTATGCATGATATCAAATGAATTACATTATTAATAACCTATATAGTATCGACAATATTGCAGTTTATAAATTAAACGACCTAAATATGATTTTGGGCCGCCATCCAATTTAGAGCCGATGCGTGTGCATTGTTTATAATTTTATCTGATCTATTTGTCCTCTAAATAAAACATTTCTGTTTAGTAATGTGAGATGTAACATACACTATACATATATTTTTTCTGTAATAAATCTACACAATATAATTTTTAGAGACTTTTTAATGAATAGGACACCGCGGGTCCATAATATCATTCCACTCCATAGTAACACTCACCATAGTATATTTATACTATGGGATACAAAACTATGTTTGTTTGTTGGTTTGTCCTTCAGTCACGGCGCAACGGCGCAACGTAGTTGAAGACCTGGAGAGTGAAGGCTTTTTTTATCACAAGTAAGTACTTAAGTAAGCATTTTTATAAACTTAATTTCACGTGGTAGTAAATTGTGAGCATCAGCTATCAGCTAGTAAATCGATATATCCATAAATGTCATATTGGCTTCGATAAAATCGATTTGACATCATGCAAACAAGTAATAATTATGATAGCAAGAATGTAGAATGTTTTTTCCTAAAACAACCTACTCGTAGATTATATTTTACTTCTTTTTAAGGACATTTCTTCTAGAGGAACAAAATTTTCACTAAGTCCTATCAAAAGTTGTTTGATACCTATAGTAACTTAAAAGTAAGTCACGTCTCTTAAATAAATATTCTGACCACTCCGTCGCGGTACCTACGTCACTTCATACCCCGATATGTAAAGATTAACGTCACAAGCTCATAAACAATTCATTGAACCTACGCTAGAAGGTAAACTATTCCCCAGACCCCCATCATAAAGCTAACAGAAAAAATGTCAGTCGTACATTTCTCAGAATGTGAGTAGGTACTCGTATGATACGAATAGTTACGATACTACGATACTACTACGATATGTATAAAATAAAATGTAACTTAACATCTTAACATTTTATTTTATACATCATAATATCCAAAACCTTGAAGACATTTTTAGGGTCCCGCACCTCAAAAGGAAAACCTTCCAAACCTTGTTTTTCGTAGATTGGATATTTATTACATAAGGATGCTAACGCTCAGGATTTCTCGTTCTTCTGCGGTAGAGGTGAAGGAGGAACAAGATTGCCGAGTTTCAGAGCTTTTTCAATCACCTTGCAAATAGATTTTTCTTTTTTGAGAATACTTTTGAAACGTTTTTTTCTGTGTTCAATGTTATAAGGATATTTACGTACATATCTACGCGCTACGTAGAAATTAAAAGTGCTGGGTCAGAAATTCAATATTCAAAAGATATACAAAATTCAAATGCCATATTTGTTGAAGGAAACTGCTGCTTAGGGGACAGAGTTCGACCGCACGAGGTCGGAAATACATTATATGATATCCAATGCCAAATATATATCTTTCATGCGTGTGATAATAATAATCATACTATCGACTGATTACTATCTGTAACTACCTATAGTAGAAAAGGTTGGTATGCTAAGATTTCTCGACTGAACTTATTTGTTTGTGTTGTATAAAATAATTCTCAATCGACTTTAATAAAACGATATTTTAACACTTTAAATATTTTCATTGTACCTATGTAAAAAAAATAAAGCTTTTTATAGTTCTGTGTCCACTTTTGTTTAAAGGTACCTATTATGCGATTCACCTTGACTGATATATTAAATTTTTTGCCTCTCAAGAGTACGACCTTGCTACGTACTTTTTATATGTAGGTAAGTATATTACCTACCTATATATAATATTACCTACATAAACGAAAGTTTAACTTCACAAAAAACTTCACAGTAGCTGCTTTTGTCTCTTTATGGAACCCGCGACTTCATATCCCGGAAAATCAAGTTTCTAAAGTATAGTTTAAAAATCCCGCGAGAAACCTGAGATTTTCCGCGATAAAAGGTAGCCAATGTCCAGGTCTTATATCTATGCAACATAATCACATCGATTCGTTGCACCGTTGCCACGTGATTGAAGGACAAACTGACAAACAAATTACAATCACACTTTCGCATTTATTATTATAAATTTTCCTAAAATTTATTTTATTTAGTAATTTTATCTATTACGTATTATTTTCGTCAATAACTTTTTCAAAGCTAACTTCATGATTATCAAATAACTTGCACTATTATTGACAAGTAGGTAACATCTTTTTTTATGGAGGAGAAGTGTAATATTGGTAATGATTATTATTCGTATGTTTTTAACCCCTGACCCAAAAAGAGGGTTGTTATAAGTTTGAAGTGTGTCTGTCTATCTGTGTATCTGGCTGTGGCATTGTAGCTCCTAAACGAACGAACCGATTTTAATTTAGTTTTTTTTTGTTTGAAAGGTGACTTGATCGAGAGTGTTCTTAGCTTTATCGAAGAAAATCGGTTCAGCCGTTTGAAAGTTATCAGCTTTTTACTAGTTTTCTTATAGAGGTTTTCGTGTCGGGGGTTTTTTAAATTTTGTGTTATTTAATAATTCAATAAATAAGAAAAGACAGAAACCTAATTTAATTTAGAGCTGTCGTACCTTGTAACTTTAGGTACTACCAGTCGTGGGCCTATTGTTTGTAGAATTCATTTTTCGTCTTTTTTTAGCAATATTAATAGATACTCTAAATTAGTTTAGAGAAGGGCAACAGAATCAACGCCTAAATAGGTACCTATCAGAAAACTAAGAACTACATAAATTTGTAAGACAACTTGCACGAAATAAACTAATAAGCTTTACGTCATATTATTTCCTATGAAAGAATGCATACGATAATTTTATTTTCTATTCACAATAACTGATGAATATTCAGCTATTTACCACGGCGTAGGAATGTATGGCGGTGTATGTGACATTTCTCTTTATTTAAATATACAAGACACGTTGTTAGTTATAATCCTGTTCATTATGAGTATTGAATTATGTTTATTAAATGTATACTTAATATTATTATGTGGGAATTGCTTTATAACCAGCCTGTGAGATGCGTGGCGAATTTATAATTAGGTTTGGAGAAAGCCTTGTACGACGTCACTCGAAGAAAACCTCTGAGTTTTATTGAAGCTATTTAATCTATGATTTTCAGAAGTTCAACCTTAGCAAAGCCAGGGCTCATCAGAAAATTAGGTAAAAGGCAAAAATAGAGAATGAGTTATTTCCTCCTAACCCTTATATTATTATATAAATATTAATATCATCAATATGTGTGGCGATCAAATGAGCCAAAACAAATAATACGGGACAATTCCATCGCATAGCTCAGCGCGCTTTATTTATTACGCGTTGACGTGCTCCGCGAGATATTGCTTTTTGTATGACCTTTTATTGGACACTGTGATAAATTCGCTTTGATAGTAGATGTAGATTCTAGATCCTTTATAATTTAGTATCACTTGTTCACTTTAGTAAAATATGTACTTGAGAAAGGTATATGTAACATACTACTTAAAATAATTGCAAACTCTTACAATATTATTCTTAACTAGCTGATGCCCGCGACTTCGTTCGCGTGGATGTGGGTTTTTTAAAATTCCCGTGGGAACTCTTTGTATTTACGGGATAAAAAGTAGCCTATGTGCTAATCCAGGGTATAATCTATCTCCATTCTAAATTTCAGCCCAATCCGTCCAGTAGTTTTTGCGAGAAGGAGTAACAAACATACACACACACACACACACACACACACACACACACACACACACACACACATACAAACTTTCTCCTTTATAATATTAGTGTGAAAATTAATTATATGTCAAGACGTACTAGCTGGAAATTGTAAGCCCTACCTACTCCTAGTATTTTTAGCAAGAAATTAAAATCAATTTAACCGTCCATCCGTCTATCTGTCAGCGGACTGTATCTCATGGACCGTAACAGGAACAGAATTGAAATTTTTGAGAATGTTTTACCTATTTCTATTGCCGCCATAACAACAAATACTAAAAATGCTGCCATGACAATTAAAAAAAAGTGTTATTTCTTGTACGATGGTACTGAACCTTTCGTATGCCAGCCCAACTCGCACTTGACTGATTTTTTAGTAATAGTGAAGATACATCTGTCTCGAGACTTTTACAACGCTTTGTCAATTAAAAAGTTGCGAGAAAGAGGCTGGCCAGATGCCTAATTCTCATACTGATCATTTCCACTGCTAAATGAAATTCAGCAGATTGTTATTTCATCAAACAAAAAACGAAAACAAAGAAAGAAACAACAGGGAAAAGACAACAAAAAGCGGTCCTGTCTCCAAATACTGACAAAATCCTTTAAGACGTAACAACTTGAAGAGTTCAGCAAATAACACGAAGGAAACTTGGCCAGCATCAAACGACATCTGCTTACAAATCACGTACGGGCAAAAAGGTCAACTATAGGTTTGTAGGAACAAGAGATAGTTAGGGACCTACTTGTTTTTGTAATTTTGTGATGTTTAAGTTGGAATGGCTATTTTCCTCTTATTCTTGACAATCACCCCCCATAACTTTCCAACAATATACTTACAACAGGTAGCCTAAGCCCTACCGCTACCCCACACTTATACTTACATGAATAGCACATCGGGGAGATGAGAATACTTTTTTTTAGAATTTTTTATTGCACACACAAACATATTATACATATACAGCATAGAAGAAACTATACATGAGGGTGCAAAGGTGGCTTTATTGCTAAAGCAATCTCTTACAAGCCACCTTTGGTGAAAGAACTGAATGACCAGAGCGCGGGATGGTGCACAAAGAAAAATTAATAAACTGCATATCTGCAATATCTTCTTCATAGGTATATGATATAAATAAGTTATACACTTATGACAATGAACTTCTAAAGTCTAGGCTGTATTCTAGTCGCCATCTAAAGCGTTTCTGATACCTATAAATTGATATAGACGCGTTTTTCCGCACTTGATTAGCGTGATGGATTTATACTATATCCGGAACCCTTCTCATTCTAAGAAGAGACTCATGCTACGTAAAGGGCCGGCGGGATGGGTTGAGATAATGATTATGAATGATAATTGGATGCGTCTATAGTACTGCCATTCCCCTTTTAAATTAGCAAGGATGATATAATATTCTTACCAGCATAGACATATCGTAGTCAAACGCAAACCTACCATAAAACAAGAGTTAAGAAGAGAATCTCTACCAATATTTTGGAGCATTGGCTAACGGACCACATACTTAAACAAGGTCACATGTCTCATACAGACGTACCTACCTACCGATTTTAAAAACCACGGTGCTTGTGTTTTGATAAACAAACACCTACCGTTATGCATTCAAAGTAATTGGTGACGAATTTGATGACTGCATTGTATTTGTCATACGAATTTTTTGCATGATATTTGATGAAGTGTGCCATTTACTGGTAAAAAACAGGTAAAACTCAATCAATACAACTCAGGCAATAATAATTATATTCAATTCTTCGAATAGTAGAAAAGATTTTGTGGCTAAAAAAACTGAGTATTTGACAATGACAACCGAATTCGGTACAGAATCAGACTCATATTTTAAAAAGGAAATATCTAGACAACTTAAAAAGTTTCAGTTTTTAGAATTCCTGTATAAAACTTTACCAATCAACCGTGAAATGAAAATCACATAAAAATACGAAATTAGTACTGGCAAAAAGTTCCAGTGCTCTACATTTAACAAAAGTAGGTAAATAAATATTATGTAAAAAATTTACACTGACTCCATTTTAAAGCATTTTGCAAAAACAAGTGCATTATATTAAAAATAAATTTCAAACTGTAATATATTCTGGTTGAGAGTACAACTAGAAGCTTTCAGGGCAGGTTAGCGGAGTTTCGCCGAGTTTCAACAAGTACCTACGAGTTTACGAAATAAAAAGCATAACACCCGAATTTATATCCTTTCATATAACATGTATGCATACAACTTTTGCATTCAAACTTTTGTTGTCGTCACTCGTACGTAGAAATCCTGCGATTTAGTTTAATCCAGTATTACGAAAACTAGCTCTCGTCCAAAATTTCAGCATGTTTTTTTAAGAATATTAGCCATGCTAATCATGACTAATACGACTAATACTTCCAATTTCAATTAAGCGTAAAGCTTGTGCTAGGAGTGGGTACGACAATAGTGCAACGGGTGGGGTTTGAACCGCCAACCTTTCGGAATTCAGTCCGCTCCTCAACCGTTGAGCTATCGAGGCTTATATTTTTATGTTTATGTTTTTCTAATACTTTTCAACGGTAAAAAGAAGCCTAAGCATAACTTCATAACGCAAGCTGTGCCATACAATATTTGAACGCGTCCAGTGGTTTAAATATAAAAAAAAACTTCTTAATAAAAACAATTACAAACAAATACAGTTAGACACAATTTCAATAAGAAGTAGGTAAGTAGCAATCGCCTACGTTTCATTGTCATTGACAAGAGTGACCCTTTCAATTGTTCCAGTTAGGTATCGATTGAAAAACATCGATAAATGAATTCCAATTCATCAGACATCATTTTTTTTTTCTTCCAAAATTGAGTCACGTCCACTCAAGCAATAGCCAATAGGGCTATGGTGTCGACTTAAGGTGATTTTTCAACACCTACTACAAATACGCATACGACATCAGCAGAACTGTTCGATTCGGTCGAAAACACTCCATACAACGGCGCTGAGGCAGTGTGCCGTAAAATCATCATTCATTCATTCATCATCATTCATAAACCCATCGCCGGCTCATTACTGAGCACAGTACACACACACATATTCAGTACTGAAAAATGCTTTTCTAGCGACTCCTGCAGCTCTTTGCAATCTTTAGTTGAATTTTATTTTAACCTTTTCAGGCCAACTCCGCACCCTTTTGAGCTGACCTTTAGGAATGGTGTACCTAATAGAGTCGTGATAAGATTCCTGAACATCTATGACATTTCATTTAAATGTTTCGATTCAAATAATGGAATAAATTTAAGGTGTGTTTTCCCTGACTATAAAAATAGTATAAGTAACGATCACCTGAAGTCTGAAGAGGATCTGGCGGCAATACGCAACTCGTATTATAAAATTAACATTGTTAACCTGATTTAATGCGTATGTCAGTATGAAATATTTTCTTTTGTACAAAGTTCTTTCTTGAGAATCTATACTAATAAATAAAATTGGAGTGTCTGTCTGTAATTTCGAAATAACTACCCCATATTAAGCTCATATGGTTATTTGAACGATACCAACACTGAATCACACGTTTTTAAAAATTTTGTCTGTCTGTCTGTCTGTCTGTCTGTCTGTCTGTGTGTCTGTTTCAAAAGGCTAATCTTTGGAACGGCCGAACCGATTTTGACGGGATTTTCACAGACAAGTAGAGGATTGACCTGGGTGTAACATAGGCTACTTTTTTAACCGACTTTCAAAAAGGGAGTTGTGTTTTTCTACCTATGTACACCGAAATCTCCGAGATTTCTGAACCGATTCACGTCATTTCTTTTTTAATCGATAGAGGAACTTTGCGACATTGTTTCATAAAAAATTTGGAGTCCAACTCCTCAATCCTGACGCTGCAGGGGATCTGACCAATCCACGCGGGCGAAGCTGCGGGCATCAGCTAGTTAAATATAAGAATTAAGCTTATAACACTACATTTTGTTATCAGAGCCTATCTTTGTGCGTCTAGTAACCAGCTCAAATTCACAAATCAATACACTAAGAGAACTCACAGTTACCTATAGATTATTTATAGAACTTAGATTAGTTACTGTCAATTACTAATTTATTTTATTACTAGCTGATGCCCGCAGCTTCGCCCGCGTGGATTTAGGGTCTGAAATCCCGTGGAAAAGTCGCCACAAAGTTCCTCTATCGATTAAAAAAAAAATTACGCAAATCGGTTCAGAAATCTCGGAGATTTCGGTGTACATAGGAAGAAAAACACAACTCCCTTTTTGAAAGTCGGTTAAAAAAGTAGCCTATGTTACTCCCTGATCAATCCTCTACTTGTCTGTGAAAACCCCGTCAAAATTGGTCCAGCCGTTCCGAAGATTAGCCTTTTCAAACAGACAGACAGACAGACAGACAGACAGACAAAAATTTTAAAAACGTGTGATTCAGTGTTGGTATCGTTCAAATAACCATATGAGCTTAATATGAGGTAGTTATTTTGAAATTACAGACAGACACTCCAATTTTATTTATTAGTATAGATTATTAAACTTCCTAAACTTTTGGTTTTACTCTTTAATCATAATGACAGACATTTTTATTACCATTGTTTTAAGCGAATGCGTCGTCAGTTATACGGTCGCGTCTGTAACGCATTTAGAAACTGCCCTTTAAACTAGCAGGTCACCCATTATCCTAAATATTTGCCACCGAAGCGAATACGAATTACCTATTCGGTATACGATGGTATCGTAAATACAAACATAAACAAAATGTGTTACGCTTTGTGTGGACTTTATAGTTATTGCTATGAATCGTATGGAATCACCATGAAATGGTACCGACTCTCGTTGAGTTTATGCGGTTTTGGCCTACGGAATGTTTACCTAAATTGTAACTAGCTCAGTTAATAGTATTACAATTTTATTAAATAAATTGATCATGATGAATATATGTGTTATCGTGGTAGTGACTAAAGTTTCTTATCGATAAAATTGCATTCCTAATATCCGGCCCTTGCACAGTTCTCTAGCATGCTTACCCGCTGTGCATTTTAAAAGCGAAACCATGTTTTCTAGTCAACCATGTTCAGTACATTTCCGTTATTCATCAACGGACGTGGAAATACATAAGACTCCATTACCTTCTATAGAATGTCCTTAGAATATGTTGAAGAAAATAATTACACATTAAGTATTCATCCGTAGGTCGTAACATTCTTAGGTACATACATACATAGCTATTAGTATGATTGCTAGCCAATTAGCCTCGATATAAGTCTTTGTGCTAATATTTTAGTAACACAAATATGATTACTAAATAATCGTGCTAATTATAAAGCATGATAAACTTGGAATACAATTAGATTGCGTCACATTGGTAATATTGATATACACAATAATAGATGCCTAAATGTATACAGTATTTCCAGCCGATAGGTCTGTAGCGTGTTATCGTTCAAACACTAGATAAACAGTGTTCCTAACAAAGGATTACCTAATTATGTATTAGTCAGCGTTAAAGCTCGTTCAATAAACTTCAAGAATAATAAAATAACATCCATAATATATAAAACATGCAATATTACCTTCTAATATATATATTAGAATAGCATTTACAAAATGGGTCCCAAAGGACCCTTAGCAGTGCTCCAACTGCGGATTTTATACGCAATAATAGATCTTGTTACTAATCATTAATATGTATGATAACCCCTTATCAGTATGTAGTGGCATGTCCTTTGCTTCACCCAAGGGTTGTTTTAAAAGCCGGAAAAGATCGCTGTTTTAAGATAAGGCTTTGATACCTTTTGCTTTGTTAGTGTGTAATGTATGTTTATTATTTTGTTTTTATCACTTGCTTTTAGTCCTAGCCAGTGAGTGCAAAGAAGATGGAAGAAGACCGTGCCATGTGTAATACGTAGTACGTAACATAGTATGTACTTGTACTTGGGTTATCCTACAGTCAAAACTGAAAACACCCTAGATCCTAGATGACTTAGGTATCACTAGTCGATTAAGGAAAAATCGATTGATAGTTATTATTAGACCGCTAACAGATTAGTGCTGGTTTTGGAAGGAACATATTAATATTGAAAAGTCTAAAAAGTCATTATTCTTTTTTTGTTCTAAAACATTGTCCTTGTAAATTATGTGTTGTAGAGGTAGCTATAATTGTCGAGTGTTTCATATTTAAAGTATGAATAACATTAAAACAATAATATCATTTATCGCTGGCATTGGTCGTGAAACGTGTTCGTAATAACAATGTGTAACTGAAACGGTTGAGTTTATTAATTTAGGTAATTACAATTTCCTAGAAAAGTATTAGTGACAGATAGGGCACGTTTAGGGCATAGAGTCTTAGCTATTTCGTGTAATTATTACCAAAATGAATATCAAATGAATTTAAAAAGACAAAAAAAAAAATTCCGAAAAAAGTGCATGCCACCATAAAATATACTTTTAGGAAAAACATTATTCTTATCGGCAATATACTCGCAATACCCTAATATTTCAATGGATCCTGAACTTTGTTAATATTTGTTGATAACCTTTTCCTTGTAAAACCCTTATTTACAACTTTCTGAGATAACTCTTGTATACAAGTGTATATAGGCTGACTCAACCGAAAAGTCTGTAGCAAAAATAATACATGTATTTTGATATAATCTGAACACGCAATTAATTTTGGTAATTATACCTGCTACTCGTAGCTACAAGTTCATTATATAATTATCAATCTACCTACTTCTACTTGATAGAGCATATATTTTGCAAAAGTCATTCACCCCGTTTACGTATCTCCATAACATAATATTATCTCTACACCAAGAACACGTACAATTTCATTGTTATCTACTTAGACGGAAAATGACGTCAGGGTTTTTGTTCTAGACATAGATGAATTTCAAGAGTGAGAAACATAGAAGGTTTAAGAAAGGCTAAAGTTAAAAAGTATGGATTAGGCTTTCAACAAGCCCTATAATGTCCAGCATTGGACGTATGCAGGTTGATGGATTAGGATGGGTAGAAAAATTAAAAATGTTGCATATACTATAAAATTAATAAAATATCAACTCTGTCGCAATGGTATCCTGAACGATACTTGTTAATCTTAAGTTGGTCAGGACAATTTTTTGTTGATCATGGAACTTTTGTGATGAGCTACCAAAAGGGGACAGTTATATTGCCAAGGATCAGAATATTTTATTGCTTCTTTTCAACAATGGGATTGTAACTTAATGTAACACATTTATTATGTCACGTAACACTAAGACGTTGATAAATGCCGAGTACCAATGTGCTTATAGAGTTAAGGTCGTATCAATGGAGAACGAGATTAATAAGCAAGCCATTACTAGCACATATACCGTATATGGAACACATAGGAGAGGTCGCAATAGTAATTTAATTGAAAGGTCAATCATATAAAGACGTATAATTTTGCATGAACCACTGCAGCTAACAAAATTAAATAAACGTTAAGGTATTTTACATAACAAAACGATTGGTTTATGTTTCTGTAACATGGCGTTGTTCAGAGAGTCGCGTAGAGTAAACAGATCCAAAAATAATGTTTTGCTTATTGAATTATAAAACAATATTCCTCGCAATACAGATATAATTTTTATTTAAAAAATAATTGTAACTCAATACGGAAATATATTCAACGATTCATTATTTCTAAACGATTTTCCAAGAGTCTCAGCTAGTATTTTACATTTAAGGTGACTGATTTTATCAGAATATACCTAAAACATATACCTTTCCATCGTTGATTGTCATATTCTAGGCTCGTAATATTTTATCTACAATATCGGTAATATTGGTCCAACGACCTTGTGTCGGCGATGGATGGTGAGTGTAAGATATTCTTATTTAATAATACTGATTACCTATTTTTACCGACCCACAGAACATCACGAATTTGCGATACCTTCTCCTTATTGGGCCTTCCGTATTTGGATTACAATGACAAGGTTAACAATAATGAAATTATGCGTTGATGTCGATGTGATGAGTTGTTTTTACAGATGAGATTCTGTAAAGAAATGAGATACGACCATAGCAGAGTACTATCTTTATTCTATTGTAAATGATGGTTTTTGAAAAGAGTTTCTCGCGATTTTTTAATAATATTATGACCACGTACTATAAATCTTCTTCGATTAAGCATAGGTAATTATTATCGTATTTTAGCCGAGTTTGACAGCTGACTTAGGTATACCACAGAATATATCTAGTCCTGCTGATACCTAAGTTTAATTAACGTTAACGCCGGAACTTGTATTCATATAGGTTTATGAATATTCCACCTTGCTCTTTTGTTCTTAGGTAACCTAAATCCCCGAAGGACACGTTTGACGTTACCAAATCCGTTGACGCGGCTTAGCAGAACATACCTGAAATAGAAAGAAAGAGTTATAATATTATACTGACGCTTTTACACTACGTAAAATTATTCTACTCGTAAGTTTAAAATTAAAAAGTAACTTAGGTAGATGGAATATCATCCTTAGAATATCTATTATAGGTCTAACATTCACATATTGTATTATTGTCAGCGGTCGAGCCTGCTGGCCATCATACGAAGTTCATAATCACACTAATATTATAAAGGCGAAAGTTTATGTGTATGTGTGTAACGAGTTTCCACAGGATTTTTAAAAAACCCAATATCCACGCGAACAAAGTCGCGGCCATCAGTAATTATACTAAAATATCTACTCAAAAAACCTTAAGTTCCAATCTTCTTTTGAGTAAAGCCACAAAAACGAAGAAAGACAAATGCTCGCCTTTAAAGGAAGTAGGTTGGTATACAACCGAATTCCAATAAAGGATATGCGTAGGTACATTTTGAGAGAATATACCTACATGTACAATCGAAGGGAATCCCTTAAAGGGTAGCCGAGCAAAAAGCATTGATTCATGTGGGAAAGTGACCCCTGTCCCTTTCTACACGGCTGGAAGTACAAACCGGTTGGGTAAAGGTTAGCGCGCACTAGGTCAAAACCTGCAGCTCAATAATGAATATAATCGAAAACCGGATTTATTTAATGTCTAAACGCGTCACGTTTTTCCTTCAGTTACATATTAATTTGTTATTGATTGTTTATTGTTTTCATGTAGTGCGTACATTGTATTGGCTGCAATAAACAATTATTATTTATTTAAATGTGTGAGATTTTAGACAAAAGGCGTATTTATAACTTTTTACATTCATTCATTCGTGGATTCATTACTTTTTTACTGCTAAACAGATAATGTGTTAAACTTCGTGAATATAAAATATTTCTTTTTACTGTTCATTATACGTAGACTATACTACCAACTACACTAATTCAAGAGATACAAGAGATCATAGTTTTGCATGAATTGCCACAATAGTCCAGAGATAGCAAACATTACAATAATGATGTAGCAATGATGTTGTTGTAAGGAAAGACAATAGAACAATAGACACCTAGGACTTACATTACGATATACAACTCACGAGATAGAATTTAAGTTGATTATAGGATGATGATAGGCAATCTTCTTGATATTATAATCTTAAAGATAATGTAGTTAATCGTGATAGAAAAAACTAGGAGCAGTATTTAAGTCTGACTATTATTGTCGTCTTAGTTAGCTCGAGGCATTGCATTAAATGTATGGTAACGGCTATTCCGAATAAAAATCGTGTTATACGAAGCTGTAAAATAATAAACACTGGATTGTAAGCAAAAACGAGTTACAGCACGCAAAAATTTTTGGAATGACGAGTCTTATGCATTGTGGGGACACCGAGGGGAGTTGAAATCATTTAGAAATTTTTGCTTCATACACAAATCTGTAGTTAAACACAAATCGTATGAGACTAGTGCCAATGGATAGATATTGGCACAAAGAAAGTGTAAGTGTGAATTTTTGTAGTAAAAAATCAATTCTGTTTCGACTCCTCTTGTACCGTTGGTCTGTAGGATACTAAAATTTTTGCATGAGAAGCTTACAAACAAATACAACCTCATCTCAAAAACAATAACAATGCAGTCACAATTCATTCGAAAAATTAATTATTAAATATTGTAATCAACACGATGTAATTCTGTGTAGTGTGCGTCTACCTTTACAGGACCCCACCCTTACATGGCCGTGTAAGTGGCGTAAACGCTTCCCGATTACGTGTGTCGTAAAAAGCAATTTGCCGCGGCAATTGGTTTAAGAAACGTCTGCATGAACATAAATATTTTCCTATATTAAGGACAGAATAATTAACTTGCCTTCTATAGGTTGACTTTATTATATTTTGAATATTTTGGCTACTTACAAAGAGAGAAATAGCGGTTATAGATTAGTGATTAAGAAGTCGGTTTCATATTTGGATAGTCCGAGGTTCCATCCCTGGCGCATACTTCAAACTTTTCAGAGCTACTTATATGCATTGAAAAAAACGCCTCTACAGTCTATACAGAAAGCTTTACAGACAAATATCACAAAACTACCGATACCTATACCAACAGATATTGGGGTCCAAGCTGGCGACCTTGCAACGGAAAGTGCAGCCTTGGCAGACCATCTATGAGGTGGACAGACGACATGAAACGAGTCGTAGGGAACCGACGCTCCGCGCGCCCCTGTTCCCAAGCCGTGGCGTGTGGAGGTCCCTACAAGATACATGACGTGTCCAGCTATAGACATCTATCAGTTGATTGATGATGATGATCCATCATGGATCCATCTAACATTATTTAGGTACAGTTATCATAATCAACGATTATGATGACTATACTTACATATTTTAATAATTAGTTAGTGATACTTAACTAATAACATAACTCAGCATCATTCGGCAAACAGTGCCTACGTGTACCAGCTGCAGATGCATACAGACAAAAATATTAATCTGGGTGAATAATTTAAATACGCGTCTACAATATGAAATATCACAAAAAAAAAACACATTATTTGAGAAATGAGAAGAGATTTCTGCGATTACTTAAGAATTAATGAGTCTCATCGCGATAAAAAATTCCTTTCGGCAGGAAATAACCGGTTATCGATGAAAGTAAATATTGCCAATAAATTGAAAGTGTTCTCGCGATTTTTGGGAATCGAGTCACCTGTTCATTTACGCTCTTACATAATCTCACCTGTTCCGGAACACGTGGTTTGTATGATATTTGCAAATATTTATGGCCTAAAAATACCTGCATCCTACAGGCTACATCATGCATGTCAGAGGCGGCTCCAAGAACCTTATAATACAAGGTTTCACAAGTAACTGCTGGTCGATTGTCGTGATTGGCTGAATTTATGGTATTCTTGTTGCAACAGTGCATTGAAACCAATAGTGAGCAAGCGTCAACCAATTCAAATTCAAAATATTTTTATTCAATTATTCATGTGAAAATGTCAATATTATGGTCTTAGAGCCAACGCATACAGACTGAATGGATTTAAGCTGAATCTTTTAGATTACTTGACAGCTTTTTATTCAGAAAGTAATAATACAGATTTTCACAAATGTTAAAAATACTTAAATATAAAAATTATAAAACAAAAATATCATCCAAATCACTGTAACGAGGCAGAGTGCCCATTTATTCAATTAACTTTTACAAATACTTTTGAATAGTCAAAATAATCTACCACTGGTTCGGAATGCGGTTCCTACCCAGAAGAACCAGCAAGAAACTCGGCGGTTGCTCTTGTCAAGTATTCAATTTACCATAATATAGGTACCATTTCATATCAGAGGACGATTCAGACGACATAAATCATACATACATTGCAAAAAGCTTGAATTTGACACGTCGTTTGAGTCGTCCTCTAAAGAAGCCTCTTGACTATGAATTCCAGTGTAAATGTATCTTATTGGCAATAAATTGAAAGTGAAGAGTGTTTCTCCTTCTCGAAGATTTTTCAGAATCGATTCACTCCTCTCACATAATCTCACCCCGTTCCAGAGCGCGTGATTTGAATAAATTCACAAAGAGTTATGGGAGGCTGTTCCTCAAAACGCAACTTTAATATTTTGACTCGGTTGAGATGAGATAGCATATTGGAACACTTTCTGAATAAGGAAAATTGTATTTCATTTTATGTTTTCCCTTTTGATTATCATATAATGATAGGTGCAATAAAATACAGCTAGCCTAATTTCAAGTTTAGCACTTATCTAACCTACTTACCTAGTCCTAATCCTAACTCTGCTAAGGTGTGGAATGTCTTCCCGGTGGCCATGTTTCTTGCCACTTGAATACCTTCCAGGCAAGAGTGAATAGGCATCTTCTAGGCAAGCGGTCTCCAACCCAGACAGTTATGCCTGACAAACAGATCATTGCTCTGTTTGTCAGGCATAACTCTGTCGTCAAGCTGAAGCTTAGACACAATTTAGAAAATAACTCGTAACTATTTTTGTGAGAGATAATGAATTTTGGATGCCCGTGGACACCTTAAGGGTCCTCACAGTCACGTCAATACCTACTACGAGTAATTTTTAACCCCCGACCCAAAAAAAGGGGTGTTATAAGTTTGACGTGTGTATCTGTGTATCTGTATATCTGTCTGTGGCATCGTAACGCCTAAACGAATGAACCGATTTTAATTTAGTTTTTTTTGTTTGAAAGGTAAGGCTTGATCGAGAGTGTTCTTAGCTATAATCCAAGAAAATCGGTTCAGCCGTTTGAAAGTTATCAGCTCTTTTCTAGTTACTGTAACCTTCACTTGTCGGGGGTGTTATAAATTTTGAATTTACACTTGTTACTAATGATAAGCAAATATATTTCGGTGTGATGCCTACAAGAAACAAAAATTCAACATACATAGTACTTAACTATTTGCAAATGACAAAACAACATTAATCTTGCTCTAGTTCGCATTCCTAATGGGTACAACAGAAATAAATAGTACAGCATCACTCGTAACACAATATCAAGAGAGCAGGCGTCTTCTAGAAATGCTACATATTTAACGCTACCCCCTATTTCGACTACATTTACATACATGCTAAAAGCGGCAATACATCAGCTTTTCAATTCCATTGCTGTGACACGTCGTAAAGAGCTAAATCCCGATGGAAGTAATGCTGCAATGTATGTCACACAAAACGGACGAGAAGCAGAATACGTTGTACAGTTAGGAAGGAGTCAAATTTCATGAATACGGGACGCAAGACAGTTTGCGGAGACTTTATAACGGAAGATACAAGTTGAATTAACTATTTAACAAGAAATTCTTGCTGGAGTATTTCTTGTTACGAAGCAAGCGACTGACTTAACAAAAAGTTAAATATCTTGTTAACATTACAGTACTTTGTATAGGCAATTTCGAACTTTTATGATTAAAAACTTGTTAGACTTCAACTAAGGTGGTGACTGATGAATGATGATAATAATTTATAATTTAAGTTTTATGAAAATATTGAAAATATAACATAATTTGCAGATGGTACGGTTAGGTATAAAGACACTGCCACCCTTTTTCTAAAAGCCTATTATTAGGTAAATGCAAAAAGTATTTTTTCAAAAATGGACGTTTCAGTAAAATGGTGCTGCGTAGGATCAAACTGAAAACCTAAGTCTCACGTAGTATTCTTTTTACATCATTTGTTTTTCGAAATCTCTACACTTTTAGAGACTCAAAAACAACTTTTGGTAGTTATTGCTTTTTACGGCCGCACAAGTTTTTCAAAATGACGTTTTGGAACTTAATAGTTTGCGTCGTCGTCTGTTTAAAGCCTATGAATTGGATTTTTTCGTACGGTTTACCAGTTATTATTTAAAGGGGAGATCTTTCTCTTTGGAGCATTAGGTAATTAATAGCTTTATCTTTTACTAGGCCAGAGTAATTTTTTAAATAATTATTAAAATCACGTTTCCTTCCTTAGCAGCATGTGTGGTCTCACTTTGCAAATATTATATTAAGTATCATTTAGCACCTCTCCATGTATTCGAAATTGATCCTTAAAATATATTGTATAACGGCGAAATTCACGCTGGTATGCCTTCAAAGAAATCATTTATATGTAAAAGGATCAACCCTGACCCTCTGGCACAGTCTGAACACAATGAGTGGAATTTGAATTGAATGGTGCATGGTTAGAATTCATTTTAATAGATACGTGGATCGCAGAAGTTAATAGGGTGAAAGGCACCGCAAGATTTCTAAGATTTTATTATGATAATTTACTTAAATAGCTCTTTGGTTTAATATAGTCATTTAAAGTGAAACTGTTATGGTTAACGTGATTATAGGTATCTGCTATAGGTATGCAAAGATAAAGAGTAGAGATAATAAATACATTACGTAAGAGCAAATTGCACTCTTTATACATTTTTTTTTAAATTTTTAAAATATTCAGTCTTTCTTCTTAATTTCAACGAGGACTCTTGGAATGAAAATTTTTAACTAACTTTGGGGTCTGGAGAAAGCCTCATGAAACACGATTTGTATTAGAAATAGCCAGTTCCATACATTTACTTGAATGGGAACAGCTTATTGACTTGATTCGTTAAATTCGCTTGATCAACTTTCTTCCGCGTACTCCATCATTATTTACTAATCCAGGATACTTACCTAGTAGAAACTTGAAACCTCAACATAGTAACACAATATTCGGGTTAATATGGATTAATAGGGATTAAGAGCGCACTAACCTTGACTTAATTGTAATAGGTTACCAGTTCACACTTTACAGCTATCGTAAGCTGATCTTTGCGACCTACCGCATAGTATCAGGCTTCAGTTAGTGTTATAAAGTTGAATGTTCACAGGTCATCCATATCTAATAACTATTCATATAAATACTAAATTATAAATTTTCGCTTAAGTTCTAACACCACATGGGAAGCCATTTTTTAACACTTCTACGCCTAGGATCACTTTGTTGTCTGTCTGTCCGTCTGTCTATTGTGTCTGTCAAGAAAACCTATAGGGTAGGTACTTTCCATCGACCTAGAATCATGAAATTGGTAGGAAGGTAGGTCTTATCTCTTATAGCACAAGTAAAGGAAAAATCCAATAACTGTGAATTTGTGGTTACATCAGAAAAATAAATTAAATTGTCTTCATGAACAAATAATAATTAGTATTTTCAACTTTCAAAGTGCCCTTAATATACCAAGTAGGGTATCATAATATGAAGGGGACCTGTACATTCTAAAACAGATTTTTATTTATTTTTATGAATACTTAATAGTTTTTTATTTATCGTGCAGGCTTGCTCTTGGCCTGTTTTTCTTTTAAATCCCATAGGACTGCGAATTCTTTGATTTTGCAAGCTATCTCTGTACCTTTCGTTGAAAAATCGGTTAAACGGATGGGCCGTGAAAAATCAGCAGACAGACAGACAGATATAATAGTATTTTAATGCTTCGTTCTCAAATGTTTTTGGTTTCAATTTACGTACGTACGAGTATGTTTAAGTTCTCAATATCATCGCATTAAGGCATTGCAGCAATACAATCGCCGCATCATTCCTTCGAGAACATTCATCGAATCGAATTACCGTGATATGTCATGGTCGTCTTCACTATTGTCTTCGTAAAACACGATAACTTTTATCATCAAGTATAATTCTGATTATAATTATTACGATAATGGGTAGTGACACAATTTTAATCTCGACAAACAATTTTTAAATTGTTTATTTATTTTTGTGTACATATACCGAAAGTTCGAAACAAACAAAAATCGTTGGATATCAAAAAATATGAGAATCAGAGTAATTCTTGTTTTTCTTCTTCTTACAATTCTTTTACTCGTTAGCTCTTCATTAGTTTAACTTGTTGTTGAAATTGGTACTTAACTGATTTTTCGCTGAGTTGAAATCTTACAAAAACCTGTGACAAGATGATTATGGTACACTTATTGAGCGTTTATCACTATAGAGCTGGGAGATGATCTTTGGACTAATTTGCTTGGTTTCATTAGATTTTACCTAACCCCTTAGAATAGGGAAATAAAAAGACGCAATTTAAAATTATTCACACAGTATTAATTTAAATTACCTCTACTGCGCGCAGTTTTAAATTACACACTTAATTAATCTACATACATCGTCCTACTCAACTCCTCAACTTTGAGTAGGTACGTCCATAAAACTGCATAATGAGATGAGATTGCCCTTTCCATACAACTGCTCTGACCTATGAATGTGTTAGTAGCCCGTAGATAGATAGAAGACTAGCTGATACCCGCGACTTCGTTCGTGTGGATGTAGGTGGATAAAAAGTAGTCTATGTGCTAATCCAGGGTATAATCTATCTCCATTCTAAATTTCAGCCCAATCGTCCAGTAGTTTTTGCGCGAAGGAGTAACAAACACACACACACACACACACACACACACACACACACACACACACACACACACATGCACACACGCACACACGCACACACACACACACACACACACACACACACACACACACACACACACACACACACACACACACACACACACACATATACACATATACAAACTTTCTCCTTTATAATATTAGTGTGATGGAATGCAGGTAGGTACATTATGTTAGTGTAAAAACTTGATCTCTAACTCAACGGTTGAGGAGTGCACTGAATTCCGAAAGGTCGGCGCAGGCGGCGCGGGGCGGTCCAAACCCCACTATTGTCGTACCCACTCCTGACACAAGCTTTACGCTTAATTGGAAGGGAAAGGGGAGTTATTAGTCATGCTTAAAATAAATATTCTTTTTAAAAAATAAAAATAAAAAGTAAATCCAAAAAAAAAAAAACTATAAAAACTCAAGATTTGCCATGTCTTACTGAACAGAGTCTGGATTGTTCCTTGATAAACACTTTTCATCATCATCATCAATCATCATAATATTATGGCCTAAGGTTAAGATCTATAGAGCGCACTTTGACTTTGCTCAGACTTAGGACACTGTTAAAACGAGACAGATTTATTCCAGCGGTATAACGCTGTCTCGTTTTAACAGTGTCTTATGTCTGAGCTAAGTCAAAGTGCACTCTGTAGATCTCAACCTTAGTGTACAGTAGATAGAGGAGGCAGGGGAGATTAAATACGCAGGTGAAGAATGTAAATCAGCTTGTTGGATCCTTATTTTTTATTAGCATTCCTTATTGGGATCGTACTACAGCCAACAGGTAAATATTTTATTTCCGGATCTAAGGAAAGGAAAGTGTTTCATTCATTGTTAACAAATATAACGCCCGGGGGAGTGAAAACGGTTCGAGTAATGCCGTAAGGAGGTTTATTGTGTATACCTACTCACTAGGCTGTAAGAAAAAATCAGTCAAGTGCGAGTCGGAATCTCACACGAAGGGTTCCGTACCATCATCATCGTAGAATTAAATATGAGAAACAACACTTACCTACTAATAGAGTCTCGCTGGCACCCTTCGGGTAATAAGGAACGCTGAAAATGTCGTTTTATTTTCTTAATTGTTTTTATAACCATGATGACAGAAATCACAGGGGTAGCGCGTCCAAAATCAATGATAGAAATCTTATGATGATATGAAAGATCAGTGAAAAAATAATTAAAACGAATTAATTCATCAAAAAAAAATCTTAACCGAAAAACTTGCATGATGCATCCATAGATTCTTATAGAGACTAGAGTTCGTTGCTTCAATCATACCGAAATCAATTTTAAAAGAGAAATACATTTTAAAATTGCGAACAGGCAAAACTTGAAACTACACCCCCAGGATATCTACCTCAACCCACTAATATCGTGCAGTCTCTCCATCACTCGGTTCATACAAAAGTAGTGTCTGGTCTATGGTCCCATTCGAATTGCCAGTCAAACTCAGGACGACATAAACCCCTCTTAAACGCATCGAAATGAAAATGTAGGTGTTAGTTTCAAAATTAGATTAAAAAAAACATTATACATTGGATGCCGAACAAAGGCCTTTAAAACCATTTCGCGATCTTGTTAACTCCATATAACTAGGCCAACAAGACAGTCTAAAGCCTTATAACAAGTGTAAATTAAAAATTTATAACACCCCCGACCAAAGACTTACAAGACCAACAGTGACAGATTAACGGTGTTACAAAAAACGAAACGTAAATGTGTGCGTGAAATAGAGTTGTCCTGACTTTAGCATTTGTATTATCGATAGTCTTACTGGCGAAATCATAGAAGTGAAGTAAAAAGCATCTTATAATCTTAAAAAATCAAATACATTTCAAATACACAAATAGTAACAAAGCTAAAGCTAGGTAACAGATTATTATTTATTAATGAAATGACTTTAATATTTTATATAAATAATTTATTAATGAATTCTGAGATACTTATAGTTATTTTAACCCCTTATAACATTTTTTATTGATATTTCGATAGAAAACTATTAAAAGACGTTTTAAAAAAATCTTTTTTTGAGAAATAGAGCAATTTTTGGGATTTTCATATAAATTACCGGAATTTGTTGGTTTTCCACCTTTATTTTTTTAAAGGGTGCAAGTAAATTTAATTTGATAAATTACAATAACACTCTGATATAATGTTTAAGTGACAAGTTAATAAAAATAAATAGTATATATGGCGCTCAATTCATAGCTAATGACCTCCCCGATAAGCACTTAAATACAGTAATGTACGGGTTACCCTTAACCCTGTATATGAAATCTAAGTCACGCTAAATAAAATAAAAATTAGTGAAAATATTTATTTCGTTCTTTTCTTTTATTGGAAAGTACCTAGTGTTTTATATTGTATTTTACATACATCACATGAAACCTATCACATCAAACCTACCGGTAGACACGATTATCGACTATCGATACTTGTGACGTCATTACTTTGTCAATCCCTATCGTAAACAAACGTTTTTAAATTTTACACAAAATATCCAAAAATTCTTCATTTAGCAATGTAATTTGATGATAAGTCTTAAGGGAAACCTATCATCTAAGCTTCCAATAGCTATTTTGCCTAATTTTCAAACAACAAATGATGAAATAATGATTATAAACAATTAGTATAAATAATCAGTAATTACCTGTGAAACGTGTATTTACGCGGATTATAACGTCTTGTAACGTCACATTCGCTCACTGAACAAGACACCATGGTGGCAGGACATAGATTTTACGTTTTAATCGTAAAATTATTTAGTAAATGCAAAAAATCACCTCGACTTGGAACAGGCCGAACTCATAAGGACCGATACTCACGTAAACAATGACTTATCGGCATCTTGTTTCGCTATCTCGCTTTCGCTCGCGGCAGTGTGTCTTATCTAACTACTCTCGCTCCCTCACTTTGTCAGTCTTTGAGCGAAGCGAAAATTGTATGTCTATGCCCCCGACGATCCAAAGTATTTGAGTTTTCCAAAACATCATTTTCAAATAAATAATTATGTATTTAGGCAACGTCCATCTTGACAGCTTGACATTTGTCAATTGACATAATATTATGAACCTTACGGTTATCTAACCTTCTTTTCTACAAGAAAACTAGAAAAGAGCTGATAACTCTTAAACGGCTGAACCAATTTTTTTAGATTATAGCTAAGAACACTCTCGATCAAGCCACCTTTCAAACAAAAAAAACTAAATTAAAATCGGTTCATTCGTTTAGGTGCTACGATGCCACAGACAGATACACAGATACACAGATACACAGATACACAGATACACAGATACACAGACACACAGATACACAGATACACAGATACACACGTCAAACTTATAACACCCCTCTTTTTGGGTCGGGGGTTAAAAATACCAAGAGAGCCAAAACCATTTTGCTCTTGCCAATAAATAAGTTTGTAGCCCGGGGAGGTTAGGGAGTTACGATCATACAGAGCAGGGGATGCAAATCATGCGTTGTAATCTCGAGCGCTTATTCCTTATTTCTTTCCTATTCGCATACCGTGTTAGGCTCGCAGAGCGTTAGGTGGTTAATATTTTATTTCGGGAGGAAGGGGGAAAAGCATTTCGTTTAATGTAACAAAAATTACCCTCAGGGGAAACAAAACGGGCCTCTTAGCTAGTAAAAAGGTAAACATGCGGAGTAAAAGTGTCTAATGTCGTAATTTTTGTACGTTATTTTCTATTACGAGTATTACCTTGCATTATTTTGTCGTGTTTATCGTTCTAACCCTTATTTGATAGGCTATTAGATTAACTAGATACGGGGTGAATGTATGATTATCGTTTCAAGGACTATGGAGTATAATCTCTAAAGCTTTTGACACACAAAGTGCGACAGAACCGAACGCAGCGTCATTCAAATTACAATCAAAGCGGTGGTAGACTAATAAATAAATCATAACCCTTCCTTTCGGCTTTGCCGTAGTCGGGTAAAAATTAGTCGCTAAGTCTTCGGTTCCCGATTTAAAGGGTCCAGCAGGGCTTGTGTGACATACGTCCGTATTCATAAACGTTACTATGAGGTCTCACAGTAAGCTCGAACACATAGTGTAGGTTCCACCAATCAGATCATTGTAAATTGACCTGATACAGTCATCTGATTGGTGGAACGGACACTGTGCGTTCGAGCGCACTATGAGACCTCATCACAGAAATCCAAATAATACTTAGTAACGTTTGTGAATACGGGTGATAATCTATCTCGTTTTAATTCTTTCTAAGTCTAAAGTTTGCTAAGTCAAAATTCGGTCAGTCTAAGCATTTTCTGAGCCACTACACAACACTACATTTCCTCTAAACAGTTTTAAGTTTCATGAAGAAAGCTGTAACATTTTTAAAATGGCGGAACCGTCTATATGTGGCAAAACTACTTTAATCCAACACCATAAACAACATCAGCACGCTTTCAGTTTTATAAGATGAATTACAACTCGTGTTGTAACTGGCCAACATCCTTATGAGATGTCGGTGAAAACGTCGGAACTTTGGGCTCGATAAACCGCTTTCGCATTCATCAATCGACAGCCGTCTGCCCATAATTAGGTACATTGTTGGCATTCGAATCCATTTTAAGTGATGCAAGAACTACAGTCATATAAGGTAAAATCCTATATGAGCTTTGCCTTTACCAAGTATTGAAATTAGTATTTTCAAGGATCAATTTTTTTCAACAAAATTATAAAAAATTTAATTTCCAGTGTGTTAAAAGTGTCTTTAAATTCGTATTCCTCATTGCTGAGGGTCGTGACTCTTGATTTCTTTCTATAATGGTAGGAGTTCTCTTGGGATAACAATACGATGGGTTTCCGCTTCCCAGATCTTTTGCGCAATAGCAACGCGAGTAAAACAACAAGATTTCGACTCTATAAGGTTTTACCTACTGTTACTGCCAGACGTTAGTGATAATAACTGAGACCGACTGTTTAACATGATCTCCTAGGTACTGAGGTACAAATTCAAACCGCTAAAGTCGGTCACCCATCCAGTTACCGACTCGGGTCAACGTTGCTTAACAATCGCAATCTTTTGAGACCTTGTGTTGTCACAACTAGGTATATCACACGTCCCTTAAAGTAATAGAGCTACACGATTAAAATAGTATATTTCATTACAAGTGCGGAAAGGCTGTCATTGCAAAGAGTTCCGACAAATGTCTACCCGAGCCGAGGCGTAGCTGAAGGCGAGGGTTGACAGTCGGAACGAGTTGCAATGACGGTTCCGCACGTGTACTGAACGACTATTTTTAATACAGTTGCGAAAAAATGAAGCAATTTAATAAAATAATAAAAACACAATAAACTCAACTAACTTAATTTAATTTAATTTAAAACAACTTTATTGTTAATAGATATAAAAAACTAGGGTCGAAATTACTCATTTTAGGCAACCAACAACTAAACTCGCAAAGAAAATTTCTGAAAAATGGCGCCAACCGTAGAATATATAAGCAGAGTTTTTTTTTCTTCACCCATTCTGGTAGGCAAAGGGAACTATGCCCATACAGCCAAGTCTTCAGTAGAAGTTTTTTATTGATATGAAATGAAAATGAAATTTAATGAGATGAAATGAAACCTAACCAACTCATTCAATCAAATCATTAAATCTGATATTGAAACAAATTAGTAGCTTCTTATTAGAAATACGTATTTGCATGAATCATAAAGTATAGTGATATAAGTACTTTTATAAGTTTAGGTTAACATAATATTACTTATTAGCTTTACTCGTAGGCTAGATTGTAATCTTAATAAAGTACTGCTGTCAGTACTTTATGGTTATAAAAAAAAAATGAATCATAAAAACTTCTATGATTTTTTTTAGTAAAAACTTCATGGTTGGTTTTTCTTTTTAATATTTTGACAGTTGGGAAAGAAAAAGCACGAGTGCGGGAAAGGTAAAGAAAAAGCACGAGTATGTAATAGCCCACATCCCGAACGCTATACGTCCCTGCAATACGCCACTTTTTGAGCAACTGTATTAAAAACAAATAAACATATGAAGCAGAATTATTTTATTAAACTTTTGTTCTCAGGCTTACATATTTTAAGACGAAGTATGTAAGTATATACGTAAAGGGCAAAAACTTAAGTAGATGCAGCATCAGCGTAAAATGCTAATCGAAATGTTTATATTCGTTATCAACACACTCTCTCACTCTTCGAAACATAAAAAGACACTCATACTTACGAAATGTAATTTGAGAAAAAGTATTCTGAATAAACTGAGGTGATGTAAGTGCCTTCTTGCCTGCCTATTTTCTTATAAACTCGACGCAAAACAAACAAAGTTATTCAGGCAAAAAACTTTTGACATCGCAGCCTGAAAATAATAGACCGTAAAAAATGTTAGCTCTTTTGGTCCTAAAGTAAAATATATAATGTGTACCTGCTTACCTTTAAATATAATTGAAGGTATTACTACAACGTAGTCAAGTACTTGAATTTATAGCTCAAAATTTAAAAAGCTCCCAACACAAAAACCTCTATAAGGAAACTAGAAAAGAGCTGATAACTTTCAAACGGCTGAACCGATTTTCTTGGATTATTTAGCTAAGAACACTCTCGATCACCTTTCAAACAAAAAAAAAAACTAAATTAAAATCGGTTCATTCGTTAAGAGAGAGATGCCACAGACAGAAAAACAGATACACAGATACACACGTCACACTTATAACACCCCTCTTTTTGGGTCGGGGGTTAAAAACATAAAATATAGCCAAAACGTAAACGTAAACATTGGTTTTAATTTGCAAGATGGGCATAAATTCTTGCCATATACAGCATTGTTTTTCAATAAAATAGATTAAAAGCTACCCTTAACTTCCCTTTTACGGTCCATAAAAAGTGACAATCGAAACCAGATTGATTTCTATCGAAATACTTACTTATCTAATGGAAAAACTACGTTTTATGATAGTCCATGAAAAAGTGACAGCCGTAACAAGATCGATTTTCTATCCACATACCTAATGGAAAATGTGTGAGTCATTCTTTCACACCTTCGATTACTATAGGCCTACACACGGGACCAACTTTATCTCCCAACTTATTGTTACTTAATGATGCCCGCGATATGTTCCGAGTAAGTTTATACAAATCTCGTGGGAACTTTTTGATTTCCCGAGATATACTATTATCAGTTTCCGGAATTCAAGCTATCTCAAATAAATAATGCCCGTGAATTCATCGGCGTGAATTTAGGTTTTTCAAAAACCTGTGAGAAATTTTTAATTTTCCGGCACAAAAAGTAGCCTATGCCTTCTGCCTCATCTAAGCTATCTACGAGTATGTACCAAATTTTGACAAATTGGTTTAACAGGTGATCCGTGAAAAGCTAGCAGACGGAAGACAGACAGACAAACTTTCGCATTTATAATATTATACTATGATTAACATGTGCGACAAAGCTAAGTAGTAAAAATTTTACAATAAATGTAAAAGCTTGACTTATCTAATTGCTGTACAAATCATGCCCACGTAGTATTGTGCCAAGAGTACTGGCTACGTATCCACGTTGAACAGCCAGGCTGATCCTTTGCGAAAATACCTATCGAGCCAGCCTACCAACAGATGAGGCAATTAACCGCGGTGAAGCTATAGTTAAGCCTACTTAAGCTATTGCTCAAAAATAAGTTAGGTTAACTCGACTTTTAAAATGCTGCATACACATATTAGTTCCCAGTTGCAAATTCACACCAATAAGGCAGGACCTAAAGTTGGGATTTACGCTGCGATGTACAGAATGCGATATTTACTGAATTTCTCTAAATAAGTTGGATCGTTAGTGGGAGTGGGAAATTGGTCTCGTCTGTAGATGCTTGTCTTTAGCCGAGAAGCGACGTCTGCTTATAATCAAACAAGTTATGGCACTTTCACGGTGGCAACGGGTTATGCGCATCTTGATTTGTATACTTAAAAGCTATGTATGGTCAACTCCATAGTAAACGCGTGCTTGTGATTTTTTTAAAAATTTTTGGAAGTAGGTAACCATGGGAGAAAGGAGTCTACTATAATATTACAATATTGAAAGTTTGTTCAATACGTCAGTCACTACGGCTGTCTTTACTCGTTTTACTCTTTTCTACATAATTTATATAAAGAATACCTATGTGTTCACGGATTCAAATCTAATACAACGAAATATATAAAGCATGCACAGCGTATGGATAGTAGTATTTGTTACAACTTACAAAAATAGTTCAAAGGATGGGCCAGAACTTTAAAGTCAGTCCCTTACAAAGACTTTTCTAGGTACCTACTAGTTCTTAATAATTCCATGGTCCCTTAATAGTTGAACTACAATTGCAATAAAAGCAATGGATTCGATTCGATACACTAGGCTACAAGACCATTACAGGACCCCCCATAATGGTGCCAAGTGTAATTTTCCACGTTCGAATGGAGATGGCGACCATTGACATTAGATTTTCCTCGGAAAGGTCGCCATTGGGAGCTTGTTGAAAAATAGCGGATAGCGATTATAATACTTTTTGGAACTGTCCATAGAATGTTTATTTTTCAGGACCAGGATTCAGGACGTCCTTTTCAATCGTAGTTAGATAATAATATTACCTATTGTCTGTTTCGCAACTAAAATTAGAATTACGTGCAAACCATTTTGAGATAGGCTTAGGTACACTGGCCAGCAGTACTCTTACCGATTAACTCCGCCTTTTGGCTTTGGTGCAGTCGGGTATAATTAATAAGGTATTTAGGGTCCCCCGTCAATTTTCAAAATTATCCAGATCTCTAGGTCAGTTTTATCAGAATTAAAATTAATTAAATTCTCGACAGAAAAGTACCTATTTGAAATATTGGCTTTCTATTTAGAAATGAAGTTGTTTGGATTGTTCCCAAATAAAATAAGTGTCTTGGAAACAGAGTTTTGTCTCTCTTTTTTGGTGAGTTGAGGCTCCGAATGTTTTGGTAACTCCTTAGTCCTTGTATTTCAAATTATTCTTACGAACCACGGACAAAGAAGTATGGTAGGCACTAGGCACCTAACAGTTCTATTAATAATATAACAAGCCAATGAACCGTAGGTCGATATAGCCTCAGATTACAGACCCGCCATTACGCAGTGTAAATTCGTCCGTTACAATGGAAATGGCGACGATAGACATTAGACCTTCTTCGTGATCCGATACAAGACACTTGCTGTTGTTGTAAGAAAACGCCTAATGTCTATTAGGTGCTTACTATACTTTTTGTAGGGTAGGCTTTTTATAGGATACTGCCTGTCAACACTTTTGATCTTATTTCAGTAAGTAGACACTAACCCATTTGCAAGTTCAGCTAAACGCCTAGTTAGGTATCTAATAGATACATACCATACTTTCTTAGAGTAGGTTTTTACAGGACATTTCCTGTCAATTTCCTTTTGAAAATTTTTTACTTTACAATTTTTAGTGGCCCCACTGTACTATATGCTATGCTCAGTTAAAACCCTACTGTTTACTAAGCTATTACACTGATCGCGAGCAATTTGCTCTTATCCATTGAGATTCCATTGAGAAGTTCTGTTCTCCATCTCCGAAGATATTCATTAGATCTTCACAAAATTTATATGAGACCACTTGCACAGTATAACCTTTCAAACAAAAAAAATATATCCGAATCGGTCCGGTCGGGGCTTTGAGTTATCGGAGAACATACATTTAAAAAAAAAGATTCCGACGAATTGAGAACCTCCTCCTTTTTTGAAGTCGGTTAGAAACAGCCAAATATCAAACAAGCTAAATTATATCAGGAATGGTTTCAGGATAAGCTAGCTACGTCAAAATCAATATGTACTAATATTACAAAAGCGAAAGTGTGCTTGTTTGTGGGCTTGCCTTTCAATCACGCCCCAACGGAGCAACGGACCTACGTGATTTCTGATTGCATGATAGATCGACATGATCGGAGTGACGGCTTGACAAAAGATGAATAGTCACTAGGTGCAGACATAGGTTACTCAGGTTACTTTTGAACCCAGGAATTATGAGTTTCCACGGATTTTTAAAAACGTAATACCTCGCGGACGAAGTCTGTCGCGGAAGCCGCGAATGTAAATATTGTATATAGCAACACCGATACTCTATGGTGAGTATGTCTTTGGTTTCCTTTAGTATAACAAAGAATGCAAGTTTCGACATGTCTGAGTATGATGGCCGCCGAACGCGCCAAAATATCTTAACTTCATATATTAGTTAATTGTTAGTGTGAATGATGCGTGTTGGACTGTGTCACCGTGCTGCAACGCTAGTAACATTCGTTGGTGTGAATATATGTGAATGATGTGTGCTGGGCTGTGTCACCGGGCGGCAGCGCCAGGTCATCCATGCAGATGCATATCAGCTAAGTGCCTCAAGTTTACCTATTAATGCCGCGAGCTTCTCTTAGTTGTAATAAGGAGACAGATGAACAGCACGGCTCTGTTGCAGTGCCATACGAGCTTGATCATGAATTTCCCGGCCGCACAGGCGCAGGGCTTGAGTTTCCCGGTCGTAAAGACGCAGGGCTGGTCCAATTCCCAGGCCGCACAGGCGCAGGGGTGGTCGAAAAGACGTTGGACACATTACCGGTAATGTAGGACGATCTCAGGCTGTGAAGGTTAACCCCTGAACGGCGAGAGCGGTTTGATCCCGTTGGGTAGATTGCCGTAGCTATTGACACACGCTAAGTCCTTAAATTCGTGATGGTGGTCGAACGTCCTGTCGTGCGTTCGAACACCAGGCATGGAAACAATGTAAACGATCGCTCCCCTGTTCTCATGGTGATTAACTTATCTCTATGACAATAAAGTAGACAGTACAAACATTGGTGTTTTCTACTTGTACAAGCTTAAGGCATTTAGTGGATTCAGTGTGAATCATAGCTGAAATTAAATATTACAGATGGTGACACGGTTGCACACTAGCCTGTCAAGGACAGTGGTTTCCAGTGGCTGGTACATCGGTCACTTACAAGTGGCAGGATTGAAGGTGAGAGTAACAGATTGCAATAATAGATTCATAATAAATAACTAGAATCTGGGCGATTTGCTTCGCTATCTGAAGACGCAGTAGTTAGTCTTCCCCCCTACAGAGATATGCGACATGGTGGAGATGCTGGGATTTGTTGCAAATCAAATATTTGCCAATTTTAAGAATTCAAAATATTCTTAATTCGTGTTTATTGAGAAATTGCAATTTGTTACTCTCAACGCCACGTATCATTCGCTAACGAAACTAAGATTGTCGAGTCTGTCTCATAGTAAAATGAGCTATTTGCTTATAAAATTGAGATTGGTTACGTAATAATATTATGATGGGAATATTTTACGCGGATAGTATGAATGCAGAATCATTTTAGTGTGATTTTTTAGATAAATGAAAGTTGATTGATTGAACGATTGATTGGTTGAACCGGACGTGGTAATTAGAAAATGGCGTCTAGGATTAAAAGTTAAAACATAGGTGATGGGTATATTATACTCTTTGTCTATGATATTGTGGTTATGAATGCGTGATGTACGCTAAGCTTTATTCATGGAACATAGACTACTAGTTAATCTATGGTCATAGAGTATATCAATATATAGTGAGCTGTGGAGTCTGTGGACGATAGACTTTTTAGTCATTACATTTATTAAATGTGGTAAAACGTATAAATAGACAAGTAATTTAGTTTAATAAAGAGGATTAATTATAAGATTAATTTTGAGACAAATTTCGGAATCCGTACGTAAAGATAAAAGAGTTGAGTATCATATTTCAAATTTGCCGCGTAAATACACAAGTTCAAGTTCGATCCTGTATCAGACATCGGCCATTTTTATTTTTCTTACAAAGAGACGCGAGTTTGGAAAACCATAAAAAACGCTGAATCAGTATAAAGTTAATATAATTAAACGGGTAAGCACATTCGTTTTGTACATTATAAGACGACCATTATATTTCTATCGTTTGATAATTTGAGCACGCTATTCATGTCGAGTTTTGTGATGAAAAGTTTATTCGCACGGTCAAATCGAAGATCAAAACTATTTATGAAAATTTTCATATAGGAACATTATTATATGAGTTGTGTTTATATTTAGTAAAGATTTTAATTACTTAATGAAGAAATCTGCTGTTGAGTGTTAATAGATCTTAACTCACTTCAATAATGTGACTAGATTCGAACAAGTTAGCGAGATGGTCGGTTAGATATTCGAATTCAGACATATCGGAAGTTCGTTGTAAGACTCGCCACAAATTTTCAAGTCACAGTATTAGTGTAATTAAACGTGAATATGTACTTGTTTTAGGCAACCACACGAGGTCACGATCAGTATTTTACTTCTAAGTATTTACAGAAATTAGTAAAAGGTAAGTTTTGGATATATTATAGTTATAGGAACAGTAGTACTTTCAAACGAAAGTTACAATTAATTACCCTTATGCTAGCTAACTAAACTGAAATTAAACCTAATTATCCATGTGTAAGACAATATCCAGAAGTACAAATTGACTCACAGTACTGGATGAATAATTGTTTGTATGTATGCATATACATACTTTATTTATCAAAGTTAGATAAGTAATTACAAAATTTTATTATCTTTATATGGTTGCAAGAACAATTTACCTGAGTTGAAAAAATAGTTTCAAGTTGACTTGTAGAATTTAGTGGAAGTTTTATGTTTAGAGATACAGTGTCCATGAATGATTTTGAATATTAAATAATGGCAGATATTGCTTATTATTATTGCTCTCAGATTCCATGCAATAAGTAAATCAATATTTCAAAAGTAATTTTTCTAAAAAGGAATTAAAATTAAAGTTAATGCTATAGGGCGTACAGTTAGCATGAACAAATTCTCAAAATATTTTTATATTTGTTTTTCATTGTCTTGATTATGAGTTTATGGTGATACATACCTACATGGACGGTACCTATATATCTTAAGTGTTATAACTAAAATAATGTACTTGGTGTTTCAATTTTTCAATAATATGGAAATAACTTAATTCTATATTAATAAATTAAGTTAATAGTAACAACTACTATAGTTAAAGGCTTAAACATTCTTATCTGACTAAGTACCTGTGCTATTGACATAGAGTAGAATTTTGGGGTAACTCTTGTATGAGAAATATTTTTACTTTTCAAAGTACTTGTACCGTTGGCCTAAGGATGAATGTCTTGTGTGTGTGTGACTTATTTAAAATGTGAGTAAGTGTGTATACCTGATGATAGGTTATTATATACTTACCTATGTTTATTGTAGGTTATTATACCTAGCCTAAATCATATTTCCAGAATAATTGACTGCAAAATGGAAGAAATACTCTTAAATCGTTTGTCCACTTTTGTCAAAGAAGTGAAATCTCTCTCGGATCAAGCTCTCAATTTATGTCAAACTCTTCATGAAAATGATGAAAACTTAGAATCAGCAAGGATTGTTAGGTCTAAATTGAAAGCAATTTTATCTCGGTTTACCACGGAATTATATAATTATTTCAAAATTTGTAACGACCCTAATCCAGACGAGATATCAGATTTGACTAATGATCAACTTCGAGGTGAAGAAAATTTAGCAGAGCTAGAGGCAAGATTAGCCATGAAGAGTGAGAAGTCAGTGATGTTACCTCAGCCAAGTGATTATTCATCATACAGCAAACTACCAGATTTGCATTTACCAGAGTTTAGTGGTAATTTGCTTGAATGGCACCAATTTTGGGATCAGTTCACATCAAACATGAACCGAAGAAAATTGAATGATGTCGACAAGTTGCTGTATCTCAAAAGTTCTCTCAAAGGAGATGCTGCTAGACTTATAGATGGACTTGAAACAACAAATCGAAATTATCAGATTGCTGTCAATACTTTAAAGGCTCGATATGGGAAAGAAAATGAAATTGTATATGCGCATCATAACGCTCTAAAGAAAATCAAGCGAGCGGAAAAGATGGAGGATTGTAAAGGAACGTTGGATGAGATAGAACGACATCTCCGAGTACTTCAATCTATGGGAGAAAATACCAATTCCAATCAAATGCGATTTCTTATTATGGAAAAGTTTCCAACTGAGATTATCTATGAAATGAAAATAAGATTGGACTCTGACCGGACAGAGTCAGTCGAAGACATATTGACACAACTTTCAAGAGTGATCTCAGTTAAAGAGGAAGCACGAATGATAACTCAGGAAAGTACCATGGAAGGAGCGCCACAATACACTGTGGAAACTTTACATGTAAAGGAAACTGTTCTTCAAAACAAAGGACATTCTTCTAAGATGAATAATACTAATGAATTCAAACATAATAAAGGCCGTTGGAACAATTTTAAACCTAAAGTGAACAATAGGTATCAGAGAGAGAAAACCTTCTCAACTAAAAGAAAATTTGAAACAGAAAGAAGTGGTTATAGCAAATTTACTAAAGAAAAGAAAAGAAGATGGTCATGTATTTTCTGTGGGGAACACCATAACAATAAAGATTGTACCAAAGCAAGAACCATTGAAGAAAGGAAAGCTAGATTGAGAGGTAGATGTTTTATTTGTTTTAAACCAGGACACATAATGCGTAAATGTACAGTAAAAAGGAAATGTGAATTTTGTGAGAAACAAGGGTCTCATCATCAATCGTTATGTCCTAGTAAATTTCAAGAAAAACCGGAACAGAAAGGATCAACCAGCACTAGTGTAATGCACACCAGTAGAAAGGGAACTACTTTATTGCAGACTGCGGTGGTTGAAGTTCGAGGATATGGTAATAATACAAAACTATGTCGAATTCTAATGGATTGTGGTAGTCAAAGGAGCTATATCACTGAAAGGATTGCCAAGGATTTGAATCTTCCAGTTGAAGAGCAAAATAATCTTTCAATATTTACGTTTGGAGCACAGAAGCCCAAGGAAATAGAAAGTCCATTAGTTAAAGTAAGGTTAGTTACACAGAGTAAAGCGATTAGGACTGTATGTGCCAACGTGGTACCTTCAATATCTCAGGGAGTTCCACATCCAGAAAAGGACTTACTTGACTGCAAGATCAAGGAAAATTACATCTTAGCAGATAATGGTACATTGTCAGATAGAGTAGACATTTTACTAGGAAATGATTATTATTACACGATTATGTCAACGAAGAAGGTTCGTATTGCAGAAGACTTATACCTCATCGAATCGGAATTCGGATGGATGCTTTCGGGCAAAACTTCAGAGAATAACAACACAGTTGAACAACTGTCAGTATTGACATATTGTCAATCTTCATGTGAAGTCAGACTGAATCAACCAGATCCACCATTAGACAATGGAGACTTAAAACGTTTGTGGGATTTGGAGTCGATTGGAATCACCGATTCACCAAAATTAAGTCGCGATGAAGAAGCTATCAAACACTTCAATGAAACAACTGAGTACAGAGATAACAGATATTATATTAGTTGGCCATGGAACGACTATCCAACAGACTTACCATCTAATTTTGGATTAGCGTTCGGACGTCTAGTAAGTTTAGTTAAAAGATCAGACTCTGGAACTCTAACAATATATGATCAAACATTAAGAGAACAACTGGAAAATGAAATCATTGAAGAAGTCCCAAACACAGAGGAAAAGGATCATCCAATACATTACATACCATTTCATGGAGTGTTGACACCGGGAAAACCTTTGAGAATCGTATACGACGCTTCAGCAAAGATCAAAGATAACAAGAGTTTAAATCAATATCTTTATTGTGGACCACTATTATTAGAAGATTTAACAGGATTACTAATTAAATTTAGATGTTATAAGGTTGGAATAACAGCTGATGTTGAAAAGGCATTTCTACAAATTGGATTTAAAGAACAGGACAGAGATGTCACAAGATTTCTATGGTTAAAAGATACCAAAAAACCAGTAACAAAAGATAATCTTCTTTACCTTAGATTCACTCGCGTTCCATTTGGAATAATATCAAGCCCATTTATTTTAAATGCTACAATCAAACATCATCTGATGAACGCCAAAAATAAAAGTGTTAGAAAATTAGCAAATGACATTTATGTAGACAACGTTGTGACTGGAGCCAACACTGCAAAGGAAGTCGAAGAGTTATATAGAAACTCAAAGGAGGCATTCCAAGAAATCTCAATGAACTTGAGACAATGGAGTTCTAATTCAACGGATTTCATGCAACAAATACCTGATTGTTGTCCAGAAGAGATAGTAAAAGTATTGGGTCTAGACTGGCACATAAAAGATGATACATTACACTTGAGGACCAACAAAATTATAAACAATGCTAATACCAAAAGAGGTATTCTGAAAAGCGTTGCATCTTATTTCGATCCATGTGGATTTATAGTTCCCACTCTGTTAGCTGCTAAAATCTTACTGCAGGACCTGTGGAAGATGAAAATAAAATGGGACTCACCATTACCCAAGGATATCGTTGAAAAATGGAAGGATATTCAAGAAGACTTGGAAGGAGTCAAGGAAATAAGTTTAGCTAGATGCTATATGAAGAATCCTCAATGTAACGACTTTGAAATTCATTGTTTCACGGACTCTTCAACAAGAGCCTATGCAGCTGTAGTTTATATCGTTGGAAATGATCAGAAAAGTTTTGTTATTGGAAAGTCGAGATTAGTACCGATAAAAGACCAAGAAAATCTAAAAATCCCTCGTTTAGAGCTGTTGGGCGTATTGATTGGAAGCCGATTAATACAATATGTTCTTAAATTCATTGATTTAAATATAACTAAACAAATATTATGGACAGACAGTCAAATTGTTATTGATTGGATTAACTCAACTAAATTACTAACACCATTTGTTGCCAGAAGGATCAATGAGATCAAACAAAATAAAAATGTAATCGTCAAATACGTACCGTCAGAACTGAATCCTGCTGATGTTGCTACCAGATCAACAAGCGCAAAGGAGGATCAAGAGAAATGGTTAAATGGACCAAATTTTTTGCTTGAGAAACCTGACAGTTGGTCAGGGAAATTCAATATCGATACTTTTTTAGTTGGGGAGGGTCTGACGAAGACTAGTGATACGCAAAGTTGTTCACAAATGGAAGTAGAAGGTCAGATGAACACCAATGAGGTTCAAGAACAGGTTCCAGAGGTAATAGAATTGGAAGATTCTATAGATGACAACATACAAGACAACACATCTAAAGAACAAGAAGTAGAGACTGAATGTCTGGATAACAGCATAAATGAAATTAAGAAAATACAAGCTGAATACTTCAAAGAAGAAGTAAATGGTAAAGAAACAAGTCTCAGTCGTAATTTGGGAGTGTTCAAGGACGTTGACGGAATTTTACGATGTAAGGGTAGGCTTCAATATGCTGAATGGTCTTTCGACAAAAGGTACCCCATACTTATACCTAAAGGTTGTGATTTCACTGATAAAATTATAAGAAAAACACATGAAGAGAACTATCATGTGGGTGTCAATCATACTCTGAGCCTGATTCGTCAGAAGTACTGGATACCACAAGGCAAACGTGAAGTTCGAAAGAAGTTGGAAAAATGTCCACGTTGCGTGAAACATGGAGGTGGACCATTCAAAGCACCACCCATACCTGCATTACCACATGAAAGGGTAAATTATAGCAAACCATTTACATTTACTGGTATTGACTATCTGGGACCAGTGTTAGTTAAAACAGAAGGAGGAACGAGCAAAAGATGGATATGCTTATTAACATGTTTGGCAGTTAGAGCAGTACACTTAGAAGTGGTAGACGATTTGTCAGCTGAAGAAGGTTTACTCGCTCTGAGGCGAATGATTGCGACCAGAGGAGTACCAACTCTAATTACATCAGATAACGCATTACATTTCAAATTAATAGCTGATATAGTTTCCAATGCATACTGTGTTAAAAATAAAATAAAATGGCGATTCATACCTGAACTCGCACCTTGGTATGGAGGATTTTACGAACGGCTCGTAGGACTCGTAAAACATTGTATGCGAAGAACACTTCAAAAGCATCTTTTAAAGGATAATCAACTTGCAACAATAGTTAAGGAAATAGAAGCAATAATAAACACCAGACCATTGACAGCCGTAGATTCAGAGCTAGAACATGTCCTGACCCCTGCGGATTTTCTACAAATGGATAGATGTATCAGTGTAGAAACAGCATCAGATAACATTCCATTGCAAGGGACATCGACAAAGACCAACTTAGTCCAGGGCTGGAGAAGAGCTCGTATACTGTTAGAAGAATTTAAAGAAATGTTTAGTAATCGCTACTTACCGAGTTTACGTGAGAGATACAGTCACTCGCTCAAACAACCACGTGTGACTTCAAAACTTATCCCAAAAGAAGGCCAGTTGGTTCAGTTGAAAGGAGATAAAAATCGTGAAGGCTGGAAAGTAGGTAAAATAGTTTCTTTAATTAAGAGTTCTGATGGTTTAACGAGAGTGGCTCAAGTGAAAGTAGGAGACACTATATTCACCCGTTCTATTGCTCACTTATATCCGCTTGAAGTAGAAGACGGTGTCCAATGGGAACCGATACTTCAAGATGCAAAACAATATTCTGAAGTCCAAAAATTATCTAATGAAGTTTCCAAAGAGTTGGTAACTGCACCAGATACTGTTACAATAGAATCGGTGAACGCACAAAAGGAAACGTTAAATGATAATGACATTGAAATGAGACAAATTGAAAACATAGATGAGACGGAAAATACAGCAGATGTTGCAAATAATGAAGTAGACATAGAGACTGAGAGCATGGAAAAGGATAGAGTTGTAAATGATCTGAGAGATGATTCTGATGTGAGGGACAAATATTTGATGACAACGAATGAGGATACGGAAGAACGATCCGAAGACATTAGTCACAAGCGAGTTGCAGCGGTCCGAGCCCTTGAAAAGATAAGGGAATGGACGCGCAATTTGCTTACCTTGTTGTAATCAACCGTTCTCGGCGGGAGTGTCGCGGAAGCCGCGAATGTAAATATTGTATATAGCAACACCGATACTCTATGGTGAGTATGTCTTTGGTTTCCTTTAGTATAACAAAGAATGCAAGTTTCGACATGTCTGAGTATGATGGCCGCCGAACGCGCCAAAATATCTTAACTTCATATATTAGTTAATTGTTAGTGTGAATGATGCGTGTTGGACTGTGTCACCGTGCTGCAACGCTAGTAACATTCGTTGGTGTGAATATATGTGAATGATGTGTGCTGGGCTGTGTCACCGGGCGGCAGCGCCAGGTCATCCATGCAGATGCATATCAGCTAAGTGCCTCAAGTTTACCTATTAATGCCGCGAGCTTCTCTTAGTTGTAATAAGGAGACAGATGAACAGCACGGCTCTGTTGCAGTGCCATACGAGCTTGATCATGAATTTTCCGGCCGCACAGGCGCAGGGCTTGAGTTTCCCGGTCGTAAAGACGCAGGGCTGGTCCAATTCCCAGGCCGCACAGGCGCAGGGGTGGTCGAAAAGACGTTGGACACATTACCGGTAATGTAGGACGATCTCAGGCTGTGAAGGTTAACCCCTGAACGGCGAGAGCGGTTTGATCCCGTTGGGTAGATTGCCGTAGCTATTGACACACGCTAAGTCCTTAAATTCGTGATGGTGGTCGAACGTCCTGTCGTGCGTTCGAACACCAGGCATGGAAACAATGTAAACGATCGCTCCCCTGTTCTCATGGTGATTAACTTATCTCTATGACAATAAAGTAGACAGTACAAACATTGGTGTTTTCTACTTGTACAAGCTTAAGGCATTTAGTGGATTCAGTGTGAATCATAGCTGAAATTAAATATTACAGATGGTGACACGGTTGCACACTAGCCTGTCAAGGACAGTGGTTTCCAGTGGCTGGTACATCGGTCACTTACAAGTGGCAGGATTGAAGGTGAGAGTAACAGATTGCAATAATAGATTCATAATAAATAACTAGAATCTGGGCGATTTGCTTCGCTATCTGAAGACGCAGTAGTTAGTCTTCCCCCCTACAGAGATATGCGACAAAGTCGCGGGCGTTATCTAGTGTGCGTTTATTATAATTATAGTGAAATGATTGAATACTTGCACTAACTATAAAGCAATTATTACGTAGGTACAGTAAAAGTGAAGCAAATTCACGAAGGCTATTACCGCCTACCTAATAACTAACATAAAATAAAGTTTCATTACAAATAAATTAATTAAAATTAAATACGCAATCGGAGTTATAAAATCTGTCTTTTCGAAATCTTTTCCATCTGAGTAATTAAATGGACAAAAGGCTCATAAAATATAAGCGCGAGATAATTAACAAAATGTGGCGTAAATTAAAAACTTTCGTTTCGCATATTATTATGTAGCATGGTTGGAAGCTTGTCTCTGTAAAGGCTAGGTTGGAAGATAGTCATGTGTGCGTTTTCTATTTTTTTTTTTGTGATTTTAGTGTCTATACAGACGGCCCACAAATTACAACTACGCCAATCTAATCTATCGGCTTGTCTGCGTCCATGCAAAGGTCTATGTCCAGGCTTTAGGCTAGAGCGTGCCACCAAACAAGGTTCTCAGCTTTCCTCACCCATTCGCTTCCCGCCACCTTCTTGAGATAACACTAGTCATGATATTGTTCTGCGAGTGGTCGAACTTGAGGACGTACCCACAACATTAAATATGACTCCAAATGGTTGTCCATGTGAGTGAAACTACGCATTTTCATACAAAATTAGCCATTATTGTGTAATTGTAGTTGTGGCACGTCTGAAAGGCCCTTAATAGTATAAATGAAATTCCACAGTCATAATATTATTTAACGTGGTGCAAATAGTCGTATTAATTAATTTTCATAATATAATTAAACAATTTCATTTAGAAACTAATTAGATTTCTATTCTATTGCAGATATTAATTATGTTTAAAGAGCGAGATGGGGCAAGATTGGAAGAAATTGGAAGAAATTTATCACAGGTCTCCAGACTATACTTACTTACTTCTACCTAGTTTGATCTATATAGTATTTTTGAACTGAAAACCAAAAAATCTGTAGGTATAGAGCAGTTTAATTCGAGTAAAAGTGTATTCGATGTTGTTGAAAAATCACACAACTCTTAATTTTAAACAACGCAATTTCTCTCTGCATGTATCTAATGTAATTTATATTAAACGATAAACTATCATTAAAATCCATACTAATATAATAAATGCGACAGTGTATCTGTCTGTCTTCTAACTTTTCAGTGCCCATCCGTTTCTTCAATTTTGACGAAATTAAGTACAGAGATATTTTGCATCCCGGAATCGCACATAGATTTCTTTCTATCTCGTAAAATGAAAGGGCTTTTAAAACCTACATTTACACGGACGAAGTCGCGGCCATCATTTATGTATACTTATATCAGACTTATTGTAAATTGGAATGCTTTCATCATTTACGAGTAAGTGATATTGCAACATTGCCGCAATACTTGTAATTCAACATGCAAAGTGCTGTAAAACTGCATTGAATGGCCACCAGTTATGTGGTAATTGCTTTCCCTGAAGCCATATATTTTGTTGTAAGCGATGTAAAATTTTCGGAAAAAGTATCGATAACCTGTACATTATTATGTAAATTATTAAGCAAGGCAAAATCGAGAATGTATTAAAAAAAATTAGCTTACGTTAACTTTTATTAACGGTTATTATTGTTACTTAGCATTTAATATCAATTTATATATTTTTTGTCCGTTATTGAAATTATAAACATAAGAATCGGCTAGAAGAAAATAATTAAAATAGTCAAAAAATGATTTTGTTACACCCCTGTACCTTACAGACTTACAGAGCATAGGAACCTATTGCTCCTGAGCTGCGCCTGATCTCCGGTCGTTCGGATTGCAGTTCCGACAGAATATGAGAGTGAGGGAATAGAGAGCACACACTTGTGTAATATCTCCTTGTAATTAACTGTTATTATATCTATTAGATTGCCACTTTTATTCCGGTTATCTGTGGACTGCCATGACCGAGACTCGATCAGTAGAACCAAACATTACCAAAGTGCAGGCAAAACTTTAATAGAACTAACGGTTAACCTATTAGAACTAAATTAATAGTGGCATTTTGAGGGGCCTCCGCCGTCGACTGTTTAAATAGGCCCCCTACAATAAATTGTGATTGATTGTTCGGTACGAGGCCATATTGATTGGACCCTGATAACCATGCATTAGTTTTATTAGAAAAAAAAATGTACTACTATGGACACTTAAATGTATTTTTTCAGTGAAAGAAGATTATACCTACTACTTATAGAAATACATGTAAGAAAACTGAAAAAGAGGATTAGAATTTGGAACTACCCATGAATTTTTAATATAAATTGAAAAATCAGATCTAAGTATTTTCTTTTGAACATCCCTAAACTGCTTGGAGTTTTTGACCTTTTAAAATAAATATTATCAAGAAATAAGTCTTTATTAATAATACAGTGTTACTTTATTAATTACTGTGCTCACGCTAATCGTGGTTGCTTATCGGTTAGAAAACAAATACTATAAACACATTCATAGACGTCTTATCAGACATTGACCCCAATTTCATGAATAATTACCATTTGTGAAGTTGTCAATTTTATGTAGCCTGTGTATTTTTTTTTCTTCTGGATTTGTTATTATTTATTTACCATAAGCTATTTCGACTACTACTATAAGTAAACGTACGAGTAGGTACCTACTTAGTAGGCACCTTATCAGACTACCAAGAGAGCAAAATACATTATATACCTAGAGGCAATATTCGATTTTGAGATTTTTAAAATACCTTCTTTTAAGTATTTAGATTTTTTTTTTAAATTATACTTAAGCAAGTAATGTGAACTTCTTAAAATACGCCACCTAAAAACGGTAAGTATTGGTAAAAGCAGATGTCCATTGAAAACCCGTTAAAGCTGAAAGTATTTCCTTCAGTATTTTCCTCGTTATTCAGATGTCCTTTCCGAGTGTAATGTGCCACTAATGGTGTTTTGCCGTAATGCATTTCTCAAATTGAATTTAGATGCTCTTTCTAGTAAAATAAATACCTAAATAAACAGCTTTAATTGATTTTATCATTAGAAAGTAGAAACCATACCTACCGTAACGTTCAATGAAATCGAACTGAAAAAAGAAATTAAAATGTGTTTCAATTTTCAAAGTATGATAACTATACCAAGTGGGAGGTATCATATTATGAAAGAACTTTACCTGTCAAAACAGATTATTTCTGTTTCAGTATTCATATCGAGTCTGATTCGCACTTGGCCGGTTATTTTAAATAAGCTAAGATTATAAGTTTATTCAGCTTGTAAATAGATTATTTTTTCAAGATAAATACTTAATGGCGTTTATGCGATGGGATGGGGTTGGCATGTCGAAGAGGATAAAAACCCCAAAACAAATAAAGATCAAACATAAATTAGATAAGAAAAAATGATAATAATGTTAACGGCTAATAATTTAGAACTAACTATAAATAGTATTTATTTTGCTTAAGCTACTTTCCGGAAAATTAAGAAAATGAAAATGAAAAAGAAGACTGAAAACTCAATTACGTGTGATAAAATTCAAATAAATTAAATACATAGGTACAACAACCATCATGTAATTTTAAAAATTAAAAGTTGAAAAAACCCATTTCTATGGGTAAAACTGATCGAAATGCAGTGAATAGCACTTTTGCGAATTAGTTCCTATTCCTTGTGGCTAAATTAAACGTATTTCTCATTTCCCGGACACTGAGTGACCTATATTGAATACCGTCCAGTCGAGTCCTGGGGGACTTTTTTAGGCGTATCCTGGGAAATTAAGCGGGGAAGAATTATTGACTATTCAGATAGTGATAGTTGCTATGAATCGCCGATCAATCGTCCTCTGGGAATACCATTATAAGATAGGACTTGGAGTGTTGACATGCAAATATTCGTGTAGAGTCAGGAAGCTCAGGATCAGCTTAGCTTGTTCTAGTTTAATTTCTTATAGACCGTACATTCAATAGGTTTTAACTATTAACTAATAGGCTAACCTATGTTAACCTATCTTGATTTTGCATCCCATTTCATTCCTCTTCGTCTGTTTGCACTGGCTCTCGCATCGCGTCATCATTATCGTTGTCAACCAATAGACGCCCACAGCTGGACATACTCGTAGGTCTCTTGTAGAAACTTCACACGTCGAGGCCTTGCGCCGCTTGGATCCAGTGACTCCCTGCGACTCGTTGGATTTCTTCTGTCCATACTAGTTTAACGTGACCCTAATAAGGCGTAATATATAAAACAAAAGCAATTATTTACGTAAAACAGCAATCTAGAGAAAAATCTGAGGTGTGGCAGGCGGGCTGGCCTACTTTCTGCTATCTACACGAAACGAGCGCTTGCAGTTATAAATGGAGCCACAAAATTAAAGATATAATCGTTTATACTTTATATGCGTGATAATCGACGTAATTTAGGGCTAAAGTACATTATGTTATGTTGATATTCAAATGATGCATTCATTACGCATTTATGTATTTATATTAAGAGATTATACATAGATAAACATTATATGAATAACAAATCTAATATGTTTCAGGTTTCTTTATCACTTTCACTTCACCTACATCAGTGTTGTCAAACTCGTGTGTCGGAAATCGGTATTGAATTGGACCGGTTAATCGAAAGTCCCCGAAAGTTACCGGTTGACAAGATCGCGTTCCGTTCAATTTGTATGGCATCCCTACCGTTGATCCCTACTAATTGTTTGAACTACGGGTCATTAAGCAAACATGTCAGCATTCAGCATATCTATTGTCTTTATAATGCCTTTATAATCGGCGATATAGTTTTACTATGACCTCTACCTATAAGAAGATATCTATTTTATCAGTTTATAGACCTTGAAGGTTTACCCATATCTTTGATGTAAGTAATAAGATTTAAACTTAGTTTTGTCTACTCAATGAAGCGTAGATAGGGGTAAAATCCGTACTTAATCTTGTTCGGGTCCCGTACGACCGAATAAACAAAACGAAAAAAAGAATTATTTGGAAAATCCACCGGAAAAGTCGGAAATTCAAATGGTTACTATTTTTGTTTGAAAATCTCAATACAGTTTTCATTTTCTTCATTAGTAAATTGCACTCGTGCGAAGATAAAGATTCAATATTTAGAAACATACTGTGGAATAGACATTGTTATTCAAAAGGGGTTGATAAGCCTACGAAAAAACAACTTGGCATTTGCGTTATTAAAATTAATAAATACAGAATAGGTATAAATACTAACATACAGTATTTCTATCATTGTTTCTCTATTAACTACTTGTATTAGGGTACAGTTAGGTACAAAATACAAATTTTAACAGTAGCTATATGTTCGCTATTACAATCGTATCAAACAGGCGTAGTATCCAGTGAAAGCAACGCAGTTCTGCCTATTACACGATAATAAAGCTTTCATAATAACTATTCCCCCCGACCAACCAGAGATTCTATTTCGGTAAGAAGTTTGCGCGCTAATTTAACGCTTTTATGTAAAGCTTTGGTTACACTCACGTACAAGAATGCAAACAACTCCAGCTGCCAAGATTTATCATAGTAATTTTCCATTCAGTTGGTAGTTAGTTATACTGAAGTTGGTAGCAGTCTACAAAAATTATTATCCCATGAAAGTTTGCTATTAGGTGTGATAAATAAAAAGGGGTTACTACTTACAACGAATAGATAAAGCTAAATAGTTAATTAACGAATCAAAGAATAAGTATCATGCTGAATTTTCATTCTCTCTTGATTTGGATTCAACTTACCTACTAAGCGATCTTACCAGTTACTACCCAATCGGAAAATCTCAAAAATCATGACCAAAGCCCAAGTGGTGACAGGTAACGTTTTTGGTATATCAAGTCAAGAGTGTCAAAAGTGGAATAGATCAATAGGAATATATTACATCGATATAGGTACGTAAATAATAGTACCATGAAACAATTAATTTAATCATTAAAAAAACCAAAAAATATTTCTACCTATGTCCGTTATAGGCTTTGAAGCCATGCAACTGATGTGTGCGAAGATTTTAGACCACTAAAACAAAGCATAACGCTCATTTTTTAGCGTAGTAGCACACGCCAGGTATCCACTGGTAAAAAATAAAGCATGATTACATAATACCATAATTTGTGTGTATTCTCCCTAAGGTTGTTTGGAAGAGATTGCTATTTAGCGATAAGACCGCCTTTCTGTACCTAAATTTTAGGTTTTCTTTTTTGTAACCTGTCATTTGTGTTTTGTGGTGTAATAAAGTATATACATACATACTATAAGTTGCTCTCACATTTTGCACAGATGTGTCCTAATCTTTAAAGTCCGCAATCTAAAATAGCGCTAAGATCCGAGAAACGTAAACAGCAACGTGCAAAGCTTTGATTAACTAAGCATCCGATGATGGGAAACTTCATTGAAGAAAATTTGCTCATTGCAGACTGTGCTACGAATACAAATACAAAATACTGAGTTCGTTAGTTTACAAAGCAATGAAAAAATATCTTCTTTATAAAACTATATCTGCTTAACTATAAAAAATATTTTTAGGTTTTAGTGTGCAGTGTGTGTGTGTGTGTGTGTGTGTGTGTGTGTGTGTGTGTGTGTGTGTGTGTGTGTGTGTGTGTGTGTGTGTGTATGTGTGTGTGTGTAGTTAGTAGTTACAGAATGTGTAGTTCAGAATGTGTCTAATTTTGATTTAATTTTGATTAAGAAGAAATTTTGCACGATAAGTCAACAACTATTATGCATAAAAATAAATAAAAACCTGATTTAGAATGTACAGGCAAAGCCCTTTCATATACCTCATTAGGTATAGTTATCTTACTTTGAAAATTGAAAATACCAATTATGTTCTATGAAAACTGGGACTTTCAAAAGCTGATATTTCTAAAAAAGAATGCGTTTTTTGGCGATAGCTCCAGAACTAATTTTTGCAGTTATAATATAATCTCTATTTAGAAACAGGACTGCAGAAATATAATTGGTACTTTTGCTGTGTCATTACAGCTCAGACCGGATCAAACAAATTACTTGCTCGTTACATAATCAGAACATGCGCGATATGGATTGACTGAATTGTATCACAACGTGCAGTTGTTAAATCATAGCATCATTACCATCGATGTATATTACATACATGCCATTCAAAACTCATTATTACATAATAGCGAGGCTTATGGACTTCCTTGTACAATAAATAATAGAGACAAAAAAAAATACCTATGTTTTGTCCATAATTTCCTCCTACTTATTTAATGTCGATCGCAATAGTAAATAACTGCTGAGTTCATGCCAGGCTCTTCTTAATAGAATCTGCTTTCCAAAAAGTATTGACTTGTCATAAGAGCCACAAGCGCAGTGGTTAAAGCTTTGGCCTTCTTTTCCGGGCGTCCAAGGCTCGATCCAGGATACGCATTATAAGTATTTTAGGAACTAATGTGCGACATCGCTTGCTTCATCTGGGAATAAAAACATCGTGAGGAAACCTGCATACCTGACAGTTATTCATAATGTTCAAAGGTGTACGAAAGTGTTTTCAATACGCACTTGACCAGCGTAGTGGACTATGGCTTAAATATTTATTATTTATTTATTTACTCAGATACAAGTTAGCCCTTTACCGCAATATCACTTGGTGGTAAGTGATGATGCAGTCAAAGATGGAAGCAGGCTCACCTGGAAGAAGTATGGCAGTTACCCTTTTGGTTTCAACACCGCATCATACCGGAACGCTAAATCGCTTGGCGGCACGGCTTTGCCGGTAGGGTGGTAACTAGCCACGGCCGAAGCCTTCCACCTGACCAAAACCTTTTTGACAGGAGATTCGTGCTCATAAGTGAGCCAGCGATGGGTTGAGATGATGATTATATGAACAAACAATCTTTATAGTAGGTATAGGCTATAGAGTATTCAGATCCCAGTAGATGGTCCCCCGGCGCAGGAAGCGGCCGCAATGCCGCAACAACTTGCACTAATGGCTCGCACTGACCGCGTTCGCAAGGGTATTGCCTTAATCACCGCTAACATACCTACTACTAAAATAGGCCACTGGAGTAAATTAGTACAATTTTTCACCTAAAAAGTAGAATCATGTGTAGGAGACACATGCACATGAGAGACTCCAGCAAACGTCAGTAATATAAATAGGAGTTAGGAGTTAGGATCACTTCCAGCGGTAAAACTGCTATATCTGTAAACCTAAAACTACAAAAATTTGAGAGAATCACTGACAAAAAAAATCAGATAATTTAAATAATAAAACTGATATCTCTTCAATACCATCTAAATTTTGTTAGTGATTCTCTGAAATTGTTGTAGTTTTAGGTTTACAGATACACAGATACACACGACAAACTTATAACACCCCTCTTTTTGGGTCGGGGGTTAAAAATAGAGTTATGTGAATAATCTCATTATTTTGGTCTACCTACAATCAAAATAAACAGGTACTTGGTCAAATCCCGTCGCTCGGGAAGCGGTTCCCTGCCCCATTGCCACAACTACACTAATGGCTCGCACTGACCGCGTTTGCGACAATATTTGCCTTAATCACCGCACACGCAATCTAGGCCACTGCAGTAAGCGGGCAATCTATTTGATGATTTAAATACACATAATTTTACTTTAAAAGGAATGAAAAAGGATCTTGTACTTCTAGTATTGAAAAGTTTCATTTATTGATTATAGTGTTACGTAAATAATCTAATGCGATCAAAGTAAACAAGTTTAGTAGTCAAATCCCGTCGCCCGAGAAGTGGTCCCCCTGTCGCAACTTGCATTAAAGGCTCGCACTGACCACGATTGCGACAATATTTGCCACACAATTTAGGCCACTGCAATGTCAGCAGCCAATCTTTTTAATTCCCGACCCAAAATAGAGGGGTGTTATAAGTTTGACGTGTGTATCTGTGTCTGTGGCATCGTAGCTCCTAAACTAATGAACCGATTTTAATTTAGTTTGATTTTGTTTGAAAGGTTGCTTGATCGAGAGTGTTCTTAGCTATAATCCAAGAAATTAGGTTCAGCCGTTTGAAAGTTATCAGCTCTTTTCTAGTTACTGTAACCTTCACTTGTCGGGGGTGTTATAAATTTTTAATTTACACTTGTATTAATTGACGATTGAGAAATCAGCCGTTAGTAGGTACAATTAGGAATTTAAATGTGGCATAAATGTTTCACTATATTAACTATAAGTAGGTTCACATTTATCAAAATAGGAAACAAACGGTTTGCGTAATTTTTCTAATTTTTACTTTTCTTGTTTAATGTTTTTTCCTCAATTGCAGGAATTTCCAGCATGTCATCGTAAACTTCCTCAGAATGAAGCAAGCGAGCATGTTTACAGTGTGCCCGTATCCTTATCGGGTAATTATAAAGCGCTTACAGTGTAAACTCTACTTAATTCCCATGCGACGCGCGAAGGTGCAGTCCTTGAAACTTTGAGAACAAAGTTTGGGGAAAATGTGAGATGTGTTAGGTGAGATATTAATTTAAACTTTAATATCTATTTATAATAAAATTTACATAAGATTATCTAACAAAACAATAAAGAAAAACTTCGTTTCTTTGAAAATATTCAGTTTAAATCATTTAATAGATTAGCACAATTCTGCTTCAAGCACCATCTATCCTCCTTATTTATGATCGCTTTCTCTCTTTTTTAACCCCCGACCCAAAAAGAGGGGTGTTATAAGTTTGACGTGTGTATCTGTGTATCTGTGTGTCTGTGTATTTGTGTATCTGTGTATCTGTCTGTGGCATCGTAGCGCCTAAACGAATGAACCGATTTTAATTTAGTTTTTTTTGTTTGAAAGGTGGCTTGATCGAGAGTGTTCTTAGCTATAATCTAAGAAAATTGGTTCAGCCGTTTAAGAGTTATCAGCTCTTTTCTAGTTTTCTTGTAGAAAAGAAGGTTAGATAACCGTTAGGTTCATAATATTATGTCAATAGACAAATGTCAAGCTGTCAAGATGGACGTTGCCTAAATACATAATTATTTATTTGAAGATGATGTTTTGGAATACTCAAATACTTTGGATCGTCGGGGGTGTTATAAATTTTTAATTTACACTTGTATTATTCAGTCAAGTGTCTAGCGTGAAGATTTGCCCATAGAATGACTAGTGGTGCAAGATAAAGTCGAAGACACCAGATTCTCGGAGCATGCAGCAGTACGCCCAGACAGGTCGAATAAAGGCCACAATGGAATTCCCACCACAGGAGTTTTTTTTTATAGTTTCCGAAACAAGTTAGCCCTTGTCTGCGATCTCACATGGTGATAGGTGATATGAAGCAGTCTAAGATGGAAGCGGGTTATCTTGGAAAGGGTCTGGCAGTTTCAATAAACTCATACCCATCTGTTGTTATACGACGAGACGTCGTCCTACCCTAAATTGCTTGGCGGCATGGTTTTGCCGGTTGGGTGGTACTGGTAACTAGTTCATCAATAACAAAAAAGCATATTTTTTCTAATTAAAAACAGTTCATTTAAAATGTATACATTTTACTTAGAACTCGCGCACGTTAGCACTAGTTACATAGTCATAAATGCAAAATAATTACAGCGATAAGTGCTTGAAAATAGTTTTAACGAAGCAACTACTATGTAGTTGTTACACAGAACAGGTTTCAGCCGAGCAAATGGTTGCCGTCTCGTCCCATTGTAAAAGCCGCTGTTAAACAGATGACTGTTAGATAACCTTCTACTGCAATTAAAAATAAACTCTATGTTTATTTACATCGACGCGGTGTCCACGTTTCCTTGCCAAAAACCTTGAATCTGACATTATTTTCCGCTCCGGTGGGAACAATCGGATGATCGTGAAAAACTGATAACGTCAACGTGTACAAGTTTCTACAGTGCGACAAACGATAAAAAAATCAAAGAGCGATAAAGGTTGCTTACAAAAAACCTTTTAAAGTTTAGTGAATAGAACTCGTGCAAACCCGAGTTCAATAAAAACTACTAAAATCATCAGGTATTCTTTCTAAAAAAACATGTACCTACCTTTAAAATACGACTTTAATTATTGTATTAAAATCAAACGTCATTGTAAGTGTATTATTATTTTTAGATCTTAAAATATCAAGCATTTACAAAATCGATAATATTACTACACGTTTGGATTTTCAGTAAAACGAAAACTGTGTTAAAAATCATTTTTGAAGTATTTTTAGTTATTTTATGCATTAATCCTGAAGATTTTAGTCGTTGCGAGTTACTAGCCTACCGCTATACGTTGTCACGCAGAAACTATTATGGGTATTGTAAAACGGCGCTACCTCTTTTATTTAAGCTTTAGTTTAGACTCTATCATCTTTCAAGATCGCAGTCCATGATTCTGTAATTGAATAAAAGACACAGATGGCTCTACGATTAGTTTTCAAAACGCAGCACCATATTTTAGCGTACGTCCTTTAGGATTAAGTTAGTGTACCTTACAAGTCAAGTAGGTTACGCAACAGGCCAGTGCCTCTACTTTAAAGTAAACGTACTCGTTCCTACTTTATATAGCCTGCGCTTTATACAGGGTCTAAAAATTAAGTGACACTTAATTTTTGGTAACGCTTTAAAAGTTTTGGAAAAAAATTAATTGCTCTTGTAATTTGATAGCCAGAGCCTCAACAGAAGGTTTGTAGTGCTGATACATTATCTAGTAATGACACAACATCGTTTGTTTTATTGTTTTTTATCTCATTTTTTTTTAATTAGTCTAATTGTAAGAGAATTTGGTATTTTGTTAAAAAACCCAAAAATATTCATAACTCTAAGGGCAATTTAAATATGGCCATGCTGTAGAAAACTTTTTTGCTGAAAATGACCTCCTCTATCTCGCCCTATTGCGTTTGATCAACGAATTTTTGACCACCCTGTATAGCCTGCGCTTTATATAGCCTGCGCTTTATATAGCATGGGCTGTCCATTGACATACATACAGTTTTTACGCGAAATGTGTTTGCAATGCACCTGTGTTTAGTCATTTTTATGGCAGAAACTGAATTCCAGTTCCGTTTATAGAAATGCATGCATTAGGCAATTAGTCATAGGAGTTCTTACTCATGAAGGTTGTTTAGGGTTCTGTAGTAAAAGTCTGTCTGTCCATCTACGTGTCACAGCTATTTTACAAGTGTAAATTAAAAATTTGTAACACCCCCGACAAGCGAAGGTTACAGTAACTAGAAAAGAGCTGATAACTTTCAAACGGCTGAACCGATTTTCTTGGATTATAGCTAAGAACACTCTCGAACAAGCCACCTTTCAAACAAAAAAAACTAAATTAAAATCGGTTCATTAGTTTAGGAGCTACGATGCCACAGACAGATACACAGACACACACGTCAAACTTATAACACCCCTCTTTTTGGGTCGGGGGTTAAAAAATATTACTTAATATGATAGGTGAAAGTTTACGCTGCGATGACTGAACTGATTGGCAGGAACGGCAGGAAATGGATAGCTTATACCCGTGAACATTGCTTCGAATTGGAGATACTTTCGACTTCAGAAAACGAAATTCGGATCTAATGCGCAGGCTCTCATACAAATAGTAGATACCTACTACGGTTAGGTAGGGTCAGCGACAACGTTCACCCGTCTATAGTCGCTTACACTGGCGGGTTCAAACTGCAAACCTAGGACCTAGAATTCTCGGATTTGGATCGGGTGCAATGCGAGAAGAGACTTTCACTAAAACTATCACTGAACTAGCCCGCGACTTCGTCCGCGTGGACTACACTTTCAAACCCCTATTTTACCCCCCTTATCGGTTGAATTTTCTAAAATCCTTTCTTAGCGGATGTCTATGTCATAACAGCTATTTGCATGCCAAATATCCGCCTAACCCGTCTTGTAGTAGTTTGAGTTATGCGTTGATACTTGATAGATCAGTCAGTCAGTCAGTCGTCTTTTCTTTCTCGTATATTGAGATGACTGAACATCTAAGAAATAATAAATTACTTATAGAAAATGATACTTTTATTTTTCTTTCGCGATTCGCGTGCCCCTGGATGGTGAAATCGAACGCGGTACTGTCAAAGTGAAATGATTCGACGCGCTCGCTGAAGCGTAAACATCTAGGTGATAATGAATCACTAGGGTTGTCTCCTGCTCTATAATTTAAGAAAAGCATTTTTTGATATTTCATCCATTCATTTTTTAAATATATTAGCCATGTTAATCATAACTGATATACCCATTTCACCTGTAACTAAGCGTAAATCTTATGTTAGGAGTGGGTATGACGACGGGTAATGCAACGGGTGGGGTTTGAACCGCCAACTTTTCGGATTTAAGCCCGCTCCTTAACCGTTGAGCTATTGAGACTATATTTATTTCGTTTAAATATCCGAAACTCGTAGCATGTTATTTATTTCATAGTTAAACTAATTGTTTACACTGACTTTCACATAAAAAGTCAGTGTAAACAATTAGTGTGGAAACAGTGATCATATTGTTTATATGTAGAGAGTGAAATAAAAATAGATGCTTTTATGTCTTTATGGCCCGCATGCTTCTGAAGACATACCACACTTCATTATGGTGTAGTGGGTACTTACTTTATAGAAAGTATTTAAATATTCGTAAAAAATATTTGAAAACAATATTCGAATAAATGCAACTCAGAAGAATTTGGAAATAAACGAAGAGAAGAAAAATTTGAATTGAAAATTTGTGACAGCCCTAACTAAAATCATTCGAAATCCATCAAGAAAATTGTAACGAATTAATTTATTTACACTTTCACATCTCGAAGCTGCCGTAATATTAAAAGTTTGTAAAAATATCATATTTCATGTTATGTGTTTACACTGTAATCATATTTTACGCATTTAATTTAAAAACTCCACATGTACATATATTTTTGAGGTTTGTTTGATTCTATTTAATAATGTTTGAAAATAATTTTATTTCTGGTTCTGCTCGGTAGGAAGGGTATTGTGTTTTCCGAAGCAGTGCAAATAGAAACATTTGACGATTCAAAAGCACAATTTTATTTGAATATTCTTATTCTATTGACTTGAATATTAAGTACCAAGTATATAATTGGTATGTTGTAAGGATTTGGTCGCCGAAAAGGCAGAAAATATGCTGGAACTGATAAATAAGTGACCAATTTTTTTTGTACTCTTATTCGAGCAAATAAACGTGTGAATGAATGAAAACACTTCTAATGTACACCACAAAAGTAATACAGAAAAAACACATACAAAGCAAAAGAAAATATAGGCAGGTAAGTACAATTTGGCGGCCTTATCGCCATACCTACCAACTATCTATATGTTAATCATTTATCTTTAAATTGGATAGCCCAAACACAATGCGACAACCCTTTCTTCGCTTTCTCACGGCTTGCATCGACGAACCAAGAAAGCGTTCAAAGGAAAACAGGCCAAAGATAGATAAAGTCTTTATTAACAATACAAACAAACTGGACAAAGATGTTAATTGTTACTTTTATGTGCGTAGCTTTTATTAATCTATGCATAATTCTCACTGAGAAAAGTCACCTTAAAAACCACATTAAAACGGCAAACCTCGAATTTGTTGAAGCGATAAACGATAGAAGGTCAGAACTGTCGATCCCTAAAAGAAAGAAACACAAGCAAATCAACACTAATTCGTTTGTTTGTATATAAATTGCCGCTGAAAGATCGCACACGCATCCTGGACGCGTGCCAAGACTTCGGTGTTAATTCAAAATCTTTAAATCCGCAATATGTCTTCAAAGCTCAGAGTCGATTAATCTTTTGTGAAACTAATGAACCTAATTTCATCATATCCCATTGCAAGCACTCGAAACTACGTCGTAATACTACTAGGACGTGTAAAATGGTCTGACCAGAGCCAAATCTAGCAGAATTCTCCAAAAAATCATCTCCAGTGTGATGTCGAAATGCCTTTATATTTGGGCAGATAAGATGCTGCTACCGTCTGCATCCATTATTATCATAACATCTGTCTGGATAACGTCGAATTTCGGTAATACAAGTACTTAGTAAAACTGTCACTCCTTTATCAACGTCTCAAACTGAAGTCTCAGACCTTGAAGCAGAATTCAGCTCAAAAACTCTGAATTTCAGCTAGATTTATACTAGCCTTAGTCTGCCTAGTGAATAATATAGACCGTTCCTTGGATCTCATAAGACATCAGACCAACTTTTTGACAATAACAGCGCTCTAACTTTACAATATAACTAGATGGCTGCCTTAGCTTCGCTCGGATAAAATTTCTATAAATGTCTTTGTAAGGATCTACAAAGTAGCGAAAATCTACCTACATGCATAATCTTAAATGTTTCTAAAATTCAGCTGTTTGAGTTATATTATGTTGATGTATCAATCATTCAGTTTTTCCTTTTAAAATATGTAGGTACCTATAACCCGGATGATACAATTTTATAACAATAAGAGTAAAAGAGATTACGTTAAAAAATAGTAGTTCCAAACTAGTCTTTATGATTGTTAAGTGAGGATGCTTTATTGATGCATGAGGACAGCTCCTTCAGTAATTTAACATCTCTCTGGTATGCACAAGTATGACACTCACATTGGATATTAATAACTAGTGCATGATAGAAATAAAAAAAAATCATAATATGCAAAATTCATTTCAGCAGTAGCTAGGAACGAAATATCATAAAGATTGCAATATTTTATATTCTGTGAACGCACTCCACTACAAAATGTGATGCTCCACAATTTTCAAATCGTTTTCATGTTCTGAGTAGGTAAAATATTGAAAGTTTTTAAAATTCTTATACATGTTAGCCCTTGACTGCGATCTCACCTGATGGTAAGTGATGATGCAGTCTAAGATGGAAGCGGGCTAACTTGGAAGGGGTATGCTGGGTATAGGGGGTTGCTACTTGTTTATTAGATCCATTAGCAACGTTGGCCGTCAGTACAAGCTAGATGACTGATGTTTGCATGAGGAATGTCTAAAAAATCTATGCTCCATCAATAACGATTATTTTATTAACCGAACCAAAAAGAGGGGTGTTATAAGTTTGACGTGTGTATCTGTGTATCTGTCTGTGGCATCGTAGCTCCTTAACTAATGAACCGATTTTGATTTAGTTTTTTTTTTTGTTTGAAAGTGGCTTGATCGAGAGCCTTCTTAGCTATAATCCAAGAAAATCGGTTCAGCCGTTTGAAACTTTCTAGTTACTAATCTTCACTTGTCGGGGGTGTTATAAATTTTTAATTTACACTTGTTAATGATTGATAGAGCAGAGAATTTTTCATGCCGCAGAAATATCTGCTCGTTCCCACTAGAACTAGATCAACTGATTAGTTCAACTTTTGAACTAGTGAGTCTTTTTCCCTCATACAGGAATAAGAAAGAGCAGACTGCGCCCTTACGCTTGAGAATTCCGAATCAGTACCACTGCCGGATATGTGTGCGGTCTTGTCTAAAATTAACGCGTCGCTCGCGGGAAAAAGCGTGTAAACAATACGCCCTACGCTACGTAGGTTACTCAGTCATGAGATAGATATAAATGAACTGCTCAATCATAGGGGAACTCGACTACTTTCACTGAGCGATGATAAGTAGTTGCGTAACAGTGAGAAGTTATGAATAATTTGATCATACTTTTAAATCTTAATTACTTATGGACAAAACTTTTGGGTATGCTTTGATGACCTCTTTAGAGTGTTACTTTAGTATGTGACGATTTATTTTGTACCTGATACCTCACTAAACAAAATGCTTCCAGAATGGATATGGCCAATTTTTTTATCAGCAATCATAAGGGTTAGCCATTTGTTGGATTTTATAAACCCTAAATTTACCGCAGACGTGCCTTAATAACCATAGTAACCTTGGTCTTATATTAAACTACTGGTGAGGGCCCTGAAGCCAGGATGTTCTTCTTTGACCAGGTCTATAGTTACCCCTCCTCTCTTGCATGATAAGTCGGAGAAGGTCATATTTGAAAAGCATAATGTGACCCAGGTACCTTGTCCTTTTTTTAACGTTTTCCTTTGCACACTTTTGAGAAATTCCGTGGACTTTCACATTATCTCTACCACAGTATTGTGCATAAGATCTCTCCATGATATACCTGCCTACGCAGCATCCGAATTGTTCATATAAATTAATGATGAGGATTTATTTTGAATGCGTGTGGACAAAAGCCGCTTTGCCTATTATTTTATAAGTAGATAGATATATTACGCCGAGCCCACGCTATAGGCTATTTAATAGGTTAACATAAAACATTAGGTATAAAAACGCAATAAGTTTTATGGCTAGGCCTAGCTACTGACATCTGACCTTTGCCCATAACAAGGGTAAACTAGTGTCTAGGTCAAATTCATTAAAATTACATAGACATGTTTAGTTATATTTTATTGCGAATTTACGATCCTACAGGAACAGTAGAAAAACAAGGAAACAGTTTATAAAATAAGCCATAAAATAAAAAATATGGTACCTAAACATTTACTTTAATGGTGATCGCATACGACCCACATTTACAACAGGATATGCAAGAGCCGTATTTCCTAAAGAAGTTAAATAACTCTGCTTAAGCAGAGGTCATGACGTCAGTGTCAATCTCATTCTCATTCCTTCGCTGCGCCTAATGCTACTGACTCAAGTAAAAAATGCCTTGCATACACCATTTGCGGCTCTGGCGATTGTGATCTTGTTACTCTTTCAGGTATACCATCACTCTCTCATAAGAGCTCACTACATTCAAAAATTCATACCGTGTACGAAAATTATTATTATTGGCAATCTAAATAAATATGTAAGTTCAGAATTTGTAATGTGTCATAATACGAGTATGTATTATCACACTTCACAAATTAGTGACTGTACATGAGTATCTTTTCAAATATTTTAAAACCATTTTCCTTGTAAGTGCATCTTTTTTCAATATTTACCAACTCTATCTACCTTAAGCTTGAAAAAAAAGCAAATAAATGTACTAAATTATGAAGTACCCGTTCAAATATTTATTCTGTTTATCGATAAGTCGATATGTCCTTCAAGCCGCCTAGTGGTTATCTTCTCTTATCAAAAACACTTTTTATAATATCGAATAAGGACTTTACACATGACTGCGCATAAGTTCATTCCATTTTATACTTAGTTTATGTATTGCTTAGGTTCTAGTTTGTTTGTATATGTTTTTTAGTCATACCGATAAAAAATAAACTCCAAGATAGATATGGTGTAAAGCGAAATGCGTTAGCGGAATGGACGGAATCTTTAAGAATTTAAAGTGTACGAGTATTTAGATAAAATTCTTATACCTGCAAAAGACTTGTGAAATCGTTTGAAATGATCTTCAAAACCAATTACTCGTTCAACTGGTAAACGGTTTAAAGATTTTACATAGAACAATTTTTTTAGAAGATTTTACGAGGTTAAGACATTATTTCACTTGACAACAGTTTATTTTTAGGATTCCGTACCTCAAAAGGAAAAACAGAACCCTTATAGGATCACTTTGTTGTCTGTCTGTCTGTCCGTCCGTCCGTACGTCCATCCGTCCGTCCGTCGTGTCTGTCAAGAAAACCTATAGGGTACTTCCCGTTGACCTAGAATCATGAAATTTAAGAAATACTAACACTACACGTAGAAACCTGCTTTGCATATCGATTCAAGTGCTATTCATTACAAAAACATATCTAACTAAGTATAGGTAGGTATAGGTACTTTGACACCATGTGTTCGTTGTATTTTTACAGACAGTCTTTATTTAGTTCAATGTAGTCAAATATGCTTATTATGTGACATGCTTATTGCATTAGCACTTTTTCCAATTACATACACATACCTACATGTCTCGATGTCAACGATCTTTTACGCTGATCGTATACAACAAGACAACTAACAAGCGATGTAAGTAAAAAAAAATTGGTTGTCTGTAAAGTCGGTTTTCTGACGATAGTTGAACGTGACAACAAAGGCCGATTGTGCTTCTTTGTCGCTCGTTCCGCGCTCTCGCTTGCACTTCAAGCCTTACATGGAACGCCTCAGAGCGAGGTAACGCCGCATGAGTCATGTTTTTTCGTGCGTGCAGCCGGCTCTATCGAATTATAAGACGTTGTCACGTCAATAAGCAGTTTGATTATATTGTTAATGAACCGGCCACAACGGGTGTAGTGAAGCATTGAGGTTGACATCAGCAAAGCCTGTGCTGCCGTATTTATAGGTGCGCTCGATGCTGCTAAAAACACTCGCGTTTTTAGTACTAGAAAAAATGAACCTGCGGTTCTTGCGGCTCTGAGAAAAGGTTACGTTCGACTCTCAATACAGTGTTGTGTGCGATCACTATTATGAGCAAAATTATTGTTCGGCTTTTTTGTTGCGCCATTTTGAACAATCACTCACACAACAATAAAACAAGCTGCTTATCTATACGTAACAGCGTCTTAAGAGGGCTCTCTCCGTCACTCGCTTCTACTCGCTTCATACAATCGTAGTTCCAATTTCATTTGAATATTAAGCAACCAAAGTCCATGAAATTTTGCAGACATATTCTAGAAACTAATATCTATGTCTGTGGTTTTCCAGATTTCTGTTAAAATTTTCGGTTTCAAAGTTACGCAGTCTTATAAATTTTCATACAAATCTTCGAGCCCCTGTAATTTTAAAACTACAAATTTTTAGAAAAATCTAAAACACCACAGACACAGATATTAGTTTCTAGAATATGTCTGCAAAATTTCATGGACTTTGGTTGCTTAATATTCAAATGAAATTGGAACTACGATTGTATGAAACGAGTGACAGAGAGAGCCCTGTTAAGTCGACAGTCACGCTATAATCTGTGGATAATCGGTAATGCCTTTATTTAATCATAGGTCTCTGAACAGCTTCACTTTCACCGGATACCGGTGATGATGATTATTATTGACATCTACTGATGGACATGCAGTTAAAGCCTTCCAACCAGATATTAACTTAACTTATTAAAAATTAACGACTAGAATAATTTGATTGCCAATTGCCATCGTTGCAAAATAGTTTTTAACCCCCGACCCAATAAGAGGGGTGTTATAAGTTTGATCTGTGTATCTGTGTGTCTGTCTGTGGCATCGTAGCTCCTAAACTAATGAACCGATTTTAATTTAGTTTTTTTTGTTTGAAAGGTGGCTTGATCGAGAGTGTTCTTAGCTATAATCCAAGAAAATCGGTTCAGCCGTTTGAAAGTTATCAGCTCTTTTGTAGTTATTACACTTCACTTGTCGGGGGTGTTATAAATTTTTAATTTACACTTGTTCTGAAAATTATAGATCAAAAATATACTTTCTCTTTTCTTTGAAAGCGGGCACATCAAATATTTATTTATTTATTCATGTACCTATCAATAACTTAAAACTATGTCATAGGTATACAATGAAAAGACGTGCATCAGGGACAATATATTTATACTAGACAAATTCCTTCCAGCAAACCATAAAAAAATAAACAAAGGCTGCAGTCTTATATTCGCGGTAGTAATAGTAATTATTGTAAACGTTATCATGCCAAGCAAAGGAAGTCATACGCATAACTAAGTGCTGTAACATAACTAAAATAGCATTAGCTATAGATATGAAACTAAGAGATAACTGAAGTGGAACAGTCACGCCGGTCCACTGACTTTTTCTCATACCTACGAGCTATGAATATCTGCCTCTTAATGTCTCGGATTTCTTCAGAAAATTACGCGTTTTCTCACAATAGATTTTCCAGGCACTAATGAATTATACCTCCTTAGGGGATACATTGATACATCATATGCCTAGCGTTGACGTACAATCTATTTACATATTATTATTATGAAGAGGTATTTATTGTATAGGATGTAGCCAGTAGGTAAACTACGTTAGTTATCTACAAATCCCGTGGAAACACTTTATTCTCCTGGATAAAATGTAGCTTATTATGCCCGTCCACGGGATGCAAATAATATCTCTCCTAACTTTCGTGAAAATCAGACACATTTTCGTATGATGAACTTCGCCCTCTTGGGTTCTCGCAGGAAACACAGCCTATATGTTTGTCTCTGGGATGCAAGCTATCTCTGTATCTTTCGTCAAAATTGGTTTAACAGGCTTTTGAAAACCCGTGGAAACTCTTTGATTTTCCGAGACAAAAAGTAGCCTATGTCCATGCCCGGGATAGAAGCTATATCTGTACCTTTAGTCAAAATCAGACACACTTTCGTATTTATAATTATGTATTATATAGGGATAGCAATTACCATCCTATCCATTAAAAACAACACACACACTTCACAAGTAAACTAACGAAACGAAACGCGAATTAGTTAGCTATTTGTTATGTCGGCGATTGTTTCAAGGGCAATGCAAATGTTAGTTATTCTTTTGTTCGAGATAACGAGTTAGGTATTTGTGCGAACTCATTTTCCGTTTTTGTCTACGCAGAATTTATGATTCCCCTTTTGCTACTTTGCATTCGTAGGGGTGAAGTTTTAAACCCCCTTCTTAGTGGAGTTTTACATTGTTCATAATATCTTTCTGTTAGCATACCTACTAACTATCCCCTATAGTTGTCTCCTTGGACTGGGGATACGAGGTCCTAGGTTCGATCCCCGGGTCAGGCGAAAAAAAGTTAGGTAAAGGATTTTTCTGTCAAGAAGTTCTCAGTATAACCTTGATTTCGGAACATTGTGGTACTTCACCCCCGTGCCTCGTAGAGCATGTGAAGAAGACAATTCTGCGCCTGTTCTCTCTCCGATTGTGTCGGACAGCCGTCGCACCGAACTATGAAAGTAATAAACTAGACATAGAGAATGCGCCTGTGCTCTCCCACGCAGAGGAAAATATCAGTTTATTTCGTAAAAGAAACATAATGAAAAATTTGAAAAAAAGCTCCGCAACTTTTCGACTCTATCTAATGCAATGTGCCTTGAGCTTTTAAGCCGATTAGACAACAATGTGTCATTTAGAATCAAGGTATAATGTCTTTTACAGTGATTCAAAATGACAGATTGCCGCTAAACATAATATGTATAATATAGGATTCTACCCGGCATCTTTATAGAATCCGATTATGGATTTTAAAACGACTTTTATCTAATTAAAAGGAAAAGATGCTTGACTAGCTGCCCTATCAACGCACAGCTCTAACTACTGGACGGATCGGGCTAAAATTAGTAATCCAGGTTGCTATTAGAACGTAGAAATCCGCTAACAAAGGGTTGAAAACTCAACCCTTAAAGGGGTAGAAGCAGGGCCTAGGGGCTTGTGAAATCATTGAACTAATGGTATTTCGCGCGGACATAAGCTAGTTTTATAAAAGGCCTGTAGATTTAATTGCTATAACAGAAACATAGCGAAAATCTTAGGCAGCAAATAAATTCAGAGATCACATTGCATCATTGATCACAATCGGTAAAACGGATGAGCCTGTAAGAATCCCGTGGGAACTCTTTGATTTTCCGGGATAAAAGTAGCCTATGTCCTTCCCCGGGATGAAAGCTAATTTTATACACTTGTTATTATATTGTTATTTCATCATTATTAAAGTTATTAAACAATATTCCTTATCCTATAGATGGATCATGTTGCTATGATAGGTTGCTACCTAGTTCATAATAACAATAGGTCGGTATAGCTATATGTAGTAGGTAATCGGATTCTATCCAAGCTCACAAGCCGGCAAGAGGCCTACGCTCGTTAACCGTCAAAGATAACAAACCCTTAGCACATGGCTAGCAACTTCCTTGTTTACGTTCACTATTACCAACATCCCATATTTTTATGCTGCCCAAACACTGAACATCGACTAAACTGATTTATTGACTCTCTTTAAAATAGTCGTAGGTTAGACGAGTTAAATTTAGTAATTAGTAAGTAATTAGTCTAAAAAAACTCAAGGAAAACAATAATACACAAGTCCAACAATGAGAAGCCGGGGAGTGATTGTCATACATGTCACACATGTAGGTACAAAAAGACGTCTGGACCCGGTACCGCAAAGCGGAGTTCGACAGACCAATAAGATTATAAAAAAATCTATCAATAATTAAATTTGTCAGCTGAATAATTCTCCAACCATCCCCGCTTTGGTGGAAACCGAGCCTAACCACCTCATATCTACTGAAAAGCATTTGAAAAGTTAGGAGAACGTTTTGACATGTTTTGCCGTAGATAGCGAAAAAAAATTATGTGTTTTGGCGTTTGCCTCATACTGAACGTCAAAAACAGCCATATAATATTTGAAAGGACCCTAAATTATAAGTACATAATATTCGCCCTTAAGTTCCGAAAATTTCTTATACCAATGACTCTATCGCGTCTCTACTGTCTACTCTAATCAGTGCGGTTTACCTACGCATTTAAGTATTGACGATTGTTTTCCTTTTTACTATAAATCACACATTAATACACTTACAATGAACTATTTAGTTCATTATAATAATACAAAAAAGTAGAAGTGCGTCTTGAAACAGGTAAATGCAGGGTAAGTACAGGAAAATTTTAATTTTCCTTTAAATTCAATTTCAAACTTGTAAGGAAAAACTTGAGAATGATGAGTATTCTTTTGAAACGTGTTTAAGACTTAGTTGTATGGACAAAATGTCCAAAACAGACATTCTTAATATCTAAGAGGAGTTTATACGTAGCGAGCTCTACACAAACGTTATTTTGTTCTCATTTGAATATTAACCAATCACACTCAATGAAATTTTGTAGAGACGTTTTAAAATGAATAGGTTTGCCAGATTTACGTAAAAATCTTTAATTTAAAAGTTAAACGGGCTCAAAGATTTGTATGTAAATAGCTACGTTTATAAAAAGAGTGCTGTGGAGCACGCCAGGGAAACTTCTCTTAAGACGTTAAATTAAGAGACGTTTCTGTATTCAGCCGTTAAGCGTATAAATAAATCATTACACAAATGAAACTGCACTAGCACTGAAATTGGCATAGCGCTGGCGAATGGCCGACCGAAATAACTCACCATCATCATTGAAGTGTGCATTTTCACTCCACACCATCCTACGGGACTCGAACCTGGGAACCGGCGTTACATCATAACCGCCGAAATAACTCCAACCAAAACCAAACACAAGGTTACGAACAACACAACACAAAAACCAAATAAAAAAAATTAAGTCACGATTTTTCCGCTTAGTTTTAGTACATATGGTGTTCATGAAAAAATTGACGCTATCAAAACATTATGATAAAGTTTGTAAATACGTAAGGCATAAGAAAAAATTATCGACACATCCACCCCTCGAAACAACACTGCACTGACTAGCGGCGGCCGACGATAGAACGTAACGTAGCGTTGTTAAGGGCAGGCTCTTCGAGTTGCTTTTGTGTAGAGCTCACTGAATTTTGGTTTAATTTAAAAGAAAATTATAAAAAGTTGTTGAAAAAAATCCATACAAATTTCATTAATATATCCATAATGATATTATAAATACAAAAGTATGTCTGTCTGCTTGTTACGGCCGAGCCCATCCACTTGACCGTTTTTGACGATAGGTGCAAAGATTGATTGCATCCCGGAGACGGACATAAACGGCTACTTTTTATCCTGGAAAATTAAAGAGTTCCAATCGTGAGAGTGAAAATCGTGAAGAGTGTGCGATCAACTTTAAAATACACAAGTGTAAATTAAAAATTTATAACACCTCCGACAAGTGAAGGTTACATTAACAAGAAAAGAGCTGATAACTTTCAAATAGCTGAACCGATTTTCTTGTATTATAGGCTATAGCTAAGAACACTCTCGGTCAAGCTAAGTCCTTTCAAACAAAAAAAAAACTATATTAAAATCGGTTCATTACTTTAGGAGCTGCGATGCCACAGACAGATACACAGATACACACGTCGAACTTATAACACCCTTCTTTTTGCGTCGGGGCTTAAAAATTGTTTTTATAAGACCCATCAGTTGGTGGCAACATATTTTATTAACACGGGCTTGAGTAAATACTTTCGAACAATACCAACATGATACATCAAACTTTGGAGGAGAATTATATTAAGATTTCGAGAGAAAAGAAATTCCGGGTAACGCCCAGCAAACAAGAGAGGTTTTTGTTTAATATTTACAGAAAACTTCTTACAACTTACTCACACACTTTAACTAAATCATTATAACCATGTCGTGAAAAGCTTTGGTACATAAGTACGATGCATTTAAAATAATAAATAATAACTTTTAGGTATACCTGCAGCCTAAGCACAATAAGTGTAGTCTGTAGATACTATTTTCTTGTGGTTTTCACAACGCTTTGTTGATGAAAAAAGCGCCTTGTCGCACTTTATTATGTAGTTCCAAAAGAATTTTTAACAAAAATATTTCAACTAAGTATGAGTCAAACTTATTAAGTCTAGATTATTGTACAATTGATGCATAAAGGCAAAAACGGTAAGGAAGCCTACAAGATGCTAAGTAATTTTTTTAATTCGGATACAAGTTAGCCCTTAACTGCAATCTCACCTGGTGATAAGTGGTGATGCAGTCCAAGATTGAAGCGGGCGGAATGAATTGTTACATTAATAATATTGCTACGTCGTATTGTAACATTTAGCAGAATTTGCTATGTTTTTTTCCGGCTCTTTTCAGGAGAATTTTCTTTCCGAGCAGTGGTACAGTCCTGACGTACCATAAGCGCCACAAGTTGGCTTACCTATGCTAAATAAAGGAATTTGAATTTGTTATTTGACTGTGCTCGGGGATGCTGGTGGTAAATTTGATCGGTGTGTGTGTTACGAAAACCGAAAGTAGAGTCAGCGGAAATCCATATGCGGAATTCTCTTTGGCGTTTTGTCCGCATAGATTTAGCGCTCCCCTGAAATTTCCATGTATACATTTGAGTGGAATGAGTTTTTCGCCTTGTGTTTTTTCTCTAAATTTCTCTTTGACCTACCTACTAAGTAATTTAGAATTTCAAAATACAATATGAATATAAAACGTATAAAAGCCTATTTGTAGACCATTTTTATACCCAAGTATGAAATAAAAATAGCCTCAATAGCTCAACGGTTGAGGAGCGGACTGAATTCCGAAAGGTCGGCGGCGCGGCGGTTCAAACCCCATCCGTTGCACTATTGTCGTACCTACTCCTAACACAGCTTTGCGCTAAGTTGGAGGGGAAAGGGGAAAGTCATGATTAGCATGGCTAATACCTAATCTTTTTTTTTTTTAATCTTGACATAAAATGACATGACAAAATCTTTCTATGTAGTTAAAATAAATCTACTTAGATACCTACTGTAAATCTTGTTGGTCAGACATTAACTTCGCAACTTTACTTGTTAAACTGGTAGGTAGGTATAGTGTACAGCTTTGATGCCATAACTTGGCTGCACTTTGGCATAGTACCAAAACTTGGACATGAATTTTAGAGTTAGTATCAAACATACAAATAGATATGCACTTACTTACACATAAGTATATTACAGACAGACGTGGTTGGTGGGATGATTTTATATTTAAAGTCTGACCGTAGGTCGTTGATTTAAGTACATATGTAAAAATCTTTGAGCCGTTTGTAATTTTGAAAATTTATATTTTTTAAGGAAATTTAATCTGAAAAACCATAGACACAGATAATTGAAAAATATGTAGAGCGTAGGTATAATTTACAAAATTTCATTGAGTTTGACTGGATAATATTCAAAATATAAAAATCAAACTTCGTTTGTATGGAGCGCGCTCCGAATATATTCCTCTTAACATTCATTCCTCGTTGTACATTCACACTTATATTTTAAAAAATCAACACCAACAGTATAGGACCTAGGGCTGCCAATGTTTCAGTATAAAGTCATTTTTAACCGACTTCGAAAAAGGAGGAGGTTCTCAATTCGTCGGTTTTTTTTAATGTATGTTCACCGATTACTCAAAGACCCCTGGACCGATTTGGATTTTTTTTTGACAATGGCAATTACATTCGATTTGACGATGATATTTCAAAAATCAGTAGGTAAGTAAAAAATATACATAATATTTTCACTTTCTTATATGAATAACTTTTGTTTAAATTAAAAAAATTACAACTAAACTTAAAACAAGCTTACCTTATTACTGTACAAATCATGCTCACGTGGAATGGTGCCAAGATACTGCATTTCCATGCTTTACAGCGAGGCTGATCCTTTCCTGAGTGACATGAATAGTTAAAAAAAAATACATTGGGAATTTTTCATCTTTTTGTAGTCCTTTTAGGCTTTTGCGGTAAAACTTGCCGAGCTATAAACCGAAAGTTTATCTTGACCAAGAACGAGCAGACGAGGAATACCAAAAGGTCTTTAGATTTCTGGAGTGGAGAGACAGTAGACATAATTATTTTCTGTAAGAGAGTTTGGATTTGATAAGAAGCGATAGAGTAGAGACGTAGATACATTTTGGGAAGTAGAGTTTTGATGATGACGATCAAAAATTTTTTTAGAGGTCATAATAATATTCAGAATTTGACAACCCTGAAAGAATCCCGAACCAAGTGAGATTGCTGTCAACATTAAATATTCAAATTTTAATCCCGGGTCTAAGCCCGATTTAGTTTCGACCTGTGGTTACTCCAAGGATTATAGGATTTAAATAATTTTATATAGCTTCTGTTGATTTGTATTCGATAGAAACTTCATTCAAAAGCAGACTTATTCTAAAGGTATAGAGTCTACTCTTACCTATACTAATTAATATCAGAATTGCTAACTAGTGGATGTCTCCAATCTTTTAAAGGTTTAAAAAATATATCAAGGTAGATATGCTACTGAAAAAAGCATATTACAAAATTGAAGATTATGTTAATGATAAAATAGCGTGGAAATCCATGCTCTTTTATTTGACTCGAAGCTCACTCCAGCAAAGTGCAAGACAGCAATTATTTTATAAATGGCAAAATATTACTTATTCGTATTTAAGTAAATCGAATCTTTATTCTAATTAAAACATTTAATTAAAAGATTTAAAAAATATATACCTTGGAGATTCAAGAAAAAAGGTAATATCTTAACTTACGTTAGTTTACAATGCTTTTACGAACAAAATTTTTGTGTAAAAAGCAGTAAGTTAATAAAACCTCTCAATAAAATCTTTAGGAACAAAGAAAACACAGGCAATACAAAACACGCTGCGTGTTCAGAATAATATGTAAAGTACTTACGTTTATGTATATTGCGTACAGTTTGAAAATTCAGTTTACTTGCCCAAATATTGTTCGTTGAAATTCTGAAGGAGCGGCCGTGTTACCTATGAGGAGTAAAGACACAGGTAGTATAAATAAAACAGCCCTATTGCGTAGATCATAAATATATATAATTACTAATAACATGCCTATCTGTTTAACATCTAACATAGAAGACAACCTTCAAAATAAAATGTCGTAAATACGAATTCACATAAAAATAAGGGGTGATATTTTACAAGACAGCTTGAACTTTGAAGATCAATTTCGGATCTCCAAAGGTGGTCACCCAACTTATTACCGACTCGGATAAACTTTGCTTAACCAGTTACAATTGATTTATATTGCAACTGGGCCACATCACTCTCACCGGCAAAGCTGTGACGCCAAGTGATTTAGCGTTTCGGTACGCAGTATGCTGTGAAGAATGTTGTGTGATAAGGAATACGGTTCTAATAAAAACTGGCTCCTTGCCAGTTAGCCATTCTCCATCTTAGATTGCAATTTGCACCGTCTTTATCAGTTAGATCCGTTAGATTGCAGCTGTCAAGAACTAAAATATTATGAAAAAAGCAGATAGATGCCTACTAATGGCTCATTAAACATGTAAACAAGAAATAAGTAGCAAGAAGTACAAAACTTTCCCAGCATGTTTTCATTCGGTAAATTCTGGTAAAGTCTTCAAACTTCAGTCGTTGATTCAAACTTTAGGCATTCCACGGTCTATGGATGGGATTTACTTATTTCTTATTCATGACGCTCTAGTAAATTTTTTGTTCGCATACATCATTATTATGGTTTTCTTTCGAAACAGTTTTATTTTATACGCAAACATGTACATATCAGCTAAAGCTTTTCAGTTTTTCTAATTTTTCAATATAGGTACTAATAATAAGTAAGCCACTTTAGGGCGATATTCTTTCGTAAAAGGCGTATTTCATGTTTCATATGTCGTTACTTCGTATTTCGTAAATTTTAAAATACAGAGTCCCACTCGTTTCAAGGAGTCCCCACTCAATAGGGTATCCCAAACTCTTTCTCATTCATTTTTCATGTTTGTCAGGAGGAACCTAGCCTGAAAGATTGTTTTTAAAATCTGAATATTATATATTTTTATAGCTATGGCAAAGTTTTGATATTTTCTGAATAAAATGGCTCTGTTTGACAGATGGACACGAAACTACAAGGGTTCTTTATTTTACAACAGTTTCCTAAGAAGCCGTGAAGTTTTTTTAGTAAATTAATATATAGTTTAGAGTCATGAGAAAAAAAATAAGGTATCTTATAGATATATTGTTATTATTCAGAAACCTTTTTTATTTATTCGCCAATATCCATCTACCCCGCCCTTATTCGTGCAGTGAGCCCTTGGGGAGCGGCGAACAAGTGCCACTAATACAATAATGGTTTGTTTAATCCATTTATCGTTTCACCCTCGGCTCTAATCCCATGCGGTTCAAATAGATCTGCTGTAGTTCTCACGTTTTATAACAGCGTCGAGTAAATAAATAAATAAAACTTTTAAAACTCTCTGAGTCTAAAACTTCTTTAGAATAAAGAGAGTTTTAAAAGTAATTTACAATTTTTTTAAGCTAAGTGTTATACTTGTTAACCATTTTTATGCTCATTTTGTAGTGTCGTCGACCTATTCATCTGGGTGAAATATCGATAGTAATAATTAAAAATCATCATATTAATCGTGCTTAGACCCGCTACTTACCTTATTAATTTGTTTTAATTATGTTCTGTCTGTAACAAAAATAAATAACAAATAATTAAGTAAACAACAAAATTTTAGATACGACCTTTTACTTGGTATAAACAAGTGTAAATTAAAAATTTATAACACCCCCGACAAGTGAAGGCATCTTGACAGCTTGACATAAATTTGTCAATTGACATAATATTAAGAACCTAACGGTTATCTAACCTTCTTTTCTACAAGAAAACTAGAAAAGAGCTGATAACTCTTAAACGGCTGAACCAATTTTTTTGGATTATAGCTAAGAACACTCTCGATCGAGCCACCTTTCAAACAAAAAAAAGTAAATTAAAATCGGATCATTCGTTTAGGCGCTACGATGCCACAGACAGATACACAGATACACAGATACACACGTCAAACTTATAACACCCTCTTTTTGGGTCGGGGGTTAAAAAAGAAATACACTCGCCAAATTGATAGCCTCCTTGTTTTTGTAAGTCGGTTATATAGTAATTATTCCAAAAACAAGTGTAAATTAAAAATTTTCAACACCCCCGACAAATCATTTTCAAATAAATATTTATGTATATCTAGGCAACGTCCATCTTGACAGCTTGACATATTTTGTCAATTGACATAATATTATGAACCTAACGGTTATGTAACCTTCTTTTCTACAAAAAAACTAGAAAAGAGCTGATAACTCTTGAACGGCTGAACCAATTTTTTTGGATTATAGCTAAGAACACTCTCGATCAAGCCACCTTTCAAACAAAAAAAACTAAATTAAAATCGGTTCATTCGTTTAGGCGCTACGATGCCACAGACAGATACACAGATACACAGATACACAGATACACAGATACACAGATACACAGATACACAGATACACACGTCAAACTTATAACACCCCTCTTTTTGGGTCGGGGGTTAATGAACGGATGTATCTTCAATAAAAAGTTCTACCTACTAAGTTGTTGACAAAGACCGTCCAGTGCGTTTCCCCCTATGATACCAGTACCGACACATGTCGGAGACATTAGCATTTATTATTTATTACCAAAATTTTTAAACTAAATCATAAGCATTGAAAGGATATGCACAAAGACAACTTAGTCTTGAAGAGATTTTTACCAGAAGTCCTAGAATTAATTACTATCACAGTTATTATGCTCCTCATATAATAGACCTATACACCTTGGCCTTGGCGTGGCCTTGCCCGCAGTTTACACTATACATTATACTGAAAGTATTTAAATGTAATTATTTATTACGGTTTTTTAAAAACCCCAAAGAATTTTTTCGATTTAAAAAACTGCTAACGCCATCTATCCTGTCACTCAAATAATACAACGTAAAAAGTCGTAACTACAACCAGCGCTACAGTTGTTTAGATAAGTAGTCAAAGTGTAGTTACATCACTTTTTGGTAGATGCCACTGGATGTTAGAGTTGTTCTTGTTCATGGAATGCAGGAAATAATATTAAATCTAGATATTAAAATACATATAATTGTCTGTCTGTAATTTCGAAATAACTAGGTACCTCATATTAAGCTCATATGATTATTTGTACAGTACTATAACTGAGTCATAAGTAAAGGAAAAAATCCAAAAATTGTGAATTTGTGGTTACATCACAAAAAATTATTAAAATATGTTCATGAACAAATAAAATTAGTATTTTCAATTTTCTAAGTAAGATATCTATACCCAGTGGGGTATAACCTGGACTTTACCTGTATATTCTAAAACAGATTTTTGTTTATTTTTATGCATACCTAATAGTGCAAAATGTAGAAAAAAAATACCGAGTACAGAACCTTCAGTGCACGAGTCTGACTCGCACTTGGCCGGTTTTTACGTTATTTAGATCTTGCAAGTACCACAGCTTGGTATGCGCTTGGCAAAGCCGTACGTGGGTAGGTAAATGTTTTTTACCTAAAAATTCGTACTTTACTTCCTAAAGTTCATCAGTATGTAAGTACGTACTACAGCTATGATATATCTATAGGTAGGTATTAGTATCACATAATACTTACTAACTCTACTTACGTAATATTATTATCCTTGCTAATGCGAAAGTGTGTATGTCGGTCTGGCTGTCTGTCTATCTACCACCTACCTTTATGTCTATCTACCGTTTTGGCCGCAAAAACCGCATTAACCGATTTGGATGTAATTTGGTACAGAAATAGGTCTGTGTGTGTGCATGTGTGTTAATTAGCCTGTGGTTAAATCAGGCCCTTCAGACAACAAGATGTGATGTGATGTAAATAAAACCGAACAATGTTATAATTTTATTACCTAAATTAGATAAATTAAATAAATTATTATATTAGCCTAAATCATAGTTCACTCTTCGGATATCAAAAGTGATAGGTAGATAGGTACCTACTTTAATTTGGTTCATACTTCATAACTTCCGACCACTGACCTACATCAATCAGCCAACCGTTTCGTTTGCTTGCAAAATATTTAGTCATCTTAAAATTTTATTATCGCAAAATTGAAAATTCTCCAATTATTGAGGTTAATATACGAGCAGGGATGTATCAATAAGCAAAATTATTTGATAGCTTATTTTTTTGAAAATCCCGTGGTAACTCTTTAATTTTTCAGGACAAAAATTAGTCTATGTCCGTTTCCTGGATGTAAGCTATCATCAAAATCAGTTCAGCAGTAATTGAGCAGTGGAAAGGTAGCATACACACACAAACATTGGCATTTTTCATTACCAAAATAGATAGGTACTAGATGATGTCCGCACCGTGGATTTAAATTGTTTAAAAATCCCATGGGAACTCTTTGATTTTCTGGAATGAAAAGAAGCCTGTCTGTCTTCGAAATCTCTGTACAGAATTTCGTCAAAATCTGTCGAGCAGATGAACCGTGAAAAGATAACAGACAGATAGACAAAGGTACTATCGCATTTATTATATTTATGGGTTTGGATTTAGTTTACAGTCTGTTGAACTTCCTAATTTTATTACCCGACTGCAGCAAAGCCAAAAGGAAGGGTTATGATTTTAGCAGTCTATGTATGTATGTATCCAGATTGTGTGTGTTTCACCGTAGTGCAGTTTTTTAACCCCCGACCCAAAAAGAGGGGTGTTATAAGTTTGACGTGTGTATCTGTGTATCTGTCTGTGGCATCTAAACTAATCCTAAACTAATCCGTAGCTCCTAAACTAATGAACCGATTTTAATTTAGTTTTTTTTTGTTTGAAAGGTTGCTTGATCGAGGGTGTTCTTAGCTATAATCCAAGAAAATCGGTTCAGCCGTTTGAAAGTTATCAGCTCTTTTCTAGTTCTTACCGTAACTTTCACTTGTCGGGGGTGTTATAAATTTTTAATTTACACTTGTTGCTATTGTATCGAGTGCGATGTCAAATGAAAGAGGAGAAAATTCTGAGTTCATAAATATAAATATCTACTACAGCATTGAAATATACCAAGCTACAGAAAAACAAGTTTACTGTAATATTTCAGCGTTTAGTTAGACGATCGCAGTTGGGTTTTAGTTTTCAACTTTTCTAGAGCAGTTTTTGTAATCATAAACATCATAACATGCCTGCCCTGTCTGAAAATCCTTCGCAGTTTTTTTGCGAAAGATTTTTCAACCGCTCGCTTTGATGATATTGGGAAATGCACGAAAACTGCATAAATTAGATCTCAACGCGCACGAGTTTTAGTGCGTATAACACTCACAAATAATGTTTTTTTTATTTTTTAATTAGTGATTAAGGTTTTATATAAGTTGATTTGCTCATGGGGGCGACATAATCACGAAGTGATTAAGCCCCATCACAAAATAAAGAATTAAAAAAAAAAAAAAGAGTTCCGTAGAGTCTCCTAACTTCAACTTATATGCCTAACATCGGCTAAAATTTAAAAAATTCAATTTTTTTTTTCCTTTTATGGAACTTTTATGGAATTGTAGTGATTTGGGAAGTATACATATTTAATCATGGCAACATTGCAATGTCATTTGTCAAAATATTGGTGGCCATTTTGTCACAATCGTGAGTAACTTCGGATCGCACACACGCTTCTTTTATACCGACCCCGAAAATTTGTGTCATTACTCAATACTGCTTGGAGGTAAGTTTTTTAAATCTTTACTACAGTTTACTCATATAATCCATTACCAAAATTAAAAAAATCATTCAGATATGTTCGTTAACTACAGAAATATTAGGGCAGACAATGTTAGGATACAATCTGTAATGTGATGTTTTTCTAACTTCGTCTGCCCTTAGGGTCGTCAAAATTAGAATAAGAACTTTTTTTTTATGTACTATACTTATATGAAAAAGTACCTGGTCTGTATTTTTTCTTACTCTATACCCTCTATACCTATTTAAAACTGTTATGTATCTGAATAATTACAAAAACGTAGATATATTGTATAAATAACTATGTATTTCCTACATAACAAAATGTAAAGTAAGTTGATAAAAGAGTTGATTTCTGGCGCATTTAAGGTGTTTTAAATTAATGTTTGATAATAAAAGGTTTCTTTAAATATAAAGTTACTAGGTTTTTCCTGCGGCGCTGCCTGCGTGAATGTTGTTTTTTTTATTGATTCCGCATGAACCATGGCTTTTTCACGATAAAAAGTAGCCTGTGTGTTAAGTCAGGGTATAATTTATTTCCATTTCTAATTTCAGCCAAATAGGATAAACAGTTGAGACTTGTGATGTAGGAGAACTCCTGAAGGAGTATATTTTATCCTGAAATCCACGGTTTCCGCGGGATTTATGATAAACCAAAATTCACGCGAGCGAAGCCGCGGGCAAAACCTAGAAATTTTATAAGAAAAAACTTTCATTAACAGACATGCGCCAACTAAAAGTGCTAGAAATGAACTCAATTTTTATATTTGAAGAAAATTAACAATTACAAAATATACCACTATTTTATATTTGCAATAGTTGATTATTTTAATTTTTTTACAGGTAATCCAAAAACTCTAGACATGAATCGAGAATTCGTAAAAAAGAAAAAACGATCATATACAGTTGCTCACAGCCAAGACATGCTGGATTTAGCATTAGAATGCCTAAGAAAAAGACAGTTTTACGATTACTACGATTAAAGTGTTTAATTCATTCATCATATTTCATTTTTATTTACGATACCTTTGTGCCACCCCTGAATTTAAGAACGATTTTGGACAAAGTACGCCCTAACTTCGTCTACCTAAATAAAAGTATAAAATATATAAAATTAAGAGGCATTAAGATAGTGTAGTTGGACTTTTGGATAATTTTATCTTATTTATATTTTTTTGATAAAATTAGCATTATGTTTAAAATTAATTTCCTATGCATAGATGAAGTTTGGAATTTCACCTTAACTTCGTCTATTTTTTTAACGGTCATTAGCTTGCCTAAACTATAAACAGTAGGTACACTTTCATACACACATAAAAAGAACTATTACCATTGGACGATGTTTGTCAGACGTAACAGATTTTTTTACATCCGATTGGCGGAAAATTTGAAAAAACGGTCAAAAGCAGACGAAGTTAGGGAACTCTACGGTTCTATGTAATTTTTGATATACATAATTTAATTGTTTTTTTTTTGTTATTAATGTTGCAATTAGATGTAGGTACTTAATAATATTATTCTTTTGCACGTTAAGTATATCATCGGTCTCAGTATTAACGGTAACCTATTGATAATGAATGATAATAATCGTTTGAAATCAAAATTCGAAACAACGCTTACTATTTAGATTTTAGATATTACAATTTACATGGGTAATTCAGGCTTCAGATGCTTCCGTACGCTCTATCATTGTTATTGAAATCTATATTAATTTAGCATACATAATATAACCATACTTCCACACTAATAGGTACATAACGCAAAAGTGTGCCTGTCTGTCTGTCTGCTAGCTTTTACAGCCATCCGTTAAATTTAATCGATCTAGAGAAATCAGAGTTAGCGTAGGTACATCCCGGGGATGGACATACCTATCTAGACTACCTTATGTCCCGGAAAATCAAAGAGTTAATTCCATATAAGAAGCCGCGGGCATCATTTATTTGGTATAGAGATACCTACCTAGGCTAATTTTTTTTGTCGCGGAAAATCGACGAGTTTTGTTTTTCCGCGACTTTTTTCAATTTTTTAAAAACCTAAATCTCCGCTGACATAGCCGCGAGTATGATAGGTATAGTAGAATCTATACTAATAAATAAAATTGGAGTGTATGTCTGTAATTTCGAAATAACTACCTCATATTAAGCTCATATGGTTATTTGAACGATACCATAACTGAATCACACGTTTTTAAAATTTTTGTCTGTCTGTCTGTCTGTCTGTCTGTCTGTCTGTTTGAAAAGGCTAATCTTTGGAACGGCTGAACCGATTTTGACGGGACTTTCACAGGCAAGTAGAGGATTGACCAGGGCGTAAAATAGGCTACTTTTTTAACCGACTTTCAAAAAGGGAGTTGTGTTTTTCTACCTATGTACACCGAAATCTCCGAGATTTCTGAACCGATTTGCGTCATTTCTTTTTTAATCGATAGAGGAACTTTGCGACATTGTTTCATAAAAAATTTGGAGTCCAACTCCTCAATCCTGATGCTGCAGGGGATCTGACCAATCCACGCGGGCGAAGCTGCGGGCATCAGCTAGTATAAAATAAACGAGGTAGGAACTTATTTATGCAGAAAAATCAACTGTGTAAACAAGCGATGCATATAAAACGCTACTGTACCTAGCAATGTTTATAACAATCAGTCCATCAGTTTCTAGTGGTGCCAATCAACCAATCAATTGTTACGCACAAATCGCGTTATGTAACAAATTATCTTTTGATAGTAAACGATGTAATTACACCTCAAGCCGCTCAAGGCAACTTTGCAATTTCCGAATCTGACCAATTCGCAGCGTGATAACTTGATAAGTTATCATTTCGCGTATTCCGCGGCCCACGGGCATGCGCCTTCAATGAAATTATTTCGTATTCCACTTCGCGGCAAAACGGACGGTTGTAGTTACAGTGTTTTAGTTTCGGTGTAACTCGCGATTGGCGCGGTCGCCGGGTACTCGCGCCCTCTCTATGACATTGGCTGAAACTCGCACGAATATCCAACCTAATGTGCTTTTTATAACAAATCTTTCAAAATTCATGAGACAAAATGTGTAAAACGCAGTGTTTGTTAGCCATCCTTCAGCTCTCGATCAACCTAGTTAACTGTTGGGGTGAGTATTGCGAAAATCAGCTGATTCGCGACTCTTTAACACGTGTGTTTTTACGTAGTTACGCAACGATATGCGTTCAAACTTCAGGGTTTTTATTATCGTGGAAAACTGAATGTTTATTGTATGTAAACGGTTTTCGGCAATGAAGTGTGGATGCACAAATTGTCAGATGTCAATAAGGCAGCAATTCGTTTGGCGCCACGACACCATTACGAGGGGGCCGCTAGTCACGTAGGCCACTTCGAGCGGCCCGCTGCAATCCGCCCGAGTTGAGAAGACGGAGAAATTTTAGCACGCGTAAAAATGCTACTGAGTGACTCAACGCAGCCGTATTATACCTACTCCTGAAGCGTGGAAAAATGAAAAGCTTTCCGCTGCCGCATTTCTGTTGGAAAACTTTGCACAAAAACAAGAAACTTACGTTTTACTGTTAAGTTCTAATACCTGAGTATTTATTCATCCAAGCCTATCTCTAAATTATCTTGAAATGAAAATTCCTCTAATAATTGAACTAGTTAAATATCTACTTAAATTAAAATAAAATAGGTAGGTAAGTACCCTACAAGAACCTAGAAGTTACTACAAAAAATTGTAGGATAGGTACCACCTACCTACAAAGTAATTATTTTTAGGGTTCCGTATCTCCAAACAAAAAAAAAGTAACCCTAGGATCTATCTGTTGTGTCTTTTAGACCTGTCAAGGGAATAAAAACCTGTATTTCCTGTTTCCCTAGAATTATGAAATTTGGCAGGCGGCAATATCTTATAGGTACTTAACACAATTAAAAGGAAAAATCTGAAAACCGTTTGTGATCAAAAAAAAAATTAAAGTGTTAAGATGATTTCTTGTATGATGGGTAACTACGGACTACGGATCACGGAAGCCTTCATATTGTGCGAGTTCCATTCGCTCTTGACCGATTTTTTTATAGTTACCTGTCACATACATTATTAGGAACTAGGGGAACTAGGTACATATTTTGCAACATGTTTGTAGGGTAAACATGATAACCTGCCTGTTTACATTGTAACTCAACGAATAATCTACTAGAATATAGCATTCCTCTAGAAAAGAGTTTATAGAGAAATAACTACTTAGGTATAGATAACTACTTAATTTAAAAACTATTTTATTAAGTACATCAAAATTAGCAATTAAAATTAATTAAGCACCTTCTGCTTACAATGAAATTGGCGGAGTCTTAAGAGGATCGTCTAGTAATTTTTCATAAGAAAAGCGATAACGTTTTTCTCCCCGTAAAATATGTAGTCCAATTTTCATAATTTTTAGAAATGTTGTAGACATGATAGAGAACTATACTTGTACATTTTGTAAACAAAACGTTGTCACCCGAAACAACGTCAAATGCCAACTGGACTAGGTATGAAAAAATTTTGGAATTTACAACTAGACTATCCTCTTAAAACGAGTAGATAGGTATGTTATCTTTTAGATATTAATTATCTTTATAAACCAAGGTTTTTTCGCTAACATTGAGTTCTGTTGGTAAATAAAATACATAACTGATACCTAAATTAAACAAATATTAGTTAAGAAAACATTTTCCAAAAAGCCAAAACAAAGTAAGCCTCCACTTGCATTACAACTAAGCTTTGAGTTGCAGAAATTGGCTTGCTGTCACTTGCACTTTTGCACTTGCAAGTTTGTCTACATAGTGCAAGTGACCTGCCTGAGGTGATGGTTTTATTGCAAGTGGATTCTCGGTGATGAGGTTAAATATACCTACTTGTTGGAAAATTCTACAGAAGTCCCATGCTTTATAACCGCGAGAAAATATTAGGTAGGTGTGTCATTCCCTCGGGAAAACGGAAATTCAACGTGGGATTTAAGTCACATGGCAACCGTTAGCAAAAATTCCATATAGCAATTTTCCAATTGATTTGATCAGGAATCTAAATTCAAATTCAAAATATTTTTATTCAGTTAGACTTTTACAAGTACTTGAATCGTCAAAAGCATCTACCACAGGTTCGGAATGCCTTTCCTACCGGGAAGAACCAGCAAGAAACTCGGCGGCATTTAACATGAGCTCCAGCAGGATTGTCGGCACGGATAGGTTGTCAAAAATCTACTTAATTAAAATAATAATTTAATATTGTACTCTTAAATTCACATTAGTCATTTTTTCCATAATTCAATAAAAATATTTAGATTTATCTGACTAAATGGGTTAATTGCACAATGCATTACTCGTCTAAAATCTCGAAGTTTCAAATGAATTCGTATATAGCCGGTGACAATAATCTGTTACCCAATTCTAACCTTTTATTGTCATTAATGTACGAGAACCGACTACATGATCGACTTTTAACTGGGGCATGGCCAATTAATTTATTATTGTTCAGTACTTCTTACTAGGTACAAAAAGAAGAAATATTACTCCTTCTTTTAAGTGAGTACTTAGTACTAGCACCCATGATACGGGGTATAAACCCTTTTTTAGGGTTCCGTACGTCCGAATGAGAAAACACAACCTTTATAGGGTCACTCGTTTGTCTAGTCCGTCTGTCACAGTCAATTTTTCCCGAAGCTACTTACTGGAACGTACAGAAGTTGAAAGATACATTAACAAATTTCTGAAACCAATATGCGGACGTAAATAAATAAACGTTTCGAATATGGGGGTCACTTTTTAGGGGCAAATTAGAAAATTTAAAAAATTTTACCTACCCCGTCCCGTCACATATCAATTGGAAAGGTATGTTGTCAGAGTCTCAAATACCCATAAAATGTTAAATTAAATAGTTCTAAAGTTATGTATTTAAGAAAATAGAAATAAAATGAAAATCGACCATTCCCACCCTTGTCTCTGAATATGTTGAACATATTAAAATTATTTTGAAAAAAAATACAGATTACAAGAAAACCTACAAGATGATTCTCTCAACATTGTGCACACAAAACAACTAAGTACAAACTAACATAATACTCATCGTACGGAACCCAGTCCACGCGAATGGGCTAATCGTAAAAAGAGCTAAAATATGTCGTGCTGAATTTATTTTCTATGAATGGAGTGCTATGTTAAATCTATTTAGCACGAATCATTTTAGGTCAGAGAAGGTATAAAAATTCTTAATAAAAAATTTGCGTGCTCCTTTAAACTATCCTTGATTGTTAATTAAATTATTTTTATTACTTAACTTACCGAAGTATTTCTTTTTGCAAATTGACCTTAAAAAACGGGTCAAGTGCGAGCCGGACTCACGCTCCAAGAGTTCCGTACTGCATGTAATTATTTTATTCCATTATCTCCAACTGCATTTTATTTAAGTTTGTGATCGCAAATTTTAATGCGATGTACTAACAAATTAATGGTTTTTTTGAATAACGAAGGGATAAGGGTTCCTTTTCTCCTTTTGAAGTACGGAACCCTAAAATTTCATTTGTATAGTACGTATAGATATTTTTGGGGAGATTTATTCTACAAAGTATAAAGATCGATTAAAATTTTGTACTCGTAAATAACATCGCGATAATGTGTTATTGGCTGCTTATCGATTTATCTTTAACGGAATGCTTATATGCGATTTTCGCAACGAAGTAGCTTAGATATCAAAATAATCCATATTTCCATACTAATATTGAAAGTGTGTCCGTCTGTTTGTTCCCTTATCCCGGCCAATCCGCTTAACCGATTTTGACGATTGGTAAAGGGATAGCTTGCATCCCGGAGACGGACGTCGGATATAAACTACTTTTTATCCCGGGAAATGAAAAAATCCTGGCGGATAAAGTCGCGGGTATCAACAGCAGCATTAAAAGAATTTATAGTATAACTAAAATAATATGTGTTAAAAGCTTTCTCGTGAAACTTTCTAAATGGTGACCAAAGTTGTGTTGAAATCGACTTAGAATAGAAGTTACCAGCTGATCTGCCCCAGCTTCGCTCGGAATTTCTGAAAATCCTTTTGTATTCAATTGGGGCATTGGGGTTATAACATTATGTAGAGAGAACCTAGGTACGGTCGGCCTCAGAATTCGAGTAGCAATCCCGCGAAACTATTGCATCAAAAACCTGTCGCACTTATGACCTTTTTCTATAAACACGCCACAGGCACCTCGCATGTGCATAACCGTGCCACGCGAATATTATCATTAAGGTGCTAAACGACTTACGGCCTTTGACTGTACATTTCTGTAGTAGGTACAGCTACCTACATTGATATACCAGTCAGTTCGTTAGATTCGGAGATCATCCCTTACATACAAACTAGTGACTATCACACCTCTTAAAATCTATCTCTACTCTCTAAAATCATCTACAAATCACTACTTTCACAAAACAAATTTTACTCTTCATGTATAGATACCTTAACGAAAACACAGACAAACGTGTCCAATCCATATATAATATGAAAGAAATAAAAATAAAAAAATTATTTTTGAAAGCTAAATCTATTTATCTAAATCTAAATATATATTTGATATGCAAGTCGGCTAACATCGTTATAGGTACCTATACCTATAATAAATTTTGATTACGGCTAACCAACGTTTTTTACTTAATTACTTGGTAGGTTCATTACTACTTAATTACTTCGGTAGCTGCTGTATAGTTTTTACAGTTTAACATATAATTAAAGTATCGCGCAACAAAAGCAGTATAACAACATTGCTTGGTAAAATATAGTTTTATTGTATCAGTAGGATTCAATTTCAAACATAATTAATTTAAAACTCTTTGAAAAATAAAGTAACTATAATGGGCCCTAATGAAATACATAAACCACATAAACCTATTGCCCACTCATAAGCTTTTTGTCTTGAAAGGGCTTTACCTGTACATTCTAAAACAGATTTCTGTTTATTTTTATGTATAATAGTTTTTGATTTATCGTGCAAAATATCGGAAAAATACCCGAGTACGGAACCCTCGGTGCGCGAGTCTGATTCGCACTTGCCAAATTTAATTTTAAAAGAGTCCTGAAATCTTGTGATTTTCCACATAGCGGAATATTCATGCGCAGCGTAATTAAGTTTTTACATCTATCGGCAATCCGAGTACTATTATGATCTACAAGTCTTTACGCATCCCGCCCAACGCGCCTAAGGAAGTTTTCACTTCAATATCTGCATAATATATCTGAAGTTACTTACTCTATTCATTATACTACGTCTGGTGCCATAAGTATTATAAAACCAATAGATAAATACTTAGTAACTAGACCAAGGTACCGAGATAAAAATAAAAATATCCCCTCATTTTCTTCCGCTAGGATTTAAATCTTCAAGTTCAACGACTTAGCGGTCACCTACACCTCTTGGTTTTGTTATTCACGTAACGAATGACCTACTTTATGCCTTCAATTCCTACAAAGTGCCCGGAAGGCAGAAATTCAATGAATAAAACAAATATTTTTGTTAAGCAACAAAATGAAATAGCAATAGGTTTTAAAAGCATCTGCGATTTGCGATTCGGTCGCTTTAAGGTGCCCACGCACTCGAACTGAACTGCAGCGGAACTGCGCGTTGCGGCAGCGCCCCGCACGATATTCTCTCCAGGCGTGACGCGCGGCAGTGACGTACGCGCGTCGCGGCACCTTTATAGTACGCGACAGGTTGAGATGGCATCCGGGGTGAGGACTTTTTTAACGTCCGTTAAAAATGCGTGCAAATATATGTATACCCAAGTATATGTTCTCACGTCACCGCTTTTTTTTTTACAAGTAAACAGATTTTTGGGAATTCATTTGTTCTCGTGTAAATGAGGCCTAAGGGCCCAAAATAAGAATTGGAAAGTCAACCTCTATCGGCTGTAAACTGTCACTCGAAAATTACGGTTCACAAAGAAAATGCTTTGCATAGCGATTTTTCTCTCCATTATTTAACGAAATCGTAGTAAGTTCCTAGTTACTACAAAATGCATTGAAAATATTAAAAAAAAAACCAACTAAAAGATTACAAAATGGCGAAAAGTCATTCCTATTCTTAATTTGAAAGTCTTAATTATACTACTGCAACTGATACTTGGTATATTGATGATTCGAATTATTGCCTATGTGCAATAATTCGAATACCTACCAGTACTCAGACAGTATACGAACAAGAAGCCTTTGAAATACGATGCTCGAAGTACATATTTGCTTACTTGGAGCCTTCAGTCACGTACGCCAAGATTCTATGGGTCATAGTGTAAGAGACGATAAGCAAAACAATACACACATTAAACCTGATATGGGTCAAACATTTTTATCGTAAAACACTTAACGATATAAGTAACTACTTACGAGATAATATTTGCATTGCTGTTATTTATAAGTCTAGGTCAGATAAACATTTAATGCATAAAATCACACTAATCACACTTCACACTATCACACTTATATTATAAAGGCGAAAGTTTGTGTGTATTTTTGTTACTACTTTACGCAAAAACTACTGGACGGATTTGGCTGAAATTTGGAATAAGATAGATAATATCCTGCATTAGCACATAGGCTACTATTATCCCGGAAAATCAAAGAGTTCCCACGCGATTTCGATAAACCTAAATCGACGCGGGCGAAGACGCGCGTTACATACAATTAAACCTGCGTGAGACGTCGGCCTTCCAGTCGGTAGGTTGGTGGTTCGATCTCGGGCACGCAGCTCTTACTTTACCTCTTTATAATATTGATAAACATAAAAAGAAACCAAAAGTAAACCACTTGTAAACCATAACACAAAAAAATATTAGTACAATTTGGCGGCCTTATCACCTTGAAGCGATCTCTGCCAGGCACCCACGTCAATATTGATAGTGTTATTTATTATTATTTTATATTTAGGATTATTGCAAGATAGGTTTAACAACAATCATGCTTGATGGATTGAATTTACGACAAACACCTGCCTTCTTACCTAAAAAAATTTGCTAGAACATTTAGAATGATAGTTTATCCATTGGCTCTTTGACTATAGCGTTGTTAAGATAATAGATGGGAATAGGGACGTTGATGCGTTATTAATGAGCCGAAAAATAGACATACTGATTGCGTGACGTAAAGACAGGAATATTTGAATATTTTTATATATTTATTTTTAACCCCCGACCCAAAAAGAGGGGTGTTATTAGTTTGACGTGTGTATCTGTGTATCTGCTTATCTGTCTGTGGCATCGTAGCTCCTAAACTAATGAACCGATTTTAATTTAGTTTTTTTTGTTTGAAAGGTGGCTTGATCGAGAGTGTTCTTAGCTATAATCCAAGAAAATCGGTTCAGCCGTTTGAAAGTTATCAGCTATTTTCTAGTTACTGTAACCTTCACTTGTCGGGGGTGTTATAAATTTTTAATTTACACTTGTTGAATTATTTCTAGCTATTATTTCCCCTTTCTTGTAGGGAAACATGTATTATGTAAAGTTTGATACCGTTACAATATTCGGCAAAATTAATAATAATAATATAATCAATCATAATATCTGTCCTCTTGATGAGTTAACTTAAGTACTTAGCAACGTTGTTTTTAGTTACAAATTGTACCTATGGCCTTTTTGGGGTTCCGTACTTCAAAAGGAAAAACGGAACCCTTATAGGATCACTTTGTCTGTCTGTCTGTCGTGTCTGTCAAGAAAACCTGTCAATTTATCAAAATTGGTTCATATTAATTGGCGGGGTAAGCGCGTAACAAACATACAAAAAAAAAACACAGTCGAATAGAGAACTTTCTCCTTTTTTTTTGAAGTCGGTTAAAAAGTGAGTTAGGTACGATGTTTTTCTATCCAAGTGTCAAATTATAGAAACTTGCTACCACTACTTCTTATCTAATTACTTGAACCGCGTTCCGGAACTATCCTTTTTTCCTTACTACTTAGGTACTTATAAATAAGTAATAATATTTATTATTATCGATTGGTTGCTGATAAAATACATTATAATCACACTAGATATAATCTACCAACAGTAAAATTAATCATTTCCGTCATTGTATCTCTGGGATTCCGTAGAACTATATCTCGGAATTATCCGACATTAATTTATCTATTTTTAATTAATTAACTAAGCCGTAAAAAAATTACGCCGATTGTTTGATTTTTTATTGTTTTATATTCTTAAAATGTTGCCCTCTAATCGGTATTTCCCGTTGTTACAAGTCAATTCCTACATTTTTGATACGCAAATACTTGAAATAGGTGCTTACTTATGTAACTTCCGCATTGCATTATTATGTAGGTACCTACTTAACTAGTAAATGATAAAATATGATGTTAACATTATATTAGGATTTTCTAACTACCTATAATTTATATCCGTATGATTTTGAATATACCTGGGTGACGGTACATCATAAGTTATAGTTATGTACCTAAAGTGCTCAAGTGCCTATGAGGTAAGTAGGTTATGTGGATCTATCTATTAGGTAAGTACCAGTAATTAGGTACTTGATAGGTAGATAGTAGATACTAGAGATTACTGATAAGTTTAACTTTTCAAGTTAAGGTAAGCGTCTCTGCATCGTATTTCTCACTGTGGAGAGTCGTGAGAGAGTCCATTACGTGATTAATGGAAAGGGCTTCTTTGGGGTACGTACATCTGGAAAAATTAGTGGAGATATCATTTTCCCCAAAGAATCAGTTGATAGTGAACTTACACCACTAGAGTCTCGGATTATTGATCTAATTAATTCTGACTAAAATGCTAAATTGGAACCAAACTAGCGGAATTTCAATTTTTTTTTTATGACGCTTGATCAGAATCACACCTGATGGAAAGTGATGATTCACTCTATTTCACGCCTATTCACTCTTGTTTTAAAGATACCCAGATTGTAATTGATAGGAAACACAGATCGCGGAAGAGTATTCCAAACCTAAGCCATGTGTATGAAGAATGATGATGCAAAGCATTTGGAAACGATGGAATGTCGACGACATAAGGATGGAAACTCCACGTCTTGCGGTTCGGCGGTAAAATGGTTAAGGGGAGACAAGATCGTAACACTGTGCACACTCTACAAACTGCTGTCTAATCTGTGATTGGCGATTGTGCACACACAAACTGAAGTTAGAAGAGCACCACCATCACATCTGTGTGGAAAATATGATGAAAATTTTCAAAATAAAAAATTTTCAAAAGAAAAATAAAACCGACTTCAAAAACCAAAAACACTAAAAAGTAGAAAATAATTTTTGTTTAGCTACACATACCTAGGTATGAAGTCGAGCGAGCATATTAAAACAAAATTAGAAATCCAAGAGTGAAGCTCGCCCGACTTCATACCTAGGTACATTACATGTGTAGCTAAACAAAAATTATTTTCTACTTTTTAGTGTTTTTGGTTTTTGAAGTCGGTTTTATTTTTCTTTTGAAAATTTTTTATTTCACAATTTTTAGTGGCCCCACTGTACTATAATATGCTATGCCCAGTTAAAACCCTACTGTTTACTAAGCTATTACAGTGATCGCGAGCAATTTGCTCTTATCCATTGAGGAGTTCTGTTCTCCATCTCCGAAGATATTCATCAGATCTTCACCAAATTTATATGGGACCACCGGCACAGTATACCCTTTCAAACAAAAAAAAAAAATTCCAAATCGGTCCAGGGGTCTGTAATCGGGGAACATACATAAAAAAAAAAAAAAGATCCCGACGAATTGAGAACCTCCTCCTTTTTTGGAAGTCGCTTAAAAATAGGAATTCTGTTACCTAGATTTCCTGTTAACCTTTATTAAAAGATTTACATGGCATCATGTGATTACTAAGTTAAGAACAACTTTATAAATATGATTTCCTTATAATTATTAGGTAAATATTATGCCTTGGTTATTTATAAATTTAATTCATAAATTATTTATTGCAGTGTGGATTGATTTGTTAATAAAATACAATAATTTATACTCACCCTTGAGTTAAATATTACATTCTTGAGCTCACACGACAGTGTTATTGATTGCTTGCTCTCTTTTATAAATATAAGTTCCTTTCAGGAAATAAATAACTTGCAGGTCATCGATATAGTCAATATAATTATAAAAGGTCCATGCATTGATCCCAATTAAATAATTACAATGCCCGAGAGAATAATCACTTAATTTATTAGGATCCTTCAGTTTTTCCCCTTATCACATTGTAATTGTTTACTTTTTTTGAACCAAGCTTTATTCTTAACTTAAATGCCTACTTTGGTACCTTATTCCTGTTGGATATGAGTACTGGGTAGGTACCTAACCACTAGGCATCATCATATAAAAATATGTAGACGTTTAAAATTAGTATAGTATTTCATCAATTGCCACCACGTCTGATTGCAGCCAATCGCTAGTCTATAAATTTTTGGGAACTCCAGAAAAACAACGGAAACTTTTGTTTATATACATTATTCTGTTTTCTGATCAGATTTCTTATTGTAAGTACTGCGATACGATAACTATGATACATTCTATACGATATTATGAACCTGACTTCGTTTGCAATTGCAATGTTCTCTTCGGAACTTTTTAAGAACTTTTCTAATAGAGAAGGTAAATCATTGGGAGAGTTCCTATTCCTTAGAATTTCATAAGAAAAGGAAATGTAATTACTTATATTGGGTAAGCGGCTTACACTTAAGTCTATTGTTAGCGTTCGACCCAGTTACTTAAACTAAGTTCAGCGTGTCATTAGGTTCAATCTACCATTTTTTATACAATTAGTCACTATAATAGCTTAGTCAGTTTAACAAATTAGCGTTCCGATAAGATGAATTTCTTGTAGAAGCCATGTGCGGCGCGACAGACACTCCTTGTATTTCGTTCCCTAGAGTTTTCATCCTAAATTTAACACATTTTAAAACTCCTAGGAAAAGTGCCACACACATTTCCTGCTGGTTTTAGGAATTATTTGCAATTCCTTGGCATTCTATATTATGTACAATGCCGGTTTACATACATTTCCGGTGACAGATACAGTTAACGCAAAAGATGACGCGCAGGTGAACGCGCATTCATGTTTTTTTTAACCCCCGACCCAAAAAGAGGGGTGTTATAAGTTTGACGTGTGTATCTGTGTGTCTGTGTATCTGTGTATCTGTCTGTGGCATCGTAGCGCTTAAACGAATGAACCGATTTTAATTTACTTTTTTTTGTTTGAAAGGTGGCTTGATCGAGAGTGTTCTTAGCTATAATCCAAAAAAATTGGTTCAGCCGTTTAAAAGTTATCAGCTATTTTCTAGTTTTCTTGTAGAAAAGAAGGTTAGATAACCCTTAGGTTCATAATATTCAAGTGTCAATTGACAAATGTCAAGCTGTCAAGATGGACGTTGCCTAGATATACATAATTATTTATTTGAAAATGATTTGTCGGGGGTGTTGAAAATTTTTAATTTACACTTGTTAATCTACGGTACCTACCAGGAATTTTGAATTATACTGCAAAGTCTAAAACCTTCTAGATAGTAATTGGTTTTTTCGGTTTAAGTAGTTTTTATCTGTGACCGATAGCTTGTCAATATGCGCATACGCATTATATTAGTTATGCTAATGTTGTGGAGGCGGGCGCTGACGTCACGTAAATCGTCGACACCCGCCGTAAAATTACGCAGGTCTTTGGTTCGGCTCCAGCTGTCAAAGGCTACTATACTAATCACGTGACTCTCATGTAAGCCAATCATCATCGTCATGATCAACCCATCGCCGACCCACTACTGAGAACTGAGGAATGAGAAAGGTTTAGGCCATAGTCGGCTATGCTGGCCAAGTGCGGATTGACAAACTTCACACACCTTTGAGAACTCGCCGGCATGCAAGTTTCCTCATGATGTTTAAGTGATATTTACTTAACTACGAAAAGTTGAGGTTCGTGCCAGGCATCGAACCTCCGATCTTCCATAGGAGACGGTCGTCATAGCCACTAGGCTTTCACGGTTATGTAAGCTAATAAGGCGTTGTATTTAAAGGTCACTTAGTAGTAATTTTGCGGTTAAACTGGGTTGATTTAAAAAGGTTTTCCACCGAATCTAGGAATCGATTTCTTCCATCCACATATTATAGATACCTACTATAGCTGGCGCAGTGGTTAGCGCTGTGGTCTTATTAGTGGGAGGTTCCGAGTTCGATTCCGGCAGGGGTTTGCAATTTTTTAATTTCTAAATTTCTGGTCTGGTCTTCGATCCTGGCTACCCACCGACAAAGTCGTGCCACCAAGCGGTTTAGCGTTCCGGTACGATGCCGTTTAGAAACCAAAAGAGTATGGGTTTAACGAAAACTGCCTTAACTCTTCCAGGTTAGCCCGTTTTCATCTTAGACAAGCAGCCAAGGCTAACTTGTATCTGAAATTTAAAAAAAACTGCACCTTGTCGCAAACGTCACCATTTGTCAGCAATCAGCATAGTACAGTATAATAATATATTTAAATCTCCTTGACAGCACCCGCAAACAGTTGCGTAATTTTAGTGCAAATAACTCACGAATGTTAACCAGTTAGTTTTTTTTTGTTTTTTCGTATGATGACGGTTAAAATTAACTTCTTTGTTAAACAAAATTATCGATTTTATCTGGAAATGCCGCACACCCAACTCAGGTATAATATTTTTTTGTATTAAGCAATTTTTTAAGGTATCACTATTCACTATAAATAAATAAATACATTGCACTTAAGCTGTTCGCATACTAGCGCTCACTGGGGCGGCAAAAGGCACTAAAGCCGCCAGAGTTACAAGAGAGGTAGGTGGCGCAGTCAGCATATTTTTCATAGCTGAAGCCTCCTCGACTTCCTCGTACCTCCTGACGTCTTCTGCATTTCTTTGGTAGGGATCAGTAGAATCTGGTACAGCAGATGCAACTGACTCGTGTTGCAGACGTTTTTCATTTTCTCAGTATGTGCTGAAAATACGATACGCACCTACCGTTTTTGCGCCGTTTGCGGCTCTAGCCGCTAGCAATAATCGTAATGTGCGATTAACTTTTGGAAGTTGGTTCTTTAATGCAAAAATAAACATACCTTCTTCATGCTAAAAATGCACTTGACCGTCAAGACCCATAAGTCAATTGCATCTTCGCAAATAAAAATGCGCTCTACTGAGAACTGTTTGAAAGGAGTATGTACATATTTTGGAAAATTGGCATAGTAAAAATAAATGGTTATTTTCAATTTTAAATGAAAAGAGGCTTTTGCGCTAATCATTTCGTCATGTGTGATAAACTTTTAGGACTGGTTCTTTAATTCAAAAATAAAAATATCTTTTTCGCGCTAAAAACCGCTTGACCGTCAAGACCCATACGTCAGTGGCATTCCCGCAAATAAAAGTGCGTTGTACTGAGAATTGTTTGTAAGGAATGCATTGAAATAGTAAAAATAAAAGGTTGTTTTCAATTTTAAATGAATAACGTCCGTCCGTCCGTCAGTTGATTTGTGATAGCGAATAAATTAAATATTTGACCTCTGTTAGAATGCGACCCGTAATGATAAACGATACGTCTCTGTTGCTAAACAAGAAGTTAACTCACTGATGACTGATGAATCTAAATGGCATACAGATTCCTCTGTAAAGTAAAAAACGGGCCAATTGCGAGGGTTTCGTACTCGGATATTTTTTCCGACAGATAGACAGACAGACAAACAGACAGACAACGAAGTGATCCTTTAGGGGTTCCATTTTTCCTTTTGAAGTACAGAACCCTAAAAAGATTAACAAAGTACGTGGTTTCTGATAGTTAATGATTGCATAAGCATGCTACTATAACAAACATTCCTTTGAGATAGTCACGAGACGACTGATATGATCTAGTGCCAAAACATAGATCGATGACTAAAATATCGCTACTTCTTAATGAAGTTACATAATGCTATATAACATGTCTATAGAAAATGATTAAAAATATAATTTTAGTAGATAATATAATTATTATTAATGTTTTCCTTCACCATGTATATATTGGTAACTCCAAAAAGTTAATGATGTAGTCTCGGAATCGATCCAAGATCTACGAAAAGTGTTAATCTCTATGCTGAGGTTGGTGAGAAAACCTGCATTCCTGAGAACGCTTCATAATGTTCTCAAAGTTGTGCGAAGTCTTCAAATCGGCGTTTGGCCTGTGTGACTATGGCTTGGTTTGTGTCCTTGTTATTCTCAAAGGAGAGCCATGCTCAGTAGTGGACCAGCGATGAGATGAATATACGAGTACATATTAATAGGTGTTGTCTCTATTGTTACAGATATCGCAATCACAACAGGGGACCAATTAGAATTTTATACAAACAATACAAAAACAAACAATGAGGGCATCAGATTCAGAGAGCTCACAGCGTTGGCATTCGACGCCGTCCACAACATGCTGTTGTTTGTTGACAAACAGAATGACAACGCCTCAATATTCAGCTATAGTTTACTCTCCAAGAAGTACCAGCCTTTAGTTGGGAAGAGATCGTCGGAAAATATTCAAGGGTTAACCATCGATCCAGTGACCGGGAAGATGTTCTGGACAGATAGTAACGAAAGGAGTATATATTGGATATCTTTGTGGCCGAGATCGAAGAACATCTATGGATATCTTTTGATTAAAATGGATGACGAGATCCCTAGGGATATTGCAGTTGATAGTTGCAGAGGGTACGTTTAATTTTATTCTATGTAAGCTCGCGCTTGACGACAATAATGCCTGGTAGAAAGTAATCATGAGGTTGGAGCCTGAAGGACTAAGTTTTCCTTGCAAGTTGCAGTTGTAAGCCTTAAGCGGGTTTGATTTCCGGTTGGATCAATTTGGGAGTTTATAAATTATCTCAGGTATGACATGGTAGGAGGCTTTGGTTGGTGCAAACTGCTACGTGTAAACCCGTACTACAAGGCGATATAGCTTTCCAGTAGGATGTACTGTAGGAACAGGGGTTGCTAGGGGTTAAAAAACTAATCTCCATTACACTTTATAAAAATGCGCGCTTTTATATTAGCTTTATTTTATTTTTAGAGTTCCGTAATTCAAAAGGAAAAACGGAACCCTTATAGGATCACTTTGTTGTCTGTCTGTCTGTCTGTCTGTCTGTCTGTCCATCCGTCCGTCCGTCCGTCCGTCCGTCCGTCCGTCCGTCGTGTATGTCAAGAAAAGAATTTTCATCATACTTTACAACCAGATGAGATTGCAAGCAAGTAACACTTTTGTCTTATTTATGATTTCCTTGCAGATACATTTACTGGACAAACACAAACATTTCGAAGCCAACGATTGAGAGAGCGCGGTTCGACGGTAGTGAAAGGACCATCATAGTTGACACTGATATTCACATGCCTGTTAGCATAGCTATCGATCAACGAACAAGACGACTTTACTGGGCCGACGATAAAGAAGGCATTCATTACTCCATTGAGTCATCTGACCTTGAAGGAAAAGATAGGCAGAAGATATTGATGGGAACGTACCACCAGCCAAATTCCTTGACCGTTTCAAAAGACAATATTTATTGGGTGGATTGGGGATTCAAATCAGTGTGGAAGCTACCCAAAAATGTATCCGGTGTTGAACCTGAGGAGTTTATCAAATTCAACAATGAAGTTCCTTTTGGTATAGCAGCGAATTACAAGATAGCAGATCAAACTGAGGGCGTGGATGAATGTAAAACTTTAGCGAACTTGACGCAAAACAACACTGCCATTAATGATTCAATACGCATTCCTAAAGATGTGGGACTGTTTTGTCTTCACGGAGTGAAAACTGGGCAATTGGAGTGCAAATGTTCCGCTGGATATATCGGCGATCGGTGTGAAATTTCAGTTTGCCAAAACTTCTGTTTGAATGGCGATTGCAATGCATCTAGCGACGGGCAACCGACTTGCAAGTAAATATTTTTTTTAAGATTAAGCACAAATTGCGAATGTATTTTTGGAACCCTTGGATTTTTATGATAAGATACAACTTATTCTTGGCATCTTCCGATAGTAGAAAGGTACTGTAGGTATGAAGAATGTCACGTTTAAATCGGAAAACGATGGCAGTAGCGATGAACGTCTTCGGAAAGATCCGAAAGCGTTTGAAGATTGAGACGTGGGGTAGCTAAAGCTGCTCCTATAAGACTGTATGAAGAAGGCTTCTGACACGTATAGGAGCTCTTGATAAGTTGCGTTCGGCCTCAGAACTCGAGTAGCAATTCCGCGAATCTATTGCATCACTTATAACCTTTTTCTATAAACACGCCACACACACCTAACGCATGTGCATAACCGTGCTACGCCAATATGGTCACTAAGGTGCTAAACGACTTACGGCTTTTGACTGTACATCGTATCGTCTGTCCAGTCAGAATTATCTAAAAAAAAAATACCGTTTAGTGGCCTATTATCATTAACCGTTTTAATGGCTAATAATTTTAAAAATATGTTAAAATCTAGCAATAATAGCTCACTCTCTACCGTTGTTTACAGATGCAGACTCGGTTTCTCCGGCACTAGATGCGAGGCCAGCGTTTGCTACGGCCACTGTTTGAACGATGGCGAGTGCTCGGTCAGTGAAGCGGGCGCGCCTGTTTGCAAGTGCGCTCACGATTTCGAGGGCGAGCGGTGCGAGACTCGCAAAGTTATACCCACAACTACAATGGCACCTGTCGTTGAACCTTGCAAGTATGTATTAAGATCAAGAGATATCTTTAACCGACTTCCAAAAAGGAGGTGGTACTCAATTTCGGCCGGTGTTTAACCCCCAACCCAAAAAGAGTTATAAGTTTGACGTGTGTATCTGTGTATCTGTCTGTGGAATCGTAGCTCCTAAACTAATGAACCGATTGTATTTAGTTGTTTTTTGTTTGAAAGGTGGCCTGATCGAGAGTGTTCTAAGCTATAATTCAAGAAAATCGGTTCAGCCGTTTGAAAGTTATCAGCTCTTTTCTAGTTACGTATTTTTTAATCTACACTTGTTTTAACTGTATGGACACCGATTTTTTCGGGGTTTCTGGAGGTAATGTTTTAGTAATCAATATAAGAAGTCTCCGTGGGGGTCCCATAAAAATTTCTGGATCCAACTCCTTAATCCTGGCGGCTGCAGCTTCGTGCGTTTCGAATATTTTTAGTGCAGATAAAAAAGTGAAATCTTTCAAATAAATTAAAATTAGACACAAACTTTTTTGTTCGCTTATTGCTAAGAATACCATGTTTATACATTTTTAGTTTTTTTTGGTGCTCGGTGTAAAATACCCTATTGTACTTTTTGGTAGCTAGAAATTAATGTGCGTTTACCCTTACAGTTGCACAGCAATCGCTTCAGAAAGCAAGAGTAATGAAGATTTTGTATCAGACGTGTGCAGTACGGGATGGGACCCCGTACGGGACCCCATTCTGATGGTGCTGGGGACTCTCACTGGACTACTGTGCCTAGTCTGTGCTTTACTTATTACGAAGATCTTACACTTGAAGAGAAGACCTAGGTGAGCTATCTATTGAGTTAGCTATCTTTTTTTTAATAAAAATAGCGAGCAAACGAGCAGAAGGGTCACCTGATTGATTACCGCCACCCATAAACCTTTGCAGCACCAAAGGAACCGCCCAATGCATTGCCGGCCTTTCAGGAATCCATTCATCCACCCTTCCCTTGAATAACTTATAACCCCATGCTGAAATCTAGTGGGAACACCGCCTTAGGGATTTAGTTCCACAGGTTGCATGTGCGTGGGAAAGACATCTGGTACTACGAGTGGTCGAAGTGCACCAGACAGCTAGGTGGTGGTGTGCGGTGCGGTTGTAGAAAAAAGAGGGTAGAATGAGGTCAAACTACTCCTTAGAACAGTCCCCATTGCGGGAGGATAGAATAGGCAACCCTACGCAAAGGGAGCTTCCTTCTCTGCAGTATCTAGACATCTTATAAAACTCAGCTATACTAAAAATATCTTGAGGAAAGTGCTAATAAAGTTATCTGTTGTTAGTGAAACAAGAAAGAATAAATAAGCAAGTGTTAATTAATACCTGGCTTTAACATGCTAATTACTTTATTTACATTTTCATCCGTGCAAGATAACTTAGGTGACACCTTGACTACATAGTGACACAAATAGATTATTTTATATTTTTTATGTCAATTATATTATAGAACATTATATGTATATGTAGATATAGTAGGTACCTAGTATCCCTAGTCCTAATAATGCCTAAGACATGTATACGGGGATCTTAGAGCTAGCCCGCACAGCGAAGAAAAATCGCGCGATTTTTTTTTTCGCAATTCTGTAACACTTGCAAATATATAGAGATGTATTGTCCCCAACACAGTGAACAATTAGCGTCGTCCTGGCAATCCCCTGGCCGACTCCCTTAAAGTTTAAAAAATAGCTGGGTGTCTGGAAGGGGTTTGCAGCATACTGTCTGGCAATGCATGACGTGATTTCTAACACTATTTTGTAGAAAATATAAAAATATACGACTTTATACTTTGACGTAAGATTTTTAGGCCTTTTTAACTCTCAAAGCTACCAAGATCCAAACTTCATAGTCGCTAATCGTTCCTTCCTGTGTTGGGTACCAGTACGCAGATAAACTTTCAGCTTTTATGAAATAACGAAGGTCTGGCACGCGCTGACTAGCTCATAAGAGTGGTTGCGTTAGAACATTATTCTAATTGTAAGATTTCAGTTTACTGCGGCTCCTGAAATTAATGTGAAATGTTTGTTCACAGGATAAAGAGGAGGATAATAGTCAACAAGAATGTGACCCCCCTCACCGCGCGACCCGACCAGTGCGAAATCACAATTGAGAACTGCTGCAACATGAACATATGCGAAACTGTAAGTATTAGTTACATCTATCATGTAATCAAAGTCGCTCAGCGGGCTATGGGAGCAGACTGTTACGTTTCCTATACAAGTTAGCCCTTGACTGCGTTTCTTGGTGGTAAGTGAAGATGTAGTCTAAGATGGAAGCGGGCTAACTTGGAAGAGGTATCGCAGAGAAATGAAATGGGTATGGAGACCATACCTCTTTGATTTCTACACGGTATCGTACCGGAACGCTAAAACGTTTTTTTTTTAATTAGCGAGCAAACTAGCAAGCAGGTCACCTGATGTTAAGTGATTACCGCCGCCCATGTACATTTGCATCACCAGAGGAACCGCCAATACGTTTGCAGCCTTTCAGGAATTTGTTTGTTGTTGGCTTGTCGCTAAATGCTAAATCGTCTGAGGTCTGAGGGGCAAAATTCGTAACGAGGAAATCCGTAGGAGAACCAAAGTGACCGACATCGATATAGCTCAACGAATTGCAAGCTGAAGTGGCAGTAGCCTGGCTGTCTGTCGCAGAACCGATAGCCGCTGGGGCAGACGTGTTCTGGATTGAGATTCTCTACTTCTAATTTCTAAAGTGTAAGTCAGATGGAAATTGATCCGAAGCATAACGTCTACGCTCCGCTCCGCTCGTCTCCGCTTCAGCCACCACAAACTTAATCTGATCTAGATATACAATTTCCTACCCACTTCGTCCGGTATAGCTATATTCATTATATCTGTAATCTGTTGATAAGTAACTAATCTGTCAAAAATTTAAATTTCTCTTTCTGTAAGTTTTTTGACAAATAACAATATCTTTGCTAAATAACTTATCTACAGAATATAACAGATATTTAATTATAGATTGAATAATGAAGAAACCCAACGTCAGTTAATTCATTTCTAGTTTTAGTCATAACTAGGTACCTACACTTTCTTTTCCCTGTAATTTAATTAATTATTCATTAACAGATAGTATCAATATCATCCGTAGAAAAAACTATTATAGGCGCAATAAAGAATAATCATTAATTTATTAAACAGCGTGAACAAATTAATTAGGTATGCAAAAAATGTGACAATAGCTAGAAATATTTAAGCGATTTAGATCAACGGGTCAAGTGCAATGATTGTTTGTCTGAGATTTCATTGACGATTTATAATCAGTCTAGATTTCTATCTATTATTTTTTTAAGAATTCGAAACTTGTGTCTATCGACGTCTTTTTTGTGAAAGGATAATCTTCCACTCTTTTAAATTGATTAAGATTAATTATTGACCCCCAAAAGAATTTTTTGTTTTTTCCGAGATAAAAAGTAGTTTAATTATACCCATGCAAAGCGTTTTGCTTTTTTGATGGTGTTCTAAGTTATATTTGAATACCGAAATAGCAAAGTCGGTTAGGATGTGATCTTCGTTGTTTGGTCTCGTAAATGTACCTTACCTACCTTAATGTCTGAAAGTAATATTATGGAATGTATCCGACCATACTTATTCTATTCTTAATACTTCTTCATCTACTTATTCTAAAACTGATAAATTAGAATTATATAGAAGGCTACCTTTTCTGAGATGATTGGAGCGTAATGGTGTATACTGTAAAGGTATATTACGTAGATAGGCAGTAAGTAGGTCTACCTACAAATATTTTCACTTTCGTATTATTAAGATGTCAATGTGTTGATTTATTAATTTATCGATAGGAAAACCTTGCGAGTGAGATGGCACGTACCTATCTAATCGTAATAATTCTAATTGGCAATGTTTTATGAAAATAGATACGGTATAATCCATTTTTATTATATAAACGCGAAAGTGTATAATACCTATGTCTCTCTATCTATCTGCTAACTTTTCACGGCCCATCTGTTTAACCGTTTTTGACCAATGGTAGTTAAGATTTAGCTTGCATCCCAAAGAAGGAGACAAGCTAAATTTTGACCAGAAAAATTGAAGATACCCCACGGAATAAAAAAGAAAACTAAATCCACGCGGACGAAGTTGCGTGCATCACCTAGTTATCCTATATTAATATAAATCTAGGACTTCGTCTGCGAAGGCGTTTGCTGGCGCGCGTGCTGTGCTTGTTTGGAGTGTTTTTTTTTGTTAAGAGTGGCTGGTTTTTGTGTTAGTTGGTGTTTTTTGGTGGTGGAACTGACTGGGAAGCGCTCTAAAGGGGCGCCGCGCGTATTCGGCGGGCGCCGGCGCAGACGGGGTCCATACTTGTATAAATTCAATAACTTGAAAATATGAGAGTAAAGCCAGATTTAAAGAAAAAAAAAATATAAATCTAGTATTATAATAATTAATTATAGCGTTATCTCTAGGGAAAATAATTTCATCAAAATCATCATTATCTAAAGGGAAAATAATTAAAACGAAACATCATCCAGCCTGCAACGCAAATGCATACGATAACATGTTCAAGGACTTGGATACTTCGTGATTGCAATGACACTGATCATCTGGGGTCACTACCTACCGGACTTTCAAAACAAATCGCGATTTAATTATAGATCTGCGTATGATCTACATATTATAAGGGCTTGAACAGACGCAAAGCGTGACAGGAACTGCATAGCAATCATTTTATTTTAGACTGGCGATCCGCCCCGGCCTTGCGCGGGATCCTCTTCTTTTCTTTCTTCCCTCTGGGCTAAACGTTTCCGTCTGTTGTGTGTGCATTGCCCCTCCCCGCTGAAGTAGGTATTCACTCCAGCCATCCAAGCTCGCTCCAGAAGCGGAGTAGACCGCCCAAGTTGCCGAGGGCGCACGGGTAGCTTATTACAATTTCCACAGGGATCTCTAATTTTTTGAAAATAAAATAGAGCCTATGTCACTTAGGAATAATGTAGCTTTCCACTCGTGAAGAATTTTCAAAATCGGTTCAATAGTTCCAGAGAAACTTTACCTCTTTATAATATTAGTGTAGAAAATAGGTAAATGTTATCGTCAAGCGCAAGCCTATCTTGTAATAAAAAAAAAAATCACGCGTGAATTTGATAAGTAGGAAGGTACATACCTACCAGAGGTGATTGCGATGGTCACGCTGTTATGTCACGCATTATGAGCTTAATTAACAGGGCTCTCTCCGTCACTCGTTTCATACAATCGTAGTTCCAATTTCATTTGAATATTAAGCAACCAAAGTCCATGAAATTTTGCAGACATATTCTACAAACTAATATCTGTGTCTGTGGTGTTTTAGATTTTTCTAAAAATATGTAGTTTTAAAATTACAGGGGCTCAAAGATTTGTATGAAAATTTTTAAGACCGCGTAACTTTGAAACCGAATATTTTAACAGAAATCTGGAAAACCATAGACACAGATATAAGTTTCTAGAATATGTCTACAAAATTTCATGGACTTTGGTTGCTTAATATTCAAATGAAATTGGAACTACGATTGTATGAAACGAGTGACGGAGAGAGCCCTCTTAAAGGGTCAAAGATACCGGTAGGTAAACCGTAAATAAACCGTACGTGGGTTCACCTGGAGGTCAACAAATGTGTAAATTGTTTTTTTTATAACCTTAAAAAAACTTAACAATAACTTGTACAAGTTATTGTTAAGTTTTTTTAAGGTTATAAAAAAGGTTTTTTAAAGGTCTATTCTTGATAGACGCACTAGAGTCTAGACCCGTTTCCGTGTGCGTTGAGTGTCTCTAAGCCTTTATTATCGCTTGATCACTTATAGACACAAGACCCATGGCATGCTTAAGACCATGTAAGCTAAGCTACTCACATTATCTCATAATGATGTGTATTATATGAATGTTTCTATTTGTTAGTATAGTAGGTGAGAGTTTGCTTTCACTACAGTATGTAGATACACAAGTAGGTGGGTATACCACTAAGTACGTCTAGTCTAGAAGCTAATCTATGTCAGATTGACGAAATTAGGGTAAAGCAGTTCAAACCGCAGGCCACGGTTACTTTTTTATACGCAGGTAGAGGAGGTAGGCCTCAATTATTTATATCACGCGACACGTTACTTTGTAAAGAAATCGTGAAGCGACTTTTGGCACCGCAACTGCTTTCCATCCAAAGCTTTGTGCACCGACCTCTCGAGTCTTGTATCGTCATCTTCACTCGCCGTCTTAGTCCATACTTTGTTCCATAAAAAATTTGGATTCCATCTCTTCAATCCTGATGCTGCAGGGGATCTGACCGATCCACGCGGGCGAAGCTGCGGGCATCATCTAGTCACACTATCACACTAATCACACTAATATTATTATTATGATAAAGGCGAAAGTTTGTATGTGTGTGTGTGTGTGTGTGTGTGTGTGTGTGTGTGTGTGTGTGTGTGTGTGTGTGTGTGTGTGTGTGTGTGTGTTACTCTTTCACGCAATAACTACTGAATGGATGTGGCTGAAATTTGAAATGGAGATAGATAATATCCTGGATTAGCACATAAGCTACTTTTTATTCCGGAAAATCATAGAGTTCCTACGGTATTTTAAAAAACCGAAATCCACGCGGGCGAAGTCGCGGGCATCTGCTAGTTCTGAATAAAAATGTTTTGTGGAGCGCAACTCGTTTATACTTACAAGTTACACATAACTTGATGTCCAGTGTCACACTAATTTTGACGATTTTATATGTATAAAACACGATTATTGTTTGGAATAGCCTAGTAGAAATAGCTCTTCTATAGGTACTAATTTAGTTTAAACGCCTGTTTAGGTATCTTGTAAAAGTAAATGGGAATTATGTATTACTCTTGTTCAATGCTGTAATTTTATTATTTTACAGCCTTCATGGTAAATTAAGGACATACTATGTTTTTAACTCTTTTATTTAATTAAGTAATTATTTCACACATTACTTAATTTTAATTACAATACAATAACCATTGCCATACATGTTGTAGATTAAGCGGCCTGCATGCTGCTGCCTGACCTCTTATTTTTTTAATAAATCATAATTACTAGGTAAATTATACAATTTTAGTAAAATTAAGTAGGTCATATTAATTTTAAAAATCCTAGCATTCGACATTGTAAGGGGTTAAACAACTTCCGAATTACGACGCAATGCCAGAGGCCATCGACTTGTGCCAATAAAATACTTACCTATGCCAACTGATTTCAACATCAATAGGTCCTACTCTACTTTTATATCGACTTCTCTAAGTTTATCGTTCGTTGCATATTAGGACAATTCTACTATTTGTGACCTCTACAAATATAAATAGGTAGATATATAAAAAATAAGGCTTTGGACGACGCTTATTTAATTTTTTTTTTTGTTACAGCCATGTTTCGAACCTAGAAACGCAATAAGACCAACACTAGGCGACGCAAAGCCTGGCAAAGAGGAGAAGAGGAACCTGATCGCCAACATGGAGAGTCAAGACGACCTGTACTAGCATCGCGCCATATCATAGCGTACTTCGGTACTTAGTGATGAGTCCAAAGTTTTACTATTGTGATATTCGATATAGGCATATCAACGACCTATTTGTACTACAAAATAGACTGGGTAGTCCAAACAAAAATTTTTGCTGGATGCCACTCGCTTTAAGTTTGGAAGACATCGGCCTCTTATTCGGAGGATCGGGAGTTCGATTCTGAGCACGCACCTCTAACTTTTCGGGTGCGTTTTAAGTACACAATTAAATTCTTTTTTTTTTATCAAGAAAACATGATGAAACCTGCATGCCTGAAAGTTCTACATAATGTTTTCAAAGGTGTGTGAAGTCTGTCAATCTTCACTTGGCCAGCGTGATGGACTATGGATAAGACCATTCTCGTTCTGCTCTGTAGTGGGCCAGCGATGGGTTGATGATGATGAAGATGATCAACTAACTTTTGCTTATAACTTGATAGCCAGTGACATACTAATTTTAAAACCTTCATACACTATTCTTGTTTGGAATGACCCATCTAGTACATTAGGTCGTTGAGGCATACGGATTAGGAACGTTATAGTAACGTTGCGTGCAAGTTGAAAACGACATGGGGTTCGCTATTTAAGATATTTTTTTATATCGGCTAAACAGCTTGAAAGCTGTATTGATAGACTGGTGGTTGTTTGGAGCCGGAAATTTTGTTTTTAAAGAAAAATGTGAAATTCATCACTGTTTACTTTCACTGGGTTAGTGCAAAATTCTCAGTACTCAGATGCGGTATGATATGGAGTAGGTACTGCGGCCATCTTTAAGATGATTCTGCCAAGTACCAACTCAATGCATTAGACTCTATGATCGCCGCTATAGTAAAATTGTTAACCTTTTGCTTACATCTACTTTTAATAGCGTCTATAACGTCGTACGTTATAATAGGTTACTACTGTTACAGTTTTTATGAGATCCGGCTCTTAACTTCCCTATATCTAAAAGCCTGTTGGTTTTTATAAGGCAGCTAAAAATCCAAGAGAATATTTAGGTACTTAGTATATATTATATTATTAAGGTAATGTTTGTGGGTTGTACAAAGGTTTGTAGATTTACAGTGATGGTTTATTTTATTTATTTAAAGTACCTAACCAATACGGCATACGTTCTGGCATATACCTGTTATATATATTTATGTTAATACGACATAGTACTAAATCTATGCCTTAATAAACGGTGACTTATATACCTAATAGATTACTTATCATAAAATTTCCTATTATTTTGTTAAATACCAGATAAAATCATAAGAAAAATAACAGAAAATAAAATAGGTAGGTACCAACTACTTACAGATAATATTAGTATAAGGTTTTTTTTTATTTGAAAGAGGGGTCATTTGATCACACAGTGCCTTTTCACGTTTGGTTCATGCGGATAATTTTTTTTTTTGATATAAAATACTGTTTGTATAGCTTTAAAATTCTTAATTTACATACATATCCAAATTTATTATTCAGTCTTCGATTTTGTGCCAAATTTTATATTTATGATGATCGGTTGCAAAATGTTTGTTTTGACTGTGGTTGTAGCAAATTGTAACTAACTACCTACTTAAGTGCGTACTTAAATATAATATCTAAAAGCATTTACTGTACAGGATTCTTTAAAAACACCAGCATGGTTGAATTTATATGATAAAATTAACACCCTAAGATCTACATTTGGATAAGAAACTTACGTACATAACAATGTACGGTTTTCATTAATTTTGTTGCATAACACGTATGACATTGTTTAACATTGTTATATAACGTGTTATATTATCTGAATGCACCGAAACTGGCAAAAATGGAAATAGATTCTTAAAACTCAAGCTTTTGGAGAAGGAATTAACTGCCTAAAGCTTACCTCATGCAGGTTTTTTAAATAACCCCGTATATTATGAACAAGTGCGAATGATCAAAATATTTCTTTTTTTGTTGCGGTGATCTTGTCATGGGGGCTATGAAATTTTGATTTTTAAATGTTTTTATTCTGATTGTGTTTCTTCAAAAGCGAATATGTTTTAAATTAAAGTTGTGCGTCCCACTTGGATAGGAATATTTTCCATACAAATACGAGAACCTATCTGTAGAAGTGAGTAATTTTATATAATGACAAAAATACTATGGATGATGCGTATAGACTATATTATATAACGTTTTAAAACATGTTATATAATCTGGTCGCTTCTATAGATTATAATGCAAAGGGTAATGTGTATTTGCGCATGGAGATCAAGAACAATAAAATATTAATTAAAACGGGTCAGCGATATTATAACAATAAAATAATCAACTAATTAACGTGAAATTAAAAACTGCTTTAGGAAAAAAAAACGTATACTTATTACTTATTTTTTTTTTTCAGCAATGTATTTTTTTAGATATTAATAGAAAATAGGCGGTGTACGTTTGACTTTCCTTTCGGAAATATCGTGTATCGTCATCGCTGCTCGCACGCACGCACGAATGGCGGTGTATGACGTCACGTACACTATAATGCATCCCTTTTCTGTCATTTAAGCAAGTACGCCTACCGCCAGATTTAATTTTCTAACTTATTTTAAATTCTTTAGATACTAGACTGACCTATAACTTTGTCTGACCTGTTGATGATATAACTTGTTGATGATTTAAAAAATCGAGTAAGTAATATTTCCTATTCTACCTACATTATACTGAATCGTAGCAGCTTGTTTTTGCCTAGTGATCGAAATATCTGTAGACAGTTAACACTTGAGCTAATATCAACAGCTTGATCAAACACAGGCAAGCAAATTAATTCCATTTCGACAAACACATAAAAATTCGCGGCGAATTACGTCGAATAACAATTAAAACGACCGGCCAAGGTCACATTAACTTGTTACCTTGACAATTCTAGCAAAGAAATTAATTGATACCTACTTTTTATTAAAATCTTCCGTCAGTTAATAGGATTTATTGGTTTTGTTTCGTGACTTGCACCTAGACAATGCAATTATATTTGAATTCCGGCTTTTATTTACTCCGACACCTAAGGTAACCAAAATTAATTAATTTTTACTCTAATTACTCTAACTAAGGCAACTTCTACGCAAGCGCGCCCCACGTTAGGCTGCTCTATCTCTTACTATTGGGTGATTATATCCAAGCGCTAGTTTTGTAATTTAAAAAAAAGTGTGAAGGTGTTCTAACTTATAGAGAAATGCATTTCTGCTAAAAATTCTAGAGCCTCTCTATTTCATCTCTATATTTTCAAAATCTGTTTATATGTTCTTAGGCCTCCTTAGTTGTTTGTACTGCTGTAACTTTTTGGCAACCACACTCGCCAAAAAGTGACAGACTTAATAATTCAGTTTAAGAGTCCTTGTGCAAGGGTCTATTTTAACCGATAAGGCTAGAGAAATGCAAACGCCGAAGAATTGATTTACCATTGATAGCAAATTTCCTGCTTTATTATTCATTAATAAAAAAATATTTTAATTGAGCAAAAAAAAAGAAGTGACTACCGGTCTTTAATATTCATGTGCTTACTTAACATTGTACTTCATCAGGGATCGCTTGCTATGCAATGATTCCTCGTAATGGATCAGAATTAACAACAAATTATCATAACGGATATTAAATAGATTTTTCCGTGAATACCTAATAAGGTTTCTAGGAAAGATTTAATAACAGCCACGCCTAGGAATTGATGTCCATAGATTTCCGAGTTGGAATATTTCCATTGTCAAGGAATAATTTAATGTCTACTTACCAATGTCAAGTTTTTCTTTCTGCATTATCTTTGTTAACATCATTAAAACTCTTGGAAATTGCAATGCAACTCAAGGATGCATGCATTTTCAGCTCTAAATACCTACCTAGCAACATATACCAACCTAGTCCGATTTCATTCTGAAAAAAAGAAAATTCAGCCAACTAAAGGAGGTTGAAACTGTTTCATGCAAAAAGATGCGTTTACAAGAAAATACAAACGCGACGCACACGGTGCAAGAAGTAGTCCAATCAGATTATTGATAGATGGCATGATACTTTGATCACGTCAATTCTAAATAATAATCTAATTGATGTCCGCTCCACTCCGCTCGTTTCCGCTTCAGTGGGAACTGAACCTAGTGAATTCCATCCAGTTCAAACTGCACATGCATTGCAAGCACTAGTGCACTTTTTCATGTTTGTTTAACGTATTGTACCAAATTATAAGACCCTTCTATTTATTAATGATGAATAGATAATAAATTCGTTTTTTTTATTTAATTTTATAAATTGATGATTTGAACGTTATAAACGTTTTGTTTATTAAATAAGTGGGTTTACCGTACCGGTTTTGTGAAACTGCAATTTAGGTACTTTTAGTGTAAGAGTTTACGTTCCTATATTTAAAAAAATAAGTACCTCGAAGCTGTTGAAGCTTGGCATAACTTATTGGTGTTCAAATAAAACCCACCCATTACTATTGAGTGAGGCCACATGGTGCGTTGCGTTGGCGGTGCGGCGCCTGAGCTTCGCCGCTGCGTTATCCTACATAGAAATCGCTGTAGCATGCTACACGATGCGTCGACGTCGTGCGGCGCCGCACCGCACGCGCAACGGACTTGGGGCCAGAGACACGAGACGGGGAGGGGTGGTGCGTTGCAATGCCATACTTTGTGGCAAATCCAGTTCTCAATTCTCAAAACGCATCGTGTGGCCTCAGTATTTTACCATTTAAAGACTTTGTATTTATTAATTATGTATTTGACATGTGAATGAATTATATTTTAATTTTATAACATTACTTACCATGTTGCAGCTAGTTAATGGTTATTTTATTTTCCTAGAATCTCACACAACTTAAAAACTGTACTTACCATTCAAAAATTATGTGAATTCGTTTGTAAGAACTTTTCGTACCTAACATACAACCTCGGGGCACTACTTATTGTTATAAACAACCTGCTTTGAGTGCTATGCACACTTAAATGGTGAAAAAAAACAAAAGTTTAGGTCTAATATGTACCTATACTCTATCCATGGAAAGAAGTTAGTATAGATCTCTCTCTGTTATGTAATCCCATACATATGACAGAGCCAAAAAACTCAGTGGGCGTTAACCATTTTGAGTCGTCAACCAATCACAAACATGTTTTCAAAAAACATTCGAAATTCAATTCAAAAACATTGTTTCGTTTAAACAGAGAGATCCCTATACTAACTTCTTTCTATGGATAGAGTATAAGAAAGAGACATGTTTCAAATCAACCTTATAATATATCACCTTTTTTTGATTGTTTAATTCACATTTTTGTACCTCCTGCACTTTTGTTATGAAAGCTCGAAATGTATTGACTACAACTTAAGGTTTGGTGAAAAGTTCATACAAACGCCACTTATTATGAAAATATTTATTTAAATTAAAAAATGTAAAACTGTTAAAGACAACACTGTTAATCGTGAGAGGCACATTTACTTTAAGTTTTGCTTGAACACTTATTGGTGGTACTTAGTGTTAAGGCCTACACTCTGCAAAGTGCCAAAGTGTTTTGTAGTAGTCAAATATAGCGTTATCCTTTTCCGCCGCGAGAATTATGAAAGGGATAGCAATATGTACAGAACGTTTAGTTTAGAGATTGAATCAACTGAATTAGCCACACTGGCGCTAATTTGGTTATAAAAAATAGTGCTATCCTTTTTACTATGTTCCCTGCGGAAAAGAACAACATTACTTCGAATTAGCACCAATTCGCTATAGTACTTAACACTTCGCAGAATGTTTATCGGCCCTAAGTTAGTGAATACTAGAATAGCATTTTTATTAGAATTAGCTTAGTTCGTGGATTGATAATATCCACATGAGAAATGTGATATTATTGAGTCTTTGTATAAGCCTCCGTTAGTAAAAAAATTCTTTTTAAAATAAAGTGCTTTGCAAAATGTACCTTGTGTTTTTGTAATAAAACCCCTTTTCATTGTTGAACATTTATTACAACATATGACTATTTATCACAATCAGGTAAACGTGACAAATTAATAAAACATTTTTGACGATTATAATGATAACTAGAATATGCCCGAAATGTGATGAACGAAAATTCGGAAGAACAAAATCTACTCTAATTGATAGGACTAAGGCTGTCTTTGAACCAGAGAGGTGCTACGTTGCTAATGTATGAGGTATCAAACTCACCAAGTAGCAAAGCCAGTGGAGCGCGCTAGAGTTACTTCTCTTAAAAGTTTGAGCAACCTTTTGATAAATCATTTCTTCAGAATAGACAGCATGATTTTAGTCCTTTCAATCTAGTTTGATTTAGTTGAGTAGTCCGCAGAACTAAATTAGCACCATTGGCTTAAAAGCCCTAAAACACTAAGTTAACTATTGTAGAGCAATTTTAATAGGCCACTTTTATTTAAGTATTAATGTTAACAAAAGTTTTATTTATTTATTTATCGCCATCCTTATGATGGAGTTCATCACCTATCACAGAAGTTACAGAAACACGTATTTCTTTGTAGGTTTCTTTGTTAATTATACATTTCGGGTGTTGGTTTATTTCGTTTATCCACCCTGAAACGGCCACCCTAGGATGTATATTCGGAAACCTATTTAATTTGTATATTATTTTTTAGCCCGGGATGGATAGACGGACACGTTTTCAAGTATGGTGTATACTTGTATTTAGTGCTGTTTTAGGGTGGCTGATTTAGCCACCCTAAAACAGCACTAAACGGAAGTGTTCAAAATAACGGTATGGCTATCCACACACAGGATAATGAACATGTGAAATGTCAAAGAGACCTCTAAAAATTGGCTCTACTATAGTAATTCATATTTACAATTACAATGTTCATAGTTCATACACAGCCACTAAACAATTGGATACAAAGAGTGTGATAATATACAATTTAAGCTAATATATTTTTATACGTTTGCGATTTAAACAAATCAGCTAAGCAAACTTAACTCGCTTTGGCATTTAACTCGTATTTTTTTTTTAAATTATATAGACTAGCGCTTGGCTGCAATCAGACCTGCTAGCAAGTGATGATGCAGCCTAAGATGGAGCGCGCTTGCCTAGAAGTTGCCTATTCACTCTTGACTTGAAGGTATTTGAGGTTAACTAATCGCGAAACACACCTACCTTCATGTGTGTTTCGCAAATCGACCAGCGGTAATATAATAATCTGCTACAGTGATTATAGATGCGTTTCAACATTTTTTTATTCCATTATAGTGACCTGCAAACAACTTCGACCTGAAGCAGCTAGTGGGAGAAAGTTGTCGAATCCGGGAAGCAACAGTCGACGTATCAACCAATCTCGCGCATCCCAGCCAATCGCGTCAATGCTTAAGTTGTTTGCCCGGCACTGTACAAGTTAGCTCTTGTCTGCGATCTCACACCTGAATAAACATCGACATTGGTTGGTTCTACATTGCTCCTTCACTGAGTGATATTAAAATAATTTTGCGTTAAAAACCTTCAATGGATTAAAAATAAATGTCGAATAAGCTCGGTGGCTATCATTCAGTGTTAGACACTGAGCTTGCGAATCAGTAGATTGGAATCAGTTCAAGATTGAAACGGGTTGAATTGGGAAGGGATATGGCAGTTTTTTTATTAAACCCATAACCCCTTATCGATTCCTACACTGCATTATACCGGAACGCCAAATTGCTTGGCGGTACTGCTGAGCTGACGACCTTAAGAAGATAGCGGGTGGATGAGGAAGGCGGAGAATCGTGTGTGGTGGCGCGCTCTTTGGGAAGGCCTATGTCCAGCAGTGGACGGAAACTGGCTGGTTGATTGACGGCTTTGCCGGTAGAGTGGTAACTAGCCACGGCTCTAACCTGTTATCAGACCAGACCAGAGACAGTTTAGAAATTATAAAATCCCAAATTGCCCGTCGGGAATGAACCCGGGACCTCCCAGTTACAGACAATAGCGCTCACAACTACGCCAGGAAGGTCATCCTTCCTTAACGCAACCTTTTACAATTACCCTTGATGCCATTGATTAATAAAATTTGATTCTTTACAACTAAGGTAAAGGTAACACATTACTGATAACGACTGACATCTGTACGTACATAAATTTCAAATAGCAATTTCATAAGTCCTAACAACGTAACGTAAAAATTCTGTACCTTTCTTTTAGTCGGGTAATAAGTACAAGTGGGTACATTGCATTGGTTTTATAAACAAACATCACAAGTTCTTTGTTCAGTAAAGAACTACATTTTAATAAATAAAAACAAATAAACAATTAAAAATATGTATAGGTCTAACAAATTCTATTTAATTACATTATAGCTACTATAATTAATTTCATTTAATTTTGAAAAGTAAGCGTAAATAGGTAATTTCTACGTTATTAAGATTTCTAACATAACAAATACACTAAAATTGGTTTGTGTTGTTTCCGAAATTCCATAATAATATTATTATGCTAATAAGAATTCAACAAAAAATAAACCATTTATTAACAATCTAAATTTTACTAAGAGATTGAAAAATTTGCCCTGAGAGAAATAATAATATTGCACATATAATAATAGTGGCAGTTCAACACTTCTGGCCGAAATTAATAGTAATTAATCAATCTTATCTGTAATATGTCGATAAGTTACTTAGCAACGTCGTTATTTGACAGAAATTGCATGATCTTTGTAAAAAATCACATACATAGGTAACCTATCGACAAGTTATAGATATATTGATCATTATTTTCGGCTATTACACACAATACTTTTACCAAGCACTTGTCATCAAGTTTCTCCATACAAGTCTGTGCATAAAATCGCTTTTACAAAGGAGTTAAACATAACCAGTAATAGAAACTTTCCTTACACGTACCTCAAACATGACATTCAGCTTTACAATGGGCCCGGAATTTTCGTAAACTCTATCCGCAGAAAGAATTCAGTATAGCACTGTCTCTGTTACGTAATCACATACAAATGATTGAGACAAAAATCTCCGTAGGCGTTAACCATTTTGAATCCAACCAAACTTTCTTCAAAACAAGCGATCAAAGTTTAATAGAATAATTATTGCTGTTACCAATATTTTGATAAGGACCTAACAATCTATTTGAGGTTTAATAAATATTTCGACAGTCTCTGACAAATTAAAAGTGGTACGAAAATTCCGGACCCTGATCATTACATAATATAATACCGTCTAAACTAAATTCTATACAGAAATGCTCTAAATAAACTAATACCCACATTTCATTATAAAAAAATAATAATAATTACTCAAATAGTAAATCTAATGGAATACCTGAGAGCTTAAGTATTTAATCTAAAAAAGCTACATTTTATAGCTAGTTGTGCTTGGAAATCTTACTTTCTGATCTCATCTGAAACAAACAAAATATTATATTAATTTATAATTATATGGGATGATAACAATTGGCATAGTTATGGCTCGTCTAGTGGTCCTACACGTGTAGGTGGTACGTCTTGTGGTGAAAACTGATAATAGGGGACACCGGGTCTAACCACTTTTCACCATGGTGACTAATCTTTCATCAGATCGTTCGTACATCGCGATTTGCAACGTTTCGAGACATTGTGGTGTGAACCGATAGTAGGGGACACCTAGAGCGCTACACCAAGGGCGAGCCTTCTCTACTACTCGACTGTCAGATTGCGTTGCCTGAGGGCTAATCTCCCATCGGATCGTTCCTCACGGCAAAACGACTCGAGACATTTATGATGCAACTAATGGTAGGGGACATCAAGCATAAACAGTTTTCCCTACCATGTTTTGTAGAAAACTCTATCTACTATACGATACATACCACTATTATCACGTAATATAGCTGCCAACTCCGCAAGCCGATCACGATTCGAACGCATATACGCGTGCGCTTCCCATAACATGGTAACTAATCTCTCATCGGATTTTTCGTCCATGGCTACGTCTCGAGACATCTGCGGTGCGAACCGGTAGTAGGGGACGCCTAGAGCGCTACACCAAGCGCGCGCTCGCTCTACTACTCGACCGTCGGATTGCGTCGCCTGGAACAGAAGAATAAACCGGTCAAGTGCGAGTTAGACTTGCCTAGGAAGGGTTCCGTACCATCGTACAAGATATACCTAACATTTTTATGCAACTGCTAGTTAATGACGGACTGCGTGCCATCTGTATGTGATTTAATAAATTAAAACATATTAAATTTTTTCTTTGATATAACCACAAATTCACAATTTACAGATTTCTTCCTTTACTTGTGTTATAAGACCTACCTACTTACCTTTCATGATTCTAGGTAAACGGGAAGTACCCTATAGGTTTTCTTGACAGACACAACAGACGGACAGACAGACAGTCAACAAAGTGATCCTATAAGGGTACTTTTTTCCTATTGAGTTACGTAACCCTAAAAACGTGATAAGTATCAATTTTCCAGACAACACAAGGGTCAAAACCACTCATAGAGTTTAGCAGACTGGCAGTTAAACTCTGTCAAAAAAAAACTTTACCTGGTCAACTAGTAAACTTCCTATTGCAGTCAGTCCCAAAGCGAGTCTCGCTGTGTCCCACAAACTCTCTGGTTTAAACACGTCTATGTCTTTTAACTTTGTCACTGGAATCAGTCCTGGAAAAATATTCAACAGATTGATTAACAGCGAACTACATACTTTGATACGAGTTATTGATATTGATACTGCTTGTTATTCTATTAACTGAAAATCTAACATAAAATACATTCACCGACTGACTTGAGGCAGATTCACACCAATTGCGTATACGTGCGTAGTGACGCGCGTAAACCTCTAAATCACCGGGTTACGCATACTTCCACGCTTTACGCAAGCGGTGAGCCATGTTTCATACATTTCCATACATTACAACGCAATGGTATACGCTACGTCTACTCTACGCTTACGCAGTGAAAGAGCTATTAAACTGAATATACAATACAATGAAATACAGATCCTATTGCTTGGTGTTAAGATTTTAAACACAAGAACATCAGAAACTCACACATTATAGCCTCAACAGCTCAACGTTAAAGGACCGGACTGAAAGATCCGCGGTTATACCTACTCCTAGTATAAGCTTTACGCTTAGTTGTAGGGGAAAACGGAATATTAGTTATGATAAACATGACTAATATTCTTATTAAAAAAAACTTCCATCAGGCATGATTATCATCAAAAAATACTCAATAGTGCCTACCTGTTCCACAAGAAACTACGACTTTGAGGTATGTCTTCTTAGCCTTGTCATGTTGTCCCGTCGCTTCCAACGCTAGTCGCAACTCCGCTAGTTCGGTGAGGGCGTCCAACGTCGGATTGTTACCCATAAGACCTCCGTCAAGATACCTGCAACGAACATTGTTCTACTTTACAAAACACGTCATATAAGTTGAAAAATAGCTGTATTTTACTCCATAGGCGGACGAAGTCGCGGGCATCAGCTAGTTTTACATATTATTATAAGCAAAGATAGACCCTAGGATCAGATTTTATAACTGCGCTGCGGTGTAGCAAGGCCTCGAGACTGTAGGTCGTAAAGAAACATTCTAGGAAGAACCTGAAGACAAGCCCAGGAACGGAGGTTTGAACTACTGGCTAAAGCCAGACGAGATGATCCCTTGTCTCGTATCATATTTACCTGCCCGAAGCCCTGAAGTACGAGGGCGCGGCTCCAGTGGCCCTGGCCGCTTGCCACACCAGCTGCTCCGCGGGCGGCGGCGGCGACGGCAGCGACACCACTGTAGTGTTGTCTCCCGCCTCCGCGTGAGGACCTACCGGTTGAATTATAGTTTATTAATAGACCCTTATAGGACCCTGTCCCTCTGTCTGTCAGGAAAAACCTATAGGGTTCTTCCCGTTGACTTAGAACCGTGAAAGGCAGGTAGGCATGTCTTATAGCACAAGTAAAGGAAACAAATCGAGAACCGTGAATTTGTGGTTACATCACAAAAAATAAATTAAAATGTTTGTTTGTGAACAAATCATTATCATTTTCAATTTTCATACCAAATGGGGTATCATTTATGCGAGGGCTTTACCTGTACATTCTGTAACAGATTTTTATTTATTGTTATGCATAATAGTTTTTGATTTATCGTGCAAAATGTCGGAAGAAATTTCTGAGTACGGACCCCTCGGTGCACGAGTCTGACTCGCACTTGGTCGATTTTTATAATATAGTCTAACGGATTAGTCTAAAATATAATAGATTTCTATTAACTTACTACTAGTGCCATTATAATTGTTGAGTATCTCCTGTGCGGACTGGTAGTTCCGGAATATGTGCAAATCCACAGGCTTCCGATCCGCCAATACCGCTAGAATCATTAACTTCGGGTGGTCTATGTCGGCCATTACTGTTTCAGTACCTGTTGAAAGATCTTTATTGGCTAAACGTGTAAAAATATTATCTTTTTGCTGATCTATCTATATGGTGCAGCAAAATGGCATAAACCGGGAGTTGGCTAACTCTAAAAAGACAACTGAATTATAGATGTGCTATCTGATTTTCTCCAATAATGTTCAGTGATTAATCTGACATATACACTTTCACATTTAATATTTTTTTAAATGTAAATATAGATTTATTAGCTAAAATAATTACTTAATATTCAATGTGAAATACCCACCTAAACATTCCTTAAGTATAGTCTCCAAAGATTCCGAAGGGTAAGGCCTCATACCAACAAACGCAAACTCTTTCATCCTAAAGTACAACCTTTGGCATTCCCTCAAACTCTTCCCACAAGCCAATGCCAAAGCAAGGATCCCACCAGTGCTGGTGCCAGCGACCCAATCGAAGCAGTGCACAATAGGTTTGCCCACTACAGCTTCTAGGTTAAGTAATAGTTGGATTAAGACCAGCCCTCGTATGCCTCCACCGTCCAAACAGAGCAATCTGAAAGATTTGACCTGTTTACATAAATTCAGTATTCCAATGTTCGATCCGCAAAAGATTAAAATATGGACCTTTATAAAAGTGGAGGTATTGTTATCAATAGCAAAACTTGAGACTGCAATCTCGCTCTCTTAAAAATGCAGTTTTCTGAATCAGTAAGGGCATGTTAATCATAATATTTCAATCCATTGTCAGCATACTATTGGTCTACTCTTAGAAGGAGAAGGCATAGTCTACACACCAACCAAGTGCGGATTGGCAGGCTTCACACACTTTTGAGAATATCAAGAGATCTGTGTGATATTCTAAAAAGTGCACAAGACATGCAGGTTTCTTCACGACGTTTCCCATCACTATTAAAGCAGGCGATATTTAAAAGTTTATGTGGTCGAACTGGACCTAAACTGGATCTAAAGCTCTCAATAGATCAGGCATGAGCCAAATTTTGGAAAGAAATTCTTCTTACCGGCCTTGCTTCTCGCTAGTTTCGAGTGTGGATGCCTTAGCCATGGTAGCAGAGGTCAGCATGTCGCTGATCTGTTCCCTCGTGGCGGCGCGCGCCACGGCCGGGGGAGGCACGCCGTTGTACTCCCCCCGCGCCGAGCAGCCCGACCCGCAACCCGGGATGTCTGATGTACACCTGGAATGCAACGTCACAAGTAGGTAACAGCAAAAGTAATAAAAATTAAAAAATGGCCACCATGAAAATTAAAGTGTTGTTTCTTATAAAATGATACGGAACCTTTCGTGTGCGAGTCTGACTCGCGCTTGATCGATTTTTTATATTTTGTCATGATCTTTTAACTAATTTCATTGTTTTTGCAAAACTTGACCAATCTGTCATTTTGACTCACCTTTGTGCGCCAACCGAATGTAGAATATACAAAATTTTATCGTAATTGCTATTTGACATATCCGTAGGGACAATATGCCTCGCTGTAAATCCTGCATTGTTCCTCTTCTCCAAATCCGCACCAAATACAACTAAAGCTTGTACTATCGCTATATTAGTCTGTTTCACCGCCAAATGTAATGGAGTATTGCCCTCATTATCGCCAGTAGAATGTTCTGCTCCCCTCGATAGTAACGCTATAGCGCACTCCAATCTGCCCCTTAAAACCATTATATGAAGGGCGGTTCTCGCGTCAAAGTTTAAAGCGTTGATATCACAGTTCTTGTCAACTAGCGCCTCTATCACTTCCCGTGAAACGGCCCAGTGTAATGGAGTGCCTCCGCGTTTCATATCTTGTTGGAAAAGCTTTGGTTGGTTGTCTTGGAGGACATCGCCTACTATGCCTGTAAAGAAAGGAGACAAAAAGATTCTTCAGCACATTACAGCATTGAGCATAGCATTTGTTGCAAAAAACAGTGAACATGATAACAATAAAAATAAATGTTTCCATGCGATTTGTTAAACGTACGAACAACAGACCCTAGCCAAAAACGTAATTACTCAAAATTGGATCTATTTATTCTGTCACATTATAAAAATAAAAAATATGAATATGAAATGACTACATACTAGTTAATTCGGGAAAAAGATCAGATAAAAAACACGCCGACTCCATTGTCGCAATTCACTAGAACACGATCACAGTCTAACTAAATCGAACAAGTTCACCGTTTTATAAATGGATTAGTCGACCATAATACGCTTCGATGCCGTACAAAGTGGGACCGTAAATGCGTCTAATCGCGAAATTATGCATTACGAACTATTGTTTAGACGCAAGATTCTAAACCAGATGTTCCTAGTAGTTAGATACACCTTGAGATGGTGCCAAGGTGTATTAGCTCATTCATATTTACGTTTGGGAATCCCGTATGACTCTCGGGGATCACCACTGTGATGTCAGAGAATAGAGACGAGGACTATTAATCAAATCAGCGACTTTTTATTAAACATCAAAACGCATCCTTGGTTAGGGAGCTTGTATGAAATACATGGATGTGACGTCATAAACATTTTCCGTAATTTGATGTACTTCTTAGTTAACAATTTATAACTCAAAATTTAAAAACCTTTATAAGAAAACTAGAGAAGAGCTGATAACTTTCAAACGGCTGATCCTATTTCTTCGATTATAGCTAAGAACACCCTCGATCAAGCCACCTTTCAAACAAAAACTATATTAAAATCGGTTAGTGTAGAGGTCTGTAGCTAAAGGTTGAGTAAAGCTATATCTCCTATTAACTATGCTTGCCTGGTATTGTGTAGGAGGCACTGAGCATGGTCCTCTTCTCTGCAGCAGTCAAGTTGACGTCGGCCCCCGCTAATATCAACGCGCGGACGCAGTCGGGCGCGTCCGCTAGACAAGCCATGTGTAGAGGTGTGTAGCCTTGTTTGTTATAAAGGTTCAGGGAGGCTGTGGTCTGGCCTGCAAGGACCTGTATTGTGCCATAAAATTAAAACATTTTCATAAAAATCGTTTCTTTTCTTTTCACAGACGCCTACTTAAAGTCTATGAGTTTGTTATTTATCAAAAAAAAAAAAAATTCAACACATTACATTTCGAATTTTCAACAAATAAGAACATCTCTGAGTAACACATTATAGACGGATTATAGGCAGATTAAATATTTTCCTTCTGATATAAGACCAACTTTGGTCCAATTTAGAAAATATGATTTCCAAATCTGATACAGCTAATTGAGGCATATCAAATCTGGAACAGCTACTATTCTCAATGCTTTCAGGGCCACAGCTGTTGTGTAATAGTTAGGTATAGACTTATTATTTTATCAATAAGAAGTTTCAAAACCTTAATTTTTATCATAAATTAATCTAAATGTTTAACAAACCTAGCTTATCTTGAAAAACCAGAACAAATAGACATTGGACCGGACAGTTTAAATAACAGAACACATCATGTTCTTATCTCTAACAAGAATCCTAGCACATTCATATACATGTTAGGTCAAAGGTTAAATAAGATAAAGTTGAAAAACCTTAATCCCAATTCTTCATATTATTTTCATAATAAAATATGTACTTTAATTATATATTTCTCAAATATTGACACCAAACTCATATATTTGATGTATTTTTGTCTGTCATATGAACCATGTTGGATTTTTCATGACAACATAATAATATAGCCTTTTTGTTCACATGGGGCACTCTTCTTAAGGTACCCCGACATCCTTGGACGGTATAGAGTTATGTAGAATTTTTACTTTGCAACTAAAATCTCCTCAGAGGCTATCCAAAATCTAATAAGTAGTTTAAAGACATATGCACAAAAAAATGTAACCCTCACACTGTTGCATAAAATTTACTCACATTTATAATTTCCTTATTACTTGCTGCAGCGTAATGAAAGACAGTGTTCCCTTCAATGTCAACAAAATCCAAATTACACTTTAGCGTGACTAGGGTATGCACCATGCGTACATTTCCTGATTTTACAGCCACCTAGAAAAAAGAATGTATTTAACCCATACTATCCTACTAATATAATACATGCAAAAGTTTGTATGTATGGATGGATTTGGATAAAACTTAGAATGGAAATAGATTATACCCTGGATTAACACATCTGCTACTTTTTATCCCGGAAAATCAAAGAGTTCCCACGGGATCTTAAAAACCTATATCCACGTGAACGAAGTCGCGGGTGTCAGCTAGTAATATTATAATTGTGAAAAAAAATACAAAAGGCCCGTTTGGTACAGAGATGGCATGCATACCAAGGAAGAACATAGGCTACTTTTTTGCTTGGAAAATCAGGGTTCCCACAGGAATCTTAAAAATTCTGAGAGGAGACCCATGTTGTTGTGAGCCAGTGATGGGTTGATTAAAATATTACAATACAATTACCATAAGTGGAGTAGTTCCTGTAGCAGGGTCCACCTCATTAATTTGTTTCTGAACGTCAGGATCATTGAACAGCTCATGCTGGCCGAAGTGTGCCACCAAGTGTGCGACTGACCATGACCGATGCTCGGTCAATGTGTCACAGATCTTTTGTAGACCTGCTACTGTACACTACAAAGTAAATAAAATAATTCAATCAAATAACTGATGTTATCAAACAAGCTGTGAGTTTGCACCAAAAAATATTAAACATGTGAATGTTTAACAAATCATTGCAATATGTGAATCTCAACTTGTTAAGTCAAATTTACATTTGTACTGCAGATAATATGTATTTGGATATATTCTTTGACAGATAGATATTTTAAAGATTTCGGTGAAGGCAATGAAGAGTAAGAGAAGTTTAAACAAAACATCAACAGTTAACAGAGTATTCTACATGTTTTTAGCTAAACATTTTGTTCCATCAGTGATAACTCAAAGTAATAGTAGAGAAACTTACTTCTTTTGTTATTTTGATATAAAGCGGTATTCTTTCTTTGAATACAATGAATCTTTCTTCACAAGTCTCGCGGTTCTCAGATCGAAACAAACTGTAGAAAAAAATTGAATAGAATAAAACACTAGGGCCACTGGTCCAAATCATTGAACTTTCAACTTTGAATCATAAAGAATTGACGTACCTGTACATAACATTTAAGCTTTCCGTATACGGTTTGTGCAAAACAATTTCATAATATTTATCCTTCGAACTTTTGCCATCAATTTTTGGACCATAAAGTAACATTGAATCCTCCCTGTAATGGATTGGTCTGGAGATGTAATTGTCCGAACGAACCTCCAAAACCTTGTTAGGAGGATCCTCAATACTCAGGAAACCTCGCAAAACTGATGAAATATAAAATTATATTAGTAAGAAAATATGATTAAAACATAGCGCAATAAAAAAGCATAATGTGACATAACTTACGTGAGTTAAACATTTTCACAAATTACACTAGGTAGGTACTTTAGTACATGAAAATAGGTAGTTTAAAAGCCGAGGTACTAAAATAAATAAATGTTCATATTAATTTATTTTTATTTCTAAAAATCGAAATCTTGACTCTTGATTCCCTTTTGACAAGGCCAATTCAAATTGACAAATGACTCAAATGATAAATGTTGCCAACTGCTTTGCGAAAAACTGCACTTCAGCCATGAATCTTTGAAGCCTCATTCACACGATAGCTTTTTTAACGTCCGTTACCTACCTGTTTTCTAAGCGGAAATCATTCTTGAAAATGAGCTAGATTACGCACTAGGGACTAAAATTGCTGAGATGATAACAGCTGTGATGGTTCCAAGTACCTACTTCCAGTTCCTATGAAACAGACACTTAGAATCATGAAATTTAGTAAGTAAAGGAATAAATCTGAAAACCGTGAAATTTTCAAATTCAGGTAACTATACCAAGTGGGGTATCATATGAAAGGGCTTAATCTGTACATTCTAAAGCAGATTTTTATTTATTTTTATGCCTAATATTTTTGATTTATCGTGCAAGATGTCGAAAAAAATACCCGAGCACGGAACCCTCGGTGTGCAGGTCCAACTCGCACTTGGCCAGTTTTTTTTTCTCTTCTTCCTCCTTTCCCTTCATGACTACTTCGGCGTAGTTTGCAATAGTAATCCAATTTTCTTCTTTTGCTAGCATCTGCATAACAAGTTTTCTGCTGTTACGTCTCCTATTTTATTTATCATTTCGTCTCTTTCCGTCTTCCACTTTGCATAGACAAAATATATGGTGTGCATGGCGTTATCGACTTCGCCACAGTAAAAAGATAGTATCATGTTAACTCTTTCGAATACACGTACAAGTCCATGGTACATATGTTGCCAAGTAATATAATATAGTCAAGTTGCCAATCAAAAGAAGTACTTTAAAAAGGTGGACTCAATAAAAAAACTTTGGACATCAAATTTATATTATATTTGGATTAAAATATAAAATACAGTAGGTACATTATTTTATAATGGAATGTAAATAAATTGCAATAAACACTTAACAAGGATAACATACTAATTAAACTAGAAATAATCTTTGGTACAAATACATTGTTCACTTTTACAAAAAAGTTTAATTGTAATGACTAGTTAATAATAGTTGTATTATTTTACACAACATTCATGTTTTTGTATATTTCATGATAGGATAAATTAAGATTATTATAAAAATAATAATCACATACATAGTGCAGAAGACAAACAGTTAAGTACAAACTTTATTGTCTTATAATAAACACTATCACTAAATCAATGTTAACAAAACTTTGCATCTAAAGTTTGGCAAGTTAAGCACCTTCGACAGGTGTGCGAATGTCAGGAGCTCGAAGAATATGGCAATATGCTAACAGCTGACTGTGACAAAAGCTGATAGTTGCCGCTGGTTTGAGCCAATTAAGCATTTCATTTAACCGTTTAATTAAATCAAGTCACTTAAATTTTTTGGTTTCATTTTTGATGCCATAGTTCAGTTTAGTAGATGATACCCAGATACCCAGATATGGGTTGTGAAAAAAATTGGTTGTCCGTAAAGTCGGTTTACTGACGATAGTTGAACGTGACAACAAAGGCCGATTGTGCTTCTTTGTCGCTCGTTCCGCGCTCTCGCTTGCACTTCAAGCCTTACATGGAACGCCTCAGAGCGAGGTAACGCCGCATGAGTCATGTTTTTTCGTGCGTGCAGCCGGCTCTATCGAATTATAAGACGTTGTCACGTCAAAAACTTGTGGGAACTTTCTGACTTTTTGGTTTCTTGGGATAAAACGTAGCCTATGACACTCCCTAGGTAAAAAAACTTGTATTTATAATATCAGTAGTGATAGATGCATAGCAGTGTCATTCCGCCTTTAACCTTTACAGCATTACAATATTTGAAGTTTGCATAATCATAAAATACTGATATACTTACATAATCCATACTTTAACTTGGACTTATTTTTTTGTTCAAAAATATTCATAACTATAGAAAATCTGCAAGTTAATTAAAAGCATTAAACAGTTCTGGCTAGCATTTTGGGCCGTTGTTGGGTCTTTACACGTTAATATTCCAATAGATTACAACATTCAGGAAATATATTTCATGTTTGCTTTATAAGTAGCAAGGACAATACAATGGTTTTGTGTAAGTAGGTAATAACTAATAATGCTACAACTAGCTTTTATTTGTTTGTTTTTAGCCTATCTCTCCTTAATTACTTACTACTTAAGCAGCATGACTTTGGTTAGTGTTAGAGCCAAGCAAATTGTCTGGATTAGCCAGTGGGTCCAACTCGGCAAACAGTTTGAACCAAGCAGCTTTGTCTTCTTTTTTCGGTGCAGGTTTTGGTACAGCTTGCTGTTGTGGCTGGTTTGCTGATTGGCTCGGAAGTCTAATGTTGTTAGCGTGAATAGGTGTCATTGATTCTTCTAACAAGTTCATGGTATTCATATTCTGCAAAAAATAAAAATATCTAGAATAGAATTTGAGTTTTATTTCATTTCGAACACCCTATCCTCATTTCTTTAATTAGAAGTTGCACATGCTAAATATGATAAAACAATATGACATTATAACTATTACAGTTTTTGCTATATTTAATGTGCACAATGGGCCATTTAATTTGTACTATCAGAGTTGAGTTGAGTGTGGGTGAAATTGTGCTATGGTGCCAATTTTTTTTTAAATGATGCAGACTTCATGTTGTATTGCCAAATTTTATTGTACCCAATTTCTAAATTTAACTTAAATGTATTGCTGTCCCTTTCATAATGCTCCCAGTTGATAAGGACAGAACTAGATTTAAGCCTGTAAGTTTAGAGATTTTGTACTACAGAATAAGCTGCAACGAAAAATTGGAATATGAATAGGATTACCTCCAATAATTGGGAAGGCATAAAGTTTCCAAAGTTTGCTGGCAAGTCTCCACAATCAAGACTTATTCCAGCCAAGTCTGAACTTATATTGTTTCCAGCTGGTGGTATTTCAGTTTTTGTATTTATAAGGTTGGATGAAGTGCCTGGTTCTTCCTGATTATTAGAATCGGACGGTTGCTTTTCGATGTCATCTTTAGATTCAGGTTTGGGTTGTTCATCTTTATATTCATCCTGAAAAATATTGTATTTTTAAACACAATGTACAAAAACAGATCTCAGCCAGGCTTGTGCATTTAATCTTTAGTCTATGACCTGCACAATTTCCACCATATTATTCAAATTGGACTATTTGTTTTGCATGCACTGTAACTTTAAAGCCTCTTAGCACAAAGACCATAATAGTTCAAATTACCTGAAAGAACAACATTTGATCTTTATCTGGCACAGAACCCTCTTCCTGATTGGGATCAACTTCTCCCAAGCTCTTCAATATGCAGAACTCATACTGTGGTGTTTCATTCATGGTGTCTACAGTGGCTTCTAGTGTTTGAGCCACTTTTGTTGCAAAATTCAAGAATGAACTTTGATAATTAGACAGCACATGAGAAAACATGTTGCACCTGGCTGCAGCTAACAAATCAATCTGTAAAGAGTATTAGATAGTTTTTAAAGGGAGATGAGTGCTGTTGTCTAGTTGCAACAGTTTTTATCAATAAATTATAGTTTAACACTATAAATTTATAGTTATCGATGATACTAAAAAGTATGTCAAATGGTGTTATAGCATCACATTTTCAAAATTTCATACAAGCATACAAATACATTTCATTGGATGTCTAACTTTTTTTAGTGCCTCTAAGATCATGCAAAGCTATGAGTCAAGGTTTGTCATAATCATCAGCTGATAGTTATTGTTTAACCTAAGTCTTCATAATGCGTAAGTTATGTAGCAGGATCTGGGATCTGGGAGTATAAGAAAACTCCTATTATTGTGATTAATGGAAGAAATTAACAATGAGCAATATGATACTGAGATTACAGTGGCAGTGATTGTAGTTTTTTTTTTTTTCAAATATAAACCTTAGGGGTAGGTATTGATAAAATGACTACCTTCTGTAGAACATCCAAGGTAAGTTTATCGAAGGCCTTTTTACTTTCGCGGACCTGCCGCTGCGCTTTCCGAAAACTGTCGAGACCGCGTCCGGTGTCAGGATCCAGTTGAGCACTCGTCGATTTCATCCAGCTCAGCGCCGCACGGTATTCAATACGAGCTTTTTCCATCGCTGATACGGTAGCCCGCATATCTTTAACAGCACGACATCTGAACGTTTCCACTTCGTGATAAAGCCTCAATAATGGCGGTCGGACTGATAAACGTTGCTGGCCAGAGTACGAAACCGCTTTGCCAGCCGAAACCATATGTTTTGCTGAAGCATCGGTAGACTTGCCTGCATCACGTAGAAATTTCCCTAATGAATTCTCTTCTTGAGCCAAAATACACAGTCTCTCCTGGTACTGATCTAGAACACGTTGTAATTGCAAACAACTGTCCGATATTGATCGAAATAATTCCAGTTTTGCATCTAATTCGGCGTCGGACGCGACGATACATTCATCTTCTTTGGTGCCCAATTTTTTCAACACAGTCTTTTTTGTTACCCAATATTGATGTTGCATCATATTTGCCACACACTACTGTCGATAATAATGTGAAAAACAACGTTCATTTAATCATAACTGGCTAAGCAAATAACACTAAATATATTCAAAATACTGAAAAATCCTTGAAAAAGCTGAAATTACGTGACGTATTGATATACCATCACATAAATCAAATGTCAAATATTAATCATATATCGTAATCACCTTTGATTGGTTGGTGCTCACTCGGTATTGGCCAATATGAATTGTTGCAACAAGAATACCATAAATTCAGCCAATCAAAAGAATTTCGATTGTGAATAGTTCTGTCAAAGTCAAACAATTTCAAAAAATACAGATAAGTAATTTTGTTGTCTATGTTACGAATGCGATACGACATTTGCACATTCAAATAAAAAACCGGCCAAGTGCGAGTCAGACTCGCGCACCGAGGGTTCCGTACTCGGGTATTTTTTCGACATTTTGCACGATAAATCAGAAATAATTAGGTAGTTATGCTTAAAAATAAATAAAAATCTGTTTTAGAATGTACAAGAAAAGCCTTTTCAAATACTGCACTTGGTATAGTTATCTTACTTTGAATTTAAAACACTTTTTAATTTTTTTCTGTGATGTAGGTAACCACTTTACAGTTTTCAGATTTATTCCTTTACTGTGCTATAAGACCTACCTACCTGCCACGGGAAGTAGGTACCTTATAGGTTTTCTTGAGAGACACGACAGACGGACGGACGGACGAACGGACAGACGGACAGACAGACAGACAACAAAGTGATCCTGTAAGGGTTTCTCTGAGGTAAGGAACCCTAAAAATGACACACTATTGTATTTTTAACTTTGTCAAAATTATTATTTTTTTCTAAAATGGATTGCATTTTAATTAAACATGAATTAAACCGATTGAATTAAATTGGAATTTCAATTATTATAAAATAGTATTTATTAATGTCCTAGATTATATCTTGAATTATAGACCAACATCTATGCATCTATTTTATTGTCTATGACGCCATATTTACAATCGGAATGTGGAATGGCCGACGCGTTTCGCATTATGTGCGAATGTATCGTGTTATCATATCGATTGTGAGATAATATTATGTTACATATTACTAAACTAAATAGTTGTAATTAACACATTTTATATGGAGACTGATACAATGTACTGTGCGAGTGATAAAACTATTCCCGGAGTGTCATCTTCGCAGTCTTCGAAGAATGTCAAAGATAGTAAGTTTGTAGTTGTCAATTCTAAAATAATAAATATTCTTGGTTATGAACATACAGTAAACATTTAAATATTTAAATTAACTCAAAAAGTACTAACACTTTTGTTGTGATACTTTCTTTTTATTATGTTCTGTGTAATTGCTCTAAAACATATTGCATTGCCTAACAGAAAAATCTCTAAACCACTGCAAAGTTTACTGTTATGTATATGTAGCTTAGTTAATTTCTATTACATTACTTGATATGCTTTTTGTTATGAAACAAATGATATGATTTTTGCAAAATATGATAAACATTTGAGTTAGGTAGAGATACTTACTATGACTATTTTCACATACTTACAAACAATTAGTTCAAAATGATGAAGTGATCCCATCATTGAGTATGTAACTGATTTTATCATTTAGGTACGATTTCAAGATATACCTATATTCATTGATAGTTGGTTTAGCAGTTATCTAAAATGACTATTTCTTCATTGAATCACATATTATTTAATGTTTGATTAAATATATATAAGTGTACTTGAATATCTTTCAATTTGAATGTCAATGTATTTAAATATTGGTAGGTAAGTACATTTATTTCTATTTTCTATTATTATGCTTTAAATAAAAAAAAACTTGAAAAGCTTAACATCTACAGAACTAGATAGTGACAATATGTTGAGTAGGTAACATTCCAGTCTTGCATAATTAACTTTTTGAAGTTGTTCTTAAGTATATACAAAACTTATATTTGACTTCAACTATAATTGATAAGGCATTTATGCTATTTACTATTTCTAATAGGCTCTACTATACATTAAACTCCTACACCTTAATCATAATAATGGTGTAGGAGTTTTATTGGGATATACCCAAGGAGGATTTGTTTTATTTCATGCCAGACTTCAATTTGTTTAAAACGAAGATTTATTAAAAAGAAATGCATTATTTAATCACATCCAATTTTTTAATTGAAGCTTCAACACTTTGAAAGCCGAGTATCAAAACCCGACTCTGGAACTGAACACTAATCCAATTTTCAAACCGTGATTCGGCTTAAACATGAAAGGAGCATAATGTGGCAGTGATGTTCAGATACCACTTGTTCGGTTGCGGGTAGCACAGCATGTTACCTGCTTCACAGAACATGTTTTATTCAGGCCTACCAGTGCCTAAGGCTGACATCCAGTGGGCCTTGATTGCATGGCCTTGTATCCGCCAACGCTTTCAGAATAACATTGGAACTCCTGTCCACCCTACTTTTAAATGAGGCCATCATCTTCCTTGCTTACATAAAACCTAGCACTTACAACTTTCGGAAGCCTATAAGACAAAGGCAGAATTAATAAATTTTATTTCAATCCTCTTCCTTCAGTCATCCAAATAAATTTAATTAAAAACATTTTCGGGTTTAATTGGCCCTAAACATGGCGGGGGCATAAGGTGAGTAACAAAACGGAATTCGAAAGCACATTTTTTTTACTAAGGTACTTTTTCTCGCAAGTTTAGAGGTCAAGGTTGTTTCGAATCATGAATAACGGCTACACATGGCTATTTCACGGCTATTTCAGACAAGGTAGGTCGATATTCTATCTCCAATGATTTAGCTAGAGTGTCTCTAAAATTGGAATTGTGTTGAGTACACATGGATTAATGTGTTGCTTTGGAGCTCTTAGTTTAGATTCTGCTGTGATTGTAAACAATCCTGTTTCCCTTTTACATACCTACTTTGATTTGTATGATAAATAAAGTGGTAAGGTATTTTTTTTAGGATTCCGTACCTCAAAAGGAAAAACGGAATCCTTATAGGATCACTTTGTTGTCTGTCTGTCCATCATGTCTGTCAAGAAACCTATAGGGTACTTCGGTTGACCTAGAATCATGAAATTTGGCAGGTAGGTAGGTCTTATAGCACATGTACAGGAATAAATCTGAAAACCGCGAATTTGTGGTTACTACATTAAAAAAAAAATTAAAATGTTTCAATTTTCAAAGTAAGATAACTATACCAAGTGGGGTATCATATGAAAGGGCTTTACCTTCTAAAACAGATTTTTATTTATTTTTATGCATAATAGTTTTTGATTTATCATGCAAAATGTTGGATAAAATACCTGAGTACGGAACTCTCAGTGCGCGAGTCTTACTCGCACTTGGCCGGTTTTTTTTAACTGGAATGTCTGCCAGTCCTCTAACTAAGGTATCTAAGGGTATCCTCTAACTTTTCGGAGTTGTGCGTTTTAAGCAATTAATTATTACTTGCGTGAACAGAAAACATCGTGAGGAAACCTGCACGCGTGTGTTCTCCATAGTGTTTTCAAAGGCATGCGAAGTTCTCCAATCTGCACTTCGCCAGTGTGGTAGACTATGGTCTATGGCCAAACACTTTTCATTCTGAGAGGAGACCCGCGCTCATTAGTGAGCAGGCTATGCATTGTTCATGATGATTATTTTTAACAAATTATTACTTTAAATTGTTACCTATTGTAAATTTAATTTTACCTAAGTAAATCGTTTGAGAGAGTGGAGTGATTTTATTTAGGTTAAAATATAATGCGGTCGAGAATTATGGCACTGGAAAAGGGTCAGAAACAGTGGCTAAGGATAATCGCAACAATCCTGTATAGCGATGTTTTTAAACAAAACTCCACGTCCATTTATATATTATTTACTAACTTAAATGTATAAATTGTTTTTCAGGGTTTTGTACCCGAATTAGGGACCCTATTACTAAACCTCAGCTGTCCTTCCGTCCATCAGCCGTTTTGTCAGCGGGATGTGTCTCATGAACTGTAATAGATAGAGAGTTGAAATTTTTGCAGAATGTGTATTTCTATTGCCGCTTAGATACTTAACAAGTTAAAAAGCAATAATAATAAAAATTTCAAAATGGCTGCCATGAAAAAATAAATTGTAAAGTGTTATTTCTTGTACGATGTTACAGAACCCTTCGTGTGCAAGTCTGACTCGAACTTGGTCGATTTTTATTTACATTAAGCATCTGTTTTGCAAATACGTTTATAGGTGTCTGTTTTTCAAATGCGTTTATAGGAGGTGATATTTTACACGTGTAATACAAAGCTCTCTCTGTTTTGAGTCGCTAGTTAAGTCAGTCCTCTTATACGGGTGTGAAACGTGGACGACAAATAAATGGCTAATCCACAGAATTCAGGTTTCAGGAATATATACTTCAAGTTTATTCTCTTGTGGGAAACTTGCCATCAATTCCCCGTATACAAGAAAATAGCACTCAGGCGATGGCGATGGATCGGGCATATTTTGCGAAGAGAGAAGGGAAATGCTGCTCAAGTGGCGTTCCAATGGTCCATGTCTGGTCAAAAAACTCCGATGCAGGGTAGGTCGTTTACGGAAAATCTGCATCAATCGCTACCTAATTGTTGTAATTGACTGAATTTACTGTATTTTTGCTGCAACAATGCATTTTAGTCAATAGCGAGAGAATGTCGTACAATCAGAGGTGATAGCAATCGTCACATTGTCACTGTCAAATAACAGCGGTAGCCCCCGGAAGATGCATTTAAAAGCACCTCTGGAACATCAACTACAAAATACAAACCACTCTTTTTCTATTCTATGTTTTAACTTATTCTGCTGAACAAATAAATAGGTATACCTTTTAGAACGGTTGAACCAGAAACTGACTTTAGTCGTTGTATTGATCTCCCTGATATTTTTGCCCATAAAATAAAATATTTTTGACGATAACACTTAAATTTTCTCAGATTAATAGCCAGCTTACGCTATAAGCACGAACTACGGTCTTTTAAATCGCTGTTTTACGCAATAACGTGTTATTGGAGTATTTTATACCCCTTTCCCTAAACTTAGTAAAACACAGGCTATAGAGCAGTATGTCAAGGGCGACATAAAGATTTTATGGTGATCTCGGGTCCCCTTGGTTTCCTCCCCTAGTCTCTTCCCTTTAACTATGCCATTAAATTTGCAAATCAGTTTTTCTTGCTACTTCGCTTTTCGTTTGACCTTTACGTTTTCTTTCTTCGTCTACTTACGTTTTATTTTTAAAAGAAAGATTTCTGCTCTATTCTGGCGATAAAATCTTTATTGCGTAAGAAGAAAACTAGGATACCTACCAGTTAGTGCTATCATATTTATTCATAACTGGCTAAGGCCCGTGACTTCGTCCGCGTGAATTTTAATTACTTTTAGGGGCTTTTAATTACCTCTCTATCATGTAGCATAATATGCTGCATGTTGCCGTTTCTTAAAAAGTAGACTACATATATAAAGTAAACCTGTCGAAGTTCTAACGTATCTTTTTTAACCCCCGACCCAAAAAGAGAGGTGTTATAAGTTTGACGTGTTTATCTGTGTATCTGTACCGATTTTAATTTAGTTTTTTTTTTTGTTTGAAAGGTGGCTTGATCAAGAGTGTTCTTAGCTGTAATCCAAGAAAATCGGTTCAGCCGTTTGAAAGTTATGAGCTCTTTTCTAGTTACTGTAACCTTCACTTGTCGGGTGTGTTATAAATTTTTAATTTACATTTGTTACAATTCAACATAAGCAACGTATTCATTGCAGCAGTTATTTTGAAAAGCACTTTTAGTTCGTATGTCGGTTCGGGCCACGGCTCGCTTCGCATGGCTGGCGATGCACTTGTCAGTTTTCGGGTTTTTTACTGCTCTTGCATGAAACGCGCCGCTGTTTGGTAACACGATCCACGTACTAAAATTGCCGTAACCTAAATTCTTTCATTACCTTTTCTAGCAAATGATAACTAGATGAGAGGACACTAACAATTACAGTGTACGGTTTCATTGTTTTCGAGTAGTTACTATATTTTTTAACTCGTAATTTTACTGTGTTAACTACACAATCCGGATCCAGGGTAGGTATCTACATTAAGAACGAAACAAAATGGAGTAAGAGAAATAGAGCCAGAATATGGAAGAATGGTATTTAAGAGAGATCGACGTTTATACAGTGACGACCCTGTAAATCTTTAAAATTACTTCTGTTCCACATTCTCTTCAAAGGTTCTCTTTCTTATTTCGTCCTAAACAAAAATGTTGATCGTTCATATACCTAGATGATCTTCCACCATTATGCTAAAGTGAACAAAGATTAATAATTTGAGATTTTAGTTTAAAAGGTGTGCCTTGTGCCTTACAAGTGCTCTACACTCTTAAATGAATGAATGAATATACTATTGTACACTACAAAATTAAATCAATCTGTATGAAACGTAGGTGACTTTATTGTTAACTTGCATTTTGCACGTTCATGTTTTTAATCAGTCGATCGGCCTGTTTGCATTCACTGCTGGACATAGGACTTCCACCACACACGGTCCACCACCTTCCTCATTTACCCATTTTCCGCTACCACAGGCCAGCGGCCTGGGGTCGTCCCACACTTCGTTTACTGGTACGCGGTTTTCACTCCAAAACACGTTTTTCCCAGCCACCATTCTTTCTTCTTTATAATCCGCTTCAATTGGATACGCCAAAGCTGTGATTATCGCATTTCTACAATCTCATTTGTTGTGATTGGCTGAATTTATAGTAGGTATTCGTGTTACAACAATACATTTTAACCAGCACATAGTGATATAGTTTCAGCTAATTCGAGGTAATTGAGATCGTCAGACTAGCTATCAAAAGTTGTCAAACTACGGCGGTAGAACTACAGCTTTATGTTACGCAAAGTCACAATGTTTTAAGGAAAACGGCTTTTGTGTTTTTTCTATTTTTCGTAAAAACAATGGACGAGCAACGAGCTGAAACGCAACTAAAAATAAATTGTGGTCGGAACAAAAAATGTCAAGGATAAGGACTCTAGATGTCTCCTAACTCAAATGTGACATTCGGGGTGGTTTGTGGACATTAGAAGGGAGAGGGTTGAATCGCTTGAAAGCTACAAAGGAAACTTAATACTTGGACGGCTCCTCAGTTGTTAACAATTAATTTGCAGTATGTGGCTGCTCCTAATATTACTAGACTTCTTAGCTAATTTTCTGAGGATGTTATTGTGAATTAAACTAAGTTTTAGAGACTTTTATCAATACATATAAGCTTCTTGGCCTTTATTACTCGTTCTTTTTTATCTTATAAAATCTTGTAAAAAAAAATTGTTATGAAATCATAACCGAGTATAATCCTAGTTCCGGAAATAATCGTAAATCTAGTTCTACCTGTTTATTTTAGAGACTATGTTTATTTAAAACTTTTTTCACAACGTATAGGTGTTCTATCGATTACCTACCACAGTAAAATGACTTACGACTTACCTGTTTGAGAAAAAGATCACTAACCGCTTCCTAAATAACACCCATAAAAGGAGAAACTGACTGACTAACAACAAGTAGGTACAGTTTAAGCCAATCGGTCTAAAAACTTAAGATTCAGGTGTTCTCTATAACGTAGACCCCCAGAAAGGATTTATAGAAATTCCACCCGAGCAAAGCCAGGGCGGATCAGCTAGCTTTACAAAAATGTCACAATATTATTAGTGAATAGAGATACAGAATATATGTAGGTACAAATGGCCAAATAGCCTGATACCTACGTAATATATCGATGTCTAGCTTTAATAGAGAACACGCTTTGCAACACAGGTTTGTCCTAGATCGAAACATTTCCTAGGTTGACGGCCCGTAATGTGCTAAACAAAATGTCAGAGGTCGATTTCGTCGATAAAAGATGAAAAGATTTCGCTGCTGCTTGTATGCTTTAATATATTCTCTACATATAAGTTTATTGGCTATTTATATTACCTTCTGCTTGTTTGACGTCTATACATATAAATACTTATCAAGTTTCAACAGTATAGTTCTATTGTTTCGAAAAAAAGTGGCTGTGACATACGTACGGACAGACAGACAGACAGACATGACGAATCCATAAGGGTTCCGTTTATTGCCATTTGGCTACGGAACCCTGAAAACTTGTGTCTAGTAGGTATAGTAAAGGAAAACATTCGTGAGGAAACCTGCCTATTGCGAGTTCAATATAATATTCTCAAATGTGTGTGAAGTTGCCAATCCGCAGCGTGGTGGACTATGGCCCTTAACCTCGTACTGCTGTTGAACGTTTCGATAGCTAGAGTCCTGAAATTAAATAAAAACTGTACTTAAATGAATGAATGAATATACTTTTATTGTACACCACAAAATTAGTACAGAAAAAACACATACAAAGCACAACAAAATATAGGCAGGTAGGTACAATTTGGCGGCCTTACGCTACCTAGCAATCTCTTCCAGGCAACCAAAATGGTGCAAAGGACATAGCTATAGTTATTAGAGGTAGATATTAAATGTGACTAATGAATTTAAATTGACTCATGAATTTTATGAAAAAAACTTGAAAATTGATCCAAAGAATTACCTACAAACATACTCGTATACCTCTTACTATTTTGAAGATTGCTTCGATAATGTTTTCTTTATCATAAATATTAATGTCCGATATCATAGTAAACAAAACAGGCACTTATTATGTAAAACACCCTTTCAATTTTGCCTAAACCAACTTCGAGACTTCATAAAGCTTTTATTAATTAATATTGGTTTTTTATTACCAAGCGAAGGACCCTTGTATATACAATAGCAAACTCACTCTCGGAGTCAATTCAATTCACATCAAAAACTTCCTTGCATAAACAAACCTCTTAAACATTTGTAGTGCATTCACATCGCCTGCACTGAATAAATTGCCTTGCGAATCGCAATTGTTCGATTTAATTATGCACCTGGCGTATAGCAAATTAATTGAGTTAGTTCAATCCGTGAAATTGCGGTGAAATATATTTATTTGAATAACGATCCTGAAATAACTGATTATCTGCGGTTCCCTTTATCTATTTCAGTGATTGTAGTTTTTATTTGATGCGTATTTGTTACGTCATTTTATGAAAACAATTTTTTATTGAACAAATTAGCGAATCGGCCCAATGGCCAATTTGTCAATGATCTACGTCGATAATTGGTAAATTGGGCAAGTTCTGCAACTAAGATCAATCTCTACTTATAAGGATTATAGCTGATATGGTTATTTTCAGTTGATTAAAATTATGTTTCAAAAGTTAGTGTTTTGTACTTTTATTTTGAAAAAACGGAACGATGTCGGTAATGATGTAACCAACATCATTCCAATTTCTAACGTATTTTTTTTTAAAACTAATATTAATAACTATGATGATGGGAGTGAGCTACATCATTAATTAAGCCCCGTGACGGTTGTCATTAAAAGAATGAATGCAAAGCGGCAATTACGACAGGGTTGCATACGGTAACGAATGTATTGATGCGTCAAACGTAGAGCGAGGTGTATTCATGAAAGGCCGGGGTGCTCTGGGTGTCTGACACAATTCCGGGCGCCGGCGCGGCGGGTAGGGAGACTGCATCCCAGCCAGACGACACGCGGTCATCCTGTCGAGCGCTCTCGCCCAACTGCCGAAGCTCCCCAAAGATTTCCGCGGAATCGCAATTCAAAATTCGTACCCGAATTTCGTATGGAAACGTATCTCATTCGGAACCCATTGTTCGAATACACAATGCTGCGTGCGTAATACCGGCTTCCTGTATACGGATTATTGAATTGTCTTCGATCGTGCTGACGAACTTCTGTAGACAATAAACGTGCAGTGACGTTTGTGAAACTGTTTCATTTCGGGGATGTTATTGTGTATTTTTCGAGACGTTTGAATTCTTGAAGCCTAGGACACTTCGAAACAAATCGAACGAGATTTTCAAGTTTTAGACGATCGTTCTGATTGAGATTTAAATTTTAAAGCAGATCAGAAAGCCGTCAAACTGTATTCCTTCGACAGTTTTAACGTATACGAGTACGATGAAGAAAGAACGTATAACAGTCAAGAAGACACCTTCGGGACCCATAAAAAAAGTAAGTTCATGTTCGTAGAATTTTTGTAGATGAAAATAGTCAAGTAGATTGGTGATAGAATTAACAAAACTTTATTATGACTGGTATTATGGTGTAGAAGGTTTTATCGACCAATGCACATGGGATTGAGACGGTGACCTGGTGACATAATGCGTGTTCACTGTTCGTGTTGCGGTTAAACGACCATTTTTTAACCCCCGACCCAAAAAGAGGGGTGTTATAAGTTTGACGTGTGTATCGGTGTATCTGTGTATCTGTCTATCTGTCTGTGGCATCGTAGCTCCTAAACTAATGAACCGATTTTAATTTAGTTTTTTTTGTTTGAAAGGAGGCTTGATCGAGAGTGTTCTTAGCTATAATTCAAGAAAATCGGTTCAGCCGTTTGAAAGTTAACAGCTCTTTTCTAGTTATTTCTGTAACCTTCGCTTGTCGGGGGTGTTATAAAATTTTTAATTTACACTTGTACTTTTGCCAGTTTATGGTTTATTGGCGTCCTATGAATTAAGTTTGTTGCTTCTGTGTCTAACTTCTAGTTTTACTAAGCTCTTTTAATCTAACTTTGTTTTGCTAAATTAGCTTTTTGATTAAATCTTCAGAGATTTTAGAATATTTAAATTATCTTATAAACGAATTTCATAATTTACTCGAATAACTGGTTAAAATGAAATATCTAACTAAAACGAATTTCGTTATAATTCATTTAGTATCATATTACCATGTGTATTCAATTTTAAGCAGTTAAGCATTAATTCAACACAATTATCTGGCTGAAATTGAATATGTTACTGATAAATGAAAATGAAATCTAAAAACTCGTAATTTTGCATCAATGGGTAGAAAAGGCTAGTCAAGATATGAAGTTAACGAGTGAGGAAAGGATTTAAAGGAGTTTAATTCAGTTTGTGCAAATAGACTCCGGGCGTTAGCTTACTTGGAGAGTGTGTGTTCTAGCCACGAGCCAGACTTGTTAGTTTGTGCTCCAAGATTTCTTAAACCGTTAATGAAAAAGTACTAGGATTTAATCCTAGTACTTTTTCATTCACGAGGCAACAGTAATCCAAAAATCTTGAGTAAATATGGGTTGTAATTTTCAGATTTAATGTGGCACTTACCTTAAAATGGAATTAAGTAAAAATATTGATGTTACATGATTGTTGTTAGAGTTAGCTTACATCCCGGGGACGGACATAGGTTACTTTGAATCCCGGAAAATCAAAAACTTCGTACGGGAGTTCTAAAGGTCCGTCCACGCGGACAAGTCGCGGGCATAATCTAGTATAAATTAATAAATTCATCAGTTACTGTCGAAATCAGATCGTATCTTATATTATTATGTTCGTCTTAACAATTCTTCAACTAAAGATATACAACATAAACAAAAATATCTAGACCGCTATCGATGGTGAAACGGTACTGATACAAAGACGTTATAAATACAGTAGTCAGTCGTGCTCCTAGAAATCGCCTCATGAAATTTTAATGATAACATGAAATGTATGGAGTATTCAATCGATAATACGCGGTCGTGATGTTTTCAAGCGATACACTCGTATTATCTGACACACTTTTGTTGCGAGGGGTTTATTCGTAGTGAGCTCCAAACAAACGTAGTTTGGTTCTATTTTAATATAGAGACAAAGCCAGCGCGTGCCTGTCCTTCGTTATTTTATAAGAGCTGAAAGTTCCCAACACAGGGAGGAATGATCAGCGACTATGAAGTTTGGATCATGGTGATTTGGAAGATAACAGGTAATAAAATCTTACGTCAAAGTATAAAGTTTTTTAACGTATTAACGTTTTTTTATATTTTCTTCTCTCAGAAACGTCGCAAACCACAAACATACTCGTAGATATTAGAAACCGAACTATGTTTGTATGGAACGTGGAGGAAAGACCGTCATGGACGTGAGGCTAAAAGATATTTTATTGTTCACAAATATCTTGTCACAAAGACGAATAAAGGCTTAATTAGTTCTCTGTATGCAGACATGTCACGATCTTTTCCTAAACAATACACAATAATATTCTTTTAGAATATTCGCGCGTCGTTATTACATAATCCTCTTCCGAAGATACCCTATTACCATCGTTTTTTGGGTCGATGTCTCCATATTGATTAGTGCTGCTTTAATTAGGTCCATGTGGTTGAAAGATTGTAACTTCAAATGCAAATGTATATACATTATGATTCTAAACTAGTGTTATGGATAAAGAAAATATAGTATAGTGATTGACGATACGGTATCGTCACAGTTCACGACAGTTAGGGAATTTCTAACAAAATGTCGCCTCGACGTCAAACGGTGGTCAATGTTAGTACATTTGACACCCTTGAGTTTGAGGTAGCCCTATTTTATAACCCTATTTTTCTATGATTTCAGGTCACCATCCTAATATTTGACAAATCGTCGATTGAGGATCAAACCGAGAGTTCCCTCACTTTAGTTCAATATGGTATCGTTTAGTGTAGTCACACTTACAGATAATACATTTCATCCATCCATCCATCCATCCATCAGCCTCTATGCGTCCACTGCTGGACATAGGCCTATCCAAGGGCGCGCCACCAAACACGGTCCTCCGCCTTCCTCATCCACCCCCCGACACCTTATTCAGGTCATAATATATTTAGTATTACTTATCATACAGATAGTGGTTATTATTAATATGTAGTTCTATTTTTGTGTCCTATTAGTGGTTGCTAAGGTGTATATTTTTAGTTCAGTAAATTAGAAAGTCACGGTGCTATATGACAATATTAAACGTGTAGCAAATAAGCTATTAATTAGCGACTCTACGTAGTAAATGGAAAAAACCGGCCAAGTGCGAGTAAAACTCGCGCACCGAGGGTTCCATACTCGGGTATCTTTTCCGACATTTGGCACGATAAATCAAAAACTATTATGCCTAAAAATAAATGAAAATCTGTTTTAGAATATCCTCAAAAAAAAAAAGAAAAAGAAGAAGAAAAGAGTATGATATGATACTCCACTTGGTATACTTTGAAAATTGCAATACATTTTAATTTTTATTTTACCACAAATTCACGGTTTTCGAATTTATTCCTTTACTTGTGCTATAAGACTTACCTACCTGACAAGGTTAACGGGAAGTACCCTATAGGACAGACAGACAGACAGACAACAAAGTGATCCTATAAGGGTTCCGTTTTTCCTTTTGAGGTACGGAACCCTTAAAATACTAAATATAATTTATATATCCATTATCCATAATAGCATTATGTTTCCTTATGTTCTAAAATTAGTAGTCACGAGTGGATTGTATGTACAAAGTACCTTTGACCTCGATGTATGATAATAAGTTCATTTGGTCTGTACCAGTAGTATGATTCAATGTATTTAGTTTAGGTACTTATGCACTACTGGCGTTATCACTGCTGTTTGTTTTTGATGTGGATTTACATACAATAATACATTCGAAGTTATGTATTGTCCGTTGTAAGTTAATGAAAACAATAACATGTTCAATAATGCAAAAGTTACTACATACTGTGTTAGTTTATTTTGACAAGAAAAAATCGGTTTGCATAGATATTATACTCATACTTATTTGGAATTTTATTATTGGCAGTCATTATTGAAAGGAAGTCTTAAACCTTATATTGTACTCTTATCAATTATTTACTACCGTTTATTACATACTAGCTGATGCCCGCGACTTCGTCCGCGTGGATTTAAGTTTTCCAAAATCCCGTGGGAACTCTTTGATTTGATAAGCAGTAGCCTATGTGCTAATCCAGGATAATATCTACCGTCAATCCAAATTTCAGCCAAATCCGTCCAGTAGTTTTTGCGTGAAGGAGTAACAAACATACACACACACATACACACATTCGCCTTTATAGTATTAGTGTGATCATAGCTGGTTATTGATTCTATTGTCGATGTTAGTAATCTACACTTCTACATCTGCATCTTCTACTCTACACTATTCTATAAAGAGGTAAATTTGTTTGTAGGGGGTAATCTCTAGAACTACTGAAGTAACTAGGCTATATTTTAATTTAGCGGGGCGGGTCGCCAGTAGTTAATAACGTGGTATCTTAGATAGGAATATTTAAAAATTATTCATATAAATGATCTAACGAATGACGCACTTTGTATTTCAATGCTCATTACATGATTGAATATACCATAATGAATAATAAATTAAACTTTAAAAAATCGTTGTAAGTACATATATATGTACTAACTAGCTGATGCCCGCAGCTTCGCCCGCGCGGATTGGTCAGATCCCCTGCAGCATCAGGATTGAGGAGTTGGACTCCAAATTTTTTATGAAACAATGTCGCAAAGTTCCTCTATCGATTAAAAAAGAAATGACGCAAATCGGTTTCCGAAATCTCGGAGATTTCTGTGTACATAGGTAGAAAAACACAACTCCCTTTTTGAAAGTCGGTTAAAAAAGTAGCCTATGTTACGCCCTGGTCAATCCTCTACTTGCCTGTGAAAGTCCCGTCAAAATCGGTTCAGCCGTTCCAAAGATTAGCCTTTTCAAACAGACAGACAGACAGACAAAAATTTTAAAAACGTGTGATTCAGTTATGGTATCGTTCAAATAACCATATGAGCTTAATATGAGGTAGTTATTTCGAAATTACAGACAGACTTATTTTTCCAATTTTATTTATTAGTATAGATTTTGAGTCATCTTACTTGATTTTACATAGTTCTCTGATTTACCAAAAAGAGTAACCGGAACCGATTTCGCTATAGTTTCTTTTTTCTGCATTCTTGATACATACTTTCTTAGTATTTTCATTGGACATTCTCTGATGCCAATAAAACATTCGGATTAACAGTGTAATAAAAATTTTACTCTTAAAAGATTTCACTCAAATGGTTGAAATACTTACAGTAATTCAATACAATGCATTTATCAAGTTAATAAAAACCAAGTAAAGAGAAATCGGTTCTGGTGATTCCCTGTAATCCATGTTAATTTGATATGTTAAACCATAAAAATGTATATTGATTTTTATGTCGAGACCTACCCAAGCTTTCTTCGCAGTTTCATATCTGTTAGGTACAGGGTTGCCATCGAATTGCGTTTTTTGGTAGGCCTAGAGGTCAAAATTTGTCACATCTGCAACAACGTATTAATAACTTTTTCTTAAAACAATTTTAGACTCAAAAATGTGTTCCTATTTACTTAGATACTTACCTAATGCAACTTACTACGGATTAATAACTTTTTCTTAAGTAATTTCGGACTGGTCAAAAATGTGTACCTAACGTATTTGCGTAGGTACTTAATAATCGCAGAAAGTTTCAAGAGCTTTGGCTAGTGTAGTGGCTAAAGTAGATACCAAAACTTGTTCTGTCCGTTTAAATAAAAACCTTTGCTTTTCATCGCAATAATATTTGCAAATGTAACTTCAGTTAAATACAAATAAATATAGAATGCAGTTTATAGGGAACCAGTCAAGTAAGTGCAGTGTCCAGTAACCAGGCGACTGCTCGGTCGCCGAGAGATAAGAGTAGGTAAACTAGTGAACGGGCGTTCGACGACTCGTTTCTCATTCGTCCAGCGCAAGTAGGCAGTAGGCTCCTGCGCTTCAGTGCGAGAGGACGGCGCGCGCGCATTTCGATGTAAATAAATCTAGGTCGCGCTCATGTGATAGTTCACATTTCTCCTGCTTATGAGAAAAAGTGTTCAGTGACCGCACAGTTATTAATCGTAACGGTTTTCACATACAATCTACAATTCTCTCGATACGCATGTGTTATTATAGAAATCTCGAGTGCCAAAAAGTGGCGGATTTATCTATGTGGGCTATGTGATATCCAAGTGTGTTACCGTATTTGAGGCTTTTGTAATCGTCCAAGCGGATATAGTCCGCAGACGTTTCTAAGAAGTGTTGATTTGATTTTGTGAATGAGTCAGCTAACAGGCGTCGGGATTGTTAGCTTCGTCAACGTGCTGCCCACGATCTCAGAAGGTAATATTAGAGATGTCTTTGTCTCTGTGATATTCAATACTGTTGTCTAATTTGTTTCAGTTAAGTTGTCTTATGTGATAATTTTGACAGAAATATCTAAAATCTGTGTTGTGACTTACATACCAAAATGTGTACCTATTGCATTGCCTAAAAGTTATCTAAGTAACACTTTAGCAATATATTAATACATTCAATCTTATTTAACTTGTAGACCTTGCATATATTATCTTTAAATAGAGTATAGATTTCTTACCCTTCAAATAACTTCAAGTATTAGCTGCACTTAAGGTGTTTCTAATCTAACCCTTTGCGCGTGTTCTATCTTGTTAGTTACATAAACTTGATACCCCACGTAAAATGCAACCAGTACATTATTATATTTAGGTAACAGTTTAACATACAAATATCTTATGTCATTAAATTCTTCGCTATCTTTTTATCATTAGTTTTTACTGCTTTTATCTCGTATTAGCTACATTTTAAAAGCTCCAAAAATCTCATTATCATCCATGAACGAACTTTAGAAAGAGATTTTTGCTCCGTAGAGCGTCGTCTCTATCACTCATACGTATGTGACGTTTCGTCGGTCTTAACGACAGAGACAATGCTCTATGAAACCGTTATCTCTTTCTAAAGTTCGATGTGTAATGTTTTCTGCTGGGCACTTTACTTCGCTACTACATAATTGCGTTACTGTTGTTACATGATATACTTGTACGTTTATTTTACAAACGCTTGAAGTAAAACGGCATGTTAGGATAAAACAGCACGTCTGCTAAAGTCCTTCCTCTTTTTGTTGCATTTTTACTCTCGTGTTCAAGTAAACTTAGCCCTGAAGTTAAACGGTCTCGTAATTTTAAATTATACGCACACAACTGTACTTGCTTTTGTGTTGGTTCAAGTGTCTTACATTAATATATTTATAACTTACCTATGTAGATACATTTTTCATTTTTCCACAGATCAGACGTTCAAAACTGGTATTTTATTGGCTCAAATGTTGTATAATTTTATCAAGTGTAAATTAAAAATTTTCAACACCCCCGACAAATCATATTCGAATAAATAATTATGTATATCTAGGCAACGTCCATCTTGACAGCTTGACATTTGTCAATTGACACTTGAATATTATGAACCTAAGGGTTATCTAACCTTCTTTTCTACAATAAAACTAGAAAACAGCTGATAACTTTTAAACGGCTGAACCGATTTTCTTGGATTATAGCTAAGAACACTCTCGATCAAGCCACCTTTCAAACAAAAAAAAGTAAATTAAAATCGGTTCATTCGTTTAGGCGCTACGATGCCACAGACAGATACACAGATACACAGATACACAGATACACAGATACACAGACACACAGATACACAGATACACACGTCAAACTTATAACACCCCTCTTTTTGGGTCGGGGGTTAAAAAGCCATATGATAATCAAGCAGGAATGACAATATAAGTAATTTAATTTAATTAATCATGTATGATAGATGTACTTAGTCACGAAATGAAAAAAAAATGTTATTGAAGGAAACTTGTTATGGAGATTTGTATTCAACAGATCGATTACAATTTTAAATTATTTCGCCCGAACTTACTTTTGTAGTTTTAATTAAAATGTAATAATGAAAGTGTAAATAAATAGGAAAATGATGCAGATAATATCTAGTCTAAAACAATTACATACTATCTACCTTGCCTACAACCCTACCTTCCTTATAACCTTCCTTGATATCGGCAAATCTTAAATCATACATGTATATCACGAAGGCCAAGTAATAAGGAACTTATATAAACATGTTCCTGTCCATAGTCTCGAAGTAACTAAAAAAGTAATTATGCTGACCTTTATTGTACAAATCATTTATTGCTGTCAACTTTGATAGTAATAGGTACACATTATTATTAGTTAGAGCATGATTTCTAATTGTACATAGATAATTTATCTATCTATAAGAGTAACTTGACTAACTAATTTGTCATAGAGCGCCATTTCATCGGCTTTGTTATATACCAGTTGAAATGCCATTAAGATAAACAAATTTAACGACTACCGTATTTTGCTACTTAAAATGTACGACTAAAGTATAGGAAACAGGCGGTGCCAGGTGGGTAAAGCATGACTCGCATGTCGGAAATCTCAGTGATCGGTCCAAAACTGACCTTGACGACGACGCATCCGCCTAGCGTCAGATGTTTGACAAGATGCAGGTGCCCACCTGGGTCAATGACTGGGAAACAGATGAATATTTTTGGTTTTGAACATATTGATTATACCTACACTGTGTTTACTACAATCCACCACTTTAACCTATTAAGTACCTTTGATAATAATTGTTTCTACTAGTGATTATTATTTATCACCAGTTAAACAGGCATTAGATAATGAATAATGAAGAAGTGTAATAGACACCGTTTTATATACATATTTAGTAGTAATAGTACCTACTTTGAGCAAATGATTTTGATTTTATGATACGCTCGTAATTTCCTATTTAACGCGCCTCTATTGATAGAAATCTCTTAAAGTTATTGCGTGCCATGTGGTTTCTGCGCTGAATAGTTTAAGTTTGCTTTAAAATTTGATGATTCTCATGAGATGTTTCAAATATAGTGTTTACTATAAAGTCTTCTATTTATGTTCTTTCAATAACCTTCATTTTCGGGGTTTAAACAAACGATGAAAAACTTCGATACTGATCTGAAATGGAGAATAGAGTCGATAGTAAAATTAGGACAATAAATGAAAGCGCCGTATAATTTAGAGACCTAACTTTGACCATTTTCAGACAAGTCAGTTATCAGATATGAAAATTAAAGCGTTTTAGTAGAAGAAAGAAGCTGTCTCTTATGAACATTTTGAAATGGACAGCGTATGGTTATCCCTGCCCATTTCAAAGTGTTCCTAAGCGAGCGAACTTTCTCAGTACAGAAGACGAAGAAACAAAATTAATTATTAAACAATGGTAAATTAAATTATTAAAACAAATAGTAAAGTATTCTCTCTGTAGTTGATAATGACTGTCTAAAGTTTTAGAATTAAAACTATAATACAGCTAAATGCAGGATATAATTTAATTACAGTTAGATATAAAATTACGGGGTCTCCCATGCGTTAATGGAATGTGTTTTTAATACTTTTCGAAAGAGTTTTTATTTTAAAAAAGGGCTTTATTCGCTAACACTAATATTTTTAATTTTATTCAGTCTAGCATCTAAATGTAAATTCGTTTCTTCAACAATTTGTTCTACAAGCAATTAAATGAATGTACCTCCCATTTTGTTTGTAGTTGAAAAAATACTGGACTCAAACGAGTTGGGTTTCTCTTTTAATGGTAGAGCTATATAATTTGCGGAAAAATAATTGCTACTTATACTTTTAAACGCCGCGGTCGAGTTTTAACAGCACGTTTTATTTATATTGCTGCTTTAGAAACCGACAACAATACAGTTCATTATGAATACGTCTAGAAATTATTGTAAAAAGTTGAATCTGGTTTGCCGGCGAAACAAATTTACATACCTAATAGAATTTGTTGTAAAAGTTTCAAAAATGAAGTATCAAAAACTTTTGTTTGCACACTTTTATGAAGAACTTCAGTATGCCCGCGACTTCGTCCGCGTGGATTTAGGTTTTTAAAGATCCCGTGGAAACTGTTTGATTTTCCGGAATAAAAAGTTGACTTTGTCAATTACATGAACGCAAGCTACCTCGGTACCAAATTTCATAAAAATCGCTTAAGCGGATGGGTCTTTGAGAATCCAGTGAGAACTCTTTGATTTGCCGGGATAAAAAGTAGCCTTCGTCCCCGGGATATGAGCTTACTCTGTACCAAATTTCATCAGAATCGGTTAAACTGTTGGGTCGTGAAAAGCTAGCAGACAGACAGACAGACTTTCGCATTTATAATATTACCATGAATTTGCTCAGAATCAGACAATATGCCATTAGAACAAAATTTTAAGGTGACTTTCGTTGCCCGGCGCGGCGGCCTGCTGACAGGACTTAATGTATGGGTTTTAGGTACAGATTTTATCGCGTCGTATAAATTAATCTGTTCAGCCGACGGCATTATACTTTATAACGTTGTAAAAACAGTCTTTCACTCCTTGGAAGACTTAATGGACCAAAAATGAATGCGGAAAGTAAACATTTGTCTTGCTTTCTCTGTTAGCACCATTTGATTTACTGTTGCGAATTCATCAAGAGGATTTCGAAAATTATTTGTATTATGTGGTTAGTAGAAAGATTTACTTTCTTTTCGTGATTTGAATCGCTTATCAGGATTGATTTCTTGAATTATAGATTGAAAAAACAAGTGCGAGTCACACTCGCGCACGGAGGGTTCCGTACTCGGATATTTTTTCCATTTTGCATAAATCAAAAACTATTATGAATAAAAATAAATAAAAACCTGTTTTAGAATGTACAGGTAAAGCCCTTTTACATGATAATCCACTTGGTATAGTTATCTTACTATGAAAATACAAATTATTTGCTCACATTTTAATTTTTTTTTTGTGATATACAACCATAAATTCACGGTTTTTCGGATTTTTCCTTAATTTGTTCTATAAGACCTATCTACTTGCCAAATTTCATGATTGTAGGTCAATGGGAAAGTACCCTAAAGGTTTTCTTGACAAACACGACAAACGGACAGACAGACAACAAAGTGATTCTATAAGGGTTCTGTTTTTCCTTTTGCGGTACGGAACCCTTAAAATGAGAGCTTTGAACTAGCTTAAGTTTACAAAGTTGCACAACTTTAAACATTTTTTAATCTACTTTGGAATGCAAGGTAAGCAATATATAAATCAAGAGCTAAGCTTATATGAGCACTCGTAATGGAAGTCTAGCGAGAAAATGTACGCTTGGCTGACCGCGATGTTAGGTCATGGCTCGACAGACTCGCCGATATTATTGTAGAATCACGGTACTACGTATTTAGAAAACTACAACGTTCGTACCTAAACATGTTTACTTGAGTCACGAGCTGATGCTCTATTATAAGTGAATACAAAGCCTACATCCCGTGATTTGTTTGTATGGGATGGACAAATGTTTGAAATTCAATTATCGTTTGAGGATTCTAATGAAGAAAAATAGAAAAACTAACGTTACATATAACTTTAACATTAGATTTGTTTAAGTATCTATTTACTTCTAATTATATTATTATCATAGGTACTCGCAATGTTATTGTTTTGCAATAATTATGATCTTCAATGTAGTGATTTTTGTTGCTAACGATCATAGGCCTATTATAACCACTCAAGGCCCTTTAGCCTTTAATTAGTTAAAAACTGTTATTTTTTCTCTCATTATAAATGTCCAATTACTTAATTAAAATTAACATCAAATATTTAAAACTATGTAAACAAAGTTGAATTCGAAAAAAAAAAGACAAAAGATACGGTACATACAAAAGCTATTAAGGTAATCTTCGTTTGAATTGTCGTTTTAACATAAACGATACACAAAGAGTTGCATAGCTCAATTCGCATTTACATCACAATAGTTCGCATTGTGCGCACGGTCACAGGTTCGAGGTCAGGTGCCGTGTGCACTCCTTCTTGCAGTGCTTGTGTGATCATATAACTCAGTACTTAAATCTGCTGATTAATATGTGGGGTATATATATATGACTCCACAAATCTTATCATTATTGAAAATTGTTCCAGTATTAAAACCTGTATTATTTGAGTCACCATTTAAAATTAATCCATACCTACTAATATTATAAATGCGAAATTGTGACTGTTTGTCTGGCTTATATGTCTGTCTGTCTGTTGAACCGATTTGAATGAGACTTGGTACAGAGCTTACTTACATCCCGGGGATGGACATAATCTACTTTTTATCCTGGAAAATCAAGGAGTTCCCACTGGATTCTTAAAGGTCTATCCGTTTAACCGATTTATATATTTGGTACAGAGGTAGCTTACGCGCCGGAAATTGATTTCGGCAAATTTTTATTTCGGAAAAGCAAAGATTTCTCAGGGGATTTTTGAAAAACCTAAAGCCACGCGGATGGAGTCGCGGGCATCATCTAGTAAATTTATAAAAAGTGTGAAGCTTCTTAAATACAAGCTTTCTGAAATTAATTGAATCTCAAACTGAGTTCTCTGAAGTTCATGGATACAAGCAATTTATACAAATTAGAGTTACATACAATGAAGATAATTCATCCCACAGCAGCAGGTAGACGAGATTGTTACAACGGCGAAGCTTTATTAACAATTTTGGGAACAGACCGCATTATAAACACCTGCCTCGCGCTATGTACAAAAAAATGTACATTTTATATTCTGAGCGGGTTTTAGACAGACGCGAGGATCTCATTCCAGTTCTGCTCGGATAGTTTTTCGTCGTTTATTGTTATAGGTTTTGTGGCCGAGCTGTTCTCTCAACCTTGTATTCAATGGCCTGAGCCCCCAGTATGGAATTACAACAAGCCTACAGCAGCGGTTTATTTTTAAGTGAAGAGGAAACTTCTGTGCCCTACTGAATATGTAGTTCATTAATTTTAGTCACTTTGACGTGAGATGGCAACCACGACAAAGGTAGAATCTTTCAGTTTGCCTAAACGTTTGCTTGTAACGGATTTGGTTCATCTGCGTGAAAATTGGTTGTTTGCAAAAAAGTAAAGTTATTTAACACAAGGCAACTAATTAAAACTTAAAATGTAATTACGGTTTATCCTTTGCTAACAACCATTTCGACACCTCCCACGTAAGTTGTTGTAAGCCACAAAATTGCCATTTTGCGTTTTTTACATAAAAATGTCTATTTTTATCTATTTTATATGTTCAATTAAAAAAAATCCTAAAAATGTTGTTTTTTAAAGTACTTATGAGGCGTATAATGTTGTATTTTTCAAACGAGGACGACGTAAAATATCATATCGACCTTTACAACGTTTTATGTGGGGTGAAGTCGCACGTTTGCGCCTCGTATGTAACAGATACAACAGATCACGCCGGACTTCAAATGAAATGTTTGTAACTCAAGACACTGATATGTCACGGTTGTGTTTGCATTTTTTTATTTCATTATCGTATTTTAGTAATTTAATAGTGATGCCAAGCTAAACTATTGTATAGATTACATACAACAATTTACGTCGTCGAGGACACCCAAAAACAGTATTGTATGATGACATACAACCGTTTACGTTGCAGAATTATAATAAATTTTGTGTTAAGTGATACATACAACATTTTACTTCGGCATTTATTTCTCAAAATTTTGTTGTATGATTATATGCTATATTTTACGTTGCTATGACATTGTTTTTTTTTCTTACATACGACATTGTATACAGTAAAACTATGTTAAAATTTAGTTTGATGGCGACGTAAACCTATGATAGTCAATGAAATAACTAATCGGCTCGGCGCTAGGTTACCATATAATTAACAAAAAAAGCACTACTACAATATATTATTTCAGAGCCTACCTTTCCAATAAATAGGTTGGTAGAACCTGCCAGGTGATGGAGTCCAATTTCTTTAAGGCCCATCGTCCAAAAATAACAAATATTTTTTATGATTTTAAAGCTCATGGCCAGAAAAAGGTCAGAAATGATACTGTAGTCTTCAGCAGATGCACCTACCTACTGGCAGATCTCTATTGTACAAACACGTGACTTACGGATCTTTAATTTCGTTTTAAAGATACCATAGAGCGGAACAGGAACTCAAAAGTATTCACGAAAGATCTGTCTACTAAACAGGGCCTGCTGATACGACAAAAAACTGACAACACCTCATTTAAGCTAAACTTGAGCTCTTGAAATAAGTGGAGAAGTTCTATGGACAGTTATACACCACAGTACAAAGACTTGTTGAAGATTTGGCTAAAGATCCCAGAGCTAAATTGACGGGACACTATACCCAAGATATCCCAGATGCCAGTTTATACGAGATAAGTATGGCTCTCAAAGAACTCAAGGATAAAAATTCGGTGATATCAGAATCACAGTAGAATTCCTGAAAGCGGGTGGCAAACCAGTACTTAAGGTCTTTCAGCGATTTTCCAATCGCCATGACGGGATTTTCAATCCGTCATGGCGATAATGGCGTAATAAATAATAAGTAATGGTTCATTTGTTGCAATGTGGGCCTTAAAGGTTAGTGAATCTTATATTCAAATTAATCTAGTTCATTGCATAACGAAATTACAAAGTTATAAACATTACTCAAGAAGAGTCATATACTCATCTCGCTGCTAAGCTATGTCTATAAGCTGTTGTTATCGTAAGTCATTATGAATCGTCATAATAATAAGTTCGATGACTTTCAGCATCCCTAACAAGCTTGATTCTGAAAAAGCTTAAGCACTATAGGTCACATTCATAAGCTGCGACATGTTATGCATAATATAACTGAAGGCTATTATAATAATCTGCCTCTTTGCTAAGCATTTGTAAACTATGAGAAAGTTTTTGATTTGGTGGAAACTGGGGCTGTATTAAGGTCGCTATTGAGATGCTGAAACAACTGCCTGTTCATACAAATGCTGAAATAGAATCCTGTACGAAAACACCATGTCATAGGACCAGACTAGGCCAGTCCAATTGCAGTGACAGAGTGCACATTGAGACTTAATTCTCTGAAACTCTTTACCATTGCTTTGGAAGACGTCCTTATCTTTAAGCTTGGATTGGAATGAACTTGACATTAACATCAACATCAAAAGAAGTTCACCTTCGATTTGTCGATGACATAGTCACTGTCGCAGAAACTCTGGGAAACCTAATGAGGTGTCGACATTTACAGCTCAATGAACTTTGCAAAGTTTCACAACAGATGGGCCTGAAAATGAACATGAGTAAGACGAAAGTTTTGTCTAATTCTTATGTTTCGGCCCACCCAGTAATCGTTGAGGGCTCTGCACTCGAAATTATAGAAAAGTGTGTAAGCCTGGAACAGGTACCTGGACCAGGTAGGTAAGTGCAATTTCAAGAAACAGGTCAGCCAACGAATCCGACTCGGCGGCAGCGTACGGAAACTAAATTAGTCTTCGAACAGTGCGTGTTACCAGTGATGACATATTATGGATCCGAGATAATATGGTCACATATTATAATAAAATTCATAAGAAAGTTCAGAGTCACTAAGCGGGCAATTAGAGAGCTATATTTGAAGTTTCTCTACGTGATCGAATCTGGAATGTGGGTATCGGTAGGAAAATCAGAGTAACCGGCATAAATGGGTTGCGAAGCTGAAGTGTAAATGGCCGGGGCACATAATTCGAAGGACCCATAGACGTTGAGGTCCCAAGGTGCTGGAACCTCGCACTGTAAAGCACAGCGTTGACAGACTCCCACTAGGTGCCCAGACGACATCAAACGAGTCATAAGGAGCCACTGGATTCAGGTGGTGCAAGACCGTGGCATATAGAAGTCCCTACAAGAGACCTATGTCCAGTAGTGAACATCCATTGGTTGGAAATGATGAATCGGACTACACATACTACATTTTTTTTAAATTTTAAACGACGTACACTGTTGTATTTAACACATACGATGACACTCAACCCGTTTTTTCCAGCGTAATTTGTTGTAAGTATCTTATACAACATTTTACAAAGATGAAACACGCCGTAAAATGTTGTATGAACAAAATCTCAGAAATGTGAAGTATTTCTATAAATTATCTTTCAGAATATATGAAAGTACTGTAAACTATAACTAAATACCGAATTTCACACAAATATATTGAAAAATGGAGCTTTAATTTCAATTTATATCTTTAAAACGCTCTACTGAAAAGTTGTAGTTTTGGGGATACAACAACTTACGTGGGAGGTGTCGATTTACTTAACTAAGCATCAAATTTTTAATTGTACCTATTCAGAAAATAAATATAAGATAATTAAACTCCCTTGTAAATATGCTTTGTTTGAAAATTACTAAAACGGGCCTTGACTTGATAATTATGTCATATGACTGTAAAATTCCGTTGGAGATAATGCGAATAACTGAATAAATAAATGAGAGATTGTTTTTAGGTTTCTTCTTTCAGTAAAGTTGTTGTAAATTATAGTTGAATTAGTATTAAGAGGGCTCTCTCCGTCACTCGTTTCCACTCGTTTCATACAATCGTAGTTCCAATTTCATTTGAATATTAAGCAACCAAAGTCCATGAAATTTTGCAGACATATTCTAGAAACTAATATCTATGTCTGTGGTTTTCCAGATTTCTGTTAAAATATTCGGTTTCAAAGTTACGCGGTCTTAAAATTTTCATACAAATCTTGGAGCCCCTGTAATTTTAAAACTACATATTTTTAGAAAAATCTAAAACACCACAGACACAGATATTAGTTACTAGAATATGTCTGCAAAATTTCATGGACTTTGGTTGCTTAATATTCAAATGAAATTGGAACTACGATTGTATGAAACGAGTGGAAACGAGTGACGGAGGAGCCCTGTTAAACAATAATTTTATGTCCTTAGTCATTTACTTCATATGCATAAAACTTGTCATTTATGCATATGAAGTAAAATATGTCCGCATTAAATTAATTGTTGGTTAAATTCTTAAAAGCAAAGGTAAGATTAAACTAACATTCATAAAGGTATCAGGTATGATAGAAGCCAATATGGCAAGTAGGTATAGCAACAAAATTTAATAGCCTAATTCAAGGCGTGGTTGCATGGCGTCATGTGCGGAAGTTTCAACGAGTTTCCAGTTGATTTTGTTATTCAATTCAATTCTTTAAGGATATCCTGTACATCTACTTCTCATCATCTGTTCAAGTATTATTTCCGCCTTATGTTAATTAAAATAAATTATGTTTAACGTTTTTTTGATGTAAACTCTTTTAATTGTTTGTAAAGCTATAAAGTCATTGAATATAATTTAGTAGGTTTTAGAAAGTAACCGTAAGTCATAACCCAGTTATTATTTTTACTAGAAACAAATTGAAATCATCACTACAAGGAAGCTGATTCATGATAAACAACCTAAATCATCGTAAAATACCGATCCTGTGAATGTTCTGAATTGGTTGTAAGTGCTGACGCAATGAATGCACTGACACAATTGAAAGTATTGGAACTGTGATTTATTGAAGAGGAAAACAGTCATTTAGAATTCGCATTATACTTCTGTTAAGATATTATAATGAACTACAGTACAGTGTATTCTATTTTCCCTGAGAAATTACCTAGTCAACACCTTAATTTACAATGTACATAATATACCCACTACTAGTAGTGGCAGTGGTGAATGCTCTAATCAAGTCAATCATCGCCCACACTTGTTAGTGGTTGTTTCAACAATAAAGCTCGTTATGGATGACTCATCTGAACCTGCTACAGTTTTGTATTGTTTAGTATGTATTAAGTTTAGTATGTATTATGTAATACATGTATAATTATTCTGATGGACTTCGTCTGTGGTGGCGTTTGCTGGCGTGCGTGCGGTGCTTTTTTGGAGTGTTTTTTTGTGAAAAGTGGTCGGTTTTTGTGTTCTGCTGGTGTTTACTGGTGGTGAAACTGACTGGGAAGCGCTCTAAAGGGGCGCCGCGTGTATGTCGTCGGGCGCCGGCACCATTGCCAGCACAGACGAAGTCCAAACTTATACTGTATAAGTTAGGGAAACTATATGTATAAGTTATACATATAGTTTCCCTAACTTGTAAATAACTACAAACTTGACATTGGCTAATCAGTGTAAAGCCAGACGAGAGAGAGAAAAAATATTCTGATAACCGCAGACACTCTTGATTTAAATTCAACAGTATTAATTTACTCTATTTTGAAAATAAATAGTCCTTCAAAGTGTTATGGATATATGTAAAACTGGAACATATAAAACCACACTCTTGGCTCGTATTCAAATAGAATTTTCCGCTGAGTTGATTCAAGCTATGGCGCCTCGTTATGTCATCATTTTGTCAGTAATCAGTATAGTTTTACATTTGTATGCAGTAGTTTCATTTCAAAAATCCCTAAAAAACCTGTCAAGTTCTAGTCGCTCTCGCACACAAAGGGTTCCGTAACATCATTCAAGCTATACCTATCACTGTGTAGAACAATTAATAATGGACAGAGCCATCTACTTATAGTGATTTAGTAAACTGATTTTTCGTAAACACATATTTTTTTTGTGATATGCAACCATGAATTCACGGTTTATGAGTTTTTCCTTTATTTGTGCTATAATACCTACCTACCTGCCAAGTTTCATGATTCTAGGTAAACTGGATTTTACATTGTAGGTTTTCTTGACAGACACCACACACAGACGAAGAAACGGACAGACAGACAGACAACGAAGTGGTCCTATAGGGTTCCTTTTTCCCTTTGACGTAAGGAACCCTAAAAACAATATGCAATACCACATGTTTTGATGATCATTAGAGTAATGAATATCCTCACTATGCGTGCTGACTATCAAAAAATACCGCTTTCTCTATCCAACCTTTTATGTTACAGCCAAGCGAAAGCTTCTTATGATGTTGATTGGATTGCAATAAGAGTTTTGACCGTTGTTGAAAAGGCTACTATGATCATAAAATCAACACAAGAGAGATCTAAATATTTTGATTATTTTCCTATTAAATTGAAATCTTTATAAAACGTTAGTAAATATTTGTCACGATTTGCTAAGCTTTACCTAAATACAAACACACTCTTCATGATATGTATCTTTTGCCATTCGACTATATGATTCAGCAATTTTGAATGTTGAAAGCTGTAAATCGGTCAAATAACCAAGTTTACGATCTATCCCGTTCTCGCTCTTCGTAACTTTTGGGTTGTCATTTACGGCTCTTTAGCCTTTAAATCAATCATTCATTTTATTGCAAACGTATTTGGTACAAAACAACTGTATTTGTACTCAATAAATTGGAAAATTAACTCAATGGTACGGTAATTGATTTCCCTCATTAAACCGTTAAGACTTCGAACTCGCTTGTTTTGATTTGTATCATCAAAAGTAACTGCACATTCGTCCACAACACTTGTTTCACTTTTTTACGATTTGTGATGATTGCTTACTTTATCATATAATATGTATACAAAAGAACATAATGTACCAGATATGTATGAAAACGAAATAACACCGCTTTCATATTGATTGTTTGTAATCTATGTTATTTTTCTGCTTACAGGCTAAAGTTATTCTGTACGTTTTTTCTAAGCAGAATGCAAAATACCACTGTTAAAGGTTCCTTGAATTGAGACAATCATAGCGATTCTTCTTCTAGTTTTTTTTTTTACAAAAGTTAGCGACATTGTGATAACGTGTACTTTTGGCACTTCAGCTTTTAAATAACGATCGAATGCTTTCTGCAGGATGTTCTTTCCGTGCCTTTTCTGCTCTGTATTTGCTTTAGTAATTCATTTAATACGATGGTTCTTCCGATTGAGTCCAAGAGTACAAAGGAAGATACGACTACAAAATTGAAATTATTTTAGTGATTTGCATTACTAAACTTCAATTTAACAGTCTGTGATCGCGTTACACGAGTGCACTAGTTTGTATAGCCGTGCAGCGCGGGCGCAGGGTGGGTGGAAGGAATGGCACGCGGCCGCGTCGCGCAAGGTCGACGAACGACTTTCGCACGTTCAAAACACGCTAGCCCACCGCTGTATTGGTTTTGTTACCTTTGTTGCTTAGTTTTCTTAACGTAGTCTCCTTGTTATAAAGGCGGACAGGCACTGGCTGGAATCTATAAGGCGTACTATTACTTTTCTCAGACTTTACTTAGTGTCTATAAGTATATAGTCTATACAGACGTATTGCATTTGGACTGCAAGCCGACTGCAAAATTGTAGTTGCCCAGATGCTCTATAACTTGATGTGTTTCCTTTAATTTTACCTGAAACTAAAAAGTAAACTCTTTGTATGACGTTCATGGAAAAGTATTCAAAGAGAGCATAACTTATCAAGTTTATTTGCTTTTAATTGTTACATGGGAATGCAGAAAGTAATTGCATTGTTGAGATTTTATTACTCTGTAAAGAAAGGAGTTTGATTTCGATTACCCTTGCGGTTCTCATGACTATTATTATTAACCACAATATTAATAACTCTATTTTTTGCATCTTCTATAATCTGTGAGCCAATTATAAGATGTATACAAGAGAAGTTATAAATATTTATTAAATTTTTCGATATTTTTTTTTCAGTTTTGCGATAAATATTTTGCTTTTAATACTGTCCTGTCGTTCGTATGTGTGGTCTGTATACTGTAATTTTATTTTATAATTATACCAGTTTGCTATTCAAGTTAGGAGTTACTTTTATGACTGTGTTTAGTCGGGTACTTAGGGAGCATTTATTTCTATATTGTTTTGTTCATTTATATTTACTGGTTTCTGTTTGTTTGTTTGCAGTTTGATACAAATTTTGCAATTGATTTTGAACTAATTTCCCGATGAGCTTGAGACTTGAAATTTTGAATTAGATTAGAACTGGATGGCAATGTGATAATTAACTCGCTTTCTCGTGACTTTGTTTGTCTGTTTGTTACAAATTTTGCAATCGATTTTATTCATTTAATGTTGAAATCGTAGGCCTTTGATATACCTAGTAGGTATACCTGTATACCAAAATTATGAAGCGTAACATTTTCGGTTTTGATTCACAACAGGTGTCTCATATCTACCTACATTACTAGACAGTAGACGCAGCTAATACAAGCGTAATATTAGACGCCTGATATCGAGAATTGTATGTGGGTGATACACGCACGAGTACACTACCTATACCTACGACGAACGTCTACATTACATAGTTTCTTATTTATACATGTTCATAGATTTACTCCTTCTTTACCTATTCGTCCCTAGTCAAATTATAACTTTAAGAGTTTTCCGGTTTAATTATTAAGTAGGTTCCTTTTTTTAAATACTTATTTGTGTGGTCTTTACAAACTTTTGTGTGCATAATAAATAAATAATAAAAATATGACTGACTACGATATTGATGTTGAATACGTTAGCTAAGGAGGCTTGAAAACTGCAAAACATTTAATATCTTAACATTTTGTATTTTTTTTTATTAGAAATAGCGAGCAAACGAGTAGGCGAGTCACCTGATATTAAGTGATTACCGCCGCCCATAAACATTTGCAGTAACAGAAGAACCTCCAATGCGTTGTCGGCCTTTCAGGAATTTGTTGGTCCGTCCCTTGAATAATTTTACAGATAACGCAAAATTTTGTCTAGAAATCATATCCAAGGTTGACAATGATATTTAATACCAATTACACAATGTTGAATATTTTATCTGAGTTTGATATTTCCGTAAAAAAAATTCGTCGCATCTGTACATATTTTATCTTTTCCTCTGAATGTTTGTGTACCTACTTATTAAAACCTACAGGAAATTAACAGTAGACATTATAGTTTATTTTAGATCAGTAACTTGTTACAGTAACATGTTGAAAACATGTATAATTGATCCCAGTGGTTTGCATTTAATCCTAAAGTAGAATAATAAGTTCAGACTCATCATGATTTTCTAAAGCAAGTCTGTGGCTACATACCTAATTTAAATCCAGCGTTTATTTTCCGTAATCAAAGAAAACTGGAAGATGACAATTAGTGTAGTTATATTTAATTTTTTGGAGGCGCCAGTAGTGAAACCAAGAAATACAAGAAACAACTAGTGAGGAATCTATTAGGAATTTATTAGTTCGTTAAAACAATTTATAAAAGTCGACCTAAATTCGGAAATACCATTCGATGATTATTATTAATTCCGTCCCCACAGAGGAGAGGTTTCATTTTGGCACGTAAAGCAATTAAATACCGGGATTAATGTCGAGCGGCGATGTTTTGCGACGGGCCGGCGTGGGCGAGACGTGGAGATCGGGTTCAATGGACATTCCCGGTATGCGGAACTCTGTATCTGGCTCGGCTCTCCAATTTATTGTCACCGGTGCACTTGATTGCAAGTAGGTAGCTAACGATGACCGGCTTATCGTTGTTAGATACGAGTATGTGTGTCCACTTCTTATATTGAATTTATGAACCTAAATAGCTTATTGACTAGGTCGGAGTTAAGTAGGCTAGGTAGGCTATGAAACGTCTAGGTTCGTTTGATTTCACGTCACCCCAAGCCTAATATTTGACAATTGTCGATTCAGGATCAACTCCTGAATCAACTTAAGTTTTGAACTAGAGTGAGGAAACTCTCAGTTTGATCTGGAATCGATATCTGTCAAATATTAGGCTAAGGGTAACGTGAAATCAAAGACACTTAGACGTTTCATAGCCTACCTATTCACACTGTTTTGAAGGTTTTGCTCTATTCTTGATGGTTCTTCTAAGCGTTATCCCAGTATGTGAGCTCCATTTTCCGGCGTACCTACTTATTCTACGAGTACCGCACGTTGTATGAACTTGAGCAATGAGCATACTATTCTTGGGTTCCCTTATAAACAACGTTGTGGTTTGAAGGAATGAACCCATGTTGGTACTCATAGTGCTGGTACATAAATGCCAAAACGCCACGTCTTAGCAAAGTTTCGAGTTTTCTGGTAACTTTACATGCTATTAGGTATAAAGAAATAGGAAGAAGCTCGGTTGTCTGCAATACACCTGATAGAAAGCGACAGATGTCAGTTTAAAGTAGATCGAGTTTAATTTATGCTGTCTAGAGCCAACCCTAGGGGAAACTAGACATGGTAAGAAAGTTAGTTCTCTCGTTATTTACTTTTCAGGCTCTTTCAGTTGTCGCTCAAATAACTAAAAACACTGTCGTATATTTAGTATGCTGATGCTGATGAGTGTATGAATCATCAAAGTATATTTCTTTTTTGCTGATAAAATAATATATGGATGAATGAGGGTCGTGTTTAGTGGCACGCTCTTGGGAAGGCATATGTCCAGCTGTGGACGCAAACAGGCTGATTGATCATAATAATATCCCATGAATCAGCAAATAGATAATACTATGTAGAGTTACTTTTAATGGATATAGGAAATTAGGTTGGATCATGATGAGCAAATCATACCTGCCTATATTGCACAAAGTTTGGAAACTAATGAAACTATATGCGGTGAAATCCATTAAAAGTTTTGGGCTTGGTTTTCCGGACTCGTACATTTCGTGTATCCTTTTCAACCTTCCCTTATAACAATAATGTGTTTTTGTTCACGAATTGTTGTCCATTTAAGCAGGGAAACGTTGCCTTGAATTTTAATCGAGACCGAATAATTTATTGCATCAAATTAAAACAGCTTGATTATTTTTTAGGAAGACAAAATGTATGTTACAAGACAATACAAGATTTTATTTGTTTGGACAATGTAAGACGGAAATTTATCTTAATACTCAATTTTTTTTTAATAGTTCCTGCTAAAAATAAATAAATCATCTCAATATAGGTGCAATTGTAATGAAAACATATCTCTTTTAACAATCAGGACTTCGTTTTGTACATCGAGGAGATTCTTAAAATAAGCTGAGAATGAAGCAAATAATATCTAAAACACGTATTGGAGCGCATAATAAGTATTATGACGTATTAAATAACATTTTTCGCAGAATTAAATGATAACAGAAAAGATAACAGTAAAGAATGACGATGAATGTACGAGGAAAATTATGCTATATTATCTAAGTAATCCTCCATACTAATATTATAAATGCGAAAGTGTGTCTGTCTGTCTGTCTGCTACCTTTTCACGACCCTACAATTTAACTGATTCTGACGAAATTTGGTTCAGGGTTAGCTTATATCCCGGGGACGAACATAGGCTACTTTTTACCCCGGAAAATCAAAGAGTTCCCACGGGATTCCCATCCGCTTAACCGATTTGTATGAAAGGTACCGAGGTAAGTAGATCGCGTCCCTGTAATTGATCTTAAACAAGTGTAAATTAAAAATTTATAACACCCCCTGACAAGTGAAGGTAACAGTAACAAGAAAAGAACTCATAACTTTCAAACAAAAAAAAAACTAAATTAAAATCGGTTCATTAGTTTAGGAGCTACGATGCCACAGACAGATACACAGATACACACGTCAAACTTATAACACCCGTCTTTTTGGACCGGGGGTTAAAAACCTAAATCCACGCGGTTGAAGTTGCGGGCATCCTCTAGTGTTATTATATCTTCATGACAACCAATTTCGATGTAGGTACCTAGTACTTACCATGATGACAACTATATGTATAAATAAATATACTATACTGACTAGCTTTTTTTAACCCCCGACCCAAAAAGAGGGGTGTTATAAGTTTGACGTGTGTATCTGTGTATCTGTGTGTCTGTGTATCTGTGTATCTGTGTATCTGTCTGTGGCATCGTAGCGCCTAAACGACTGAACCGATTTTAATTTACTTTTTTTTGTTTGAAAGGTGGCTTGATCGAGAGTGTTCTTAGCTATAATCCAAAAAAATTGGTTCAGCCGTTTAAAAGTTATCAGCTATTTTCTAGTTTTCTTGTAGAAAAGAAGGTTAGATAACCCTTAGGTTCATAATATTCAAGTGCCAATTGACAAACGTCAAGCTGTCAAGATGGACGTTGCCTAGATATACATAATTATTTATTTGAAAATGATTTGTCGGGGGTGTTGAAAATTTTTAATTTACACTTGTTAGATAGCGGCATTAATGAAAAGCGTGGTCGAAATCACCACAATGGTATTAAATCAACAACAAAAGCATTCAATTTTATATAGCAATAAAAATTTAAAAGGCCTTTTCTTTGTTAATGCTGTCGATCATCAATTTCCACTGTGTCATGCTTTATCTATACTAATAAATAAAATTGGAGTGTCTGTCTGTAATTTCGAAATGACTACCGCATTTTAAGGTCATATGGTTATTTGAACAATACTATAACTGAATCACACGTTTTTAAAATTTTTGTCTGTCTGTCTGTCTGTCTGTCTGTTTGAAAAGGCTAATCTTGGGAACGGCTGAACTGATTTTGACGGGATTTTCACAGACAAGTAGAGAATTGACCAGGGAGTAACATAGGCTACTTTTTTAACCGACTTTCAAAAAGGGAGTTGTGTTTTTCTACCTATGTACACCGAAATCTCCGAGATTTCTGAACCGATTTGCGTCATTTCTTTTTTAATCGATAGAGAAACTTTGCGACATTGTTTCATAAAAAATTTGGAGTCCAACTCCTCAATCCTGATGCTGCAGGGGATCTGACCAATCCACGCGGGCGAAGCTGCGGGCATCAGCTATAATATAATATGAAACCTCTCGTTAATCCCTTGTTATTTAAAAGTTAAAACACCACACATAAGTTAGTCAGGATAGAAATAATAACTAGAAAGAGTGCTATTATTTTGAAAATTCTGCCTCTAGAGTTAACCCTGATAGAGTTTTCTGTTTGTATCTATAATAAAAGTTAGATATGACGGTAAAGCTAGTCACGAAAGGTTAAATCCAAAAATATATAACTCAATGTCTGTTTCAACACCTGTTTGGAGATCTATATCTCAGTTGCGGTTCTGTAAGAGCTTTGCTTGCGGTTTACGAAATATAAACTCCGCATAACCAACCTTAATAGGCCCGTTTCATGTTTTACATCATTAATAATGGATAACGGTCTTAAATTGGCAGTTAAGCCGTTTCCCTTGGGATACGAGAGGATAAATTTACGGCCGCATTTATTACACACGTAAAGAGGAAATACGCGGAAGATAATCTGCATAAAGCGATATGGGCTTCGAGTGGTGTAAATTAAAAGATGAAACAGTTCCTAATTTAGATAAAAGACAATATAAAACGCGCCCAATCTGAAGTGTTTGTGGTAGGTATACCTGTCAAACTACGGTGGTAGGCCACTAGTGAATCGCAGTGGTTTATTATTTAAATCAAAACGCATGTTTGTTATTTTGGCCATAATAATTCTAAGAACTATACCTATACTGTGCGATGACAATGTGCTCATAAGTTCAGGAATTTTGATAAAATGGAATTACTCGTACTATATCAGATAATTCACGATAATATATTGTGTTACTGACCTATTATGTGTAAATGTATGATAGGATTTTTTTTCAACCCAAGCCTTACATAACTCTCTTTATGTGTCATTTTTCTCATTACTGAGCGACGTGACTCCTTCCATCTTGGATCCTCCTGTGGACGATGTCGGGTCATGTGCCTCGGTTCTTTAAGACGTATAGGGCTCTTGGATCTTGTTATCGCGAGCGTTGCGGATTTGATCCGACATAGCATCGTATCGGGCTACGTCAAAAGCTCTCTTTCCAGTTTCCGTCCATTCATAGAACTTTTCTAGAATCAAATGTTAAATCTACGCAGAATTGTCTTTATCCATTAAATTAGGTATATCTACAGCGTGTTTGATTAATTATATAACATGACATGATGGATGTACTTAGTAGGTACTAGATAATTAATTGGTGCCATAGATTCTTTCGCTGTCTCAGCTAGTTGACACACTTTCAAACGGTCCTTCGAGTCCACAGAAGTTCTTTACGAGTTCATTTCCGCGATCAGCTGTTTGCAGGGTTGTTACATAGGAGTTTACACAAATTCTTTAAATTCTCATTTCTCCCACGGGTATCACACTACGAAGCTCGTTATTTTTTTGGTACATCTACATGTCGCTCCTATCCTAACTTCAGCTTGCAGGGATGTTAGGGACATTATTTAACACTTTGTGTAATGTTTCTTGTATTTTATTTATCACATATCTAGAATTCGTAGTGTTTACAAACCCTTTTATCTACAGTCTCACGATTTCACATACATGGTGAAGTCATTAGGCTACTCAGAAGTAATTCATGTAGCATTATTAGCATTCCTTTATCTCTTACGCGGAAGAAACGTGATACTCACCCAAGATACGGAAATGCATTCCATTGGTAATTTTCATTGACATCTTTAATAAAAACAATTTAATATTAAGTATGAGTGATAAATTGATTTCCCAATACGGTTGAGTGAGGTTATTATCGATGATTGTTACAATGTCACGTACATGTTCGTCATGTTTAGTCATCGACTCATCGTTGCTGTCCTTAAGATTCATTATAAATAGAATCGATTTTGAGTGTTTCACTTACTCGTTATCAATAAATTATCGAGTGCGTCTGCATCATAAAGCCTAACTTTATAAGACTGTAGATTAAGGACTTGAAACATGTAAAATCGATCTGATTATATCGTTCTAATATTTTGGTTGATAGAACATGCACAGCATTTTAACCCATCGCCGGCCCACTACCGAGTGTCTCCTGTCAGAATGAAAAGGACTATAGCGTAATCGGTTGTAATCAATTACATGATGTTTCTGACTAACGCTTGATTGTGATTAATTATTGTGATATAACAAAGTTGTATAATGCAAGGTATCTTCTAAGTATAAACGATGCGTCTACAGATCCTGTCGCTTTTCCAGATTAGATACCGTTGACAGCGTGACTGTTTGTCAACGGTGACCGTGTTTGTGCAAGCCCTAGGCTTGTTGACTCACTATACAGCTACGTGCAAAGTACGATAGGGTTGGAGCGTGGTAGTACCGAACGGCGCAGACATTAACATTTGGCTTACGCAATTCCGTGAGAACAGTAGCATATCACACTAATATTATAAAGGCGAAAGTTTGTATGTGTGTGTGTGTGTGTGTGTGTTTGTGTGTATGTTTGTTACTCCTTCACGCAAAAACTACTGGACGGATTTGGCTGAAATTTGGAATGGAGATACATAATATCCTGCAATAGCACATAGGCTACTTTTATCCCGGAAAATCAAAGAGTTCCCACGGGATTTAAAAAAACCTGAATCCACGCGGGCGAAGTCGCGGGCATCGGCTAGTACTTTATAGGAGAGCGGGTTCTGATATCTAGTATGGACATGTTCATTCCCATGATTATGTTAAATGCCCCATATGATTATGACAAATCCCAAAACCACTAAAGTGCGTCGAACGGTTTTGGGATTTATGTGGTGCTGCATGGTGGTAGTGCGTATTGCTTGCTTGGTGGCTGGCTTTTTCTACATGTTTAGTAGTAGGGAGCGGGCGGTGCATTTCGCTTGCTGCATGTTGCACCATAAAGATTTGTCTGGCTTAGCGGATTATAGCAAATTAAGCTTTTTGGTGTTTTTGGTTCCTTGTAGGTACACAAGAGGATCCTTGGCGGAAGGGTTTTCGGCTCTCAGTAGAGAGAAATACGACGCAGAGGGATTTGTTTATTCTCTTAAACGTTTTAGTACACAAAATAGTTTTCTAGGCCAGTGCAATAGAATTTAGTGCAGTTTGCTTTTATAAATTGGCCTCGACAACCGCAAAATTCATCTCACAATCGGCTAGGCGCCAAAACCTAATAGCTACCTCACTACAGATACAGCTTGCACCTGAAGAATTCTAGAAGAGATTTTAAATTGGGAATCGATCGTTGTTCTTGCTTGTAAAAGAGTAGGTACTGGAAGTAATCGAAAGAACGCCAATATGAAAACTGTCGTTAAAAATCTGGGTTAGTTACAAGTAAATCTTTAAATCTGGCGACAATTTTTTTGAAGCGAATTATTATCGTTTAATTGGCGTAAGCTTCTTTCATTTCTGAGTTTTATATGAGTTCATTATAACCACCATCTGCGTCAAGCCGGAAATATTTGGGTCTTGTCGTTTCTTCTGAGAATTCGTTACTTTTAGTAATTTTCGTAAACAATATTATTGCTCCAAAACATCTGTAAAATCTTCGCAGCTTTTAAGAGGATCATTGTCAACGATCCCCCGTCGATTTCCTACGTATGATATTATTGTTCTCATCTCTATCTGCCCTGGTTCGTGTATTCTCGGTTCCTAGATCGGTGCATTTGTGATAACCAATTCTAATTGCTGTGATTGGCTGAATTTACCATGTTCTTGCTGCGACAGTGAGTTTGAGCCACTAGCGGAACAATGTTAGCCGGTCAGAAATGATTGCAATTAGTCAACCTGTATGACGTCCGTGTTCTGTTTTTGATTACAAAAAAGAAAAAAATGTTGTTGCAATCATCAATTTTAGCAAATAGTGAAAGAGAGTCGACCAATCAGAGGTCACAACTACCGTCACACTTTCTGTGAAACTATGGCAGTAGGCTTACCGAGTAATGAAAACAATTTTTCATTCTGTAATGTCATGTGGCAAGTAGGGTTGCCACCTGCCTCTTTTTGATTTACAGGCTACCACCATCAAAAATACGGGGTTTAGATTTGAAGAAATTTAAAAATTTGAAGTATTTGAAGAAATAGGCGGTGGTTCTCTCTGAAATGCATGGAAAGCCTATTTAGATATTTCAGTTTATTTGTAAGTTTTGTATTTTTTCTCTGTATGTTGCCGTGTCTTGATTGGTGAACTGTGTTTGCAATGTGATTTTAAATAAAAGATTTATTTATTTAAATAGCTTTTAAAAACTCTAGTTTTGTAAAGCAAAATGTTATACATTTCATGCATACAATCTTTGCATTTTAACTTAAATTTACATTTAACTTGTAATTCCACCTTCACAGTATCAATACTATGGCCGTAGCCAGGAATCGATTTCGGGAGAGGTTTTATCAGGGCCGGAACTGAATCCTGTCATGAGGAAAATAACATTCGCTCAACTTTATGGGCTAATTACCTGGTTAGTGGAATTTCGCCTTTCAATTTGACAGTGAGATAAAATACAACAATAAAAAAGCGCGAGCGCAGTGAGCGTAAGTGTTTTTGGTTCAATTACAGAAAGAATTAAAGTGAAAGGGAAACGAGTTTAGCCATAGCAAGATTTTATTTTTAAAGCTCCCTATCCATACTAATATTACAAATACGACAGTATATCTATTTGCCTATCTATTTGTTACCCTTTCACGGCCCATCTTCTTTACCAAAATTTTGGTACTTACTATTCAGAGGTAACTTGCATCCCAGACATAAACTTTTTAGCCCGGAAAATCCCCCACGGAATTTTTAAAACTCTAAATTCATGCAAACGAAATTGCGGGGCTTACACCAAGTAATACAAATTCAAAGCGCGAGTGAAGTGAGCGCGAAATGTTTGATATATTTCCAAAAAAAAATTGGTAAGCAAATGCAAGAAATAGTGTAAGTATTATTTTAGGCTTAGGTTTTTGACGGCTTCCCAGGCGCAGTCGCCATTTCTAAATTTCTGGTCTGGTGGGAGGCTTCGGTCATGGCTAGTTAAATGGTTAGTATGGCCCTAACGGCCAAGAAATTAGACTGCATCATCACTTACCACTAGAAAAGATTAAAGTCACGGGCTAACTTGTATAAAAAAAGGCTAACATCCTCAAACCAAGCCCCGCCGCCTTGGCTACGACCATGATCAATATCGAGTGGGTTTCGGCTACGCATTGCCGCAAAAGGAAAATATTCTTTCTACTGGACATAACGTCAGTGTTCGGTTTCGCCAGCCAAGTGCGAGTCAGACTCACGCACCGAGGGTTCCGATTCGGGTATTTTTTTCGACATTTTACACGAGAAATCAAAAACTGTTATGCATTAAAAAAAATATGCATAAAAATAAATAAAAATCTGTTTTAGAATGAACAGGTAAAGCCCTTTCATATGATAACCCACTTGATATATGTAGTTATCTTACTTTGAAAATTGAAAATACTAATATTTGTTCATGAACACATGACAGACGGATAGAAGGACAGATGGACAGACGGACAGACGGAAAGACAGACAGACTGATAGACAACGAAGTGATCCTATAAGAGTTCTTTTTGCTTTTGAGTTACGGAACCCTAAAAATATTTAGTTTTATTTGCCCCGTATTTTATTTTCATAATTACCGGTTTCTCTATCCTGACATACGGGGTAACCAGTAAAATACGGGGCCTCTGGCAACCCTATTCGGAAAACACTGTCACATTCAAGTTAATGTCAAATATTTTGTTTTCAATTACAGAAAGCTGCATCAATCATTATTACAATATTTTCTTTGTTGTGATTGGCTGAATTTTTGAGTTTCAGCCAATAAACAGACTGTTTGCCAATTAAACGTCATAACAATATAAATGCCAGAAAGTTTAACCAAATAAAACAAACTTAATGAGAACCTAGTGAGAATGCAAACGGCACACAATTTATAATACATATTATGTTAGTCGTATATAATAGATATTATAGTAGTCGTTCACTTTGGTAATAGTCAGATTGTCATCAGTAAAATTGATATTGGTCGATGTATCGTAAATTATTGTTTCGGTGACAAATATTTTTATTATCTATTTATCTTTGAACAGAATGGAATAGAATGAAATGGAATGGAATACAATGATAAATTTTTATTCCTGTAAACTTTTAGGTAAACTTCAAAGTGTTTTTGGATGGTCACCACTGGTTCGGAATGCCGTTCCTACGTTTTCTAGGGTTTCGTACCTCAAAATGAAAAACGGAACTCTTATAGGATCACTTTGTTGTCTATCTCTCTGTCTGTCGTGTGTGTCAAGAAAACCTCTAGGGTACTTCCCGTTGACTCAAAACCATGAAATTTGGCAGGTAACCTAACTGCGTAATTTTGGGTAGTTTTTTTAATCGATAAAGAAAGTTTGCGACATTGTTCAATAAAAAATTTGGATTCCAACTCCTCAACCCTGATGTTGCAGGGGACCTGACTACTAAAGCTAATGGGATTTAAAAAGTGTCGATTATTAATTGATATTGAAGGTATCTATACCAAGTAAACACTTTGTCGTTGACCTCAACCCTGATGCTGTAAGAAATTGCATTCCTAAATCCTGGTGATCCCTCGGGATTTGAAAAGGATAATCCGTTTAAATATTCTTACGTGATACAGAAACAAGTTGCATCCCGGGGACGGGCTATTACGGAGAGGCAACTTTTGTTCTGGGAAATGAAAGGATCGGGATTTTTAAAAACCTAAATCCACGCGAGCGAAGCTGCGGGCATTAGCTAGTTGTAAATATATTTAGAAGCTACTATAAGATAATAGATAAGGTACTTATTTCCTTATATTTTTATTGTATGGCAGCGCGCGGTTTTAAATTATAAATTGCACGTCCTGTCCTTTTCTGTAATACATTTTTTTCTCAATATCTACCGCTTTATCTCATAGCAAGAGTCCGTAAGACATAATACAGTGAAAATAGGCAAAATATACAATTTTTGCAGTTTCCACGTCAGTACCTGTCGAATTTTTCTAACAGTGTAAGCAGCAGAGCTGAGTTTACCATCAAGTGTTGATATGTGGGTGTTCCATAGAAGCTTTGCATCTAACATTATACCGAGAAACACGGGGTTCTCCTTTATTTTCAACATATGATTATTTATCAATGAATTTATGTCATTTAAGGTCCTGGTATTGGGCAGTGTGAATTCAACACACTTAGATTTCTTTGCATTTGGAAGTAAATTGTTAGCAATAAATCAGAGAGTGACCTGTGATATGGCATTACATATAGTATACATTGTCAAAAATCATAATATTAAAGCTGTGCGTATTGCGTGAGGAATAGGTTGCAAGAGAGTTGCAACTTGCAGGGTTTGATGCATACGCTATTGCCAGCAAACATGAGACATATTTTTATCTACAGGCAACGTCTGAGTAGGTAACGCATACGTCTAACGCAAGTTGAAATGTATTTAGTTAGACCTATCGACAAGTTTGGAGTCGGGTGCAGTCTAAATGTGGCCCGTGTGTTTAGACTGTCCGTTTCTGTCAGTTTCACGTGTCGTCCCCCGCACTTCACCACCCCGCTTGCACAAATCGAGACAGCACGAAATTTTCAAGATTTCTGGGTGTAATTTCTGGTTTTCGTAGTTCCCACATAATTATAACAATATAAAATATATAACGATAATTTTTTTACTACATAATATTCATTAAATTTTCTAGGTCTGTGGTTTTTCCAAATTTCATTAAATTGCTTCGTTGTCTAGAAAAACGAGCACAAAGTTGGGCCTTTTTTTAAAGAAAAATACAAATCTTTGAGCCCCTGTAATTTTAAAACTACATATTTTTAGAAAAATCTAAAACACCACAGACACAGATATTAGTTTCTAGACTATGTCTGCAAAATTTCATGGACTTTGGTTGCTTAATATTCAAATGAAATGGGAACTACGATTGTATGGAGTAAGTGACGGAGAGAGCTCTGTTAAATTCCTAACAAATCCTTCGACACTTTGTATCAAAGATGTCTGTTAGCTATCTAGGCTTTTGATTGACTACACACCGTCTAGTAAACAGTGTCAGAGTGAACTAGAGTGAGGGAACTGTCGGTTTGAGCCTGAACCGACGGTATGTCAAATATTAGGCAAAGAAAAATACGCTATTCATAGGCTACCTAGCGTCTAAATAAAGGAACATTTGACGCCTGCTGCCAAGTGAAGTCTGCAAAATTTCATGGACTTTGGTTGCTTAATATTCAAATGAAATTGGAACTACGATTGTATGAAACGAGTGACGGAGAGAGCTCTGTTAACTGTCGTGAACTGTGACATCGTCTAGCAAGCATTGTTTCCAATCCCCAGTGAAAACTTCGTAGGAGGTACTTTTATTGCATTCGGCTACTTTAAATGACATAAAATTCGGGAGCAACGCTCGATCACCGGGCGAGGCGTCGTGATGTCGCCTATGTAATACTCTTACCATTTATTACTAATACGTACCGCGGCCACCGGCCTGATATCTTTTTAACCCCCGACCCAAAAAGAGGGATGTTATAAGTTTGACGTGTGTATCTGTGTATCTGTCTGTGGCATGGTAGCTCCTAAACTAATGAACCGTTTTCAATTTAGTTTTTTTTTTGTTTGAAAGGTGGCTTGAACGAGAGTGTTCTTAGCTATAATCCAAGAAAATCGGTTCAGCCGTTTGAAAGTTATCAGCTCTTTTCTAGTTACTGTAACCTTTACTTGTCGGGGGTGTTATAAATTTTTAATTTACACTTGTGTATTTAATACAATATAAAAGATATCAAACCAGTGGACTAATCTATCATCTAAATATATAAAACGAAATAAAAAATTGATTGACCGACTGACCTATCAACGTACTTACAGCTCAAACTACTGGACGGATCAGGTTGAAATTCAGCATGCAAATAGCTTTTATGACGTAGACATCCGCTAAAGGATTTTTGAAAATTCAACCCCTAAGAGAGGAAAATGAGGGGTTGAAATTTGTGTAGTACACACGGACGAAGTCATGGGCATAGGCTAGTCTTTTGTATTTAAATTTTTTACGACGAAGAATTTAATAAACTACATACCTAGTCTTTACTGCAAAATGCAAATGGAATCGTTTAAGTACAAGGTTTTCATGTCTTTTCTGTTTTATTTTTTTCTGCTTCTTTCTGTTATAAAGTTTTTAAATCTTTGTTTATTTATAATCTTTCTGACATATTCAGTAATGTTTAATTAATCTGTAATTATACAATAATGCATGTTTTTAACTCCGACTATGTGAATTTCTGGTGTGTTTAATTATCTTTTCTGTTTTTTTTGTCGTCTTTTCTGTTTTATTTTCTCCGCTTGTTTCTGTTGAAAAGATTTTAAATTCTTGATTATTTATATCCTTCGGCGTATTCAGAAATGCTTAATTAATCCGTAATTATGCATTAATGCATGTTTTAAACTCCGACTATGTAAATTTCTGGTGTGTGTTCAATTGCGCTTATTATTTTATAATTAATGCAGTGAAGCCCGGCAATTGAGAAGTTAACTTTGTCAAAAACAAATTTGTATTTTAAAGGGAACGGCGCATCGCAATTTCAAATTCGTGGCGAACGTTTTAATGAATTTAGTTGAAGTGGGGTGGTGGTGGTGACCTATAACTTTAAATAGAAAATCATCCCCTTTAAAAAAATTCAGTGATATAACTTTTAGATTAAATGAATCGTGTTTTAATCATGAAATCTAGCAGGTCATTACGTGTAGCTTTCATTTAAAATGAAATAATTTTATTCTGTGGATAGAGATTTAAACTCGTCAAGTCTTTGTGAATATTTATTTTTAATTCGAAAATTTAACAAATGGGAACTTACTTGTTTGCTCTACGGGTTTAAAATATACTTAGTACATTAGGTACTTCTACTTTCGGTACTAAACGCACATTGCAATAAACACGGCCATGGCACGCCACTTCCAAGAAAATAGCAGTTAGCATGATAAAAGATCGTTAATCTTATAATATCCATTAATTAGTGATGTGTAACGACTGCAATCCAACATCGTCTTAACCTTAACAAATCTCTCATTATACTAATTCGATGTGTGCAACGATGAGAACGGAGTTTTATAAGCACCTGATACTTGTAGAGAGTATGTAGAATGTACAAGTGTAAATTAAAAATTTATAACACCCCCGACAAGTGAAGGTTACAGTAAGAACTAGAAAAGAACTGATAACTTTCAAACGGCTGAACCGATTTTCTTGGATTATAGCTAAGAACACTCTCGATCAAAGCCACCTTTCCAACAAAAAAAACTAAATTAAAATCGGTTCATTAGTTTAGGAGCTGCGATGCCACAGACAGATACACAGATACACACGTCAAACTTATAACACCCCTCTTTTTGGATCGGGGGTTAAAAATAAAATGTGTAAAATGCCAATATAGTATTGATTATCTTATCTTATCTTATCTTCTTATCATGCTGCAAGCTGCATGTCGCACCATACAGATTTGTCTGTTTCAGCGGAATATAGCAAATTAAGCTTTTGGTTCCTTTTAAATTCTGGAAAAATCAAAACATTCGATTTCCACGAACAATCTTTTTGTCAGAACAATAGTTTTGTGCCTTCTCAGATATTGTATATAGATGCAAAGAAATTTTATCGACCTTTTTCTTTGTTTGCAGGCGTGACAATGAGAGAAAAAAGGGGAGGTGCTATGAGCAAAATGCAAAAGCTCAGAAAGCGCCTATCCCTTAGCTTCGGTAGATTATGTAAGTACTATTATTTTATATTTTGTTTTTGATATTTAAATAAAACATAATGTGAAATATTATGCAATTGCTGTTTAAATTATGTGCTTACTTTAATTGATTGTTATAACTCTTCTTTATTTGTTGCGATGTATGTTCTTCATATTTATAGTAGTAAATGATAATTCAGTGTTATGTCTACAAGTTACTAGGTAAGTAGTCGGATAACTAGTCAATATATTCGCCTCCTACGTTTTCTATGAAGGTACCTCCATTAGCAAAGAAATGCAGCGTGCTCGCCAAATCAATGGAGTAGTTACTATAGCAAATATACGGCTATTCAGTCATCGCCGGATGGCGACCTAGGTGGAAATTGCCTACAACCAACCCTTATTACCCGACTAAGGCAAAACCAAAAGGAACGGTTGTGATTTTAGCAGTCTATGTAATATGTATGTATGTAAGTATGTAGGTTTGTATTTATGTGTGTTCCACCCTAAATTACTGAGCCGATTTTCCTGAATGAGGTGTCAATCGATTCGTTATTATGGTCCGGGTAACACAGGCTACATTTTATACGAACAAGTGTAAATTAAAAATTTTCAACACCCCCGACAAATCATTTTCAAATAAATAATTATGTATATCTAGGCAACGTCCATCTTGACAGCTTGACATTATTTTGCCAATTGACACTTGAATATTATGAACCTAAGGGTTATCTAACCTTCTTTTCTACAAGAAAACTAGAAAATAGCTGATTACTTTTAAACGGCTGAACCAATTTTTTTGGATTATAGCTAAGAACACTCTCGATCAAGCCACCTTTCAAACAAAAAAAAGTAAATTAAAATCGGTTCATTCGTTTAGGCGCTACGATGCCACAGACAGATACACAGATACACAGATACACAGACACACAGATACACAGATACACACGTCAAACTTATAACACCCCTCTTTTTGGGTCGGGGGTTAAAAATAATAGACCTGACGGACGATTACATCTAAGAATGTGGGGGGGGGGGTCTCCAAATTTTTTTTTGCTATTGTATTGAGTGGGATATCAAATGAAAGTGGAAAAAATTCAGAGTTCATAGATATAAATATAGAACAATGTTAAAATACACTGAGCGACAGAAAATCAATTTTATTCTGTATCTATAGCTATCTATCAGCAGTTCGCGGGTAGTAGTTGGGTTGTAGCGCTGTTTATTACTTGTTTTGTTATGACAATACTCTATTATTATATTATTAACATAGAAAGCTATAAAAATGATCATAAATTAAAAATATAACTTCATAGCATTCGTGCTTCGTAATAAGAGAAACTAGTTAGACATTAGATTAATTAAATGGGTGGGGACGTTGTCAGACGACAAAAATAAATGTGTGAACGAAATGAAAATGAATGATGCATAAATAAAGTGACTATTTTGGGAGTGTACGAAAATAGTTAAGTACCTCTTTAACATGCGCTATACTGGTAGACTGCCTACACGCATATAATCTGTTTCAATATTATCGTTTAACTCGTGACGTATTTTACATGGATTTTATAGAAACACTAGCGACCCGCCCCGGCTTCGTACGGGCAGCTTATTACAATTTTCGTAAGGTTCTCTAATTTTTTTGAAAATAAAATATAGCCCATGTTACTCAGGAATAATGTGCCTTTCTTCTAGTGAAAGAATTTTCAAAATCAATACAGTGATTCCAAAGATTACCCCTTAAAACAAACTTACGAACTCTAAAAAATACTGTAGAAGCGTAGCCAACAATGTCCGCGTGGATTTAATTAGACAAGTTATACATTTTTTAAATCACATAAGATTCCTTTGTTTTCCCATTATCTTACAGGTTGTGTTTACTTACTGGATTAAATCGGTTGGGCAGTTTAGGCGTTATTAGTAGGTATTGATTCTGATGCGCAAATATTTTTTAGAATATTCGCTTCTTTTTTAACCCCCGACCCAAAAAGAGGGGTGTTATAAGTTTGACGTGTGTATCTGTGTATCTGTGTATCTGTCTGTGGCATCGTAGCGCCTAAACGAATGAACCGATTTTAATTTACTTTTTTTTGTTTGAAAGGTGGCTTGATCGAGAGTGTTCTTAGCTATAATCTAAAAAAATTGGTTCAGCCGTTTAAGAGTTATCAGCTCTTTTCTAGTTTTCTTGTAGATAAGAAGGTTAGATAACCGTTAGGTTTTTAATATTATGTCAATAGACAAATGTCAAGCTGTCAAGATGGACGTTGAATAAATACATAATTATTTATTTGAAAATGATGTTTTGGAAAACTCAAATACTTTGGATCGTCGGGGGTGTTATAAATTTTTAATTTACACTTGTCTTAACAAGGAAATAAGAAAAAGTCAGACAAACCGAGTTTAGTTTAGACCTGTCAAACCTCGTGACTTTAGCTTGGATGTTAAATAGAGCGCACTAAAATTGGGAGTCTTAAAATTTATAATTCATTTTCGACCCTTTTTATCTATATTCAAAAGAAAAATATGCCGATACTGTAAACTTAGTTTAGAGATGAACAAGAGAATTGGCTCCAATATCGTGTTTAGATTAGTACGGATTCAAAACCGTACCTACTCATTAGTTTATTATTTTAATCATTTGAAATGCATAATCGAGTTTCTCGTTGCACTCGAAATAATAGCAGCATGCCGTCAGACAGCGTGGAAACTCATTTAATTAACATGCCGCATTTGTATCCGGCCATCTCATTAAGGTATAATATTTCTCAGATCCGATTGTTGCAAGCGAGTTATGTACCTAGTCCATTCCCAGCTTCTACAGTTAGAGTTACTTCCACGTTTTAGTACTTTGATATACAAATATGAACAAGTCTTAGTAAAAAAAATTAAAACACGAATGGCCTGCCAAAAACGAACTAAAAAGAAAAAAAAAAATCATCTATGAAAATGGCGCCATGCAGACGCCATATTGAATTAAAAAAATTATAGCCAGTGTCACTCGGAATTTTGTGAGGCTTCTAGTGATACCCCAAACGTGTTGAGAGCATGAACATCGAAAACATTACACTCCTTTTTTTGGGCAGTCGTGTACAAAATAAATAAATGTTTATGTTTTATTTGCTTGAAACATTTTATTACTAAAATTGTTATATAAATCAATTTGCTCTTCCGCAACTATTATTTCAATATTGGGTAAATACATTTTATCAAACGTAAATAAAATATGCCGATTCACGCATGGTGATTTTGATAATAATCGAATTATATTTTGGCCACGAGCTATCGAATCGCTGAATGTTATGGTGGGTTCACACGGTGCGTATTGGCATGAGTCTAGTATAGTGCCAACTTTGGTTAAAGCTGTCCGATTCTCCTCGCTCAGCAAGCCTATCAATTTTTTTTTTCTTATTATTATTAGTGCCAATAAGCTACTCTATTTTACTACGATGTAGCCTAATTTATGACGAACAAGTAGTTTAATACTAACCTAAGTTATAAATTATCTTATATACTAAGAAATTGCGAACATGCCACTGATTGTTCATTGATTTTATGGACTTCGAATCGTCAAAACAGCTATTTATTATAGTGAAATATATAGAGCGTACTTTGACTTTGCTTACACTTAAGTTTCAGTTAAAACGGGAGAGATTATAGTGGTATAACGCTGTCTCGTTTTAACAGTGTCTTAAGTCTGAGAAAAGTCAAAGTACGCTCTATAGATTTCAGCCTAAGTAAGCGTGGCCTGGTAGTAGATACCTACCTAAAATCGGTGGAACTCGCTCTACGAGTATAAAGCGCCGTGAGAAGCTTCCATAACAGCGTGCAAACGCATTCAATTAACACATCGTATTTGTGTCCATCTGTCTCATCAGTCCTCATTAGCGACTCTCTGTCGTCCCACATCTACGTGTGAGGTCTCGGGGGCATGCTAATTGACCTTATTAGGAAAATTTCACTTTTCTTTTCATGTCAATGAGAAATAACGGGCCAAGCGTTTGTCTCTGCTTGGGGGTTTATATGGTCGATAGAAGTTGAGATCGGTTAAACAGTTAACCGTAATCAGACAGACGCACATTCTTATTTATAATATAAGTAAATAAAATAAATAAAAATGAAAACTTTTTTTCAATCATCTTGTTAGTTGTTACATACATTCATAGGTAGTAAATATAAGTGTAGATTATGTATTGGCGGGATGACGAAAATCGCTTGAAACTTGTTATAGAGTCAACTATACTGTAACGACTGAGTATACCTTACCTCTTACCTATCGACTTACTTAGTACATAGCACCTAGCACCTAAATAAGTCGTTCGATCCAACCAGGATAGAAGAAAAGCAGTAGAGCAGATTAGTATAGTCTTAATTTTTTGCCATTAAGAGGGCTCTCTCCGTCACTCGTATCATACAATCGTAGTTCCAATTTCATTTGAATATTAAGCAACCAAAGCCCATGAAATTTTGCAGACATATTCTAGAAACTAATATCTATGTCTGTGGTTTTCCAGATTTCTGTTAAAATATTCGGTTTCAAAGTTACGCGGTCTTAAAAAATTTCATACAAATCTTTGAGCCCCTGTAATTTTAAAACTACATATTTTTAGAAAAATCTAAAACACCACAGACACGGATATTAGTTTCTAGAATATGTCTGCAAAATTTCATGGACTTTGGTTGCTTAATATTCAAATGAAATTGGAACTACGACTGTATGAAACGAGTGGAAACGAGTGACGGAGAGAGCCCTGTTAAAATGAAATGAAGTTCGCCGGCATACATATATTTTAGCTAATTAGCTGTCGTAGTATAATGAGCGTGGAAATACTCCACACACCGTGTCTATACATCTCATCAACAATCATTAGCCAGTTCGCCACAGAGATCTAGTACGTGAGATAGTAAAGTTAGCGAGTGCCAAATATTATCTGTCTACTGAAACTATGTCATAATATTTGTGGTACTTACTCAAAAGATCTTGCTTTCAAAGTTCCTATAAAACACCTAATACAGAACAATCTTCATTTTGACTCGAGATAACTCAAATACCTCTGTATTTTTGAATTGTCTGCATATTTTTGTAAACCCTTACATCTGTTAGGCTTCAAGTTGTAGATTTTATAGGCTAAGTACATAACAGAATATGCTGAAAAGGACAAAGTACTCAAATATATATGAGTAGCTAGACATTACCTTTGCTTACTCTTGAAGTAAGGCTAGTATTGTTAAAAAGACATAAAATAAGTCCCCAGTGTCGAAATAAAATACGAGGTTTACGACAACCCTTGGTACGCGTACCGACCGACGCAAGCGAGGTCTAGTTTCTACAAGGTATAATAAATCCTTATTATGAAACACGTGTGATATATATTTAGATGCACACACATTCCACTCATTGCTGCAGCGTACCATTTAAAGGTAAAAATGTTTATTTTTACAACACGGCAGAACTTTTCGAGTACCAATCACGTGGAGAGGTTTTGGAGGTTTGCCCATCGCATCGTTCTTTAATATACTCCACGTAATAACAGTATTTTGTACAGGTTATGTGGATCGTATATTATGTGTAAGGTAATTGAAATTATAAGGTTTTTTCTTACTTCACTAGGTAGGTACTCTTCTTATAAAAGCAAGTGTGTGTTTTTTGTTGGTTTGTCCTTCAATCACGCCGCATTGGAGCAACGGATTGGCGTGATTTTTTGCATGGATATAGTTAATTACCTGGAGAAGTGGCATAGGCTACTTTTCATCCCGAAAAATCAAAGTGATTTTAAAACCTAAGTACATGTAGACTGTAGTGTAATTTTGGAGAATGGTTCTATACATACTTACCTATATAGGTACGTCTAGAAACAACTTTCACGACGCGGAATTTTAGGCCGTTAATAAAACAAAATTCTAAAAATAAATTGCATTATTTTTCATACAAAATTAAATCTTAAACCCGCCCATTTGTCTAACGGCCAGGGCGCTACTTGCAGCCTGTTCATTAGACAGACCCATAATCCTCGGTTGCTCTCCCAATAAATGAAGTCATTTCGCTCGCCGAGTCTCGTACAAGATTTAAGCACGTCTTTATAATTATTTCAACAGCCCCATTCTCTTTATGTACCGCGTTTGATTAAATGACAACGGATTAGCTTTGTTATCTATTTGTTAGGGAACGAGTATTTGTCGTAAGTCCCGAAATATACTGGTAACCCGCGACAAACCTCAGGCCTGACGACTAACACGGAAGTTATGATTATCACATTAAAAAAAAGTAGCGAGCAAACGAGCAGGCGGGTTACTTGATGTTAAGTGATTACCACCACCCATTAACATTTGCTTAGGTACTAGAACTGCAAATTCACGGTTTTCGGATATTTCACTTTACTTACGCTATAAGATATTGCTACCTGCCAAATTTCATGATTCTAGGTCAGCGGAAATAACCTATATATAGGTTTTGATTCTCTAATGTAGCCCTCAATTATATAGATGTAGCGTTTTACTCAAACGGCCATTTACCTCGCACGAGATTTAATCGAGCCTTTATCTTTATTTGCATCGACCCATTTTCTGTTATATAAGTAAATTTCATTGTTTACGTATGATAAGATAATATGTTATTTTGTTTGTTTTATTTTATCTACATGCACACACTATATACTCGTAGGTACCTACCGTATTATACAACTACTCGTTGGTAAAGTAGAGCTATTTGAATTGGCCTCGTGATTTTAGCTTACGGCGCGTACGTTCAAATGAAAGTAATAATCAATGTGCTTTTTTAACCCCCGACCCAAAAAGAGGGGTGTTATAAGTTTGACGCGTGTATCTGTGTATCTGTCTGTGGCATCGTAGCTCCTAAACTAATGAACCGATTTTAATTTACTTTTTTTTTTTGTTTGAAAAGTGGCTTGATCGAGTGTTCTTAACTATCATTCAAGAAAATCGGTTCAGCCGTTTGAAAGTTATCAGCTCTTTTTAACCCCCGACCCAAAAAGAGGGGTGTTATAAGTTTGACGTGTGTATCTGTGTATCTGTGTGTCTGTGTATCTGTGTATCTGTGTATCTGTCTGTGGCATCGTAGCGCCTAAACGAATGAACCGATTTTAATTTAGTTTTTTTTGTTTGAAAGGTGGCTTGATCGAGAGTGTTCTTAGCTAAAATCTAAAAAAATTGGTTCAGCCGTTTAAGAGTTATCAGCTCTTTTCTAGTTTTCTTGTAGGAAAGAAGGTTAGATAACCGTTAGGTTCATAATATTATATCAATAGACAAATGTCAAGCTGTCAAGATGAACGTTGCCTAAATACATAATTATTTATTTGAAAATGATGTTTTGGAAAACTCAAATACTTTGGATCGTCGGGGGTGTTATAAATTTTTAATTTACACTTGTCTAGTTACTGTAACCTTCACTTGTCGGGGGTGTTATAAATTTTTAATTTACACTTGTAATATGGAGTACTTCCATTTGGAAGTATTCCATTTAGAAGCATACCAAACAGACGTATCGTCAATGGCTAGTTAATTATTTTCTTACTATTGTCTGAAATGCATTGTTGCAGCAGTAAAAAATACTTTGCGTTATAATCATAGTTTTGTTGTTTCTACACTTTAAATAAGTAATTTGCATGAACTCTGATCCGCAGGTGTCGCTTAATTACCCAACTTTATAAAATTAAATATTTCCTCAGTCTACATTGTAAAGTAATTAATAAGTTCTACAACAATGGCATTGTTAGCCTAGGTAGGTTTAACTTTTTGCCGGGACGACCGAAGTTTCCTAGTTCCGAACTTCAGCGAGTCGTATACAATTGAAAAACTTTGAATACGCGATAGCGAACCAACTGTAATAACTGTATTTTAAAAAGAAACGCGTTGTATAATTTTATATTTTAAACTAAGTGGGGAACGAGACAACGGTATACGAACAATTATATTTTTTGACGTACCTACCTACTTTTCCTTCCTGCTACTTTGTAAAATTCTTCAAATCTTTCTTGTTTTCTAAGTCAGTCAGTCAGTTTAGTTTTTGTGTGGACACTTTCATGTACCTATTGAAAACTTAATTGAGTTCGTTTCAGTAATTTGTCTTTGATACCCCTAGACAAAGCGCCAATCCAGCAAAGTTTGCATGATAAACTTACGTTTAATAATTATTTATTTATTAACTACATAATATTATATTCATCAATGTCTCATTTTACATCTCAACTACGTGTCATAATAAGAGAAGATTAACGTGATTAATGCGCTATTACGTCCTACAAAGTATATTGAAACTACACTGAATGATGGGGGCACCCCATAAGACTACTCGGCTCATCAAGACTACCTTTTAAAATGAGACTTATTTCTCAAAGAATAGTGACTATTTTCAGTAAATTTTACATTACGGTTAGATTTATATGACTGCTATGCACTGTAGTATGAAGAGATAACGTCTCGTATAAATCATAACGTCATGTTTACGTGTGTAGCAACGCCAGGCGCCGAAGTTTGTTTAGAACTTGGTAGCGATCAAGCGTTTGAAATGTAGGTTAAATGATAAAGGCTGTAGGTATAGGTGGTATCTTGTCAATCTATCAAAGCGGCCTACAGTGTACAATACCTACCTATTTCCAAATGTATAAAAGGAAAAGGTGACTGATTAACTTGATCTATCAGCTCAAACTACTATACGGACATAACGCATAGATTTAGGTAAATTATTAATCCTTAAGCCCTAGAAGAAGCGTCAAGATATCGTAGTCAGACGCGTAGTAGTTACCTGTTATCAATTAGGTATAACACTTATATATAAATAGAACGATTCACAATCTATGTATCACACACTTTTCCAGATATCGATGGTTCTCTTCCTAAAAGTATTTGCTATCTTATCACAAGCAGTGTAGGTAATGTTTGTGTTGCCACGGTTGTGGATTGGGTGAATCATCGATTACTGCACTGGTGATGCCATCGCGATTCTTATCTGTCATTCGCTCTGACACCGGTAACTATTGATCTTTAACTGAAACAATTTTGGACTGAGTACCGTTGTAGATAGTGCTGGAGGCGATGAAGTTGTAGAAAACGATAGAGTTATAGTACGCGGCGCAAGTAAGCATAGCATAGACAGCGTTTTAAAACTGGTAAAATCTATGTAATATAATTACGTTAAACCTCCAAGCATTGGGTCCACAAAAGTAGAACAGGTAGTTCACAAAATGAGTAGTCGCAGGCTCGAGCATACGTAATTGCGAAGTCCTGGCTTGCGAGCAGATCAATAGTGCCTAGAGCGAGGCACTATTGCGGATAGAAAACTTTTACTTTAGCCCCACATAACTATTTGAAGCAGATTATACAAATGCAATCTTTAGTTTTGCATGATGCTATAAGAATTAGGTAGTATCTGTTTTACTAGTCACCACAGAGATTTGTTAGGCTGTATATGTTTTAAAATTTCACTAGATGCCTAGGTAGTGGACTGGTACAGATTTCGAGCGCAACTGAATATTCAATCAATCGATCATTTAGAGTATTCGCATCTTTCTCTTACCAATGTAATAAGAAAAGGACAGACTAATCTAATTTAATATAGTAGGTATTTTAAAATCTTGTGACTTTAGGTGCCAGTTGTGAGCCTTTTGTTTTAGTGCAACTCTACACAAGCGTAAATTAAAAAATTTATAACACCCCCGACAAGTGAAGGTTACAGTAACAGAAAAAAGCTAATAACTTTCAAACGGCTGAACCAATTTTCTTGGATTATACACTCTCGATCAAGCCGCCTTTCAAACAAAAAAAAAACTAAATTAAAATCAGTTCATTAGTTTAGGAGCTACGATGCCACAGACATATACACAGATACACAGACACACAGATACACACGTCAAACTTATAACACCTCTCTTTTTGGGTCGTGGGTTAAAAACACTCTATAAATTACTCTAGGCAAAGATGCGAATACTCTAAAATTCAGTTGCCATCAGAGTCAGTATAATTGTATCTTGTTTATGAGTTTGAGTTTCCACCGGATTCACGCGATGATATGCGATGAATGAGTGTGACAAGCATCATTTATCAAATTACGAAGTAACGACTGTGGTAACGATGGCGACGAGTATGATAAGAGATCCATATCGAATAGAGCGTGCGTCGACTTCTTGATTGTCTCTTAACTGACAAATCTGAAGAAGGCTAAAGTGGTCGTAGAACTGTTAAAGATAGACTGCGGGTGACTGAAAGATTACCAACATTTTGTAAATGAAAATGTGGATAATCATATGACAGGAAATATACGGGTAATATTGAATTTCAATATGACCTGGTATTTCTAAACAGGGTTTTTAAGTATTTATGCATCGATGAAAAATACAAATAAAACAGTTAAAAATTGCATTGGAAAACAGAGAATGGAAGATGAAAGAAATGAGAGATGAGATAATTATGTCACTTGACCACCTAATCTTTTGTTTTGTATAGTTTCTCTTGTTTTGTATAATTTCAAAAAATATTTGGTTTTGAAAATTAACGAATACTCAATTACGAAGTCTTGGCGGGCCGATCAACTCAATGTAAATATCAAATTCTACCGCAGTCGAAACATCGTTTGGATTTACTATTCCAAAACTGTTTGTTTCTTTTACGAATACAATGACCTCTTTCCACGATTTGTTTATACATCGTTAAGGTGTAAAGTGTACTGAACTGTAACCCTTCGTTTGGTTTAACACAATATTTTTATTTTGCCCCTGCACGCAAACCTATGTAAAGATTTATAGTGGAGCAATTCTGAAGTAAATCGTTAGTGGTGTACCTATTTGTTTTCTTTCTGGGGATGCTTCTGTTGCTAACTAATTTGTAATATATAAATTATACTAGCGTCGTTATTGTTGTCTCTTTGAAAGGATGTCCATTGTTGGACAAAGGTCTCTTGTAGAAAGTTTCACAAATCATGATCTTGTGCTACATGTGTCTATTGGTTTCCTGCGACTCGACAAAATTTTTTGAATTTATTTATTTCATGTAGTCCAGCCTCTGCCCCTTACCATAAGTCAAGACTCTAACAACGGTTCGGAAAGTAGATTTTACTGAGAAGAGCTGGCAATAACCTCAGCAGATAAAAAAAAACTAAATATTGTACTAATAACATATTGTACGCCAAGTGAAAGGATATTAGTTTTAATATAGGTTGTAAAATTTAATACGAATCTCAATCAGTAGGTATTATGCAAACGCTATGAAGTAACATGACGTGGGCCGAAAGGACGTGGGTTCAATCCGCTTGTTCCAAACCATCCTACGTAAGAGTGAGTCCGATGATGAAACGCTCGTATTCACGTGAATGAAACTAAAATCTAAATGTGTTATGACACCTTGTTTCTAATATTATTGAAATTTCATTCATCGCATCGCATGCTTTGTAGAAAAGAGCTTGGATATAAAAACAAATTCAACAATAAAATAGTAACATCATAAAAATATGAGACGTGTAACAAGTGACGAATACATTTTTCAGTGATTTTAATTAAACGCCTGTTCCTAGAGTACAAATTATTTACTAATAAGTACATATATTATTTAATTCATTTAACAAGTGTAAATTAAAAATTTATAACACCCCCGACGATCCAAAGTATTTGAGTTTTCCAAAACATCATTTTCAAATAAATAATTATGTATTTAGGCAACGTCCATCTTGACAGCTTGACATTTGTCAATTGACATAATATTATGAACCTAACGGTTATCTAACCTTCTTTTCTACAAGAAAACTAAAAAAGAGCTGATAACTCTTAAACGGCTGAACCAATTTTTTTAGATTATAGCTAAGAACACTCTCGATCAAGCCACCTTTCAAACAAAAAAAACTAAATTAAAATCGGTTCATTCGTTTAGGCGCTACGATGCCACAGACAGATACACAGATACACAGACACACAGATACACACGTCAAACTTATAACACCCCTCTTTTTGGGTCGGGGGTTAAAAATAATAGTAGGTACGTGCTTTGTATAAATATAAGACAACCACATATATCTTTGGTAAATTTAACATGCAAGAGATTGTAAAAATATATTGATCCAAGATTGATCCTTCATTTCGTATGGTATTACGAAAAAATTACATAGAACCAATTAGCGTGTTTCAAATATCCTCCGTCGGAGTGGTTTCGCGTTATGATGTCGAACACAATAGAATATGTTTACTACGAAACAACATGATTACGTCGATTGTTTACAGCGCTTGCAGTTGTTAGTTTATCACGCAGTTTGTGTAAGCAACGCTTGTTATAAAGAGAGCAAGCGAATGCCAGACGTTCGTTATTTTATAAAAGCTGAGAGTTATCTGCTTATTGTCGTCAACACAGAGAGAAACGATCAGCGACCATGAAGTTTGGATCATGGTGGCTTTGGAAGATAAAAGGTAATAAAGGTGAAAAAAAATCTTACGTTAAAGTACCTATAAAGTCTAATATTTTCTTCGAAATAGTATCAAAAGTCACGTCATACATTGCCAGACAATCAATGTCGTGGCAAACCCCTGCGAGAAGCAATGTTTAAAAGTTTAAGGGTGTCAAAGCTATCATGATCCAAACTTCATAGTTGCTGATCGTTCCTCCCAGTGTTGGGGACGAAACGCAGAGAAGCTTTCAGCTTTTATATAATATCGAAGTCCTGGCACTCGCCGTCTCTTAGTCCACTCTGATGTTGATATTTTCGACTGTTTATATTGCGTCTTGGCAGGTGTTGTTCTAGTAACCTGCTAATAGATTGAGTCAGGTCAAGTATTTGCAACTATGTTTCCTTTAACTCGACGGATTATGTTTATTTATATTGTTGCTAATTCATTTCCATCCCCGACGATACTGGATACGCTTAGTGATTATCAAATAGAGTATAGACCATGATTTGTATTTTCTTATTCAAGATTCCTTGCAACATTTCTGCATTAGCTTCTCTTGTCTCTATACTTCTAATTACTAATTGACCAGCATAAGTAAACACCTTGTCTAGGGAACATCTTATTAGGATACGTTAACTAACTAAATACACAAGTGTAAATTAAAAATTTATAACACCCCCGACGATCCAAAGTATTTGAGTTTTCCAAAACATCATTTTCAAATAAATAATTATGTATTTAGGCAACGTCCATCTTGACAGCTTGACATTTGTCTATTGACATAATATTATGAACCTAACGGTTATCTAGCCTTCTTTTCTACAAGAAAACTAGAAAAGAGCTGATAACTCTTAAACGGGTGAACCAATTTTTTTAGATTATAGCTAAGAACACTCTCGATCAAGCCACCTTTCAAACAAAAAAAAAGTAAATTAAAATCGGTTCATTCGTTTAGGCGCTACGATGCCACAGACAGATACACAGATACACAGATACACAGATACACAGATACACAGATACACAGATACACACGTCAAACTTATAACACCCCTCTTTTTGGGTCGGGGGTTAAAAAACCAACCATCTGCCATTTGCGACTGAATCATGTGTTGTGTTACTCTGACCTCATTGCCATGGTTCACAATAGTTATTTATCTAAATAACTAGCTTATGCTCGCGACTTTATCTTTGTCGACTACACAAATTAACAACCCCTATTTCACCCCCTTAGGGGTTGAATTTTAAAAAAACTTTACTAAGCGGATGTCTACGTCATACTAGCTATCTGCATGTCTAATAATTCTAGCCCGATTCGTCCAGTAGTTTGAGGTGTGCGTTGATAGATCAGTCAGATTTTCTAAGTTATCAGTTAAAACGAGAAGATTTGTTTATACAAATGTGCTTCGAATTATAATTTATGATTCATAATTGTTATTGAAATAACAATACGAAATATTCCCCTCACGGTCATCTTAGCATAATGTAACAATACATAATGTATTCATATCTCTGATAATATGAACGTTGAACCAAATTGAAAGCATAACAATATTGTTATTGTTAGGCAAATAGAGGAAAATGATAAAGTGAATAGTGAGTTAGACTAATGCATCTGAAATCCATTTTTTACCTTTATAATCTATATAACTACGTCATTAATGATAAAACATTGTGAGTTTTATAGTTGCAATATATCGTTTCAGAACAATGAATTTGTTATTTGCATAACGCGTCACTTGTAGTGCCTGCAATAGTTATTATTTCATGAGGAAAACTAACTATATCTCTGCATCTGATTATCTCCGACGCATAAATATCAGATTTCGTAACCGCAACAGCCCATTTAGACTATGTTCAAGAATCAACATAATTAAATGACGTGTTAAAATATTGTGAGACACCTGTGAAATTTGGGCTTCATTTCATTTGCGGTGGCAATGGAAGCAGAATTTAAACGCTAGCAACTCATAAGCACAGGTTTTATGGGTGCGTTGAGAGAGCCATTTACATTACTATTATCGATCAATTGGGTTATGTTCACAGGCACAGGTCCTAAACCCTTCTCACTTTGAGAGGAGACCTGTGCTCAGAGTGAGCTGGTGATAGGTTGATCATGATGATGATAATGATACTCACACAATATTCTGGTAGACATTGAAAATCACGCTCTCTAATATTATAAAGGCGAAAGTTTGTGTGTATATGTATGTTTGTTACTCTTTCACGCAAAACCTACTGGACGGATTTGGCTGTGGAACGGAGATAGATTATACCCTAGTCTAAAAAACATAGGCTAATTTTTATCCCGGAAAATCAAAGAGTTCCAACGGGGTTTTTGAAAACCTAAATCCACGCGGATGAAGTCGCGGGCATCAGCTAGTAATTAATATTATCCAAATGTAATTTTTATGAACATAAAGCGATTGTTTGCACATAAATTGTAAAGCCACTAATAAGAAGCTTATGAAGAAAAAAAATAAGATTCGCTACATAAATAACAAAATGTGCAAAGTGCAAGGACGTTAGACTGATTCTGTGAGAACGAAATCCACCTCTGCGTATAAGTAATAGAACACTAGCTTCTTAGACCTTTAATTACAAAGCGCGCCGTTATTACAAATCGACTCTAGGAAGTACAAAGCTTAATTGATAAGTATTCCGAGACGTAGGTACATGTACTATGTAGGTGTAGCCTCGAATGAATCAGCTAATTACTACTCTGACTAACTATACGAGCCTTATAAGGAAGGCTCGGTTGTCATTACCTACTATCAACTGAGCTGGTAGCAGGCGCTTAATTTATTAACGGTTTTTTTAACTTCCTTAAAACGATCAACACTTAATTTTTCTAACGTAGACAACATTTTCCGCATTTCTTGCGTGAATATCGTAGGAATAATTTAGTTACAACGATGGTTTAGTCACCTGTGAATCAGTTGTGCTCAATGCCTTTATTTTATCGAAGATCCTTAAAAATTATCTTCCAAGTTTATGTTTGTTATTTCGTGAGTTATTTGAACATTAAAATTGACACCGATACGGAATTCTCAATCCTTTACGGAACGAATCAGAAATGGCAAAACTAATATTTTGACCTCTGCAGGAATATTAGATTCATAGACACATTTGTAATGGATCAAACAACATTTATAACGATCTGTGCTGAAGCGCAGCGCAGTAATTTTGAGCTTATGCAACAATATCTTACTAATTGTTCGATATCCTCAGTTGTAAAGACTGTTTAAGATTCCGTACCCGACCGAAGAGACCCTATTAAAAAGCCTCCACTGTCCGTCCGTACATTCGTCCACCTGTCTGTCTGTCTGCGGGCTGTACTTATCTCATGAACCTTAATTGGTAGAGAGCTAAATTTTCAGATTGTGCATTTCTACTGCCGCTATAACAACTCAAAACAAGTGTAAATTAAAAATTTATAACACCCCCGACGATCCCAAAGTATTTGAGTTTTCCAAAACATCATTTTCAAATAAATAATTATGTATTTAGGCAACGTCCATCTTGACAGCTTAACATTTGTCTATTGACATAATATTATGAACCTAACGGTTATCTAACCTTCTTTTCTACAAGAAAACTAGAAAAGAGCTGATAACTCTTAAACGGCTGAACCGATTTTTTTAGATTATAGCTAAGAACACTCTCGATCAAGCCACCTTTCAAACAAAAAAACTAAATTAAAATCGGTTCATTCGTTTAGGCGCTACGATGCCACAGACAGATACACAGATACACAGACACACAGATACACAGATACACACGTCAAACTTATAACACCCCTCTTTTTGGGTCGGGGGTTAAAAATAACTTCAAAATACATAGTATCCTGGACGATGGTACGGAACCATTCGTGCCCGACTCGCATTTGACTAGTTATCAAATGTGTTATAGCACAAATATTTAGAATTTCAATTCATATAATTGTGTGCATATTATTGAGGCCCCGTTGACTTTCTCAATTCTGACTTCAAACCATCCTGAGTCTACCAAATATCGTCATTACATTGAACTCAAAGTCGTGGGAGTTTGGGTGTCTATCTATTTAAGCTGATTATTCTGTAATGATCATTTCGTAACCGTTGTAACGGCTACAAAATCCTTGACACGATAGTCGAATCGGTGTCTTCCGGTACGCGGCGCAGGGGTTCAACATCTCCATTATGTAGCCGTTGATTGATAGCAGACTTCCGCGCCTTGATAATGCTTGTTTGCCCCACTTGCTTGCTACATGCGCGCCATCATTACCGAAAAACATTGCTAACAATTTCTTTATGGCATTTTCCAACAATTCACATCAAATTTCGTACTATTGGAGAATCGGATATCTGACATCGTCTTTTCTCACCTTCATCTGTCATTTCACCGTCACGACTTCCTCATACTCACGTGTCTTCACTGTTCATGCTTTTCTGGTGCGTATCTGATCTTGTTTCGCAAAATATCGTATCCTGTCTTCTCATTGAATCAATATAGATGATTTGTGAAATCTTCTCATTAAAAGATGTGGAATTACAGCATTCATGGCGTTTATTCAAGACCCCATCACAGCGATTTTGTAGTCAAGCTCGTGTTGAACACATAATCGTTTGTCTAGGCGACTAGAAATAAATCATGCCATTATTATATTAAGTTCCCTTATTATAAACACCCTGTTCGAGCGCGCTGAGTCACTCGACCGCACAGGAACGCTGTATTGTTTCCCGTTCTGCAGCCATGAAGCCTGGACGGCCTTTTGTCAACACGCGTATTGTTTGATCTGTTATAACAAAGCCGACAATTCTCAACATTTTAACTCCCTTGTTGATTTTCGTTTACAACAGTCAACATTAGACCTCGTCCAGAAGGGACGAATTCGCCACGAATCGTTTCGCGTGTAAACGCGCGTTCGTTGCGTCCAAACTCCAGAAGGAGCGTCTATCGCGCGAGTATTCCTGCCGTTCCATTTCCCTTGGTATGTGAAAACGCTCTGAAGTTTACACGTAAACTGGACACAAGGAATTTCTAGTATCTCGTGCGAGTTGAGAGTCTGGCGTACTAGACGCGATTTACGCGCGAATTATGAATTCGCGCGATGCTTGTGGGCGCGATATATTTTGCGCCCAGTTCCTTGCCAACGCACATATTTAATTCGCGCGAACCGATCCGCGGCGAACTCGCTGCTTCTGGATAAGGTCTTAACACCGAGTATTGGTGTACTGAACAACTGGTGGCTTTGGTACATGTGGCCACTAATGTTATTTTAATAGATTCCGTTTGAGAATGTTTTTTGCCTTTCAATGACTTTAACTGTTTGTTGCCCACCGCTTGTTGCGTAAGCTTTGTTGTGACGTTACCTAAAGTTCGGTGCACTTGCACTGTTTTGTTGATTAATAACATGCCTGTAGCACCTTTGTATTATGTGATAGCATGTGCATAATATGATTATTATTATGTGTACTTACTGTTGTTTCCATTAACTTGTTGCTCTTTATTCAATAACTTTAGTTGCTTAATTGACACGCTTGAATTAAAATACAATTTCCCTTTTCTCGGAGATACTATACTGGTGATAGCCTATTGGTAAAGTCGCCGGCTTCCTAGTGGGTGGGTTGCGTTCGATCTCGAAGCCCGAGCTTAATAACTTCTCGAAGCTATGTGCGGTTTAAGCCATTAAGTTTCACTTGCTTTAACGGTGAAGGAGAAATCTTGAGGAAACCTGCCTGCTTGAGAGTTCTTCATAATGTTCTCTAAGGTGTGTGAAGTCTGTCAATCCGTACTTGGCCAGCGCAGTAGATTATGGCCAAACCGTTCGCATTCTAAGAGTGAGACCCGTGCTCAGTAGTGATCCGGCAATGGGTTGATGATGATGATAATGATGATTATATAAACACTAATAAGAACGATAATGTCGTACGCGTGACTAAACCATAATATTAACTAAGTTAATCCATATTATATAAGTTATTCCATATTATCATTTCTTTGTCTTGAACGGCTTAAGAAGAATAATTTGCAATCATAATAACACTCTTACAGCATGCAGCATGATCGCTACAGGCCATAACGACGGTTATCACCGCTTATTGCCTTCATAACTCACACTTCGCACTTGAATTATATTGTCTTCGTGTTATTTATTAGTGCTTTGTATTGAATTATTTATCCTATTCTATTAATATTATATTAGTTCTTCTCACGAACGACTGATAAGAGTAATGGTTCATCGAACTCGTAAGTACGTATTTATAACATTCAACACTCGCTTCTCTGATTTTGGCAAACCATCAAGTGGCATGTAGTTCAAAATTAAATTGGTGAGATAACATGTTTGACCCAGAAAAATTCCGAATTCAATAAGTTTTTTTTTTTAACTTTCTTCATATTTAACGTTGACAACATTTTAGGCCATGTCTTCGAGTAACTTGAACATTAACATATAATATTATAATGCTCGGGCCACATTAAGTTTAACGTCAATGCCCAACAACGCCATAATTATCGCGATAATCAACGCGTTAAATTGAGTGGCCATACTTGAACGCTTAACGTCCAATAGCAATTGATTTGGAGTTATAATCGGCTAACGCCAAACGCCATTGTAAATGCCGTTGTACGTTTACATCTACGTTCAACGAACAGGAAACGCCGTTGAACATCGCGTTGTAGGCTTTTAATGTGGCCGGGACATAAGAGCTGCTCAGATGAACGTCTACTTGTTCATTAAAATTTTGTAGAGTAACTAAACGTAATATGACGGCATACAAAACTGAAGTCGGGTTTCTTGTTAGTTGTTAAGAAACAGTTAATATCAAGCGTCTGATAATATAAATACTCGTTCCCTCTGTGCAATGCAGCCTTTTCTAACAATGACGAATAACAGCGCTCAACTGAAGCATTCGGTAGCGGAGTTAATGAATTACACTTGAGCGCAAGAAACAATTACTTACGATTACGAATGCTGTCAACAGTTACACAATAAGGCCAAAGTTCTTTAAACCAATTAACAGAGGGCTCTCCGTCTCTCACTCCATACAAACATAGTTTCATTCTCATATGTCATTCGAATATTAAGACCCATTACGTACGGTCGTCTAGTCGCCCGACGACTCAGTCGACGGCAACCGCTAGAATCTGTGATTCATATGGAATCTAAGCAACCTTTGGTCAAATTTCATCGACACGTTTCAGAAACTAATATCTAGGTCTGTGGTTTGCCAGATTACCGTAAAAATGTGTAGTTTTAAAGTTACACGGGTCATAAGATATATATGTGAATCCCTGAACCCGTGTAATTTTGAAATAACTTTTAAAAACTGGAAAACCACAGACACAGATATTAATTCCTAGAATGAATCCACAAAATTTCATGGAGTTTGATTGCTTAGTATTCAAATAAGAGGCAAACTGCGTTTGTATGGAGCGCACTGCGAGTAAACTCCTCGTAAAGTTTAGTCAAACGTGGTGATGACGTCTTGTGCGTTGACACAACTTGTAATGAGTCATACGACTGTAACAGACGTATCGTCAGTTTGTTTAAAGTCTGCCCCACGCGGCTGTTCGACCTGGATCGTGACGGGTTAATGACTGGCCCTGACTTCTTAAACGCCCTGAGAATGTTTTTGAGTTCTTTTCCTCAAGTTACATACTCGTAAATGCGATAGATTAGCATCTTAATTTCTCCAAAACAGAGTCCTCCTTAACACTTTCAGGGCTGATTTTTAATCGTCAAATAACTTTAATCCGAGGAATAAATCGGAGGTTTTGACATTTTTCCTATAGGAAATCTGTGTCCAATCATCTATTCCTTCGATAAAAGTTGTTTGACGATTGACAAATCGGCCCTAAATAGATATACATAAGTATAATACCTATTAAGTAAGTACATAATCCAGGGTGTTGTATTTTTGAGGATAGCAACAAGGAAATTTCTTATCAACTTCTTTTAAATGTTGACGACATCATTGTCATCATCATTAAAATAAAGATAACATAGAATTTAGTAGAACCGTAGAATGAACAATTACAGTAAAACGGCCCAATAGGTGTCTTAATTATTTATTTCGTAGAATAATTTATTTCAAGTTTAAACGCTGTGGTAAGTTACTTTTGATTTTCGAAATAATAAAATTTCTTTTAGTACCCTTTTTTGAAAACTATTTCATGATTCTAGTTCAGCGATTCCAAATTACTTTTTCGTGGTATCTAGATTATAAGAATAAATAAATAATTTATTTTGGTCTCGATTTAACATTGTTGGCTATGTTCTTAATTAAATCAATATTTATTATTTACCTATTATACATATTTATTATGGTCAGTATTCTTTAGCAAAATAACTTTAAGTTTTTTCACAGCATGTTTAGGAAGCATTTTTAGAATCCTTTTTATTAGAAAAGAAAATACCTTTGATGATATCTGATCTTTGAAGTTGTTCTTGTGTGCCGTTGAGCACGTTAGTTTCAATATAAAGATTACCTATTTGGTTTTACTCGGGCACTGCAAGGATCTTGGTTTCCAAATCAGTGGAGCATGAACGTAATAGCTTCTAGATACAAAGGTTACAGCGGAGCACCGTACCTGCCGTCCTAACTTGACCTTTGGAGGAATCGATACAACCTCGCCTGTTTCATATCTGAACCATTATGTATTTGTAGCTGTAAAATAATGAGCTTCGGTTCTCGGAAGCTTGTGATTGGCATTTAATGCACCGTCTCGAATAATATTATTTTCTGCTGTGCTTCTGTTGTGTTTTCTATAAAAATAATATATTTTTAGCTATTCTGAAGGTAATCTGAAAAAATGATGGGAATTCGAGTTCCATCCTTCAAAAGGTTGGAACTCAAAGATAATATTATGAAATGTTTTATTTTGGTGGTTGTATGATTCTAACTGTATACCTTACAGAAATATTTCCCTTCTGAGATTATTTGCATTACTTACTACCTAACCCCGCATGCGTTGTATAACGAATTACAAACTAGCAAAGCCTCTTAAAGCCTTAACGACTCGTGGCCAACCTTTGGTACGTTGATGGTACGATGTCCGAAACCTTTACGCCAACGCCAACAACAACAGTGCAAAATTTCAATCGAATTACGATGCGCGAACGCACAAACATAATTTTTTGTTAAGATTACTGACACTATGGTGATATTACTTGACCCTGAAAAGTAAAACGTAGATACCATTGTACTATACTGACTCATTGTTATTTGACTTCGATGCAAATCGTCGCGCCTTTTAAATAATGCTATTGTATACCAGCCAGGTGTAGGTGTATTGTTCAAAATATAAACTATACACGTTAGACCTATCCAAGAATGCTAAGAAAGAATATCAGAAAAACTGACGATTCTTGAATCTAATAAGAAGTATGTACTACCTAGAATACTACTTTTACTTTGTTTAACGTCCTAAAATACGTTTCGTGATTTCAAGGTCTTCTGCTTGAAAATCAAATATTAAAGTTATATATTCAGGTCGATAAAATGCAGGCTGGTTCATACACGTAAGATTTTATGAGTATTGCGGTCGTTAGAATGATTTGCTTCAAAATCCTCGAACTTGGTAGGTATTAGGTAGTCGAAATCGCTGACCCATTTCACAGCAAGGCCGACGGATATCAGTGGTGAAAGGTGGAACTTCATACATAACGACTTAGAGGCTTTAAATAATCGCTTGGCCAGACTATTTGAATCTTGAGGTATCCCCTTCATCATTATAGCGGTCTTGCGGGAACATTTTGGGGGCAAACAATTGTTTATCATGGTTGCGTTTAATGGCTTTACCTACAGCTTTGTCATCGTGAAATGTAAAATAGTTTGGTTGGTGTATGTGTATTCTGTTCTTAGGTTAGTAAATCCTCGGTAAATCTATGAATGAATACATGCAGCGTTGATAAATAAGTCAAGAGAAGTTTCCCTAGCGTTCTCCTCAGCACTCTCCACATTGACTCTCATTCATCTATAAATCAATCAAACTCGAATGACATTTTGTAGGCACATTCTAGAAACAAATAATTCTGAATCTTTTCCATGTTTCCGTAGTATGTTTCGTGAATACAAAATTTTGTTTGAAAATGAGAACCAGATTACGTTTGTTTGTTTGCTACAAATACACTCCTCTTTAATAATTTAACTTCATGTTTTCTCCGTGTCAGCGTTGACATTTCATATCATCTGCATTTCATGGATGTTTCCAATGGGATAAACTTATTATGTCAGTTTATTCGCAAAAATCATTGAATTGAATTTCTGTAAAGCCTTTTCAAAAATTCACACTGCGTGCAGTAGTAGAGCCCACTTCTATGTTTTAAATTTTAATATGTGTTATTTACTAACCAAAGCCTTCTATAGACTGGAAACGGACTGCCATATTTTGAAGGATGCTTGTAGGTATCGTTTTACCCATAAGTCGGTGCGTAAATACCGCCCCAATATATGCATAACTATGTGCCGCTACGTGCATGTGATAAATTTTATTATCGTCAGAAGATATATTGGAAAATAAATAGCTACTCTATGTAAATATCTCAGACATGCGTGTGTGTCACACAAGCGTACGAATTTGTCTTCACTTTTTACAAGTGTAAATTAAAAATTTATAACACCCCCGACGATCCAAAGTATTTGAGTTTTCCAAAACATCATTTTCAAATAAATAATTATGTATTTAGGCCAAGATTTAGGCAACGTCCATCTTGACAGCTTGACATTTGTCTATTGACATAATATTAAGAACCTAACGGTTATCTAACCTTCTTTTCTACAAGAAAACTAGAAAAGAGCTGATAACTCTTAAACGGCTGAACCAATTTTTTTAGATTATAGCTAAGAACACTCTCGATCAAGCCACCTTTCAAACAAAAAAAACTAAATTAAAATCGGTTCATTCGTTTAGGCGCTACGATGCCACAGACAGATACACAGATACACAGATACACAGATACACAGATACACAGACACACAGATACACACGTCAAACTTATAACACCCCTCTTTTTGGGTCGGGGGTTAAAAATACGAAAATAGTGTAAGCTCTATCTGGAGTTTCATAATAATTATCCTTGCTACTAACTTGTTTTATTTCATCCCCAAAAGGGATTGGGTACATGTCGGTAACAAATTACCAATTAATCTTGCAAGGGCGGTGGGAAAAGTTTCAACATACTTGGGCGGTGGGAAAAGTTTCAACATACTTTCGCGTTAGCGTGACCTATGTCATTATAAGGGCGAGGAAAGTAATCCAAAATCGGCGATCTTTTGTGTCGTGATCGTTATGCGTCAGAAATGGGTAAGCCTAAATTAATACAGTTGGTACTTTACGTTAATTCGACCCTATTTTGTGGCGGTCATGAGGTTAATCTCGTGTGGGAATGTTGCTTTGAAGTCCTCAGGCGGCTAAAACGGTTTTTATTACTATGTACCTAGTTATACTTAATTAGTAATGTTATTTGAATGAAATAGATGATGGGCGTTTCGTTTCGCTTCATCAGCATGGATTTAGGTATTTTTAAAAATCCCATGGGAACTCTTTGATTTTCCGGGATAAAAAGAAGCCTATACTTACCTAATTACCTATCTATCTTCGAGATGCAAGCCATCTCTGTACCAAGTAAGTAGATCATGCCCGCGACTTTGTCGGCGTAGATTTAGGCATTTTAAAAATCACGTGGAAACTATTTGATTTTAAGAGACAAAAGTAGCCTATGTCTGTCGTCGGGAAGCAAGCTAGCTCTAGGAAACTTCGCCAAAATCGGCCAAAAAAATGGGCTGTGAAAAGGTAGCAAATAGATAGACAGATAGACACACACACTTACGCTTTTTTAAACTATTTTTAAGAGTTTTTTCCCTTCGGGACATGTTACTTCGTAAGGCATCTACACTATAACTTCTACTACTACTCTGACTACTCTATAGTTATTAAATTACCTACTTTCGTAAGACTTTCTTGTACAGCTGTAACAGAGCCCTATAATATTAGATTGGATCACACTTTGAAAGTGTAAAATGGTCTTTCTCATAGCTTATCACAAATCGCTAGAATTAGGGATTTCGCTAAGTTAAAGTCGATGAAAGCGATGACCACAAACTATCCAATCCTTTTCAACTTTGACGTCAGAGTGGACGAACTCCGAAATCCAAAGCACCCCCTTTACTTTGAACTTTATATCGTTCGTACTTAATACCTCAGCTAAGTTGTTGCAAAGATTTGAATCTCCGAGAGCAATTTTGCTCGAAGTCTTTGTTATTGTTTTGCCTTCTACAAACGTACTTGAAAACTATTTGTTGATGAATGTACTATTCTATTAGATTCGATTTTATTTCGCGTTTGGTGCCAACCTAATGTGATTTATAAAGACTTGCCCGCATTTCTTTTTATTTTTCCTCAATCCATACTTAACCTGATAGACCTGATAAATAAAAAATCCATATTTGAAGTCTAATAATCTACTATACCTAGTTTTTTCATTGTTCGCGCTAGATAAGGGTAAATACCTGTTTACTGTACTAATTTTGTCTGCTGCTTCTTATTAACCCCCGACCCAAAAAAGAGGGGTGTTATAAGTTTGACGTGTGTATCTGTGTGTCTGTATATCTGTGTATCTGTCTGTGGCATCGTAGCGCCTAAACGAATGAACCGATTTTAATTGTCTTTTTTTTGTTTGAAAGGTGGCTTGATCGAGAGTGTTCTTAGCTATAATCCAAAAAAATTGGTTCAGCCATTTAAGAGTTATCAGCTCTTTTCTAGTTTTCTTGTAGAAAAGAAGGTTAGATAACCGTTAGGTTCATAATATTATGTCAATTGACAAATGTCAAGCTGTCAAGATGGACGTTGCCTAGATACATAATTATTTATTTGAATAATATGATGTTTTCGAAAACTCAGATACTTTGGATTGTAGGCGCGGAATAGTCCAAGAAAATCAGTTCTGCCGTTTGAAAGTTATCAGGTCTTTTCGGTCTTTTCTAGTTACTGTAACCTTCACTTGTCGGGGGTGTTATAAATTTTTAATTTACACTTGTTTATGTACTTTTATCTTACAAATTATGTTACACGACACTTATTCAATAAACTATATCAACTGATATTTTATAGTAGATGTACTTTTTCTTACGAGATATCTCCTCGCCTATCAAATCCTGAGGATCGAAAACTTTGTTAATCGTAATGGTAGTTGTTGAAGCAGTGACCACAAACTACGTAGACCCTTCTTAACTTTGATATCAGCTTCAGAGAACTTTGACTTATGGTACTTTCCCTAGAATTCGATATCGTTAAATCGGTTGCTAAAGTTAGCTGCCTACCAAGGTGTAATCTGAAAATACGAGCTTAATATCCTTCTTAGTCCTTGTTTCATTATTAGAGAAGGGTTGATTTTCTTGAACTTAACTGAGATTAAGATGATGACTTTTCAAAATGTTTTCTTGAAGTAAAATTATCTGTTATTTATCACACCTTTTAAGTTAATCTATATTAATATTATAATATTAAGAGATAAAGTCTGTAAGTTTGAAGTAGGAAGTAATCTCTGGAATTACTGAACCAATTTTGAAAATTCTGGCGGATTCAGGCGGCGCAAGACGTGGTAAATCCTTACGAGGGACTCCAGCTATGGACGATTGGTTGACTATGATGATGATAAAATTATGATGTTATTGTTAGGAAAACGACGCCTTATTAGTTAAGATACTTTTAATAAAACTATCAGTATGAAAAGTAAACTTCCACATTTTAAATACCTATTAGCAGTCTGTTCTTACGAGATATCGACGATTCCCTATCGACATAATGTAGGTATAATGTGATAATTCCCTATCGACAAAGGTATGGCAACTCTTTGGTGTGCGCGTTATGGAAATTAGTTTAATCTTGCTGCTCCAATGACTTTATGTGCAAACTAACTACACCCTCGTGCTAAAACCGCGTAATCTCGAGCGTTAATCATCTGCTATGTGCAGCCTGTTAACGTTAAACGATATTCCATGTTACAATTACTAGGAAATCAAAAGATGATACATGAGTGATGATGATAGATAATGGTAATATTAATAATAATTAATTTATAGACTAGACGTAATGTTTTTCCTCATCTTTATTACTCATTCTTTATTGTTGTTAAAAAATTTGAACCAGAGACACCTATGCAATGCTGTATATATGGCCATATTTAATAGATGTAACAGTCAATTCTTCTTCTTATATTGTTTAATGGCTTTTAATAACAGTCAATTATTTGTAACCTATTTTTAACATTATATAATAATTATATATATATTTTTAACATATAAGAAATTAAAAAATTAGTAAATCTTGGGAATGAGTTGCTTAACAGCTTTGATAGTTCTAATACGTTAAAGTAAGTTTGTGAAGTGGTGATAGTAAAAAGAAACCTGGCTGAGTTTGTTGTGGGCTCTTCTCAGACCTGGGCGTGTTTGGGACCCTCGTAGCTTTAGTTTTAAGGTTACGTAATGAATTATCACTATTATCATTATATTACAAGTTCATCAATTGGAAATCAAAAAGTGTACAATGGTACCAACTTTGAATAAATGATTTGACTTTGAAAAAGGGCATAATATATTCCGTACAGGATTATAACTACCAGTCCAAGTGGTTGCAAAATGAAACTGCCTTTTGCCTCGATGACTTTATGAGAGGAAAAATGTATGTATAGACATAAGTGTAATGCCCTTTGTGGAAAAAATCCCTCTTTTTTCTCCCTTCAGCATTCATTAATTTACGTTTCCGCGCTTTGCGCTTTTTCTTAAGTTGCTAATGAGCTTCGGAAAACTATTTTTTCCTTCTGAATTTGTTTTACCTAACTTTAAACTCGCTGAAGTTTATTTGAAATTTAAGCGCTGGAATATATTACTTTTTGCACTCATTGTTTTACCATTAAAATGTGATAGTGATCTAGGCCTTATTTGATCATCTATCATCTACGTCATTATTTGTTTTCCAAGTCTTGAACGATGAAAATATTGTGTAGTAATTTCTTTAATTACTGCAAAGATTACAATTCCAATGCAAAATTAAAAGGTGATTTTAATAGATCAAATAGTTTATTACGTTTAAAATCACATGTACTTAATCATTAAGGCCCATTTGCATGAGGACAGTTAAACTGATTCAATTCAATTAATGCTGTCTTTTGGCAAGAGCATAATGCGGTAGCCAAAAAGTGACATCATTTTTAACTAAATCAATTTGATTGTCCTTGTGCAAGTACGCGCCTAAGTTTTGAAAAACTGTATTTAACTGTATTTAATAGTAACAAATTAAATTGTAAGTATTACATAATAATAATAGTAATATATAAATATTTAGTAACTATACAAAGGGTGCAAGGGCGGCTCTTACAGGCCGAAAGGATTTTGGTGAAAGGATTTAACTGACCAGACCAGAGCTTAAAAGTAGGTACATATATAAAAAATAGATAATAGAATATTATATAACAAAATACTTATGTTCTTGTCGAAAAGGAGACCTATACAAACGAAATTAAACAGCTTAGGAAGTTGGAACTATTATGTCAAGTACGCTGACCACATTTTCCAGTACTAGCACAGTGGACGGAAATTGGTTCAGAGTTAATCCGACGGTCCTTTGTTTTCCCAAAACGTCGTAGTAATTACTCTTATTTAGCGTGACATCTTGACACCACTGTGCACATACTACACTCAATAAACCAAAATAGCTAATATATTTTTGATAAACGGTAAGTTTTATTGACCATGATTGTATTAGGTATTTCTTGGCGGTTCATATTTAAAAAAAACTTTGTAAGTTAACAGTAAACTTTGTATCCCGGAAAACCAAAGTTCCCACGGGGTTTCAAAAAACCTAAATTCACGCGGATTAAGTCACGGGCATTTTCTAGCTAGTTCAATATAAACTAGTCGGATATACTCCGACAAAACTTGATGTAGAGTACAGCCGTTCTCTATTCGATAACTCAAAAACTTGCTAGTTCTCGTCACTGCCTCTCGCTTGAAAGGATTCGTTACATAATGTACAGTTTAATACAAGTGCGTTTTCAAACTATACCCTCATTTTCCAAATTCCACAATTTGCAAATTGTGTGCGAATTGGTTTGAAATAGCTTTGTTTTGCCGATCCAGGCTCTCGAACCGCAGATAGTAATGTCACGTCCAGAATAATTTGCCCTATTGAATAGGTGTCATCATCTTTTCAAAATTTTACAAAGGGGCACTAAATCATGATAGGTACCTATACTTTTTCTAGCTGGACAAAGTATTGTATAGTCCACATTTCCCAGATGATTATTAGACCATACAGGGGATCATACAGACGATATGATATGTGTCATATGCAGCCTTAATACGTAAAGATTGATTATGACACATGCCATCTGCATGGTCCCCTAAAGAAGCCCTTATCTTGACAATGAATTCCAGGGTAAATAAAAATTAAAAAACTTGTCTCAACTCGGTCAAGTGCGTGTCGGAACCCGCGAAACTTTAAGAGTTTCTTTTTTAAATACGGAACACTAAAAAGCTATAGCCCAACAGACGAAGAAATTATCTTTAGCAAAGAAAACAACAATGGAGGGTAATAGAGTTAATGATGAATTTTCGCATAAGAGACAGAGAAAAAAATCATAATTATTAAATTACGAGATACGAGAGTTGCTAAGTTTGTGCTGATGGCGCAGCCAGTCAAACCAAATTATGTTTTCCAATGTGAAAGCTTTTCTCATTTTCTATTTGTAATGGAAGAAAATTGAACTTGGAGTGGTCGGATGGAAACATAATCTGGCATCATCGCACTCGTATCTCTAACCAAACTACGCATAACTAATCGTACATAAGAGCATCTACGTATATGCCAACTCCCATGTCCAACTTGGTCTGGTTATTGATTAGTCTAACCCAATCTAACCTCATATTATAATGTAGATTACACGGGTACATACCACAATTTTTTTTACTGTTCACAAACATCCAATTACTTACATCAAATATACACAAATAGCTATCCTCTGCAAACTATAAATGGCAAATTCACAATACTATTATTATAATATTATGCTGATTTTGATTTGTCGATATTTCGACTCAGTTTCATGAGTCGTGGTCAAATCAAGTTAATAGTGGTAGTATGTACCTACCGGTGATCTACATTGTAGTATGTCGTTAAACCACGAAATAAGCTTAAAACTATTAATCTAACCTTGTACCTACTTATCGTCACTTTATTAGATAGAACAAGTGTAAATTAAAAATTTATAACACCCCCGACGATCCAAAGTATCTGAGTTTTCAAAACATCATTTTCAAATAAATAATTATGTATTTAGGCAACGTCCATCTTGACAGCTTGACATTTGTCTATTGACATAATATTATGAACCTAACGGTTATCTAACCTTCTTTTCTACAAGAAAACTAGAAAAGAGCTGATAACTCTTAAACGGCTGAACCAATTTTTTTAGATTATAGCTAAGAACACTCTCGATCAAGCCACCTTTCAAACAAAAAAAACTAAATTAAAATCGGTTCATTCGTTTAGGCGCTACGATGCCACAGACAGATACACAGATACACAGAAACACAGATACACAGATACACAGATACACAGACACACAGATACACAGATACACACGTCAAACTTATAACACCCCTCTTTTAGGGTCGGGGGTTAAAAAGACGTCGAGCCATCTGCAGGGTGCAGACAGATCGACATGATACAAGTGTAAATTAAAAATTTATAACATCCCCGACAAGTGAAGGTTAGAGTAAGAACTAGAAAAGAGCTGATAACTTTGAAACGGCTGAACCGATTTTCTTGGATTAGAACTAAGAACACTCGATCAAGCCACCTTTCAAACAAAAAAACTAAATTAAAATCGGTTCATTAGTTTAGGAGCTATGATGCCACAGACAGATACACAGATACACACGTCAAACTTATAACACCCCTCTTTTTGGGTCGGGGGTTAAAAAGCGAAGTAAACGGTGTTGTGATGTGGGTCCATCCATACCTTTGCTTAGCTTGTTTAGTGTACTACCGCATCTAGTCTGATGTGAATATCACATCTAGATTATGTAATTTGGTCCAGTTAACCGTACATTTGCTATTTGCGTTTAATATCGAAATATGTAAATATTTCGATTGCTAATAGCCGTTAATTCCTACCGCTTTTAATGATAAGTACACATCGAAATTGCGTACACAACATCAAGACAGATATTCTAAGTGTAAATTAATTTGATTGCATAAGTTATTGGTAAATATTTATGCAATGAATACGAATGCATGCATAACTTGACCATTGTAAATGATATCATTCGAGGCACACATATTAAGACAGTTCACAATACTACTGACAAAAAAACCTTAAAAAACAGTTTTATATTTCGGATAGTATCAATTAATTTTATTATAAATTATAATCGATAAGTCCCGTCTTTACAATTTATGTGAATATTTCCTTTGAGGCATCAGGTTTTAGAAGTTGAACCCAAATTCAGTGACAAAGTTGATTCCAACGATATCATTGCCAAAGTTCCGAAGTTCTAACAATACCAATTTACAATAGACGATCTTTAATTGTCACGGTTTAGATAGGCTAAAAGTTGTAAACTGAAGTTTATATCTATACATATACCATTAAAAATATATAACACCCCCGACAAGTGAAGGTTACAGTAACTAGAAAAGAGCTGATAACTTTCAAACGGCTGAACCGATTTTTTTGAATTATAGCTTAAAACACTCGATCAGGCCACCTTTCAAACAAAAAAAACTAAATTAAAATCGGTTCATTAGTTTAGGAGCTACGATGCCACAGACAGATATATGTGTATCTACATATACAAACGTCAAACTTATAACCCCCGACCCAAAAAGAGGGCTTTTTGGGTCGGGGGTTAAAAAGGGTCGTAGAAACCAAGATCTAGCCTTAGAAAATGCAAAATATAGGGTTTGATATGCAACCAGGAGGTTAAGAGGAAGGTGAACGTTTCTTATGGCGTTGAAGAGCAATCTTACCGATGCATTACCGTGCTGTTGCATAAGCTTGCTCGCTCGTTTCGGTTTTTGTTACAAAATGGATATCATCGTTCTACTTTGTTGCAATTGCCGTTACAAGAGCTTGAATAGCTTCTCTATGATAAACTTTGATAGTGGTGCTACACAATTTCAAAATTGGCAGGTTCTCAAAGAAATCCTATCCTTATCTGCTGGAAAGATTTTGTAAAGGATAGCACCTTTTTTTAAACCGAATCAGCACCATTGGGATTGTTTTTTCTCTCTCTGAGAGAAGGTGGTGTCTTCCATTACTGAGAGTCGTGGCCCTTCAATCAAAGATCATTTTGTAAACAAATGTCGTTCATTTTTACCCCCGACCCAAAAAGAGGGGTGTTATAAGTTTGACGTGTGTATCTGTGTATCTGTGTGTCTGTGTATCTGTGTATCTGTGTATCTGTCTGTGGCATCGTAGCGCCTAAAGGAATGAACCGATTTTAATTTACTTTTTTTTGTTTGAAAGGTGGCTTGATCGAGAGTGTTCTTAGCTATAATCCAAAAAAATTGGTTCAGCCGTTTAAGAGTTATCAGCTATTTTCTAGTTTTCTTGTAGAAAAGAAGGTTAGATAACCGTTAGGTTCATAATATTCAAGTGTCAATTGACAAATGTCAAGCTGTCAAGATGGACGTTGCCTAGATATACATAATTATTTATTTGAAAATGATTTGTCGGGGGTGTTGAAATTTTTTAATTTACACTTGTATTCAAATTCTGTGCTATAACGAGTATGTAGGGCTTCGTGGACCTTGCTGTTGAGAATGGTGCGGATTAGTTTTGTGATGATTCTTTATTCTTTGTCTAAAGTCTATTTCTGGCCTGTTCGACCGTGTCTACCACTATCTATAAGACGCGCTTGAATATTTTCTGTCTATAAATAAAAGGGAAAACTAACTACTGACTAACTCATCATACGGCTCTAACTGCTGAGTCCAGAAACTTAAGATATAACGTAGACCCTACTAAGGAAGGAAAGGAAGGAAGAAGATCGCCCATGCAATGAACCGACGAAATAAAGTCTGCTGTGAGCGGTACCTTGCACCATACTGGTATATCGAAATGCAGGGAGAAGTGGCGAATGCTCGTGAAACGAATAACATCTGTCCTTAAAGATGCCACTTCTTGAACGCAATGTCTTCCTTCTGGTGTTACAATTAAGAAGAAGAAAGGATTTTTAAGGGGTCTTTATAAAACCTAAATCATCGACGTGGACGAAAGCGCGGGAAAAGGCTAATCCTACTAATATTATAAACGCGAATGTTTGTATGTATGGATGGATATATGGATGTTTATTACTCTTTCACGCAAAACTACTAGACGGATTTTGCTGAAAGGAATGGAGATAGATTATACCCTGGATTAACACATAGGCTACTTCTTATCCCGGAAAATCAATGAGTTCCCACGGGATTTTTAATAACATATATCCACGGGAATGAAGTCGCGGGCATCAGCTAGTCTTCAATAACAACCCGCGATACACGTGTCAAATTGAGTGCTTATTATTGAGTGGTTTTGTATTGAGTGGTTTGCAAATTACATATTCAAAATCCATAATGTGTCTGTGATTTGCATTAAATTCCTCTCGTGTAGACGTCATTTACTACACGTTTGATGAGTCACGGATTTTATGGGCGTGTAAATCTCAATTATGTCGAATTGGCTGAATGGGCGAATGAATGGACGGTTAATTTTCACACCGAGCCAAAATTCGTACCATGATGTAATGATAGGTATCATTCATGTTCAAAAGAATTTTGTATTATAAAAGTGATCAACTGGTTGGACGCGCACAAGAAGGTTTCGTACCTTCGTACGAGAAATTACCCTTTTTTTAACCCCCGACCAAAAAAGAGGGGTGTTATAAGTTTGACGTGTGTATCTGTGTATCTGTGTATCTGTGTATCTGTGTGTCTGTGTATCTGTGTATCTGTGTATCTGTCTGTGGCATCGTAGCGCCTAAACGAATGAACCGATTTTAATTTAGTTTTTTTTGTTTGAAAGGTGGCTTGATCGAGAGTGTTCTTAGCTATAATCCTAAAAAATTGGTTCAGCCGTTTAAGAGTTATCAGCTCTTTTCTAGTTTTCTTGTAGAAAAGAAGGTTACATAACCGTTAGGTTCTTAATATTAAGTCAATTGACAAATGTCAAGCTGTCAAGATGGACGTTGCCTAGATATACATTATTATTTATTTAACAAGTGTAAATTAAAAATTTTCAACACCCCCGACAAATCATTTTCAAATAAATAATTATGAATATCTAGGCAACGTCCATCTCGACAGCTTGACATTTGTCAATTGACACTTGAATATTATGAACCTAAGGGTTATCTAACCTTCTTTTCTACAAGAAAACTAGAAAATAGCTGATAAATTTTAAACGGCTGAACCAATTTTTTTGGATTATAGCTAAGAACACTCTCGATCAAGCCACCTTTCAAACAAAAAAAAGTAAATTAAAATCGGTTCATTCGTTTAGGCGCTACGATGCCACAGACAGATACACAGATACACAGATACACACGTCAAACTTATAACACCCCTCTTTTTGGGTCGGGGGTTAAAAATGATGTTTTGGAAAATGTTTGGAAAACTCCAAGTTTTTGAAAGTTATCAGCTCTTTTCTAGTTACTGTAACCTTCACTGGTCGGGGGTGATGAAAATTTTTAATTTACACTTGTTAAATTTCAGGGCTTCTTTTGAAATTCTATTACTTGTTTTTATAGCGGCAATAGAAGTTCACATTTTGTGACAACTCTGTACCTAATACCGTTCATGAGATACGTCCCGCTGACAGACAGACGGACGGATATATAGCGGAAACTTAGTAATAGGGTCCGCGCTGGCACCATTGGGTACGGAACTTTAAAGAAGTTTTTCATTATGAATTTTTTCGTGAAGAGTTTAGTTATTTTTGTGCTCTATTTTTGAATTATTTTCAGCCGTAGTAAAAAAAAACTTAATTTGCCCATCCGTGACCACTGTGGTACGGTTTTTTGTAAGAACTGTTGTCACAGTTAACTTTATATAGGATTTTTCTTGCGTACTGAAGTTCTTCAAAGGGTTTTTGTTGCACCTAATTTATCTCAAAATACAGTCAAGTTTAAACACAAACCTTTCACTAATTTTGTATAAAATGTACTTCTAGCCAAATACCTATTCGTATATAAATTTTATTTCTTAAAAATACGTAGTTATTATGAGTTCAGAAATATTGCAAGGGTCAAAACTAACATCAAGTAAAGAGTTACATAGAGATCAAAATATCTACCTGATCACAAATCACGCAATGTAATGTATCCTTTCAATTCAATATAATACATGCAGTTTATTCAAGGTAATTAATATGCAGTACATATTATTTATTACAAAGGTAGTCGGATCATATGTTATTGTATTTCGATATCAACAACTGAAACCGCCGCGTCGCAAGGTCGTCGGTCATGCGAATCATTTCCGCAACACGATACTTCACTGCACGTTTCTCTTATATAGAATTCCTGTAACTATACTTACTCATGTAACGACTTGCGCGAGTAAGTACATTTTCATATTCTGTTTGAGGAGATCGAAACCATTGCAAATAGAATAGAATAGAAAAAAAAATATTTGCTGATCCAACACATATACAATAAACATTTACAACAAGTGTAATTTAAAAATTTATAACACCCCCGACAAGTAAAGGTCGCAGTAACTAGAAAAGAGCTGATAACTTTCAAACGGCTGAACCGATTTTCTTGGATTATAGCTAAGAACACTCTCGATCAAGCCACCTTTCAAACAAAAAAAAAAACTAAATTAAAATCGATTCATTAGTTTAGGAGCTACGATGCCACAGACAGGTACACAGATACACACGTCAAACTTATAACACCCCTCTTTTTGGGTCGGGGGTTAAAAATGGTATAAAATGGAATAGTCAAGATGGAAATCGGGGTATAGGACCTGTTGCAAACCATAAATGAAAACTTCAGGGTTAATCAAAGTAATAATATAACAAGTGTAAATTAAAAATTTATAACACCCCCGACAAGTGAAGGTTACTAAGGTAACTAGAAAAGAGCTGATAACTTTCAAACGGCTGAAGCTATTTTCTTGGACTCCGCGCCTACTATCCAAAGTATCTGAGTTTTCCAAGGAGTTTTCCAAAACATCATTTTCAAATAAATAATTATGTATCTAGGCAACGTCCATCTTGACAGCTTGACATTTGTCAATTGACATAATATTATGAACCTAACGGTTATATAACCTTCTTTTCTACAAGAAAACTACAAAAGAGCTGATAACTCTTAAACGGCTGAACCAATTTTTTTGGATTATAGCTAAGAACACTCTCGATCAAGCCACCTTTCAATCAAAAAAAAGTTTATTAAAATCGGTTCATTCGTTTAGGCGCTACGATGCCACAGACAGATACACAGATACACACGTCAAACTTATAACACCCCTCTTTTTGGGTCGGGGGTTAAAAATACCTACGACAATAATAATTGCTGCGGAATATCGCTTCTACTGAGACTCCGAGATTGGTAATGAGTTGTAAATAACAAGACCCATAAATAAACTGTCGATAGACTATCTTTAGTGCACGTAAAGTGTTATTACCTAGAAGCATATGGCAATAAACCATTTGAGTTATGTGTTTTGAGTTTTGACATCATGTCGTATAGTTTCCGAGTACCTTTACCATGAGTCACTAGTTCATGGCGCTTTGAGGACACTGGCACATTAACTAATGAAATAATTACGGTTTTTATTAGATAAAGCTTCTACATATGTTTACAAGTAATAAATACCGGTCAAGTAAGAGTCGAACTCGCACACGTAGGGTTCCGTACCATCGTACAAGGTAAATATAACACCTTTACATTTTTAACCCCCGACCCAAAAAGAGGGGTGTTATAAGTTTGACGTGTGTATCGGTGTATCTGTGTATCTGTCTGTGGCATCGTAGCTCCTAAACTAATGAACCGATTTTAATTTAGTTTTTTTTTGTTTGAAAGGTGGCTTGACCGAGAGTGTTCTTAGCTATAGGTAATCCAAGAAAATCGGTTCAACCGTTTGAAAGTTATCAGCTCTTTTCTAGTTACTGTAACCTTCACTTGTCGGGGGTGTTATAAATTTTTAATTTACACTTGTTGATTATTAATTCGCTATCTTGGTTTTTTGTTATTTGTTGTTATAACGGCAATAGAAATATACACGGAAAATTTCAACTCTCTACCTATTACGGTTCATGAGTTAAGTACAATCCATTGATGGATAGACGGACGGACAGCGGAGGGTTAGTTGGCCCCGTTGATACCCTAAAGAAATGCAAATCAAGAATCGATGCAGATTAATATTATTATTATCACTTGTTTGAGCAGATACTCTTGTAAAATGTACATAGAGCCGCCAACCAACTTGGATACACAGCAGGAAATCCATTTATTCAGCCATAATATTCATTGAAAGAACCAAGAGGCATTTTGTCGGCGAGACTCAGTAATACAGTTTTCAAACCACGCATCCTCTGGAACACGATCAAATTCATTTGCTGACAAGAATTTAAACTACCTATAAGTATAAATTCTCGTCAGTCATTGTACCAGGCAATGATGATGATCAAAAAGTTCCGTGCGTTCGTGGAACTGAATAATGTAATAGTTTACCATCAAAACTTAATTTGAATACTGTAACTCGTCGCGTTATTTCCCGGACATGGTTCATGACGGTGTTAATTTTAACTTGAAGACAGAACTTCTGTCCTAATGAGTATAACGAGCTTGTTATTCGAGAAGCAGTCTGCTTCATCTCTAGTTACCTACTGAACTACCACTATTTCGAAATAGTGCATATCTTATGTACTTTTTATCCCACGCACTGCGGCGAATCCCAAAAGGAAGGGAGTAAGAATATTTTACTTTATGTGTTTGACCTCTACCTATGTATGTATAATATATGTATGTATGTCCGCTCGTAACTACTCAACGGCTCAACCGATTTTGATAAATGATACGTCATTAGATTCGTCTTATGAGGTATCATTTATAAAAATCGCGCACGAGTGTCACTGGGTAGCTAAGTATATCAAATTCTTAAAAAAACAAAATGACGTGAAAAAGATGCAGTGCAAACCGCAGTCGGGGCTTTGTTTTTACTTTTTAAGTTATGGCCCACTACTGAGCATGGGTGTCCCCTCAGAATGGGACGGGATTAGACAATAATCCACCACACTGGGCAAGAGCGGATTGGCAGCCTTCTCACACCTTTGAGGACATTATCAAGAACTATTAGGCATGCCGATTTCCTCACGTTGATTACCTTTACTGATAAAGCAAGTGATATTTAATTGCTTAAAATGCACATAACTCCTAGTTTCACAAAAAGTAGTAATAATTGTGTCCATTTTAAATATTTCAAATTACAAAGTGTTACGATTACAAAGTTCTGAATATTTATAACATCGGTTAACAGCTGTACGTGCGCTACTTTATAAACACAAGATTCGTTCCCCAGCTTATATTAATACATAATATTGCTGCAGAAGTAATAAAACTATCCATTTATATTAGCTCTATTGGATGTAACGGATTAGAATCCCGAGAGACCCCTCACGCAATCACCATTTTCTCCCAACAAATGCCATAACATTAGTCAAATATGACACGAGGAAACTGAGATTAATCAGCATCATCGATAAGATCTGTTCCGGTATCGAGAGCGGCGTGAATGCGATCGAAACAATGCAATATCTAATTGCATCTCGGCAGAACGGAACTGGCATTATTGGCTCGTATACATGCATGCCATTGTTCTCCCACACCAAGGCGCTCTTATCGCATCCGCTCTGCACGTGCTCCGACACGACTCAGCTCTAATCCCATAATCCCACCCGGAAAATATCCAATAGCCATTGTTTTTTGATCATATTTGCACAAGAGGTGTTTGCACGAGTTATCTCTCTTGTGAACACTGTGATATTTTAATAACGTTATCTGATTTCTGCTGCTCCGCTGGGAACGGTGGATTACTCGTGCGCCCGTGTCGCCTAATTAACGCGTTTCGCTGTGAGATCTATTATCAGGTGGGTACCAAAAGAGTCTCTCAAGCCCGGGTTTCAATTACTACAGGGAGCTCGAGACGCCGGGTGTCTTCATAATTTCCGTTGTGCTTCAGAAAATCGGTTACCCGGTGGCAGTACGCGAGCCGAGAGTGTTGGAGACAAAAGATAAGCTGCGCAATTTGTCCGGGATTGTGTTTTGTATCTCGTAGACGGGAAGAATTTACTGGAGTTTAACGCCGCAGTTCTCATTTGTTTTATTTAGCTTGAATTGTGTGTAACTTAAAGTTGATCTATGTGCGGTTTAATACAATTGCATATTTCCAACAGTTTTCCCACATAGCTTATTCAAAAATCCAAATTTAATTAAGGTAGGTAAGAAATTTATTTTACTTAGTTCACTCTAGACTCTAGAGGCTAATATATTTCTGTTCTGTGGTTTTTAAAACGCACCAGTGCAATGCGGAAGCATTTAATTTTAAGAAAGTTAGCCCTCTCTTTTAAATTAAACATGAAACGGATGAAAATCAATATTTTTATTGCAACTTAATACTTGTAAGAGGATGTAATTAATTGGTTCTATCTGTAATAATTTGATGTTATTCGACGTAATCAATGAGTTCCGGACTATTTTATCCAATACTTAGAGATCAAGAACTAGTGAATTTCCCTTATAAGTTACCGTCGGCATCTACTATTAGGTACGTACAGTTTAAACACCTCAATTGGCTTTATTAAGTTGACTATTCAGTTTTAATAACTTTAATAGGTGTAGCTTTGCGTACTAAAGTAGTTTGTCAGATTACAGTATATCCTTGTTTGTTAACCCCCGACCCAAAAAGAGGGGTGTTATAAGTTTGACGTGTGTATCTGTGTATCTGTGTGTCTGTGTATCTGTGTATCTGTGTATCTGTCTGTGGCATCGTAGCGCCTAAACGAATGAACCGATTTTAATTTACTTTTTTTTGTTTGAAAGGTGGCTTGATCGAGAGTGTTCTTAGCTATAATCCAAAAAAATTGGTTCAGCCGTTTAAGAGTTATCAGCTCTTTTCTAGTTTTCTTGTATAAAAGAAGGTTACATAACCGTTAGGTTCATAATATTATGTCAATTGACAAATGTCAAGCTGTCAAGCTGGACGTTGCCTAGATACATAATATTTATTTAAAAATGATGTTTTGGAAAACTCAGATACTTTGGATCGTAGGCAAGGAATAGTCCAAGAAAATGGGTTCAGCCGTTTGAAAGTTATCAGGTCTCTTCGGTCTTTTCTAGTTACTGTAACCTTCACTTGTCGGGGGTGTTATAAATTTTTAATTTACACTTGTTTTACAATGATTATTCGCTTTTCTTGCTTGTCACAGTGCAGTGGAAAATCAACTAAGTACATTAATTCTTGGTTAACTTGACGCTACGGTCGCAAGTCGCGACCAATTTAAGTTTGGTATTTCAGAATTCCATTGTCTCTTAGCGTTTGATACTGCGCGGATTTGTGCTGAAACCAGACAATATCACTAATGACTTCGACTCAGTTGTTAGACATTTCATTATAGTCCCGAAACTTAATTTGAAAAGTATAACAAACTTTTTAACTATATCTTAACAAGGTCTTATTTCTATGCGATGTAGTTTTCTCCTCGTACAGCATTTTATCTAATCCTATTCATAGTTTATAGCTTTGCAAGTATTATTGCGTTATGATCGCATACTAATCAGTTCGCCAATCTCACGTAGGTACATAACTTGTATATCAGAATTTTAAAAAAAGCACCGAATTTCAGCATTACTGTTCTTGTATAAATCTGTAGTTCTCCAACTCTAAATTCGCATATTGCGATTATAACTTCACAGATCTTGGTTGTTTATGGGACCGGAAGAGTTTAATTACACTTACAATCTAGATAATTTCTAGTAGTGCTATTGCCACAGCTACTAAGTAGTCAGTACTCGCACGCAAATGCAATTACTTCTCCACTGGAGTAGGTATCGTATCGCAGTGAGAACTGAGAGCGAAGTGCTCGCTATAAGTGCTTAATGGGTATTAGATGGTTAGACAACTCAGTATCTCTATATCTTCCTAATTAACATAATAATCATAATATACCTTTCTCTTGAGACCTGTACCTACTCAGTTTTTTGCGCAATAACGTTTTCTATTTATCTTTCTACTCAGGTAGTAGGCTGGTCATGGTTTGAGCTGATCATAATGATGATTATAATATAGACGGGACACGTCTTAAGACATAAATAAAATAAACACCACCCTTAGGTATAAGCACACAAAAAAAGTGAAAGATTTAAATCGGCATTCGGTAGACAAATATATTATTTTTAAGTTAGAGAAAGCAAAATTGGGTTTTGTTTTTAGTTTTTATAGAGATATAAATATTAAATTTAACAATTAAGTATATAAGATTTTGCTATCAGTTAAATGAGTGAACACATACTGTGATTTATCTTGAAAAACTTCACAAAACACCGAAAAGCATTTTCACTCTCGAGAATTTTAATGTGGAAGTCATTGATTGTATAAAAAATTTACGGAAAGCCTTAAACCTTCCCCTTTGACAATACAAGAATGAATTATAATGGGCCTTTATTGTCGCGGGAATGTCTATTTTATTGCCACTTACTCTGAAAGTAATGGACGGGTCTGTTTGAGTCTTATCACATCTTTTTCGAATATCTACGGGGTGAAGACGATAAAAGAAGGATTTTTATTAGTTTAGAAAGGGTTGTCATATTATGTACTACGCATAGTTAGTAAATACTCGTATAACGCAATTTGTACCGATATAACGTAGTTTGATATTATTTAGAAAGTACTCGACCGTGTGAATATAGCCTCATATGAGTATAATGTAATTTATCCGAAATTCGATATAGATTAAATAATGTATTCAGTAATATACCTATTCGTGTGCGAGTGAATTTATACAGCTGTAGTTTTGGTGAGATTATGCTTAACACAGCAATTCCTTATCTCTTTCATAGATCTTCAGTCTCTACCAGTGGTTCTAATGGGCTCTACTCACGTTCAAGCCTATCACCTTATTGGTTCTTCGTGAAAATATGTTTGATACATTGTCATACAGAGATATACTTAGAACAGAAAATACGTTTCTAGGTTTCAAAAGATACATTTAATACCATATTAAAACATTTTGATTATTTCCTTATTAAGTGGCAAAGAAAATAAAAAATAAATAAGTGGCGAAGTTACAAGGCATATTATTGAAAAATCCCGTGGGAATTCTTTGATTTTTCTGGCTAATAACAGCCTATGTTACTCTCCAGGTCTTTAACTATAGGTACCCATGCAAAAAAATCACGTTGATCTGTTGCGTCGTGATTGGAGGACATATCAATAAACCAACAAACAAACACACTTTCGCGTTTATAGTAAGGGGATCTAGTGAATGTGTGGATTCCAGACACCACGGACAGAATGTATCATAGCAGTCAGTTACATCTCTTGAAAGCAATTGACTACCAAGTACAACCATTTCAGAAATGTCTCGGGTCAAACGGAATGTTCTTAAAGTATTTTATTGTTACAGCAACAAAAGACGAGTCAGAAACGGACGGGGAGTGCCGGGGTAGACAGAACGGGGGAGGTGGCGCGCGCGGCAAGCTCCCTTACAACGGCTACTCTGAAGAGTGCCTCGACCGACTGGAGCCGAATGGCAACATCCCTAACGATAAAGACTCCCACTATGGTAAGTACCACTATCACATTGACCTTATTGGAACTTCATAATCAGGATAAACACAACCCAATATTTAAAAAAACCGGCCAAGTGCGAGTCAGACTCGCGAGTGAGGGTTGTGTTATAAGACCTACCTACTTACCTACCAAACATGATACTAGGTCAATGGGAAGTACCCTATAGGTTTCTTGACAGACACGACGGACGGACAACAAAGTGATCCTATAAGGGTTCCGTTTTCCTTTTGAGGTACGGAACCCTAAAAAAATACAAATACCGAGCAAACGAGCAGGCGGGTTGGGTCACCTGATGTTTAAATGATAACAAATGCACCACCAGAGAAATTGCCAGCGGAATAGACGTAGAAATCATGTCATACATTACCAGACATTTAGTGTCGCATGTGTATGCAACACCCTGTCAGACACCCTTAAACTTTTAAACTTTAAGGGCCTCTGGCAAGAAGTTGCCACGACTACTATGATCTCGGATTTCCCCATACTGTCCCAGTTGAAACTTAGGTAGGTTGGAAGGTGTTTAATGTCACACGTGTTGTGTTACACACTAACTCGAGACATCTGAGGTTAGTGCAACTATCAGATTTCAAACTTAGTGCTGAATTTGTGTAATTGTGCAAGTTTGGAGTGTTGCGGGGAGAAGTTAGCTAAAACATGTCCGTGTAAGTCAAGTAGAAACCGCTGAAGATACAAACAAGAGTTACTCGTATAGTAAGAGAAGTTCCGATAACTAAACGTTCAAATTGAAGTTCGATTTTTAAAAACAAATGGTATTCAGGTATACAAGCAAAAACTAAGACATTATTTGATGATTTGATAGTTTGTTGGTTTTAGCTTTTTGAAACGAGAGGAGGATGAGATTCTCAATTTCATTCACAAAAACGGATTTGTTATGTAGCATGAATCGACATATCCAACATTTTAATATTTGTGACATGCACACATACTTTATACAGTTATTATTTTATTGTGAAGTAACAGTGCAAAAACCAAATTATTTTAAGCAGTGAAGTATTTTTTTAATGTCAGATGTGAAAGTACTAAATGTAAAGATTGACAGATGCTCGCAACTTTGTCCGCGTGGATATAAATGTTTTTAAAATAACGCACGCACGCACGCAAGCACGGATGCACACACACACACACACACTCACATACACCATACATCACATACACACATACACACACACACACACACTGACACACAAACACACACACACACATACACACCTTTACAATATTGGTGTGTCATCCATTACAAAATCACGAAAAGGTATCTGTTAAAATTGAGTTACAAAATTCTTTACTTAGCTCTTACGAAGTTTGTACTCGACATGTGTGGGGGTGAAATGGCAAAATAAAAGGAAATGGTCGAGGAAAAATGCTTGTTGCGGGTGTAATTTTCGCCCGCCCCGTCAAAGGCGTTCTTCCTTTTTGTTTTTAAGTCTCAATCCTGGACATTGTTTATAAAGCCGTATATTGCGCTGACGTAGGTAGGATTCTTTTTCTTTTTTCTTTTTTCTACGTTTGTATTTGGCGATATAACGTCGCATTCTTTGAACATCTTCTCCACCTCGATTAAATTCACAAACTTATCCGTACTCCTCCGTGAAAGTCTTCCGTCTTAGAGCCTTTGCACACCACGTTTTTTAAACCCACCGTTGACGCGCGTTTGTAGCGATACAGTCGCGATACGCACGCGAGTCAGACGCAGCCTGTAGACCTTTGCACACCTGTATAAATTCTAACACGCGTTTGAATCGTTGCAGACCCACGTGTGTAGCGATACAAACGCGATGCTAACGCGCGTGTGTATCGATACAAACGACAACAAACTGCTCTGTAGGATAAAAGCGCGCCGTCGACGCGTGTTTCTAAAACGCGCGTCAACGGCGCGTTTAAAAAACGTGGTGTGCAAAGGCCCTTAAGTACGAGTAGTTGTTTAACGATCAAAACTGCTCTGACGTATCCAGCTTAAAATTTTACAAGATATGTTACCGGGTAAACGTCAAAAGTCTAGTCGGCTAAAGTCGCCAGTCAGACCATCAGTCTGTTTTCCCGCCATTTTGACATCAATCGTAGACTGAACTGACGCCAGAATGAGCGTGTAATCTCGCCATACCATAATTAAATTAATTAAAATCGTGTAGCATCTTGACGGAAGTATATAAACAACGTTTACGCTCTGTAGACCTTTCACAAACGTTAGAATTATGTTTGGGTAATGTTTTATCTAATAAGGATTCTTTGGTGCATTTTTTATCACCCACGCAGTCTATCTACTGTTTGTCTATATGTGCTTTGTAAATGACTCGGTGCATTACTACGTATAGTACTATTATATTATTCTGCGGCATTACTATAATAAAACGGGTGTTAAATATTCTAGTGTGAAACAGCTTCTCCTGTTGCAATCCACTATTATTAAATAGGTAGCTCTCAAAGGTTACGGAATCCCTCAGGCATTCGGACCGATAGCGTCACTAAGCACTGTTCGTTGGCACCTACCTGGAGTATTTACTTCGGAAAATTCCATTTAAAGTACGGTTATTGTACTTTATCTGCTTTGACGAGGCAAAGGTTTCGCTAAAAAGACATTTTGTTGGAAAGAAAGACATTTTTCGAATAAAATACAGAATATTCTCCTGAAGTTATGTTTTGATATACAATGAATCCCCCAATACGGCTAGGCGCACACTGGCGGTTAAATGACAGGCTCATCAAATAAGTAACAGCCTCGATTGTTCATACGAAATTGAGTGTTAAAATTGCCGCGCGCTCTTATACATTGCTGTATGATGTATCATTTGACCGCCAGTCATTTAACCGGCCATGTGCGTCCAGCCTAAACTCAGCATTTATAACCGAGTTCACATTTAAAATGTTTCAAAATACGGCATTTCGCAACGTTATATTTTATATTTATGTAAAAGAACATCAAGTAGTTCGTTATACCTTAACAGCATCATTATGCAGTGCTTCCAGCTTCGCTAATTAGACGGCTTTGGATCGCTATCCGGCATCCGCGTTGAATACTTGTCAATTATGGCGTTTTTCATTGCGGTTATCACCTTTTATATTCTGCTAGATGTATACGTACGTTTACATTTTTCGAATTATAGCTATTTAGATTATAGATAGAACCCTATAGAACTAGTTCTATAGGGTTGACTTACCCCAAGTGGACCTACATGAAATAAAGATTTATTCCAATTCTAAACGAATACTTGTATTAATATTCTTGTTAATTTACATCTTGCCGCCAGATAAAAGGGTTGCTTGCGTACTTGCGAGCTTATGGGATCAAATTGCAGATATGCGATCTACAAAGGCGCAATTGATTATGTAAATTAATGAGGTCGGTACATTACGCGCAAATACAAACACTTTATTTGTTATGGTTATCATAATTAATATAATTGCAGTCTAATCAGTATCACCGCATTTACCTATATAATAATCATAATCTGCATTAAACTCCGACCATACTTTGGCATATTCCAAATATGGGTAAAAATTGTAGAAAATCCATACCCATACTAATACTATAAATCCAAATCTGTCTGTATTCGTACACTACTTAATAAGCTCTAAGCAACGATACCCCACATGCTAGGACAAGAATATTTTTTTTTTGGGGTCCTTTTTCATGTATAAAAATTATTTAATTGAATTTTTAATTTAATATTTGGTTTTGGGTCAACATTCTAAACCAAATACCAAAATTTTGGCTTTGTAACTCATTTGATAGATTAACTAGAGACCTGTGATACGCGAACAGACAGAAGGACAGACAGACAGCAGAATGACATTAATAGGGCTCCGTTTTTAACTTTCGGGTACAGAGCCCTAAAAATGAATTGGAATAGTTACTAATTAGGCTCATCAATATAATGGCTATAATACAGCCGCATATATCGGCCTTGACCGGCCGTCTTGTGCCCCAGATTTGTTTGTTTGTTTTAGGCTCTTTCGCTCCGATCTTCGCTACTTGTTTGTTGAATTACTACTTGTTTATCGTGCAAAGCCGATAACAAACTCCGCTTTATTCGTCCTAAAATGAAGATTACTTAACTGTATGGAAAATGGCCTACAATTTTATTTTTAACTCGAGCTACCAAGCATTATAAGTTTCTTAGAAAATTATTTTACAGATAGAATGATGACATTGTCCTAGAGTGCCATAGACTATAAATCTTATCACGCGGATGAAGTCGCGAGCAAAAGCTAGTTCTATAAGTTCTATAAGCTAGTTCTATGCTCGCTATTAAAAACTCTTCTCACCGCCACTAGTATGCATTTGCGTCATAATAAGAAGCAATTGAGTAAGCCAGCCAAGCAGATAGATTACGTGCATAGAGACGTACAGCTACAAGCCATAAGCGGTGATTTGCATTGTTGATGATATCCGCGATATTAATGGGCGTTTTTCCACTAGCCAGCACGCGCGGCAACAACGCGTCATCCGCGGAAGCATAAATGTATGAAATGGTATGGCATGTTTTTTCAACCTACCGGCACCGGCGCCGACGCCGGCTTCAATATAGGGATGATGACTAGTCAAATCAGAGACTTTTTATCAAACGTCAAAACGCTCGCTTAGTAAGGGAGCTTGAATGAAATTCAGGGATGTGACGTCATAAAATTTGACGTCATTTAACGTTTTTAATTAAATCGATAATTTAAAATGGTTAGCAAACTTATAACTAGCGTCAAATACGGATTTTACGAATTTTGGAAGACACTCTATTTAATAATTACTAAGAAATAATTTATTTTTGACATAGGCATCATCCCCATCATGCTTCCCCGGCGGCTTTACCGTCGCAGGCGCGCCCGTGCCGACTAGTGGACGCTCAAACGCAACAAAGTACTTAGCCGATTACATCATTCGAAACAATCTACCTATTGCTATTGTATAGAAAGCAGACGTTACGAGCCTACAATCCTCATTCTCCAATCCAATCTTTTTTCGTTTTAATATAATCCAAGGCTAACCAAACAGTATGTCAAGGCAATATAATATAATGTTGAGGAAACAATCAATTGCTTTTTAGTTTTTACATAGCTCAAGTCACACTAAGAAACGCAACGTGTATGGGCGCCCTATATAATAGAGAAAAATTTAGGACTGCATTCGTAGGAGTTAAAATAAACTGAAACCTGGCCGTGTAGTGTGAGCTAACATCTTTAGGATGAAGATGTAGCAGCCGAAACGAAGTGAAGCCGTGCTGTGTATTCCAAGCTTAAAGCTGATAACATCCCTGTAATTGATCGAAACAACTCTACGAGTATGCCTAGAGTTGCTTAGAGTATGCATTTCATTACTCCGCATAATTGACTCATCAGTCTAGTAGATTCACGTCTATTTAGAACACTACTCATCCTGCTCAGATCTAAACAAGTGAGTTGCCACTGAGATACAAACTGATAGAGAATTAAGCTGATTGCACATTACCACCCATAGTGCACATATAATCGCTCCGCACGATCCACGTGCCGCAAGCCACGCATTTTTTTAGTATTGAAGTGCAAGTCGGACGGGAATACTCATGACTTTATTCGCATTCTCAGTATTATAAAAAAGTGTAAATTAAAAATTTATAACACCCCCGACAAGTGAAGGTTACAGTAACTAGAAAAGACCGAAAAGACCTGATAACTTTCAAACGGCTGAACTGATTTTCTTGGACTATTCCGCGCCTACGATCTAAAGTATCTGAGTTTTCCAAAACATCATTTTCAAATAAATAATTATGTATCTAGGCAACGTCCATCTTGACAGCTTGACATTTGTCAATTGACATAATATTATGAACCTAACGGTTATCTAACCTTCTTTTCTACAAGAAAACTAGAAAAGAGCTGATAACTCTTAAACGGTTGAACCAATTTTTTTGGATTATAGCTAAGAACACTGTCGATCAAGCCACCTTTCAAACAAAAAAAAGTAAATTAAAATCGGTTCATTCGTTTAGGCGCTACGATGCCACAGACAGATACACAGACACACAGATACACAGATACACACGTCAAACTTATAACACCCCTCTTTTTGGGTCGGGGGTTAAAAATAAGCGTCATTGCCCGTTGGTCTAGGTCTACGCGGTTGCGAATCATGAAGCCCCAGAAATCGGGTCAAAATAAAAAGTCACTAGATTTCTGTCAAGAAATTTTCAGTAGCAGCTCTTACGTAAGAAGTTGGTGGTGCTACATCCTCGTGCCTCGCAGAGCATATGGAACCGTTGGTTCTATTCTTGATCTCTCTGCGGTTTTGTTGGTGTGGCGCCCCATAGAGCTATTAGCTTTAATATTTCCCGCTTGGCTGGTGTCCGTTGAGTATTGCTGGCGGAGGCGGGTGCGTAATGTACTGTACGATCAGCATGAGTCAAGGAGACGGATTAGGTACATGCAAGTACATATAATCCTCCGTACAGTGTTGTGTTTTGCATCGTAATAAAAACCCCATCAAGCAGACTGATTAATATGTACGACACGGAGTGATGATTTGCATTGTTTACGATAATTGCTGTTACATAACACGCAAATGCATTGAAAAGCTAAAACCGCTTAGTAAATAGCGTAATTCACTCGCTATTTAAGCTTGAAGTCTATCGAATTATCATCGACTTGACAAATGAGTTGCTGCCTCATATACAAAGCCGATATTCCAATTAATCCTGAGAGCCACGACTGTAGATTAATGGTTAAATAAAATTCGCTGTATAATTTGAGCTTTAAACTGTCAATTTGTAAGGTTGCTCGTAATTCTCTTTGAATTTGTATCTAATGCGAGGAAATCAATGAAATTACAGTCTAAAATAATGTTAAAACTCTATCATTTACGTATTTTAATTAAATATAGGTATCTTTTAACACACAAAACATGAACACAATTTTAATAAATAGATAAGGTATTTAATTTATTCACTAGTATGACGGCACTTGAAATGATTTGGTTACATTTTTTTAATGCTTTTTGACAAGAGGATAATGCGGTTACCAAAAAGGTAATCGCCAAAATATAACAGCATTAAACCAACTAAGTTTAACGTCCGTGTGCAAGTGGGCCTAAATTCTTAATGCTATTATTTTCCAACGTTGAAAAATTTATAACGTAATTTTTTCTTCACGTTTTTCTTATTAAGTGGGCTCTACACTCGCGGCGCGAAGTCGCGCCGTTATTTCGCGCCGTGAATGTATGACGCGATTCACGAGTGAACTGTGTCCCTCCACACTCGCAAATCTTCACAGTCTTGTTCGTGACGTTAACGATGCGTTCACTTTCGCGTCGCAAACCCTTTGTCGCGGACCAAAAATCGACACTGATCGGGGAAAGGCGCGAAGCGCGAACGCGAAGGGGTGAACAACATCTACACTCGTGATTCGCAGTTGTCGCGGGCTTTTGCGGCCGTTCGCGCCGCGAGTGTAGAGCCTGCTTTAGATAACATGAAATCCAAACATAAAGTCAGTGCACACTGACAAGCTTAATCCAACGCTCCAGGGTTGACACGTGTAAATAAACCGTCTATATAAATATTTATAGAACATCCGTTGCGCCGCCGCCGTTGAATTTTAAATTCACTTCGTTGGGTTTTTTAATCGTATCGACCGTTCTTAGTTCGCGCTAATAGCTCTTGCTTAGTTCTACTGGGTTAGTTTTTCAGTTGTTAAAGAGAATTTTCCATGCGTAATAATTTTATTTCTTCACTCCTTCAATATCATTAACACGATCTAATGAACAATTTTAATTGCTATCTCTTAAGGTGTAGATTTCCAGCTACGCCATCGTGTCGCGCGATTGATTGATATTTATCGCTAAGCTGTTCACTTATCACAGTCGCACACCTCGAATCTCAAAATATTATGTTCTTCATACATTTTTATACAAAGCCGTGTGCAAGTGTCGCCTCCCAAGTGTCTTGCATCGCTGTCGCTAATCGCAATCTACTTTCGGTGGTTAAAATGGGAAGTATGGATCAGCAATTAAAAAACTTATTTTTTTTAACCCCCGACCCAAAAAGAGGGGTGTTATAAGTTTGACGTGAGTATCTGTGTATCAGTCTGTGGCATCGTAGCTCCTAAACTAATGAACCGATTTTAATTTGGTTTCATGTTGAAAGGTGGCTTAATCGAGAGTGTTCTTAGCTACAATCCAAGATAATCGGTTCAGCCGTTTAAAAGTTATCAGCTCTTTTGTAGTTATTGTAACCTTCACTTGTCGGGGGTGTTATAAATTTTTAATTTACACTTGTTAAATTTGAAGTGGTTATTTGTATGAAAGATAAATTATGTGTGCACACAATAAACTTATTAAATTACTTAAGTAAAGAAACTTCCTTCCTAGTTTGTGTGTATATCTATAACATTCTTTTGCTGTTCCTATTTGCTCTCCATTAAATAATTTACAAACATTTTTGCTCTCGTATTGTTTCACCGAGATACACAGACCCCTCGTAAACAAGATTCCTTCTGCCACAAAGGGGATTCTCTTAAAATACTATGAATGAAAAAACAAATAATATTGAAGTAAGTGTATTTGTGTTTCAGTCGCAGCTTTATATTATGTGGCAACCCTAGGCTGTTTTGAGTTTTGTTTGTCTTTTGTCAGTGTTTTAGACAGCGTTTATTTTAACAATGTGAGTAGGGCTTAGTAAAATAAATGTTCTATTCAGTACTTTCTTGCATTTCTATTGTGGTGCATGGATGCCACATGGACGTGACAAGTCGGTTATTTAAAGAACTTTCTTATGATACTTACACATGTAAGTATTCTTTAGTTTTCCTTAGTTTAAAAGGTAAACAAGTACGAGTAGCTTCTTGCTGAAATGAGTACGATGCGCACTTTACGCGACCCATACGATCTCGTTACCGCGAACATCGTTTCACTGTCATGAAATCATGATATGAGTGAAAAAAACCGACTCCAAAAAAGGTCTAAAAGGAATTCGCGTTTCTCTGAAGTTTGTGCGATGTATTTATCTTCCAACTCTCTACCTACTACGGTTCATAACATAGGTACAGCCCGCAGACAGACAGACAGACGGACGAACGGACGGACGCGGACGGGTGGACAGCGGAGGCCAAGTATAGGGTCCCGTTGGCACCGTTCCAGTACGGAACTCTAAAAACGATGATTAAATTAAAAAATGTGTGCTCGTAAATCCATTCAGGATGACTGCCAATCTATTTTAAAGGGACGTTAAAATAAATATGTATTGTGGCCAAAATCAGGATTGAACTCGGATTTCATCCCAATTAATCGCTGTGATCGTATTCCGCCTTCGAGCCTCTCAAAAACGTGATATGACAAATGGCACCTGTCCGAGTGTCCATTTTAATTACGGACGTGCCGGGAGCGAGGCGGGTCGAAATTGACTCGGGTGCAATAAACATTTTTATTTCCCAAATGAATTATGACACGGCGCCGAAAATGACAGTCACTGTGACACACGCAGCCGACAAAATATCAAGCACAAGCGCGTTTTAATTTGTTTCACTATTCATCATGATCGATGGAACTGGACAGAGATTCAGCTTTATTTAAATCTAGTTTTTTTCTCGTGACTTGAGTGGATTTAGGTTTCAAATAATCCTATGGAAAGTCATTGTTTTCTTGGACAGAAAGCATGTCACCATAATAATAAAAATATTCCTTCAAATTGCAAATTAAGATGTTTCTGCACATATTTGGACCATGTACATTCAAAGGATTACCCTGTACATTCAAGGACTACCCTGTACATTCAAAGGATTACCCTGTACATTCAAGGACTACCCTGTACCTTCAAGGACTACCCTGTACATTCAAAGGATTACCCTGTACATTCAAGGACTACCCTGTACCTTCAAGGACTACCCTGTACATTCAAAGGATTACCCTGTACATTCAAGACTACCTTGTACATTCAAGGACTACCCTGTACATTCAAAGGATTATCCTGTACATTCAAGGACTACATTCAAGGACTACCCTGTACATTCAAAGGATTACCCTGTACATTCAAGGACTACCCTGTACCTTCAAGGACTACCCTGTACATTCAAAGGATTACCCTGTATATTCAAGACTACCTTGTACATTCAAGGACTACCCTGTACATTCAAAGGATTATCCTGTACATTCAAGGACTACATTCAAGGACTACCCTGTACCTTCAAGGACTACCCTGTACATTCAAAGGATTACCCTGTATATTCAAGACTACCTTGTACATTCAAGGACTACCCTGTACATTCAAAGGATTATCCTGTACATTCAAGGACTACATTCAAGGACTACCCTGTACCTTCAAGGACTACCCTGTACATTCAAAGGATTACCCTGTACATTCAAGACTACCTTGTACATTCAAGGACTACCCTGTACATTCAAAGGATTATCCTGTACATTCAAGGACTACATTCAAGGACTACCCTGTACATTCAAAGGATTACCCTGTACATTCAAGGACTACCCTGTACCTTCAAGGACTACCCTGTACATTCAAAGGATTACCCTGTATATTCAAGACTACCTTGTACATTCAAGGACTACCCTGTACATTCAAAGGATTATCCTGTACATTCAAGGACTACATTCAAGGACTACCCTGTACCTTCAAGGACTACCCTGTACATTCAAAGGATTACCCTGTATATTCAAGACTACCTTGTACATTCAAGGACTACCCTGTACATTCAAAGGATTATCCTGTACATTCAAGGACTACATTCAAGGACTACCCTGTACCTTCAAGGACTACCCTGTACATTCAAAGGATTACCCTGTATATTCAAGACTACCTTGTACATTCAAGGACTACCCTGTACATTCAAAGGATTATCCTGTACATTCAAGGACTACATTCAAGGACTACCCTGTACATTCAAGGATTACCCTGTACATTCAAGACTACCTTGTACATTCAAAGGATTACCTTGTACATTCAAGGACTACTCTGTACAGTGTACATTCAAAGGACTAATCGTAAGATTTGAAAGAGAAGCTTACCTATTCACTAGGCAGGATTATTTTTGTTTTTAAAAAGTATAATCTTCATGAGTTTGTACTTGGACAACCCATCTTGATCATGTATATGTAGGTAGGTATCTCTAAGCGTTATAACTGTAAGTAATAATTAAAATCCGTTCGGAATTTATTACGGGCCCCGTTATTTGCAGTCGACTTTCGTTAGCGTGATCCAGAGTTATGACTTTATGAGGCTATTCTCTGGCTACTTTATATTTGAGTGCACACATGTATTATGCTAAACCAAGTCAGTCTCGCAGTAAGCCAATCAATAGAACCATGTCCGGCGCCCATAAGGTATTATTTATAGGTACTGACTAGCTAATGCTACATTGCAATGCTATTTATGAACGACTCGCACGCCACCTATTCGTGCGTTGATGGTTCTATCTCAGAAGCCTTCCCGCAAGTCCCAAAAACAACTGTGTAAAATTTCTATTCAATTGGATGAATGATGCGCCAACGTAAACGTAACGAACAGGCAGATAGACAGAAAACATAATTTTTTGTACTATAAGACTATAGATTACTTGCCTCTGCTTCACTTATTCTATACTTGCTTCGGTTTATTCCATAAATATAGACACTTAGGTACTAATAAAATAATCATGGGTAAGTCATGAATCATGATAATTTATTAACTTGAAATAAGTATCACATAAATGTATTTAAGCCAATGTAAGTAGTGCGTAAATTTTTATGACGGTAAATGTGAACGTATTATTTAAAAATCCTCGTGAAATGTTCTATATGATGGTCATTGAAATCCACTAAGAATTTTAGAAATTATGAGCAAAATGCCCAGTCAAAGGCGGATTATGATTTTGTTTAATAATAAAGAAATGTAGCGACATAAGTCAGTCGCTTTTTGGTACGACTAATATTCAATTTTAAAACACAGACCTAGGTTGGAGCAGTTTATAAACCTCATCAATCAGTCATCTATAGGTACTATTATATTATTAATGAAACACCGCGAATAAAGTAAGTATAATATAATAGTTTTTGATTCATAGTTTCTCGTTAAATTCCAATTCCCCTCGCCCATAACTCACATTTATATGCAAAAATATTATACTGTTTATTTTGTTGAACTAGTAACAAACAATGCCATATATCATATTAGCGCGCGACGTATTGCCGGAATTAAATATTGTTCTGGCTAAAGATCTGGATAGATAAGAAGCGAATACACCTCTAAACTAAGTTTAAAGGTTGTGTACAATCCAATTAGTACCTCTGTCTTACTATTGGCTGGCACTGTTGTAACAATAACGTCATAAATTCAGCCAATCATACCAATTGAGATTTGATAGCTATTTGATAATCACAACTTTTGTGCTAAGGGAAGTTGTTTGAAGCAAAGCACACTGCCGAGTGCGATTGCCCCAGCAGTGCTCTTATACGTACTCGGCAGAGCGCTCCTCTTCATACATATTCTTATATTTCAACTTTGAGATGTCGCTTTAGTAGAGTTTAGACTGCAAAATTGCAGTTAACATAACTGCATCGCAAAATGCGCAGTTCAGGTACAACTGGCTTTCAAACAGGCGTGCAGTTTTAGTACGGGCACACAATTTTAACTGCACGATAGTTGCACGCGATCTTCGCAGTCAGGTAGCAGTTGTAATGCGGTTATATCAACTGAAATACAGCTGTATTCCAACTGCATTTTGCAGTCCGCTTGTCCATCCGTCCGTCTTAGCACGATTCCATCGCGCGTTGTTTTCGCCCAAGCTTTATAGCAGGGAATTCCCCGACTATCTCCCCTATCAGTTGTAAGGCACACCTCAACTATACCCCGTGGCCTAGATACAGGTACATTATTAAACTGAATATTGCGTGACGCTTTTGAGCTAGTCACTAGTCAGGTCGTGCGTATATTGGTAGACAGGGTAGGGCTATACTTTTTGTCAGGCTTGTTTAGCCAGATTGTCCGCAAACAACTAGGTTTGTCCCATAAATTATTATTATCTACATCTTGTAAAAAAGTTACAATTGGTAGCTTTCCCTTGATCTCATAGAGCTTTAAGACTTAGTTTATCAGTAATCATCCGTTTCGAATTTTGATACGTTGTCGTTACATTTCGCTTAAATATTACAATAATTATTTTTCTATTGCTTGCTTCCAACGAAAATTAATAAAAGTTCTTAGCCATACCTCTTGTACTTTGTAGCTTTGTTCCGTATTGAAGTTATTCGAGAATTGCTTTACTGAAAGTACCTACGCTTTTGAATCGTCAGAAGTTATTCATTATGTAACAATTTGCCACGGATTCGGAATAGCTGCCTCTACATAAAAGAACCGACAAAAAGTTCGATAGGTACTCAAGATGAAACGGTCTATGGATAAAAAGTTATTTAGGTTGGGGTGTGCAACCATAAAAAGAGTAGGTACTTCAGTAGCTCATTCAGTGTACAAAATACTTGATAAAGTGTAGTGACTCGTATTATAATTTTAGCCCCAAACTTTATTTACTGGGCTATCTCTATATTTTAAACTATACTCTATCCACGGAGTGGAGTTAGAATAGGGCTCTCTTTGTTACGTAATCCCATACTAATGTTAGCAGTAAGTTCAAATTTTTCGAAATTCCTACAGGATAGGGATTTATATTATCACCGAGCGATACTGCGGGCGATCGCTACTCCTAGAATTGGACATTAAGTATAGTTATCTCTAAAATAAAGACACATGTGTTGTTATTTGTTAATGGGATGGGCATTGGGATGTATGCAATTAATCCACATTGAAAGCGGTCTTTATTGCCCAAAAATTCTTGTATAGCTGAAAATTCACACGCCGCCGTAAAGGAACAGCTACATAAGTCATCACAAATTGCAGGTTCGTGTATTGGGAGTCATCAGGTGCAAAATAAATACGCTTGTGACCTACTTACACCGTAGAAAGGTTTTCGTAAAAGGATCTCTTCATCCCGTAGTACATACTAAGTTTGTAAGTTTGTTTGTAGAAGGTAATCTCTGGAACTACTGAACCGATTTTGAAAATTCTTTCACCAGCAGAAAGCTACATTATTTCTGAGTAACATAGGCTATATTTTATTTTCAAAAAACCCCTATGAATCTTGTAATAAGCTACCAAGCCGGAGCTTGTCGCTAGTTTACTACAAACAAAGATGTAACTATTGAAAAATTACGCTATTTACCTAACTTCGCTGTAACATCGGAGTCAAAGATCTGTTCAACTGCATAAAAATACCACAGTAGGTATACATATAGAATACGAATAGTAGTAATTTTGTCAGAGTTTTTGTTTATAAGAAATAATTAAAAATTAAATAAATTACTGATACTTAACAGTTCACAATTCTTCTCTCAAAATTAAGGATATTCTATTCACGAACAGCTATTGGTGTGCAACTGTTTATTACTTGCCACTTCGAAATTAGTTTCTCATTTCTCATCGCTCCCAACGCCTTCAAATAAACAAACTGAAAAAATTCTCTTAAGCTAGGTAAGTTCTATAAATCAAAGAAATTTCGCGCCTCCTTTATCCCACTTTTATCCGACGTGATCGATCGTCTTCATAATCGATTTGTATGATATAACCGATTTCGCTCGATGATTTATTCGCATCGTGTTTACACGGAGCCCATAACGTCTTTGTGACGCCTTCAGAGGGCCCTCCAGTGCGGAAATATTGATGGCGAGAAAAATAGCTTCTTTCATAAACGTCTTGCTCCATTGTCGTGAATCGATTTTGTTATCGACTATAAACGAGAGTAAGAGATTCCGACATTATAGTTGTGACGACTTCTCAATAGATAGGTAGCAGCGGCGAAAGGTCCATGTAACCCGATTCCCATCGGCTTCCCTTTAAGAATTGGCATATTATGTACACACTTACTACTTAGTGACAAATGTACGGCAAAAGTTCGATTATCATGCAGGCTACCAAAGTAAATGATACTACCGTACTGTGTACGTTTATTTGACGCCTAAAAATTTATAACAGTGTCAGGGAAAATTATCATCAATAGAAAAAAGCTTCGATAACCCGTAAACATACCAGCTTGCTGCTTAGCATTTCATCTCTTTCATTTCCCTAGGAAGCGAGCAAAGTCTGTCTCGCTCTGCGGTGGCCAATATGGAACCACCAATTAAATGTGGCCCCGGAACGAATACGAATTCGCCTCTCTGACAGGTCAGATAAATATGGTTCATAAGCCGATGCAAACCGGCTTATCGTACCTTAAAATTAAATATTTTATTTACACTGCTATTTTAACAGGTACCTGCTACATACTACTTTTCTGTTTTTAAGGGTGATTTAATACAATCGTTTACCTACGTGAAACATACATGCGTGCTTGAATTTAAAGTTTAGTGATTGTTTGATTTTGATAATATAACAAATTGAAGTTAGCGATTTTTAATAACTAATAAGTGTAAGTTAACGGTAATTTAGTTTCAGTTTGTTTAGTGTATGTGTTAAACTAAAGACTAAAATTGTTATAGTTTTCAATTCCATATGGGTTAAGGGTGTATTTAATAAAGCAAGCAAGGATGTATATCACAGCTATATTAAAAGTTTTTTTTTCAAAGCGACCGAGGTTTTCAAAATATCAGTGCTTTTTTTTTTTTTTTTCTTTAAATCTGGCTTTACTCTGATTAGCCAATGTCAAGTTTGTAGTTATTTTCAAGTTATTGAATCTATACAAGTATGGACTCCGTCTGCGCCGGCGCCCGCCGACATACGCGCGGCGCCCCTTTAGAGCGTTTCTCAGTCAGTTCCACCACCAAAAAACACCAACTAACACAAAAACCATCCACTCTTAACAAAATAAAACACTCCAAACAAGCATAGCACGCGCGCCAGCAAACGCCATCACAGACGAAGTCCCAGTGCTTTTTATATTGTTAATGGTAAAATTGGGTCTTTAATCACCATAGAAACATCAGTGACGGCGGTGCTGATATTCTGTTAGGTTAGAACTTTTTTTGCTCCGGCTTCCCTTTTTCAGATCTGCACCCTTCGCCACTGATAGGTAGGTAGGTCATTTGTGCTATTTTCGAGTATAATATAAAAAGAAATAATTATTTATTATGAACTTGCATGTTTTTGGCTTCTTTTAGGCGGTCGTAATTTATTTTCGCATAGCTGTATAATTTACTTCATACATAAAAGAAATCTGGATTTTCTCTGCGTAAAATTACGCGCAGTCCATTTGGTTAACGTTGTGTGAAAATCATAACGCTTGACTGAAGGGAAACGAGTATTACATTATGTTAATAAGAGACTTTAAAAAGTTTAATTTCACTAAGTGCACTGTGTCTTCGGGGATGCTCTCAGCGTTATTAGGGACTAGAGGGTGGTGGACGTCTGTCAGTTTGCCTGTTGTCTATAGTTCAAAAAATAATTAAATAGTTCACGCTGCCTTGAACTGATAGTTCGGCTTTATTGTATGAATAAAATCTACTTGCTATGTAATTTTTGAAAAACTATAAATAAAAAACGACTATGACTAATTTGTAATTTTGCATGTTAGTTGCTCTAAGTAGACATCTAAGATTTTCAGGAATTTCGCCTTAACAAAGCTGGGGCGGGTCAGTTAGTAGAGAAAACTGAGTTTGAAACCTACAAATATTAAATAGGATGTTTTTCGAAACCACTTTTTTATACTGAATCTTTTTTTGTTGTTGTTACAGAATGGAGTGGGGGAGGTGGCAACGGCGAGTACCGTGTTCGGAGACAGCTGTCAGTATCTTCAGACTCAAAACTACTAGACGAGGGAGCGAGGGAAGACGCGAGGGTCGTGATGAGGCCCAAGCGGCCGCCCAGGCCCAAGTCAGAGGCGTTTCTAGGCCCACACGACCACTCCAGCAGACGAACGAAACGGTTTAGTGCCTTTGGGGTGAGTTAATCTTCAGTGCCCTGTTGGTTGATAAGGAAATTAATTCTCCATCAATCATCGCTACAATCTCTATTGGTTGCATTTGTGGTAGTCTTCCTGCAGTAATGCTTTTAGCCAATAGCGACAAAGTGTTGGCCAATCAGAGATGATTGCGATCGTCATCGTAGCCATCAGCTAGGTCCAAGAGTTTGGGCTGGGTCTTGATGAGTCTCCCCTTTTCTTTTTATTAGACGAAATCGGACTCTGAAGTAAGCCGCGACAATTTCTAGGAAAAACAAGATTAGATATAGTATGGCTTACACTAAAACTATAGATATGAAATTATTCTACCGAGTAGGAGTCTTCTCGTTTTTTAATGTAACAATGGTCGCAATTTTTTTTCACGCTGAATGTTGGCGTCCATTAATATTATAAATCTGCGTTGAAATGCCCGCGCGTTACTTAGGAAGGCGAGCTGGAGCCGGCGGACATTCTTAAAGGACCCGAGTATTCACGAAGAATAATGGCGGCCACTGTTCACTTGATAGCTTGCACAGAGGCTGAATACAAAAAGAAAGCAACACTGACTTTGACGGATGGGAAACGATTTTTTAGACAATTGAGGCCGAAAATACGTACTTACGGCGCAATTTACAGGAATTTCCTGTGAAGCCTAATAGCCTAAGGCACGCTTTATACAGAAGTTGGGAATGGAGGAAACTTGGTTCTGACATGTTAATATGTCTTGTCTTTGAGGCATTAGTAGGTGTGATGGTACATCACCTCTGATGCTGAGCCTATCTAACGACTGCAGACTCTGGAGAAGACAGTACGCGCTTGCGTACTATTATAAATGCAAAAGGGTGTCTGTCTGTCTGGTTTCTAGCTTTCACAGCCCATCTGTTGAACCGATTTGAACGAAATTTGACACAGCGACACCATGTATCCTGGGGATTGGCATTTTTGTCTCGGAAAATTAAAGGTTCGGTTTTTTTTAAATCTAAACCCACGCGGAAAAAGTGGCGAGCATCAATTAGGGTCCTAGAGACTGAAACACAGACTGAAGATTCGCTCCTAACTTCAGCTACTAGCAGGATTTTGCGCTCCACACAGGCAATAAAGTACTTTCTTCTCTAGCATTTTAAATTACCGCCTTTTTCAATAGTATAGTTACTTACCTTATTCGGTAAATCCTAGAACGCCGGAATCGCTTAAAGGGAAAGAATACGACGTAAATCTCTTTAATCTTACGTTTGATATCGAAAAGGCTGAATTGGCCATCAGTTAAACGCTCTAAAAGAAATTTGCATGCAAAGAAATCCCCGTGACATTGCTATAGCGTACAGACCCCCTTATAAGGTGCCAACTGTCTTATTAAAACCGCATAAACGCTGTGTAGACAATGAAATCTCTGATTGTTGAATATAAGTAGGGTTGTCACCGCCCTGGTAAACGAAATAATCATTACATACTACATTAATTATAGTATACTTTCAGGCTTCAAGTTTTTTTTTTTTAATTCTTTATTTTGTGATGGGGCTTAATCACTTCGTGATTATGTCGCCCCCATGAGTAAATCTACTTATATAAAACCTTAATTAATCACTTCAAGTTAAAGAATTAAAGTTACAATTTAAGTTTAAACAAAATATCACTCGATTCAATTACTTTACTTATTTACTTACAATTACTACAATTCGATTGATTTAAAAAATCTATCTAATGATATATTTATAAAGATTCTATCATCAATCAGTTTGCACGATTCATTGCTGGACACAGGCCACTACCGCCTTCCTCCTCCATCCACTTTCATTTTCTTAAATAATAGTGCTTCTGTTTTTCTCACTCTACTTCTGTGACTTAATTCCGCATATATTATTTCATTAGTATTTGCCAACCCTGCCCAGAGGTCGAAAAGTGAAACAGTACAAGTAACCATTATGCATTGTGTGCAAATATTGGGAATACCTGAGCTATGTTATGCATTTTTACAGTTTTTTTAGCGAATGTAAAATTCTCGACCGTTTGTTCTCGTGGGAAATACTCAAGTTATTAGGATGTGGCTTTTCGCTATCTGCTGCGACGATCTGCCATCTGTTACTGAGGATGACGTTAATTATGATGATTATTCTCTCGTTCTTGCTCAGATATTTTAAAGAAACTTGAAATTTATACACTATCGGCTATACTTGTAGTAATAGGTAGTTAGTTTGTATGTAAGGGGTGCTCTCCGGATCTAATAAACCGATTCTGAAAATTCTTTTACTGCAATTTTCATGCAAAACATTCCATGCAAAAAATCACGTCGACCTGTTGCTTCGTTGCGACGTAAAGCACAAACTAATAAACAAACAAACACATTTTTGCATTTATAATATGGGTAGGGATTGTACATGCTGTTTCGTCAAAGATTGTTATTTCAAGCAGTACTGCCTGTAAATTACTGTTGGCCTGAAAACTTAATGGCTCGTGAATAATAATATTATCTTAGTACCACGAGCTTCTGATAGCTAATAGGCACGATATCTTACTAAAATATTTACCAAGAAAACGCGAGAGAACTCTGTACAAACATCAGAAGCGCCTAAACCCGCATGCCGTAGCAAATAGAGCTGGATCATTTTCCAGGTAGCATGTAAAAAATCACATGAAAAGCCTGTTCTTAAATTATTATGTAACTAGCTACTTAACTTAAAAGTAGCCTGTGAAATATCACGAAGTAAAATCTCACAAGTTAAAAAAATATTACATTTTATCCCGCATTTTTAAATTTCACGCTCGCATGGTCATTGATTCAAGCTAAGACGTTAAACAGCGTGAGAGCGAGAATACTTCGTGTTGAAATCATTTTGTATTACAATTTAGAAACCAAAAACATCTAGTTAAAAAAGTCACTTTCCGTGAAAAATCGCTTGTAAAATTTCACCAAATGAAAATTATTTAAAAGTAGCAATAGTGCCCATCTCTAGGTAGCAAACCGTATCACATTAGTTAAGTCAAATATTTAGACAGGCGCTGGTAGGTAGGCGGGCGAAGAAAGCGAAACGGCGAAGACGGGGAACTAAGTGATGGTCCGAGATAACGCAAACCTACTCGGTACACGCACAATGAGCTACGTAAGAGATTTCTATCTCTACCTTATCGTTCTGTTAGTTTGTGCTATAAATAGCTAGGATCGGATAGGACAGGATATTATGTAATCGTCGAGATTTAATAGGCGGGATACGTAGGATAGGTAGATAGTAGATTAGGTAGGATACGTAACTCCTTTTATCAAAAACTGGCGTATTCCCGCGACTATGCCCGCGTGGATTTTTCTTTTTCATAGATCCTGTGGAAAGTTTTATGATTTTTATATTATCTATGTATTTTTAACATTATCTTATTTATAATCTCTTATCTTTTTACCCCGCCATTGCTTTTAAGAGGAAAACCATCTCGAATGACTTAGACGATTTCACCTTCAAACTAGCAATTTTGACATGTCATGATATGATCAAGACAATTAATCAAGCAGACATTTAAATCTGCGAAATTTACGCGGACTTTTAGTATTTTGACGTAGGAGGGTAAAAGATCCAGTACATGAACGAATAAGGATTACCCTGACTTTCACCTAAAATTAAGATATATGAGAATTGTTCTATATATAATTTTTATTTTTTGTGTATCTGTACACAGTATATCAAAAAATCAAATAAAATGCGTGGTATTAATTATTATAAATTATTTTATTTAACAAAAGGATAAATTGCCAGTAAATGAACTGGAAATTTCAGTGAATGAACGAACTCTATCTAGTGCATAAACTCTCGATTCCTATTAATAAATTCTTAAGTATATTTTCGGCTTGGAATTTAAAAAAAAAATGTCAGATTTTCAGTTTTTGACTTATTGTATATTTTTTTCTACATTTTGCGCGATAAATCAAAAACTCTTTTACATAATAATAATAATAAATAAAACCTGTTTTAGAATGTATAATAGAGCCCTTTCATATGATATTATCCCCTTTGGTATAGTTATCTTAGTTTGAAAGTCACCTAAATTTTCTGGAAAACAGTCCAAATGACTACAGAGAAAATGAAACTTAACGCCCTTGTTGCATCCAAGTCGCTGGAAGTGCAACATCAGCTACTGAATGTGTTAAGAGTAGTGAGAATAATATACCGTAACACAAGTGTCTGATGTTATCAGATTTGTTCCTTTGAGCCGAGAAGCCACATGTTCTGATGCTTTTTAGACAATCTAAGATCTCTCATTAAGTGATCCAAATAATTTTGATTGAATGGTCTAAGTTGAGATGTAAAAAGTCACTACATCGTCACTACCTTCTGAAAGTTCTTGAAATGGTAGATTAGAGGTACTGGGTTGGGGCTGAGGTACAGATTTATCACCAGAAGTCAGAATCATTCAAATTGCAGACTGCAAGTTACAATAGAGCCGCTTGGAACAATTTTTTTGCTGTTTCTTCTGGTAATATTCACAACGCAGAAATAATAATCATCATGGTGTTTAGATGGTTCGCGCCAAATAATAAAATTTTTTTTTTAGTAAAAGTAGTTAACTATTCTTATTTGCTCATAAACGCAACGAGGAAATACAGCTTCCACATATAAAAATTGGAGTCCAGGCCTTGCTGTTAGCTGCTAATGGGTTCTCAAAGTAGCCCGAGTATGCTTGTTTTACTGGGCACAAAAGGAAAGAATGAAAGGAGCTTACCCAGTACATCTTAAAAGATCCGTTATAGATACATGCATCCTGCCATGCCTTACCTATGCCAGCCAAACATGGGTCCAGACAAAGAATATAAAAAGAAATAGTAACTTGCTAAGAGGCGATGGCAAGTTGCATAAATTAAGCAAAAAATATTCAAAGTGAGAATTGAAGACAAAAAAGACAAAGCCTAGAGACACCTTGAGACATGCCCTAAAACTGCAATGCAAATGGTCATATTGTATCGATTTTTACAGATGAAAGAAGGACAGGTAGGTAGACCGAAGACGCGTTGGTCTAATGCTATTGTGCAAATCGCGAGAGAAAATTAGCTTGATAGTACCAAAGACAGAGAGAAATGGGGATACCCAAGAGGGATCCATATCCAAGAAAGAAGAATACCAGAATAAATATAAAAAAAATTCAAAAGAAAAATAAAACCGATTTCAAAATCACAAACACTAAAAAGTAAAAAATAATTTAAGTTATTGTGGTTTTTGAAGTCGGTTTTATTTTTCTTTTGAAAATTTTTTATTTCAAAATTTTTAGTGGCCCCACTGTACTATAATAATATGCCATGCCCAGCTAAAACCCTACTGTTTACTAAGCAATTACACTGATCGCGAGCAATTTGCTCTTATCCATTGAGGAGTTCTGTTCTCCATCTCAGAAGATATTCATCAGAACTTCATCAAATTTATATGGGACCACCTGCAAAGTATACCTAGCTTTTCAAAAAAAAATAATTTCCAAATCGGTCCAGGCGTCTTTGAGCAATCGGTGAACATACATTAAAAAAAAATTGAATTTGCTCTTATCCATTGAGGAGTTCTGTTCTCCATCTTCAAAGATATTCATCAGATCTTTACCAAATTTATATGGGACCACTTGCAAAGTATACCCTATCAAACAAAAAAAAAATCCAAATCAGTCCAGGCGTCTTTGAGTAATCGGGGAACATACATAAAAAAAAAGATACCGACGAATTCAGAACCTCTTCCTTTTTTTAAAGTCGGTTAAAAATATACTAAGATTTACTAACATGGTGTTATACCACAGAGTAGCAAACAGAGGCAAAGCTTCTAAGAAGCGAGCAAATTTTATAACTATTTTGGTAGGGTTGGCACTGGAGGATACAATTTAATTAACAATAGTTATTTGTTCAACAAGATGGTAAAGTTTGTTTTTGTTGTGATTGCCTAGTTTAAATATCGATCAATAGATCTAAATATCGATTTTGAACGAAATCAGTCAATTTAGAAAGAATTATAAATGGTGCCAACTTTTTTAAATTTTGGTTACAGTTTCCTATTTTGTGATCCCAGGGAGCTCTAAATATCGATTTTGAACGAAATCGGTCAATTAACAAAGAATTTCAAAATGGCGTCGACTTTTTTAAATTTTGGTAACAGTTTCTTATTTTGTGATCCCAGGGAGCTCTAAATATCGATTTTGAACGAAATCGGTCAATTAACAAAGCATTTCAAAATGGCGTCGACTTTTTTAAATTTTGGTAACAGTTTCTTATTTCGTGATCCCAGGGAACTCTAAATATCGATTTTGAACGAAATCGGTCAATTAACAAAGAATTTCAAAATGGCGTCGACTTTTTTAAATTTTGGTAACAGTTTCTTATTTTGTGATCCCAGGGAGCTCTAAATATCGATTTTGAACGAAATCGGTCAATTAACAAAGAATTTCAAAATGGCGTCGACTTTTTAAATTTTGGTAACAGTTTCTTATTTTGTGATCCCAGGGAGCTCTAAATATCGATTTTGAACGAAATCGGTCAATTAACAAAGAATTTCAAAATGGCGTCGACTTTTTTAAATTTTGGTAACAGTTTCTTATTTTGTGATTGCAGGGAGCTCTAAATATCGATATTGAACGAAATCGGTCAATTAACAAAGAATTTCAAAATGGCGTCGACTTTTTTAAATTTTGGTAACAGTTTCTTATTTCGTGATCCCAGGGAGCTCTAAATATCGATTTTGAACGAAATCGGTCAATTAACAAAGAATTTCAAAATGGCGTCGACTTTTTTAAATTTTGGTAACAGTTTCTTATTTCGTGATCCCAGGGAGCTCTAAATATCGATTTTGAACGAAATCGGTCAATTAACAAAGAATTTCAAAATGGCGTCGACTTTTTAAATTTTGGTAACAGTTTCTTATTTTGTGATCCCAGGGAGCTCTAAATATCGATTTTGAACGAAATCGGTCAATTAACAAAGAATTTCAAAATGGCGTCGACTTTTTTAAATTTTGGTAACAGTTTCTTATTTTGTGATCCCAGGGAGCTCTAAATATCGATTTTGAACGAAATCGGTCAATTAACAAAGAATTTCAAAATGGCGTCGACTTTTTAAATTTTGGTAACAGTTTCTTATTTCGTGATCCCAGGGAGCTCTAAATATCGATTTTGAACGAAATCGGTCAATTAACAAAGAATTTCAAAATGGCGTCGACTTTTTTAAATTTTGGTAACAGTTTCTTATTTTGTGATCCCAGGGAGCTCTAAATATCGATTTTGAACGAAATCGGTCAATTAACAAAGAATTTCAAAATGGCGTCGACTTTTTAAATTTTGGTAACAGTTTCTTATTTTGTGATCCCAGGGAGCTCTAAATATCGATTTTGAACGAAATCGGTCAATTAACAAAGAATTTCAAAATGGCGTCGATTTTTTTAAATTTTGGTAACAATTTCCTGTTTTGTGATCCTAGGGATCCTCAGATATTGATTTTGAACAAAATCTATGACAGTTCAAGAAAATAGATTTTAAACACTATTTAAATTATTATCATTAACATTAAATTAAATGAAAACACGACGCGCGACGTGTACTGCAGCCCCTGAGCTTGAGCACAGGCCGAGCCGGTATAAACCGATTTCTCTCCGTACGCGACGTAGCGCCTGTGCTCACGCACACACGCGCCTCAAGCTTGTAGTAGTGTACCTATCGTAGCGCGCTTGTATGAAGCTTTGACTCTGTTCGCTACTCATGTGGTTATACAACGCAATACCACACTCACAAACACTCGTACAAACATACAACACACTCACACACACACATGGACGCACGCACACGCACTTTTGAACGGTTTGAACGGAACACGGTTTTGAAATTGAAATTGAAAAAAGTGTAAGAATTTGTAAGAAAATATTTAAAAAAGGTATATCAGCCGGTTTTTTATTCCAGCTCTTAATACATGTGAAAACGTCCAATCTGTTCATTTACTCGAGCCTTTACCCTAGTACCTAATTATATCGACCGCCCCATATCAAAACAAAGTAAATGTCATTTTTCCGAAAATCGTTTTATGTCATAAGCCTAACTTTCATAGTATGTCCCGTTGTATTGTAAGGACACCCACATTAAAGTAAAATTAAAAGCTAGTAAGTCGCTTTGACCATTTTAAAACATAGTAAGTCTTTGAACTGGCTAGGTTTTTATAGATTAATGCGCCTTACTAAGTTTTTAAAAGGAATTAGATTAAATAAAATAAATATCACCCATTATCTAAATACCATGTCAAAACAGTAAATACTTAATAATGCATTAAAACTTAAAAGTAAGATAGGAAAAGTCAATGACCTCTACATGTCAACTGTTAAAATATGGTTTGCAAGGGAAATACTTTGCATACTTACATAATGTTTTTAGGGTTCCATATCTCAAAAGGAAACACGGGACCCTTATAGGATCACTTTGTTGTCTGTCTTTCTGTCCGTCTGTCCGTCTGTCGTGTCTGTCAAGAAAACCGATAGGGTATTTCCCGTTAACCTAGAATTATGGGCAGGTAGATAGAATAAATCCGAGGACAAATTTCGTGATTCTAGATCAACGGGAAGTACTGTATAGGTTTTCTTGACGGACGGACGGACAAATGGACAGACAGCAAAGTGGTCCTTTAAGAGCTCCGTTTTTCATTTTGAGGTACAGAACCCTAAAAAAGAAAATGATGCACATGTAATGTTGGCCAGTCTTCACACTAAAATATTTAAACCCCTTTAATTTAAAAACTGTCATAGCCTAGTGGTTAGAACGTCCGCCTCCTAATCGAAGGTCGGGGGTTCGATCCCGGAATCACGCACTACTAACTTTTCAGTTATGTGCGTTTTAAGCAATTTAATATCACTTGCTTTAACGGCGAAGGAAAACATCGTGAGGAAACCTGCATACCTGCAAGTTTTCCATGTTCTCAAAGGTGTGTGAAGTATGCCATTCCGCATTGGACCAGAAATAACTACGGCCTAAACTTCTTTTGAATTTAAACCACTTACTAGGTTTTGATCTGAGAAAGAAATTTGACATTAATTGACAAAATTGAGAGACCTAAGCTTGTATAAGAACACAGAAGTGCCTAACGTCTCTCAGAGAGCAGAGAGAGATTTAAACTGTTTCTTATAATCACTGGCCATATTTCAAATGCGAAAGTGTGTTTGTTGGTTTAATATTCAATCACGCTGCAACGGAGCAACCAGTCGACGTGGTTTTTTGCATGGATACATTTAAAGACCTTGAGAGTGACATCTCTCTCCGCATCGTATTCTTTATTGCTGAGGGTTGTGACCTCTTTCCATTATTCCTACATCTAATGGTAGGTTTTCTTGGGATAATAATGCAGTGGGTTCAAAGAGCCTACGGAACTCGACTAGAAAAACGAGATTTTGACACTTAGGTTTAACGGTTATGAATTAGTTATTAATATCAGTGATAAAATTGATTAGGGCTGTCAGGTAAAATGACATTTATCTCGGAAAATCAAAGAGTGTCCACGAGATTTTTTTCCAAGTTTGCGCTACTAACTACATATATTATGAAGAGGAAAGGTTTGTTTGTTTGTTATCGATAAACTCTGAAACTACTGAACTACTTGCACTAAAGACATAATCATCAACATCAACCGACAGACGTCCACAGTGAACATAGGTCTTTAATAGGGTCTTCCACATGCTACGGGTTTGCGCCGCCTGAATCTTTGCGCTTGCGCTTGACGACAATCATGCTTTTAAAGAAAGCAATGATGAGGTCCAAGTTGGAGCACGCTTACCTAGAAGATGCCTATTCACTCTTGGCTTGCAGGTATCTAAGGTATATATGGCAGGAAACATGGCCGCCGAAATGGCGTTCCAACCTTTAGGCTCTCCCCATTGCCCGCAGCATGAATCTGAGCTTTCTTATGAGACCCATGGTTATATTATGTACATATAATATCTCATAAGAAAGCTCTAACACACAATCCAGCTAAGTAAGTCCAATTTCGAAAAAAGCTAGCTAGCCGACAAATCTAACTCAGGCAGCCTTCGGGAACCTTCGAGATGTCTCTGTCCAAAATTCCTCAATGCTTGAAGAACAGTCTTTGAATAGTGCATATTGTCAGTGATGAAATATGGATCCGAAATATAGGTCTTTTTTTTGTACACAGGAAATGCCTGACGCATACCCCTCGGTCATGTGGGGCTTGCACCAAACTTGCACTACTACGAAATCCATTTCGGAACACGGCACCCGGAACGAGGCGCGCTATCTCCTAACATAGGTATAATACCTATTTAGAACACTTACTATCTGTCATCATAATCTATGACAACCTCCGAGTATTTACCTGGTAAAACCGTAACTTTAGAATAAAATTTAGTATATAAGCAGGCTTCATTTAGAAATGAAAAAATCCCTATTTTATTTTTCAACGATTATAAACACAACTTTCATTCAAAAATAATAAGCTTAAATTCATTTTAAATAATATTTTGCGACGAAATGACGCGCACAGTCCTTCCGCCATGACAGTCCAGTGGACACTGAATTCCATAGAGCGCCTGCAAGAAAATAAATAGCACAGGAAGTTTTTTGGTTAGTTTTAGATTATTTAAGAAACGAAAAACATTTAGTATAAAACTAACAGTTAAAATTGATTGCTAAACCTAAACATATCATCTTCTGGAGGTTGGCTTCAAAGTATCAAGATGTTAAAGAAAACTTTTACAGAACAAGTTGCGAACAGCAATGTTTTCAACTTGGTTTTTTTTTTTATTGGGATAATGTATACTAAATAAAAAGAGGCCCTTATAATCTTCACAAACTGAAGTTTTTAATTGCATGTATTTAATAGCTGTTAATGCTTTAGAAAAATAAACAATTTACTTCAAAGTACAGCATTTTTGCGATTTGTCAAATAGCAATTACCTTAAGCATATCCGCTGCCGGCTTTCACGCCTTCCTAAGGTTGACTGCCAGATAAAGTCCCCTAGCCTTAACTTCGCCTTTTGTATAACTCTGGTTATGCCATTTAAAACTTCCCTTACTTATTACCCTTATATTATGCACTCTAACCTTCTTGCAAAATTTCAAGTTTTTAGATGAAACGTACGTAAATAAATCAAACTCGTCAAGTGCGAGTAGGACTCGCACACGGAGGCTTTCTTACTAACGTATAAGAAATGATTTTTTTTATCCATGTCGGATAATTTGTATTTTTATTATTCGTTATAATAGCAGCAAAAGAAATAGACCGTACACATTCTGTGAAAATTTCAACTCTCTACCTATTACGGTTCATGAGATACAGCCCGCTGACAGACAGACAGGTGGACGGCCGAACGGACAGCGGAGGCTTGGTTATAGGGTCCCGTTGGCACTCTTCGGGTACGGACCCTAAAAAGATAACTTAGTTCCAAAGTAAAGTAAGTTCGCATTTGAGAAATAACATAAAATTGTGCTAGTCTCAGCGTTGACGATAACTAATCTCTATCAAGATAAAAGAGATTTTTCGATACAAAAAGAGCAAAGTCGTAGTGGCTTCCTAAGAGCACTTCGCGATCTACGCTAATCGTTAGAAACAACCTCTACTACGATACTCTGCTCGCTTACAAAGAGCTATGACTCGAATTTCAGAACGGATTTTTCTTATTTTAAATCTCTCTTCAAGTAAGTTTATTCGAAGTTGACTTGCCTTAATTTTACAAAGGCAAATTTTAAATATCGGAATAACGTGTCTCGTAGCCATGATGGTTGCTAAAAATTTTGGCGATCATTACTTCTTAATCAGTAGCTTTAATAAAACTTTATAAGCAACGTAATGATTTTAAAATACGTATTTAATGAGGTATCATCACTCGATGGGATAAACTAACATTTTTTTCGATTCTTGCTTTTCATTTTCATAAGGTACTTACCCTGATTTTTTTTTTGAAAAAAAAAAAAAATTGTGCTATATTTCAACTTAGACCTCTTCCCTATAGTTTATTTTTAAAATGGCTGTGACATACATAGACGAAACCATAAGGGTTCCTTATTCTTTTACAGAATTCTAACAAGTGTAAATTAAAAATTTATAACACCCCCGACGATCCAAAGTATCAGAGTTTTCCAAAACATCATTTTCAAATAAATAATTATAGACTACAGGCCCATGTTCAAAAATGGATGGGTCATATGAACCACCAGGTGACGTATACAGGACGATATAAGAGCATAAAATAATAAGATTCAGCACTATGCCGTCACTTGTAAGCTGTCCAACAGAGTGCTGGTGAGAATTCAAAAGTGCAGGTAGAGTGAGTACATTTTGGTCATATATTTTTGTACGGCATTTTTACCATCGATAGATCCATGAAAAATAATAAGAAAGCGCGCAGTGCCGTAAAAAAATGGTGCGCCACAAAGTCAGTAAATTTTTTGATTTTCTGACCTTTTCCGGGGTAAATTTGGTCATTTAATTCTGTACGGCACTAGTTTCATACTGTTTCAATACAGCCTCTAATCCATTATTCCGCAACGCCGTACAAAAATCATGTGACAAGGGGAAAAAATTGAGGGTAGCAACCCCCTCTCTTTCCGTGGTCCGGGGGGTGATTTGAAAAAGTACGGCTTTGGTTCCAAAACATTATCTAGCACTCAAAAGTACTATTAAAAATAATGCCGTCAAAAAATTAGTGTTCATTTGAATGTGTATCAATAATTATCTTAATTTCATGGTATACTTGATTTTTAAAGCTGTAAAATCATTTGACTCTGTACGGCAACTTTTTTTTTAACATGATAGTGTAAAATACTATTGTTGTATAGTATTGCCGTTCAAAAGAAACTGTTCTAAAAAAAATTATAGAGAAATACAAAAACTGAAATTTTTCAAATTATTGCAAAAGTTTAAATATTCATAGATTAATAAAATATAGCAATTTTCTACGCTTTTCCCTTGTTTTAAATAGTATTAAGATAAATAAATTAGGAAAAAAATATGCCGTACATTTTAATGCAGACCATATCTTTTAGGCTGATGAAAATGACGCTACCATTTTAAGGGTGTAGTACTTTATGGCCATCTGATACTGTACGGCATTAACATATTTTTGAAGAGAACAATTGATAATATGATAAAATCACTATGCCGTCTAACTGAAGTGAACGGGTGTGTATATAATATCCACATCCCCTACAAACCTTTGGACCAACGAAAATGTACGGCATGTAAAAAAATATTATCTATGCATAAAACACTTTCAAAATAAATTAATTTTATGTTGTTTCAAATCATCCCCCGGACCACGGAAAGAGAGGGGGTTGCTACCCTCAATTTTTTCCCCTTGTCGCATGATTTTTGTACGGCGTTGCGGAATAATGGATTAGAGGCTGTATTGAAACAGTATGAAACTAGTGCCGTACAGAATTAAATGACCAAATTTATCCCGGAAATTGTCGGAAAATCAAAAAATTTACTGACTTTGTGGCGCACCATTTTTTTACGGCACTGCGCGCTTTCTTATTATTTTTCATGGATCTATCGATGGTAAAAATGCCGTACAAAAATATATGACCAAAATGTACTCACTCTACCTGCACTTTTGAATTCTCACCAGCACTCTGTTGGACAGCTTACAAGTGACGGCATAGTGCTGAATCTTATTATTTTATACTCTTATATCGTCCTATATACGTCACCTGGTGGTTCATATGACCCATCCATTTTTGAACATGGGCCTGTAGTCTATTATGTATTTAGGCAACGTCCATCTTGACAGCTTGACATTTGTCAATTGACATAATATTATGAACCTAACGATTATCTAACCTTCTTTTCTACAAGAAAACTAGAAAAGAGCTGATAACTCTTAAACGGCTGAACCAATTTTTTTAGATTATAGCTAAGAACACTCTCGATCAAGCCACCTTTCAAACAAAAAAAACTAAATTAAAATCGGTTCATTCGTTTAGGCGCTACGATGCCACAGACAGATACACAGATACACAGATACACAGATACACAGACACACAGATACACAGATACACACGTCAAACTTATAACACCCCTCTTTTTGGGTCGGGGGTTAAAAACCCTGTTTTCTATCCTTTACATTAAGTTGTAACAATAGTAACAACCTTCAGCTGCGTTATGAAATTCCAAAATTATATGGCGTAAAAAGAGTCAACAGAACTCTGCCATCTTATATGTAATCTATATAATGTTTATATAAGACATGTGTATATTATGTACTTAAAATCCACAACGTTCCAAACGTTAAGAACACTTTGCGATATACACACGCTATTCGCAAATCGTGATACACGCCCGCTGAAAAGATACTGCCTTTACGATAATGAGAGGCTGCAATATTCCTGGAATGTACTACGCCTTTGAATTTATTCTACTTTGCAGGTATGCGCTGAGCTTTACGCGGCATCCTACATGAGAGATGTTGACGCGAACGTGAAGCGGCGCGGCAAACAACAAACAGTCGATACATATCAATACCTAGTTCGCAATCGCGTTCGCTTTGAATCTCCTACGCAAGACATCGCCTGAGACCAATTGCAGTCTCGCGCTGTGTCTGTCCAACCCTTTAGCCACTCCGTAACTTCGCTAATCGGTATAAAGAACCGCAGCAGAGATACGACTCTTTACGCGACAGTAAACTTATAAAAGTGCTGCGACGTTCCGCACGGGTTGTTAGTTGCCTACAGCTTTTATATTGCTCTCATTGTATTCCCAGTAGTAAAAGTAAAGTTAAAAGTTCATTCGTGAATTTTGTAGTTTTTTTTTGCAGTAGAACATAAACTTATGAATAGATAGATAGGTTATGTTGAAAATACAAGTTAAAATTCCTGTAGGAAAATAAATTTGATTAAATTTAAATTTTCTCAAGATTTTAAATTCCAACGTGGTTAGCAAGCAACTTCTCGACGCGCACATTCTGATAGAAGTAGTCAATTACTTCATGGATGGTCGTCATCGTTTCAACAGATAGACGTCCATTGCTGGACATGAGTCTCTTGTTAGGATCTTCACAGAACATGATCAATTGATCATGTACTATTGTTTAACGGCTCCCAGTCCCGACCTCAAAGTCGTCGGTTCTTCAAGCATGCATTTCATATCAAAAGCTCATAAAAATGTGATCATTACGAGCATTACATCTTTAACGATAACTCGTAAGGTCCGTCAAAGCCCTTTTAACAATCATTTACTAAAAAGAAAAACAGGTCAAGTGCGAGTCTGACTCGCACTAGAAGGGTTCCGTACAATCGCAGAAGAAATAACACTTTTTAATTTACTTATCATGGAGCCTCAAATTCACGTTTTTCAAATTTTACCCTTTACAGAAGCACAAAGCTATTAAACAAAGTTATTAACAACGAAGTGATTCTGTAAAGATTCCTTTTTTCTCTGGAGATATGGAACCCGAAAAAGTGTCGTGATATAACGTTTATTTAAATAAAAGACAAAACCTTCAATTCTGCCAATCAACTGCCACGTCGACTTTATGTTTTTTTTTTAATCTCCCATGTCAATCGTTGGAAACGTGTCGGGCTTTTAAGCCAAATTCTTCATACACTTTTTGGTCTTTGTTTGGTTTATATTTATAAATTTTTTACTTGTTTTGGGAAAAATGTTTTTTATCTTCGATGTTTTTTATCTTATAATTTCTTTGAAACTTTCTAAAGAAGTAAATAGTTTAAAAAAACGAAATTCTTAAAATAGGACAGATAATAATGTTCTCCTGACCGAATTTCTGAGACGCCAGTCAACCTCAAACATGAAACTACGTAGGTCTCAGTAGGTATTGTAGTAAAAGTGTGCAAACACCACCATAAATGCGAACCATCCATCATTCTCATAGTCCTATAGTTCGGCAATCTAAACTAATATTATAAAGCGGTAAAGTTTGTAAGTTTGCTTGTAGGGGGTAATCCCTGGAACTACTGAACTTGTTTTGAAAATTCTTTCACCTGTAGAAAGCAACATAATTCCTGAGTAACATACGCTATATTTAATTTTCAAAAAAATTTAGGGATCCCTGCGAAAATTGTAATAAGCTAATCGTGCGAATCCGAAGCGGTCACTAGTCTGATTTAATGAAGAAAAATAGGCGCAGGACCAACTGGTGTACATTTCTCCAAGACAAGGGGATCAGGTCTTCGGGGCACATCGCCAACTCGGGCTGCTCAGAAAAACTAGAGTTTTTTTTTTGGCTCGATCCGGGACTCGAACTCCTTATAATTCTCAGCCGATTACGAGCCATGAGACCAACGAGGCATATAAGACAGATACATTCCACTCCATTCCGCTTGTATTCCATACACTCAAAGAGTCGGGATCGTCGTAAATTGTGCCCGCTAAATCCTTGTCGCCTGCTGTGAACACTGATGGATGGTCATTTTGTTTGTCTCCAGGGCGACTCCCCGTTCGGGAAGTCGGAGGCGTACATTAAACTGGAGCAGCTCGGTGAGGGCTCCTACGCTACAGTTTATAAAGGGTATAGCAAGTGAGTATTCATACATTAGTTTTTTTTAAATATTCTATTCGATAAACCCCACTAGGTGGATAGACTGCATAATCACTTGCCACCAGGTGAAATGGCAGTCAAGGGCTAACTTGTATCTGAATAAAAAAAAAGTGACATCAAACCAGTCGCAAGGAGCTGCTGAATGCAAGCGCCGCAATTAGTTCCAAGATTGCAATAAGGCACATCTCAAAAGACAAGTCAATGAGTTTTAGTGAAAAACAATAAACGGTGAACAGCAGGTATCATAACAAAATCTGAGAAACCTAGCAGACAGACGGACAGACACATTATCATCATCATCAACTCATTGCTTGCTCACTACTGAGCACAGGTCTCCTCCCAGAATGAGAAGGGTTTAGCCATAGTCCACCATGCTGGACACATATTAAGTAATATTAGTATGTATTTCTTATTGTATATTGTATAGTAATAAAGTCTTTTCTTTAAATGGTTCTAAAGCCCCGGTTACACGCTCCGTCTTACCTGAGAGCTTACCTACACAAACCAGTTAAGTGCGTGCGTGTGGCCGGCAATGCGGTATCCCGCGCAGTTCCAAAAGCTGCTAAAAATTGGACTGCGCGGTGTTGCCTGTGCAGTTTTAACTGCTCAGGCAAAACGGAGCGTGTAGCCGGAGCGTAAGATATTAATTTAATATGGCTGCTACGTCGACATTTCCAGTTATTTAATTTGGGTAACAAGTTATTAGATTACAATACAGACAATGTTATTGTGCTGGCATATTTGAAAATTCTATATGAAATGCTCGCAAAATGTGACAGAGCTACCGAGCACGTACGATTTGTTAAATTGTCGCCTTCAGGAAGTTTCATAACGTGTTTCGAGGATTACATAAGCTGAACAAACCTCGCATTTCCCTCCATAGATTTGCGATATACATTTAAATTTTATATCTACATAACAAAATATTTTCCAACTTTGATTACCTACTTGTTGTCCTATTAGATTTCTTTTATTTCACACAAAAGCAACTTTTTTACCTTTCTATATTTTTCTTCCGGTCCTTATCCCTCCCTATGTGGGGTCGACACAACATGTCATCCATTCTGTTATCCGTCAACGGATTTTACACGCATGTCCGCTTTCACACAATCCATCCACTTTTTCTTTGGTCTTGCTCTCCTCTTTTGTCCTTCCACATGCATATTTAACAATATTCTAGTGATACGGGTTTTCCTTTCTAAATTAGTAACTAAAATATGATTCTTCTAGTGAGAAATCTTTCTTCTTCATATGCCTCCCCCATGACTGAAGGTCAGCAGCCTCTAATCTTCTCTTGTGGATTAGGTAGAATATTTAGTTCACCGATTGTTTATATTTCAGTTCACTACCTTATGTTTCCACCCCTCTTTTTCCTGCGATTATACCCTTTATTATTCTTCTATATTGTCGTAAAATATGGAATAAGTATGAGATCTTACGCTGCTTGATGGTTTCACCTCGCTCTTCTGTATTCGGACCCATTTTTAGCTTTCCATTAAACCTTATAAGGAAATAAAGCTACTCATAAGTTCGAATATGCGAACACCGACGCATTATACATTCGGTAAATCCTTTGACTTCGCTTGATATGCAAAACGTGTCGCTTTTGGCCTACTTTGTCATCTGTTTCATGCAATACTCGCCTTGTATCGACCTCCTGAAATATTCGGTTTTGTATTGTTACATTCGTTGAATTGTTTGTGGCATCATTGACCTCTAGAATATATATAGTTAATATCATGATTTTTATAGTAGGTATCTGAAAAAATTAGATCTAGTTTTCTCTGACATAATTATACGAACCCATGACAATCATCAATTGATTCGAGATCGGCAAACTCATTCTAAAGGCAGAGTTTTTCTTTCTACTAAAACTCGTTTGAGTATTCAATTTAGATGCTCCTAGTTTACTATTTGATAGTAATTACACAGCATCTGTACGCTCAAAGCTTAATTAAAAGCTGCAAATTACTGCGGCCGCAAACTGTTAGGACTTCTAGTGTATTTGCAAATACTAGAGAACTCTGCAAATCCGCACTTGGCCAGCGTGGGTAGACTATGGCTAAAACCTTTCTCACTCTTCGAGGAGACCCGTGATCTGTAGTGAGCCGACGACGGGTTGATCATGATGATGTCATGATGAATAAACGAAGATAAATAAGTACAAATGGTAAAATTACTGGATAAATAGATTTAAAAGACTGCCTTGATTGCCCTATTCAAACGTGAAATCGTCATTTAGTAGCTACCCAAATATAAAGAGAAATGTCTTTAAAATATTTGTATGAATTCGCAATTACGAGTAAGTACGTAGGACTAAACTTTGCTTTACACGAACGCGCAAACAAATTAGTTGAGGAATACTCGAGGTTGAATAATTAACTTCCCATCAGAACTTGGTGTTGGAGGAACTTAGCGAAACTCTGAAATGTGAGTTTGCTTTGACGTCGCATCCTTTAGTTTATTTACGATTGTGTATGGTTTTACAATGTTTTAAGGCCCATTTGCGCAGAGTTCAAGAGATGTGACGTGAAAATTGAAATGTCCTCAAATTCATGGCAAATTGCTTGCTACTCGTAGCAGACGCTCGTCGCCACGCGTCTTTATACTATCTTAGTAGTATAACACAATTATTACATTACTTAATGGAGACAGAGTTCGATATACTCCACAGTGTGAACGAATGTCGCGACCGACGCGCCGCTTCGACTCTGCGTCAATGTTAATTGTCCTTTACATTATTTATTACGCCTATTATCATCACTTAGTCTGTTTGTTGCGAAATCGAAGGGAGATCTTTGTCTATCCTGGAATACTGTAGCTTTAGACTCAGGTTGAGATATATAGAGCGCACTTTGACTTTGCTCAGACTTAAGACACTGTGAAAACGAGACAGCGCTATATCGCTGGCATAAATGTCTCGTTTTAACTGAAACTTAAGTCTAAGCAAAGTCAAAGTGCGCTCTATAGATTTCAACCTTAGTGTAAAATTAGTTTTCTGTTAAAGACTAACATGTGGACTTTTCTTTACCAGTTTAACGCAGCAAGTGGTAGCATTAAAAGAAATCAGACTGCAAGAGGAGGAAGGCGCGCCCTTCACGGCGATACGAGAAGCGTCGCTGCTCAAAGAGCTGAAGCACGCGAACATAGTCACGTTACACGACATTGTACATACGAGGGAAACGCTCACGTTCGTGTTCGAATTTGTGGTAAGTCGATTATTTTAAACGAAGCTTCTTAAGAGCCCACTTCATCGAAGCGATAGCTCGCTGGCGGGTGGAGCCTGAAATAGTGTTGTTACCACAGATGACGGAAACAACTTTATCTGTGCGTCCGTGCGTGCTTTCCTTCTAACCGCACCTCACCCCTAAAGGCCGGGTGAATGAATTTTGCTTGAGATACAAGAGTTTTTAGTCAATGTTTTTTGTTTTTAGGTAATGAAAAAATATACACGTTTTAGAAACACATTATCTGTGTCGGTGGTTTTCCAAATTTCAAAAAGTGTGTAGTTTTTAAGTTACATGGGCTGAAAGAAATCAAAAAAATCTTAAACTACGGTGTAACTTTAGCGTAGTAACTTGTGACTAAACTACACATTTTTACGGAAATCTTACAAACCTCAGATACAGATATTTGTTTCTAGTTTTTTTTTTGTTTTTTTTTTTTTTGATAGTTTAATTAATTACAAGGAATCAAAAGCTTAATTTGCTATAATTCGCTGAAACAGACAAATCTGTATGGTGCAACATGCAGCATACGATATGCACCGCCCGCTCTCCCCCTGCAGAACATGTGGGAAAAGCCAGCCAAACAGCGGATTACAGCAAATTAAACTTTGTTTCCTTCCTTGTATATCATTGGCTTCCGCAAAGTAACGCCTGCTTCTTTACAACAAATTAATTATTAATTAGGACAATAATTACAGATCGTAATCTGGGATTATTTAGTTGACTTTCATGAATGAATAATTATTATCATTATAACAACCAACGCGTTGGTCGAATTAAATAATTTATGAGGGTTTAATAATGTTATCCGTTGTCATAGGTCCAAACATGCGGTTAGCCTTATCTATACTAATCTTGTTTTGCTCAGTTATTAACATCGAAACATAGTTATTAAATAATTCGTTATTATTTGAACAGGACACGGATCTATCACAGTACATGGAAAGGCACCCGGGTGGGCTAAACCGACATAATGTAAGACTGTACATGTTTCAACTTCTCCGAGGCCTCGCCTACTGTCATCGGAGAAGAGTTTTACACAGGTATGTACCACATCTTAATACAGTATTAGCGTCAGCTGTGAACTCTCACCTTGAACCTGCGCAGTGGGTGATTTATCGATCTATTTAGATATCTAGGCCGTGGTTACTATTAGTTCGTCCGTCATACTTTTGCTTCCCGCACAAAATACACAGATTTGTTTTGTTTTATACAATCGGATTTCAATTGTATGCTATCACTCTGTAGTTATGGACCGACTATGGCAGCGTCTAGAGGTTGCAATTCAGAGAGCTAAGAAGGCATTCACACAGTATATATATCACGCTTCTACGGATTTTGTGATATATTTCATACAATTCCTCGTATTACAAATTGTGACACGTTCAATGTCATGCTGATGCCATCGCGTTTTATATACCCAGGCCTTTAATGCAACTTTACTACTGCAATAAGTATTCCAAACAGATTTAAAAATGTTTACTTTCATTAGTAAAGCGCAGTCTGGCTGACTGTTTTACATCAATTGTCTGACCTTTATAACAACCTATGCGGCGTAACTCGTAAGTTAGGCTTGATATAGGCTCTACGAATGCCTAACTTGGGGATAGCAAAGGCCAAGGCTAACAATTACTTGGCCTTGGCCTTATAATAGTCACTTTTTGCTGACGTTTCAATGTCTGGCGATTCTCGCTTTAGAGGATTATAGTGTTTAATTGATTTTGTATAACTTTAAAGGTTTGAACAGACGCAAAGCGCGATGGACGCGATGTGCGATGGTATCTTATGACAGGACGTCGCACGGAGAGCCGCATATAATTAGAAATTGTCTGACAGAAATCTTTTTGCATGCGTTTTCGTACGAAATTCGATCATGCGAATACTACGAAAAGGTACGCACAATCCCTGTACCTCTAAGCACTGGTAGCGCAGACACATCGTCGTTGCCCGAGCCTTATGCGCGGTGCGTGTCTGTGCGTAATCGTCGATCGTGTGTGTAAATCCGCAGAATCATGCACAGTGGGAAGCCAGTATTACATTTCGTATTCTATATGATGATAATTTCATGTTATTAAATTAAGATTTCTTTACAGGGACGTAAAACCACAGAATTTATTAATAAGCTCGCACGGTGAACTGAAACTAGCAGACTTCGGGCTCGCCCGCGCGAAGTCTGTTCCTAGCCACACCTACTCGCACGAGGTCGTCACGTTATGGTACAGGCCGCCAGGTTGGTAATGCTCTCTTTCTCTATCTCTCTCTCTCTGCGTCATACTTTTGCTGGGGGTTGTAACCCCTTTCCAATGATCACATAATGAATGGCAAGGGTTTTCTTAGGATAATAATACGGTATCCAGATTCCAGATCCTTCGTTATGTATATTATATTGTATTTACGCATGGAAATCGAATTACATTTTAACGAATTTAATTGGTATATCTCACACAATTAAACCTGTGTACCTACTAAATTGTAGTGTCCATAAATGCTATGTAAGAATGGCACGCTACTTTTAAGCATTTTCGATTAACTGAAGACTTTACTTAATACACAACCAAATATAGACATCAATACCCCTTAAACTACTGATAAAAAAGAGATAAACCTTGTATTCAGAATACATAAAAATGGCAGAGTGGAATATCTTATGTAGAAACGCTCTTACAGTGACCTTAATAAAAGGTTTTTATATATCAATAAAATGCCCCTTGAAACTTAGGTGATTCCGTGTAAGCTCGTGCCATGAATAGGCGTATTGCCAACGAAGTTGATCGACTTCGTTGCGGAACCGTGCCAATGCGCTTCTATAAAGATGCAAATCAGACAATTTTGATGGAAATACTTGAGGAAACCTACTTTTAAATGATCTTTAAAATCGTCCTTTGGAAATCACGTTATGTATCTATTAGCTTCCCCTTCTGAATAAATTATCACTTTGTTAAATATATTTGCAATTGTAATAACGAAGCACAATACACCATTGTGACATTCAAATGATCTAATTCTTTCGTCTGCGTTATATTTTTCTAAATATTTATAGAACAAAATAAAAGGAAAATCACTGGTTCGTATTACTGGACCATCAAATCTGACAAATGTACTGTGAAAATTCCATAGCCAAATGCTAATGCCAAAGCACCTACTTATTCTTGAGAAATGTTTAGTATTATCATTATTTGCGTGCAGTTTGTGGAATCATTTTACGCAACGGGTAAATAGCAAATATTTTCATTCGTGATGCGATGTTTTCATTTCAAATCAAATTGTTATAATATCAATTGCTGTGATTGGCTGAATATATGTATTCTTGCTGAAACAGTGTATTTTAGCTAATAGTGACAGAGTTTCAGTCAATCAGAGATGATTGAAATTCTCACACTAACTGTCCAATTACGTTGGTAGGCCTGCAGGATTAGCTGAATGTATAGTATTCTTGTTGCGACAATTTTAACCAATAGTGACAGTGTCAAGCTATCGAGATGATTGCTATCGACATACTGTACTTAAATGTCAAACTACGGTGGCAGGCCAAGGGTTCCATTCCATGCAGTGATTTAGGGATGTTTGCTAAAGCCAAAATTGACTGCTATAGAGTCATGCGCAAACGATACCTATCCCTGGTCTACTGCATTGGCCGCGGGCCAGCGACAACGGAATCCTTATTGGATATATTTAGGAGAGTGTACGCTCAGGAACTTCACAAAGCTTGACACTCCTTCACCATTCTACCACAGAACGGCGAGAAAATGTGAATATCGTCATGTGGTCGACATCAAATCTACTTGCACGAACCTTTTTGCTTAACGTTTCTGATACGAACTGCTAGGTGGAAAGGTATGAAATACCTTTCCACGGCTCTCTTTTCTAACACATATAGCTTGAAAGCAAGTGAATAGGGATCTTCTAGGCAAGCGTGCTCCAATCTCACCTCTCTCATCACGATAATTATTATCGGCAAGCGGGAAAAAATGGCGATGGCCGGAAGAGCCGTAGTGTGGGACGCCCCTCCAGCACGATGAACCAACTATGTAAAATGGCTGGATGAGGAAGGCTGAAGACCGCTCGTGCTGGCGCTCTTTAGGGAAGGCCTATGTCCAACAGTGGACGTCTACAGGCTAATGATGATGATGATGATGGAAAAAATGGAAATGAAAGAAAATCAAAAAATTAAGAACTCTTCGTGTGCGAGTCTGACGCGCACTTGTGCGGTTTTTATCTCGAGATAGTGTCGCTATCGATTTTTCAGAGAGTGTCGGAATACTGACCAGCTGTTCAGATGGTTCACCCAATTTGTTACAAGTGGTGTTGCAGCACAGGGCATACATAATAAGAAATAACACACAGTGTTTATCTATCGATAAAACTATGTTCCATTAAATTTTATCTTTGTTATTATGGCCTCGTTTACATAAAAGAGGTCTTCCCAGCAACCGAATCGGGGAAGCTGCATAATACCTAGTATTTATTCCTTTTTATGTAGAAAACTTCTCTAATTCGTTTCTAGAATGTTTTCAAGTTAGAAGCAATACCGATAGAAAAAAAAATAGGTTAAGAGTTAAGACGGAAAGTTTCTGCAAACAAAATTAATAGACTTTTCTCTGTAGAGTAAATAAAACTAAATAGGACCATTTCGAGTTTCGAAAACGTAAAAGACGTGAAACAAAGTTAAACGAAAAAGTCTGACTACTTTTTGATGTCCTTCTACCATTTATAACTAAAATACTAAGAAAGTTTTGTAGAGGACATGAGTTAGAGGATATTTCAAAGACTTCCCAAGATTTGAATCGTAGCTATCCGTACCTCGTTTAAAACTTTAACTGCTAAATGGACTTACGACTAACTACTAGAAAACTGTGAATTTTTAAATCAAAATTTTCTTTCAAATTGAGTGAAATATAATCAAGTTGATTGAATCTGTTTTTATGCGGCATTGCACCGGAACGCTAAATCGATTGGTTGCACGGCTTTGCTGGTAGGATGGTAACTAGCCACGGCCGAAGCCTCCCACCAACCGAGACCAGAGACAATTTAGAAGTAATAAATTCCCAAATTGCCTCAACTGGGGACTTCTCACTTATAAGACCACAGCGCTCAGCACGGCACCTGGGAGGTCGTCATTTTTAACTATACTTGTGTCTAAGTACTTACACGAATGCTTCTTCCGTAGATGTCCTCCTAGGCAGCACGGAGTACTCCACGTCGCTGGACATGTGGGGCGTGGGCTGCATATTCGTGGAGATGCTCTGCGGGGTGCCCACCTTCCCCGGCGTGCGGGACACCAATGACCAGCTAGACAAAATATTTAAGGTAACTTTCATACAACATTCCATAGCAGACGAGTCAAGACTGAAGGTGCGACTGCGTCATCATCCTAATCCATCGCCGGTCTACTTCTGAGAACGGATCTCCTCTCAGAATGAGAAAAATCTATGGCGAACTATAAATCTTTTATAGTTCGCCATAAATTACCATACCTGAGACCGCTTAAGCAATTCTTACTTGAAACTGTTCCGAGCGATCAGCATGACGGAATTCCGTCGTGCATTCGAGCAGTTGTAATCTGACTGCTCTCGACTTCTCGTGCTGTGGACTGCTCTGGCGCAGTTAACCCCTTCCAGTTTCTTTAAGTAACTGCAATTAAATTGGTATCTGCCTCCGCGGTAATAAAAGCGGCTAGAGTTCACGTTGAATGACTGACTGCTCGAGCGATCCGTGTAAGTTGGCTCAAGCTGCCCATGTATTCACTGTACGCCAATGTGCATGATGTACGCCAATTGCTTTGCCCGAGTTGACAGACTTCACCGTGGATGATGTCGCCTACATTTTCAAAGAAAGTAAACTTGCGTAGCAAATTCGTGAGCAGCAATGGACAGCGTCTTTAAACTAGAATTGGGGTAATTGACAATGCATGGACGATTAAATGCAGTAATAAAACAAGTTGTAAATCATAATAACATTGTAAAAGAAATTAGAAAAAAGATTTTGTATCCAGTTAATTGGTTTTACTCAATAGCTCAATCTTTTTAACTTAATACCTAGGTATCAACTTTTTTACAATATTTATTTTAGGACCTTACCTTGGTTAGTCACACAGGCAGCCATTGTCCTAATATGATTAATATATACAAGGGGAGCTTTCGCCTCGTGACCTTTTGTGAGTCGACACAAAGTGCCACCCCTAAAAACATTTTTACACAAATTTAATTACACGCCATTAACATTGAAGATCTATTTAACGTCGCGTTGCGTGTTTATGGAACAAAGTAAATACATATTACTTTGTTTCATATGAATTATTCGTATAAATATCCCACAGTAGGTATGGGAGATCAATAAAATATTCAAATCTCTAATATTTATGTGGTAAGTTCCTTTGACGATTCAGAAGCACTTGTAAAAAATCTATTCTATTCTTATGTTGGGTATAGATAGGGAGTAAAAGAACTCTTAAGTTTTACTCTGAAAAGATATTAATCTGTATTGATAGACCCGCTGTTCGCGTACACTGAAAAGAATAAAATGGAAAAGTTTTCTTTTATTAAGTCATCAAATTCTTGACAAAAGCGAGAGCTATGAGAAACTTTTCTAGTCAACATGTCAATAGTAGCTATAAATTGCTAGAGACAATCATATATGTATGTAGTTACTAGATTGTTGAAATCTTTTTGATGAAGACTTTAAACTGACAGAATGCGACTCCGTGAGTTTATTTTTTTTAACAGTATAGGCTAGTCTTCTTCTTCTTTGTCGTTACAGTCTTGGCAGAGCGGTCGTGGTCATCATGAAGTGACGTTTTGGGGGGCAGATGTTACACGCCCCACGAGCATTCTAGAGTATAGGCTTGTGCTTAGTTGCAATCATGCCAAATCGTAGGTGATCATGCAGCCTAAGGTGGAGCGCGCCTGTCTAGAAGGTGCCTATACAATGTACCAATATTATAGTTAGCGAGGAAAACAAAGGACGGAAAGTTGTATGGGTTTGACCGCTTTGACTGTGTCTCTGTGGCATCAAAGAGCTTAAATTGTTGGACTAATTTGAATGCAGTTATTTCATGCGTAGTATAAACCTGGTTGACACGAGTGTAATTTCCCAGGTGGTGGGAACGCCGACGGAGGAGAGTTGGATCGGCGTGTCGCGGCTGCCGGGGCTGCGGGCGCACGTGGCGCGCTGGGGCGCGTGCCCCGCGCGGCCGCTGGCGGCGGCCTTCCCGCGGCTGCGCGACGCGGGCCGCGACGCGCAGCGCCTGGCCGCGTCGCTGCTGCAGCCGGACCCGTCGCGTCGCCTGTCTGCGCCGCGCGCGCTCATGCACGAGTACTTCGCCTGTCTGCCATCCCGCCTTTCGCACCTGCCTGATGGTGAGTTATTGTGGCCAGGAGGACAATTCTCTCGAACTCAGACGAAATATTCTACAGCTTTTCACGCTCACGCTGTGACAAAGTTCACAACAGCTATAGATGTCGCCCTTCAATGTCTTGCCATAAATACTCAATCGCTCTAACCGAGTTTTTTTATACAGAAAAAATACAACTGTTCAGCTGGGTCCCCAGGGATAACAACAGGTCGAAGGAAGATCTTAAAGTTACAGTTGAACGTATATCACCTGCTCCCTTATAGTATCATCGCGAAAAACATTCCATTTTAACCCCATATTTCCATTGTTCCAGAGGTGTCGATCTTCACAGTGGAAGGCGTGAGTCTACACCCGGAAGACTAGGCGCCGTGAGTCTGTTACTTTGTTCCTCCGCTGCGGTGCGTTCGTTAGTTAGTACCTTTCAATTCCTATAGTTGTATTGTAAACGGTCGGACCGGGCCGGTTTGACGGACCAACGTCTCCCCCCTTAGCTAAACACTCGAACGAGCATCGCCGAGTGAGGGCCCGCACTGTTTAACTCGATACCGCTCTGGTGCTGCTCAGAGCTCATTTAAATGAGTGCTTTATGTTGTGTGCTCTAGGCACGTAATACATCAATGCAAGTTTATGACGTAAGCTTGCTTGCTGCCTTTTGTTGCTGGCATTCTATCACTATTGAAATGCATTTATACCCTGCCACAAGGTGCCTCCCGTCTAAGTTGTTCGCATAGGCACAAGCCAAATATATTATCTTTTTCGACTGAAAATTATACTGACGACATCATTAAGCGTCGGCCGCATCAGATGTGCCATAGAATTGCGGATGGCAGCATCAGCGCGCGCTGCAACTTTTTGGACTTATGAGGTGTATTTGGCTCGTATCCATGACGTACGCCCTTTTTTGTACGCGTACTGTAATATGAAACATAATAATATATGCGATCAGTAATTAGGGTATCTTGTTTGTTTGAATTCTTTAGCGCACATAAAAATAGAATGTACATAGACTTAGTACGTACCTAGAGGTATTCTTTTCCAGTTAACCTTTGATAGTATTTTTTGTAGCTTGTCGTTGATAAATGTATCTAAAGTAGACGACTTAAAGTCCATATTTGAATACCAAGCTCTGAAGCGTGGCGTAGCGGTGCGGGTGTACGGAACAGTGCAGACCTTCAATCTTTCTCCATCCGTCGATCGCTTCGACTCTAATACGTTAGCGCTTGTTAAGCTTCTAATATTATCCATCCATATAATTCAATTATTCTATGGTGACAAGGTATACTGATTAGGTATCGATGTGTACCATTAATTTGTATAAATATATATTTTAAACAGAGCAGTGTGCCATGTATATCTATAACTGAGAGTATGAGTTATTTTAAATGAAGATTTTTACGCTGGAATATATGCTCATAATTTTGGTAAAAATTTTGAAGATGTTTATTTATATTTACTAAGGGATATTGTAAGCTCTGAGCCCAGAGACTGAGAGCTATAAAGCGTGCTTTGACTATGCTCAGACTCCTTAGAGTGAAAACAAGACAGATATAATGTCAGATACATAAATCTGTCTCATTTTAACTTTGCAGTTACGAGTATATCTATAGAGCTTACGTTGACTTTGCTAAGTAAGTCTTAAGTTAAAATAAGACAGATTCATGTCAGCGATATAACGCTGTCTGTCTTAAGTTTGAACATAGTCAAAGTGCTCCCTATAGATTTCAACCTAAATCTGAACAAAGTCAAAGCACGCTTTGCAGATTTCAGCCTCATTCTCTATGATATTCCAACCGTATTTTACTCCAGTTGCACTATGTGATCTCAAAATTATTGACAGCTCTGTTACATTTACAGGCATATACGATTTGAATGTCATAGGGAATCAGAGGCCTGATGCGGCCTTATGAGGTACCCTATTTTAGTCCGGCACTGAGCTTTATCGAGTATGTAAAAAGGTTTCCATTAAGACTGTCCTGTTTTTAAGCCGAAACAAAGGAAGCTGATTTTCACTTGAAAGTTCTAAAACGTCGAATTGTAAAAAAATAACCGATTAAATTTTAAAACGTATTTTATGAAAATGCGAAAGATTTTTAATAAAAAAATATTTATATTTAGAAATAACACGGCGTTATACTCGTCCGAGTTATTTAGCAAATTTTTGCGCTGATCGTTTTGTTAAGCTATCGAAAATAGGACATTCTTGTGGATACAGTTTATGACTAAAGCATACAATATACTTTTGGCATCGGCGATCAGCAATTCGATACAGCATAACGTATTGGCTACTTTTTTTATGAACAAGGTATCAAAACTACATTCAGAATCTCCCTAAATCGCTGCGACTGACATTCAAAGTGAGTCGTGAAACATGCAATCTCAACATTACTAAGGCATACAATCTATAGAACATACTTTGACTTTGGTCAGACTTTATATAGGGCGCTTAGGAGGTAATTACCTGATGTGCAGGTGCATACATTTTGTTGGTAGCGCGACCTGGTTGCGCCACCACTGGTGTAAAATGAACGGTTATAAAAAAGAAAACTTAAAATGTAGGTACAAAAAAATCTTAGTAAGATAGGGCACTTAGAGCTAAAACGAGACACATTTATATTCAAACACATAACTCTGTCTCGTTTCAACCTTATCATAAGTCTGAGCTAACCAAAGTACGCTCTATAAATCTCAGCCTAACAATGAAATGTTCTGTGCTGAGTTACAAATCGCAGCGTGTTGCTTCCGAAAAACGATCAAATCGCTGATTGTCGAGTCTGAAAATATCGTGTGGGCTTTGTCCTTATACTTGTCGAACAAAGATTCGTCACAATGTTATACATCACGCTGTTAGAGCTACGATACATTAATTTGGCGTCTTATTGTGCACATTCCTACGGTGCTAATGAAGGAACTTTATGATGTGCTACATTTGTTAAGATAGAGACATACTTTGAAACAAATGTTTGCATACGAGATTTGTTCCGCATCTTTCGATTTAATATGTGTTAACCCTGAATTACCGCAGGAACTCAGGGATGACACATAAGAGCTTTTCTGAGAAGTGAAATAATATACATACAAGAATTACTCGTTTAAGGTACATAGAAAATGAGAACATCAGTTTGATCCTGTAATTTGAAAACGTCCCTTGTTAGCTAAGTAAAAAGTAACAAACCTACTCAAATTATGGTTTTGACATGAGACCATAAATTTTTCGAATAAACGTGTTTCATCGACTTAATCGTCTCTTGCCACCTATGATTTAAGGTAGGTAAGTTGAATTATTTTAAAAATCCTTTTTAAAAACAAGCATTTATTTAAGACGTGTATTTTTTTTTTTTGAGTTATTAAAATTCAGGCGCAAGATTTGGCCAAATACTAACACGGCAAGTTATAAAAGTTTGAAAAAAATTATTCGGGAACTTTATAGAGCTCGTAATTTACTACACAAAATTACGAGTATGTTTCTATCTTTACTCCTGCACGCGGTTATAAGTTTAGTAATGATAAAGCGAGCTAAGGACCGCTTCCAGTGATGCAGATGTTCTATTTCACAAAGACCGTTTGGCTATGTTTGTGTGAGTGCACACGTACGCATCGTTACAGTGTGCATGATGCTCAGTTACAACCGCGACGCGGTTTATGTTAACGCAAAAGCGTTAACGCTTATCGGTGCATTCACTACTAAAAGCAAGGCTGAGCGGTCATCGTGAAATAGAACAACTAACAGGGATATAATAAATTAATTAATCAGAGACGTCAACATTTTATTTTAAAACGCGACAAGATCTCAAGTTTATTAAGTGTGGGACCGTCCTTTTGTAAAGTATAACGTGATAGGTTCGATTATAGAAATTATACTTAATAATAATAAATAAATAATATGTACCGGAATGTAGATGGGAAGCTAGGATTCTAGCTGAATTAGTGAATTTACCAGTTTAGCGAAATTTTTAGTGGCAGAGCCTGATTTACTGTTAACTTGGAACGAAAAGTTACAGAGCGAGAGAATGGTTAAGCAAAAAGAGTACGCAATCAACCCTTTGCACGATTTGGGGCATAAAGCAGAATTTTCACTAGGGATGCATGAATATACGTAGATACGTGTGATCCACCAAAAAGCATCGCCTAGTTTTCATAGCTTAACTTACGCTTAGACCTAAGAAAGAAACTTATTGGTGAGTTTCATGCACATTCTCGGCATAATCGCACATCCCTGGTTGAAAGTCAGCCTTAAGGCAATATCCACCGCGAACCAAGCTTAGCATTCATAAGTAAGTATAAGATTTTACATTTCACCAACGTCCACTGACTACCGCACCAAAGAATTCGAGCGTCGAAACACTTAAGCGTTATAGTAAAACGGACTTTAGTTGAAGTCCATTTAAGTTAGTTAACTTATTTCAAAATCTTAACTTCGTCCATATATCTACAGCCAAGCGGAAACCTTGCCAAGTTAAAATTGGTGTTACTGAAATTACGACTTTAAATAGTTGACATTTAAGTCCATTTTACTACGTTATTATTGTGTTTCGACTCTCGAATTCTATCTCTTAGATTAATCCTACTAAGTTAATATGTAGTGGAATTGATAGTATGATTCACGTTGCAACGCTAATCTAACTTCGTACTAGATTAGCTTAGCTTTGTTTGTGGGCTTTGAGCACGACCTGAAGCTTACAATTGTTCAATGAAACAGAAAATCAGGCCCTGTTTAGAGGTCCCTCACATCGTTAAGGTTAGGGGTGCAATGTACGTAGACGCCGGCACATTGGCAACTTAAGAACTTTTAACACTTTAATGAATAGTTTAAGCTAACTCGTGAAATGATAGATGTTAAGCAAGCAAACGAACACCATTTTGTGCCAATGAACATAGGTATTTAGTGTTTAGGCTCGGTTTTACGCCTAAGCGGAACGGAGCGGCGATATTTTTAGTCGACCAATCAGATTTTTTAGAGATGACGTGATAATTTTTTCACGTAACTATTAAGACTCTGATTGGCTAGCTAACTACATCTCCGACCATCTCTGCTTTGGTGGATACACAGGTCTTTAGTCACTGCTCGGGTAATACTTTATAATCTTTGCAACTTTAGAGTATCTTTGTTATACCTAATAGTTTTTCCGGGATCCAAAATATCCAAGATCGTATCAGTGATTCAGCTATAAAATAGTAACAGTCAGATTTTCCTTTTCGTTTAAAAAATAAATGGAATATTTTTGTTTTCATACAAAGCTGATGCCTTCGACTTCGTCCGCGTGGATTGTTTTTAAAAATCCCGCGAGAAGTCGGATTTTTCGGGATAAAAAGTAGCTCTATGTATGTAACTCTCTAGGTCTTTAACTATAACCATGCAAAAAGTCACGTCGATCCGTTGCTCCGTTGCGAAGTTGGATTGAAGGACAAACCAATTAACCAACAAACAGACACACTTACGCATTTATAATATGGATGATATGAATATGGGTAGTAACAGACAATAATTGGAGCACACATTTTTTTATCATTGGTTATTCAAATCTATTTAGGCGCAACATTAATAAATATTTCATGATAAAGTAAAAGTGGGTAAAATTATGCACATAATAGGTCAACTTTATGTCTCACACATGCCCGGCAGAAATTACGGGATGCGCTTCGCATTGCAAATAAACTTTTTATATTTGTCCACCCCAGAACAAGCAAGCCGAATTGCGATGCAGCAGTGTAGAAAACAAAGACGGCCCTAATATTTGCATTGCAACCTTTTGTGTCTAAAGTATTGTGTAGTAGACAGTCTACTAGAACACAATACTTTAGGCCCTGAATTAACAGTGCCACAATTTTCAAAAACAGTTCACATTTTTTTGGAATGCTCAAAAAGGGACAAATATTCACACACTCTACGACTTTTGACAGTAACATTTCTACAATTCAAGATTTACTTCATATATATTATTATTTTCATATACATTATATAATATTTACTTCATGCAGGCCAACTTGTGGCTCTTGAGTTGTCAAGACTATCACTGGTTCGGAAAGAAGATTCTACTGAAAAAAAAAAACTGGCAAGTTATTCTATAAAAGACAAAATTCATATCCCTAAGATTATATTCAAAGTGAATGTAAGAAAATCGTCGGAGTCCGAACTAAAACTTCTTGAAAGATTTATTATAAGATTCTGGAGAGCATTTCGCAAAGACAATGCGAGTCTGCGACGACTCGCCGAGATATTCTCATTTCATCCACTAGGAATATAAAATGAACGAAGCAATAAAACGGTGATTTGAAAGCGTTTTGACGGGTTTACAATGTTGCGCCGCTTAGCGGATAGAATAAAAACTTCATTGTTATACAAGTGGTTGATTTGAAATTACATTTAGAACTGGACGAATGACTAAGTAAGCGAAATTTTAGCTTTTTATTTCAATAGAAATATTCTTTCTATGTTGAAATTGTAACATCCTGCTTTTAGTGAAGGATTTTTTTAGTGTTTATTATTAATGCAATACTTCTAGTTTAAAAAAATTTTTGTCTAAACAAAACTACGCATACAATACAGATCGAAAGTACAATAATGGGCGATATCGAAAAAGGTTTCAAAAACATTTAGCAAAAATATATTTTCACCACTTTACAAAAAGGTATCTTTGACTTGGTTACTAGCTTAAACAGTTTTGGCTTCGTGATTTAAAGAAATTTCAGTCACCTTAGTCAGTTATGTGTAGACATTAATAGACATCAAAATAGTACTACGAACTGGAGCGTAAATAGTTAAATTGTTTATACTTTGTAAAATAATAATACTTCAAAAAACTAAATAGTAGTTCACAGTAGTGGGCTGAGCCTTACTCTTAATAGATCGTATGCTATTCACTGCCATTTTTAAGACAGTAAACATCTAGGTAGGCAGACAAATTGTAGTGTTGAGTTGTCAGTGTGCGCGGACACTAACTAGCAAAGTGTATTTAGTGTAGCGTAGTGAATACAGAGCTTTAGAAGCGTTTCTATTGAACGGGAAACGGTATACGACGCGGTCGTGAACAAAATTTTCGACTGGTTTCGGATTAGGAATATTTTGTTAGAAAAATACGAGGTTTGGCCCAGTTGTGTTTTCGTTCCGGAATATTTTTTGTATAGCAAACTTTGGACGGTTTGAATTCGCTCTTCTTTTGTTTATGTACCTATATTGTTTCTATGCCAATAGCTTGCAAAAGCGCTTTAGCAAATATTTTGCCGAATCTCTAAAGAATTTAACTGGCGAATAAATTGACATTTTTTATTCCACGGTTAAACCTTGTGTAGCGATTTACTAACTTATAGTCTTCAGTTGCGTTTTGCAAGTATTACCCTGGAATCAATTCCATAGGCCGAGATCTATATAGTGTACTTTGACATTGCTCAGACTTAAGTTTTAGTTAAGACGAGACAGATTTATGTCAGCGATAAAAATAGCTGTTTTATTTCAACAGTGTCTTGCGTCTGACCAAAGTTCGCTCAATAGATCTCAGCCGTAATGACACAATTTGGGAAACCATATTGTCTTATAGGCTCCAATCTCTTCCATCGTTCCATCGTAGACTACTTACGAGTTTGTAGTCGTTACTTCAACGAACTATGAATTACTAATTCGTATGCCGTTCCCCATTCTCTAGGCTTAGTTAACCCTAATTCGGCTCCGAACACCAAATTAGCGAGTAAATTGTATAGAGAAACGCAATACTTTCAGTGTACATGATTTGTTGAGTTTTATCTAAGTGTGTAATTATGGAGATCACCCGTTGAGTGAGGCACTGGCATCCGTGATGTAACCTGTAATATAGGGTGTATATTGTTGAAAATGGAGCATTTAACTGAATGAAAAATTTGTTGAAGTGAGGGTTAATTTGATGCTAATGAAGTGCGCGCTGTCGATCGCCATTAGCAATGTGATTGGTTGAAATGAACTGCCATTTCGTTCACAATACGAGTCCAATCGTTGTCATTAAAATTGGTGCTGTATATCAAAGCATCAATTCAACCCTCATTATTTATTACGCTTGTTTCCGATTGGCACCATTATCGTTATTTTTATACATAACTGATTCGTATATGTGTATTAAAACGAATGTGTATCGACGCGAAGTGCGCTAATAAATTAGTTGCATCAAAATACGAACGAACTGTTTTTGTAAAATCGAATCAAATGAGACTAAATAGTTTTTATTGAAGCCTAATTAAAGCGGAATTTACATTACGAAATTAGTGGCACGAAATTAGTTTCACGACATTAATTTCATTTCATCTCAATAGTAAAAGTAATGTCGTGAAACTAATTTCGTGCCACTAACTTCGTTATGTAAATTCCGCTTTATAGGAATCCGATATTGTTCTTTAAACAGTGAAATATTATTTTTTGTTAAATCAATCAGCCTCCTATGAAACTTGTAAAACCATAAGACTCTAAATTGTGAATTTCATCCAAAACCTACAATTAATTCACTAAGTTCGATTTTTTTTTTAAATCTCTGCAATACTTTGTGGCAATATTATTCATAAGACCGAATTATAACCAATCGAAAAGAAACAAGTGTAATGATTTGAATGGCGATACCATGTCGCGTAATGCTCATTAGAACAATTTGGCACTCGGCTTGCACCGCCTCGCCTCGTGCGGTTAGTGTTCTTTATATTACGGACTTCTATGGGCATACAATACACACACGCTTAAAACGCACATAAAGTCATGTGCGTTATTAAATATCACTTCCTTTACCACTGAAGGAAAACATCGTGAGGAAACCTGCATGCCTGAAAGTTTTCCATGTTCTCAAAGGTGTGTGAAGTCTGCCAATCCGTATTGGGCCAGCGGTGGCGGATTATAGCCTAAACCCATCTCATTCTGAGAAAACCCGTGCTCGGTAATGGGTCGGCAATGGATTGAACATGATGATGATGACATACGCGCACTACATCAATACCTAAAATCAATACAAAAATACACTAAATGTACCGCATCGCCTCGCTCGCTGACGCTATGGAGTTGATGTAGTGAGCGCACCTAATTATTATGTCCATAGAAGTCCGTATAAAGAATATTAGTTGCACGTGACAAGGCGCTGCAGGTCGTGTGCGGGTGGCTCTAATGAGCTATGACTTTTAAGGCTATCGTTGTCAACGATCCCCCGTCGATTTCCTACGTATGATATTATTGTTCTTATCTCTATCTGCCCTGGTTCGTGCATTCTCGGTTCCTAGATCGGTACATTTGTGATAACCAATTGAAATTGCTGTGATTGGCTGAATTTACCATGTTCTTGCTGCGACAGTGAGTTTGAGCCACTAGCGGAACAATGTTAGCCGGTCAGAAATGATTGCAATTAGTCAACCTGTTTGACGTCCGTGTTCTGTTTTCGATTACAAAAAAGAAAAAATTGTTGTTGCAATCATCAATTTTAGCAAATAGTGAAAGAGAGTCGGCCAATCAGAGGTCACAACTACCGTCACACTTTCTGTCACACTATGGCAGTAGGCATACCGAGTAATGAAAACAATTTTTAAATTCTGTCTAGGAAGTAGTAGGGTTGCCACCTGCCTCTTTTTGATTTACAGGCTACCACCATCAAAAATACGGGGTTTAGATTTGAAGAAATTTGAAAATTTGAAGTATTTAAAGAAATAGGCGGTGGTTCTCTCTGAAATGCATGGAAAGCCTATTTAGATATTTTAGTTTATTTGTAAGTTTTGTATTTTTTCTCCGTATGTTGCCGTGTCTTGATTGGTGAACTGTGTTTGCAATGTGGTTTTAAATAAAAGATTTATTTATTTAAATAGCTTTTAAAAACTCTTAAGTTTTGTAAAGCAAAATGTTATACATTTCATGCATACAATCTTTTCATTTTAACTTAAAATTACATTTAATTTGTAATTCCACCTTCACAGTATCAATACTATGGCCGTAGCCAGGAATCGATTGCGGGAGAGGTTTTATCAGGGCCGGAACTGAATCCTGTCATGAGGAAAAAAACATTCGCTCAACTTTATGGGCTAATTACCTGGTTAGTGGAATTTCGCCTTTCAATTTGTCAGTGAGATAAAATACAACAATAAAAAAGCGCGAGCGCAGTGAGCGTAAGTGTTTTTGGTTCAATACAGAAAAAATTAAAGTGAAAGGGAAACGAGTTTAGCCGGACTTTAGTCCGTTTTTGACGGATTCCCAGGCGCAGTCGCCATTTCTAAATTTCTGGTCTGATGGGAGGCTTCGGTCATGGCTAGTTATATGGTTACTATGGCCCTAACGGCCAAGAAATTAGACTGCATCATCACTTACCACTAGAAAAGATTAAAGTCACGGGCTAACTTGTATAAAAAAAGGCTTACATCCTCAAACCAAGCCCCGCTGCCTTGGCTACGACCATGATCAATATCGAGTGGGTTTCGGCTACGCATTGCCGCAAAAGGAAAATATTCTTTCTACTGGACATAACGTCAGTGTTTGATTTCGCCAGCCAGGTTTCTGTATCCCGAAATACGGGGTAACCAGTAAAATACGGGGCCTCTGGCAACCCTATTCGGAAAACACTGTCACATTCAAGTTAATGTCAAATATTTTGTTTTCAATTACAGAAAGCTGCATCAATCATTATTACAATATTTTCTTTGTTGTGATTGGCTGAATTTTTGAGTTTGAGCCAATAAACAGACTGTTTGCCAATTAAACGTCATAACAATATAAATGCCAGAAAGTTTAACCAAATAAAACAAACTTAATGAGAACCTAGTGAGAATGCAAACGGCACACAATTTATAATACATATTATGTTAGTCGTATATAATAGATATTATAGTAGTCGTTCACTTTGGTAATAGTCAGATTGTCATCAGTAAAATTGATATTGGTTGATGTATCGTAAATTATTGTTTCGGTGACAAATATTTTTATTATCTATTTATCTTTGAACAGAATGGAATAGAATGAAATGGAATGGAATACAATGATAAATTTTTATTCCCGTAAACTTTTAGGTAAACTTCAAAGTGTTTTTGGATGGTCAGACAAATTTGCCACTGGTTCGGAATGCCGTTCCTACGTTTTCTAGGGTTTCGTACCTCAAAATGAAAAACGGAACTCTTATAGGATCACTTTGTTGTCTATCTGTCTGTCTGTCGTGTGTGTCAAGAAAACCTCTAGGGTACCCGTTGACTCAAAACCATGAAATTTGGCAGGTAACCTAACTGCGTAATTTTGGGTAGTTTTTTTAATCGATAAAGAAAGTTTGCGACATTGTTCAATAAAAAATTTGGATTCCAACTCCTCGATCCTGATGTTGCAGGGGACCTGACTACTAAAGCTAATGGGATTTAAAAAGTGTCGATTATTAATTGATATTGAAGGTATAGGATGCTGTAAGAAATTGCATTCCTAAATCCTGGTGATCTTTCGGGATTTGAAAAGGATCATCCGTTTAAATATTCTTACGTGATACAGAAACAAGTTGCATCCCGGGGACGGGCTATTACGGAGAGGCAACTTTTGTTCTGGGAAATGAAAGGATCGGGATTTTTAAAAACCTAAATCCACGCGAGCGAAGCTGTGGGCATTAGCTAGTTGTAAATATATTTAAAAGCTACTATAAGATAATAGATAAGGTACTTATTTCCTTATATTTTTATTGTATGGCAGCGCGCGGTTTTAAATTATAAATTGCACGTCCTGTCCTTTTCTGTAATACATTTTTTTTTCAATATCTACCGCTTTATCTCATAGCAAGAGTCCGTAAGACATAATACAGTGAAAATAGGCAAAATATACAATTTTTGCAGTTTCCACGTCAGTACCTGTCGAATTTTTCTAACAGTGTAAGCAGCAGAGCTGAGTTTACCATCAAGTGTTGATATGTGGGTGTTCCATAGAAGCTTTGCATCTAACATTATACCAAGAAACACGGGGTTCTCCTTTATTTTCAACATATGATTATTTATCAATGAACTTATGTCATTTAAGGTCCTGGTATTGGGCAGTGTGAATTCAACACACTTAGATTTCTTTGCATTTGGAAGTAAATTGTTAGCAATAAATCAGAGAGTGACCTGTGATATGGCATTACATATAGTATACATTGTCAAAAATTATAATATTAAAGCTGTGCGTATTGCGTGAGGAATAGGTTGCAAGAGAGTTGCAACTTGCAGTGTTTGATGCATGCGCTATTGCCAGCAAACATGAGACATATTTTTATCTACAGGCAACGTCTGAGTAGGTAACGCATACGTCTAACGCAAGTTGAAATGTACCAGTGTATTTAGTTAGACCTATCGACAAGTTTGGAGTTGGGTGCAGTCTAAATGTGGCCCGTGTGTTTAGACTGTCAGTTTCTGTCAGTTTCACGTGTCGTCCCCCGCACTTCACCACCCCGCTTGCACAAATCGAGACAGCACGAAATTTTCAAGATTTCTGGGTGTAATTTCTGGTTTTCGTAGTTCCCACACAATTATAACAATATAAAATATATAACGATAATTTTTTTACTACATAATATTCATTAAATTTTCTAGGTCTGTGGTTTTTCCAAATTTCATTAAATTGCTCCATTGTCTAGAAAAACGAGCACAAAGTTGGGCCTTTTTTTAAAGAAAAATACAAATCTTTGAGCCCCTGTAATTTTAAAACTACATATTATTAGAAAAATCTAAAACACCACAGACACAGATATTAGTTTCTAGACTATGTCTGCAAAATTTCATGGACTTTGGTTACTTAATATTCAAATGAAATGGGAACTACGATTGTATGGAGTAAGTGACGGAGAGAGTCCTGTTAAGTGTAATTTGCATTTGTATAATGAAGAACTGATGTTACGATTTGGTGGATAGGCGAAAGTTGTATATAGTCGTATTACCTAGTTTATTTTGTGTTAGTCTCTCCAGTCCTGTACGAGTTGCCATTGCTGTTTGTGTTTTTTTTTATTTCGATAACTTGGATGTTTTGATAAAACGATGCTGACATTTTTTCTCTATAAGTTGGACGGAAAAAAATTACAGGTGGCTTATGGAATTGCGATTTCGCCCGCTGAGGCTTGCCCCTGGCTTTAAAAGCTTTCTTTTGTTTCATGTATAAATAAAAGTTTTTTTAATCAGCATAAGTGTGAACTCATTTATTATGCATCGTTTTATCGAAATATTTTGTAAATCTGTCGATATATTTTTATTCTATAATACGAGTAACTTTACGAATTCACATAATATTTTAGTTTTTTTGTTGTTTTTTCTAAATAATTTCTTTATAGTTTAAATAAAAATGTTTTATTTACGTTCTGCATAAGCATGATTTGTGTATTAATTCAATTTTTTTTATGTTAGTTGTCAATAAAATTGAAATATACCGAGAGATACAAGTTACTGTGCATTCATGGGAATTTTATATGAGATTTATTTTTATTATAATTATGTAGGATATATTATACAATTTTTATTAACTTGATTTCTACTGTATCAATGACATCTCGGCCGATGAGTTTATTATGATTTTATATTATTGTAAACAATGTGCTTCTAATCATTTGAAAGAATGTAAATACGATATTTGAACTGATAATAATAAAATTTTTATTTCTTAATGAAGTCTTTCGTTTTCTTTTCTTTGCAATTTTTAGAATCCTTAATTTAATTTTAAGGAGACAAAGTTGCGCACATTATCTAATAGTACCTACTCTTATGTAGCGGACTACATACAAAATAATGTCTGTTAAGATGAACACTCGATATCGAAGAGAAGCAATAATATTATTGTGGGCGAGCTGAGGATTACATAAGCTATCGGAAACCTACGAAGTACAAACTGCCCGACATTCGGACTCGTTGGCCACATTCCAACTTTTGCGGAATATCTCATCCTCCGTAATCGAATCTTTGCGCCAGTTTCACTTTTCTAATTTGATTTCGTATTCGTAAGATATAAAGTCAACGGTAGCGAGTTACATTAGACACTAGAGAGTAAAATCCATAGTTCTACCTATATTCACAAGCGTAGATCGCGAAGTGAAAGATGAGTTAACCTAGTGGTTAGGCCTTCAGCTTCATACCTATTCCGGGATTCAATTCCGGGCACGCATCTACGACTTCTATTATGTGCGTTTAAGCAATCAAATATCTCTTGCTTTTACGTTGAAGGAAATTATCGTGAGGAAACCTGTATGCTTGAAAGCTCTCGCTTCTCCATCATGTTATCTTTTTCAGGTGTATGAAGCTTGCCTATCCGCACTTGGTCAGTTGTAGGTATGGTGGCAAACCCTACTTATTATGAAAGGAAATCCGTGCTCTGTAGAGGGCCGGCGATGGTTTAAGATGATGATGCTGTTGTAAGGTCAGGTATTAATCTGTTGGAAAATCGTGCTTGGAATTCCTCTCCAATATAACACATTGAAATATTACGAACGCGCCTCATCTGTGCGGAGAAAACGATAAAGAATATTTCTGCGCGAGTTTTCCCTCGCGGAATGCGACTTAGATTTTAAGTTAAGGTTTTATACGTGAGATGGTAAACAGCGCAACCCTTTATTTATCGAACTCAGCTCTTGGAAGATGTGATAATAAGTAGTAGTAGTAGTAAGTAAGTATTAGATGGGAACTATTTTGGGGCGTCAACGTGATACAGGGTCTGGAAAGGCTCTAAACAGCCGCCAACATCAAAAGAAGATGTGGGAAGGTAAAATATACTTTTGGATATAAGCTCATTTTACTGAACGGAACACTAACAGCACTTTTTTCATACGTAGGTAGGAAGGTTACTTGATGTAAAAAGCTTCTGATATCGATGAGGCAATATTGCGCGGAGATGAGAAACTCGCTGATAAGTTGCTATCGGAAAACCGTAAGAGCCAACTTTCAGGTTATTGGCCATATTCCAACTTTCGTAAAGCACGAGGTAGACTCGTAAAACATTCCTGATAATACTAGGTTATTCCCGTGACTTCGTTCGTATGGATTAACGTTTGATGTCCCGGCCATATTGACGGCCAACAACGCGATGTTCAACGGCATTTGCCGTTAAACGTAGATGTAGACACGATCAACGTACACCGGATTTCCAACGCCGTTTGGACGATTTTAACCTCAATTCAATTGGCATTAGGTACACGTTAACCAAGTGTGGACACTCAGTTTAACGCGTTGATTATCGCGATAAGTATGGCGTTGTTGGGCATTGACGTTAACCTTAATGTAACCGCAACATTAGGAGCGTAGTTTCTTTTCTTAACAGATATTTTGGAAGAGAACCTTAAGACTAGGTAGCCTAGGAAGACGAATTGGGCGACTGTAGGTAATGTCTCCCCACCCCAGGTATGTTTATATGAATAAAGAATAAAGAATGACAAATAGTGTAAAATTAAATTACACGGCAACGAAACTCCCATTACATAATTTTGTGATCGAGACAGACCTTCGCTTCTAACCTGTGACCCACGAAGATTCTCGAAGTAGCCATATCCTAATCGCTTATTTTCCGGAAATGGGAAGAGGAGGACGCTCCATGGCTTCACAGGTAACGATCAGTTAACACTCAATTAGTAGGTACTGTAGGTAAAGCACTGGTTCTATATGTAATCTATACTAAGTATAAAATATACTATGACAATGCAAAAGTTTGTCTGTCTTTCCGCTAGCTTTTTACGGCCAAACAGTTAAACTGATTTTGATGGATTAGCTTACATCCCGGGGACAAATACAGGCTACTTTTCATCCCGGAAAATCGAACAGTTTTCATGGGATTTTTAAAAAACCTAAATGCACGCGGACGAAGTCGCGAGACTCAGTGATTCGTCAAATTGTGACAACTGTCACCCCTCCCGCACCGCTCCACTACACTACAGGAGACAGGAGCCTACTCATCTATGCGCTTACTCGTATAATAAATACTAAGTGTCAGCCGATCACAGGTGATTGCGACCGTCACACTGCAATGTACCTGTCAAAACTTATCTTTTCAAAACTTTCAGTAGACAAGTGTACCTAAATTAAAAATTTATAACACACGATCAACGTACACCGGATTTCCAACGCCGTTTGGACGATTTTAACCTCAATTCAATTGGCATTAGGTACACGTTAACCAAGTGTGGACACTCAGTTTAACGCGTTGATTATCGCGATAAGTATGGCGTTGTTGGGCATTGACGTTAACCTTAATGTAACCGCAACATTAGGAGCGTAGTTTCTTTTCTTAACAGATATTTTGGAAGAGAACCTTAAGACTAGGTAGCCTAGGAAGACGAATTGGGCGACTGTAGGTAATGTCTCCCCACCCCAGGTATGTTTATATGAATAAAGAATAAAGAATGACAAATAGTGTAAAATTAAATTACACGGCAACGAAACTCCCATTACATAATTTTGTGATCGAGACAGACCTTCGCTTCTAACCTGTGACCCACGAAGATTCTCGAAGTAGCCATATCCTAATCGCTTATTTTCCGGAAATGGGAAGAGGAGGACGCTCCATGGCTTCACAGGTAACGATCAGTTAACACTCAATTAGTAGGTACTGTAGGTAAAGCACTGGTTCTATATGTAATCTATACTAAGTATAAAATATACTATGACAATGCAAAAGTTTGTCTGTCTTTCCGCTAGCTTTTTACGGCCAAACAGTTAAACTGATTTTGATGGATTAGCTTACATCCCGGGGACAAATACAGGCTACTTTTCATCCCGGAAAATCGAACAGTTTTCATGGGATTTTTAAAAAACCTAAATGCACGCGGACGAAGTCGCGAGACTCAGTGATTCGTCAAATTGTGACAACTGTCACCCCTCCCGCACCGCTCCACTACACTACAGGAGACAGGAGCCTACTCATCTATGCGCTTACTCGTATAATAAATACTAAGTGTCAGCCGATCACAGGTGATTGCGACCGTCACACTGCAATGTACCTGTCAAAACTTATCTTTTCAAAACTTTCAGTAGACAAGTGTACCTAAATTAAAAATTTATAACACCCCCGACAAGTGAAGGTTATAGTAACTAGAAAAGAGCTGATAACAAACGGCCGAACCGATTTTCTTGGATCATAGCTAAGAACACTCTCGATCAAGCCAAGCCACCTTTCAAACAAAAAAAAAACTAAATTAAAATTGGTTCATTAGTTTAGGAGCTACGATGCCACAGACAGATACACAGATGCGCAGATACACACGTCAAACTTATAACACCCCTTTTTTTGGGTCGGGGGCTAATAATAGGTATGTGACAACCCTACAAAAGTTCAGGAAATATACATGAAAGGCGGCGCGCCGAGGCTCATAAAAACTGATTACGGCCTGGACTCGAGCAATGGGTGCTCCTACAAAGCCTGCGTGCGGCGTTGCACTACACGCCATACAGTATAAAACTTTCATAATCGCAAACGATGTTACCTCACTCGTGTAATAGTTGCATATGCTGGGATTTTACGTTTATGGGAATAGTTTATGAGGGAGAGTCTAATAGGAATTTATTTAGGGGTTCTTGTGATTGTTATCATGATCATGATCAACCTATTGCTGGTTCGCTATTGACCACGGGTCTCCTCTGATAATGAGAAGTGTTTAGGCTCTAGTCTGCCACGCTGGCCCAGTGCAGATTGTCAGACTTCAGACACCTTTAAGAAGGAGAACTTTCAGGCATATAGTTTTCTTCACGATGTTTTACTTCACGGTCAAAGCAGGTGTTTAACTGCTTAAAACGCACGTATAATTCCGAAAAGTTAAATATGCATGCCCGAAATGGAACCCCCGACCGCCCAACTGAAAGGCTGATGATGATGATTTTAACCATTATCACTGCTTCTCACGCTTGGATTGTAAATGCACCTTTTTGGGTTTATTTTTACTGATAGCCCCCAACTTTGCTCTCATGGGTTTATTGAAAATCCCGTGTAATAAGATCACTCTTTTTGCTTTTTTGTACATTCTTTGCCTAGTCCTTTAACTCCCGAAGAGAAAAGGTGAGGAATAACGTGGAAATACATATTGTTGACAATCTATTGTAGATGGTAGGTACTAACTAAGAATACACTCCTAAACCTATATATTTATTTATTTTTAACAAACTTAATCAAAGAGGAAATTCTTAATTAGTTGCATAGGTATTTGACTTTTATAGGTATGCTTCATACCTATCTGCCTAGGTACCTAGTTACCTGCTGAATTCCTATATTATGTAAAGTACGCCGCCGCCACTACACCGCTAAGCACCCTGACAATTCACATGTTCAACTAACCGACATCCAATCCCTAAAATCCTGTCGAGAGCTACAAAACGTCGACTGCACGAAAATTGATGTAAAATGAAATTTCGTTCATCTTCCCGTCCCGAGCGCATTGACGTACGTAAGTACTGAGATAAAATCCTTACTGCAGCCCGCGGCATTTCAATAACCTAGCTTAGACTAAAGGAAAAAGATAGACGTAAGTTCATGCGTGTTTTTTGACGACCTCCCTGGCGTAGTGGTGAGTGTTGTGGTTTTATGAAGTCCCGGGGTCGATTCATGGACAATTCGGGAATCTATAATTTCTAAATTATCTCTGGTCCTGTCTGGTCAGTGGTGGGAGTGGCTAGTTACCTCCCTACCGGCAAAGCCGTGCCGCCAAGTGGTATAGCGTTCCGGTACGACGCCTTGTAGAATCTGATCAAAGTACGGGTTTAATGAAATTACCATATTCCTCCCAAGTTAGCCTGCTTCCATCTTAGACTGCATCATCACTTACCACCAGGCGAAATCGCAGTCAAGGGCTAACTTGTATCAAAATTTAAAAAAGTGTAGAATATGAGGGCGTGCAAGCATGACACATTATTTGTAAAGGTGTTACTTCTGCAAACGTTTAGTACGATTTTGCCACCCTGCCCGCGAGTTAACTTAAACACTGATTTGAAAGTAAAGCCTTTTGTGTAGTTATGTGACTTCTGCGTAACTAAAATAATATTCTGTGTTTTAATAAAAGAAGCGTAAAACGCCCTAGCGCCTAATTAGGCGCTACGAAATTATTAACATTACGAAAAAACTGATGACGTCAATATAATTTTTTGCAGGGAGTGAAAATGTGTAAATGGCGCTCCAGTCCATAAAGCATTTACTGGCTACCTTTTTGGGAATGGGCTGGTGTGGGATGGCAGCATTCACGTCTAGCATTTTCTTCTAGTCTATGTATGGTGCGTACATATGAAAAATCCGTATCTTATACGATATAAACTGCCAGAGAATGAAGCGCACAGCGCATTTTAAACGTCAATTTTTATCTTCATCTAACAGTTGAACTGACTATCCCGATTATATCAGATGGAAAACACGAAAAATAGAAAAAAGTACCTACCTATATTTACCTAGGTACCTAGGTAATTTTTAACCGACTTCCAAAAAAGGAGGAGGTTCTCAATTCGTCGGGATCTTTTTTTTTTTTATGTATGTTCCCCGATTACTCAAAGACCCCTGGACCGATTTGGAAATTTTTTTTTTGTTTGAAAGGGTATACTGTGCAGGCGGTCCCATATAAATTTGGTGAAGATCTGATGAATATCTTCGGAGATGGAGAACAGAACTCCTCAATGGATAAGAGCAAATTGCTCGCGATCACTGTAATAGCTTAGTAAACAGTAGGGTTTTAACTGGGCATAGCATATTATAGTACAGTGGGGCCACTAAAAATTGTGAAATAAAAAATTTTCAAAAGAAAAATAAAACCGACTTCAAAAACCAAAAACACTAAAAAGTAGAAAATAATTTTTGTTTAGCTACACATGTAATGTACCTAGGTATGAAGTCGGGCGAGCTTCACTCTTGGATTTCTAATTTTGTTTTAATATGCTCGCTCGACTTCATTACATACAGTAATTCAGTACATTACATGTGTAGCTAAACAAAAATTATTTTCTACTTTTTAGTGTTTTTGGTTTTTGAAGTCGGTTTTATTTTTGTAACGTATCAACGCGTTTCAGAGTAGCGGAAATGTAGGTTTGACTTCATACAGGAATAACATAATAAGGAGCTTTTGCCAAGACGTAGTCTCATAAAATGAGTAGGTTGTAATATTTTTGTAAATTTTGTTCCATAAGTACGAAAAAATTATCACAAAAATAGCCTTGCCTTAATTAACTGCTCTCTCAAGCATTCCGGTCGTGTTTTTATTTAACTTCGGGCTTCAAAACAACAAATGTGCCCACTCGTTACTGAAACTTCGTGTTTCTGCCCACGCGAGGTTGGGAGTATATTCCTGTAAGAAAATAATTTAAATTAAAATAAATTGGCACGCAGACTTGATGCTTTAACTTTTAAATGTTACTAAATTACATTACGCATACTTCTCCCGAATACAAAGTTTTAATTGAGCTTCAAATAGCTTAACGGAAGGAAGTTGATTCAATGGTAAAGTTTCATCATATTCATGCTGTGAATGTTAAAATCGAATGATCGAGTCTGACTCGCACTTGGTTGTTTTTTTAAATATTTCAACCTATTTTCCCCCTTAAACACATGTTTTTCAGTAATTTAATTTTTCAAGTAGCGTTTTCTTTCTACAAATATTATGTGTCAAGATTTAAGGAGAAGGCTTTTCATTCCAACGTCTTGGAGTGCGTGTCAACTGTCAAGCGCGTTAATGTCTCAAGCAAAGCTAAGTGCCTCTTCAACATGTCTGGCGCCCTTATAAGGACTTAATATACCTGTTTCAACAAAATGTTATCAACTTCACTGTCAAGAAAATCCTCACTCAATAAATCAATAGAAGGGAGAATGGTTCACTCTCTGATTAATGTACGAGCTCAGAGACACTGATGCCTATTAAGACTGCAGGCCTTGCGACATCGCGCCGTTATAGTGTGTTGCGACAACATATTACATTTTTTTTATTTGTACCAGAAAGTTGTAACAATCAAGCTTCAATCAAGAGAAAAAAAAAGAATAATTGGACAGGGAATCACTTATCTCTATAAGAGATCTCTACCAGTGACCCTTGGCAGTGCGAGAGGTTGTAAAGGGAGTAGAATAGGTACAACATAGATAGAAAGTATTCATGAAAAAAACTTAATAGATAATATTATGTTATAATATACATATATAAAACATACATACATACTTTACTTATAAACAGGTACGAGTAAGTACGGCACGTATGGGTAGTAGGTGTAGGTAGCTAACGTACGAGTCAAAATTGCAAAAGAAATTTCAGGAATCTCGGGATGGAACAAACTGTATGATCATAACGGTGTATCAAGAGCTACTAAGCATCTTTATAACCTTCAAATTCCTAAAGCTCGTAAAATTTCAACGACGCTCGCGTGTCTGCCAAATTATGTAACGTCTCCAAGGTTAGCTTATCAACATGGCATAGATATTAAATTTTCTTAAAATTACGTGCTATATTGGCTAGAAATATTTTCATACATTATATAAACATTCTTTGTACGGTAAAATATTTAGAATTCAGTCAAGTTTTATTCACTCAAGTTCCAGTAGGAATAGGTTGTATTCAAGAGTGTTTTAAGTTAGTTACAAGTATTCGTTCACAATCGAAGTTTTTTTTTTTAATATATTTGTGTGGTATACTTATGTGCCCTTTAATTGCTTTTCCCATTTTTCAATAACTAGTTACGTGTAGTGGCAGGGCAGACGGTACCTACATATATTATATTAATATGAAAATGCACTAGTTGATCTGAGTGAGAGATGTTGATGAATCAGTCAGGGAGTCAGGATATTTCTTTTTATATATTTTCACAATTACGAATTGGGGAAAAAACGTTTTATTTCATACATACGCCGTAGATTTTTACAGTCGGCAACTTGTAAAATGCTTGAATAACCTGGCATGCAGATTGTAGACGTCTATAAGACATCACAAAGCAGCAATCAGAGTCCCGGTGGAGCGTCCCACGTCAAACTACGACCCAAGTTTACAGCGTGTTTTTATTTAGATAATACAATACATCTAATTTTACAGTCGTCAACTAGTAAAATGCTTGAATATGTTAGCATGCAGACGTCTATACGATCTCACAAAGCAGCAATCAGAGCTAGTCCCATTGACGCGTCCCACGTCAAACTGCGATTCCAGTTTACTGCGAGTAGCATCAAGTAGAAATAACTGGTGGATTGGATGTCGTATCTAGAATTTAAAGGTGTGTGTGTTGTCGTGTAGGCGTGTGTTGAAAAAAATCAAGGAGTTTCTACGTGATTTATGAAAACATAAATCCACGCGATAAAGATGCGGGCATTAGCTAGTTTTTTTATAATATTAGTGCGGATAAAATATACAGTCATCTACTAGCGTAGAAGTAGTGGGTTGAGGAGATATATTTACATTGCCTTCTCCGTAGTCCGTACGTCTCATGATCGTTGTGAGAGCCTCTCGAGCAGGGTTGAAGCTTTTTACTATTGAATCATTACCCCAAGCCATAACCGGTACAATAAATGGATAGGATTAAATTAATACGGCAATCTCATCTAATGTAGAGCATCATTATTTGTCATATTTTTTTCTATCTTCCTCCCTCGCTCGCATAAAGAAAAAGTTAACTAAACAACCAGATTCAAAAACTACATTTGTGAATTGTGAACAAAAATGTTCTTTTTTTGGGGCATTTTATAGCCAGCGTGTTTAAATATATTATTTAAATATTTCTACCACCTACCATTATTTATTACAAAAAGGACGTATACCCTACTTATAAAGTTAAGCAATAAAATATAATAAAACTTCTCCAGCATAATAAAACAGTAGTTTAACCTTATAAAAGTAGTTAATTCAGTTAGCTTCCGCGGCCAAAGTTAGCCGCGGTATCCAAGACGCTATAAGTTTCAGTGGCTGTGAAAATAATGAAATTACAACTGCTTCCTGCGAATCATAAAATTTAATTAAGACAGATGATATTCATTCGATTCTATCTATATTTTTTAAATTTGATAAAATAAGCTAAAATGAGCCCTTAGCTCTGAGGGTCAGTTTTTTGATAGTTTAAAAAAACCGATCAATTGCGAGTGGGACTCGCACTCGAAGGTTTCCATACCTCAAAGAATTAAGTAATCTGTGGGTATATCTTGAATGAAATTTGTCTTTGCATTTTTCTATACATTTTATCTCTTGATGATGTGATTCACATAAATCAATATAACTTTGCCGAGTTTGTAACAGATTTCACTAGTTTAGACTTTAGAGTCGCGAGGTTTTATTGAAACTCAGCCCCGGAGTCAGTACGCTTTGCGATCACAGACAGGATATTACTTCAATTTATATTAAGTTTATACTGAAGAACGCTGTTCAATCAAAACTTCATAAAATACGTATGCATACTAATATTATAAATGCAAAAGTGTCTATCTGAATGCCTCTCTATTTGAGAGGTACCTTTTCACTTGAGGTACAGAGATACTACTACGTCGTGAGATGGGTGTAAGCTACTTCTCACGACCCGTTTAGTACGTACGTAGTACTACATAGGTAGAGGTCATTGTGGTGGAACTAAGCAACGAAAAAAGGTGTAGGTAATTATTTAAATAAAAAACCGGCCAAGTGCGAGTCGGACTCGTGCACCGAGGGTTCCGTACTCGGGTATTTTTTCGACATAAAATCTGTTTTAGAATGAACAGGTGAAGCCCATTCATATGATGCACCACTTGGTATACCTACTTATCTTACTTTGAAAATTGAAACACATTTTAGTTTTTTTTAATGAAGTAACCACAAATTCACGGTTTTCAGTGCTTACTTGTGCTATAAGACCTACCTACCTGCCAAATTTCATGATTCTACATCAACGGGAAGTACCCTATAGATTTTCTTGTCAGACACGACGGACGGACGGACGGACGGACGGACGGACGGACAGACAAATAGACAGACAGACAATAAAGTGATTCTATAAGAGTTCCGTTTTTCCTTTTGATGTACGGAACCCTAAAAACAATTTCAACTTCATGACAAATCTGGAATAAAAAGTAAGGGACTTAAAAGAACTTAATCTTGCTCTAGGGCTTATAAAATGTAGTCGGAAAATGCCTGTTTCCCGTCGTCGATCTATTTAGCGATAAGCCGGACTTTGACGCGGGTGTAAGACACATTAGCGGCTGCGAAGAAGGATAAGCGAATACTTAAGCCTGCTTAGCTAATGCAATACGAATATAATTTGCTTTAGGTGCGTACTTATTTTGTGTTTTCTCAGACTTGAAATCAGAAGTAAGCTTAATCTCAAGATAACTTGTACGCTAACGTACTAAGATTAGCTCTGATAGGCTTCATGCGTACAGAGATACTTGCGTCGTCGTGAAGACGGGTGTAAGCTACTTTTCACGACCCGTTTAGTACGTAGTACTACACGGAGGTCATTGTGGTGGATCTAAGCAAAGCAAAAAGGTGAAGGTAATCCTTAAAAAAAACCGGCCAAGTACGAGTCGGACTCGCGCACCGAGGGTTCCGTACTTCATAGAATACGGACACACCACACGTCTAGCTTGACAGACTCGCATATAGGGAAAAAGACATTATACAGTTATATTATAAAGACAGTATACAGTTATATTATAAAGACAGTATACAGTTATATTATATAGTTATATTTTGACAGCGTCCATTTCGAGTGGGACATTTTGTCAGGTCGTCCAGGCTTCGTGTATGGGGCTCTATAGAAAGTAAGTTATGATCCGAACTTAGTGTTGCCCTTATAGTATTTTCGAAAGATAAATAATTTTACCTCTGTAAGTTTATATTAGATAAAACGAAAATTGAAGGTCTACATTACTAACTATACTTATATCCAGGGTATTGTTAAAATGTTTTTGACTTAAAACTCTCCTTATCGGCTTTGTTAACTCTGAATGGTAAATAAAACCTCTCTACAGAGTTTTACAAGAATGAATAGGTATGAAACGCTACAAAACTGAACAATGTAGACAGTAAACAATTCCTTTAGCCGCTTTTGTGGGACGTTGCTGAAATGAAAAGCGCCAAAGAAACTCAGAGCTCCGATCTCACACCAAAAAAGCGAATAAGTTCAACATTCTCATAATGCCCTACTAATGAGAAATTTATTATTAAAGTAGTCTATTCGAGTTAGTTGGATTCTGTGCAATCAGCAAAGGCTTCAGCTTGATTTTTTATTTTACCGGAATTTATTAAGAGTTTTTTTCGTCCTGAATTAAGTACAACGGTTATTTGTTTTCTGGGTTTGGTTTCGACTTCAATGATTTTCGGTCTATAACATACCTTGTACATAAACTGTCCTCTACGAATACAAGTATACGTGACGGTCAAGATAGCAATTACTTCACACGTATCGGACCCGAGATCAATACGATTCTCTTCAATAGAAGTCACGACACATTTTCCCATACCCCTGGCCCTGGCACAGCATATACAGCTACGTAGTAGTTTCCAGGCACTAGAAGGCTCACTCAGCAAATATTTTTAAACAAATTCCTTTTAAGTGTAATTCAGTTGGCACAGCGCTGCGGCCTTAAATTCAATATATGCCTCTCTTTCTATCTTCTATCTCTTATCTCAAGAGATAAAGGAGAGCCGTCTTAAAGGTAGGTAAAAGGTCTTGACCAAGTGAGCCCGACCTGATAGTACTTCCCAGGGAAAAAGAAAGTAAAAGGATCTTTGGATTGACTGAAACACGAAGCGTAAAATGAAATGATTCATTCTACGCTTGTAATAAAATTGGTATAGCCAGTATAGGTTAAAATTAAAATCTTTTCGGCCGTTGCTCTAGTCTCTACTGAATATTTCAGACCAATTTACTAACGCGAACTAGCGTGAATTCAAAAGCCAGGCCCGCTTCGCTGATGTGAATTTTTAATGGATTACGTTATGCAAATATTATTTCTAAAGTCAATATGGTTTGAAAAAATATTTGTCTAACTTATTTTTGCTAACACATAATTCATAATTTCTGAATTTTCGTCAAAGTCGGGAAAGTTGGTATTTACCTACTTATTTTTAGAAACGAGTTCGATTTGGATATCTTTGTTAACTTTTAATTAAGTGAGAAAAACTGGTAAGTAGTTAAGAACACGTTACGTAATGTAGGGTTCCGTAACCATTAGCTAACGGTGGTCATTATCTTACTATGTTTTTGTGTAGTGTATATAAACACTGTGCCACACAGACAGATGACAAACGAACAGAATGACAGTACAAAACTGCAAGGGTTCCTTGTTTTACAACGGAACCCTATAAAGATTATTTTTAATAGAAAATAACTTTTTGCAAACTTACTTGGTAATTTTATTAAAACTTTCTTAGAAAATCGAATTTATTTTAGAATTGGCATGAACTGAACTGAGTGAATTTAGTCACAATTAGATTTTTATTTTGACGACTACAGACACAGTGATGAGTCCTACTGTGTTATGAGTGGAAGGGCCTGAGTTAGACCCGGCCCTTCCACTCGACGTACCAGGCAGTTTTACCTAATTGCGTCAAAGAAGACATATATTTCGTACATGGTAGGCTCCGATGAACAACTACATTCTCGGCCGTATTCACAATCTATACTAATAAATAAAATTGGAGTGTCTGTCTGTAATTTCGAAATAACTACCTCATATTAAGCTCATATGGTTATTTGAACGATACCATAACTGAATCACACGTTTTTAAAATTTTTGTCTGTCTGTCTGTCTGTCTGTTTGAAAAGGCTAATCTTTGGAACGGCTGAACCGATTTTGACGGGACTTTCACAGGCAAGTAGAGGATTGACCAGGGCGTAAAATAGGCTACTTTTTTAACCGACTTTTAAAAAGGGAGTTGTGTTTTTCTACCTATGTACACCGAAATCTCCGAGATTTCTGAACCGATTTGCGTCATTTCTTTTTTAATCGATAGAGGAACTTTGCGACATTGTTTCATAAAAAATTTGGAGTCCAACTCCTCAATCCTGATGCTGCAGGGGATCTGACCAATCCACGCGGGCGAAGCTGCGGGCATCAGCTAGTCATTACTATGAGGTCTCACAGCGCGCTGTAACGCATAGTGTAGGTTCCACCAATCAGATCATTGTAAATTGACGTGACACAGTCATCTGATTGGTGGAACCGACATTGTGCATTCGAGCTCACTATGAGACCTCATAGTAACGTTTGTGAATACGGGTGTCTATATTGATGGTAGTAGGCTATAGATATCAAACTGGCAACGCTCGCTGTTAAAATTAAATCTCCGAGTGATTTCCACGCTCGAATAGTTTCCGAAAGGACTCCTGTTACAGACGCCACGCCGGCTCTGAAGTCTGAAATTCTATCAACAATCTAGACATTTGATTTCTCTTTCATGTAGGAGGCGTCTTCAAACGTCTACTCAATAGGTTTCTATTAAAGCTATATATCACATTACAACGTTAACTTATATTCAGCAGAACTTAAAGCCCAGCCTATGAAAGTAGTAGTTTATAACTCAAAATTTAAAAAACCCCCGACACAAAAACCTCTATAAGAAAACTAGAAAAGTGCTGATAACTTTCAAACGGCTGAACCAATTTTCTTCGATTACAGCTTAGAACACTCTCGATCAAGCCACCTTTCAAACAAAAAAAAACTAAATTAAAATCGGTTCATTCGTTTAGGAGCTTTGATGCCACAGACAAATACACAGATAAATGTCAAACTTATAACACCCCTCTTTTTGGGCCGGGGGTTAAAAATTAAGAACTTCTAAGTGAGTAAGTATTCGTATTATTTTCCTATCCGTCTTAGTTCATTTCCTTCTTTTGTTTGGCATAAATAATGCACAAAGTCCCTTTGCCCAAGACCCTTGTCGACTCCGAAGAGGGGAGATAATTAGGAAGGATATCAATTCTTTGTCTTTTGACGGATGCTAACTTTACATTCAAGTGTTTCGCTAAATTCCTTTTTGTCTTTTCCTTTTGTTAGCCTTTCTTTTTGATTGTACTGACAAGAGCTAAAGATCAAGTCTTTTCCTAAGAAAAATATTCCGCCTATGCCAAAGTATTTTTATTATGATTTATAAGTTATACCAATTAGATAGCAAGCAACCTTGTGTTAAGTGATTATGAATATTGACCTAGAAACTACCAGGAACGAAATTCTTAAAATCCGGCAATTTTAAGGAATTTATCTGGTGCATTTATTACGGCATGAGGACTCTGGATTTAATAATGAAATGATTTTCTAATAACAAAAAATGTCATCAATGCACTTTGAGCACTAACCGATTTCTCCATACAAGTGGAACATTCACCCTTTTGAACACAAAGTTACACCAGTCAACAAGGTTATTGAGGAAGCGAAACGCTATTTGTCCAGACGAGAGGTAGAATTTTCGTTTTGCCTTTGGCATTGTTGGGTCCAGTTGCAAAGTTTGGAAGCAAATAGACGCCTTACCTTTAATACCCAATAGAGATCTACCTTTAGAGGAAAATGTGCCCTACAGTTTCGTATAAGTGTTACGAGTATAGACTTTTTCTTTGGGTAGAAACTTTAATTAAATTCAGTTAACTTTTTAAAAGACAGACAGCTTTTTTACTAATAGAAGCAATAAAATTCAGAGTAGTTAAGATGTTGATACCAAGCATGCACCACAGACTTTTTGGATTTATGTGGGGTTTTAAGCGATTAAATAACCCATGCTTTAACGATGAAGGATAACTTCGTGAGGAAACGTATATGCCTGCGAGTTCTCTATAATGTTTTCGGCGGTATGTCAATCCACGCCTGGCCGGCGTGGTAGACTATGGTCTAAGCCTTTCTGAGGGGATAGGTTGAGATGATGATGGTAAAATCTTTGTAACGAGTAGGTACAATGAAATAGTCTTGCTTTTCTCCTAGTCTAGGTGCAAACGATCAAATGCTCCCGCAAGTAGGCATTCGTGCGTTATACTGCCTTATTTTGTTTAGAAACTGGGTCATACATGTAGTGTGGCCGGATGACCCTATTTGAAATCCTGATTTATGGGGTCAGTGCTCAGTAATATGTGAATGTTATATCACACCAAAGTAACCGAATTCCCAACACAAAAAATGTATTACACTAGCGACCGCCGGTGGTTATGATCGGTACAAAAAATATGAGTCCTCTTTATTCTTTATCCTATGGGAATTTAAAAAAAAATTGGCCTTGTTCCTTGTCTACATTATTATAAAGGAAAGTTCTGGCATTTCAGCTTTCTAGGTTCAAAGACTGCGCTTTGATAAGTCAGTCCATTATTAGAACGCATAGGGGACGATGGGGGAATTGCGGACGCTGAAGGGAAATTACGTATAAAACCCATACTATTAGAAATAATCAATCAGTCTTTATTAATTATAAAACTTTAGTTATTCAAGTACAAAATTAACATTAACTATTCTAGGAGATCAATCAACGACTACAAATTTTGATTGAAAAACAAAACCTTGTCTGTCCGTAATTACCCGTAGCCCTTGGGGCAAATACGGACGTGTGTTTCTTGAATTTTTTATTCTTGAATTCTTGAATTTGATTAAAAGTTGATTTTATGCCTTTTTTGGAATAGCCCTTTTTCGCTTTGTCAAGAAGTGTAGACTTCGGAATTCTGTATTCTCTTCCGCCTGACGAAAAGTTATATGTTCATCCTTTATTTCTTGTACGGCTTTTTGCAAGGTTGCGATGGTGTTGTACGTTCGTTCTTTTTTTCTGATATACTTTCGAGGCATCTGAAAATGAGCAGTAAATTGGTTTAGTTTTTGACAAATTATCTAGTCAGGGGCAATTACGGACGTCTGTATTCACCCCAACGAGCTTGTCCGCAATTAACCCAACCAGATCCAAAAAAAAAAGTTGGCAATAATTTGTAGGTAACAAAATTTCTCATCGAAAGTTATTTGTGTAATCTATTCTATATGAACGAGGCAATCGATAGAAAATATAGCCTTTTATTGTCACTTATTTTACAGACATAGCACTCAAAATAGTAAACACTACAAATTAGATCAAAACTCACAAAAACGTTTGAGTTTATTTACCTTAAACATGGTGCACAGCCTTCCGTCGCGAATGTTTCCCTGGCACTGAAGATGGCGGAAAGTAACTAGTGATCGTGGCAGACGGCCACGGGGGAAAGGGATTGAGTAGATATCTGCTAGTCCGTATTTACCCCGTGTCCGCAATTCCCCCATCGTCCCCTACCCGTTATCAGTATATTATCTATGAGTCAGTCAGTGAATCACGTGAATCAGAACTTTTTTTATGCATATTAGATCTAAATCATATCTAAATGCACAAAAAAAGCTCGGATAAGATTTAGACGTCAGTCATGTTAAAAGGAACACAGGATAAAAACGACAAATGAAAAACATTAATTTTTTAAAACGTTTTAATAAAACAACCGCAGTACAGAAGTATAAAACGAGTTAAAGGCTTTTTCAGCCTCACCTGAATTCAGTAGAAGACCGCACAAGATATCAATGTAACGTTTGTAATAACGCCTGAATACAACCAAAATGACCGAATCATACATCCTCTAAATGGGATTATGGCTGAGTTGGCGGTGGGGATTAAAATTAAACTCTTTTGACTGTAACTCGTTTGTCCCTACTGAATATTTCAGTCCAATTTACTAACGCGCTCCAACGTCTATTCATAAGCCGGTCTCCGGACAGGCTTTGCGATGCATAATGAATTACAGCATTAAAACGATATTTTATGAACATGATATTAAACTTTTGATTTTTTGACTATGAAACTTGAAACTAACTGCTATGAAATATTTTTTTTTTATATTAAGGGTATGTGATAACGCATTTATGGCAACCCATATCAATCGATTGCAATTGTTAAGCAACATTGGCCCAAGTCGGTAACTAGATGGATGACCAACTTTAGAAGTCCGAATTTGGCATTTTAGTTGCTGTCGGTCCCGGTCATTATCCCTAACATCTGATAATTAATAATTGTAATAAATGAGAGAGCCTCGATAGCTCAACGGTTGAGGAGCGGACTGAATTCTGAAAGGTCACCGGTTCAAACCCCACCCGTTACACTATTGTCGTAGGTACCTACTCCGAGCACAAGCTTTACGCTTAGATAATCTTTAGAAAAAAAATGAAAAAAATGATATATATTCATATTTTCATAATCGTTGATTCGGGAGTTACTGAAGTACGCGGAGAGCATTGAATGAACAGGATCATTCAATGCTACATTTCCACGTACATTTAATGTTCAAAATCCTTTATTGTTTCACACGTATTATCTTTTTGAATTTTGCTTCTTTTGTGTTTGTTTAATACCAAGTTTAATACCTAATAATTTATCATTAATCATCTAGTTATTGTAAGCCGTTCCAATTAGATGTAAAAAATAAAATAAAATAAATAAATATAAATAATAAAAGCACTTTTTGTACTGTGTATAGTGTCATCAGTTGAAAGGCTTTTGCGTTCGGATCACGTCGGCGCCAGACAAAACCTCGCGGCTGGAGCGAGCAACGTTTTTACTTTATTGTTACTTTACGCGTTGTGCTAACTTGCATTTGTACCGCTTTTCATTGAGAAAACAATGTGAAAATATGTCCCATACCATGGCTTACCATACCATACGCGTCACATACATAAAAACGAAAGCGAAGTATTCTTGAAATCCTGTGTTATAACTACACGTGCGGCATCTATTGAAGAACTTACTATTCAAACTTCAGAACTGATTATGTAATACTGTTTGATTTATAATATGTTACCATAAAATAGAATGTACGTGTTTAATGCAGCTACCATGAAAGTTACAATACAATTGTGGGGAAATTAGTAGTAAGTGGAACTTTATCAGCTATGTGAATTATCTACGCCGTAGTACAGAAACTGCGCCCGTAACTGGTTTCGTAGCAAGCGCTACGTACTAAGATTATATAAATTAATAATGTTTGTAGGTAAGTACACGTAATTACAAGTAAAAATATCTTTTATTAGGTCAATTCGTGCTTTTTACTGCAAATCGTACACGAGAGAGCCTTCTTGACATTTTCGTACGTGTCGTTAATCCAGTTATAAGACAGACGATTAAAGTTGCCATACGGCTAACCGACAAATATTGACTATCAATATAAGTGATATGGATATGGTTGCACTCTAAATATAGCTGATATCGGCTGTGGTTAGTCGAAGTAAGCTCTACTAGTTTTGAACCCATCCGGAGTCTTCCTTCACAGGAACTCTGTTCGCGACGCGGCGCGGTTGAGACTGCGCGCTGCTCGGGCTGCGACCCACACGGACCGTTGTAAGATGGGGAGGGTACAATAATATATTAGTGATACTAATATATTCTAAACAAAAAGCAATGCGTGAAAGATTCATAATAAGATGACAAAGCACTTGCTCGAAAAGAAAAGAAAAGAAAATATCATTCTGGGGAAACACAAACAATAGCTCGAAGGATTCTATAAATAACCTCATCTTATTTCGTTTTATTTACCTCACTTTTGCGGATTTCTTTTACGAATATCGTGTAATAAGTAGGAATCGTTCATTGGATAATTGGGAACGTTATATTGTTAACAGAGTTCTTTACAAACATTAAATGAATAAATAAATGAATATAGGTACTTTTATTGCACACCACAAATTAACACAGAAAATACACATACGAAGCAAAACAAAAACATAGGCAGGTACAATTTGGCGGCCTTATACTACCTAGCGATCTCTTTCAGGCAACCAAAATGTTGCAAAGGAGATAGCTATAGATATTAGAGCTAAACATTTTACCTGTTGTATTATATTGTAACGCAAATTGTATTTTTACTGTCGGTTATACTTCACTAAAATTTTTAAAATAAAAATAGCAAGCAAACCAGCAAGCGGGTCACCTAATGTTAAGTGATTACCACCACCTATGAACATTTGCAGCTCTGTACCAGAGGAACCGCTCTTGAATAACCCCATGTTGAAGTCTAGTTGGAATATCACCGAAGCGAGTTAGTTCTACAGTTTGCAAGGTGGCGAGCTTGAAATCGCTTACGGTGGCATGCGGTGCGGTTGTAGAAAAGTAGAATTTATTCAAAAACAGCCCTAACTAACGCAATCAAAGATATAAAAGAGATGTATACCTAGAGTTTATATATATGAATAAAGTACCACTTGAAGGATACTTATTATAACGATAGTCACGTCCGGTACCAATAATGAACAAACTACGTTTCGAGTAGGCTGTACTACGTACTGCATTTTGCATTCAGCAAAACTTTGCCATTGGAAAATTATTCTTATTACCACACTATTAAACTTTCATTTAATTTTTGCTTTCCTATCTACCTAGTACCTACATATATTTTTATAATAACTACGAGAATGTCATTATACAAGAGTGCTTAAAATTTCGGCAGACTTCGTTAATTTTCAGTCAACAGTAACGCCGGTGCTTTTGTTTTTTAAAAGTCGAAATTTCGTTTTGTTTCAGGTTTGCAATATTTATTTACACTCGCATTTACCCGTTGTTTTACACATGACACTTATAGACACACACAGACACTACACACCACAACTTACAGTACAACTGTGCGCCAAAAGTCCACTGGCAAGCACACATTTTTCGCAGAAATCAGTTATTAGCACCGTGTAAGGTTGTAAGCACTCGCAACAAGTCAATTTCTACACTTGCTTACTGCTTAGAAGCTTAGAATATCAATCATCTAGGTTACAGAAACTTCGGTTATCGTAATATTAACCTACACCGTTGATTAATATAACGCTCTCTTTGTTACATAATCCCATACAAATGATAGAGGCAACAAGTGTAACACCCCCGACAAGTGAAGGTTACAGTAACTAGAAAAGAGCTGATAACTTTCAAACGGCTGAACCGATTTTCTTGGATTATAGCTAAGAACACTCTCGATCAAGCCACCTTTAAAAAAAAAAGTAAATTAAAATCGGTTCATTAGTTTAGGAGCTACGATGCCACAGACAGATACACAGATACACACGTCAAACTTATAACACCCCTCTTTTTCGGTCGGGGGTTAAAAATCTCAGTGGGCGTCAACTTTTTTGGGCAAAAACGTGATGGTTAGCCCTGAATGAGATTTTTGGATGTATCGTTTGTATGGGATCACTTAATTATAGAGAGAGCGCTATACTACGAATAACTTCTTTCCGTGGATAGGGTTTGATAGTGTTAGTTGCATCACATGATTTGCGAAATTCAAATGATTTACTTGACTTATTTCAAAAGCTCTCTCTTGTAGCAACCCAATTTTAAAATTAACAACTACTCTCCAATTTTTTTCAATCCTCACTAATCCAGGATTTAGTTATTCATATAAATATTATTGTTATTCATATAACTCAGAAATCGATGGTTGAATTTCCACGTGACTTTTTACAAGTAAAACACCCACACAAAATGAAATTGATAAAGATCGTCCTTTTACGGATCGTCATAAATATTTCATATCCAGGCGACATTTTTAGGATCACCTACTTACTCTATGTAACAGAAATTTATTTTCTCTTTCCGTAAAATATATAACCATTTCATCATTTTATGCCTCCTTGGAGATGAACGTTCTTGTTTTATAACCCTTGTTTTGACATCCAAAAATGTTTTATGTTGGTTGTGGCAACAAAAAACCGGCCAAGTGCGAATCGGACTGTCCCATTGGCATCTTTGGGTACGGAACCTTAAAAACTAATTGTTCGAGGCATCAGCGCGGTGAGTTACAGTCTATCCGAAAATTTTTAGACCTAACTAATTGTTTTATCTATCAAGTTAGTCAATAATAGTGTTCCTTGATGGCTCTTTATACACTAAATAAAAATCTGATTTTCAACCCTGTTTTATCGTATCATAAAAGCTACAAGCCTACATGAAACTATTTTTTTATTTGAATTGATACATACTGGACAGAGTTGGTAAGCTCATTCGATCTCCTGGCCGCTATTAATTGTGTAGTTTATATTATGTAATGCATGTAACATACTGCAAAAGGGCAGAGTCCGGTTGTTGCTAATTCTGTTGACGGATGGACGGCAATACGTCTCTGTCAGTGACCCCTGCGAGATTAGTACGTACGTCATCAGATCGGTGTTTGATCAAAATGGATTAAGCCTATTTTATTTGCTGTTATGTTAAATGAGTAGAGGGTTCCTGCAGGAGTTAGTAGGCTATAATTAAATACCTACCTATTATTGATTTGTACAGTTTTTTATGAAACCCAAACACATCTTTTTATTAGAAAAAGTTTGAATTTGCTAACTGTTAGCCACAATTTCGTTCGCTTGGAATTTAGATTCTTTAATTAAAACCCCTTAAGAACAACTTTTTAGCCGGGAAGAGAAGACCATAGGAAATCAGTTCCCGGTCATACTATAAATACATAAATAAATGCGAAAGTGTGTTTGTTTAGTGGTTTATTACTTTGTCCTTCAATCGCGTCGCAAGTCGCAACGGAGAAACAGATTTACGTGATATTTGCATGGGTGTGGTTAAAGACATGGAGAGTGACATACGCTATTTTTTGTTTTGGATAAGCAAAGAGTTCCCACGGGATTTTCAAAAACCTAAATCCAAGCGGATGAAGTCGCAGGCATCGATCAGTAAATAAATAAATCAAAGAAACTAATAGACTATAGACGCAAACTATAACAACTCTTAAATTAAAAATATCTTCATATAAAATGGTACACTTTCGTATTGCGAGATCATCATTTTCATGATCTTATTTGCTTGATATTCGTAATATACTTAGCGTTTAACTGCGGCCACGATATGAATAAAACTGAAATTATTGCGCATAATAATATTATGTTTTATAGCTCGCTGTTCCAGTGCGGTAACTCAGTTTCTTGTTATTTGTTATTTAGCAGATGTTGCGGCTTCGCCCGCGTTTTAATTAATTTTATTTCTGCCGTGTTATTACAGTACGAAACTATAATAGTGGAAAATGGGTGGAAATTTAAAGTCTGACGGTAAAAGAAGGTATTTTCACAGTTTTCTAAGTTTCATTACATGTTACAGCTGAAGTATAAAGAATGTGTAAAGTCAACATTGCCTAGGCAGATTTCCCGAATTAATAGAAGGGTCTCCTATCTTTTTTGCGACTTGTGTTGTTATTTCAAATATTTGATCAATAAATTCTCCGATGCGCCAATAATATAAGTAATAATTACAAGTATAATTTAAACTGTTTTCAAAAACCCCGACTGCAGTTTACACTGCATCTTTTTCAGCCCTCTCGCGCATAATACCCGCCATTTTGATTTTTTAAGAATTTTATAGCTAAACCAACTCAGTGACAATCCCGCCATCAAGATGAATCTAATGACGTATCATCAATTGGTTTATTAAAATCGATTGAGCCGCTGAGTTACAAGTCATAGGAACGGACATGCATATAATTATACTAGTATATAACCCTCCTTGTGTCCTTCGCTGCAATCGGGTAAAAATACGTGTGTCGGAAGGCCCACATCCAGCGTACTTCATCCGTAACACCAACACTTTGTCAGACTTTTTTTGTTGTGATCTTGTAGGGTAATAATAATAATTTAACAACGATAGTGGAAATAGCTTCTATTTTCCCAATAACAGGTACCCGGAGCTCCGTTCGCATACACTACTCGATAAATAACGTCTCGAGAACTTTGTGCAGTAACCATGATTTGCTTATAAATTAGCCAGATTATTATGTATTTAAAAAAATGCTTAATATTATAATAGTCCTTATTTAAAGTGCTAATTTACTTCTTACCACTTACATTTATAGAAAATACTATTCTACTGGTGACTAAAATAGTAGAAATTTGTTAAATATTTTGAGATGACAAAATTCGAAACTTTTAAAGTTCTTCAGACATCACTACCCATTTATTATTCTTGAAAATGCGAAATCACGTCGCAACGGAGCAATGGATCGACGTGATTTTTTGCATGGATATAGTTAAAGATCTGGAGAATGTCATAGTTTGAACTTATCTTGATACTTTTTATCCCGGAAAATCAAAGAGTCCCCACGGGATTTTTGAAAACTAAATTCACGCTGACGAAGTCACGGACATCAGCTAGTTTACCATAACAAAATAAAAAGCTTTTAAAAGTCGATAGGTTCTTAATAAAATTATTCTTCGAGTGAAAATGAAACAAGATTCGAGGAACTTACGTTTTATTTATAAAAATATGATCGAAAAAATCTAGAAAAAGGTTTTTCTCGTCGATCATTATTTGATTACGCTTTCAGTTTCTTAAAAGAATTCTGTTGTTATTAAATTTGCGGAGCTTTTTAGGCTGGCCTTGAAATAAAAGCAATTAGCTTTGAAAGAAAATAATTTTACACTGAGTAAGGCAAAACGCATACCTACAGAGTGGAGTTGAAAGCAGCGTCTTTTTTGATAACAACTCAAACGCCGTTCAAGCGCCGCCCGTTCGGAACTTTGAGTTGCCAAAGATACCAAAGTAAATGAACCTGAGTTTTTTTACACAAAAGAAATTATTGTCTTCACATTACTTAAATACGTCATAATAATTTAAACACAAAAAAAAACTGTGTTTCAAGACACCATGCCTTTTCTCCAAACTTATAAAAAAAAAACAACTTAAGTTTGATTTGTTATCTAATATCTCACTGCGCCTAAGCTCCATTCGATTCCATAGGTACGCGTGGCGCCTAAGTGTTGTAAAAGGAGGCGAGACTAATCAATCTTGGCTGGCAGCCTGCCCGTGAAACTTGATCCATTCATTCGGCTTATGTAGCCGACTGCGGATACTATACATTTTGTCTACTATACATTGAGTATTACTTGCTAGATTTTAACGAGATTCAGGAAATGTTTAAAGCTGCTAAGTTTAACTTAATAATGAAGACACTTGCCTATTTTTAACAACACACGCCATAGTTTGCTCACAAATTGAATAATAAATAAATAATCTAAAAGCGCACTTTTGGCACTATTTTCTACGGAAAATTCCGTTTGGTATTTATCCTGCTCGCACATAAATTCCATAATGTATGTGCTTGTTTTTATTTGTTACCTTACGCCTCAGTATCTCAATCGATTTTAATAAAATTTGACACAAAACTTAAATACTACTTGGGCCTAGGATACTATGTTTTCATCGTTATTTACTAGTGCTATCATGGTGCTACTGAAAAAAAAACTTTATCCACAGTGAATTTAAAAATATACTGTCACCCTGGTGATGCATTAGAACATTTGAACGTAATATACCTCGGTGTGGATATACGTGAAACCTTACGAATGTAAATTTTAAGTACCGACAAGTGAAGGTTACAGTATTTAGAAAAGAGGTGATAACTTTCAAACGGCTGAACCGATTTTCTTGGATTAGAGCTAGGAACACTCTCGATTAAGCCACCTTTCAAACAAAAAAAACTAGATTAAAATCCTTATAACACCCCTCTTTTTAGGTCGGGGGTTAAAAAGCAAATTGCATTAAATCATCTATAAGTGCAAATTCCTTATTAATTAATATTACTTACCTTTAAATGCGAAAGTGTGTCTGTCTGTCACTTGCTAGTACAGCTGTTACTTTTTAATAACAAAATATTATACTTTATGTGCATTTAAAAGAGTATGAAGATAAATTACGTTTGTTTTATATTTCGCTGGATAGATAATGATCAAAAAATCACGAATTACTTTAATAAAAACCATATTATATTGATAGCTAAAAACTGTATATATAATCACAAGACTTCAATAATTCAGAATAGTACTATATACATAAGAAAAATAAATGTAATAAAAAGCGAAATGATTCAGCTGGCAAATTCCATGTTTTCTGCCTCAACAGCGACTTTTCACGTCAAATTGAAAATTATTTTGGATTAGTAATACCTTTCTCTATCGCGGAGCTTTCCACAAATTCTATCAAAGGAATATTTTGTGTTTATGTACACAACACAATCAATATAAGCGTTTGTTAGAATACTTGTTTGAATATCTCTTCTAACAGCTTCGTGAACCTGAATATATCAAGGGTGTTTAATTATTATGATTCTAGGTGCATGCGACTTCTTTTCCGTAGTTTTATTTTCCTCCAGTGTAGGTTAACATTATAATAAGAAGCAAAATAATAAGCATGGCGTCATCCTCGTAAAAGCTCCACGATTTCAGACACTACACATAGTTAATAGCCGTATGGTGTGAAGGAAAAGTTGAATATGTACGGAAAAGAGTAATCGGTTGCTGATAACATGTAGGTACCTACCTATTCAGCGTGAAGCAAACCATTGCTAAATTAGTCAATGTGGTCAAGACAATAGTAACAGTAACGATTCACGTCCCTTCAGATCCGAAAATTTTCAAGCTGATGTATACGTTAAAAAATACTGACCTATGAGTGTCATACAACATAATATAACCATATGTATTATATATAGAAAGTATAAACTGAATATTTAATTAAAAAAGAAAATAAAACACTACAAAACTGCACTGAGAAATGAAAGAAAAATCTCTTTCTTATGACAAATCTACTGAAGTATAAAGAATCTTAAATCATTGCTAGACCTTGTACAAAGATTGCGATTTAAAAATTCAAAGCCGAGCAGTTGCTTAATGGAAAAGCGTTTAACATACGACCTTGCGGACTCGTTTCAATATAAAGTCAAGATCGTTTAAGTTTCTAACGCAAGAATTAATTTGATTTCAAACAGTGATATTAGTTAGACTTATAGGGTATATTGTGTAAAAAAGAAGATTCCAACCCTCAACAGCGCAAAGGTAAAATTGGTAAAAATATTCAAAATTGTATCGTAGGTTTGAAACTTTTAACAGAACTTTCAACTACAGTATAAGTATACAACAAGATTTGGTTCTATAGTTTCAGTATAGTGTTTTTCATAGTATTTTTATCACACATCTTGCAATAATGCCTCATAAATATTATTTCATTTTTTTTAAATATTTATATGTACTTATCATATAAAGTTGTATTTAAGTGGTATAGCGTATAAAGCATTTTGTCTAATGTCAATCGATAGAACATGAGAAATTTCTCACAACGGTCGGTCGATTATATCTAGGTTATCTCCTTTTCAATAAAGTACTATAGTTGTTATCAGGGCCCCAGATTTGTTCCGCCGCGATAAATCTCGTCGGAATGTCAATACTTGTCACAAATAGGGGATAAATCATGTCTCACGAAGGCCCTTGTCTCATTTTTCGTTTTATTTTTCACTTATTCCCTCTTGTGTAGCAGAAACGTGTTTTATTGTTGGCCTACGTTATATTATACGACTTTTTTTTTAGTTTTGATAAAATTATTTTCACACCAGCCTAATGGGAATGATGTATCTTGGATGTATCTATCTAAAAAATTTAGTTAGAGTAGGTAGGTAATTCCTCTTCTCGTTTTTTCAGAGCTTCGCCCACGTAAATTTCAGGTCAACGTGAATTTCATGTGAATTTTTGTGCTATTTACCAAATAATGAAGGATTTTTAAACTGTAATAAATAAGTGATTTCACTTTTAAACTGCGATACTTTCCTTTAAAAAAACTAAACTAAAAGAAAAACACATCTACTAACTACTTACATAGACTAGGCTTGGTTAAAAATCATTATCAGAGTTTGATTCTCTGTGATTTACGCCTTGCTTGGCAGGTTTACTCACAAAATAATTTTAATTGATTTATTTATTTATTTAAATACCTTGATTGCTTAATACAATGATAAAGAGAAAAAAATACAGAATAGACTTGAAAACAAATGGCGACCTTATCACTACAGTGATCTCTTCCAGGCAACCGATACTTTAGAAATTACAGAACTTATAGTTTTTACTAATTCGTAGAGCAAGTGCAAGTATAGAAAAATCCATGATAGTTTGTGATAATAGCGTGCCACATATCTAGTTCATAAAGCTAAGCACAGTGACAATACATTATAGGTTTTAGACACCTGTTTGAAGAGTCACTCCATTAGTGCCTCGCTGACACCAAACATTTATACTCTATGGCAGATCTCTTACAACCGAGAAAAACTTTCATGCAACAATGTTCTTTATCATGTAGACTAGAGAGACTATTTCTGCACTCTGGTTTGGATTTTAAATCGGATTACGATTTCGTTGGTTGTACCTAAAAACCGGTACATAGGTGCTGGTGCTGTCAAAGGAAATAATCACATTTGGAACAGAGCTTCCCTTTGAAGCACATGTTCCATTGTTTACCTGAGTTTGTGCGTGGTAATGCATTCAAAACGAACTGCAATCGCACCTGTGAAATTCTCAAATAAATCACCTTCGCCATAGAGCATTCAGAGCCTGCGGCTTTACCGTCTGCGAAATATGTTAGAGATAACAAAAAATACACAAAATAAAAATTCTGTTGCCAATAGCAATATTTTTTCCGTAAATTTTTAGTGAATATTCATTTTTAGGGCTCCATGCCCTAAGATGCCAACGGGACCCTATAACTAAGCCTCCGCTCTCCGTCTGTCGGTCCGTTCGTCTGTCCGTCCATCCTTCTATGCGTCTGTCTGACAGCGGGCTGTATCTCATGATCTATAATAATAGGTAAAGAGTTGAAATTTTTACAGAGTGTGTGTATGTATATCAACATAAAAATTTCAAAGTGACCAGCGTGCAAATTAAAAAGTACATAGTGTTAGGTATATCTTATATGATGGCACAGAACCCTTTTTTTACTAATACGTATTTTTAGATTTTATTTATCTTTCCTGTTCTCAAATAGTTAAATAAATAATATGGATATTACTTTCTTATTAAATCAGTTTTAAATTCTAAACATTCGACATAACTGGTAATCAACTTTTTTAATTTAATCTCTTTGTAAGTTTAAACGCTAAGCTTTAATTAACTTAATGGCATTATAATGAAATTGGAAACCGTTCCCAAGAAACATGACTAATTTTATATTTACATGTTTGTAAAAGTTTGATAGTAGGACTTATTTTCTTTCAAAGTAAGTAAGTACCTACAGTTACTGCTTGTTTAATTTTGTAAAATACACATACTTCTGCTTTTCATTTCATTATGAAGATAGGAACGTTTTTAATTTTGAAGATTCTTCTGTTAAAAGTTGCAGTGAAAAGAAAGAATTAAGTCGTTGTTTCCGAACTCGGCAATAGAATCATCATCACCACGAGGCAAAGTGTGACCAACTAAATTTTAAAATGCGTTAGGTGCGGGCGACGACGTCTGTGACTGGTGTATAATGGACGATCACCATATATTATTAATACAAGTGGATGGTCTCTGTAAATACTTCAAATACAGTATATAAGTCATAGATGTTAAGTATAAGTCGTATCGGTGCGTAGAATATTAGGTTGTCACTTGTCAGACCCTCGTCTGGTCGTCCCAAACTTTGACATTTGGCAGGTCACGATTTTCTATTTTAGGGATTAGATGGCTGCTTTTTATAATCTCATAGTAAAGTGATAGAGAAACGTAGTTTTATATAAATAAAATCTGTAGCGAGGAGATTGCAGCTGAAGAACCCTGATTATTTGGAAAACTTTAAATACAATGGATTTGCCATGTAAGAAAAAAAGGAAAAAAGTATTAAAATGGTGGGTCGAGTTGTGATTCCATGAGGTAGGAAGAACAAAGTATTTTCACCCGTTTCGTTGTCGCAATAGTTAAGTTAGTCGTAATTTTTTACGATGTTTTGGGATTTTAAACTGCTAGGAGTAGGACCTAGGTAGTAGGTATTATACCTAGGTTTAAAAATATCTATCATAAATTATTATCATCGGCTGAACCTGTTTTGATGTATACGGAAGTTTGGTGTGTGGAACTGTATTTTTCTAGAACAATCAACCATTTTTTTAACCCCCGGCCAAAAAAGAGGGGTGTTATAAGTTTGACGTGTGTATCTGTGTATCTGTCTGTGGCATCGTAGCTCCTAAACTAATGAACCGATTTTAATTAAGTTTTTTTTTTTGTTTGAAAGGTGGCTTGATCGAGAATGTTCTTAGCTATAATCCAAGAAAATCGGTTTAGCCGTTTGAAAGTTATCAGCTCTTTTCTAGTTATTACTGTAATCTTCACTTGTCGGGGGTGTTATAAATTTTTAATTTACACATGTTAAAGCAATATCTATAAAATCTAGGCATTGTGCCACCATTTTCAAGTGATTGATTGCATCGCCTACCCACTATCACCCCGAATTAGGCATGTAGATTGTAGACCGTTTGATAAAACGGTCCTTATGTAACCCACATCACTTGGACGACGTTTCAGGACCTAATGAAAACGGCGACGTGGGCGGGATAGTAATTAGTCTGGCTTAAATATATTTATTGCTCTACTTCCTGAACGCTTTGACGGCCTCCCTGGCGCAGTGGTCTGTCCACTGTCTGTCTTATTAGTGGGAGGTCCCGGATTCGATTCCTGGCAGGGGTTTGGAATTTTTAAATTTCTGGTCTGGTCTGGTGGGAGGTTTCGGCCGTGGCTAGTTACCACCTTACCAGCAAAGCCGTGCCGCCAAGTGATTTAGCGTTGCGGTACGAGACCGTGTAGAAACCAAAGGAGTATGGGTTTGATGAAAACTGCCATACCCCTTCCAGGTTAGTCCGCTTTCATCTTAGACAGCATCATCAATTACCACCTGGTGATGGTCAAGGGCTAACTTGTATCTGAAATAAAATAAACGTTCAGATTTTCTTCCAGACAAAACACATTTGCTATAAAATTACGCCAAAATGTGAAACTCACACTCAAAGCATTTATTTAAATTGGGCTATTGTACACTTTTTGATTGTAAGATAATGATGTAATGGTGATTATTAATAAGCTAAACTTAAAACTAAAGCTACGAGAGTTCTAAACACCCAGAGAACTTTTAAAGTTAGGTACTACCACGGAACTTCCTAAATCTGTGGGTACTACTTACCTGCTATGTAGCAGATAAGTAGTACCTAACTTGATTATGTAATTAAGTTAATATTATGCAATTGAGAAACAATTATTATAACAATTATTATTATTATAGCTCATAATTATGAGCTGTTTCTCTACTCGTTCTAACATTACGTAACTGAGAAATAAATTTCTTTTTCAAGCGATACAAAAAATCCTAGGTGCCTGAGACCAAGCATCTCTTCCTTGCATCCTTCCTTGGCATCAGACAAATCCGTTTAAGGTCCAATCCAGTTGACGGTTATTGTCAAGATTTCGCAGACTGTAATTTCATGCTTTATTTAGCAAGCAAGCAATTCAGAGTCTATATTTTTCCTTTAAGGAAATATTTTTCCTTATTATCCTAAGAAAACCAAAATTAAGAGATTACTAAATGATGCCCGCAACTTCGTCAGCGTGGATTTGGGCTTTTTAATCCCATGGAAACGCTTTAATAACGGACATAGACAAATTTTAATTCAAAGACTCGGAGAGTTCGGAGTCTGTAACTAAATCCATGCAAAAAAATCAGAATGATCTGTTGCTCTGTTGTGGCATGCTTGAAGAATAAGCCAAGAAACAAACATAGTGTTCGCATTTATAAACTTCGCCCGCGTGATATAAATTACATACAAGTTCGCCCTTGACTGCAATCTCACTTAGTGGTAAGTGATGAGGCAGTCTAAGGTGGAAGCGGGCTAACCTGGAAGGGGTATGGCAGTTTTCATTAAGCCCAGTATGGTTTCATTTTTTGGCCTTTGGTTTCTACAGGGCATCATACCGGATATACTCGTATGGTAAAGATAATGTAACTATATCCTATCAGCAAAAGGATTTTTGGAATCGGAACATTAGCCGAAGATTACTCCTACATCTAAACTGACAAACTTTATTTCTTCATAATATTATATAGTATAATAATAAATTATGATTTAAATATTTTTTATTCAATTACACTTTTACAAGTAGGTTAGTGACTTAACGGATCCCGCAATGTAAAATTCAGCGCTAAGAGACGTAAAAATACAGCTGCAAAATATTGCCACTTGAAGTTTCACAGTGTTTAAATCTTTTTCAGACGCCAGACAGAATTCGTGAGCATCTGCCCTCGTATGCAGAGCACTCTCGTGCTGCGAAGCTAGCCCGTGACCCTGTGTCTGTGAACTAGGTCGCCTAGTTTTAGCTCATCTAATTTTAGGCTATGAGTGTCTACGCATATGTAATAATATTAGAAAAAAATGTTGAATAAATACTATTAATATAACTATTTATTTCACTACTTCGTCGGTCTTGTGACCTGGATGGTTTATGTTATCGGTAAACACAAAACAGGATGTACAGTCAAAGCTCGAATTCTGAGGCCGACCGTACATACCTAAAAAACACGTAATATTGTTCTGCTACCAAGAAAGTTAAACACAATTGGGATGATGCCTATGTCAAAAATGAATGAAATATTGGGAATTATTAAATAGAGGGTCTTCCAAAATTCGTAAGATCCACATCTGCTGTTAGTTTTAAGTTTGCTAACCATTTTAAATTATCGATTTAACTAAAAAAGTGCGTCAAATTATGTCAAATGTCTATGATGTCACATCTGTGAATTTCATACAAGCTCCCTTACTAAGCGAGCGTTTTGACGTTTGATAAAAAGTTACTGATTTGACTAGTAGTCATCATCCCTATTGGGCGGGAGCACAGGAGTTAGTGGGACCTCTAAGGGCATCTCTTTGGAAGACGACCTCGCTGCACTCGCGCAGTCACAAGCTTCCGATGAAGAATTAAAGAGCCTGCGCAATGAAACTTCCATGAATTTAGAAAATGTCTACGCCGTAGCATTGATGCTACGCCTGTAGCTGTATAGCAGATTGGGTATACCTCGGTACTTACCAAAGATACAAATCGGTTAAGCTGATGGGTTTTTGGGAATCCCGGGAGAAACTTTTTGTTTGAAAAGCTAACCCTGTACCTTTCGTCACAATCGGTTAATCTGTTTGGCCGTGAAAAGGTAGCAGACAGACAGACACACTTTCGTATTTATAATATTAGTATGGATTAACTCACCACTAATTAATTAGTAGGTATTATACAAATTTAATGAACTGATGGTCTTATCTATACGTTAATTGAAAACCATAGTAATCCCACACGTTGCGTCAATTAGTTTGACATTCCATTACCTGCGTGTCCGAGGTTGATCGAGTTATTTGCGTATAGTGTGATCTGAGACCTCTTAATAGTGCTTCATCAATTTTAACTGTAATTTAATTATTTGCATTAATAGTTAAATAACGATAGATATTGTGATCACTTAAAAAAAATTGACAATGAATTTTAATTTGTGATATCATCCATTATAAAGTTAATTTACTTAGAAAACTTTCTACATGCTAAAATAAAAACAATAGGTAGCTGTTTTTGTGATTGTTGCAACTGCAGTCTCCGTTGGAAGTGACTTTAATGTTATGTAGTTTGTGTTGGGAGTTGACTAACCTGGCAGAGTTATGGCAGTTTTATTAAACCCATATCCAAGGCATAACTGTATTTATCTGCATTCCAAAATGTATATATTATAACAACAAAACTAAATAGTATACTTAATTTTAAATACCACAAAGTGTCAATATTTAGCTGTCACAGTTAGACTACAGGCCCATGTTTAAAAATGGGTGGGTCATATGAACCACCAGGTGACGTATACAGGACGATATAAGAGCATAAAATAATAAGTTTCAGCACTATGCCGTCACTTCTAAGCTGTCCAACAGAGTGCTGGTGAGAATTGAAAAGTGCAGGAAGAGTGAGTACATTTTGGTCATATATTTTTGTACGGCATTTTTACCATCGATAGATCCATGAAAAATAATAAGAAAGCGCGCAGTGCCGTAAAAAAATGGTGCGCCACAAAGTCAGTAAATGTTTTGATTTTCTGACAATTTCCGGGGTAAATTTGGTCATTTAATTCTGTACGGCACTAGTTTCATACTGTTTCAATACAGCCTCTAATCCATTATTCCGCAACGCCGTACAAAAATCATGCGACAAGGGGAAAAAATTGAGGGTAGCAACCCCCTCTCTTTCCGTGGTCCGGGGGGTGATTTGAGAAAGTACGGCTTTGGTTCCAAAACATTATCTAGCACTCAAAAGTACTATTAAAAATAATGCCGTAAAAAAATTAGTGTTCATTTGAATGTGTATCAATAATTATCTTAATTTCATGGTATACTTAATTTTTAAAGCTGTAAAATCATTTGACTCTGTACGGCAACTTTTTTTTTAACATGATAGTGTAAAATACTATTGTTATATAGTATTGCCGTTCAAAAGAAACTGTTCTAAAAAAAATTATAGATAAATACAAAAACTGAAATTTTTCAAATTATTGCAAAAGTTTAAATATTCATAGATTAATAAAATATAGCAATTTTCTACGCTTTTCCCTTGTTTTAAATAGTATTAAGATAAATAAATTAGGAAAAAATTATGCCGTACATTTTAATGCAGACCATATCTTTTAGGCTGATGAAAATGACGCTACCATTTTAAGGGTAGTACTTTATGGCCATCTGATACTGTACGGCATTAACATATTTTTGAAGAGAACAATTGATAATATGATAAAATCACTATGCCGTCTAACTGAAGTGAACGGGTGTGTATATAATATCCACATCCCCTACAAACCTTTGGACCAACGAAAATGTACGGCATGTAAAAAAATATTATCTATGCATAAAACACTTTCAAAATAAATTAATTTTATGTTGTTTCAAATCACCCCCCGGACCACGGAAAGAGAGGGGGTTGCTACCCTCAATTTTTTCCCCTTGTCGCATGATTTTTGTACGGCGTTGCGGAATAATGGATTAGAGGCTGTATTGAAACAGTATGAAACTAGTGCCGTACAGAATTAAATGACCAAATTTACCCCGGAAATTGTCAGAAAATCAAAACATTTACTGACTTTGTGGCGCACCATTTTTTTACGGCACTGCGCGCTTTCTTATTATTTTTCATGGATCTATCGATGGTAAAAATGCCGTACAAAAATATATGACCAAAATGTACTCACTCTACCTGCACTTTTCAATTCTCACCAGCACTCTGTTGGACAGCTTACAAGTGACGGCATAATGCTGAAACTTATTATTTTATGCTCTTATATCGTCCTGTATACGTCACCTGGTGGTTCATATGACCCACCCATTTTTAAACATGGGCCTGTAGTCTAAGTGTAATACGGCTGAGAGGTATAATTGGACCTATGCCTGACTTAACTATTATATTCGAAAGCCTATTACCATTATTACTATCTCTATACTATCTACGAGTATATCCAAACATGCGCGTAGTATCCTTTTGGGAGTTATCTTGCGAAGTTACATGACGTTGTCAAATATAGAGCTATTGAATCACGACCACACAAAACTAGACTGTGGTATATATTGGGGTTTGGAAAATAGGCTCCCGATGGTTTATTCCGGACAGGCTGTCCTTTTGTCCCGGCTTCTCCAGAGTGAAATTCGAGTCAAAATGTATCTCGGGTTTCAGTTGCCCGATTTTATAAAGGTAGACTTTGAACTACGACAGTGTTGTTTCAATCGGTTCAAAACAACACACGCAGTAGATATCACCTGAAGTAAAGTTTTGCATCATCATCAACATGATCATCAACCGCTACACGTCCACTGCTGGACAAATTCTATTATAGATATTATAGTATCTCACTGAACATTTGATGTCCCGAGATGAAACGTAGCCCATGTTATTCTCCAGGAGCCTCTGCCTTCATGATCTGTTTGGCAGATGCTCCATGAAAAGTTAACACTCAGCCAGACAGATACATATTAATATTGATTGCGCTTCAGATCAACGAGGAAACAATAACTTTGTATACAACACAAGTAGGTATATTATACCTATTATCTTGAATTTATAAACTAAATCCCGAGTAAATTATTTACCCTCAGTCCAAAATTTCTATAAATAATAAAATAAAGGATATATTGTCAGAGGCGGCCCAGGACAAACAATCTCGAAGGATGTTCCATAAATAATCTTGTCTTATAAAGATTCATCGCTCCTTGTGGGGGCTTAAGGTCTGGACAAACAAAGCGCGAAGGCAGAGCACGCCAAAATGATATTGACCGCGTATACGACTCAAGTAAATAATAATTAATATGAAAAAGGCAGGAACCTCCAAAATACAAAGAACTATAGAACGCGCTAGCATCGGGGATGAACACTTTTACTTTTACAGTTTCAAAAATTACAAGGTGCGACGACTGAAACCTCCTTTTTAACCCCCGACCCAAAAAGAGTGTCTGTCTGTGGCACCGTAGATCCTAAACGAATGAACCCACTTTGATTTAGTTTTTTTTTTGTTTGAAAGGTGGCTTGATCGATAGTGTCCTTAGCTATAATCCAAGAAAATCTGTTCAGCCGTTGGAAGATTATCAGCGCTTTTTGTTCTTTATATCAGACTTTTGGTCTGCAAGTATGTTGTACTGTCGATGTCGGAAGCGAGGTCAAACTCCCCATTGTGTTATTACACTTATTTTTATATTCGTATGCATTTTAAAATAGTTTTTAGGATATATTCTATTGTGTTATTTTTTTCTTATTGTATTAGTTGCTTGAATTAAATAAATAGGTAATGAAAATAAAATTAGATTTTGGTCATAACCGAAACCGAATATCGCCCTTTGTTTTGGTTTTGGCAGTTTTGACCGATACAAAAACTACGGGCATTTACTAATTACAAGTTCTGGGAGCCATTTTGAACAAATTACGTCACGCGTTTTGTTCAACCAAGCCTTAACTCATATCGTACCGCATCTCTACCGTGACGTAAGTTACAAACTTTTCCGCATACACTTCAGTAGGAATCATGTCTACCAAGTTTTCTACTATATTTTCAGGCGATGTAGGGAAAAATGATTTATAAAACCGGTATACATTGGTTTATATACAAAGTAATGTTGATAATATTTTAGAACCTTTGCAAGTTTATCTCCTAAACGCTTAGGTAGGTACTATAAAAACCTAAATGCATGATGCATCTCATTTTCACCTAAGGACAGTAATTTTATGGTACAGATGAATATATTATATTATAGTTATTATAGTAACTAGTATATAAGTCAGTATCTATCATTATTAAATTTTTACTTTACAGAGTAGTACTATAAAAAATTTATAGACGCGGATTTATATCGCGGACGAAGTCGCGGACATCATCTAGTTCATACTAATATTATAAATGCGAAAGTGTGTCTGTCTGTCTGTCTTTCTGTCTGTCTGTCTGTCTGACTGTCTGCCTGTCTGCTACGTTTTCACAGCCCAACCACTGAACCGATTTTAATGAAATTTGGCACAGACTTGGGATACATCCCGGGGAAGGACATAAGCTATTTTTTATCCCGGAAAATCGATGAGTTCCTACGGGATTTAAAAAAACTGAAATCCAAGCGGGCGAAGCCGCGGGCATTTTCTAGTAGTAAATAAGTACTTACTCGTAGAAACTACAAAGTCGACCTAAGCAACTTACTTACCTCATCGATGATACTGTTTCAATTTGAGTTCAATTCAGAAACTACCGCAGGTTCAATTACTTGAATTCTGAAACTGGCTCGTAAAATCTGAGTGTAATATCGACGGTTCAGTGCTCAGATTGCGGTGAAATACTGTGGCTTCCAGTGTTTTAAGAGAAATTGCGCTAGACAGGTAATTCACATACCTTGGTACTTTTACGTTTAAAATGTAACATTCTAGCTTTTAGAAAATCTTTCCAAAGTATGTAGCAGTATTCCCCATGGCAGCTTCGGTAGACGTTGGTTATCACGAACCTCATACTATGAAGTAAATTGTACTCCCTCATTACTTTTTCTTGAATTCCGTGGGAACTTTTTATTAATTGTCCGCGATTAAACGTAGCCTGTGTGTTAATAATAATTTTTGTTAAATCAGAGCATAATATCGTAAAACTGTGGTATAATCATGGACCTATAACGCTCGGTATAAGCTGACTGGCTGATGAATATGTGTTTTTAACCGACTTCCAAAAAAGAGATTCATAAAAATATACAATTAAAACTCTCACAATAGGCCCTTTCATTTGATTTGTGTAAACAGTTTGAAAACTTTTTTCAATTATTATCTGATTTGATACTATATTTTGAAGCCAAGCCCTACATGGGACATACAGAAGTCGAGAACAAAAGCTAATAATAGAGCTATACAATATAACATTCTTCTGCGGCATGTGAATTGTGTGCCTAGTTTAATGAATATAAATTTCTTTGAAGGTTGAAACTACATTGAAAATTATGCAGAACATTTCCAAAGTTCCACGTCACAACTATGTTGAAACTTTTGAACTAGCTTGTCGGGGACGGTGTTATTCATCGAGTTACCTGCTTCATTACAGATGAATAGGCTCGAGTCAAACTCGAGTGAGCGCTAAGGGCGGCCGTACATGGGCAGCTTGAGCAGTTTAGCGTTAGTCAACTTTAATTAGCTATTGGCGTCGATTCTGATGCCTTTCTCTAAACTAAAATTAGAGTATCTGCTTCTTTTTCTTTTTAATATTGTTAAAAAAGGATGGAAATGAATTTGAAATTTACAACTGAAAATTTTAGTGCTACTGAACTTTAAATGCTCAAGATTGGCACGTAAAGTTACGCGGTTCTGCAGTTTTAAATTTTTAGTTAGTTTGTCCTTTTGTTCTTCCATTGGTAAGAAAAAATGCGAATATCTAAAATTTTGTCAACGTCAGAATCAGTAGGCACCATTGTCAACTACTCAAGCAAGGATCAACCGTCATTACTTATTACTGCTAGAGCAGTTATTTTTAACCACTGCATTTCGCTGTTGACGTTTCACGCTATATAGTCAGTCAACTCATGCATCATGACTGTTTCAAGCTGTCCGTGTATGGCCACCCTAACTCACTGACTCTGAGTCTATTGTTCTATTGCACTTTGCCTCGGCGGCGGTGTCGGTCAATTTTAATGAGGCAGGAATGTTTAAAGCATTTTCGTTTTATAGCCATGCCGAAGCTTCATTGGTGCATCTTTCAGATTTCCTGCCTAGCTTTTTCGTTTCCCGTGGCTTTCCCACTGTTTGTAACTATTTGGGTGATAAAATTTTCTGCTTCCTTAATATACCACCCCAAACGAGAGACATATTATGGTTTATCTGTTTATATTTGTTAGGTTTATTTCGGTAAAATGTTCTATTTACTGCCAAGAATTATTAAAAAGTGAAATCTTAAGTCCCGATTTGAAACACAAGTTAATATTTCCCCAGACATTATTTGGTCCGAAACAAAACATATATAAACAAACATAAGGCGAGCAATTTCCTAATGCAACTGCCAAAAATCCTTACCATTGTGGCCCCTCGAGGAAACGTGAGATATTACAAGAGTGCCATGAATGGAAGCTTAGCTTTATCCTGCTTCCTAATACCTACATAATATTGTTACCGCTTGTGTGTTTGTTGCTATATTACCAAGATTTTTTTTGTTAGAATTTTGTCAAAAACGGTGTACAACAGTCAAAATTGTGAAGCAGTGCCAGGTAAAAAGATGTCTGACGGCACTGGAAGGATACGTATCTGCATATATTATGTAGATATACTGTACTTTTGTATTGCACAGGAAGAAAAGGTTGCATGAAGAATCAATCGCAGGGCAGAATACATCGCTTATATTATACTTAGCTTAGCGGGAATATACTTCCCTCATCTGTGCTTGATGCGCTATATCGTTTTATGCGGGCAAATAAAATAATAAAGTGCTTTATGTAATATTAAAAAATTTCAAACTCTTACTATTCTAAATCCCAATACCAAGAGGTTTTATAATCTTCACTTTTTTCTGGAATTTTATATCCATTAATCTTTTATACTTGGATGAAAAGCAATTTGCTAAAAGTAGATTATTTTATAATGAGGTAAAGTTGTTATGAAGAGAGTCGGGAATAATCAATCTTGTTGGCAGCTTGCACGCGAAGCCTGAACTTATCCTTTCATTCAGGTTCCTAGTTCAAAGCTATATTAGGTAGGTATATTGAACTAGCTTAATAATTCTAAATCTCAACTTTAGGCTTCATAGCTTGCTACAGTTCACTTTGTTTCAGCAAAATCTGTACACGGTATTAGATAATGTCCGTAACATCCCGACAAGCCGAGGTTACGCCTGATGTGTATGTAGCTATAGGTACTAAAAAATAATGGGATATGAGAATTTAAAGATTTTTTTTTAAATTCTAATGTGACATCGCGGGAATGAAACATTTTTAGAAAAAAATAAGATTTTTAAAAAGTCTATCTAATTTTTATAAATAATTAGCTAGAGACATATACTTACTTCCGAGTAAATGGCATAATAATCCACTAAAGAAACCATATTTTCAACTTTGTAATTTATATGTGATTGTACATAGAGATCATTGATGTTATTAAATTAATTATTTAGTCTAAGTGATGCTTATTTTATTAGTTAGTACTTAGATAGTAATGTCTTTCTTTTAAAAATACCAAGTACCTAGGTATATCTAACCTTGTTTAATACAAACATTTGCCGAGAGTAATGGTGTATTTACTGGGAGATGCTCGCATTACTTTTTCTTAACAAAAATAAAAGTTCACGTAACACGTACGGGCTCGTTGCGAAGGCTCCCAAGGGTGTAGATCGAGGACTCACGCATGTTGAATGAGTTTTTTCTAGACCCAACTGTACGGTCTACAAAGTACAAACTAACACGAAATATAAATAGAGAAACCAGACTAAAAGAAAACATTTCCGATTAAACCATCTTTAAATTCGATTTAATTTCCGATTCTGAACCAAGTCTGAACCATACGTAATAACATGAATATAATCTCATATTGTTTACGCATAGGATCTTTCTCCGGGATGCAAGCAATCTTGTATCAAACGTCAAAATTTAAATGGATGGGCCATAAAAAGACAAAGCGACATAGGGACACACTTTCGAAGTATGGATTTACTGTACCTAAGCAAAAAGAAGGCCATATTTATACTTAAGCTGGTTAGGTACACGTGTCCAATTCAAATATACCTACCTAAATTTTAAATGAAGCAAGAATAAAATATATCTATATCAAACAGAGCTCGGGTTGGAGCCGGGTTAACCACTTGAAAGGGATGACAAAGGGCTTACAGCCTTTCATTAAATATTCATTAGGAAAAATGTGTAAGTCATTAATTATCCTAAAGCTTGCCTTTGAAACCTTTTATTTAGGGGAAAAAATATAGAATAGAAATTAAGACTGCTCAGAGCCTTTATTCATTAAAAAGCGGACCTGATTTTCAAAACGTAAAACCAATTTTCTTTATAAAATGAAATGTAGACAACACTCAATAAAAGCCTGTGCTAACAGCAATACCATCAATTAAAAAACGAGTCAACATTTACTTCCTTTAGATTTTTAGGTCTATTAAATGAAATTAAGCCGTTTGGAGTTCTAATAAAGTTGTGTTTTCAAAAGCAGAGAAACATTATTACTTACTTTCATTGCTGTCCAATGTCCATTTGCTAGATACAACATAAACAGCTGTTGTCTTTCTTTAGCTATCAGGCTCATACAATAGTCATCATCATCGTCATCATCGTCAACCGATAAACGTCTTGAACATTAGGTCTCTTGTAGGGACTTCGTCTGAAGTCTGCCAATCCACACATGGCCAGCGTGGTGGACCATGGCGAAACTCTTTTCATTCTGTGAGAAGTCCCATGCTAAGTGGTGAGTCAGCGATGTGTTAATGTTGATGATACTGAAGCTCAATGCGTAGTGACTAGTATAGGAAGAAGCCGCTTACCAACGCGTCTTCTTCCCACACGGCGGCGACGCGGCATTCTGCAGTGTGAAAGTGCTCCACCCAGTTCCTCACTTTGATAATTTGCCGTCCTGCTTCAGGTCTTGCTTCAAGGTCACTTATTAGTTTCAGTCGCGTTTCTTTACGGAATATGGCAAACTAGTATTATCTAACAACATAAACTTGTTATTAAAGAAGTTCCAAAAAACTGCTCCCAACTCAGTAACTAGTTCAAACTTAGTTTAAACTTTTTTGCAGCGGGTAAACCCCCTTGCAATGTTTGTGCCCTAATTCGAAATTGGGCCAGTTTGCTACAGAATTAGCGGAGTGTTCTCAAGTTAACGCAAATGAATCCCTGTTAGTAAGCTTGTCAGAACTTTGATATGCTAATACTCTTTGCAGTTAATCTTCCTTTTTAACCCCCGACCCAAAAAGAGGGGTGTTATAAGTTTGACGTGTGTATCTGTGTATCTGTGTATCTGTCTGTGGCATCGTAGCGCCTAAACGAATGAACCGATTTTAATTTAGTTTTTTTTGTTTGAAAGGTGGCTTGATCGAGAGTGTTCTTAGCTATATTCCAAAAAAATTGGTTCAGCCGTTTAAGAGTTATCAGCTCTTTTCTAGTTTTCTTGATGAAAAGAAGGTTAGATAACCGTTAGGTTCTTAATATTATGTCAATTGACAAATGTCAAGCTGTCAAGATGGACGTTGCCTTGTTTATATACTATCTCTATGCCTAAATACATAATTATTTATTTGAAAATGATGTTTTGGAAAACTCAAATACTTTGGATCGTCGGGGGTGTTATAAATTTTTAATTTACACTTGTTCTTTTGTTCTTCGGAATTTCTTTGTGCTGTGAGTCTTCTTCACATCCGCTGCTACATGGAGAAGGTTATTAATTGACTTAGGCACTGTATTTTACTGTCTTTGTGAAAAGAATTGGTAAACTTAATTTTTAGATGACAAAGTTTTTGACTGCAATCCTACAGGGGTAAAGTTTATAAATTTTATTGTCGAAGATAATTTCCGGAACTGAGATCCGATTCTGAAAATCATTTCACTGCTACACTATCACTGAGTACCATAAGCTATAAATTAGGAAGCGAGCTAGTCTGGAAAGTGTACTTAAGTGTGGCAGTTTTATTAAAGACATCATCAATTTGTTTCTCAACGCCATGGATTAGTACAATTTCACAGTCTGCTAACACTTTTTTCTCATAAAAAAATATGAGGATCATCGATGGACACGGTCTATCTGAGGAATTTCATAAAAAGGACCGCGGAACTTTTTCTAAGGCGTGACGGAATTTTTTTATTGGATTTTTTCTCGGAAACACGACTCTATATCTTTAGCAAATAAATACAATTTCGACATATACAATGCTCTAACGTAGAAAAGACAATTACCTACTTATTATCTAAATCTAAAATTAGAAGAAAAATGTTTCTACTCTAAGATTTAATTTTTTTAACCAACCAGTTACTTTTATTGAAACTAGCCTTAATAGTTTCCAAACATTGAATTGAATACTTCTATTAATAAGGCCGTCTTCACATCCCAATTTGTTATTGTAAGTATCTGGCATATATTATATTCTTTTATGGTTTTGTATATTGTTAATTTTTATGTGTCTAATAAAGAATTTTTAAATAATTAACAACTGTACAATTCACTGACTTAGAAACTCACACTTAGACATACACCTATGTACTCGTATGTATTACTAAAGGTAGGCCGCTTAAGTTAAAGCTCTACCATACAAGTTACAAAGGTTTCATTAAAACTTTCCCATGCATAAAGTGCTTTTTAAGCGTGTTTAGTCTCATAATTTGAGAGCCTCTTTAAGAAACTTATCTTCTACCTACCGCATGTAACGTGAATTCTACAAGATTATAATTTCTAAGACGAGAAAAATGGAGCGAAAAAAGAAAAAGGATAAGTATTGGTAAAGAGACTGAAATATTGAGAAACTTTTGCTCTAAGCTGCATTAAAGTCAACTTCTATTATTTCCATAACAAAGAACCTATTTCTTTTAAAGTATATTTTATAGCAGCTTTTCTTTTAGGTGCAAACATTTGTGAGTTTTAGCTTTGCCTATTAATGACCTGTGAATTTACATTTTTATTAAGCCATACAGAGCGATTCTCCTTGACATAATTGTACCGATCTCTACTTAACAATTTGTCTATCTGTCCGTCTGTGCACTCTTCACGCTGAAACTACTGAATGAATTTGAATGCAATTTGGCATACTATGTATAGCTAAAACTGATGGCCGCGACTTTGTCCGCGTGGATTTAGATTATTTCAATCCCAATAATGGGAACTGTTTGATTTTGCGGATAAAAGCACCTAACCCATGTCACTCTCCAGGTAAATCACTGCGCACGTGCGACGTGATTGAAGCACAAACCAGCCAAAAACACACTTTCACAAAATTTATAATATGGGCAATGATAACAATATGAGTAGTGAAGTGACACTTCTGCTCAATATATAGGATTGTTATTATCCTGAAAAGAAATCGTTGAGGATAGGGAATACTCAAGAAACAGACAGCCTTACAGACTTATTAGACGTGGAAAGTTAAAACAATTGTCGAGGTTTACTATTTTTAACCCCCGACCCAAAAAGAGGGGTGTTATAAGTTTGACGTGTGTATCTGTGTATCTGTCTGTGGCACCGTAGCGCCTAAACTAATGAACCGATTTTAATTTAGTTTTTTTGTTTGAAAGGTGGCGTGATCGAGAGTGTTCTTAGCTATAATCCAAGAAAATCGGTTCAGCCGTTTGAAAGTTATCAGCTCTTTTCTAGTTACTGTAACCTTCACTTGTCGGGGGTGTTTTAAATTTTTAATTTACACTTGTAAACAATCTGTTTCACAATTTATGGCAATGAAACACTTACCTATTACTTAGGTATCTATAGATCATTAGATATTTTATTTAAATACCTGAAACCTATTTCCAATACCTGATATGAATCTAAATGTAGCAACTAAGTAGCAAACTATACAGCCAGTCGCCACGGCGTCAATCGTCTGCGGTGAACCTACTGACGAAGGTTTGACAAACTAATATTATCCCGGGTGCGGTCTCAAACCCCGGGCGGATTACTTTTAGGTAATATACCCTATTCTGTGAAGGTTACGCGTTGTGGTCAGACAAAATTAAGTGAGTGAGTTACATTAGCAACAGAATGTGCGGCCATGGACGGTCAAAGGCCGTTTAACACAAATCTAACAACTTTTAATAAGATTGTAATAAGCTACTTATCTAGTTGCTTATTACAATCTACCTTTTATATTAAATTTGGTTCAAAAGAAAGCCAGTGTAACTTATAATCTTTAACATATTATGAATATTATCGTATAGATATAGGTACCTATTACTAACATAATTTTATGACCAAACTACCTAAGTAAACTGAATCATCAAGAATTGTAGAGACGGCCGTAGACGCTGCACTAAATACGACGGGGAACGTAAAAGGTACCTACAAGTACCTAATACTTCATAGGTAATTCAGGTTGGTTCAAAATATTATAAATAAGCGTCCCTAAATAAAGTACCTGGAAACCAGCAAAACGTATATTTTTAAACAATTTTTTCAAAAATTTTAAATTTTAAATTTTTTCGTATTATATATAACATACCTTGCAATAAAAGTTAAAAAAGTCATTTGAACTCGCATAAAATAAAATGTATTATCATTTATTACGTTAAGTCATCGGTTTATATCCTCAATATTGAAAATCGTAATTCCAATAATATCGATAAACCGACATTCCGTCCGGAATCGAGATAAACCCGATTTAACCCAGATCATTTTCGAAAACGTTTTAATTGATATTTCGTAATTCATCCATTTGCATTTTTAATTTTGTTTATTGTTTTGCTGATATCGACTCGTTATTTTATTCATCCGCTCCAATTCAAATATAAATTGATTTTCATTAAATTCCCTACACTTCACACCTCTCTGCGTACGCTCGTGTTTTAGCGAGAAAAGCGTTTTACACCGTTTTCAGTCCATTTATTGCGTATTCTTTTTGTTGATAATATCTACATTGATATCTATGGCTCATTCTTATCAAGGTGGCTTTAAATTAGTTCTGAAAAATAACTGAAAAGTTACTTTCTCAGGGTATTGGCAGCTGATAATAATTTCAGGTTTTCCAAAGCCTGCGGTTTTTATCTTGAGTCGGAGGCATTATGCTTTCCATATGGGTGCAAAACAACCTTACGTAGCTTGTATTGACCGTAATTGAATGCTTGAAATACTATTTCACTGTCTACCATTAATTGGTTGTAAGATTAAAATGTAAGCACTTCATATTACAGAACAAATAAAATTATTTTCTTTCTCTCTTTCTAAAAATTACTTTTCAGTTGCTTTCCGAAGTAAAGACTTCAAATCCTAACTAGTAACTATTACTGAAATGGAGACTATAGCCAGCGACTTTCATAAATTTCGTTGACCTAGATTTTTACAATTTGTTACAATTCGACCGCCGGCTTTCACTTTTAAGTGCTTACTGAGGGCGTCGGCTTTACAGAATTTTCAGGCTGAAAAAGCCGGGGTTCCTGAGATAGAGACTAATGTCAACAACTTTTATAAGTCTTCTTGAGCTGGATTTCTTTCACTAGAGTAAGGGAAGAAAGTATGCCTTTTTCACCGAATCTAAAAATAAATAATTTATCTCTTAAGTGCACTTACAGCATCCTAAATGGTTCCATTTAAAATCGACTTCAAAAAATTTTACCTTTGAAACGTTGTGAGTTGACGTGAAAAACACGCTGAAAGCTTCGTTATATTGGGAAATAACTCGAAAGGTTTAAGAGTAGATTTTAGGAATTGATTGAAAGGATGGGAAAATTGGCTGAATTGATTGGTTCCGGTGATCGACAGATTGCAGTTCGACGCGTCACTAAAAATTGGTGCAAATCCCCGAACTACAGAAAAAAAGCATTTACAGAAGAATTTTAGATGCGTGTCCTTTTAGAGGAAAACCAATAATGAAATTTTAATTTTTTGTAAAAATCATGAAGAAAAAGTGTTGAGGACGTCGTTCTCTTATTCGGGAGATCGGGGGTTCGATTCCGAACACGCAATTCTAGTTTTGCGCGGAGTTATGTGCATTTTAAGAGATTAAATATCACTTATTTCAATGAAAGTTGATGAATTTGTTAGTGACTCTCTCAAATTGTTGTAGTTTTAGGTTTAACTACTTTAATTTTAATTTAGATTGTACGGATGGGGCTGGCATAATAGGTCGCCGTAAAAAGCCCCTTGTGTTATAACTTGTGCCCATTTGGAAATTATATGCCACTGTATAGAGTGGTAGGTACTGAGTAGGTACACTAGCAATATTCCGAGCCGTTGATTCAATCATTTTACATTTGGCCTCGATTCTTATTCATAACACGAACGAATATAAAGCTTTCTTAACGGAAAACATGCTTCAGCCTGAAAATCAGTTTCCATACATGTCATATTACTATACAAAATATTCTGAAAAGAAATTGAGTTATCGAGTCTTTCTCGTGCGCAGGTAATTTAAAGAACCTTTTTTAAGAATTCTAAGTACAGAATTTAATGAAAATCTTTGGTTATAAGACTAAAATTACCCTCTCCACTCATACGTATTGGCCTAAATGGAAATCGCATCCGAAGCGCCTTTGACCACTAGTCCACGATAACTGCAGAGAACCTTATATTGTTACCTACCTATTGTTGTTACCTACTTAACTTTTTCATTTTTAGCAAACGGTTAGTAAATTTAAAAAAATATATATATGCTTAAGTATATGACAATCTTATAAGAAACTAGTTGATGCCCACGACTTCCCGTGGGAACTCCGATTTTCCGGGATAAAAAGTAGCCTATGTTACTCCACTGCTACAACTAAAACTATGCAAAAAAGCATGTCAATCCGCTGCCTTGTTGGAACGACATTGAAGGACAAACCAATAAACAAACACATTTTTCGCCATCACTTACCACCAGGTGGGATTGCACTCAAGGCCTAACTTTTATTTGAATAAATAAATAAATTATAATTAACTTTCGCATTTATAATATGGGTAGCAATAATAATTAAACACAGATGCGTAAAATATTTCATTCTACTTAATGTTATAAATAACACAATACAATACTCACAAAAAGCCAATTTGAATTTTGATGGAATTAAAGTACCCATTCAAATACTTTAGCATCATATTTTACAAAGGAGCAGACATCTTTTATTAAGGTTACAGTGGGATCTAAATTAATACTCGTAATAATTGAAAATCTCATTCATTACATTTATATATAGCCGATTATAGCAAATTAAGCTTTTGGTTCCTTGTAAATCTCTTTACATTGTCACTCGAGTAAATAAAACGATATTAGTAATTGTAACTCATTCAATATCCTATACCATTCTCCTTTGTACGGTAATTTATTAAATTCATGACACAATTCCGAGCTGTATTCACCAAAAATTGCGTTTGATACTTTTATTTCTTGTTTTGGAACAAATACAGATTTATTATTATAGGCTAGCCGACTATTGAGCATTATTGAGTATTATATATTACATATTTTTATATACATATTACACATTGAGTAGGGTTTATGACATAGTTCACCAAGCCAGCCAGTACCTAGATAGTGGGCCAGACCCAAATCCACGTAAAGTCGCTGACAAGGCTAGTATTAGGTTACCTTCTCCGAGATAGGTTGCACGTCCGTTTGTGTACTCCCAACAGTGTACGTAAATATTTATTACCAGGCGAAGTCCACGAGAAAATTCGCAAGCATTTTCCCGATAGCTCATAAAATATTATTTGCATCCGCTGAACAACTTCCGTTACCTGGCCTTACTAACCTTAAATACCCGAGCACTAGTCTACGTAATAAATATTTAAACAACTTGTGCTTCCCAAACCACAAAGCTTGTTTATTTTGCAAACGAAATGTTAACTTTCTCACATACTTTAGTGTTTTAATAGGTTAAGGGTTTGACCTTTAGATAGCTTACCGCATAAAGTAGGTACTGAGGTTAACCGTACTAATCCCTAGTAGGTACCTTTAGACTTAGGGTAGCTAGGAGGGGTAGACCACACAGTAAGCGCCACCAGATTTAAAAAACATACTGGTTTTTAAATACAAAGCATGCCTACAAATGTAATATTTTCATCCGTGACAGTTGACACCACCCCGAATGGGTGTACAGCTCAGCATAATGTCTTACATCATATTATGCGTCAACGCATAAATGCAGGACTCTTTTTCAACTGTGACCCGTCTTCCCAAATCGCTTGGCAGCACAGCTTTGCCGGTACGTCGCTAAGTACCCACCAGGCCAGACCAGAGACTATTTAAAAATTATAAATTCCCTAATTGCCCCTGAAGGGGATCGAACACGGTGCTACCCACTTAGACCATTAAGACCACAGTGCTCACCAGAGAAGTCGTCAAACATAAGTTGCACTAATAAGTTCTTTGCACTGACATCCGCTTTGTATTCGTACCTTATTATTCAATTACGTTCTAATCCAAACAGTGAGCATGCAACCTAATTTTAAATTTCATAATACGATCACGTTCTCTCATAATGAAAGTCGGTTTTGTTTTCAGATGTAAACATTGGATCTTATTTGGTTGGTTTCGAATCTCAAGATAATTCCAATGGCAACGGAATTTCAAAAAGTATCAACTAAGGATGTACTAAATCTTCTTATAATAATATGACAAATATGACAATAAGTAGATAAAGTTGACAAGAAAATACCGATGTTCCTAGTTATTATTGCACCTGAGCATACCTATTGTGACCTAACATACTACGGATGTTTATAGGCGAAGTTTACGCTAACTTGAAAAAACACACTAAAATCTCAAAAGTCCTAACACACCTTTTCAAGGTAACTTTACCTATACGTGAATATTAGTGTGGTTACAGTACAGTACATTTAGTGTGGTAGGACATAAATACGTCCTATGTCTATGAACTTTTCGTTTTTCCATCCATAATAAATGACAGATTTATTTAATTCATAATAAATGATATTCCTGCCCAAACTAAATACACTAAATACCAGATTTAGGCACAGTTTACGGTAACTTGAAAAGTTAAGCTAGGGCCATACATTATGATAAAGACAACGGGCTATTGCCAGGTACGAGTATATCAAAGTTAAGTTTGGGGCCTCACCGGGTAAAAAGAAAATATCAGGTATACACTTTCTATCATACCGTAACGACATCGTTCGGAATTTCACGAGTTTATAGTCGTAAGTCGTAACCCTACTCTAGTAATCCCTCTTAATCAAAGTTTCTTCATAAAAGGCTTATCTATCTAGGCAAAGTAAGAAAACCAGGTAAGTACCTACTAGCTGTGAGAAAATTATGTTTTCAAGGAAAACACGTTTAATGAAAATATCCACATATTGAAGTGAGACTTTACCTGCTAAACGTCTCATGCGGGGCTCGAGGGCCCACTTAAGATGTCTGCGCTCGTCACAAAACGTTTACTTGTAGAATATACCAGCAAATTAATGTTTTCATTAGTATAGCTCTTTTTTCTTTACTTTTCATCAGATTTTTTCGTACTACCTAATTATATTCATCGTAAATCTGTTTCTTGCGTCAATCTTCACATCTTTTATTCAGTGAGCAATCTTACAAAATCTCAAAATAGCAATTTTAAAAAAATGTTGATGCTTTAGTTTACCTATTCCAAATTATATCATAACTAGCTGATGCCCGCGACTTTGTCCGCGTGAGATAAGGTGTTTAAAAACCTCGTGGGAGCACATTGATTTTGCTGGATAAAAAGTAGCCTATGTCACTCATTAGATCTTTACCTATACCCATGTAAAAAATCATGTCAATCCGTTGCTCTGTTGCGACGTGTTTAAAGGACAAACCAACAAACAAACACATTTTCGCATATATTAGTGATACGTGGTATTATTGCGATCGCTTAAAGTATAAACACCTGGTATAACTTCAATACACAACACACATGCAAAAATACGAATAATAAAATATCAATAAATCTTCAGCAAGCGGGGGACGGCAGCCAAGCTGTGGGATGCAAATCAGTCAAATGCGTTTAAGGTTCAATCCCATTGACGGTTATTGTCCAGACACTCCGCTTCTACATAGCGATTTTGATGGAATTTAATATTTTTCTGTCTGTCGTTTTAATACCTAATCATGCTCATAAAATTAGGATCATCTACGTCGATTTACGCCAGTTGCTAAGCTGGACCTAACTTTGAACATCACCTTGTATCAGAAACGGAAAACACTATACGACTGCCCAATAAAAGGAGAGTAATATCTTCAGGTTTCTTTATTCCACTATATATTTCAAATATTTAAAAATTTTATATTATCCCGAGTGACACTGGATATAAAGAAAAAAAAATCAAATGGCGGCTGTATGACGCCATTTCCAAATGTGAAAATTTTTACTATTTATAATAACTCCATAAAATAATTATATACTTAATATTGTATCGCTTTAAAAATGATTAATCCAAATGCTATGAGCACAAGTTAATAGTCCCTTCCCTAGAGTTTACGCCCATATTTATCATGCGGATCACATTTCATACCACACGCGTTGGTTGTAACGGTGTTTTTATTAAATATTTGGCGGCAGTTTTCATATGCAAATTCTTTCACACCATTGATTCCGGAGGGTGCACGCGAATCGTAATACGCAATAAAAACGATTTACAACAGTTTTCCTCTTTTTTGGGCACTCCAAATATCATAACATGATCCGTACGTAAAATTATCGCTTAACGTATTTTTAAACTCTGATTATACGTTAATTACGTTGCATTTTGTATCAGTCCAGTCTTTTATTTTCCAGATATAAAGAGATTTTTCGTGACTAAAACTGATTCAGTGAAAAGATCAGAACACTGAATTTCCCAGTAGCAAAGCACATATTTTCTTAAGCTGATGGAAGGCTGGTCCGTAAGCCTGTCAAGGATTTCGAAGACTCTACAAATCGTCAACTTCTTGAAAATAATGATGCAAAATGCGATTTCCACTCCAGGCTTCAGCTGAAACTCGAAAATGCATTGATGTAGTGAGGAAATATAAAATGCGGCAGCTGGCGGCATTCCGCAAGTGAATACGGAGTCGGGAAGTCCTACAATCGCTAGTGAAACGAAAAATTAAACTCCTTTGGGAAGATGGCCGCAAGATTCGAATGCAGGTAGAGTAAACTACTGAAATAAAAATACTTTACTATAGTAAAACATTGGGAAAAATCGTACAGAAAAAAGTAAGAACCTACACTAATTCATCCTAAACTGACTCCATCTATGTGGGCCTCGGAATTAGATTTTTTCGTGTTTAATTTGAAATTCTGTATTTTCCCGGGATAAAAAGTTTTCTATGACCTCCTCCAGGCAGAATGTAAGCTAACTATGCCACGTTAAAATCGGTTGAGTAATAGGAATTAGGGCATCAAGAAGTAACAAATTAACACCCATTTTCGAATTTCTTATATTGATAAATATGGATTTATATTTTCCCTATATTTTTAGCCGCTTTTTGGAAAAGTCGATTCATAATAATTTTTTGTTGTTCTATCAACGAGTAGGTGCCTGATACATATTATTATTTAGCAATAATAAACACCGTGAGATGCAATAGCTGTTGCATTTTGAGTCTGTAAAAAAATGGCATTCAAATAAGTTGAGCGCCTATGATTAGTTGATTACCTACATAACGAACCTTTGGTAGAAAGAAAAACTGCCCAACCAAAATGTGAACGAATCAAATACTACGCTAACAGCTAGACGATCAGGTAAATAGATAAAACTTAATAGGCGAATGGAACGCCGGTTGACGATGAATCGTCGAAAGCGGGCAATCACGAACTGAAATGGTCGGGTGGTAAACCTCAAACTAGGTCACGGTTCTACTCTACCCCTCGGGATAAATTATCCACTTATCTCTTTATTCACGGGACACGAAAATATTAACTATTTAAAGGTTGTGCTTCCTGGCTGAGAAATGTAGAGCATTTGTTTAGATCTTTGTCCTTGTTAGAGAATAATACTTTATACAGTATTTCAAAAGTACTTTGTTATAGTAAATTCAGGATGTTTGGCCTAGTTGTGACAACGCATATTCAATCGATTGCGATTGTTAAGCAACGATGATTCAAGTCAGTAACTGGATGGATGACCGACTTTGTAGGTCCGAATTCTTTCTTTTCGTTACCTTGAAGAGCACGTTAGCCATTGCATCAGTCACAGTTATTATCACTTAACATCTGAAAGTTGGACCTAAGAGTCAAAATCTCGTTCTCATTGTCCAGTTGTATGCGGAAGGATCTGAGAAGACACTGCATTATTATCCCAAGAAGACTCCTACCACGTGCGATCCAGTATCCTTTAGTGTAAGAGGGAGGTCTTGTAGGTATATCTTTGGATATATCCATCCATCAGTCAATAAGAACATAGTTTATAACGCAAAAATATGGACACGAGGTATGGGCGAACCAATTAATGATCAGATCACAGAAATAAATCTAGATGTTCCTATTCGTCTATGTATTTAAACGTATTTTTCAATCAAGCCACATCCAATTTGAGTAAAGTTTATTTTGTCTAACCCTATAATCCCAGTTCAAGGACTTTAATTCGGATGAGCAAACTGAACCAGTTCAATTGCAGTTGGCGAACGGATTACGGACGGAGACTGACTAATTCGCACTAACCCTCCAAGGCGTTCGCAGGACGCTGGGAAGTTTTGTTGGCTCCCGTATTAACTAGAGTGAGGCTTAGGTTATATTACACCGCGATTAGCGACGCGACTGGAAGGGCTATAGTGAAAAACCAGCGAAGTGCGAGTCGGACTCCGCACCAAGGGTTCCGTATCTTGGTAAGATACGCGTAATTATTTTGTAGCTTAAATTAAGATGAAGTTCAAAATTAAGTTTGTAATCGCAACAAACATTTTTTATGTCATAGAAGTAAGTAACTACAAATAAACCAGTTTTTATTATGCTGTGAGACTAATCAAGTATCGCTTAAGATATTCACTAACCATGTGTAACCATGAACATCTAGGAAAATTTTGCTTTGGTCGGCTTTCCTATAATATGTCGGTACTTGCGCCTCGATCTACAACTGTAGTCACAGCCTTAGCCTCGTGTTAGTTTTTCCAAAGTATTAAGTGAGTTTTCTAGTAGGTAAGATCTAAGTAAGCTCGACCGATTTAGTCAGGAATTCAAATAGCAATTATTTGAACAGCGAAGTCGAATCTACGTGGAAATAGGTCAACGGTCTATCATTCTCTCCATCTTAGTTTTCCGAAATCTACACTAACTATAAAATATAATTAGATAAATAAGATGAGCAGGGTTCACTCTAAGCACGGCATGCAGTCACGCTAAGCTTTGCTTTGTTGGTTTGTCTTTATTAGTTGCCGCTGTGCTGCTGCCTTTTCAGGGGTTTTGCCTCGGCTGGGGTGCTGCACAAAATAAAGCCTTGCGAGACTGCGTGCATAATGTAGACCCAGCTATTGACAAACTAATTATATTTGGTACGGAATTTTGGTCCTATATTTATGTCAAATATGAAGGATATTAAATAAATAATATTTATTTTTGGACAGCGATTTATCTAAGGTTGTAATTTTTCTAGAAGACTATAAGTATTTGAAGGCCCGAGGCGAAATGGGGAGAACTGTAATTTTCTTGAAAGCAAGCATTTTCTTGGCGAGTGTATTGCTTTGAAAAACTTAATGGCGAGCAAAGTGCAATTGCAATTCAAGTTTAGTGTCCTTTCTTTTTCAGTAAATGCTGGATACGGCGAGATTATTGTTTTGTTATTGAACCTAAGCCTTGTGCAAGTCTTGTTTATGCATGAAAATTCATCCACTGCAGAGAGCGTTCAAAGACAAAAATATTGTATTTCCTTGATGTGCGCGTATAGTCTCGGAATAAGATTCAACAATTAATAAATGAGACTCAGGGATTATCAAAGAAATAAGTACTTTAGATGTTTAAATCGTAATATTCTTCTAGTCCTAATCTAATGACAGTTCATTAGTCATTAGGCTTAGCCGAGGTTGATAGTAACTAGGTAACTGGTTTTTCGATTATATCTACTTATATTTCAATAAGCCTCTTTGCGTCGGACTTGTATCCCCACCCCTCAGATTACTTAGGTAGTCCCACACAAGCTTGAGATCCAAGAGAACATCTCAGTTACGCATTAAAATATTGAGATATTTAGTAGGTAGGTACCTGCTTCTGGAATATTTTTTTCCCCCTCTCCCTCTATTTCTTCTATCTGCGATCAGTTTTTGGACTTAATAAACAGATTAGGGGATTCTCCAATGTATTCTGGAATGATATCTGAAAAATCTAACAAAGGTAACAAACTTGTACGCTTAATTTTCTTTAAAAAAGCTAAGCTGGACAGTGGAATAAAAAACCTGTGGCTAGTACATTTTCATGTAGACATTGCTCCCAAAGATCGTTGCGTGTGTTCGTTATTACCATTTTCGGTGTACCCGACAGATCTCCGAAATTTATACTCATACGTGTTACATGGTAACAAAGCGAGCCAACCTGCGCATGAATAAAACAGAAGCGACCGCCTTGAATATTTCACGAGTGTACGGACCAGTTGCAGAACCTTAACCCACCTAACAATATAGAAAAACTCTTAGCTACCAATATAGAGTTGAATTATTTTATTTTACACGTATAATCAGTTTGCATGTGAAAATCGTAGAAAGTTAAACTACGTTTGTGGTTTCTACCATCCACATGAGTAATTGTTTCTACTTGGAACTGCTCTTTTAACCGGCCATAAATAATTTCACCTGTTCCAGTAGTTTCAACGTACATCTCAGTTTAAACAATTTAATTACTCGTTATACTAAAAAAAAAAGCGATAGCCTATTTAGGCTATCGCTTTTTTTGGTAAAAAGTAAAAAGTGTCTATGCTTTGTATTACAAAGTGAGTAAAAAGTATCTATGCTTTATATTACAAAGTAAGTAAAAAGTATGTATGATTTTGTTGTAAAAAGTATCTATGCTTTTTAAAATTAGATCAATTAATTATTATAGCTGCATCCCGCATTATGCGAAATATGTACAAACCAAGAAACACGTTTTTGCATTTTTATTATTATTATCAGAATGTACCAACTACTACGGGAAAGAAATACGTACCTACTACAAGAACGTAGCTAAAATGCTACGTTCCCGTAGCGTTAAGCTACGAAATAAACTGCATCCGAATGTGGTTTACCAACTTGAAAACCTGAATTTCTAGTACGAGTCAGGTAATAGGTTTCGACGTAGAAGTGTAAATATCGGCGTTCAAAAATCTCAAATACTGGCGAAATGCCATGTTTTTCGGGATTATATGAAAAGAAATACTCCTAGCTGTAGATTATATTTTTAAATTTACGTACTTCAAGCTGAATTTGAGGGATTAGCAGCTAAATAAAACCACCGTCTTCGTCATAAGCTTAATAAAAGGCATTTCTTATAAAATCGGTTAAACGGATGGATCGTGAAAAGCTAACAGATAGACAGACCAACTTTCGCATTTATAATATTACTTAATATGGATTAAATTATAGATTTAAGTATTTGTGCAATCAGTAAGCCACAGTGCTTGTAAATAAACATAGTGTTCGAATATTGGAATAAAAACTTGAAGCTAGACGAAAACCCGAAATAATTCAACAATTTGTCGCTTCGAATACGGTCTGCATTGCAGCTCAAGTGTCGACACCTAAGCGCCTTGCTCCGGTTGTAAAGCACGAATTCAATGTCGGATTTTAAGATTTTTATGGCTGCGACAATGTTGGGAATAAACAAGAAATAAATGAAGTGCAGTTTATTTGTTTATTTTCTACATTGTTTCACACGTGTTCAGATTGAACGCCATTTCTCATTAGCACCATCGATCCAAAGATCAGGAAAAATATTATTAGTAGTTATGTGACATTGTTGAACAACAACACATTCTAACAATAACGATATTTGGTATGAAAATATAAAGATTAGTGTGAATTTAGGGACAATAGGTAATATAAATGCAAATAGAGCATTAGTCGTCAACCAAGGAGCATTAAAGCGTCCTCGCTTTAAGCGAGCAATGGAGTATTTTGATTATTCTGAGCCACAGTAACGTACAGGGTATAGAACACACCCAGTTAGACACTTTACATCGCTTTCCGTACCCATTCATTCCGAGAGCGCAGTAACTTTAAAACTCATTCAGGATTAGTGCTATTTTTAACACAATTCATACTCATTCTCCGCGGTATCGATGATTCGAAGACATGACGTAGCTTTGTTTGAAAATACCCAACCCAGCTGAATTCTTCTGTCAGGCCTCCTTCCTAAAGTTATACCTTTAGGCAAATTATATACACAATTAAGTAAATTCTGAAGAATTAAGAAAGAACAAACATACCAGGGGTCACTTCGTATACGCCTTCGTATGCGTATACTTATTAAGCCGGTCAGAGCGATATGGAGCGATGATGGGTGGCAATATTTTGTAAGACAAAGGCTATGTCGCACAAGGTGATACCTTCGTGGATATAAAGCCTGTCACACTCGAGCTTGAGCTGGGCTCAGCTTCTCGTGCCACTGGTGAGACGAGTTGGTGGCACGTTGAGAGTGCAGGGCGCTCCTTTACGTTTTAGTAAACAAAATACACTGAAGTTTTTATATAGAGATCGGTCTTTACAAAATCCATGAAACCTAATGTTTTGTAACAAGGACAAAAAAATATGATTTCGTTTAAGTATAATGAAAAAGGACGGTGATCAACGTCATAACCGCTAAAACAAGTCGTTTGGAAATAATATCTGACAAAACACATTTTGATCGGCCGATTAGGGAGCAATTTTGGTGAAATCTTTTTAAATAAAAAATAAATTGGTTTACTTGAAAAGCTGGTAAAAGCTTCATTATTGTCATTATTGTTGATTTTTCATTATTGTCGATTTTATATCTTGACTAAGCTTTTGCTGCTGGCGTCGACCCCGTCTGAAAATCGGTTCATGTAAGTAGGTATAGTATAATGCTCAGAGCAACCTGTGGTAGTAAGTGGTGGTAATAGGTATGTAATGTAGCATTTAGTTAGTTAATGTTAGTTAGTTTAGTTTAATGTTAGGTTCAAATAGCGAGAGTTGACGCAAAGTAGGTAATTTACGATAATGTTTGAGGTCACGCATTTTTAGTTTAGTTTTTATGTGAGGTTTTCCCCGGTTTTTATGACTAATATAAATACAGTCATGATGGTGCTTATAACTACGTTACCGAAACGTGATGTCAACTGAGAGAAAGCGAAATAACTGACAGGATGTGAAGTGGGCTCTACAAATTGATTGACAAGCTTGACAATCTTGTCAGGAAAAATTGGCAAAATTGACTGTTCCCGTACTCCGTCGATTGCATTTTTCACCGTCAGTCGTATTATTGCTGCCAATTAATGAAACATCACAAAAAGCATAAACCTATCATCAGCTACGTCCTGCGATATAATGTCTATCTATCTATATGAGCGTGCTGACAACAGAGACGTAAGTAGGTAGTACTTGGTATTATTAGTGTCACGTAAAAATTCCGCAAGGCCTCTGAAATATGAACAATATTCATTGAGCGACATTGACATTTGAAGTATACTAGGGATGTGTCTGCGCATGGGGTAGGTATTTTATTGTGGTTGTATTCGTTGTAGGAAAGCGCGCAAATCAAAAGTTTGAATGATAAACCGAACCAATGCGTGTTTATATTTAGATAAGATATGTGCTTGCAGCTAATATTATAAAGAGATAAAGTTTATAAGTTTTGACATTGGGAGTATTTTCCGGTACAAATGATCCCATTCTAAAAATTCTTTCACTAACAGATTTATTAACACCGCTAGCTAAATTAATTCCCCGAATTATATACGCTCAATTACGCAAAAGAAATCGCGGAAAAAAAGCTTGCGTTATATAAAAACTCTTTGGTATGGCTAATAATATTACTAGACTAGTTTGATGTACCTAACTAGTACGTAATTATAACTAAGTTCATGGTATTTTGAATTTCGTGACAAAGTTGAAAATATTTCAAATTGTACTTAGAATAAAGAACACTGAAAAGCCTTTTCGCTTTAGCTGAATGCTTTCCTCAGTGGGTAAGAGTTGAGAACGGAAATTAATTTCATCGTAACATTATCGTAACACGACTAGCCCATAAATAACGAGCTTTGCTACCAGTAGAATGAAAATTTAATAATTCAGACACTAATTTATAGAGATACTGTTTCTGTAGGTAGGTATTATTTTATCGACAAGATTATACTCGAATTCAGTGGACTGAAGCGATTATTCCATTCCACGCGCTTAAAACACGTGCATAAAAAGTGCATATTTTTAGTAGGTAGGTTTATCTACCAAATACGATTCCATAAAATATAACAATAATAATTGTATACTTGAGATTCTTACACCGGTTAAGGAAAGAGCTGGCTGATAATTTTTAAACAGCAAAACTTTTAAGTTTATAATTTATGCAAGCTGTAGAGTGCACACCGCTCATGAATTATCATGCCGCGCAGATGTTTTTTATACCTTCGTAATTAGCTGAAGTTCTATAGTAAGTATTGTGGCCGAGATCTACCGAAGATTCATCAGAATGTTTTAAGCCTTGAGGTTACGATAGCTATGTAGAAAGATTAGAACGATCTTAGTACCCATGTTAATACCTACTCTTAGGGCGTGCTCTTTACCTACCCAGCAAGGTATATTAACTCTAGGGCTATAGTCAAACAAATTTTACCTTCGAATTAAAAACTGACGATACGTCGTAAGATGCAGAGATACAGGCATGCGACAAAGCGGTTACTTAAATTTTTAACACATGTCTACATGGTGCCTACTTACTTATTTCAATCACAACCCGCAATCTCTTAACTTGCCCACCTATACCTTCCATTTATTTTATTGTGAATTATTTTATTTCAACGTGAAATACAAAAAAATATTTCACGTTGAAATAAAACAATTGCACAACCATATACCTATAATGCTCTGCACAGCGTGCAAAGTTTCGGGATTTTTATTTCGATACAAAAGAGAGACACGAAAGCGGTTGCATTTGAAAATTTCCCTCCAAAATTTAATGAAAACATCGTTATAGTGAAGTGGATGCGGTGTAAAGGTTACGATCTGCATAATAAATCGGACGAAAGGGGGAAACTTCAATAGTCGTAGTAAAATATGACTAGAAAAATATTTCCTACATAACATAGGATATGGTATAACGATACAGTTTCAATTTTTAGTAGGTACTAAGCCCTTGTTCACACGGACACTTTTCTAACGTGCATTAGATAGGTGTGTAAGAATAACATAACTACAATTAAGAATTGATTATTATTATTGCTTGATTTTCTAATGCGACCCTTTTTTTCTGCCACACTAGCGAACGCCCACGGCTTCGCTCCTGTGGAAATTTTGAAAAATCCGTCCTTGTTCTTTGTCTACATTATTAAGGAAAGTTGAAACATATTGAGCATTTCCGCTTTCTGGGATCGCGCGTTGATGAGTCAGTATCGGAGTGAGTCAGGACTTTTTTTCATTCATCATTAATATTATTATTATTTTATATATTACTTGCTTATGTTCGTGACTTCGACCGCGTGGATTACACAAATTCAAATTGAACTCCCTATTTTAATCTCTTAGGGGTTGAATTTTCAAAAATCCTTTCTTAGCGGATGTTTACGTCATAATAGCTATATGCATGCATACTTAACATCTCAATCGGTCCAGTAGTGTGAGATGTGCTCTTGTAAGAGAGTAGTATATTCTTTGGAGCTGTGCGTTTATAAATCAGTTGTCAGTCAGTCACCTTTTCCTTTTATAAAAGCAAAGGCATAGCGTTAAAATTTGAATCAAATTTACTTTGCTTTACTTTTTTAACGCACGTTAGAAAAGCGTCCGTGTGACAAGAGCTTAGGCTGTTTTATATTTTCACAGTATCAAAAATTACTGTAGGTATAAAATTACGTAAGCATATCGGTTACGTACTGTAATTATTTTCTTTTATAAAAGCTTTATATTGTGCGGCTCGAGACTCGGGCGTAGCGTAATCAGTTTTTACGGGCTTCATCGCACCACCCCTTGTGAATACCAGCTTCCATGTTATTATACTTATGTTCTTTTCGCTGTAAATAGTAAATATATAAAATAAAACGCACTATATTCATAGAATCAGAAAGTTTTATCTGCGATTCACATAAAAAAGTATTTTCTTGTTGGCAAAGCGACAAAGTAAGTCGATGAATGTTATCTCCGATCGGATCATTGTCAGATTTTAAATTTTCTTTCACTGGTAGACAGGGACATTATCCCCGAGTGCTAGATATAGGAGCATTTAAATTATGTCACGCGGACTTAGTCGCGGGTAAAAAAAGGCTTTGTGATAGAAGTATTTTTAGTAGAGACATAAAGTTAATTGATTTATTAGTATTCTAAGTAGCTGGATTTTTTTGAAAATAGAAAATACAACTATTAATACCCTATCCGCGAAATGAAATTAGTAGGTATAGCGCTCTCTATATTTGGCTTTACCTAACAGAGAGAGCGCTATACTAAACTTTATTCCGCGGATCACACTAATATTATAAAGGAGAAAGTTTGTATGTGTGTGTGTGTGTGTATGTTTGTTACTCCTTCACGCAAAAACTACTGGACGGATTGGGCTGAAATTTAGAAAGGAGATAGATTATACCCTGGATTAGCACATAGGCTACTTTTTATCACGGAAAATCAAAGAGTTCCCACGGTAATTTTAAAAAAACCAACATCCATGCGAACGAAGTAGCGGGTATCAGCTAGTAGGGTATAAATAAGGATCTGCAGCCTTCTTTTTTGTCAGAACAATAAAAAATAAGAAGCAAACTTCCTATCTATAAAATATTAAGTCAAAAAAAGATTAAATCATACAAACAACTTACAAACAATAATAAGTTAACGTAGTGCCTAATAAAACCGACTGTGGTTTTTGTGACACTGGATGTAATAAGAATGGCCTGTGTATTAAATGTAATAAATATAAATAAATTAATAAAATCATTTAAGATTAAATACCAAAACAAAATTGTAGGTACTTATTGAATGTGAAATATCAATTTATAAACCTTTTTCTGTCTGTTCCGACGTAGAGGGGTGAAAATGCTGAAGCATTCGCTTTATTCAAACGAGACAAATCAATTTATATTTCAATCCTATTGAAGATATCGCAGCATTTGGCGTATCCAAAAAAACTGAACGTTGCAATTTTAGTGCAGATATTACGAAAATTGAGGTTTCGATCCCTCGATGTTATGTCTTTTCAAAGCTAATATAAAACCCCAGATAGGCAAATACATACATAAATTCCTATGCTTGTGTGTGTTACACGTGGGTATAGGTACACAATGTGGTAGCGGATACAGGTTACATAGATACTATTAGGTGTCGACTCATGCGAGCATGCTTCTGAGAATGCTTCTGAAAAATTATTTGTTAGAGTAGGACCGATTCATCATCAATTCATAGTTCATTGGTTCAAAGATATCCATTTTCGACGCAATGGACCGTTAAATATTTATATTCTCTTCCATTTTAGGATTCCTTACATAAATGGTAAAAAACGAGCTCTTATAGTGTTTGATTTTTAACACCCGACACAAAAAGAGGTGTGTTATAAGTTTGACGTGTGTATCTGTGTATCTGTCTGTGGCATCGTAGCTCCTAATGAACCGATTTTAATTAAGTTTTTTTTTTGTGGTTGAAAGGTGGCTTGATCGAGAGTGTTCTTAGCTATAAACCAAGAAAATCGGTTCAGCCATTTAAAAGATATCAGCTCTTTTCTAGTTATTACTGTAACCTTCACTAATTGTTGGGGTTGTTATAAACTTTTAATTTACACTTGTGTGATACTAATTTATGTCATTCGATTCAGAAATTTATTAGAAAATAATAAATATATTTATTTCAGAATAAAGAAACCTATTTAATAAAATCTACCAACCAGACCTGCCGTTCAGGCTCTGAAACTCTATTAATAAATGTTTTATGACCCTTTACCTGATTAATATTAATATAGCTTTCACTGCTTTCAATCATGGAAATTTTTAAATAGGATTAGGTATACTGAACTAAACAAATAAGGGCGCAACTATCTCATTATAAAATCATCCCTTCTCTATACAGACATCAAAGAGATTCTTCGCCAACAGGAAGCGAGGGGGCGCCATGACCTGCACTACAAGTAGATTATGCACAAGTATTTATAAGAATTTGCAGGGTTCCATACGTCGAAAAAAAGGACCCTTATAGGGTCACATCGTTGTTTGTCTGTCTGTCAAGACTCTTTTTCTCAGGAATCCGTGGAAGGCTCAAGTTGAAATTGTATTTCTTCAGCCCCTTGGAGTGGAGCTATAAAAGATCAACCTTCTGAACTAATCGCAATCAAAAAAGCCAGCAAATAAAAATTATTTAATACGGCTATTTATACTGTATATTTGACACTCGCAAATAAATCAAAACCTGCAGGGTAAGTCCTTCCCGTCGACCTAAAATCATAAAATGTGGCAAAAACCAAGGTCTCACAGCACAAATACAGGAAAAAATCTGGAAATCGTTAATTTGTATTTATCACATTATTATTATTTTGCCATGCCACGCTTAGGTAGGTAGCATTTGCGGTTACATGATTTATGCATCCAAATAAATACAAATATGCAAATATTTACCCTTCCAATTACTACTCATCTTATAAATGAGAAAGTGTGTCTGTTTCTACTTTGATTTGTCCCTCAATCACGCTGCAACGGAGCAACGGATCGACGTGATTTTTTGCATGGACATAAGCCACTTTTTATCCCGGATAACCTAAGATTTCCTACGCGATTTTTTGAAAAAGCTTGCCCTATGCGAACGAAGTCTCGGGCATCAGCTAGTAATGGGTACCTATATAAAACAGTCTACAGTCGTACTGTCTTTTGTCCCTCACAAATCACACCCGTAATTTATTACTTAATATAAATTGAATTCAGCTCCAATTCGACGCCTCCAAATATGTTACGATATAAATCAGTTCACCCTTGATGTTTACCCCTTTGATTGTTTTGCTACACGGGTTGAAAGGAAGCGCGGACAAAAGATAAATTCGTCCTTACACTCGGAAGTAAAGTTACCATCCGTCAAAAGTCTGAGAATGATATCCTGCCAATTAAGTCCCCTCGCAAAAACAAAAGCAAGGGTCGTCGATTTGAGAAGATTTCTTCATCACGACCCCTTCACTACCTATATTACACATGCGAGAGTGCTTATTGTTTGTTTATTGGTTTGTCCTTCAATCAAGCGTGCGACATTGTCTTCACTTTTAAAAATACAATTGTATGAGCTTTGCCTACCTGAGCTGTAGAATATCTTAGGCCGCACGTCACGTGGGAATTTTTTTATACGGAACTAGTAAAAGTTGCGATACGAGACTTCGCATAATATATTTTCTTTGTATAATTTAATATTTTTGATGGGATTATTTTATAAAACTGTTTGCCGAGAGTAAATAACAATAATAATATCATGTTTATGATAGGCTGGAAATTTTCATGATTGCAACGAGCGCCGGTCTCGAGGAGGAAATAAAATTTTTAATTAAATTTATTCACGGCAACTCGGAAGGCTTATTAAATTTAGATCCGGCCCAATTTGACTCGGATAGACTCTGAGACTGCGATGAAACCTAATTGCCACTTTGAAAATTTTATAAATGTTTATTTCTCGCTGACATTAAACTATAGGATATGAGTGTGAAGTTTGCCAACGTGCCCTTCGCCATGGTGGACTATGGCCTAACTAAACCCTTTTCATTTTTAGAGGAGACAGCTGTGATTAGTAGCTGTAGGCCTGCGATGGTTTGTGAATTGAAATGATGAACTTTTATGACATAAAAGCCAAAAACATTTTTCCAAGCTTTTTGTTACAAGAAATTTGATTTCAATGAATTTCCATTTACAACTAAAGCATTCGCCAAATCGCCATAAGCTTTTGAAGCCTTGTCGATGTAAAGCCTATCATCTATTGTGCTAAAGAGCCTATATTATTGTAGACGTTATTAATTAGGAGTATTTGAAGATTAAGCAGCCATGAAAAATCGTGGTTACTCAACCAAAGGCTTTGAATAGGCCCCGTTGTGAAATTGAAGATGCTCAAAACATAATTAGTAACCTTTATATATTATTTTCTAATTTTCAAACTTCATAAATTGCCACAAGATGCATGAAAGTTCTTTCATTAACTTTATGATATGGCTCGCGAGTCACAGGTGGTCTAATAAGCAGGTCGCGCGTGCATTTTCTGTAGATAACAACCAAGTATCTCACTTGTGGCACTGCGTCTAAAACTAGGCCATATTATCTATACCATTTTATTTTAATTTTGTTACCATTTTAATTTTGTTTTATTTTTGTAGGTATACTTTTCGTACTTAATTTTTTTTTTAACTTTATTATTATTATTCCCCTTTTGCTAGCGCAGGATAAAACATAGAAGACGCGTATCTTAAAATTGTTGACATTTAAAAATAGAGACCACAAACTCACGTCTGTTAAACAAGTAGGTAAGTTCAACCAATTGTGTATTAGCGGCTTCCGCAGTTACGAAGTTAAAATCGAATTGAAGATGCATGCCGTAGAGTAGATAATATATGCGCCACCCCAGGTAGAGTTTCTGTTACGGAGCGTACGATATGATTCAATGTTGCTTTGTTTAATTTGTTTTTTACTTCAGCATGAGTTTATGAAACGAATAGGTCGAACTAGGTACCTAATTAATTTTATCAGATTTTGTCTATAGGTAGGCACATTAAGTTTTATTTAAATCTTGCAACTAGGTCCAAAAAATGTATTTTTAGCCACAGAGTTACCTCTACGCGTGAACGCATAAATTTTACAGAATTTTAAATGCAACCTCATGCAAATGCGCCATGCAATAAAACTCATGCGGCGGCACGTTTCATGGTGCCTGAAAGCTTGCTCTTATCCTCTTAGCTTGCAGAACATACAATGACAAACCTATTTTTCGTGTATGCACAAGGTATGACCACATTAGTTGGTATGACTACGGAGTAGGTGGTAGTAGGTATGCTCCAAAAATAAGCCAAAATTTACGTTATACTATAGTTTTATTTGCTATAGTAAGTAGGTAGGTAGGCATACAAGAGTGAATAGGCACCTTCTAGTCTAGTAAACGCGTCCCATCTTAGACCACATCATCACTTACCATCAGGTGTGATTGTGGTCAAGCGCTTGCCTATAGTGAATAAAAAAATGCACAATAAACAAGAAATCCATACTTAATATTATAAATGCGAAAGGGTATCTGTCTGTCTGCTACGTTTTCACGGCTCAACCACTGAACCGATTTTAATGAAATTTGGTATACAGAGTTAGCTTAAATCCCGGGGACGGACATTTATTCCAGAAAATCAAAGAGTTCCTACGGGATTCTTAAGGGTCTATCCGTTTAACCGATTTTAATAAAAGGTACAGAGGTAGCTCACACCCCGGGAATTGACTTCGGCAACTTTTTATTCCGGAAAAGCAAAGTATCCACGGGATTTAAAAAAAACCTAAATCCACGCGGACGGAGTCGTGGGCATCATCTAGTTCTTACCTACATAATAAATAAGTGCTAACTCAATGGCTAATGAAAATAAAACTCACCAGTGGCAATCATATAACCACGATATACCTACCTAAGTACTTTATTTAAAACATTCGCCAAATGGTAAAAATATTTTATTCTACTAAGTGGTATTACATGACCTACATTTAGATTCGACCTACTATAGGATGTAGGATCTACAAATATTTATAGTGTCCCAATTCCACAGTGCAGTCAATACGAAACCGGCAAATAAAGGGACCCTCGCGTAACGTTATTTAATATTCCGATCCGCCCGGTTAGGGCGGCCCATCCGTTGGAATGTTTACAGCCCTCAGGGGTACTGTGCCGACGCGAAAATACTCGTAATATTCGATTCGAGACCCTAATACAGTGGGACATTATAGACCTTTTTAACCCCCGACCCAAAAAGAGGGGTGTTATAAGTTTGACGTGTGTATCTGTGTATCTGTGTATCTGTCTGTGGCATCGTAGCGCCTAAACGAATGAACCGATTTTAATTTACTTTTTTTTGTTTGAAAGGTGGCTCGATCGAGAGTGTTCTTAGCTATAATCCAAAAAAATTGGTTCAGCCGTTTAAGAGTTATCAGCTCTTTTCTAGTTTTCTTGTAGAAAAGAAGGTTAGATAACCGTTCGGTTCTTAATATTATGTCAATTGACAAATTTATGTCAATCTGTCAAGATGCCTTCACTTGTCGGGGGTGTTATAAATTTTTAATTTACACTTGTTACAAGAAAGTACTTAGGTATACCCAATTACAGGAATGAAAGTGGCGTGATCGCGGTTTTGAAAATGTTTGATGAAAATGAAAAGTTTACACTCAGAGGAATAAGATAAGCGTGGATTTAAGTAGCCGAAAACATGTTTAAATAAATTTTATATTATTAAATGGCCGTTATCGCGATGTTTTGCCGTCATCGCGGATTTTGTTCGGAAAATAAATCTACTATTACTTACCTACCTACTTTGCTGGACATTTACCTAATAGTAATAATAATACAAGTACGTATGTATCGTTATTGTGCAGGAAGGTAGGTAATGTGTGGAAATGGAAAAACCGGTCAAGTGCGAGTCGAATTCGTATAAGAATGGTTCCCTACCATCAATACCGCACAAAAATAACACTTTTCTTGGTGATGTAACCAGGAATTCACGGTTTCCGGACTTTTCTCTTTACCTACTTGTGCTATAAGACATTGCTAGACTTAGGTCAACGGGAAGTGGCCAAAGGTTTTGATTCTTGACAGACATATAGTAGACAGACAACGAAGTGATCCTATAAAGGTTTCTTCCTTTTTCTGAAGATATGGAACCATAAAAATGCGTTATCTGTGATAAAAAATAAATTATTCTGAAAAATACTGATGTACTTACCTAACCAATAAAACAAAAATTGTTTTAAGTAGGTACCTATAGTACGCGACAGGTCGAGATGGCAATTGGGAAGGGGTCGCCCCGCACAAACCCGGTGTGGGATAGCTCGCGGTAACGTGCAAGGCGTCCTCCCGCCTCATACCCTGATCGCCATCTCGGCCTGTCGCGTACTCTACCTACTTATGCCCGGTTTTTGGAGTACTTTTGACGGTTTATCTATTCAATAGCGCTATTGGTCTTGGTATTTGACCGCAAGAGAAAATAAAACCTCTTGAATAGTTTTGTGTAAGTAAACCTGCGGCACGAGCCATCCATCTTATTGATTGGATATCACTTAACCTTCACCGTTTTATGAAATTGCCGACTGCAGCAGTATCTGGCTTAATTTATTCCTAGAACATTGCGGTCGATATGAGGGTTTCATCAACTCGAGTAGGTATAGGTACCTACCTATTTTATACAGTAGGTAGGTGATTTTCGATGGTGTTCCAACATGTTATGTGACCTACTTATCGACCTAGGTCTTAGATCCCTATCATTATCATTGACTAATGACTAAATGATCCCTGCGGCTCCGTCTGCATGGATTTAGGTTTTAGAAATCCCGTGGGAGCTTTGGGTTTTCCAGGATATAAAGTAGCCTATCCGTAGTAGACCTTCCCCGGGATGCAAGGTATCTCTGTACCCATAAAAACATTTAAACGGATGAGTCTTTAAAAATCCCGTGGGATCACCACGATTTAGGAATGCAATTCCTTACAGTATCAGGTTGAGGAGTTGGGTCCTCGAGTTCAACGATCGTCTTTACTTGGTAGGTCATATAAAATAACCGACAGTTTCTCAATCCCATCAGTATTAATGGACAGGTCCCCTGTAGCATCAGGAGTGAGGAACAAAAATAAAACAATAATTTCATTTTTATCTGTTTATTATTTAACAGAAAACTTAACTGATATAAATAAAATCATTTGACAGTTAGAATGAAGAACTAGGCGCGAGAAAAATACAATTAATACACATAGAAAATATATAAAGATTACATGATTGTAATAATTTTCTTTACATTCAATTAATTCAAGACGGCATATCTATGGCATTTATTCAGTAAAGGATTTCACATATTTTAATTTAATAGTCATTCGCACGAGATGAAATTCGCTCATGCCGCGTGCGCCGACTACGTCAACGTATTGCCAATAAGGTGACCAAGTGACCAATCAACATTGAGCTTAATGCTGCCCTGTGCTCAGCTAAGCTAACTTTCCGGTGCTATGTTATTTTACCCGACTACGGCAAAGGGAAGGGTTACGATTTTAGGAGTATATGTAGGTATGTATGCAGGTTTGTATTTATGTGTGTTCCCCCGTAACGCCTAAATTTCTGAGCCGATATTTTTTTATTCAGATACAATCTAGCCTGCAATCTCACCTGGTGGTAAGTGATGATGCACCTTAAGAAGTTTACTCGGACAAAGCGCCTTAACCTTGTAAAAAAACTATTCCGTAAAAAGCTGCAACACAAACTGCATATAACTACATTGTATTGCAATCACAACATCTTGTCATTTATACACTTTCAATAAACAGTTTACTTAAAGCTGAATTTCTATAAACTACTAAAAGATAGAATAATTGCCTCAAAAACATGGCAGGAATATGATACGTTACTAAAACTTCTATTTTTAAGTAAACAAACTCTGTTGAAGCTAACGTTTAACCGTTTTATGGTCACAGTACACATTGAACGCAGTTGGCGAGTGGAGGCCAACGTGTAAACGTGTTTACCAATCGCACCAAGATCCTGTTGATTTGACCTTGACCGCCCGTAGTAAGTATACGAGTATGTACCGACTCGTTCGCCGAATGAAATGGCTTATATGTTCTGGGCTCTTAAGAACTAAGAAGTCAACATTCGGATTGGCTTCAACTCCAGGAATCATATGACAACAGGTAAACCCGGAAAGTTACCACACCAAGGAACTATTAAACGCGAAGCACATTATTTCAACCAGACTGAACACCAATAATGAGTATTTTATTTTTATAATTACATTTAAATACTGAATTATTACGTATTTATTAACATTGAATTAAACAACTTACATGTGTATATTGGTTTTTAACGACTTTACCACACAAACGCATTCGCACGTGGTAGCGAAACCATTCAGAAGTAACTCTAGCGCGCTTCCCAACGCTTCCATACATACGTAATTTAGTTCTTGTTCCAACCAATCAAACTCAATAAAAATTTTTATTACACGTTCTAAACAAATATCTGTCTGGTTTTCCAAATTTCTGTGTCAAAAGAAAAAGAAAAATTCTAAAGCCTGTGTAACTCAAAAAATAATTAATTTAACGGAATTCTGGTAAACCACAGACACATATATTAGTTCCTAGATCGCATCTAAAAATATTAACTTTGATTGGTTACTCAAGAACCAAAACGTAGTTTGGACTTTGAAGCGCACTTTGAATAAACTCCTCTTAGTAGCGTAAAGGCATAATTGCGTACCTATCGCATATCAGCACGGTTAGTGTAAGATTTTACATCTCACCAACATTGATAGAATTCGAGCGCCGAAAAGCTTTAGCATTTCGAGTAAAATGGGCCCTAACCTTGTTTTGAACCTAAAATTCAGCCACACATCTAAAGCAAGCGTTTCAAGTCATAACCTTGCAAAATTGCGAAATCGATGGTGCAAATATTTTGACTTTAAACAAGGACCTTTATGGCCATTTTACTCTGACCATTGTGTGACGTTCGTTCTATCAACTATCTAGTGAGATTTAAAATCTTATACTAACCCTACAGGCGTGAATACATCAGTATACTAGAGTAAATGACAAATGAACTACTGAAAACGATATCTTTATATGAACGATACAAATAGTACGAAAATATTATAGGTTTCTGAACCTCGAGAGTAAGTTTTCAAGCAAAACGAATCCCTTGTATTGGCGTTGGCGACAATTCGTATAGTAAACCAAAAATTTTTAAAAAGTCCGCTAAGGTTGCCTGTCCAGTTAAACGGAGTAGAAACTATTTAGCAGACCAATCCGATAGCACAGAGATGACGTTATAAAATCTCAAAATTAAATTTAACAGAAGAAAAAATACTGCTATAAAAGCTGTTGAAACTGTACTGTGATTGCATCGTTTTAAACGAACTGTTTTGACTGAAGTTTGGCTGTTTTTGGGCTTGTTGACTTGAAAAGTTACACTAAGGCTGAGATCAATCAAGCGTGAATTACCTTTACTCCGACTTTACTTAAACGAGACAGAGTTATGTCAGGTACATAAATCTGTCTCGTTTTAACTTATTCTCAAGTCTGAGCAGAGTCAAAATACGCTCGATTGAGGTCCTGGTAATCCTTAATGAGAACAGGAGAACCGAAAATATTACAAACTGCAATTTATTTCACAATTGAAACTGAGATTCGTATGTCATAGTAATTGAAAATTATCTTATTTTTAATAAAGTTTAACACTGACTTATTAGGTTTTTAAACATACATTAGTGCTGATTATGAATAAAATTAAATTTTACAGTATTCACATCTTTTTCTTACCAATGTAATAAGAAAAGGACAGACAAACCTAATTTAATTTAGAAATGTTAAACCTCGTGACTTTAGGTTTAGGTTTTAAAATTTAGAGTCTTTGAATCTTAAATTCATTTTCCGTCCTTTTTTACCAGTATTAAAAAGAAAAAGATACAGATACTCCAAATTTAGTTTAGAGAAAGACAACAAAATCGACGCCAATGTGTATATGTGTAAGCATTCTTTAAAATTTAAATGATCAATGGCAAGATGCGTATCCTACTGTGAAAAAACTAAAAGAAAAAAATGTATTTTTTGGGAATAAAGTCTCATTTTCCAATCACCAAATAATATTCGACTGATAAGTAAAAGAGGATTTTTGTAGTTTTTGTGTCAATAATCCGTCAAAACCACTTTATTCGTCAGTTATAGTTTATTCCGCGATTGAAAAATCTACTCTAAAAATTAAAAAGAAAACAATCACATACTCATAAAACTACGTTCTATTTCTATACCCACAATTAAGGGTGGAAACATAAAACACGCATCATCGCCGGCCAATATACATCCACTGTTGGACATAAGAGCTTTTCCTCAACTTTTCGCATCCAATCTAGCCAGCCATTTTCCAGATTAGAGGTGAGTTATACTTGCAAACTGAATACCAGGCTTCAAAGTACACGTAAAAAAAAATATACTAGCCCCAGGGCTCAAAATACTTGTCAATTTTATCTGTATTTGTATGAGCTAGGAAACTTTGCATGGATTCGGGTCACGTTATCACGTTATGTTGTAAGATATTACATCTATTTTATTTCATACATGATTTATCAAAAGCTACATCACTTTCGTATCACTTTACATTCCTGTACCTCACCTTTTCAATTTCATTACAATACTTATTTTATATTGTCGATAAGCCAAAAATGCCGTAAAAATTAAGCTATACAGTAGTTTAACTACATTTTCCTAACGTCAAAATATTCTCAAGGTCACTTTAAAAAGTGCTTTGAAGTTTCAAGTTAGGGCCGACGCACATCTGTCGATGCGTAGCACAGAGCATTTTTCACTGCCGACCCATTATCGACATTGCTTACGTTGAAATAATATCGAAAATGAATTGACACAACTAGTCAGACTATCCCTTTTACTCTCGGGTAACTGAGTAGGCTCCTGCGGCAGAGGAACGGTGCGGGAGGGATGACAGTTGTCATAAATTGACGAATGTCTGAGCTCTCGTGTCACGTCATCACTCCCTCCCGCTCCGCTCTACTACCGCAGAAACCTACTTAGTTATTCGTTATGCCTGTAGTGTCAATCGATTTTCTATATTATTTCAATGTAGACGTCGATAATGGGTTGGCAGTGAGTAAATGATCTGCGCTGTGCGTCGCCGATTTGCGCTGACCCTTAAAGGATAAGAATCGACCGTCAAAAATCTTACTATATTTTTACAAACCATAGAAATTTTGCGTGTGTATACGATCTACATGAAACAGTGAAAATATGTTGTTATAGTATAAATTCGTTATCAACCATTCTAATTACACGGTTAACAAACGATTAGATTATAGTGCATACATTTTGAGAACGCGCTTGCCATATTTGTTTCAACTGTTATGTCAAAAGTCCGGCTTTAGTCCTTTTTTCCATTCATTCCATCGGCCTGTATGCGTCCATTGCTGGACAGGCCTTTCCAAGAGCGCGTTACCACCTTTCTCATCCACCCGCTCCCCACTACCTTCTTCAGGTCATCGGTCGAGCGGGCTGGAGGTCGTCCCACAATGCGCTTACCGGTACGCGTTCCCATTTGAGAACAGGTCTGGCCCATCGGCCGTAGGTTCAACGACAAACCTGCCCATTGCCACTTCAGCTTGCTAATCCTTTGAGCTATGTCGGTCGATATTGTTCTTCTGCGAATTTATTCGTTTCGTTAGTCCTTAATCTAAGGGTCAACCGTACTTGACATGACAGTTGATACAGAGCAAATATGGCGGATGCGTTCTGGAAATTTACGTATTATACAACGGTTGGACCAGCACCCAGCTGGATCCCCGGACGGTCCAAACAAAGATCTTCTTGTTGCACATAACCTGTTCCTGTATGTTGTGGCGTTCTGATACGCTTGCGCTCAAGGCGCGCTCTGATTAGTCAATCGTCGTACCAGATAAGTTGCAACCACTGAAATGTACATATACAAGTATGCTGGAAGAGGTGTGCCAAAATGACAGTTATTTTTCTGTGCCAATATGAAGCGTCCCACCGGGAATTAAAGTTGACACTTTGTGCCAAATGGTCTTCATGTTGACAGAAGTCTCCTCACATGACGCTCACTGCTGCTATTAGCGCCAAATTCGCGAAAATCAAGTAGATTCAAAAACAGGTCGGCAATCGCAGGTCCAGCGTACAAGTATTAGCAGAGGTCAGTGGTTGCAACACACCAAATCTTAGTAATGTACCTGCAGCTTTAGCGGTTCTGAGTATATTACGAGAAAAAAGAAAAACTAAAGAACTAGAATGAGCAAGAGTGAATGTGTGAACAGTGAATGACTGTCATCATCAACATGATAAAACTAAAATAAATAACTTCAATAACATTCCTCACTTGAGATAACAGCGAACTTAGCTATATACATTTGAATACTTAGCATCATTACGTAGAATTATTCATTAGATAACTGTTATGACTCGATAACTCACAGTCCCCGACTAAATTACAAGCGATGTATGAAAGCAGTCAGTTTTCATTACTTGTGTTGACTTTATACAAAGGTCGCCTTATGTGAAGTCGCTGAATTGCGCGAGGGCGGTTTTCACTCTGAAAAAAAGCCTACTTTAATATCATTAAAAAACGGTCAAGTGCGAGTCGGGCCCGCACACCAAGGGTTCTGTACCATTGTACAAGAAATAATACTTTCACTATCTTATGATGTTTTTTTGAACCACAAATTCACGGTTTCCCCTTAACTTGTGCTATAAGATATTGCCACCTGCCAAACATGATTCTAAGTCAACGGGAAGTATCCCAAAGGTCTTGTAAAACTTGACGGGTCTAGACAGACAGACAGACAAGGAAATGATCGTTATTTCTATAAGGTTTCTTTTTTTCTCTAGAACAGAACCCCAAAGATATCTAAGACAAGATCTTAAACCACACTACAAGGTATAGTTAAATTGAAGTCCCTTGTGCAAATTGAGCTAAGTTTTAGTCTTGCAAAATCGATTGCAAATATGTATATCAAAAAACCTAAACAAACAGACTGATAAGAAAGTGAGTTAATAAAAACATGTTAAAATACATTGAATCAAAATATACTTGTAGCTAAAGCGTCACAACTCTTCTACTCTTAGTTGGGACGCAATAATACTCACTTCTCGTGCAGGTGGTGCGCGTCGTGCCTCGCGCGTAGCAGCTTGAGCGCGCGCAGCACACCAAGGTCGGCGAGGCGCGCCTGCCTCGCGGCCGCGCCCGCCTCGCCGCGCCACACCAAGTTGCCCGCCACGAACAATGCCGCCTCTTGTAGCTTGCTTTCTGGATGCGCCTGTATGCAAACAAAAAACAGCTCAAGTGCGAGTCAGGCTCGCACACGAAGGGTGCAATACTGCAAGTTAATGACAACCGCGCCATCTATATGTGATTTAGTAATTTTTTTTTCTTATTTTAATAGCTATTATTGTTGAATGTTTTATATAACTTTGTAGTAAATAGATGTGGGCTACTTGCTCTTACAGTAATTATTATCTGCTGTTACTAGTCCATAACTACCAGTTTCAAAGTCTAATTTCTTTTAACAAGGTATTTATCGTTTATTGAAGCAGCCAAACAAAATAGCTACCAGATAATCAACGAGCTTCCTCAACACATCTTCATTGGCCATAATGAGATCCTTCGCCTTCTCCCCGTCGCCGATGTTGCCCAGGATGCACAGCGCTTGCTCCTTCACTTCCGCGGGGTACGAGCCTTCCAGCACAACTATCACTGCCTGAGGACAAATTTTATTATTCTCACCATAAGAATACTACTTTGGTAAGAATAGTACTTTGGTAAGAAACTCTAAAGTGACTCGCCTAAAATCACCTCTCAATCACTGTAAAATGGACTTAACGCTTACAGCTCGTTCACGCAGGCTGCGTAAGCGTAGACGTAACGCGTACCATGGCGTTGTAATGTATGGAACTGTGTGCGACATTGAGACGGTTCGTAAAGTAAGGTGAGGTTTACGGAAGGAGAATGTTTAGGTGAATTTTTGAATCAAAGCATCCAGGCCTTTTAACGAGACACCAATAATATAAACCTACTGTTAAATACCTGCATGACTTGTGAGGAGTACTCCGCCATGATAGCGTCAATGTGCTGCCTCGTGGAGAGCAGGTTCCGCAGCAAGCCCAGGGTCTTCATGATGACCCGCGTGTCGCCGTCGCCCAGCAGTCGGAACATCTGCTCCGTGCCCAGGCAACATAGGATGCGCTGCTTTACTTTTTGTTCCGCCTGCAATACATTTTAAACTAAAGGAACACCATAACCAGACTGATTATAATTTATACTAGCTGACGCCCGCGACTTCGTCCGCGTGGATTCAGGTTTTTCGAAATCCCGTGGGAACTCTTTGGTTTTCCGGGATAAAAAGTAGCCTATGTGCTAATCCAGGATATTATCTATCTCCATTCCGAATTTCAGCCAAATCCGTCCAGTAGTTTTTGTGTGAAGGAGTAACAAACATACACACACACACACGCACACGCACGCACGCACGCACGCACGAACGCACGCACGCACGCACGCACGCACGCAAGGACGCACGCACGCACGCACGCACGCACGCACGCACGCACGCACAAACGCACGCACGCACACGCACACACACACACACACACACACACACACACACACACACACACACACACACCCACACACACATACAAACTTTCGCCTTTATAATATTAGTGTGATTGTATTATCCACCAGAATGGCGAGTAGGTATAAATATTTTATCATCCACGTTAAGCCATACTTCCATACTATAAAAGAGAAACTGACTGATTGACTGACTGATCTATCAACCCATAGCTCAAACTACTGGACGGATCGGGCTGAAAGACATGCAGATAGCTAAATAGGACCCGAGCCTTAGGGGTGTAATCACTAGTGAAATAAGATTCCTAAGTTAAGAAGTAAGGTGAGAAAGAGAATGAAAATTATTAAAGTACATTACCTGAAAGGCCATGTTCATGAGAGCCCAAATTCCATTTAATCTTAAAGCTGCCTCGGGTCTTTTAGTTAGATTACATAGCATTTCTACGGCACCTGTTGACAGAGGGATTTCACTGTTTTTTATAATAAAGTAAAGTAAAATATTCTTTATTGTACACCAAGACATGTAAGACAAGAATGTATAAATAAAATAGATTTTCGTACAATAAGCGGCCTTATTGCTTAAATAGCGATCTCTTCCGAACTAACTAAAATCTGTAAAAATTATAATTTGCACTTTTATTGCATAGATCGTTACGATCAATTATAAGGATCAAATCTCTCCAAGAAACTTGATAAATTAAATGAAAGGAAAACCATGAAATCTGGACTTATAAATTCAATGAGTTAAGTTAAAGCTCTTTAACTCAAAGATCCATTTATTTACTTATGTTAGTAATTAGTAATTATATTATTGACGTCATTTATCCATTAAAATGACGAATTACTATTTCGACAAGACGATGGCAATTTGCACGTGTTTGTAATGCAGACTCCTTCCTTAGATCTTTGAGTTAAAGAGTTGACATGACTTATTGAATTTATAAGTCCAAGTTTATTTTTTCCTTTCATTTAATTTATTAAGTTTCTTACAGAGATTTGATCCTTATAATTGACCCTAACGATCTACGACATAAAAGTGCAGGTTGTAATTTCTTACAGATTTTAGTCGGTTCGATTCCCGAGTGTGGCAGGCGAATTTTCGAAAATCTTTGAATGCAGTTTTCTTTCTATTCAAAAATATAGGAATGTTTTCTTTGATTAAAATTTTCTATCTACAGTATTAAGAGTACTTTCTCTTCAGGTGGCATTACAAAATTCCACCCTGTATACTAATGACATCAATAATAAATGAAAATGAGAAGACAATAAAAACCAAGTTAACAATTATACATCTAAATTAAACATTAAAATATTGCTAATATCTATGGAAATTGACATTAATCTCGTTAAAACAATGGATTTTAAGCACTACAATTATTAAGTATGAAAAAGTCTGTAATTATGTAGCTCTAATGAAAGATTAAAAACATATTAAAGAATTAAATTTATTAGTGTACACTTAATTAACTAAATATGCAAATGGAATGCTCGACCAAAAGCCTTGTATCCGGGGCAGTTATGTTGTCTGTGGCTAGGATGTCAAATGTCACAGCTGTCATTAGTTAATAGTTGAAACTTACATACTTAACAAGAAAACTACAGTTTATATAAATTATTATACACATAAGAGAAATAAATAGCATAGGATTTATGATAGTGACATACTTAGAGCAAGATAAGTAAGTTGTTATAAAAAGCTTGCAAGGCACAAAATATATTGTGTAAAAGTAATACAAAGGTATAGATTAATGATAGGTTACTTATTTTTAACTGTTCTTTTGGACCTGGAGGAAAGACTGGCAGTGCCCTGAGTCAGAGGTTTAGAAGTCTGTGGTATGCCTTACACTCAACTCGATGACGTGAACCATCCGGGGCTATAATATGAATGCAGCCATCCCTTGTCACCAGCCAGCACTTGGCGATACCAAATCTCTGCCTTGCTTCCATAAATACGCCGTGTCAGCTCCTCGTTAAAAACTCTGATACAGTTATACCGCTGCCTTTAAATCCAGCTTTAGAGAACCAAACCCTATCCGGCAATGTTGCATCTGCAAACTTTACCACTATAGGGCGAGGTTTCTTATCGGAAGGACGTCCCAAGCGATGAGATGACTTGATGGAGGTAACAGATAACCCAGTCACACCAAGATGTTCCCCCACAACGTTACAAACCCGTGAAGTAACATCTTCCGACTTCTCCTCGCTAACTCCATGGACTAGTAGCATTTTGCGCCTTCTACGCATCTCCAGACGATCGACCTCTGTGCCAAGGAACTCCACCTGTCTCTGCAAAGTATTCATGGCAGAGAGCACGAAGGTTCTGAAACTGCTGAACTCTGCAGCCAGGGATGCGTTCGTGCTCGTTGTTGGTGCATTATCCAGGCCCTGCTGGAATTCGCTCATTTTCTGCTGAAACACTTGAGCCATCGCGTTCAGCGAGTCTTTGAGCGAATCCATGACTGGTGACACGTAGTGACCATGCAAAAGGGATAATTGTGAAGTGAGGATAAAGTGAGATTCACTGGGAAAACTGTCTGGTGGTCTGTTAACGTTTTCACACCTACTCACGTATCCCCATAATAATTATATGTAAACCATTGGGCATTAGAAATTGTGATCTATCATGATTACAATACAAGAATTTCAAAAGTGAATTTTTGAAAGTTAATTTGAGTAATGATAGACCCACTAAATTTTAGTGCCTTTTTCGCAAGGAACATTGTAAATTAAAGAACTTCAAAAAATATTGTACATTGACCTTTAGAATGAGATTTCGGCTTTGTAGAGCGTTGTCTCTGTCACTCATACCTATGTGGCGTTTTGTCGGTCTCAATGACAGAGACAACGCTTTACGAAACCACTATCTCTTTCTAAAGAATGATGTACAACATTTTCTGGCGGATACTGTAGGTATAAAGTAGTGCTCACCCCTGTACTCGAGAAAGTCTTCAAAAATTAGTGTAGTCACTACACAATACAAATCAAACCTTGGTCTAACATGGGCTCTTTGGCGGGCGAGAACTCCAGCAGCAGATTGCACAGTGTAGAAGACCCCACGGTTAGCAGCTCCGTACCGGGCGAGTCATTCAGTAGCTGCATAAGCGGCCTCCACACTGTGTGGTCCTGTACAACTTTTATCATACAAACATGTTCCATACAAAGATATGATATTTGAAACTATAGGTATACTGATCCACTGAAACAGCTCGTGAGGTAGGACGAGGTAAAAATCAAAGCTGAGCCCCGGAACCATTCCCCTCATGCCGTCTCAGTCAAACGGTATAGCTATAGACAGTAATCAAACTTCTTTAGGCACGACTTGTGAGTAATTCAGCTTCCCCGATTGTGTAAGAAAAACGTATTCGTAATCGCCAGCAAATTCTGCCCTTTGATTGGTTGATTCGCTGTTTACATTTTTTATAGCCAATCAAAGGTCAAAATTTTCTACCGATTACGATAACGATCTCCCTAAAACGGAAGTAGCGCGATCGTTACTTTGGACCCTGTTAAAAATGGCCACCAAACAGAACTGCTATTTCGAGGCCGCTAACTGTTATACCAAAAAAATGTACCAACAAATTTATGGCATATATTATAACATATATTTTTTTATATATTACGACTCATGTTTAATACTACTAAATTGTAACATGGCTTAGTTACTTTTCATATAATTGCAATATCAGCCAAAACGTCAAAGAATTTTTACGTCAATCGCACGTCAAAGTTACGATAGTAACTTTCAGAATAACTTTTCACAACAACAAGAACGAAATATGAAAACAGTTTCAAAAGCATATTATTAAAACATGGACTATAATAGTAGGAAAAGGCCATAAAAGTAGGAGCTGAGCTATATTTAAACATTTTATTATATCGCAGATGACGAGTAAAACGTATGTGCATACAATATGACACAATATTGGCAGTCATAAATACCTGAAACGTGGTCCGTAACTGCTGAACTGACCTTGACAGTGAATGCAGACATCGAACGGCCGCTAACCTCACCTACAACAATACTCCTGTGTTACTACATGCAAACGACCTACATAAAACAAACCGGTCAAGTGCAAATCGGACTCGCACATGAAGGGTTCCGTACCATCGTACAAGAAATAACAATTTTCAACATCTCTACAACACGTAAGTTAATGATGGATAGCGCCATCTATCATGTGATTTTATAAACATTATTTTGTTGTAACACTTTTTACTTATTTTCACAGTTTTAAGATTTTTTAAGAACCCTAAAAACGAAACGACACACTATAGGCAGAAACACATTTATCAAATTAAATCGCTGAGCAATATCTTCTATTCTATTCTATTCGCCTCTCTTTCAGTACCGATGGAGTGCGAGGGAGAATGCAATAGATAAAGTGATATTAAGGCTTACCGATGGTTCGGGATTGTTCATGCCGTTGACCACGTGCACCATGAGTCCGTGTGTTTCAATAATCCTCTTCCGGATGTCCTCATCATTAGCTCCGAGGGACGCGAAACACTTGAAGGCGCCTTGTTTGGCGGCCGCGGACGGACAGTTGACGATCTCTGCGAGCGAACTCATCAGGTGGTTGGATATTGCAGCTAGCCTTTGTAGAGAGGTGTCCACCTGGACACAGAAACGTGGTTAGTAATGTAATTAACAATTTTGCTTCCCTAACCTAAGTCGCCTCCACTTTACCCCTTATAACGACCTTCGCCTCTTTAATTTTACCCAGTAAAAAGTAGCGTATGTCGTCACTCTCCAGATCTTTAAAACCCATGCAAAAAATCACGTCAATTCATAGCTTTATTGCGACGTGATTGAAGAACAAACAAACACTTTCGCATTTATTATATTAGTATGATACTGTAGCGGTTGCCACATTCGCAAGAAGATGTCGCTTCTAAACTCAATCAATCAACAACGCTCGAAACACGTACCCCAGCCTGATAACTCACGACCTACGCCTAGATGGCAGCACGGGTAGCTTAATTGGCATACAAGGAGAAACACGCAACTTTCAATCGCATCGACAGAGCGTTTATCAAATTGGACTATATATAGAAGTTTCAACGTACTACCATCGGCCCAGCTGGCGCTTTCGAGCACAACACCGCTCGGTTGGGAAATTTCCCTATTGCTACGGTCGAGCACAGCCACACAGCTCCCGTACGTTGGTGACAACCGACGTGATCGAAGACGGATCGCACAATGCAACCGACTCAAGCGTGGTCACACACACCACCACAAGCAGCCGACGTGATCGAAGACGGATCACACATCACCGCAACCAACTCAGCGTGGTCACACACCACCGCAACAGCCGAGGTGATCAAAAGTGGACGCACACCGCACACTGACGCACGGCGCACACCAACGCGGTCAAGGGACGCATCGCGCACACACCGCAACACCCTTGGGATCGCACGGCGCAGCGCAGCAAGCGTCATCGCACATCAGGGCACAATGGGTCTGCACTCCACCAGCAGATGTCAGCATATAACGCCACTTCTCCGGATGGCTAAGCCAGGCGCCATTCCCCTTGGATGCACAACAACGTCACCTCTCCTCGATGCTTCACACCACGACGTCGTCTCAGAGGGGAGTGATGTAGCGGTTGCCACATTCGCAAGAAGATGTCGCTTCTAAACTCAATCAATCAACAACGCTCGAAACACGTACCCCAGCCTGATAACTCACGACCTACGCCTAGATGGCAGCACGGGTAGCTTAATTGGCATACAAGGAGAAACACGCAACTTTCAATCGCATCGACAGAGCGTTTATCAAATTGGACTATATATAGAAGTTTCAACGTACTACCATCGGCCCAGCTGGCGCTACCGAGCACAACACCGCTCGGTTGGGAAATTTCCCTATTGCTACGGTCGAGCACACAGCACAGCTCCCGTACAATACTAACCTCTGCTAAGTATGCTAGTGTTTCGGCTGCTGTCGCTCTAATGTCTTCAGGCATTTCCTTAGTACAAAGCCTGGCCAGGCAAGGCAGCGCTCCGAAAACAACTCTGAAACAAAAACATTTTCATAACAAGAGTTAATTTGTCTGTTTTTATTTTGATTTTGGCGTGACCAGTAGTGCGCCATTTTTCTTTTTTTCTAAAATAGTGGCCACAAGGTTTTATGCGTGGCCACTATTTTGAAAAAATAAAAAAATGGCAAAGTACTTGGTAGGCCAAACTCCATAATGAAATATTCAAACCCCTTTGCCCTACCAACTCCTATTGATCTTTAAAATCGCATCTCAGCTCTGTGACCTGATGGTTTCCTATCTAGATGTCTCTATCGATCAATTGCATGAAGTATTTCTATGGGCTGCACTAGTGGCATAGTCCTCACCTGTTGTCATCGGAGGCCAAGGCACCCGCTCTGTGTATGAAGGTGAGGCAACGCGCGGCACCCATCGCTACAGGCAATGGTTTATCTCGCGATACGAGTGTTGTAAGTAGCTCTGGTATTGTTTTCTCACAGTGCCTAAAAAAGTACTACCATTAAAATAACCATGTATAAGTCATTAAAATTTTGGAAAATTTTGCATCTATAAAAGGGTAAATTCAATGTTTTTGGTCAAGGTGCTTAGCTATGAATAAAAATTGGCATCATGATGAACTAAGTTACCATTGACTGTACAGTTATGATGAGCATGTAATAGAGTAAAGCAGTGTGCTTGCTTTATACCTTTCATGGTCATTATCTTATATAATTTTAAAATAACAGCAAAACCAATGAAAATAATCACATTTTTACATAATAAAGATATGCCATCACTCATCATCATCGTAAACATCGCCAGCACTACTGAGCACGAGTCTCCTGTCAGAATGAGATATATGTCATACTAGCTGATGCCCGCAACTTCATTTGTGTAGATATAAGTTTTTTTTAAATCCTGTGGGAACTCGATTTTCCAGGATAAAAAGTAGCCTATGTGTTAACCCAGGGTATAATCTATCTGGATTCCAAATTTCGGTCAAATCCATCCTGTAGTTTTCACGTGAAAGACTAATCACACATACACACAAACCTTCGCCTTTATAATATTAGTGTGAAGTGTGACAATAATTTTACTAGGGAATGAATAGTTAAGTAATACCTGGTATTGAGAGCAACTTGAGACACATTGGCGTTCTCGAAGCACATAGCGGCGAGCAGGTCCAACGCAGGTAGCGCCCTCGCCAGCGGCGGCGCGGAGAAGCCCCGGGTGGCCAGCAGCGCGGCGATGGCTGCGCAGGCGCCGGCCGCGCACAGCGCCTCCTGCTCTACCGGCCCGCCGCACCAGATCGACAGAATACGGACTACGCAGGCGCGCGCTGTGGGCGACCCTTCTCGGGCTATTTCTGCAAATATACCTTCATAGTACAATTTGCTGGTCTGCGAGAACAAAAGAGCATTAAACCAAGTAAGCACAACTATCAGAAATCGCTGGAATTTTCGCAAATGTCATGCAAACCTTCGCAAAAAAGAGACAAAGTCATTATTCGTTTGAGACAAAATATGTTTCTGTGTATTGACAACACGTGTTTGCGATCGACCAAGTAAACGTAAAATAAATAATGAAGAATATCTCTTAAACAAACTACATTGATACCTAATACAGATACTACTGTATCTGTATATAACACTCACAATATTATGAAATAAAAAATACAAATTACAGTAACAGTCATGTATTCTCAACTTACGTGTCAACCTGGTCAGGAGTCTCATATCCGCTGGTAGCGCAGCAATAGGTGCAGGGGGGTGTTGGAAGATGCTCCGTAAGGCACACAGGCACGCCTCTGCCAGCCGTGTCCCCGTCGGCACCACCTTGAGCAACTCTACTAGCACTATTGTTGTACCATGTTCCACTAATGAGGCTACGTTTTCTGGAGTGCCTTTTGCTAAGGATCCTGTGTAATAAAATTGATTATTTGAGCTGGCAAACAGAAGCAGTCTAGTCCTCTTTTAACTCTGACACATTTATTTTTAATCATGGTGTCTTTACTTGACAATGCATAATAAATTGATTGCAATTGTTAAGAAGGGTTGACCCAAGTTAGTAACTGACTGAGTGACGACTTTGGAGATCCAAATTCAGCTTTTTCTTTCCTCCATGCTTTAGAGAGCATGTTAAGCTATTAGTTCAGGTAATTATCATTGACATGAAACATCTGATTATAACTGTAAAACCTAAGTCTTGTTCTCTTAATCAAATTGTATGCAGAAGGAGCAGGGAACACACTGCATCATAAATCATAGCTTTAGTTTAAAGTTTAAATAAATAATTATCGTCATTACATAGACTTATTTATGTTAAATTTAATATTTCACAATCAAAAACTTATCCTTATCCTTATAATATTGTACCGGCTCTACACTCACACGTGAAGTCGCGCCGTTATTTGACGCCGTGAATGCATGCCGCGATCCATGCGTGAACTGTGTACCTCCACACTCTCAAGTTTTGTTCGTGACGTTGACGATGCGTCCACGTTCGCGCCGCAAACCCTTTGTCGCGGAACAAAAACCGACACTGATCGGGGAAAGGCGCGAAGCGTGAACGCGAAGGCGTGAACAACATCTACACTCGTGATTCGAAGTTGTCGCGGGCTTTTGTGGCCATTCGCGCCGTGAGTGTAGAGCCCACTTTAGAGTGATGGGAAAGTTTGGATATATGTTACTACTTGATGACTGATGACACAATGGCTGAACTAGTTTAGCTAAAATTTGCAATGGAAATAGCTTATTCCCTGAATCAATACATATTACATAGGCTACTTTTTATCCTGAAAAATCAAAGAGTTTTCATTGGAATTTTAAAAACTTATATGCACATGGATGAAGTCACAGGCATCATCTAGTTTTTTTAAATAAAAGACTGACTTTGAATACTAGCTTTGCTTTGGCTCTATGAGATTTAGGTCAACATAAATATCAGGTTTATTAACTGATTTTGATCAAAGTTGGATAGGTGGTAATAAATAACCTTTGAAAAGATTAAATTAAATGAAAAATGAAAATTCTCTCAATTGATAGTGGTTTTAGAATATAAATACTTAAATAGAAAAATCATTTTTCTATTTAAATTTTACATATGTAATATGCTATACATGACAATGGTAGAACCAAAGTGATCCATGCAACATTATTTGATATTATATTTATTGACTTGATGTGATTATTTTATTTGCTATAATATTATTTATTTGTTGACTTACTATTGGTAATAATTATAATTTGAAATGTGATATATTTAATGTAGTTTAATGAATTCAAAGAATAGTTTAAAAATAAGAATGACTTTGTAAATTAAATATGAATAAATATTGCATGCCTGATTATGTAAGGTGAAACATTTCTGCTGGACAATATGTACTTAATAAACTCTGTCAAAAAATGTTTCTGCAAATAAAAATCTTGAATCTTAAAAAAAAAACATTTTTAACTTTTTGACAAAAAAGGGGATTAATATGTTTGGAGTTTGGACATTTTGTTAATCACATTTAAATAATTCTAAAATAATTTGGGATTTCTTAAAGAAAATAATACTAAATGACACTTGCATCAGTATGGCATGGAAGAATTATGCTACTTTTTCCCCTTTGTGTTAAAATGTTCCTTGATTTTACCACTTTTAGTTTTATCACTGCCACATGTAGAATATCAGTCATAATATACATTTATAATGATCAGTGAACTACTTAATGTTACAATGAAAGCTGATTTGTTACACGCTAAAATAGAGTACTGTCTAACAATGTAAACTTTATGTTTATGTACATGTTTGTTTCAAGAATAATATTGTGTTCTTTACCAATACCTAATAGCTATGAATAGCGTGACATTGATAGCAAAGGGCAACAACTTGTCAATAATGTTTGCCAAACATTTTGTATGTAAGGCTAAGGTGAAGGTGTTAAAGGAGCGAAGCAGCAGACTCACCGATCGTAATGGTTGCTTCAAGCCTTATGTTTGGATCCAGCCCATCATCAGTCATTAACTGCAACAGTCTTGGTACTATTCCCTGTTGTATCACAGAACTCTTTTGCCGATTGCTGCCGATCACAGAATTCTTCAGTGTCACCAGAGCCTCCATCACCTTCTCAGGGTTCGAGGAGTACAGCTCGTCGATGTACGAACGCGAACTCTCAATATCCTTTCGGCAAAACTTTATAGGTTATAAGGTCCATACAAAATTGGAAATTTTTAGGAGAACAAAGGGCAAATACATTTTCTCTTACCATAAACACTGTTAGCTGCTGCATCCTTTGTGATATCTACGCAGCACTGTTGATAAAAATATAACAGCACTGAAATCACAAATTATTTTCTAAATTATTCTGAATCTGAAACTGATTGGCGAATACGCTGTCGCTGTCAAACTTTGACAGTTGACAAAATTTTAATTCTGCCACAGCTAAAAATTAATTTCATGTTGCTCATACACGGTGCATTTATTGTGTTGTGGTCGCTTATATATAAAACCAGTGCCTCAACTTGATCATATTTCAGCCCCTAAGGGCGCATTCCCACTCTATCGTCTATTGTGACGATAAAATATTATAATACAGCATCCTGGCACACATGGCTTATAATATTTGAATGGAGGTGATGGATGTTGCGATGTTGTTCACACAATACAGGACGGCAGGACGGCACGACTCTGCGACTGAAGTTTATTGGTGTGTAAGAACCATTATGATTCTCCCAATGTCATTTTGAGTTTGACAATTTGGAATTTACAATGTTAGTAGAATAGAAAGTTTGATAATTATTCTTCTTGTTGTTTCTAGTTTCTTGCGAAAAATTGTGTTGTTTTTCACTTTATTATAAATGCTTGGTATGTATCCCGTATCCTAAATTACATTAAGAACAGTATAATGGCAGATTCAGGTGTGGACACTGGGAATGAAAGTAGCGACAATCCTGTTTTTGACCATTCATACTGTGTGCTGGAATTTAATCCGCCAGCGATACCGATCAACCTAGCAGGCCAGCCGATGCCTATAGACTTCCTTGGTGAGCCGCATGAACATATTGGCAAGATTAAGTGCTCTACAAAAGCGAGACACTGTAGGTTGAAGTATCGATATGGAGGTACAATTTGTTCATCCAGAAATAAAAAGCTCCGATTCGCTGCCTCTACCAATAATACGGAGCTCGTCGAAAAGCTCCTGCTCTCAGGCGCAGATCCGAATTGCTCAGATGAACATAAAAGAAGTCCTTTGCACCTAGCGGCATGCCGTGGTTATGTTGATGTTGTTAAAATGCTAATAAGACACGGCGCTAACCCTAATATCAAGGATACCCTTGGAAATACGCCGCTTCACCTTGCAGCCTGCACCAATCACATCCCTGTTGTAATTCAATTGCTCGATGCAGGTACAGACGTGAGTTCACATGATAAGAACGGGCGTAACCCTATTCAACTTGCACAAAGTAAATTGAAGTTAATACAGATGCGCCCCAGTGGTGCGGGCCACTTTGAAGAGACCAAACAGCTCATCAGCGAAATTTGCTTGGTTGTTGAGATGATGTTAAAATATATGAAGATACAAAAGGCAGATGCAGGAGAGTTGGAGTCTGTACGTGAGAGACTAGAGAATGTCAGCACAAGGGAGCAAGTCGATTCTGAAGTACAAAACCTTCTTGACAGTCTCGACTCTTTAAAACTGAGATAAACACAGATCACATGATAGGAATTGAAGACTGTTAATGTAATGATAACTGCCTAAGATAAGAGCTCACAATAGTTATTAAGTAATTCAATTGAAAACAAAGTCAGTGTCATTACTATATTATATTGTTATTTTGTAGGTTAAGGTTTTGATTGAGGAGATAGGGAATGATCAGATGATTTAATTTTAGGCTTATTATTGTGTGTCAAAAATTAATTCATGTTTTCGTTTTATGAACTAAATGCTAATAATAATAATTACTTAATGTGTGTTAATATTTTCTCAAGTAATAAAATTAATATTCTTTTTTATTAATGATCTTTTCTTTATTTTTACAAACATAAAATTTTGTATCAATAATAGTTTCCTGTGGGATGATTCGCTAACTCAGTGATCAACACCGAATGATAGCCACCAAGCTCATTAGACATTTATATTTAATCTAATGAAAGTTTAAAAGCGGAAAAACTGTTTTTAGTATAATATCACTCCTATCACTCAGTGAGGCAGAAATGTACAATCAACCAATGTCAAAAGACTTTGTTGGCTGTCATTTAAGTGTTGATCACTGAGTTAGCGAATCACCCCTCCCAGATCAACCGCTAATTTGTTAAAAACATTAGAACTATTCTAAAAGTAAATGAGACAACTATTGAAATTAAACAACAAAATTAATTTAGAACCATTTTATTGACAACAATTTTTATCTTTCAAAGTTCAAAACTTAGATAGACATGGAATGATAAAATAATAACTTAGATTTTTTATTAATTCAATTTCCATACCCATTCAATTATACTTTTACTTATTTCACTACATATATATTAAAATGGAAAGCATTTAGCTGTATGGAATGTGTTTAACAAACACAAAAACATGTACAAAATTATATTATATTTTGTGCAATCCTAAATTTTGTTGAATTGCAATAATTCATTTGCAAAATAATAACACAATATATAAATGTTTGCTCTTTACTTACGTCTTGATAGTCTGCGAACAACATAACAGAATCTTAATCTGGATATCAATGACAAAACCAACATGTACGGTGTTGGTTTTGTCATGAAGCCAAGACATCATCCACATTCTATATTTAATATTATCGTTTATAGTCTATTTTTTAATCTCAGAGACCAAAATGACAACTAGAAATGTGAAACTTAAAAATAATGATACCAGCTTAACAAAAACAGTGTTATCCTCCTTGTTCCCGTTTAGGTCAAAATTGTTAACAAAATAACATTTCGTGCAAAACAAGTAAATTAAACATACGAAATATGTAATTACGGGACTAAAAAGTAGCACCTATCACATATTATTTGAAAGACTTAAAGAATAATTAGTAAAAAAAAATATAAAAATAATTCACCTAAGGGAATTTTCAATAATAATATATACAAACTCATAAATTCAGAATCAAGCTTTATGTTTGAATTGGAATTATTTTTCAATACATTTTGTTATCTCATACACATTTGACAAGAATTGCTACAGATATATTTTATCGGTAAGTGTCGATTGGATCACATCACTATAATTAAAGGGTCGTAAACAGACAACACACGAAACGTCATTTTGGTGTCCAGATTAAAAAATAGACTAGATAGCACTGGGTGTTGCAGCGCGAGTGTAGAGCAGGCTATACAATATTCTAATTTGAGAGCAAGTCTAACATAGCCTACAATAAATTGATCTATTAGAACATAATAACAAGCTATACATAAGAAAATATAACATAGTTCATGCACAAGCCTCCTACATTATTATAAGTAGATAAAAGTTTCTATGAAACTGATGTATTTACATTTGGATACCATCCAGTAAAACAATTTACAAATAGAAGTAGATAATTTAAGTTTTTAACTTTTGAGGAAATTTTTGCACAAGTTTCTTCATAGTTTCACAAAATTATTCTAATCCCTTTGGTGCTATGCTGGAAAAATTGGCGCTAGGATTTGGGAAGAGAAACAGGACTTAGAAAGCCAAAAAATACAGTTGCTTTTAGCCTCATATAGCCTGAAAGTGCAAAGCGCTACAGGAGGATCACAAACTGCAATCACAGATTTTTCAATTTATTATTTACAAGTAAATAATTTTTAGTTTCATTTTTGCAATTAGTTTCTCTAGCATTCTAAACAAATTATGAGCTAAAACTATGTATAGGTAGGTAAAGTATGCGACAGGTCGAGATGGCAATCGGGCTATGAGGCGGGGACCCGCACGTCACCCGCGCTATCCCGCACCGGGTTAGTGCGGGGGCTGTGCGGGTGTGCGAGGCGTCCCCACTCTGATTGCCACGTGTCCTCGACCTGTAGCGTGCTATCGGTACTTTGAAAAACATTAAATACAGAGATGAAAAATTGCTTAGTTTTTTATACTGTGCGATTATTTAAAAACTAGCTGAAGTCCGCTACTTCGTCCGCGTGGATTTAGGCTTTGAAAAACCTGTGAGAACTCTTTATTTTTTTTTGGTATAAAAAGTAGTCTATGTCACTCTCCAGGCCTTAACTATACCCATGCATGAAAATTAAAAAAATTAAGTGTTATTTCTTGTACAATGGTACGGAACACTTCGTGTTCGAGTCCGACTCGCACTTGACCGATTTTTTAGGGTTCCGTACCTCTAAAAGAATAACGGAACCCTTACAGGATCACTTTGTCGTCTGTCTATCTGTTTGTCTGTTGTGTCTATCAAGAAAACCTATAGGGTACTTCCCGTTGACCTAGAATTATGAAATTTGGCAGGTAGATAGCTCTTATAGCACACCACAAGTAAAGGAATAAATCCGAAAACCTTTGTGGTTACATCACAGAAAAAAAAATGTGTTTCAATTTACAAAGTAAGATAACTTAATACTAAGTGGGGTATCACATGAAAGGGCTTTACTTGTACATTCTGTAACAGATTTTTGTTTATGTTTAAGCATAATAGTTTTTTGTTTACGGTGCATAATGTCGGAAAAAAATACCCGAGTACGAAACCCTCGGTGCGCGAGTCTGACTCGCACTTGGCCGGTTTTTTTAAACTAAACGACCATTTTTAGCTATTTGGACACTTCCATTAAAAATATAACATAACATATTATAATATTGTATTTAAATAGTAGTGTATAAAATATTGTAAGAATTAATTGTATTAAAATTCAAAAATTATAGAAAAGTTCTTGTATATAAATAAAGTCATTTGTCAATAATACAATAATATTAGGCACAGAACAGCTATGGGGTTCATAATTGTTGTAAAACTAACATTATGGCAGAAACTGATATTTATCACAGAAAGATTATATAAATTTTAAATTAAATTACTGCTAATATTATAGTTAAGTATATTAAGTAAAAAAAAAAACAATTATCTATTTTATTACATAAGTAGGTACTTCTAGAACACATACAAATCTTGAAAGAGCTGCCTATAGAAAAATATGTGATTAGATTTTATTTCACTGATTAATATGGCGAGTAGACTGGTTTTCTTAGAATTTTTACTAATTTTGCTAGAGCATAAAATACTTTGCAAACAAAACGAAATTTTTAGCTAATAACCGAAAGGAAATCGGCATCAAAATTATCACCCAGTTTACGATAGATACCTACAAATGAATTCTATTAGATATGTAAACCTGTGAACTGAATTAAGTAATTTCATGAACTCTACTAACTAAATTCTAAACATGTATCTTTCCAATATTGAAGTGGCGCCTTAACTCTATCAATATCATCATCATCTAGCCATGGCCGGCTCACTACTAAGCATGGGTGTCCTCTTAGAATGCGAAGCGTTTAGACCATAGACTGCCAGGCTGGACCAGTGTGGATTGGCAGAATTTTGGGAACATTATAACTCTCAGGCATGCTGGTTTTCGATGTTTCCCTTCACCAGTAAAGCAAGAGATATTTAATTGGTATAAAGAAAGAATAAAAGTCTGATGTGCCAACCACTAGGCTATAGCCATTTTCAAATTCAAATACAATCTTTTACAAGAATTTACAGTAATGTGTTTAAAGGTTGGTACCACAAAATGGTAAAGAAACCCATATTATTAGTACATTTTATGTATTCATAAAGTATTCACCTACCCTTAATAACAGAAACCACTTAGTGAACCAACACGAAAAATGACATGTGGTGAACAATTGCCTAAATTATAACGAACTGTTTCAAGTACTTAATACTTATAGCTAATTTAATACAAGGTGCAGTGCTCAATTTGTATTCAATTGCCCTACATTTGAGCATCACTTTGATTAATAAACACTTTAGAGTTACACACATAAGTTTTGAAACAATTCCTTGGATGTTAAGTTTTAGAGCGCTCGATATTTGGCATCGTCTTTGTAGTTCTCGCAGCATTGACTAGTACTAATTAATTACGTGTCTTTTTACCGAATTAATCGATCTACTTAAAAATATTATCACAATTTTAGCTGTATACAATTAATTGCAAAAATCATTCTTTTATAATTTTAATTCAACTTAATAAACAAGGACAAAAAGGACATTAGTTATGGACAATGCACATTTTCCCAATTATTTAAATATCATATTTATTATGTCTAATAGTAGGTACTCTTCCTTAAAAGACACACGTACTTTAATGTAATACTAAACAGTATGTAAGTATACTTATATGTGTCTTCTGGCACAACCATTTCAGATATATTGATTAACATCTGTTACTGATATTTACTTAATATTTTTATCGCACAAACGGCTCGGCAAATTCGTTTTAATGAACTATTAGGTACCTAAACGGTCATTAATACTAAATTAAAAGGTTTATTAAACGTTATTTTGTGTCTGGCACCATGATATTAACTATATTGGGAAATACTTCGGCTTGAATGGGTCCGTACTCGACCAGTTCGCCGTCCACGGTGAGATAGCCATTCGGACCCTCGGGTACTATTCTAAACGCACTAACAGGAACCATTTTAATATATTCATTATTCGCATCCGAATGATTGCCCTGACTCATGCCTATTAGGAATGATAACACTTGAGATCTCGATATTCCGGCTTTGATGATGAGCATCCACATTACTCCGTCCGAGAGGAGGGAGCTCGGCGCGAAAAATAAGTCCTCGCCGATATACGACTGGTGGGAGACGTGAACCATGACGAACTCCCCTTCCTCGTGCACCCAATGCGATGGCAACTGGGACACGAGCGAGGGTAAGTGGGAAGCGGGGCCGTGCATGCACGCGTGAACCGGCGACCGCATCTCGGAGCCACTGCTCGTGACGCTGTGGTAGTCCGAGCCTCGAGTACTGTAGAACGCACTTCTTCTAGAATTCACCGAGTACCAGGAGTCCACTCGCTGGTGTCTCTTACCGTTGACCGCATTGGCAAACACTTCCGAGTTCTCGTCGCAATCGAAGAACGCCTCCACGTCGGGCGAGTCGAGCGCGTCGTCTTGACTCACGCTGTGACCGATCGTCAGCGGGTGTTTCGGCTTCGGAAGATTGCTGATATCCTTTATTTTGGAGTAACTCACCACGCCTTTGTACTTTCTCAATCCGACCAGCCTCGCCAGTGCCCAAAGCGTGAACCTCTGCCCGCCGATGGCTCTTAATCTTTCACTTTCTATATCGATGTCTGATAGCAAGCCCCAGCCGACCGATAAAAACGAAAACATTATCTGTAACGAGATATGATTTTGTTAATTAAGTAAATGCAAGTGCTTTTTAATACATTTCAGTCGATTAGATAGTAAGTAGGGGATTTTTGACTCTCTATCAAACTAGGGTAGTCTTTCACTAGGTACAACATCATTTAGCTACTTTACATTTATTCCGGGTGGTTTTATTTTGCATACAAGTACCCATCTATTGTATCGAAATCAAACAGACTATTTAGTGTTATGGTGTTATTAACACAGTTAAGAATGTCTACACTTATATCTATTCAATATATTTATATTTATTATATTGATATATTTATTTGAGTAGGTACTGCTAGTAGGTCATTAACTTGTGACTTGTGTCTCTTTGTCATAGCATACTGTAATTAATTCACCAAAGAACTTACATCACACTGCATCGTGCCCAGTTGCATGACATTCGGTTAAGATTGCGTTACCGTTAAACTTTGATCATAAGAAGCAAAAGTTAGTATTCAATACCGCCATGCTTGAGGTTAAAACAAGTTTAAGGAATACCAAAATTTACAAATCCTGACTTGACTTGTACCACCCATTATGCTTACAAATTCTGACTTTTGTATGTGTTCCTTGTGCAACCCATTTTGCTTTTAATGACGGTCATAATTTAACCGTCACCGTAAAGTAACTTTAACCGCCTGTCATGTAACTGGATCTCAGCAAACGTGAGTCACCTGTTTTGTGTCGTGGACATTATTGGCATAATAAACACGCTAGAGTGTAGATAATCGCGTAGATTGCGAACGTAATACGATGAAGTAGGTATCTCTATGAATTATGGTATCCTCACTAGCCCTCCCTCCTTGTTTGTTATGACGGACGCAGTCAATTGAATAGTGTAACATTATATCTGAAGGTGAAATGGCACAAAGTTTAACCGTAATATCCTTCGTAAACAAACTTCCTTTAAATATTGGGAGTAGGTATTGATTGATCCTGCCAACTCCAGTTTACCTTAGAAAATATAACGCTAGCCACACACGATCAAGTTTATCGATCGAATTTGCAGCGGACTTGAAGCGGCGTCCAGTAAACTTGACGGTGTATGGCCGGGCGTCACTTTTTACGGTTCCGTACCTCAAAAGGAATAACGGAACCCTTCGCCTGTCTGTCTATCTGTCTGTCTGTCTGTCTGTCCGTCCGTCCATCCGCCCGCCCGAATACTGCTCTTCCCCTCGGACGCATCCAAAAGGGACCAGCAGCATCCAGGCACACTGGGAGGTTACATGGCTGGCGTCCCTGACTTGGCATCGCTGAAAATCCGCTGTAAACTTGATCGTGTGTGGGCAGCGTAGGCATAGTAATTAGCTACTTTCTCAAATTGTTATCACGGGTAATACAGCGCTACCAAGCAGGCCAAACCCATAATTACCGTTTCGATACTAGCATAAATACCCGTATCAAGAAAACAATAAACCGATAAGACGTAAAGCAGGCGGCCTTCGTTCAGGAGATTAAATACAAATTCATTTAAAAGTGTTGTAATTTTGAAGTGAACAAGTGTAATTTAAAAATTTATAACACCCCCGACAAATGAAGGTTACAGTAATAACTAGAAAAGAGCTGATAACTTTCAAACGGCTGAACCGATTTTCTTGGATTATAGCTAAGAACACATTCGTTCAAGCCACCTTTCAAACAAAAAAAAAAACTAAATTAAAACCGATTCAGTAGTTTAGGAGCTACGATGCCACAGACAGATACACACGTCAAACTTATAACACCCCTCTTTTTGGGTCGGGGGTTAAAAATAGAATATGTCAGTAATGGTTAACACGAACCATACCTACTTCCATATTAATCCGAAATACGAATATTATAAATACGAAAGTCTGTCTGTTACCTTTTCACGGCTCATACTAAGGCTACATTTTGTCCCGAAAAATCAAAGAGACACCTAACCGTGTGTTTGCACCAAAACATTATGTGAATGTTTGGCAGATCGTCGTTTTTTAGAGTTCAGTACCCGAAGGATGCCAACGGGACCTTATTACTAGGACTCCGCTGTCCGTCCGTCCGTCTGTCGTTGAGAGGAGAGATAAAATTTTCACAGAATGTGTACGAGTATTTCAATTGCCGCTATAACAACAAATACCTACTAAATATATCAACAAGTGTAAATTAAAAATTTTCAACACCCCCGACAAATCATTTTCAAATAAATAATTATGTATATCTAGGCAACGTCCATCTTGACAGCTTGACATTTGTCAATTGACACTTGAATATTATGAACCTAACGGTTATCTAACCTTCTTTTCTACAAGAAAACTAGAAAAGAGCTGATAACTTTTAAACGGCTGAACCGATTTTCTTGGATTATAGCTAAGAACACTCTCGATCAAGCCACCTTTCAAACAAAAAAAAGTAAATTAAAATCGGTTCATTCGTTTAGGCGCTACGATGCCACAGACAGATACACAGATACACAGATACACAGATACACAGACACACAGATACACAGATACACACGTCAAACTTATAACACCCCTCTTTTTGGGTCGGGGGTTAAAAAGGACGCCATGTAAATTAGTTTTATTTCTTGGACACTAATTTACGAGTACATGGTCTCTGTCTACGATGGTACGGATTACGGAACCCTTCTTAAGCGAGTCCTATTCGCACTTGACCGATGTTTTCTTTTTTAACCCCCGACCCAAAAAGAGGGGTGTTATAAGTTTGACGTGTGTATCTGTGTATCTGTCTGTGGCATCGTAGCTCCTATGCTTCTAAACTAATGAACCGATTATAATTTAGTTTTTTTTGTTTGAAAGGTGGCTTAATCGAGTGTTCTTAGCTATAATTCAAGAAAATTGGTTCAGCCGTTAGAAAGTTATCAGCTCTTTTCTAGTTATTACAATAACCTTCACTTGTCGGGGGTGTTATAAATTAATTTACACTTGTTAATAAACTTATCTGCCACGTCATGTCATCAGTTTTGAGGGAACACGCTGGTTCTACAATTTGCATATAATTATGCGAAGGAAAACCCAATTAGTATAAGTACGAAGTCAATTTCATGACAAAAACTGTAGCTGTATATAAATGTGATTGTGCAATTAAAAGCGTTGCAAGAATACGTCTGTCTGTATAAAGAAAAACGTAAATATGGTTGAGGCTTACGACCGCATTATCTCATTTGACCTTCAAGATTAAGGATTTGTTTTAATTCTTTCTTGCAGACTAAAATATGTACACAACTTTTTATAGCTTAATAGCTATACATTGTCTTAAAATTGCTAAAGTAAATACTACTTTTAGGGTTTCGTACCCAAATGCATGCCAATCATACTATTAAGCCACCGTTTACCGTTTTTCTGTCTGTCCGTCCGTCTGTGTGTCTGTCAGCGGGTTATATCTCCTAAACCGTAATAGGTAGTGAGTTGAAATTTTCAGTGTGTAATTTTGCTGCTACTATAACAGGAAATAATAAAAATTCCAAAATATTGTATCATTACAAAACCTATTTTTTTTTTTAATTAATTTCAAAATGGACGCCATGTAAATTAAAAAAAAATTAAAAGTACATAATCTTACACAATGGTACAGAACCCTCCGACTCACACTTGACCAGTCTTTAGTGTTCTATCCTTACTCTAAAAGCAAGAACACAATACTTTGGACTTAGCTGGGAACAGTTGTACTCTACTTTGGTTGGTTAAATTAAAGTATGATGGTACTCACTTTTGATTTAGTTTCGACTCTAATGACGTCCATAGGTGCTGTTTTTCCTCTCGCCAGTGACATAGATAACCCCGTCAGGTTTTGAGGGATATAAGGTTCACTGGAAAAAAATAGATCGTTACAGGGTTTATGTTTGTAGGTATATGTCAGTAAAATAATATAGCTTATAGTTATGTAAATATAGAATGTAAATTGTAACTACCAAGTCAATTATATAGGTCAATTAATTGGGATTAATAAGAAAAACCACATCGGATCATAAAAATACCCAACTGTACAATGCTCCTAGTTAGATAAGTATGTTGTTTCCGAAGATATTACCAAACATCTCTACATAGTCTAAAAGTCGCTTCCCGCCGTCTGTCCTTCTGCAATCTTAGATCTTCTAAGCTACGCAGCAGATTTTAATGCGGTTTTCATCAATAGATTGAGTGATTCAAGAGGAAAGTTTAAATACGTTTAGTTTAATATGGTTTTGTGTTTTGTTGAAATATGAACATTGTTCAAAATGACGAAAGAAATCAAGCTAACTGAGCGATTTGATATCAGATCTCAGTTTTTTGACAAAACGAAACAACAATATTATACGAAATACGAAATTACGAATGTGATTTCCGAACCTCACATCCGAAAATAATAAAATTTGCTTGTTCCATCAAGCATCTTGCAAGCAAGTTGATAAATGCACTCATCTCGATGACATATTATCTTTTTCCTTGTCTGTCTGTCTGTCTGTCCGTCCGTCCATCCGTCGTGTCTGTCAAGAAAACCTATAACTTATACCTCACCTCATAAGTTATTAACAAAGTTTTAACAATGATAGAACATGAGTAAGTTGTACCTATCTGAAAATTAAACCTGACCAAAATGCAATTTGCATGTTCCCTTAACTGTTGAAAAAGGAAAACATTCTATAAAACAATTTCAGTAGTCTCTGCATTTCTTGTTTAGAATAAATAGGAAAGACTCTATAATATTAGAATTACATTCAGAATCAAACCGAGAGTTCCCTCACTCTATTTCACTCTGGTCTTGGCAAACACAAATGATGCAAAAGTGAAAGTGTTGATGATCAAACTGAATCTGTATGGAGTAGTACAGAGAGAGAGCCAGCGCGTGCCAGACCTTCGTTATTTTATAAAAGCTGAAAGTTTCTCTATGCATTGTCCCCAATACAGGGAGGAATGATCAGCAACTATGAAGTTTGGATCATGGTGGCTTTGGCTATCGTGGCAACTGGTAACCCCATGCCAAACTAAACTAACCTTTTGAACTTTAAGGGCGTCTGGCAAGGGGATTGCCACGCCACTCAAAAGTGGTGGTTGTCAGTGTTAGTGGTGCCACATATGATACCACTAACACTGGCAATACATGATATGATTTCTAGGTAATACTATTTCGAAGAAAATATAAAAAATTAGACTTTAAACTTTGACGTAAGATTTTTTACACGTTTATTACCTGTTATATCTCAAAGCCAGCATGATCCAAATTTCATAGTCGATGATAGTTCCTGCCTGTGCTGGGGACAATACGCAGAGAAACTTTCAGCTTTTATAAATAACGAAAGTCTAGTACGCGCTGGCTCTTAGTCCATAGAGCCGGTGCGGTGAGTAAGGCGTAAACACAGAATTGTACAGTTATGAAATTGTGACATAACGCTGCATTGGAAATTGGAATACAACAGCTATAATATCCACGTGCGTAAGTTATTTGTAAACAAAACTAGTTCACTTATGTTGGCTTTATCTACAAACCGCAATAGCTCAACGGATAAGGAGCGGACCGAAATCCGAAACGTCGATGGTTCAAACCCCACCCGTTGCACTTTTGTCGTACCCAATCCTAGGAAAGGGGTATATTAATCAGGATTAACATGGCTAATATTATTCAAGAAAAAAACTAGTGACCATGGCTTCGCTTTGCGAAAATATAATCGTCATCATGATCAACCCATCGCCGGCCCACAGCTGGGCTCAGGTCAACTATCAGAAACGGAAATATAAATCCTCTTTATTCCTTATCCCGTAAGAACTTCGGAAAATCTGGCTTTATTCCTTGTCTACATTATAGAGGGAACCTCTATACAAAATTTCGTCTTTCTTGATCCAAAGGCTTGGACTGGGCGATGATGAGACAGCCAGTGACTCATGACTTTTCCTTTTAGTAAATTACACAGGTTGTACGGTGAACTTTTTATAAATCGTCAGACGAGCTGTTTGTTTCTCTGTATCAGTGAACTGTGTATAATACCAACTCGGGGATAGTGGCGCATAGTCAATAATACCTATCTACCTAGTGATTCGGTTGTTGTATCTGTTTCACAATTTAGATCAATGTTCTAAGGAAGCTACAGATTGTCACCTGTTAGACCTATGTCCCCGCGAAACCCTTGATCGGCTTCTTACTTAAGTAACTATTTCTTTATTATTCGTTTTGAACTCGGAGTCAAGTTAAAGTTCAAATACAAGTACAATACAAAACATTTAAACCTAATTAAAGCAATTTAAAATGAAATAACGTACGTACTCGATGCTCGATTATACCCAGTGTAACATAATAACTTCATTGCTGCAATCAAATAAACACGCTGCGTCATGAAAACCGGCCTTTATACATTACATTACTTGGAGACAGTCTCTCTGGGGCAGTTGTGCAAATAATTCAACGACCGCAATCAACAATGAAACCTTAGGAAAGTAAGAAATGATTGAGTCAATTTAGTAAATCTTTCTAATATAGCTTTGGTTCTTGTCGGCAATATTTATATTTTTAACCCCCGACCCAAAAAGAGGGGTGTTATAAGTTTAACGTGTGTATCTGTGTCTGTGTATCGGTGTATCTGTGTATCTGTGTATCTGTCTGTGGCATCGTAGCGCCTAAACGAATGAACCGATTTTAATTTAGTTTTTTTTTGTTTAAAAGGTGGCTTGATCGAGAGTGTTCTTAGCTATATCTAAAAAAATTGGTTCAGCCGTTTAAGAGTTATCAGCTCTTTTCTAGTTTTCTTGTAGAAAAGAAGGTTAGATAACCGTTAGGTTCATAATATTATGTCAATAGACAAATGTCAAGCTGTCAAGATGGACGTTGCCTAAATACATAATTATTTATTTGAAAATGATGTTTTGGAAAACTCAAATACTTTGAATCGTCGGGGGTGTTATAAATTTTTAATTTACACTTGTTATGGTAGTTTATTGGGCTATCGGTAAAGCCTTAGGTACTCCCGAAGTTTGAGAACTCCAAATAGATTGCATATGTTAACTTCAAGATGTCTACAATTAACTGTGAAGAAATGCTTGTCAAGATCAAGAACCTTGCATTTATAAGTAAGTATACTGTAACGGCCGACTGTTTAGTAGGTACAATGTACATACTCCGAATATGTGTGATATCCAATAATACTACATACATAATGTCGCCGTCCAATGAGGTTTTTTTATGAAGTGAGAGAGTCCTTAGCAAGTCAAACAGTGAAAACTGAAAATCTATGCATGAAATGAGAGCGCCACCAAACGCGAAAACAAACCAATCAATCAAAGACGTCGACGAATTCCCAAGGGTCAACGTTCAGTAAGGGTACACTGCCCTCATTTGTCAAGCACCTAACTACTACACCCACGAAACATAATATTATAAATACGGAGAAAAGATTACTTTGGGGTATTTCTGTATTTTTTCCTACTTATGCTTGCGGTGGCCTTGCCTTGGCCAGTTCGACGCGACCTTTTAGATCCGTTCCAGTTTATTTTCACTTTTATTTACATTCCATTTTCAAAGAGACAAAGCTCAGAGCAAGTTGCTGCTTAACTAGATGCATCATGTATAATTATCTCTCGTTGGATTTAATTGGGTCACAATCTTCATATTTTCCAATCCAACATTCACTAATGAATGACATGTACTGGTATTTCAAATTGTCCATATGGATATAGAATAGTTAGAATAAATAGTTCTTCTCATAATGAGGAATTTTCCACTGCGTGTTCCTTGTCCGTACTGGGAATACCGTGGGAACTCTTTAATTTTTCGGGATAAAAACTATCATCTTTCCCCTACTTCCTTATAGAAGGGCATGAACAGCGTCATCTATGAAGCTTTTAAGTGACACGCCCTGGAAAGTTTCTCTTTGCAGACTGATCATGGTTATCCGTTACGGCTCATGAATTGGAATCCTGAATTTGCAAATCCTCTAGCGGCCTTTATTTGCATAACGGGAAGAGTGACGGTTTTGCTTGAGCCTGTGCTTTCACTGGAGAAAGACTCGACCTCAAACCACCCATCTGGTGGTTCTTTAAAGTATCTGGGCTGCTTGTAATATGACCAAAAGCCTTGCGATCAAGCAATACTTGATAGCCATTTGATAGCCTAACTTTGTATTTCGATTTGGAACTCTAGTGTAAAAATTTAATTCTGTGGTCCAAGCTTATTTATCTACATAAGCATAAATAATTAGGTTTATTGTTTGTATAAAATTAAAAATAACACGATTCGGAATAGTGCTAGATAATATGTGGTAGTTGTATAAGTACAATAAGGAAAACAACTGAAAAAATTATTGAAACTGCAATGTCATCTAACATGTGCCTCACAATAACAGAACAGTGTTTATTTACATATTTGGCACCACAATAACTCTTCCAGGAAAAATGTATCAAATCTAAATTAGGACAACTCTTCCTTTGAAAATGTATTAACAAGTTTTTGAAATGCACACTAGGCACTTTTTGCTATCTACCCTCAAACCTAAATCTTTTTTAAGTAAATTACTTTAAACATAATATACCTAGCTTCATCAAATATCACGTTAATCCGATTTTATAGCCTTCTACATACAGAATTAATTCGACTCTTTGAATGAAGTAATAAACCTATTAGGTTATGCTATCTCATCGTGACGTTGTTTGTTACACAGCAGGTATTTTTATCCGACTTCTAGAAAAGGAGGTTCTCAATTCGTCGGGATCTTTTTTTTTTTTATGTATGTTCCCCGATTACTCAAAGACCCCTGGACCGATTTGGAAATTTTTTTTTTTGTTTGAAAGGGTATACTGTGCAGGTGGTCCCATATAAATTTGGTGAAGATCTGATGAATATCTTCGGAGATGGAGAACAGAACTCCTCAATGGATAAGAGCAAATTGCTCGCGATCACTGTAATAGCTTAGTAAACAGTAGGGTTTTAACTGGGCATAGCATATTATAGTACAGTGGGGCCACTAAAAATTATGAAATAAAAAATTTTCAAAAGAAAAATAAAACCGACTTCAAAAACCAAAAACACTAAAAAGTAGAAAATAATTTTTGTTTAGCTACACATGTAATGTACCTAGGTATGAAGTCGGGCGAGCTTCACTCTTGGATTTCTAATTTTGTTTTAATATGCTCGCTCGACTTCATACCTAGGTACATTGCATGTGTAGCTAAACAAAAATTATTTTCTACTTTTTAGTGTTTTTGGTTTTTGAAGTCGGTTTTATTTTTCTTTTGAAAATTTTTTGTTGATCTTGATATGATAATATCCACATTTCCGGGAGCACGCCTGGAAGTAGAGCTTACTAATTTAATGTGATAATAGTTAAGGCATACACAGCTTGTATTAAATGATCGATGATTAAATGACAAAGTCCTGACTGACTCATCAACGCCTCGCGTTTACTCTTGTTGTCTTAATAATAAAACAATGAAACAAATATTTTATTCAATATCCTTTGAAACAAACTTTGATAATCTAATTTGGCTGTTTATTTTTCCAAATAAATACTTAAACAAGTGTAAATTAAAAATTTATAACACCCCCGACAAGTGAAGGTTACAGTAACTAGAAAAGAGCTCATAACTTTCAAACGGCTGAACCGATTTTCTTGGATTATAGCTAAGAACACTCTCGATCAAGCCACCTTTCAAACAAAAAAAACTAAATTAAAATCGGTTCGTTAGTTTAGGCGCTACGGTGCCACAGACAGATACACAGATACACAGATACACACGTCAAACTTATAACACCCCTCTTTTTGGGTCGGGGGTTAATAAATAAAAAACCTGCATTGCTTGAGCTTGACATCATAATATATTAAAATCTATGCGACATGTCCTATTTAAGAGACCACAAAGACTCATTCACTTAATTAATTGCAAGAATAATAAACATACTTGGAAGATGGACGATACTTGTTAAGCTACGTAAGTAAATTAGGTAGAAAATATACCGACCCAATTCGCAAATTGCATAGTTATCAAACTAGTTCAATTAATTAGCATGATGCTCCAAGTAGCCTTCACTCAACGAGGTAGCTGGCCGCGTCGTATTATTAACGTGAAGGTACTTTAGGAGAATTTGGTCTTTTGTTCAATTTTTAGGGTTCCGTACCTCAAAAGAAAAACGGAACCCTTATAGGATCACTTTGTTGTCTGTCTGTGTCTGTCCGTCCGTCCGTCGTGTCTGTCAAGAAACCTATAGGGTACTTTCTGTTGATCTAGAATCATGAAATTTGGCAGGTAGGTAGGTCTTCTAGCACAAGTACAGGAATAAATCTGAAAACCGCGAAATTGTGGTCACATCATTTAAAAAAAATTAAAATATGTTTCAATTTTCAAAGTAAGATAACTATACCAAGTGGGGGTATCATATGAAAGGGCTGTACCTGTACATTCTAAAACAGATTTTTCGGGATAAAACAGATTTTATTTATTTTTATGCATAATAGTTTTTGATTTATCGTGCAAAATGTTGGAAAAAATACCAGCATATGGAACCCGAACCCTCAGTGCGCAAGTCTGACTTTTTATAAAGGTCCAGAACATAATTAATCCAAACTCAACGCATTCATCTGTCCTACCTCCTACCCCTAGATAACTAAAAGTTTGTAAAGTGCAAAACCAGAAGCTGGATGTAGGGTCGAAGGATCATGTCTTCTGGTCTAGCTTATTAAAAACTAGCTGATGCCCGCAGCTTCGCCCGCGTGGATTAGTCAGATCCCCTGCAGCATCAGGATTGAGGAGTTGGACTCCAAATTTTTTATGAAACAATGTCGCAAAGTTCCTCTATCGATTAAAAAAGAAATGACGCAAATTGGTTCAGAAATCTCGGAGATTTCAGTGTACATAGGTAGAAAAACACAACTCCCTTTTTGAAAGTCGGTTAAAAAAGTAGCCTATGTTACTCCCTGGTCAATTCTCTACTTGTCTGTGAAAATCCCGTCAAAATCGGTTCAGCCGTTCCCAAGATTAGCCTTTTCAAACAGACAGACAGACAGACAGACAAAAATTTTAAAAACGTGTGATTCAGTTATAGTATTGTTCAAATAAACATATGACCTTAATATGCGGTAGTTATTTCGAAATTACAGACAGACACTCCAATTTTATTTATTAGTTAGATAGTCAGGTAAAGTACCACCAGTGGCTATTAGACACTTCCATTAATTTAATCTTATCTGAACAAATGCAACGAAACAAAATTAGAATATATATACTAGTGGCAGATTTCTTTTTACTAAACAGTCACTTGTGGCTGTGGTTTCGAATTAGCAGTGTCTACACAATATATGTAGACACTGCTAATTTGAAACCTCTATATTAGAGGTAATTTAACGCGCAACTGTACTCACAAAAGTCATCAAAAGCAAAATCCTCAAAGCAAATATTTTCCTTGTGGAAGGAATTTCTTAAAGTTTACTAATTAATGTAAAAGAAATCCATTGAAAAAGCAGTACTTAAATGATAAGAATAGAAAATCTTTTAAAATAGTAGACAACTACTTATTAATAGTTAATTGATACTTTTATGAGGTCAATGGTAAAAAGATAATAATTGTTGATAAATCACTAAGTATGTTGATTAAGAATCCAGCTGTAGGTAAAATTAGATAACCTGTTTTTTGAATAGACTGATTAAGAATTACATTTTATTTTCAAGGTAAATTCATTGATTGTAAACACTATAATAAGCAGCCAGGTTCTAGGTGAGTATGCTTAGTACAAGGTTTTACAGCTTACCAGCATTAAACCTAGACTTCTTATGTGCTTCTCCATACAAACGTACAGTAGAACGCCGATTATCCGAATTAATTGGGACCGGGGTCGATTCGGATAATCGAAAATTCGGATAATCGGACATAGACTGGTAATAAAGAAAAACGAACTGTCACACATAGAATAAACTTTATTAAATTTAACAAACTCAATTCTACAATATGTAAGTAGTGCACTAGACAAGTTTCAACTTGTGACAACAAAACAAAACAAAACAAAAATTACATTACTTACTTACAGTACTTGGTTTTAATTTTTTATATTACGCTTAGGACCGATTCGGATAATTGGCGATTCGGTTAATCGGCGTTCGGATAATCGGCGTTCTACTGTATAACATGTATTATTCTATTCTTTGCTGTTCTAGATCTATAACCAAGCCACATATCGATTTATGTCTCCAGTAACTGATGCCCACGACTTTGTTCCCGTAAAGATTTTTAAAACCCCTGTGGGAACTCATTGATTTTCCAGGATAAAAAGTAGCCTATGTGTTAATCCAGGGTATAATCTATCTCTGTTCCAATTTTCAGATCCAATCCATCCAGAAGTTTTTGTGTGCCAGAGTAACAAATATCTATACATACATACAAACTTTCGCGTTTATAATAATATTAGTAGTATCTTTGTTCCATAAACTCCATAGAGTGAAGTCAATTTTATTAGCCAGTCATTAATCAATCTTAGTTATTATTGATTTGCCTAAATTATTGAAAGAAATATACAATCATTATTAAAAGGGATGTAGTGGATCTACAAATACAACTGATCAAGATATTGAAGGCACTGTTTCTATTATTATTTTAATAAAGTTGTTGAAGAAATGGTACCTACTTAGTAGACTATTAAGTAAATCCTATATTTGTAGACTAAATCAAAAAATAAAAAGTGTAACACATAGAAGATTCACTCCTATAATCCCCTACTATTGATAAGTAATAATTTTTAAGTTATCAGTATCATGATAATAATTCAAAAAAGATAAATTACTCACTTATAGTGGTGGCAGATGGTCCTTGCCAGGCCATTTCCCGAGCCGCAGGGCAGGATAGCCAGCGGCACCTCCGCCAGAGCCTGCTGCCAATCCAGCCGCTCGAACATTCCGTTGAGGATCTCAAACAACACCCCATCGCCGCCCACCGCCACGATGCCACGCCAGGCGTACACATTCCTCGTGCGAACAAACTCACGAGCATACTTGGCATACTTTGTCACGTGCAAGTCGTAAGAAGCCTCGGCCTCTTGCAAAATAGGCGCAACTTTAGTCTGAAACAACTCCCTCGCCTTCCCAGGACCCGACTTTGGGTTCAACAATATCAATAGCTTCTTTTCACTGTGCGGCAACGCATATGAGACGGGCAAGTCCGCCAACAAACATTTGATAGTAGTCCGCCACTTCTGCGCCTCCCTGTTGTTGTCTTCGTACCTGTCGTACGATCTGAATCGCAATGTTATTGTTGTTCTCTCCCGCTTGTGAGTGCGGCGACTGCGCTTTAGAACGTACGCGTAAATGTATAGATAAGCACTGATATCGCTCTCGTCAAGGTCGCCACTGTTTTCATCCACTACCTTGAGATGGTGACCAGCGAGGGAGCTGCACACACAGGAACCGGCACCGACACGGCGTCTTTTACTTCTCATACATTTGCTGCCGATAATGTCTCGCAAAAGAATCGTTTGCTCTTTCGAATAATCGTCGGTTTCTTTTATTAGAGAGAGGCCTTTCGATGTTAACCGGACACGGAACACGGATTTCTTCTTGGTAAGTATATAAAATGTTTCTTCAAGATAAACATGATCCTTTGAATCGGGATTAGGATTTTCATCAGTTTTGCCGTGTAACACGTCCTTCCCAAACTGTGGTTCCGCCATAACTATCACAGACCACTGACCAGTAATCCGGAGAATACATTTAACTGAACTGTCAGTGTCAAAATGACAAAGAAACCGTCATTTTCTTGCTTTTTTAAAACTGGTTTTATAGCTCTGGATTCTAGCTCTTTTGAGACCTAGGATTGCCTATGTTACCAAAGAGTATGTGCACCGAAGTATGTGCAAATGTTTTGACATGACATGACAATGTGAATGAGGCGGCACTGACGCATGTACCTATAGTGCGACAAGATTTTTTGAGAGTGAAAGTTACAAAAGTTCTGGATCCACTTAAAAATCCTCCCTACTGCTCCAATAAATAAAAATTCGTCAGTAACGAGGTGATCAGCAAAACAATCTATTCATTTAAATTATTCAATAATGCACAGAATACTAGAACTTTATAGTGGAATAGGTGGCATGCACTGTGCATGGAAAGGTACCTATTTTAATGGCACATTTATTTTATATCTTAAAAAATGAGTTTGCCCATATTTTGCAATAGTTTCAAAATCTTTACTGTATATAAAAATCTTCATCTTTATTATAAATCTTGTGTTATAAGTTGTTTTATGACAAACAAATACAACCATCTGTTACTTCACTGTATGATCATAACTTACTATCAATAGAATACACAGTAACTACCTAAGTAAATTTTTTTGAAAATAGATTTTTTTCCAGAGTCACAATTGGATGGGGAAATAGTATTAGCCATTGATATTAACACTGTAGCAAATGAAGTTTATACTTACAACTTTCCTGAAACTTGTCTTTCAAACAGAAATATTCAGTCGTTGACTGCTAAGGAAATTGAAAAACTTAATGTTAACTCTGTGCTTATGTCTCCACCCTGCCAACCATTTACTAGAAATGGTAAATACTTGGATGAAAATGATCCTAGGACCAATTCATTTATTTATCTGATTCAATTATTGTCTGAGCTAAATAATATTGAATATATTTTAATGGAAAATGTCAAGGGTTTTGAACGTTCGACAGTAAGGAATTTATTTATTGACTCATTAAAGGCTAATGGATTTAGTTATCAGGAGTTCCTTCTCTGTCCGTCTAAAGTTGGAGTTCCCAATTCCAGATTAAGATATTATTGTATTGCTAGAAGAAGCATTTCAGGATGGCATTTTAAAAGGAAAGAAGAAATTGTAAGTAACATTTTAACAATGGTATGGGAAAGGTCAATGATTTTTGTTTTTTTTTTATTTTATTATAAGTTAGCCTTTTCTCCGATCTCACCTGACGGTAAGTGATGATACAGTCTAAGATAGATATCTATAGAGCCTCGATAACTCAACGGTTGAGGAGCAGACTGAATTCTGATAAGTTGGCAGTTCAAACCCCACCCGTTGCACTATTGTGTACTCACTCCTGGCACAAGCTTTATGCTTAATTGGAGGGGAAAGGGGAGCATTAGTCATGATTAGCATGGCTAATATTATAAAGATGGATGCTGGCTAACTTGGAAGTGGAATGGCAGTTTTATTTAAAACCTGCCTTAACGATTTCTACACAGAATCAAACTGGAATACTGAATCGCTTGGTGGCATGACTTTGCAGATAGGGTAGTAAGTAGCCATGGCCGAAGCCTTCCACTAGACCAGACCAGAGACAATTTAGAAACCATAAATTCAAAAAAGTCCCTGCTGGGAATCAATCTGGGGGCCTTCCACTTTTAAGACCAAAGAAATCACAACTGTACTAGGAAGATCATCAAGTGTGGATAAAAATAGAATAATTAAGTACCAAAAATTCTAAGTAGAAATAATTAATCTAAGTAGAAATAATTAATCTAATTAAAAATTAACCCTATCAACTTTCAGATCACAAGTCTCCCTCATGATTATGGTCTTCCAAATACTCTAGAAGATATTCTACAAACAGATGTACAGGATATGTACTTATTAAATGACAAATTGTTAAAGAGAGCAAATGTATTAGATATTTGCTATAAGCATTCCAGAAGGTCTTGTTGCTTTACCAAGGCTTATACACATTATGCAGAAGGTACAGGATCAGTCTATACAGAAGCAAATGAGCAGCAGGTTGAAAAATGCTATAAAATGGCAAACACATTTGACGTAAGCAGTAAACACTTTATCGAGACATTAAAAGAATTGAAACTGAGATTTTTCACACCCTGTGAAGTTCTTAGACTAATGAGTTTTCCTCAAAATTATAAGTTTCCTTCAAATGTAACAACAAAGCAATGTTATAGGTTATTAGGCAACAGTGTTAATGTTAAAGTCATAAGTGAACTTTTGAAGATACTTTTTGACTAATTAAATAATACTTTTAGTATTCTGTGTTTAATATTCTACTGCAGAATAAAAGATCCCTCATTCTACTGCAGAATAAAAGATACCTTCCTCATCAAAGGGCGAGCATGTACACATGTCAACAAATCAGATGATTGATGCAGGAATGCATAGGTAATGAACAGACAGACAAACATTATTTTTTATATTTAAGGCAATAATTTTATTATTTATTTATATAATATATCATAGTAATACATCGATTAAATTAAATAGCTCCATTACTAAGCACCTTTTGTGCTCTCTTTTTTGCTCTAAAATTGAGTACTCTAGTTCTAAGCATTACAGCTAATGCAGATACCAGGCCTATAACAAAAGACCAAATTGTAAACTTCCAGTAAGCTCTTTCCTCTAAATATGCTACTCTATCACAGCTGTAACAAAAACAAAACTGCATTATATAGTCCTTACACAAGTGTAAATTAAAAATTTATAACACCCCTGACAAGTGAAGGCTAGTAACTAGAAAAGAGCTGATAACTTTCAAACGGCTGTACCGATTTTCTTGGATTATAGCTAAGGACACTTTCGAACAAGCCACCTTTCAAACAAAAAAAAACTAAATTAAAATCGGTTCATTAGTTAAGGAGCTACAATGCCACAGACAGATACACACATCAAACTTATAATGGACCCAATGGTTACTTGGACCAAAATATCTAACAGTTCTTAATATAAAAACTTTTTACCTAATGCATTATAATATAATTACCTTCTTGTTACTGTTTCACCATTTTTACATTTTAATATTTCTTTGAAGCTTGTATGAATGCATACTCCAATACTCTTACTCCTAATTTCAAAATCTGAAACATATTATTTTAGTAATGATGATTGATAAAAATCCATGAAATCATACTGGTATCTACACAAACACCCTATCTCTCTAGATTTCCAAGATAAAGAGCACAAATTTCTTTTAAAGACAGTTCTGCTTGGTAAAAAGAGATGTTCTTAAGGTTTTCAATCCAGCAGGCTGTAGGTCTCAAGGGTAGAATAAAATATTACCTGAGCAAGGATGGCATTCACTTATTACAGTATATGGTTGGTGGATCCAACAAGTTGAGTTGTTTTCGGTGGGAAACATTTTATTCCTTCTCTGGCTACCAGACAGAGTATCAGCGAGATGTGACTCTAGTATTAGAACAACTATGGTCAACCTGAAACATTCAATAAGTACTATACACCTGAAAACATCTCCTTTTTCTATAAGACTAGCCAACACATGCACAACAGACGGAAACGTTTAAGTGCGGAAACCAGTCCAGAGAGAAGAAGAAGACTAGCCATGTCCTACATGCAACTCATGCGACCTACTGTATATTGATGCTAATTGCTAATATACCAGAAATCACAAGTGTTAACAACAACTATGTTCACTCTTTTCAGGGTTCCGTACCCTGCCCTTCGGTGCCAATGCAACCCTATTACTAAGCCTCCGCTGTCCGTCTGTCTGTCAGCTGGCTATACCTCGTGAACCGTAGAAAGAGTTGAAATTTTCACTGAATCTGTATTTCTATGGCTGCTATGACAACTAACAAATATTAAAAAATTGCAGCCATGTAAAAAAAATGAACTTGTGTAGTGTGTTCTGGTAAAATGGTACGGAACCCTTCGTGTGCGAGTCCCATGTATATCGAAGGAAATAACAATTCTTAAGCGAATCCGACTCTCACTTGACCGATTTTTAAATATGGCAAAGATAATATTAGGTATAATTTTTTATACCTAATGAAATACTTACACTCCCATTAATACAGTTCCGAGTAACATACATCGTTTCGAGCAAGTTTCAATCATTTTCGATGGTGAAGTGTGGGTTACACTAAGATGTACTAAGAAAATTCACCATGAAAACAATTTGTGACATGCATCTAGGTATCATATCACAGGTCGTAACGGCCGGCGAACAATTAAGTACAAAACAAGCAAAGAAATAGTTGATTATTTATTCAATCAAGAATTACACTTTACAGGCGATTTTTTTAATCGCAGACCTAGAAACCAAAATGAAATGAAAATGACTGACACAGAGTACCATAGTGTTTACATACTCTTTGCAGAGTAAGTACATTGAATAGGTTTTTTTTTTTTCTTCTCTGGTCTGGCTTTACACTGATTAGCCAATGTCAAGTGTGTAGTTATTTACAAGTTAGGAAAACTATATGTATAAGTATGGACTTCGTCTGTGCTGGCGCCCGCCGACATACACGCGGCGCCCCATTATCTAGCGCTTCTCAGTCAGTTCCTCGGTCAGTTCCACCACCAATAAACACCAGCGGGACACAAAAACCGGCCACTTCTAACAAAAAAACACTCCAAAAAGTCACAACACGCGCGCCAACAAACGCCACCACGGACAAAGTCCCATTGAATAGGTATACGGATGACTAATTGATGACTTGACAAGTGATAAGACAACCAATGACCACAGACCCGTAATCCGGAGATAGACAACCATTAGGTAAGTAGGTGTGGCATAATAAAACGAGAAACCAAGAAAAATATTGGTTTTATTTAACTGAAACGTTGACTCATTTGACAGTAGTTAGATGACAGTTGTCTATGGAGGTACAGCGCGGAGGTCGCATCACCTCATTCTCCCCCGGTTCAGTTTTCACTCTCACTCCCATCAACCACAAAGTCCGCCAGGTAGGTGGGTAATTTTCGCGCCCTATTAGATTTCCTGGGAAGTCCAGTCCGAAGAACTGGCGAGGACGTTGACGGCTCTTCTACACGAGGCGACGACGAAGGAGCGATATTTTCAGGTGGAGGTGTGGAGTTGTTTTCAGATGGAAACGTGAGGCTATCGTCTTCGGAGGCCGTTTCAAAGTTATCATCTCTACTATCATCAGTAGAACTGGGGAAAGGAGCCAATTGACGGTTTGATACCGTTGAGGTTTCTCCATTATCCCGTCTTATGAGAGAGTAGTAGGGATTGGTCTCTAGAAGCTCGGCTTCCTCGACAAGAGGGTCCGTTTTTGAAGAGCGGATGTTCTTCTTAACGAGGATCGGTCCCGGCGTGAGCCAAGATGGCAGTGAATCTCCGTTCGGGGATCTTCTAGGGTATGTGAAAAGTTTTTCGTGCGGAGTAGCGTTCGTTGCCGTACATAGGAGAGAGCGGACACAATGCAATGCGTCCTTCAGTACTACTTCCCAATTTTCAACCGATAATCCCTTTGACCGAAGGCTGAGTTGAATAGTTCGCCAGAGCGTTCCGTTAAGTCGTTCCACTTGGCCATTACCCTGGGGGTTATAGGGCGTCGTTCTGGACGAGGCTATGTTTGACTGCCGTAGAAATGATTTGAACTCTTCGGACATGAATGACGACCCTCTATCACTATGAATGTAGAGAGGTTGGCCAAATGTCAGAAAAAGATCTTTCAGGCAAGTAATGACGGTGGCTGAGGTCATATCCTTACATGCGTAAGCAAAAGGAAACCGACTGTACTCATCAATAATCGTAAGTATGTACTTGTTGGCTGTTTCAGAAGGCAGTGGTCCTTTAAAATCTATGTTGATCCGTTCAAACGGCGACGTAGCTTTTATCAATTGACCCTTGACCTTAAAAAACCTCGGTTTTATTTCGGCGCAGGTAGGGCACGAAGCGGTCATCTCCTTGACATCATTAGCTGAGTAGGGCAAGTTTTTAGATCTTACCCAGTGATACATTCTAGTTACTCCCGGGTGGCAGAGTGCGTTATGTAGTTCTTTCAACTTGTTTATATTCATGTAGGCGCATACGCGAGATAGAGCGTCCGCAGCAGCGTTTTCAGTGCCTGGTCTGTAAACTATATCGTATTTGAAGCAAGACAGTTCTAATCGCCAACGTTGAATCTTCTCATTTTTTATTTTACTGTTATGATTTTGATTGAACATGAAGGCTACCGATTGTTGGTCTGTTATAAGAAGAAAATGTCTACCAATCAGGTAGTGTCTCCATTTCTTTAGGCTCTCTACTATCGCACAAGCCTCTTTTTCGATTGAGGATTGTTTGCATTCCGAGTTATTCAATGTCCGAGAGAAAAAAGCAACTGGTCTTCCATGTTGCGTCAGCGTAGCCCCTAGCGCGAATTCCGAAGCGTCTGTTTCGACTGTAAACATTTCATTGTCGTTAATGGCTACTAGAGCGACTGCCTTAATATCTTGCTTGAGTTCTTCAAAGCACTTGAGCGCATCAGGTGGCAACGGGAAAGTAGTCACGCATGTAAGTGGCTTTATTTTTTCGGAGAAACGCGCGATCCATTTAGCGTAATGAGCAAGCATCCCTAGGACTCGTTTTAGTTCACTAGTTTTAGTTGGAGCGGGAAGCTCTAGAAGAGGTTTTAGTCTTTCCGGGTCAGGACTGATTGTGTTATTTTCAACAGTATATCCAAGCAAGTTGATTTTAGTCTTATTGAAAACACTCTTCTGTTCGTTTAGAGTTAAATGAAATTTATTAGCGGCGTCCAAAAAGCGTTTTAGATTGTGGTCATGATCCCTTTGATCTTTGCCGCAGACGGTTACATCATCTAAGTAGGCAAACGTTCCTTCTAATTTCTCTTCTGTTATGATGAAGTCCAGAGTTCGTTGAAAAGCTGCAACGCCATTAGTCACGCCAAATGGAATGCGTGTAAACTGGTACAATTTGCCGCAAGCTTCGAAAGCTGTATATATCTTTTCATTTTCTAAGATGGGTACTTGATGATATGCGCTCTTTAAGTCGATTTGACTGAACACTTTAAATCTTGATACGTTGCTCACGACTGATTCTATGCTTGGCAAGGGGAAGGCATCCAGTTCGGTGAATTTGTTTATTGTCATGGAGTAATCAATGACAAGTCGTTTTCGATGAACTCCTCCTCCCGCTACGAGGACTTGAGCTCTCCAGGGGGAAATGCTTGTTTCAACGACCCCGTCTTCAAGTAATTTAGACACTTCTTCTTTTATGAAGTCCTCATCTTCCTTGCTGTAGCGCCGGCTTCTCACCACGATCGGTCGAATGTTTGGCGACAGATTTGTAAATACGGAGGCTGGTGGCACCGAAGCTTGTAACACGTTGCATATCTCTAAAGGTTCGCCAGGCCCACCAAGATTGAAATGAATGCTCGAGTGATGTTTGAGCAAGTCATGGCCGATGATGACGTCGGCACAGAGGTTGTCGACAACTAGAAGAGGTGTTTGTTTATAAGTATGCTTATTCATCGTAATAGTAGCAAAGCAGACACCTTCAACAAAGGAAACTTGATTGAGAGAAGCGAGATTGACTGTCTGCTGGCAGGGTTTTTTGCGTAATTTCATTATGCGAGCAACTTTACCATTAATAAAGCTGACCGAACTTCCTGTATCGACGAGAGCATCAGCCTTGTATTCGTTGACCATGATTGGAATTGTTGCACTCCTAAGGCTCGAAGGAGAGGCAGCAGAAATAGCTCCACTGTAGAATTGGTCGTTGTTAGGGGTTGTAGGATCTTCAACTGTCGTGGAGTTCAAGTTAAAATTGCCCGATCTACAGACGCTTGCGAAGTGTCCTTTCTTTGAGCACTTTTTGCAAGTGGCTTTGTTGGCTGGACATCTGAACCTTGGATGAAGACTCCCGCCGCAAAAGAAGCAGGGTTTAGCCGGAGGTGGCGTGTTCGGGGCGGCTTGAAAAGTTCGTGACGATAGAGCCGCCACTAGATTTTCGGATTCCTTTACCCGTGAAATACCTTGCGATATGGCGGTAAGTTGTGAAGAGCTAATACCAATAGTAACTGCATCCTTCTCTGCCGTTTCCAGAGCTACGGCTTGATTAAGTGCTTCTGAGAGAGTGAGTTTAGAGTTTTCTAGTAACCGCTCGCGAATCCTTCGTGATAGTAAGCCGGATATGAGAGCACTACGAACTGCTTGGTCTTCATGCTCTTGGGCTGTGACGTCTTCGAATTTACAATCTTTCGCAGAAAGTCGGAGAGCTCTAACATAGTCAGAGATCGTTTCGTCGGCTCGTTGCTTGCGATTGAAGAGAATGTGTCGAGCTAGAATAGTATTTTTCGGTTTGACATAGATGTCTTCTAGAACTTTCATCGAATCTTTATAAGTGGAGCATGTTTTGATATGCTTATAAATCGATGCCGATAAGTGGTTAACTAGGATCTTACGCTTAAGGGAGTCCGGTACATCTTCGGTAATCTCTTCTGCTAAGAAGCTTTCGAATGTCGATTTCCAATGTAGCCATTTTGTATCGGAGTCCGCGACATCAGGCTCGATGTCAAACTTATCGGGTCGCAGATATCTTAACAGCGAAGGCTTGCCTAGTTTTTCGTCAGTCATTCTCAGTTAAATAAATTGTGGCATAATAAAACGAGAAACCAAGAAAAATATTGGTTTTATTTAACTGAAACGTTGACTCATTTGACAGTAGTTAGATGACAGTTGTCTATGGAGGTACAGCGCGGAGGTCGCATCACCTCAGTAGGTACTTCAACTCCTTCAACCCACTTCAACCATCTTCAACTCACAGCTCTTCAACTTCAAACCATAGACGTAATTATTACCACAGACCTAGTACCTATATAAGTGACTAGCTGACGCCCGCAGCTTCGCCCGCGTGGATTGGTCAGATCCCCTGCAGCATCAGGATTGAGGAGTTGGAATCCAAATTTTTTATGAAACAATGTCGCAAAGTTCCTCTATCGATTAAAAAAAATTACGCAAATCGGTTCAGAAATCTCAGAGATTTCGGTGTACATAGGTAGAAAAACACAACTCCCTTTTTGAAAGTCGGTTAAAAAAGTAGCCTATGTCAATCCTCAATCCCCTGGTCAATCCTCTACTTGTCTGTGAAAATCCCGTCAAAATCAGTTCAGCCGTTCCAAAGAGTAGCCTTTTCAAACAGACAGACAGACAGACAAAAATTTTAAAAACGTGTGATTCAGTTAAGGTATCGTTCAAATAACCCTATGAGCTTAATATGAGGTAGTTATTTCGAAATTACAGACAGACACTCCAATTTTATTTATTAGTATAGATAAGTGATGGCTAAAATTGAAGGTGATTACCATAGATTAGTGATTACCGTCTCCTGGAGATACCATTAAAAAACCGGGACTTTGTCTGTGGTGGCGTTTGTTGGCGCGCGTGTTGTGACTTTTTGGAGTATTTTTTTTTGTTAAAAGTGGCCGGTTTTTGTGTCCCGCTGGTGTTTATTGGTGGTGGAACTGACCGAGGAACTGACTGAGAAGCGCTCTAAGGGGGCGCCGCGTGTATGTCGGCGGGCGCCTGCACAGACGAAGTCCATACTTATACATATAGTTTTCCTAACTTTTGTAAATAACTACACACTTGACATTGGCTAATCAGTGTAAAGCCAGACCAGAGAAGAAAAAAAAAAATTAAAAAACCGCGCCACTCACTCTATCACAATTACGTGGTATGGAAATGAGCAAGAAATGAGTTATTTGGCCAAAACGAGTGTTGGAGTGGGCTTTGTGGCGTTCGTACGCTAAAACTATTGATGCTACAAAAAAGGTGACTACATAAATTGTAGGAAATTGTCTAGTTTTGTTACATAGCCATTCGAATAATGAGTCGGAAAAAAGTTATCGTCAAAAACTGTTTTTGGACGCCATTTTTCGAAGATGGCGGCGCGAGTGGCAAAGATACGAGGTGGCAAAATGAAAATTCGGAAAGAGCACATCGAAATCTATAAAACTACTAATTTGTATAACTCCCGGAAAACTTTCCTGATAAGCCTCTTTTTGAGCACGAAATGACAGGGCTAGTATCAAAAATCAAATCATAGAGATATATTTTATGATCCCGTAAAAGACTAGAATCCAGAGCCATAAAGCCTGTCGAAAAAAAAAACGAAATATATGTATACTCCTCAGAACAAATACCCAGTGTGACCATTTTTAGCAGATTTCTGCCATTTGGGCAGATTCGGCTCCTAAATTTTAACACGCAAACGCTAACGCTTTAAAAAAGTGGCAGATTTCAAGGAAACCTTTTTTACTAAGATCTAAATTGAAAACTCAGAGATCTTCTCTTTCCGCTATAATAACAAAGTGCGCCACGAAAATAAACAAGAAATTGGCCCAAGTAATTAAAAAAAAGCTGGCCAAGTGCGAGTCAGACTCGAGTACCGAGGGTTCCGTACTTAGGTATTTTGTCCAACATTTTGCACGATAAATCAAAAACTATTAGTCATGCCTAAAAATAAATTAAAATCTGTTTTAGAATACAGGTAAAGTCATTTCATATGATATCCCACTTGGTATCTGTACCTAACTACATTCTAAAATAAATTTTTATTTATTTTTATGTATAAGAGTTTTTGATTTAACGTGCAAAATGTTGGACAAAATATAAAATGTTCCAAATATGGACCGACATGCGGTAAAGGGCTAAAAATCTCAAATGTGGTATAATGCTCTTTCTGGAAAAGGGTAACTAACATAAGATTTAGGACCCATCACTTTACATTAGATAGGTATCAGTTACTATTATGTACACAAAAACTCAATCGCATGCGCAACTCTTATAATTAAAAGTTTTTCATGGTTTCTTCATAGAAGGCTGTCTTCATTATACACGGTGAAAATTTAGTGGTTTTAGAGGTTGGTGAACTACCCTTAAGCAATACTATCAACTACAAAAATTGTTTTTTTTTGGAAAACTAAGCACTTTAATTATTTGATAAAAAAAAATATTTCGACACAAACTCGAATCTGTGAGAAACATTAGTAGTAGGCGGCGAATACACATGTGCGTGGCGCTCTCGGTACAAGTGCCCGCACCGCTCCGAGTGCAAGCGCCCGCGCCACTCCGAGACAAAGCGATCCTACTACTACTGGTTCGCGAATTTTCCTAAACAATAATTTCTCGATTCAATTTTTTTTATTTTAATACTAGGGTTAATATGAATGGTCGAAATGGATACTACTGCTTGAGGCATTTCTCTTCGCCACGGCTCTCGAACCACTAAATTTTCACCGTGTATAGTTACTAAGAAAAATAACAAGTGTAAATTAAAAATTTATAACACCCCCGACTAAGTATCTGAGTTTTCCAAAACATCATTTTCAACAAATAAATAATTATGTATCAAGGCAACGTCCATCTTGACAGCTTGACATATTTTGTCAATTGACATAATATTATGAACCTAACGGTTATGTAACCTTCTTTTCTACAAGAAAACTAGAAAAGAGCTGATAACTCTTAAACGGCTGCACCAATTTTTTTGGATTATAGCTAAGAACACTCTCGATCAAGCCACCTTTCAAACAAAAAAAAGTAAATTAAAATCGGTTCATTCGTTTAGGCGCTACGATGCCACAGACAGATACACAGATACACAGATACACAGATACACAGACACACAGATACACAGATACACAGATACACAGATACAAACTTATAACACCCCTCTTTTTGGGTCGGGGGTTAAAAATGTTATTTTTTAGGAAATATAGTAACTTTCGATTCAAAGGCCCTGGCAACACTGCCTATGTAAAAGTCAAAAATAAAAATTGCAAAGATGCAAAGAAATGTATACCTAGCACAAGGCGCAAACCACCAGATTCGTGGTCTGTGGCCTGTGCAAAACACCAAAAAGCAAACCGCCATGTTCGCTACGCTAAATACGTAAACGGAAAAGAAAGTGTTTTTTTTTTCTGATCATAAGTGTTTTCGTTCAATGTTTTAAACGGAATTAGCTTTTTCTTAAGTGTTATGTTTTGTAATTACTTTTGTTCTAAAAATTGATACAAAGTATTACCATGGCTCAGCCTACAGATTCTCAACGATCTTTTCGGCTTTATGTGACCCATGTGGACGGTGAGGGACCCTTTCTAAAAATAAGTGGGCAGCTCGATCAGCAATCTTCTCTAATGGTCGAAAGCCTATTCGATATAGCCCGTGAAAACTTAGAAAAGGGTATCGGAGCGGTGCCCGCGGCAGCTATCCGCGAAGGTATAATCTGTGCCGCCAAATACAAAGATGGTACATACTACAGAGCAAAAATTATAAACACTACGAATCTCGCTACCGGCTTAGTCGGTGTGCACTTTATCGATTTTGGCAATAAAGATATTATTTCATTAAGTACTATACGGTACTTGGAGACCTATGATCCCATGTTATCTCATTTGCGCGGACAAGCCACTGATTATTATTTGTCAAGTGTTATGGCTTTTGGGGGGAGGTGGGGCGAGCCCTTGATACTTAAACTGCAAAGTCTTCTGTGCTATTCCGAATACACTGTAACTGTCGACGCTCAGTTACCAAACTCTACCTTTATATCCATTCAATTTAAAGGAACCGACCTGTCAACTCATTTAATCACTAACAAAATTGGAGCTCAAATGAAGGTGTCCGACCAGGAATCAAAGATGGTGGAAATGATTGAGAAACAGCAAAGCAACTGGTCTCCAAACTTGTTGCCTCCTGGTCCACCACGCTTAATGGATCATGTACCTTTTTTAATGAATCAGAACTTCCCCAATCCTGCATCAGCCATGCGCTTGAATCAGAATGTGGCTTTGCAATATAACAGCACCTCTGCTCAAGGAGTGAGCCAAAGATTGGTAGTGAACAGGTCATCAAGGACTATGACGAAACTTAGAGCGCCAGAGCGTCCGCTGCAACACACTCCGGCCAGTGTGGCTCCTCTGCTTGCCACCCCGCCCCTGTCTGACATCCCTCCGACAATGCCCGCAGTGAACAAGCCAGTCTCACCAAAGAAATCTTTAACATACAAGAGTAGACTCCTCGAAGTGAATTCACAGCACCAGGTCTTTGTTTCATTTGCTGAAGATGGCCCTGAACTGTTTGCTGTCCAACTCACAAGCGAAACAGCAAAGTTTCAGGCAATGATGGATGACATCAATAGGAGACCACACAGCAGTCTTGCTGAGCCACCTATGATCGGAACAGTTTGCCTTGGCCGAATGAGAGGTGATAGAATCATTTGTAGAGCAATAGTCATGAATCTATCTGGAACCAATTGCAAACTATTTTTTGTAGACTTTGGGGACACTGAAATGGTGTCATACTATGATATATTTGATATACCTGAAGAGTTTGTTAAGCCCCATATATATGCAATGCGTTTCTGTCTGTCTGGTGTTAAGAAGTTTAAGAAGAGTGCACAACTCAACCAGACTTTTAAGCAATTGGTTGGTGGGCAAGTGTTGATGTTACGTGTCGTCCCACCTGAGGGGCCTCCCTTGATTCAGTATGGTGAACTATTCATAGACAATAAGAATGTTTTTGACTTGCTACTTGCCAATATGAATGATACACTTCAATTCAAGTGGATGGATATGCTTCCATTGGGCAGCAGGCAATCTGTACTGGTGTCATATGTTGATAGTTGCATAAAGTTCTACGTGCAACTGTCTGATAAGATTGATGATTTGAACGCTGTGATGGATGCTGTTAAAAGTCACTGTGAGAGCAGTTTGCCCCCTGGGGAGCTACCTGTGGGGGCAGTGTGCTGCGCCAGGTTCCCTGATGATGATAACTGGTACAGAGCAATAGTGAGGGAGACAAAAGGCAATAAAGTGGTTGTTGCATATGTCGACTATGGTAATGAGCAGGAAGTGAACGTGAAAGATTTAAGGACCATTACACCAGATTTGATACAACTACCTGCACAAGCCATGAAATGTGCTTTAAAGGTAAATTTTTAATACTTTACACTTAATATATGTATTATGTAAACCTCTTCAATATCACCCGTAACACATCATGTTTTACTTCAAAAACAGGGTTTTGAAAACAGACCTGTCGAGACGAAGACATCAAACCAACTGGAAATGATAGCTTTGGAAAAGACTTTAATGGCGCATGTAGTGGGTGTGCTATCTAATGACACTATGATAGTGACCTTGGTTGATGACACAGACAACCCACCCCTGGACGTGGCCAGAAAGATGAACCAACTCTCACAACCGAGGAGTGTGGAGGTAAGTTGTTTTTATATCTCTTTTTTATTTCATACTAGCTGATGCCCATGACTTCGTCCGCGTGGATTTAGGTTTTCCGAAATCCGAATATACACTACTTTACTAAATAAGGGTATTAATAATTTCCTAATGCTTAAGCCTATCATAAATAATATTTTATTCTAAAAAACCAGCCAAGTGCGAGTCAGACTCGTCGCGCACTGAGTGTTCCGAGTGTTCCGTACTCAGGTATTTTTTCCCACATTTTGCACGATAAATCAAAAACTATTTTGCATAAAGCCCTTTCATATGATACCCCACTTGGTATAGTTATCTTACTTTGAAAATTGAAACACATTTTAATTTTTTTTTTAATTCGCGATTTTTAGATTTATTCCTATATTTGTGCTATAAGACCTACCTACCTGCCAAATTTCATGATTCTAGGTTAACGGGAAGAACCCTATAGGTTTCTTGACAGACAGACAGACAGACAACAAAGTGATCCTATAAGGGTTCTGTTTTTCCTTTTGAGGTACGGAACCCTAAAAATAGTAACACCTACATTTATTAGATCAGGTTGTCCTCCTTGGATATAGGCCTCTAGAATCGTCTATTTCTCCCTGTCAAGCGCCAATCTGCGCCATCCTTTTGGCAGGTCATAATCTCATCTTCTCTTTGGCCGTCCTTTTCATCTGTTCCTGTCTCTGGGGTACCAGGATGCAACCCCTTTGGTCAATTTCTCCCTGGGAGCACTAACCACATGGCCAGTTGATTTAAGGCCGATTCACACCAACTGCGTACACGTGACACGTGCGTACTGACGCGCGTAAACCCCTAACACACAGGGTTACGCATACATCCACGCTTTACGCAAGCGGTGTGCCATGTTTCATACAGTTCCGTACATTACAACGCAATGGTACGCGCTACGTCTACGCTTACGCAGCCTGTGAAAACGAGCTATTAGGCTTTATTTGTTAAACCTGCCCTTTGAATAACCCCATGTTGAAATCTAGTAGGAACACTGGCTCAGAATGTCAAAGACATTAATCGAATGCTGTTGTTTCTTGCTTTATAAGGCAAAAACCACAACAGCACCTTGGAAAGGAGCACCAGAAGCTGTCAGTTCACCAGAAGGCAGTGTCCCAGACGACAGCCGCAAGAAAAGCTTCCGGCGGGAAAAGAGTTTCAAAGAAGACAAGAGATCCAGGGATGGCGAGGACTTCGGACAAAGAGGTGGCAGTTTCCGGGGCAGGTAAGAAGACTAGCTAAGATTCTATACGTACATTTGGAACTGCCAAAAGTGCCAAAAGTTTGATTCTTTATTGACGGTCTCCCTGGTGCAGCACTGAGCAATATGGTCTTATAAGTGGGAGAACCCAGGTTTCCAACTGAACTGTTATTCAAGGAATCACAACTACTGACACACACACACACAAACACACACACACACACACACACACACACACACACACACACACACACACACACACACACACACACACACACACACACACACACACACACACACACACACACACACACACACACACACACACACACACACACACACACACACACACACACACACACACACACACACACACACACACACACACACACACACACACACACACACACACACACACACACACACACACACACACACACACACACACACACACACACACACACACACACACACACACACACACACACACACACACACACACACACACACACACACACACACACACACACACACACACACACACACACACACACACACACACACACACACACACACACACACACACACACACACACACACACACACACACACACACACACACACACACACACACACACACACACACACACACACACACACACACACACACACACACACACACACACACACACACACACACACACACACACACACACACACACACACACACACACACACACACACACACACACACACACACACACACACACACACACACACACACACACACACACACACACACACACACACACACACACACACACACACACACACACACACACACACACACACACACACACACACACACACACACACACACACACACACACACACACACACACACACACACACACACACACACACACACACACACACACACACACACACATCAACCTTTACATAACAATTTATATTTGTATTTTTAACTTATAATCAGATTTATTTCAATTAATTATAAACATTGTATGGGAAGGCACTGGCCCCTATAATACGGGCTGTCCTAGTTTAGGGGCCAGGACTCCATGAAATGCGTGTATCTAAATTTGTGAAATAAATTTTCATTTCATTTCATTTCGATTCCCGACGGCAACAATTTTTAATTTCTAAATAATGGTCTCTGGTTTGTTGGGAGGCTATGGCCATAACTAGTTAGCACTCTACCAGCAAAGCCGGGCCGCCAAGCGATTTAGCGTTCCTGTATGATGCCGTGTAGAAACCGATAAGAGGTAGAAGTTTAATTAAAAAAACCGGCCAAGTTCGAGTCGGACTCGCGCACCGAGGGTTCCGTACTCGGGTATTTTTTTCAACATTTTGCATGATAAATCAAAAACAAATGCATAAAAATAAATAAAAATCTGTTTTAGAATGTACAGGTGATCCCTTTCATATGATACCCCACTTGGTATAGTTATCTTACTTTGAAAATTTAATCGCATTTTTTTTTAAATGATGTAACCACAAGTTCATGGTTTTCAGATTTATTCCTTTACGTGTGCTATAAGACCTACCTAACTGCCTTTCATGATTCTAGAATCTAGATCAACGGGGAGTACCCTATAGGTTTTCTTGACATACACGACAGACGGACGGGCAGACAGACAGACAACAAAGTGATCCTATAAGGATTCCGTTTTACCTTTTGAGGTACGGAACCCTAAAAACATTCGAAATTCAATTGGAAAACATAGTTTCATTTTTGCTAATGGCTAACGCCTACTGAGATTTTCGTCTGTGTCATGTATGGGATATGTATGGGATTACGTAACGGAGAGGCTTATACTCACTTCTTTCCGTGGATAGAGCAGTGTTTCGTAATTTGTGAATCAGCCCGTAACTTCTGGATAGGATTATAGGTCGACTCGATTGTTGCCTAGTAGACGCATCGATATTCTATTAAGTCATTTGTTTGTGGATTACAAATGTATGTGTATCACACTTCAAACTATCACACTTCACACTTCACACTAATCACACTAATATAATAAAGGCGAAAGTTTGTGTGTTTGTGTGTATGTGTGTGTGTATGTTTGTTACTCCTTCACGCATAAACCAATGGACGGATTTGGCTGAAATTCGGAATGGAGATAGATAATATCCTGGATTAACACATAGGCTACTTTTTATCCCGAAAAATCAAAGAGTTCCCACGGGATTTCGAAAAAGCTAAATACACGCGGATGAAGTCGCGGGCGTCAGCTAGTACTTCCTAATTTTATTACACTTCCTAAAGAGCAGCATCTGATGTGGACTCCTTTTCACTAGTCCCGAGGTCTTTTCAGCAATTACTTTACGTATATTTCTCCTGTGTGCATAAAGAACACTTTAAATCAATGTCGACTCCCACTTGACAAGATTTCTTCATTCCGTATTTAAAGTAGCGGTTTTGCTCATCTAAAGCTATTAAAAGCAGACATTGTAGTGTATAATGCGTCATGAATATTCAGTTATAGTGATGAATCTCGATCAAAAGAGCGAAACATGGAACTGAATGCGTTTCGGTTAACTTTTTCTCTGTGATGTTAGCAAAAAATGATAATAGTACCCTGAGTCATGGTCAATGTGGCCTTCGTTCTCGGTTCTTGAACTCGTTGCAAAGAAAAATTATATTTTCAGTCGTACCAAGACTTTGCGCATTCAACATGCACAGATACTGGTATAGGTAAATATTGTGTGAAAATATCCTGTTTCCTTTCGATTTTCCCGCCCTTGGTTATGTGTTGTTCAGTTTCGTGGTTTTCTCGTGCTAAATCAGTTAGACGTGTTCGTTTCCAATGGATATTTTTAGCGGTAGATATAGGTTTGCGTGCGCGTATATTGAAATGAATATCTTGTGTTTTTATTTCAACTTTATCTTTTCGAAACTTTAAATGAATTCGATAGGTGTGTACTTTCGTTAATTTAGGTGCTAAAATATACATAATTTGTGGATGAAACTTTAAATTGTATATATAACAATATAATGTGGATTATAAAAACTATGTATACTGTAATTTCATGTTAATCTTCTACTGAAGAGCTTTGAATGAGATGGATTTTAGGGATGGTTTATTTGACACCGGGTTCGTGCTCAACGACGCGACTTCGCGCGTCGCTGGTCGAATATTTTGACATTGTATGAAGTAGGTACTCGCAATTCATGCTTTACTGTGCCTAGTCCGTGCCCAGCATATCGGAATTTCTCAGCCAGGGCATGGTCTACTCGTGCGCTGCGTCTTAAATCTTACCTAAACATCACGATCAAGCCATCGCCGGCTCACTACTGAGAACGGGTCTCCTCAGAGTTTAGCCATAATCTATACCACGCTGCCCAAGTGGGGATTGCCAGACTCCACACACCTTTGAAAACATTATGGAGAACTTTCAGGCATGCAGGTTTCCTCGTGATGTTTTTCTTCACGGTTAAAGCAAGTGATATTTAAGTAATATTTTTAGACGGGACGACCGACGTCTTAATGGCTATCACCGCTTTTCTAAGCTAATTGTCGAAACAATAATAAATTACAGTGCATAGCTATGTGTTTTGAAGTGACTTTTTTGTCTGTAGAGATCAAAAGGAAAACTTCGAAAGGTCAGCGCCGGCCCGCCACAGTGAAAAGTATGGCGCCAAGCCCGAGCGCGGCGAACGATACGAAAGGTGAGAGTTATAATTACTACTATCGTTACTTGACTAGATTACTGGGTTAAGTACAGCTTAGAGAAACAAAAGTAAAAGGCTGGAACACATTTCGACAGTAAGTTTGAATTACAAATTAGATTATAATTCTTTGCAAATTATAAGGCTCACTGTAAAGACAAATCCATACTATCCATACTTATTAAATACTAATATTACAAATGCGAAAGTGTGTCTGGCTGTCTGTCTGCTAGCTTTTCACGGCCCAACAGTTTAACCGATTTTGATGACACACAACACAATTTTAATTTCGGAAAAAGCTTGTCCAGTGAAAAATCGAGCAGGCGCCCTGTTTCTCTCTCGCCATCCTCTCACTTTCTCTTTCCACCTTCTCTATCTCTCCTTCTCTTCCTTTTTTTTCAGGTACATTGAAAAAGTATATTAATTTTATTTTGACTAATTGATAGTTCACTAATTTTATTTCAGTATCAGTATGGCCATTGATTTACATATTATTTGTGAATTTGGACAAATCACGTGCATTCATTCAGACCTTATGATTCTCTGGCCTTTCACAGAGAGACGAACGAATTCTAATTCACCTAAGTAGTCTACTTTTCTTTAAATAAACAAGTGTAAATTAAAAATTTATAACACCCCCGACGATCCAAAGTATTTGAGTTTTCCAAAACATCATTTTCAAATAAATAATTATGTATTTAGGCAACGTCCATCTTGACAGCTTGACATTTGGCAATTGACATAATATTAAGAACCTAACGGTTATCTAACCTTCTTTTCAACAAGAAAACTAGAAAAGAGCTGATAACTCTTAAACGGCTGAACCAATTTTTTTGGATTATAGCTAAGAACACTCTCGATCAAGCCACCTTTCAAACAAAAAAAACTAAATTAAAATCGGTTCATTCGTTTAGGCGCTACGATGCCACAGACAGATACACAGATACACAGACACACAGATACACAGATACACACGTCAAACTTATAACACCCCTCTTTTTGGGTCGGGGGTTAAAAATAGCGAGCAAACGAGCAAGTGGGTCACCTGATGTTAAGTGATTACCGCCGCCGATGAACATTTGCAGCACTAGAGGTACCGCCGATGCGTTGCCGGCCTTTCGGGAATTTATTGTCCGCTTCTTGAATAACCCCATGTTGTGTGAATACTTGGGTGTATTCGTAAAGACCTCGCTTCGCTTCGTCTACATATGAATGTACTCGTTTTGTTTCAGACGCGGGCCGCCCAAGCATCAGGAGAACCACACGGCCGTTTCTCCGGGTGGAGACGACGAGTGGGAGGAGTCGCCCGCGCCCGTCGCAGACCCGCCGACCAGGGACTTCCGACCCCCAAGGGACAACCCTAGGGACAGGTGACTACATGAATCTATATCTACCCGGATTGTTTCGTAATACCTACTTGAAGCAGAACCTTCCCACTTGGATTTCCAAGCGAGAGCGAGAGATCGCACCCTACTCGGGTCTGATCTCTCGCTCTAATTTGTTAGTCTAAATGGGATAGTTGTTAGTAAGTGAGACGGCCGTGCTGCCAAGTGATTTAGCCTTCCGGTACGATGCCGTGTACAAACCAAAGGAGTATGGGTTTAATGAAAACTGCCATACCCCTTGCAGGTTAGCCCGCTTCCATCTTAGACTGCATCACCACTTACCATCAGATGAGATTGCAGTCAACAGCATCAGATGAGGTTGGGCTAACTTGTATCTGAATGAAAAAAAGGATAGCAATAAGATTTGCTTCAAATAAGTATTGGAAGTGAACTCTCCAATACTTCTAGTTCATGGGTGACTACTTTGGGTTTTACCTAACGGAGGGCTTACGCGAGTCGATTTCCGTTGTGGGACTGTTTGCTAGCCAACTTCCTACGACCCCATTTACACAGTTGACTGAAATTTCAAGCTACTAGCTCATTTTATTCGAAAATGATGAGCAGAGCAGGTCTCCATCGTGCTGGTTGCGAAATAATTGGAAAAGAAGGAGAAACAGAAAAAACATGGATGGATTGCCGCAACGCATATAAGAGCTTTTGCCAGGTTTTTAAAACTGTATTTTTGCAAAAAAAAAAAAAACACGTCGATTCGTTGTTCCGTGATTGACGAACAAACCAACAAAATAGAATATGGGTAGTGATTATGCGTCAGTCAGTTTAAGTGGGTTGACTATGATACCTAATTAATGTCAGATAATTAATTCATTTATGTTCCAAGTCATGCATATCTGTAATAACTTTCATTAGGAAATTTCCAGCTAAAAATAGCACTAGATAAAGAACTCTTAAATCATATCATATCAAATGTGATTTAAAGTGAGTGCATTATTTCAGTGCGAAACTCATGCGTTCAGATAATTGGTACTGAATAAAACAGCTACACGTATCACGCATTATATTATGTTCTATTTATAGGGTTCCGTACCTCATAAGGAAAAACGGAACCCTTATAGGATCACTTTGTTGTCTGTCTGTCGTGTCTGTAAAGAAACCTATAGGGTACTTCCCGTTGACCTAGAATCATGAAATTTGGCAGGTAGGTAGGTCTTGTATGCACAAGTAAAGGAAAAAACCGAAAAACATGAATTTGTAGTTACATCACAAAACAAATTAAAGCGTGTTCACGAACAAATAATTAATAAGTACCTATTTTCAATTTTCAAAGTAAGTATACCAAGTTGAATATCATATGAAAGAGCTTTACCTGTACATTCTATAATAGTTTTTGATTTATCGTGCAAAATGTCGGAAAAAATACCCGAGTACGGAACACTCGGTGCGCGAGTCTGAATCACAATTGGCGAGTTTCTTCCACTTTATTAATGCCAATCGAGACAATTCTCTCCTCGCTAGAAAACGATATCTACAGCGAAATCGATTTCGTTCGAGTCAATCGAAAGTTTTGTACCTGTTATTTTTATTGTTTTAATATTTAGATTCTCTTTTATTGATTGAAGATGTGACAATAGAACTTATGTCTGACTTATTTATTACTAAACGATTTCCGTCACTTCGTCCGCGTGGATTTAGGTTTTTATAAATCCCGTGGGAATTCTGATTTTCCGGGATAAAAAGTAGCCTATGTCCTTCCCTGGGATGCAAGCTATTTCTGTACCTTTCGGGTGGTGTTTTTATAATGTATTTTGATGCGATCTTATTATAGAGTACAAACCCTTAAAACGAGATCATCTTTTATTTACTGTAGAAAATAAAAAAAATGTATCAACAGAAGACCTAGAGGGGACCATCAAGACAAAAAGGGGGCATGGAAGAAAGAAGCGGGCGGGGTCGGCAAACGACTTAGACAGGCTGCTGAGGCGGCGTCCTTAGATGCCCAAAAGCACTCGCATACCGGTCCCCAGCATAAGGGCGCATCCATACAGGACCGGTTGAAACGGTACAGAGTGTAGTGTGACGCTTCCACGACCATGCTTCCACGTAATCTTGTACAGAGCACTTATAAACGTTATGTCTAGTTGTAAATTTTCAAACAAATAGCGATTACGTTTTTCTTTCCCGTAAATGTAGTCCAATTTTCATAATTTTTAGAAATGTACATACTATGCTATAACAGAACTATGCTCCTACGTTTTAATTTTAAAGAAATATTGCTTATAAGTCTTACTTGCACTTACTAATCTAAATATACATATTTTTGACCTAAAATCTCTTTTAGTATTTTTTTCTAAACTAAAATGTTAAAAAAATAAAACGTACGAGCCTGGATTAGGGTGTACTGAATATAATTGTCAAAAATTTTTAATTTTGTAAATATTTATTTGGTAAAAACGTTTTGAAATATTGTTTAGGGAAAAATTTGGAAAAATTTACAACTAAACTATCCTCTTAACACGCTAAATGACACAGACCCTAATATTTGCACTCCTGCTACCTTTGTTGAAGAATGTCTAGATCTGAACTAAGCCATACCATAGTCACATACATTTTGTGTTCGTATTACGTTATATGACAAATGTTTGTGTGCTTATGAATCATCCACATTTCTGTACTACCCTTAGCACTCTCCTGGCGAGCGATTCGAGAATACAACGCGACTCCCCGCACGCCGGTAGTTTTTGCGAGTTTAGTATTCAAACCATTGAAAAGCAAATATTTTTAATATTTTGATTTAATTGTATCATTTAAAAAGAAATATTTCAGAATAATTTACTTGTTTTTACTCACACGCCAATATTATAAAGAAAAAAACGCCCTGACAATGACATTGCGGCCGCTGTTCGAAGAAACCAGAGCTTAATTCCTTAAAAGGCTGAATGCTGACTCAATTTCATAGTTGCTCACAATTTGAGTTTGAGTACTTTATAACAATAGGTAATATGTCATCAAGATGGGTGCATTTCTCAACAGCTGTTTGCTAAACCTGTCTGATAAATGTAGGTAAACGTTAAAGAGTATCAAACATCGGCAACTCTAAATTTATATCTTAAAAATTTGTTACAGATGTTGAAATTGTGTCAAATGATCACGCCTGAAGCCTGAAAGCCAATACCCAAGAACTTCTTCTTATTTTGTTTAATTTAGATACAATAATATATTACGAACAATGGCATAAAACACTGGATTTAATGTTTATATAAAAGCATTAACAGTTGAATTGTTCTTGATTCCTCGCCCCATTTGCTTCCCCCGACACGCTTGGTCGCGCGGCACTGTATCGACTTGATTTTTTTAGGGTTCCGTATCTCCAGAGAAAAAAGGAACCCCTTATAGGATCACTTCGTTGTCTGTCTGTCTGTCAAAAGTCAAGACCCGTCAAGGAAATCAAAAACCTATAGGGTACTTCCCCTTACCTAGAATCATGAAATGAGGCAGGTAGCAATTTTTTATTGCACAAGTAAATGGAAAAATTCGAAAGCCATGAATTTGTGAAATGAAGGCATTCCGAACCAGTGGTAGATGCTTTTGACGATTCAAAAGAACTTGTAAGAGTCTAATTGAATAAAAATTTGAATTTGTGGTTGCGTCACAAAAAATTAAAAAGTGTCATTTCTCGTACGATAATACGGAACCCTTCGTGTGCGAGTCCGATTCGCACTTGGCCGTTTTTTTGCTACTCAATATTTAGTAACCAGTCTGTTACTGACCACCTGCACACAAAACGTTGCATTGTAACATAATATCACTTGAAAAACTTACTACTTGAAGTACTTTGAAAACGACAAGGCTCAATTCACATTGACGTAGAGTACTAGACTGATACGCTTCGTTACACTGGATGAAGCCAGGCCAGCGTACTGTTAGTCGGTGTAAAATGTGCAGTACCTGGTAGCAAATATTGCACATCGAACTTTAGAAAGAGATTTCAGATTCATAGAGCGTCATCTCTGTCACTCGTACCTATGTGTTATGTCGACCTACGAAGCCGTTATCAATATCCGCAATATTTCCAGCCCGGCGCTTTATGAAACCGTTTTCTTTAAAGTTTTCTGCTGGACTGAACTCTTACGAAAATGATTCAATTTACCTCTACCGTCTTTACCCTATCCTATAATTTTACATAGCATATTGAATTTTATAGGCAATGTAGCCAATGTAATCATACTCATATATTGTAAACCCATTTGGCCTTATTTTTATATAGTTTAAAATGTAAAATTATAATAATTGTACCGCTGTTGTTTACAAATAAAGGAATAAAATAAAAATAAAAATAAATGTATGGTGTAGCATGCCACTCGGCACCGGCGTCGGAACACCGCACGCAATCCTGCGCATACGTGCGATCTCGTACATCACATAATTTACTAGATGAAGAGTTTAATGCTCAAATGAGTGTCGTAACGTGTCTGCGTTGATGTGGATTGACCCTAATCGATTTGTTATGTATCAAGTTATTTTTATGACTAGACTTTCAATTAAATTTCCGCTAGAATTAGGCACGTTTCGTGTTCAGTCTGCTTTTTTTTGTTGCATTCAATAGCACAGCCGTTTCGAACCTCTTTCGTTTCAGCACGATTGTACATTAACTATCATTTGGTTTCGTTTTCACGTAATCTGTCGTTTTCGTTGATGATGCTTGGTTGAAAATTTCTTCGTATATAATCTCACCAATTTAATATTTTTTCTTCTGCTAAATTTAACCTTAATTTTAAGCGCAGGTTAGATGGATAATGTTCTTGAATCTGTTATGACACTGCCAAAATTACTTTTCTAACTGTAGATTGATATCTACAGTTAGAACAGTAGAATAACAGACTAAAACGCACCATTAATTATATTATATTGGTCATAACGAAAGAGAAAATAACATAAATTCATAAGAATTTATCAATAACACACAGATTTATAATTGTGAATATTAATTTTACGATCATATAAAGTCGTGTGCGTGTGTGTCTGCAACATGCACCGAATCTTACGTAAAGTTGTATATAACAAGTTTTATAAAATGTACTGTTTAATGTACACGCGATTAACCATTGAAACTTTTTTCCAGTGAAAACAGGTTCGGTCAACAAGATGACGATAGCCAAAGCAACGATAGAGGGAGAAACTTTAGACAAGACAGAGAAAGACCGTTCAGGCCGGACAATCGGGGAGAGAGACGCGACTGGGGCGACAAAAAGGAAGGCTATCAAAAGCGAGAATTCCGGGACAATAGGTCTGACAGAGGAGACAGAAATGAAAGAAATGACAGAGGGGATAGAAATGACAGAAACGACAGAGGGGATAGAAATGACAGAAACGATAGAGGAGATAGAAATGACAGAAATGATAGAGGAGATAGAAACGATCGAGGAGATAGAAATGACAGAGGCGATCGTGGAAATAGAGGTAATTTTTCAGCCAGGGATAGGTCAGACAGATTCGACAGATCGCAGAATTCTGATAGCGACAAGAGGGAGAGAAGCTTCCGATCCCAAGGCAGTGGCGACAGCTTCGGCCGCGCGCCCCCGTTTAAGAGCCGGGGCAAATTCACACAATGCAAGGAACTGTCAGATCCCCTGCCCTTAGAAACCCCCTTCACAGAGCCGTCAGTAGAAATAGGATCCCAACAAGAAGTTTCCGTAACCTGGATTATTTCGCCAGAAAACTTTTACACACAAATTTTATCACTGCAGCCGAAATTCCTGGAAATGATGCACAAAATCCCTGAATTATACAAGGGAGTTAAACCTTTTAGTGGAAACGTGCCTGTCGGAGCTTCGGTATTGGCGCGATATCCAGCAGATGGTGTGTTATATAGAGCCACTGTGGTATCGGTGCAGCCTTTCTCCAAGTTCATCGTTCGTTATGTGGACTTTGGCAATAAACAATTGGTGGACGCTAAGGATATATGGCAAATGGATAGAGAACTAATGGATCTTCCCAAAATGGCCGTCCACTGCTCTTTGACCGGTGTAGCTCCAAAAGAAGGTGAATGGAAGGCAGACCCTGAATTTGATCTTTGTTTTAACGCACCACGTTACCAATGTATATTCCAAGATTGTGTGGAAGATCAGTACAAGGTGTCTCTATGGAATAATGGCGTGAGCGTGGCTGATATGTTGGTCGAAAAACAGTTGGCCATTATGTCCGAAAGTCAATCCGTCACACTAAAGGGTAAGGTTTAGACTGGATAATGTAAATATGGATAGCTTATTACTTTCCAACTTGTTACTTATTAGCTAATACTTTTAGATTTACATTCATTTACAGATGAAGCGATCGATCTGACGATCATTGTGGGACAACAGATACTTTGTAGAGTGACGCATGTGGAGTCCTTTGACAAATTCTTTGTACAATTGGACTTGGACAAGGCTGATTTGGTGGAAAGCGCTATCGCTAACTTTGATATTACGAAGGTGAGTATTTAATTCTATTTATGTACTTTTAATTATGTTTGTCCATATTAAATAATATATAATTGAGACCCGCGAACTTCCTTTATTTAAGAGAAAATTGAAAAAACTATTATTAGAAAAGACATATTACTCAATTAATGATTACCTCTCAGAAAAGTTATAACTGTATTTTAATTTTGGACATTTTGCTATTATTATTTAAATGTTTTTTGTGTGACCTAAATGTATCTTAATTTTTTTAATTTTGTAAATTGTTTTTATTTAATGTAAATTTATGTAATTTAATTTAATGTAACATATTGCATGCTTATAAGCAGAATTTGGCTGTACCTTTTTGTCTTTGTAACATCTCCACTGTTTACCCAAATTCGCAATAAAGAAATTTGATTTGATTTGAATTTAGTATGGGATTATTTTGGGTTCATTTGAGTTGTCTGTACGGCGGAGCAACAATAGTCGACAATGTGGCATGCTGAGACTACATTGTGCTGTAGAATTGTAATATTCCACAGTCTATCGATGCTTTAATACTTGCAGCATTTTAAATTATTGTTGAATGCAGCTCGTGTTTGCCTTCGTGTATGCTCTGGCGTAAACAGCCTTTAGTTAAATTATTTGATATAATTATGATAAAAAGGGTCTGATAAAGAATTTCCAGCTTTTTAGTGTGCTATAGGAGCGTGTTTTGAAACTTTAATTTATTGTTTTCAGTTAACGCCTCTGGGAGCTGACAACCTCACAGATGGGGTTCACTGCACGGTGAGACAAGAGGGCAAAATATACCGCGCCATACTCAACGATGTGTCCGACCCGGCCAATGTGCAAGCCGTGTTGCCGGACTATGGTAACGTCATCACCACTTCCATAGACAATGTACGTATTTCTAAATAATTTTTAAATGCATATCAAAAATTGCGGAACGCGCCCGGATGTTTTAACCATCTAGACTTGCCCGTGACGAAATTTGAGATATTAAAGAGAGAGCCTGCGAATGCCAGAAGAGTCAGACCTTCGTTATTTTATAAAAGCTGAATGTTTCTCTGCGTATTGTCCCCAACACAGGGAGGAACGATCAGCGACTATGAAGTTTTGAATTGTGGTGGCTTTGGAAGATAACAGGTTATAAAAGCTTGTTGCATTTTGGCATAGTTGGGCCCAATTTTATTGATAAATTATGTGAAAATGTATAATAACAAGAAAATATGAATTTCTATTCATATTTTGGCGCATACGCAAAAACTGTATTCAATTGGATGTGCCAACTGACAATGTTCTTTACATTACAGCTAATGATCCTTCCGACTGAACTGAGCGTATACTACTACCAGTCGTTGCAATGTTGCCTGAACAACTACACGGAGGAGTCCAAAGCTTTGATGACCATCGACGAACTGAAGAGCAAGTTGACTGGAAACAAATTCATTATATACGTGAATGATGTCGATGAAATCACGTAAGTAATTTATACATTATCAACTTCGCGACCTTGTCTGTGTAGACTAACAAATTTCAAACACCTGTTTTTAGTTGAATTTTCGAAAATCCTTTCTTAGCAGATGTTTGTACATCATAATAGCTATACAGTAGTTTGAGCCGTGCGCTGTGTCAGCCAGTTTTTCTTTTCATATATTTAGATAATTTTTTATCACAATAATAGTACTGATTCTGATTGCGAGTAAATTTTGTTTATTTTGCTGACAGACAATATGGGGTTGTAAGCTAAAAACCAAGTTGCTACTAGATTAGGGTAAGGCACGCCCCCTGTTGAAAGCTTTATGTTATTTTGATAATTAATTTGCCTTTGTTTTAGGTTGGTGTCTACACTATACGACCCAGTGAGCGGCCAGAAGATTGCCATATTCGAACCGGACGAGGGGGCATACGACGAAGTGGTCCAGCTATGTACGCGAGCCGTGTTCAATTATAACTTCGGCAACGCGTACATCTCGCATATAGAGAACCTCAATGAGTTCTATCTACAGAAGGCAGCCGATGGTGACAAAATAGCTCTGCTGTTAGAAGAAATGTACAAGTTCTATGAAGAAGGTAAGCTCTCACTACATCGAGAACATTGTAGTAATGGCTGCCTGTGTTATTAAACAGGTATTTTGCTCAGCACACAAAGTATTTCCACAAATTTTATTACAGAGTCTGCTTGAACTTGATAATCACAAAAACAATAAATAATTTATTTTGCCAACATTAAATTCAGTCAATAATGATAATTTTTTATTTGTGCAATGGAATCACAGGTTTTCTGACAGATGATTTAAATTTCATCAAACTAGTTGAGAGTTGAGTCTAAACAGCTTGTTATTATTTGATTGCTCTAGTTTTCTTTTTCCTCCAGGAACACCTGAGCCTATCACTGAGGTAGAGGTCGACGCGCTCTGTGCAGCCAAGTCGGCAGACGGCAATTGGTACAGAGGAACCATCATCAGCTCCACCGAAGAACAAGTGACAGTGCAGTTCTCTGATTATGGCAACTCTGAAACAGTGGCCAAAGACTCTATCAGAAAACTTGACCCCAAATTCTTTGAACCATGCTGTATGGCTCTCGTCGCCAGCTTAGGGCTTATGGCCTTGCAAGAGGATGCCATAGCCAAACTGACCGAATGGACGACCGAGAAGGAAGTCCAAGTCACGCTAGCCTTCGGTTCCGATGGATGGTTGGCCAATCTACATTTAGATGGCATCGATTTGTCCGTCAAACTAGTCAACGAGAAGCTAGCAGTGCCGCACGCGACCTCCGAAGTTCAAGAAGATACCAAGCCTGAGGAAGCTCCCGTCGAGGAACCTATATCGTTGCCGGATGGCTGCTCCCAAGTTTACGTAAGCCACATCGATAGTCCTGGACAGTTCTGGCTCCAAATGCTGGATAAGGTCGATAAAATCGACGAGATCCAGACGGAACTGCAAAAGAATGCAGAGAGCTACGCCGATATCGACACGCGTGAAATAGGAACTCAATGCGTCGCGAAATACTCCGTCGACGACCAGTGGTATCGCGCTGAGATACTGGATTCCGACTCCGATATCACAACGATTCGTTTCATAGACTATGGAAACACGGATGTTTTAGACAATCAGCCCGGATTGATAAAAGTCATTCCAGACCATCTGAAGGATGTTGAACGATATGCAATCAAAGCCAGCGTGAATGCAATACCGACCGGAACAGGGCAGTGGTCTGAACCGGCCTCTGATTACTTCACACAACTCGTCGGTGACCTTACGGCGCCTGTGGACGCGTTAGTCGTCCTCAAAGACGTGACGACATATGTGGACATTTTTGTAAATGGACAGAATTTAACAGACAAATTGGTATCGGAGGGACACGCTACGAGATCGGAGGAGAGCGAGTGTGGAAACTATCCGTCCTGTTTCGCCAGCCACGTCAACTCTCCCTCCGAGTTTTGGATTCAGCTCGAGAGTGCCGCCCCGGAGCTACAGTCGATGGAGGCTGCGATGGTCGATGCTGAAAACTTCCCTGAACTGACTGCGAAGGAGGAGGGCGTGCTTTGCGCGGCCAAGTATCCCGAAGACGGCGCGTGGTACAGGGCCCAAGTCATCGTCGACGGCTCCGAGGGCACGGAAGTCCTTTTCATGGATTACGGAAACGCCTCGATCGTCAGCGAATTGCGCAGCCTTCCGGAAGAACTCCAAGCTAAACCAGCCCTTTCGAGAAAGTGTGCCCTGCAGAAACCTCCCCACGTCAAGGCTTGGTCGCGAAAATCCGAAGTCAAATTCAACGAGTTGGCTGCAGAGGGAGCTACGATATTTAACGTTCAGTTTGTTGCGGCTGGAGACATATCTATCGTGGACCTCTTCCTCGAAGGAAAATCGGTTTCTGACGAGTTGGCCGCTCTCTGCGAGGAACATCCTCCCTCCGAGAGACCGACGCCTGTCGGCCAAGACTTACACAGCAGTGGAAAGATTTGTTTCGTTAATTCTTTGGAAGAATTTTACGTCCAACTCGATGATTCATCGGCGAATCTGGATAAAGTGACAGAAAGTTTAACGAATGCTGAAAATTTCGAAGCTATCGGGGAACTGAAGGTGGGTTCTATTTGTGCCGCCTTCTGGTCTGATGACGAGAAATGGTACAGAGGTAAAATATTAGAATTTTGCGATGTCGGCTATCACGTTCAATTTATAGACTATGGCAACAAAGCCAAGTGCGAGGACTTTAGGCAGCTGCCCGAAGATTTAGCGTGTATCGAACCCCTAGCCAAGTGTTGTCGCCTGTCAGGCTTCGCGAGTGACGCAAATGAATCAGCAAAATCCAAACTAGAAGATTTAGAAGCAGAACTTGTTACATTCCAAATAGAATTTTTAGATAGCTTAAAAGAGCCTTCACTAGTTAGGTTATTTCTTAATGGTACAGATATAAGTTGCATATTACAGTCGGATTCACCAGCACCAAACACGGAAAATGATAGTATAGTTGAACAAAAAGAACAAGTCGATGAAATTTTTGCTGACCAGAAAGAACAGATAGATGGTGTAGTTGAAGAAAAAGAACATGTTAAAAAAATCGTAACTCAACAGTTAGATCAACTTGTGGACAGTGCAGTTGAGCAGATAGAACAAGTTAAGGAAAGAATAGTTGAACAGAAAGAACAAATTACGGAAAGCATGGTTGAAGAGAAGGAACCGGTTAAGGAAAGCATAATTGGACAGAAAGAACACGTTACGGAAAGCATGGTCGAAGAGAAAGAACCGGTTAAAGAAAGCAAAGTTCAACAGAAAGAACAAGTTACGGAAAGCATAGTTGAAGAGAAAGAACAAGTTAAGGAAAGCATAGTTGGAGAGAAAGAACAAGTTAAGGAAAGCATAGTTGAAGAGAAAGAAAAAGTTAAGGAAAGCACAGTTGAAGAGAAAGAAAAAGTCAAGGAAAACGAAGTTGAACAGGAAGGAGTTAAGGAAAACATAGTTGAACAGAAAGAGGAAGTTAAAAAATTCATAACTGAACATATAGACCAACTGGTGGAAAATGTTGTTAAACAAAAAGAACAAGTTACTGAAAAACAGCCAGTTGATGAAGAAAACACTGATGCTTTCCATGACGCGGAAAATGAAAATGACATCGGAGATGCGAATGATTTGAATTCGTCACTGCCGGATTTAAACGAAAGCCTAGGAAGTACTAATACTGTCATAGAAAAAACATTTGAGGAAAAAGACGTCTCAATAAACGATGCTACGTCAGAAGAAACCTCAACAACTCTCGATGCGAAGCAAATATTGACAGCGGACAAAGAGGTCCCTGTCACACCCCTCGAGAAGAGTAAAACAGATACACCAGAGAAAGAATAAGTTGATTATTTATTTAACTTTAACATTTTTCCAATTACGCCAGTATCTGCAAACCAGGAACACGAGATCTTCTGAAGGGGCAAAGCAAAAAGACCTCTCAACTGAATCTAACTTTTCTTTTAAGTGAACAGTTAAAAGTTTACGTGATTCACTGAAAATGGCAAAACTAAAGTCAAGAGAATCATTAAATACAGATACGGGCTTTGTCACTCTAAGCAATAATAAAAATTTCTTTCGTGCGTTAATACGTGACTAGTGTTGCCTGTGAAACATACAGACGCTCACGACGAAAAAGGTTATAGCCTTGCCTTAACCGGTATTATTATCTAATAACTTTATTTTTTTACTTGTGATACTTTTTTTATTGTTGAATTATTTCATAGCTACTTGACTATTAATGCAAGTTATTGAAATGTTACATCTGGCTGGATTTCAGCTGTACCTAATAATAGTGTTTTGTGTTGAGTCGTATTAGTTAATACTCAAACCGTATGTGTTAAGAATTTACTACCCATGTTATTAATGCGAAAGTGTGTTTTTTGCAAAGACCTAGAGAGTGACTTACATCTGTATTTCAAAGTCATTAGTATAAGGTCTCAAGGTGCTCTCGAACGCACAGTCTAGGTTCTCCCAATCAGATTAATGTGTCACGTCAATTTTCAGTAATGTGATTGGTGGAATTCACACTGCATTCGAACGCCCTCCGAGACCTGATAGAAATAACTGTGAATTCGGATGATAAGCTTCATTTCATTTCGAAAAATCAAAGAGTTTCCACAGGATTTTCAAAAACTTATATCGACGCGGACGACGTCGCGGGCATATGCTAGTACTTTATGATTTGAAATATAAGAGTTTATAGAGCAATAAGATTACAGAATGTATAATAATTACTTTGTCTCTGCACTGAGTGCAGTATTACAGTGCAGCGCCTAGCTAATTAAGGTTTCTGTTAATATTGGTAATGGAGTAGTTTTCAAAATTCAGGCATTCATATGCACAAATTGAGTCAAAAGTAAGTGATCGAATTTAGTAAGACTATTTCTGTTCAAAAGACAAGATATAAATGATGCTGTAATGTTATAATTATTATAGTAAGGCATCAAAGTTGTAAAAATGTTACTTTTGTTTTATGCTCCACATTATATATGTATAAAAGGGTGCATATCGATTACGCTATAATATAGGTGTAAAGCGTATTTTCTGTATGGCCACGTTCACAATTCGTTCTACTTACGAATATTATTGGTTTGCTGTACTACTATCGTACAAATTGAGCCATTTTCAGTACTGCTATACACAGTGTTATTAAATTTTGAGAGCGCTCAGTAAGGCGAAAATTTAAACTTTAGAGACAAGGCGACAACTTACTTTAGGCGATTCAAAGCTAACTTCAATAGATATCGACTGTCGTTCGCCGCGCATCTTCAGATTTTACTGTATGACCCCGGCTGAGAGGCTCTTTAGCGTTAAAGTTTTATTAAGTTATAATCAGTATTTTTAGAACAAAAGTGAATAGGCAACTAGGCAAACGAGTCCCATCTTAGGCCACATCATCACTTCCCATCAGTTGTGAACGTGCACCTATAGTTTCTTTCTTTCTTTCTAAAGAAACCAAACCTCTGAATTAAAAAGAGCTAGACTTACAAGTATAAGTATCTTCCGAATAATTTCATTCTACTCCCATGGTACAATGGGACTACACAAATCTATTGTGTGAGGTGAAGAACTCCGCCCAGACACTCCGTTATGGAACACATTCAACTGAGCCCTACTATTATAGCAAGTTTGCTTGTTTGTCTTGCGATAGCATTACATAGTATACTGTGAACGCCATGCATAAGACGAAATTATTGATACCATAACAATATCATAGCGTAATCTAAATGCACCCTTAACACAAAAAAATTAAAACTTTATATTTTGTTGTTAACTTGGTTTAAAATATGCTCTTAACGATTTAGAAATAAGAAAAAATCTTCTGTTTTTTTTTAAATTGTAAAATTCACAAGCCGAAAATGCTAAAATGTTAATTCGGTTAAAAATAAAGCTTGTGTATACATAGAAGTGTATTTTATTTAGAAATGAAACTGCCTTGATATTACCATATTATTATTATTTATTTATTTATTGTCAATATAAATTGAATACAAAAATAAATGCCTACAAATATCTGTACAATATCGGGACAGAATTAACTTCATTTACTATGAAATTAAAAAAATTACAACTATAAATAAGGTTCGATTTCTTCCCATACTGATCGTCGGTGCTGACAGATGTACTTACACAATGAAACGTTTCTGCACGTACATCGTTCACACATTGAGTTTGTGTCGTGCCAGAGTGTAGGTTGAAGCCACGACAAGTTTCCTAAAGTTGAATTTACATTACAAAATTAGTTTCACGACAATAATTTCATTATCAAATTGCACGTGTCTAATTTTCGTCATCATTCCTCATACGCATGGTTAAGGTTTGGAATACTATTCCGCGATCTTTTCCTTCCAATTACAATCCGGGTATCTTTAAAATAAGAGTGAATAGGCATCTTCTAGGTAAACGAAACCCATCTTAGGTCACATGATCACTTTCCCTCAGGTGTAATTGTGGTCAAGCGCTTTCGTATAATGAATTTAAAAAAAAATCGTAATGCATGCATTTAGTGTATACTTTACACTACATGTTTACATGTGCAATTGATAACGAAATTAATGTCGTGAAACTAATTTTGTTATGTAAATTCTGCTTAACTGTCGTGAACTCCACTTTACTGTGGTACTGCCGAACGTGCCAACTCTTGTTAACCGACCTGTAACGCTGACCGATCGACGACAGTGTGAGATGAAAACCGCCTAATGAATAGGGACATACAATTATTTACAAGGTAAGAAAAACAAAATGTCCGGCACTCGTATAACAAAATATAGTTAAATAGCCACTGTAATTTATGGTAAAAATTTACATAAAAAAGTTTTTAATATTATTTTAGTGAATCTATAAATTTATGTTCTTAAATTTAGGCCCACTTGCACCAGGACTTATGCTGTAACTTTTTAGCAAGAGCATAATACAGGATGCAACCAAAAAGCTAGCAAAAACGAAGACAGGTACTGATGATTAACGATAAGATACCATAAAAACCCTGCGAATTCTTTATGTAAAATTCCTTTATTTTCTAAAAGTTAACAATATATTGCAAATAAAACATCTGACTGACGCTAGAGGTTAACGAACGTTCCGTAAATAGGTCGCTCGCGTCGTTGGTAGGGCATTGATCCGAGTTTTGCACGCTATAAAATCCGGGTTTGAAAAATACTAAATCACTAAAACTACAAGATAAGGCAAATGGTTATTGGCATTGGGTTGTGTTAAGGTAGTATAATAATAACGCTAAGTTTTGCTAGCGTTCTGGTTACACCCTGTATAAGCGGTTGCTAAAAAGTGACGGCATTAAGAAAAATTTAAATCAGTGCAAGTGACAAGTGGGCCTCAGGTGTTAGGATTTAAATCTAATGTTTAATTAGACCTACAATACCAAAATCTTTGAGGTCATCCCTTTTTTCAAGAATAAGACCTTTTTCATTGGCAAGATGGAGTACAGACAATAAAGCCAATGGCACACTGAGAGATTCCCTCATGTTTGGCGAAAGTTTTTCCGGCAATCGGGAGTAGATAGAGAAAAACGAAGTCGGTGTGATATCTTCCTTGTGCCCCTCCGCAGTTTTCCCGGTAAGCATTCTCCAAGTAGTGTGTTTTAATTGTTTCATGTCGACTTTTTTCGCCCGCATCGCGTATGGTATGAAGATTTTTGCAATCTGTAAAAGAAACGCTTATAAGACTCGCTATTTTTTTTAATACTGAAACATGTGGGATTGACAGACTTCACACACCTTTGAGAATGTTCTCAAGAGTTCTCAGGCATGCAGGTTTCTACAAGATGTTCACTATTAAAACAATGATATTTAATTGCTTGAAATTCGACGATCTCCGTGGCGCAGCGGTAAGCTCTGTGGTCTTATAAGTGGGAGGTCCTGGGTTCGATTCCCAGGCAGGGGTTTGGAATTTTATGATTTCTGATTTGGTCTGGTGGGAGGCTTCGGCCGTGGCTTACCACTCCTACTGCCGTACTGACCACCAAGAGATTTAGCGTTCCGGTACGATACCGTGTAGAAACCAAAGGAGTATGGGTTCAATGAAAACTGCCATACCCCTTCCAGGTTAGCCCGCTTCCATCTTAGACTGCATCATCACTTATCATCAGGTGAGACTGTAGTCAAGGAATAACTTGTAGGTATGTGAATAAAAAAATAAACTCATGTCTCCAAGGTGTGTGCCCGAGATTGAGTCTGCGGCTAAAGTGGATTACGATTGGCAGGAGTGCGGACACCGACGTTCGTAGGAACATATACCGCGAACATTAATATCGCTGCGCTTGCCTGCGCTGACGTCGCTCCATGAAGCCCTCGGCAACCTGGGCGGTCTACTCGGCTTCTGGAGCGAGCTTGGATGGCTGGAGTGAAGACTTCGGCGGGGAGGAGCAACGCACGCACAACAGACGGAAACGTTTAAGTGCGGAAACCAGCCCAGAGAGAAGAAAAAAAGAAAGATTGCTGCCCTTACCTTAGTTGGCGGTTCCAACATGTCGCCTATTTCCTCCAGCTCCGCTGATTTGGCCTGCTCGTGAAGGTCACCCGCCGCCAGGCCTTCCTCGTTGCACCACTCGTCCGCTTCCTGTTAATAAGTAAAACATTGAAGAAATTGCTTTAGTTTCATTTGACCTCCAAAAAGAGTGACATCACAACCCTCACTGTTTATATTATTTTCAATCTTTACATGTACAAATTAGAATTAAGAGAATTACAATCCAGGTATCTTTAAAACAAGAGTGAATAGGCACCTTCTAGGTAGACGCGTCCCATCTTAGACCACATCATCACTTTCCATCAGGTGTGATTGTGGTCAAGTGCTTACCTATAGTGAATAAAAAAAAAAAAAAAAGAGGGCTAAGGCGCAGAAATTAAGATATTTTTAATATGATTCTATATACGGTTCAATTCTATAGGGGTGACATGCTCACTTTGTGACCGAACCCTTTAAATAAAGATTTAAAAAAAACTTTACGTAAATAAATAGCCTGTGGTATGTTTGAACTTTTTAAGTTCTTATCTCAAAAAGTATTGAATGGATTATATTCAATTTCTGAACTTGCCTACCTGTTTATATTTGACCTAGGCCAATTGTGGCCTATAACATGGGATTTTGGCCTATAACACGTTGGTGAACTATACATACCGACACGTGGTTAGGGCAGTACGACGCGTCGTTCTCGTTATTGTAGTCATAGTCTTTGTTTTCCTCTACCATGAGCGGTTCCGTGTTATTCTTGGCGGGCTGCTCGTCTCGCTCGCGAGTCATCACCACGTTGCGACGCAGGAACAACTTTCTGAAGTGTGACTCGTCTAAGCCTCTGAGAACGAGATTTAAAAAAAATAAACATCATACTTAATATTATAAATGCGAAAGTGTGTCTGTTTGCTAGCATTTCACGGTCCATCAGTTAAACGAGTTTCGATGAAGTTTGGCACAGAGTTAGCCTACATCCCGGGGACAGACATAGACTACTTTTTATTCCGGAAAATTGATGAAAAATGATCTTGGCTGGCTGAGTGGGCTCAGTCTGGCACTTTGTTGGAGCAAAGGTCAGTCAAGTATTACCTGTCTATAGGAGTTTTGTAGTTGGCCTCGTTCCAAGTGTGTCCCGTAGCCAGGGTTTTTCTGCTGATCATGATCTTGGCGGGTTGCGTGGGCTCGTAGTCTGGCACTTTGTTGGAGCGTGCGTCGAAGGCCAGGCCTGCGCCCATAAAGTCGAGCTGTCTTTTCGTTCGCGCTGGTTTCTTGCCTTCGACGGTGAAGCGACCTGTCGCTGTTGATTGGGTGCGTTCTGATAATTTTGACGCTGCAAATAAAATGCACAGTTAAAAATTTGGAAAGATTTAAATTGAATACCATAAACTGTCACAAACAGGTTATGGCAGACCTGGTTCGGTTGTGTTAGACTCTCGGATTAGATGAGATTGAGACCACAGACAGTACACTTTTCTTATTTGTAGTAACCATCAGTCTGGCTGGTTGCGCGACCGGTGAGCGGACCACGCTCGCCTCTTGTATGTTCTAGGCATCACATGCTATTGGGTGGGGGAGGAGATGGTGTATACATACAGTCAAAGGCCGTAAGTCGTTTAGCACCATACACCATAACTGTTACGCGATTATGATCATATTTGCGCGGCACGGTTATGCACACGCGTTAGGTATGTATGGCGTGTTTATAGAAAAAGTCATAAAGTGCGACAGATTTTTCATGCAATAGTTCCGCGCAATTGCTACTCGAATTCTAAGGCCGACCGTACCTCTGTTATTCTTCAGCCGCCAGTGCGAGGGGCCGGCCCACGCGGTGACGATGGCGGCGCAGTAGCTGTACTCTAGGCGCGAGTGTCCGGGCGCGCTCGGCCTCATGTCCGTCAGCCTGGCGGGCTGCGCGGCCGGCAAGCGCGCCACGCACGCCGCTACGGCCACGTCAGCTTCTTCCTCGCTTTCGATGCCGCCTAGAGGTTCATCATCTGAAACAAATAGATTGCATAAATGTTTACTATGTTCTTCTTTAGTCAAACTATTGGACGGATCGGGCTGAAATTTGGCATTCAGATAGCTATTGCAGACCTCTGCTAAGAAAGGATTTTTGAAAATTGAACCTCTAAGGGGGGAAAATAGGGATAATTTGTGTATTCGAGGGCGAAGCTAGCTTACCAAATAAATCGTTGTGAGCCTCGTCCTGCGGGATGGGCTCCACCTCAGCGTTGACGTCGAAGGCCAGCGCCTGCTGCGACAGGTTCAGCCGGTTGTTCTCTTCCACCCAGTTTGTGATGCGGTCCCTGGAAACACAACCTGTTTTTAGTAGTGACAGTGGTACAGTCAAAGGCCGTAAGTCGATTAGCATCTAAATAATCATATTCGCGTGGCACGGTTATGCACATGCGTTAGGTGTGGGTGGCGTATTTATAGGAAAAGGTCATAAGTGCAGCAGGTTCTTGATGCAATAGTTTCGCGGAACTGCACTTCGCATTTTCAAAATGCGAAAGTGTCCGTCTGTCAGTCTGTCTGCTAGCTTTTCACGGCCCAACAGTTAAAACGATTTTTATGAAATTTGGTAAAGAGTTAGCTTACATTCCAGGGACGGGCATAGGTTATTTTTTTCCGAAAAATCAAAGAGTTCCCACGGAACTCTTAAAGGCTCATCCGTTTATCCCATTTATATGAAAGGTACAGAGGTAGTTTGCGTCCCGAAAATTTACATAGTCAACTTTTTATCCCGGAAAAGCAGAGTTCCCACGGAATTTTTAAACAATTGAATCCACGCGGACGAAGTCGCGGGCATAATCTAGTTTTTAATAAATGATTTGACTTTAACTTGTGTGTATGTGTGTGTGTGTGTGTGGATTGTACTCAGCTTTTTCAGATATTCAAACTTACGTGTCCTCAGTCTCCGGGTCCCAGTTGCTGATAGAGAACCCTGAGAAAGGCTCGCAGATCTGGTCACTAGTATTGAAGGTCGGTAACAGTTTCATAGCAACGGCTATACGCTCACTGAGCGACAACTCTTCTGGTATGTTCTCTTTGATCGGCTCCAGGAATTGATCGTCTGTCCTGCAAAAGTTAAAAAAAAAAAAAAAAATTAAACTAAGTCTGCCAATGTCAGAAACAAAAGAAGAGAAATGCCAGTCTGCAAAAAAAGGTGTGTTAACTTGGCCAGTGAGTCAACTGTATTTCGATAAGAATTGTTTGCGTAAGGAAGCCGGTGAGGTCGCCAATCGCCATGGCGTCCCAGTGTTAGTGCTTTTAGTTTGAGTCGGCTTGACTTGAATTCTAAATTCTATTAAAAGTATGCTCTTGGAAAAAGCATAATATAAAAGCACAATCGACGATTATGTAAATGATAAAAAAAGCATGGATTTGACACGCTCCAGCAATGCGCGGGGCTGCAATTGATTGTATAATATGGCATATTATTGCAAATTGAACACTTGAAAAGAGCCACCGCCGAGTTTCTTGCTGGTTCTTCTCTGTAGGAACGGCATCCCTAACCAGTGGAAAAAACATTTTCACGTTTCAAAAACACTTGTAAAAGTTTACTTGAATAAAAATATTCTATTCTATTCTAATTCCATAGACAAAGAAGAAAAGAAATACCTGACTCTATTTAATCTTTTAGGGGAACAAAAAATTACCTTAAAATCAATGCTAATGTCTTGTCGTGTATAGGCAAGCATGCATTAAACGCTCTGTTGGAAGATGTGATATCGCCTGCCGTTGCCGCTACGCGTTCAAAGAATGGATCTGTAAATATATTAGAGACATTGAATACAATGTAATGGAGATTATTGGGCCTACACACCATCACACAATTTCATACTATAATATTATAAAGGAGAAAGTTTGTGTGTATCTGCATATGTATGTAGTATGTATGTATGTTTGTTTCTCTTTCACGCAAAAACTACTAAATGGATTTGGCTGAAATTGGAATGGATAGATTATACTCTGGATTAACACATAGGCTACATTTTATCCCAGAAAATCAGATTTCCCTCGAACAACTGCGCGGACAAAGATGCGGGCGTCAGCTAGTGTTTCATACTCGTGAATTATGAACGAGACAGGACAAATTCAAATTCAAAATTCAAATTCAAATTCAAATTATTTTTATTCAATTAAACTTTTACAAGTGCTTTTGAATCGTCAAAATAATCTACCACTGGTTCGGAATGCTGTTCCTACCGAGAAGAACCAGCAAGAAACTCGGCGGTTGCTCTTTTCAAATGTACAATTTACAATAATATGCCATACAAGTGACAAGTCACTGTTGTTCTTGTGTCAATCTTGTATCAATCTTAACGCCACGCAATAAGGTCTACATTTTATTGGTATACATTCGGGTTTAGCCCGCGCTAAGTTGCGTGTTTCTGCGCAAAATAAATTTGCAGATACGACTTATAAAAGTGTTAGTACTGAATTATGTTATTTGGGGACGTAATCAAGCTTTGCTTAAGGGTGACCAATCGGATGTGGCACGGCTCGAGCCCAGCACGGCGTAGCATAAATCATCCTTTATGATGTGCCTACAGCACTTACCCACACAGTCGTTGGCATCAAAGTCCCCATTGAACACGTCCGGGTTGGCTGCGACGGCTCCCTTGGATCGCTTCTTCTTCTTTTTGGGAGCTGCCGCCTCCGCGCCGTCCGCCGCGCCCTCGTCTTGAACATTCTCATCGTCTTTCTTGCCTCGCTTCGTCTATAGAAAGAAAAATTAAAATAACTAGAAAAGAGCTGATAACTTTCAAACGACTGAACTGTCTGAAACGACTGAAACAACTGAAACAAAAAAAACTAAATTAAAATCGGTTCATTAGTTTAGGAGCTACGATGCCACAGACAGATACACAGACACACAGATACACACGTCAAACTTATAACACCCCTCTTTTTGGGTTGGGGGTTATAAAGAGTTTATTTGGAGTCACAGATAGTATAGATAAAATAATTAATCATTCAGAATAAGTTACCAGGTTTGTGATACCAAACTTCACTCAGCATTTGCTATAGCGCTGGCCTTCCATGAAATAAATTTCTTGATCTGTATAGGCATAAGTTTCGTACAGTATAAAATACTACACAGTATAAGATACTTTTTTTGAAAAATCTTTAACAAGATACTTATAATCTACTAGTTTTAAGTTAAGTTTCATATAAGCGCATCTCCATACATACTGATTTGCTGATATGCTGATTTATGAAACATGATTTTTGTTAAGAATAACCATTTCAATGATTACAATTATAGAATACAGCGCTGGGCCTAGTTCCCCTTTATGGACGGCATCCTGATGATATTATACAAACCTGTGCCGCTTTGCTGAGGCCGCCCGCCATCTTCAGCACGTCATAGTGCACGGCGTCAACGCGGAAGGAGTATATCCGCGCCGTGGCGTCCAGAACTGTGGACGCGGTCTGAAGGTTCTCCATACGTTGGTCGTGGCGCCGAAGCATAGTCGTCATGAAGTCTATGAGCTGGAGATTCCATGCATTGTCTTTGTTGATTTTCTGAAAAAGTGAAGGTTCATTGTATTCACATTAGTAATAATCTATATCTATCCATACTAATATTATAAATGCAAAAGGTCCCCTGAAAGAGCCCACAACAAACTCAGCTATAATATAAAATCTATTCTTTGAAAAGAGCAACCGCCGAGTTTCTTGCTGGTTCTTCTCGGTAGGAAAGGCATTCAGAACCAGTGGTAGATGTTTTTGACGATTCAAAAGAACTTGTAAAAGTCTAATTGAATAAAAATATTTTGAATTTTTTTTTGAATTTTGAATTCAAGATCTTACATTTTCCGCATAAAGCTTCAAGCAGCCCTGGTAGTGCTCTTTCTGTGGAGAAGAGGATATTGAGTGCCTCCCTCTGTGCGGGGAGTGTGGGGTAGAGGTGGCCACTGCACGCTCCGAGGCCAGCAGTGAAGACCTCTCCGCCTCGTCATCATTGCTTTCCTGAAAATAAAATGTATCTCTAAATGTGGCATAATACAATATCAACTTATTAAGTTATTATTATTATCTTAAGTTGGACTCCTGTTGCAAAGGACTCGAGTTTTCGAACTGTAATTTTTAAGACCAGGCTTTTTTTTAAGAGTTGCCTTATCATGCGATCAGTCAGTGGACTATGAGCAGATTGGCTGAAGGACAAGTTGGCATTCATTAGAAGACAACTTCCCCAGCGGGAAAACTCCATGAGTCTTAATTATGACCAGACTTTATTATGCAAGACTCAAATATAAATTCAAGCTATAAGTCTTACAAAGGACTGAGTCTTAAAAAATTTCGAATCTTCAATATTGCTTTTTTTAATTTATTTATTTATCATATAAAATACTGGAGCTCACAAAAAGATTCAAATGCTTATGTATCACTTGATAGCTTGTCAATATTTTTTAATTCTCCAGTATTAATGAGTCGAGTCTTGTAATTCATCATCCGAGTCCATTTATATAGGTTCAAAGACTAGAATCCTTTGCAACACTGGTTGAAACCTGCATGGAATACCACCGCCTACTTCCTCTGCACACCCCTGAAAGTGATGCAGTAGACCCTTTTATTAGTTATAATAAATCGAACACTACTGATTACAGTTTGTAAGGGAAATATTTTAGTATATTTAACCTTAGCAAAAGCACGCACCAAAGTACATTATTTGTGAGTAAAGTTAGGATTTGAATAGGGTAAACAAGTGTCATAAAATGAGATTATTAATACTAAAAAGATTAGGTAGATAGTTTGCTCTATATAGTATATTGCTTACAAAAAACTCTAGATCATAATTTCGTGATTGTTGTATCTCCAAGTGAGAATCCCAATATGTTATACAAGTATGTTGTTATATTAATATTATTAGGTATTATTAGTAGGCAGGTGCTACTTCAATACGTACTATTCCAAAATCCAGAGTTATGTTTAGAAAACTGTGTTTAGATGGTATATAGTATAATAACATAATTAACAAATTACTTAGACGTACCTCAACTCTGATATTAGCTACTCGGCTTTGCGGTATAAGACTTCGCCTTCGTGTAGCACTGCTCCCGCCAATGCTTAACCTTGGCAAACTATTCGGTGTTGATGTTATAAGATTTTCCACCATCGTTGCACATATAAATTGTAATACTCTGAATCAAAGTTACTTTAAAAAACGAAATTAGTAATATATATACATATACGGAAAGTAATTTTCAAAATGATTTGAAAATGATTCCCAATGTTTTGATTTTTTAATAAAAATCAAAATTCAACCGTCAAATCTTTTTTTTTTAAAGATGGCTTTACGCTTCTGGGTTCTAGCTTTTTAGAACCGGAAGTGAACAGAAATAGTACCTTCTCCATAGCCACAGACCAATAACGTAAACGTCACCATTGACTTGGCCTGGGCCACAGACCAGGAATCCGGGCCTGGGCCGTCTAGGCCATATGTAAGTATGCTTACTCAGCAGAACCTACCTACTTATCGCTATGCATTACTTACTAGTTTATGATGGTGGCTACCTACCATATTGTTATGGTAACTTTGTCATAGCACTAAAATCCGATTTAAAAGACATTTACGACTTTTATCGTTTCTTTTGTATTGTAGATTGTTCAGTATTTCTTTAGTAACCTCTAGAGACTCCCTGAGAACACCTAATATCACAAAGTACCTATACTATGCAACATTTTTAGGGTTCCGCACCTCAAAGGGAAAAACGGAACCCATAAAGGATCACTTTGTTGTTTGTCTGTCTGTCCGTCGTGTCTGTCGAGAAACCTATAGGGTACTAGTAGAAAGGTAGGCCATATAGCACAAATACAGAAATAAATCTGAAAACCGCGAATTTGTGGTTACATCATTAAAAAAAATTAAAATGTGTTTTAATTTTCAAAATAAGATAACTATACCAAGTGGGGTATCATATGACAGAGCTTTACTTGTATCTACATCCTAAAACAGATTTTTATTTATTTTTATGTATAATAGTTTTTGTACAAAATGTTGGAAAAAATACCGGAGCACGAAACCGTCAGTGCGCGAGTCTGGCTCGCACTTTTCCGGTTTTTTTTATTGGCATCCTTAAAATTCTTGCCACTATATTAATGTTGCCCATGTATATCGGAATCCCAACATAAATGTGAAAGATCGGTAAAATCTATCATCATACCGATTTTTATAATCTATATTCTCAGCTGTTTATAAACGCTCCGCTTGTTGCCAACTTCAAGTCACTGTCAGTCATTTTTTCGGTGCGATTTGATGGTTGTTGGTTTGCGGCTGAAATTATCGTTAAAAATCTTCGTCATCGGTAGTTAATTTACAAAGTGACATTATGAGTTCTGGTATGCCCGAATTGGGCTCCAAGATAAGCCTAATATCGAAAGCTGATATCCGTTATGAAGGCCGACTCTTCACCGTCGATCCTCAGGAATGTACCATCGCTTTGGCTAGCGGTAAGTTGACAAATGGATGCTGTTATCTTGTTGGGTGTTATTTTCCAGTGTTGAATTCCCCTTTTCACGTCGTTATTCTTTTGTATTATTGGGATACTATCTAAAAATTTCACATGAAGGTACAAGGAAATTTTAGAAAAGTGTCTTTCTTATACATCGCAACATTCAGGTAGTTTTATTTCAGTACCTTAAAATAAGTTCTTTCGTGATTTGTGTGCATCCTGTAATGATTAAGCAATATTTTTTGCAACACTATAGGTTTAAATTACCTCATTGCTTAAACTACCCTCATATTGTATTAAGTTTCAACCTTTGTGACCGCGGTTTCACATTGATGACGTTGATAACAATTTGTACTTGTAAACAACGGGGTCGCAGTTGGAGGTGTCGAGTTTTATGCTCAATATTCATTTTTATGAGGACAATTATAAGCGATAGAAAGTTACTCAAGCTTATACTTTACTAACTTTTATTCATGATTTTTTTTGTTTATTTTGATTTGTTTTACAGGTTCTATGGATTTACATATCTGGATAATTTAAACAACTAAAGATATTTTTATTTTTTTGTATATTTTTTACTATAAACTTGTAAGATTTGGCACTATAAACTTTGGACTTATTCATACCCTTATCCAAATGGAATTTTCCAAATGTATTCCCTTTGTCATGAATAACTCATGTGCAACACACTTAAAGTTCTTTGACTTTAATTTGGTTATAAAATTTATATTCATGTTTCTAGTTGCCACAAAATAACTGTACACAATAGAACATTTAATTGTTATGTTTTTGATCTCAATATGGTGGCGAGATTAAATCTTTAAAGATTTTATAAGTTAAAAAAATTTGTTGAATTATGAATCGGACTTGCAAACATAGGGTTCCATACCATTATACGAACCTTTCCTTTTTCCGGAACTTATAAAATAATCATGCTTTTTCTTGTTGCAGTGAGATCATTTGGCACTGAGGACCGTGAGACTCAGTATCCAGTGGCACCTCAGAGCCAAGTGTACGATTACATCTTATTCAGAGGCTCTGACATCAAGGATATTCAAATTCTCAAGAATGTACCTTCTTTGCCAAATGACCCGGCAATCGTGCAGATGTCAGTCCCGCCCTCGCTCGGCAGTGGGGGACAGGGGCAGTATGCGGGGCAATACAATCATCCAGTGGTGGGGCAAACTCAATACCCCCAGTATCACCCCATGGCTGGCTTTCCCGGAAGTGTGCACCCTCAACTCAACAAGACGAGTGAGTTATCCCCACAAACATCAGTGGACCTGACCCATCAGCCCCAACCTGTGACAGCACCGATTGGATCTGGAGTGGTACACCACACCAACCAAGTGAAAGACCAAGGTTTTTGTTTGAATATAATATAAGTACAGCTTATGCACATGCCATGCTTGCGATTATTCCATCATTTTGCACATGTATTCATACTAATTTGCATTGGGCTTTTATTTATTTATTCTTTTTACATTAAATACACACTTGTTTTATAAAATATTTTCATATCATTTCATTATTCATTTATACATTTTTCACAAAAATATTTACTATGACTCACATGAATTGAAAATATATAACTTTAATATATTTTTCTTCAAAATAAATTAATATTACAGGTCAATACAACAAACAACTGTAGCCTATTATAAAAAAATAAGCAAAGTATGAGCATAATATTATAAAAAAAAAAATAAGTTTTGTTTTTTATAAGTTTTGACAGAAAATTACATGTACTTAAATGGTCAAATTATAAAATCGCAATCTGCATACTAATGCCTTGGTCTGTTGCTTGTGCATCCTGCTGTACAATAAAGTATATTTAAACCCATTACAATTCTTTACCGCTTTTTATTATTTTGTTAAACAATTTTTCATGGAAGACTCAGTCATACACCATTTATAAGTTAGTTGTTTGCCTTTGCCCTTTTATTTGATGTTAGAAATTTTTCAGTAATTTTGTTTAATATATTACTCAATTCAGATCATATCATTTCTTAATATTCATATTAAATTTTTGTGATCAAATTCAGTAACATTGCTTAATAAATACATTTGAAAGGCAAAAAAAAACCAGTTTCACAAAGAAATATTGTAGCACATTCCCGATTTAGGATTTTTAAGAGCTAGTGTATACATTAAACCTGTGGATGTTTAAGACATTGTTGGCATGCATCCCTTGTTCACAGTATCTATCAAAGCGGACAGACGGAGATGTCTATAAAGCGGAATTTACATTACGAAATTAGTGTCACAAAATTAGTTTCACAACATTAATTTCAGTATCAATTGCACATGTAAACTTCTCATTTCGTAACGCGTGCATGCATTACGAAATTAGATAATTACTCGTGAAATTGATAATGAAATTAATGTCGTGAAACTAATTTCGTATTGTAAATACCGCTTAACAGACCGACTTTACTTACGTCATTTGAAGCAAAACTTTTAGTAAACTTTGGATATTGGATCTGCTTGAACTTTAAATACAGCTTTAACTGAATTTCACTCAGATGAGATTTTAATCAATGACTTATTGATTGATATCTCTATCCTCTTTTTATCTCAAACTTTACCATATTGTTGATATCTATTTCCTAAGGTACTGTTTCTAAACTTGTGATGCCTCTTCACAAGGACAATATCTTACTGTCATATTTCCAAATAGGAGAAGAGTAAATGATACAATTAATAATCAAAAATATACAGAACCCACCCTTGAAATAATAAAAAATACACAGAAAATTTAGAGATAAGCATTGAAATACATTATTCCTGTAGGTTCAATGCTGGACTTGATTGGAGGAGGCTCTCAGCAGAGCACATCTCGTTCTGGCACTCCGGCTGCCGTGGGCCACAGGAAGAGCCCTACTGCTGACCAAGGCACTCAGGTACTGTACAGATATTTTTGCTTTTCAGCATCTGCAGTACTTTACAGAGTCAAAAAGGCTGACTGAAATAAATTGGGGTCTAACCATTTGGTGTCATATTAGTACAACTCAAACAAAGTGTATCACTAACAATGAATCCTCATCAAAAGATCATTCATCTGAGATCTTAAATTTCCTTCAAATTGTTCACCTCTTTCCTGTCATTTTAAAGTACCACCAAATTAAAAAAAATACTTTTTACTTTTGGGTAGATTAACAAAATTTCTTGTAATTTAGGTAAACATGATTTTTAGATAAATATTTTAAAAAATTGAGTCATCAGCTCTTAGTCATTAGATTGATTCCCACAGGTTTGAGTTCTTTTTTCATGACGTTAAGATTAGTTAACCTTATAACTATCAATCTCTGGGTCACTATGATTTAGCAGTTAGCACCGGTCTCCTTTCAGAATAAGAAGGGCTTAGGCCAAGTCCAACTCGTTGACCAAATATGGATTAGCAGACTACACACTCAGCATGCAGGTTGCTTCATGATGGTTTCCTTCACCATTAAAGCATGTTATATTTAACTGCTCAAAATGCACATCATTTTGAAAAGTTGAGGCATGTGCCTGGGATTGAACCCTGGATCCCCTGAATAAGAAGCTGACGTCTTAACCACCTAGCCTAAGACCACTCCAGTTAACATAATTTTCCATAAACAGGCTGGATCTGGTGCAAGTGGTTCGGGCCAACGCGACAGCCGTCGCACCAGTACCGGCAGCGGCAATAAGGCGCCGGGCACTCAAGCCCGCGCGCGGCCGACGTCCCGCAACCGTCAACGCGCGACCAGCGGCTCCATGCCGGCCCAGCCGCATCAGAACCAAAACCAGAACCAACACCCTCATCAGAATCAACACCAGAACCAGCACCCTCACCAGAATCAACACCCCCACCAGAACCAACACCCCCACCAGAATCAACACCCCCAGAACCAGCATCAACAGCAGAATCAGCATCCTCACCAGAATCAACACCCGCATCATAATCACCAGCCCGGTGAGCGTGTAGAAAGTGAGTTTTATTTAGCCAAGTTAGAGTCCAAGTGTCCACTGGCATTAAACTAGCCTATATCTACTTCTTCTTCTATTTAATTTCTTCTCTATGGTTCTTTGTACTGTGGTTTTTGGTTGAAATAATTTCGTCAATGTCTTCCTTGAGAGATACAGTGATTACAAAACAAGTACAATACTAGCGCCTTATAAGTCGCATGTGCAAAATTCGTTTGTGCAGAAAAGCGCAACTTAACTAGGACTAAAACCAAATGTACACCAATGAAATACATACTGTTTGGTATGATTGCAGTTAACAATTCTAAATAGAACAAGGAAGCCTTAAGGGGAAAGATTCAATACAATTTTTTGTTTATACAGTGCAAAACTACAATCGCGGAGGCTGGAGGGGACGCTCGCGCGGGCGCGGGCGCGGCTTCGTGCCTCGCAGCAAGAACACTCTGAAGTTTGAGAATGACTATGACTTCGAGCAGGCCAATACTGAGTTTGAGGAGCTGCGCACCCAACTCGCCAAGGCCAAGATATCCGACGGCGAAGTTGCTAAACCTGAGGTATCGTGTTGATAAACTTTAATCTCATTTATATACTACATACTTACTAAATAACAGTATCACTAATTTAATTTCCTATTGCTAATATTTAGTTATCTTAATATTAGCAAAAGGAATCTGCCTTCTACAAAATTGGTAATTTTATACATTCTCTAAATTTCATGCATTTATTTACAAAACGGTTGACAATGTCACTTGCTTTTTTGTCGTCGTATTTATATTGTGTTGGTGTATGGGTGCAGTTGGGACAATATTATTATACCTAATATAGTATAGCAGAACACAAACTAATTCTTGATTTTGTTGGATGACAGGATGCGACAACTGAAAATTTCCCGGGTGAAGTGGACAAGAAGGATGACTCTGGCAACGAGACGGGCGCAGGTGAAGCGGAACTAGAGGATGACGGCTTCATGGGATATGACAAGAAGAAGAGCTTCTTTGACAACATCTCTTGCGAGGCTGTGGAGAGGTGAGCACAATTAATGTAATGTTTAGCTAGTAAAGGTCTAAACCACAAAGTAGTGGAGGTTTTATTTCCAATACGTACTTGAAGGAAATACCTACTTATCGCTATCTTTATTCAACTGTCAAATTAGAGCGAAAGATCTGACCCTAGTGGGGTCTTGGTCGGCAGTTGACGATCTTTGAAATAAATGTATACCCAAAAAAAACCGCTCAAGTGCGCGTCGGACTGATGCCGAAGTTTCGGATCGCGTAACGCTCCGCGTGATGTATCGCTTGATATGCAAAATACATTGAATGCGCTCAAGCCGAAGTAATCGCCCAACGGAAGGTACTGCGCAACACCGAACGCGTCAGAAACTCAGTAGATATGACATAGGTAACTTATAAAGCTTGTGATAGAGCAATGCCAAAAAAGGGGCTACCTAGGAAAACACCTGTTTACTGGTGGAATGCAGCGATAAAGCAAAAGAGAGATCAATGCACAAGACGCCGCAGAATATACACCCGTGAAAGACGGAAAAAGGGTAAGGAAGATTCAAAGGAGGATGAGACTAACGCAGAAAGTATTCAACAAATGAAAGAAGAGTATAAGACAGCGAAAATAGCTCTCCAACTTGCCATTACCAAGTCAAAGGCTGAGAAGTGGAAAGTGCTCTGCGACGAGGTAGACCAGGATACCTGGGGACTAGGGTACAGAATCGTCACGAAAAAACTGCGACAAACCCCACCTCACTTGGACATGGACCTCATTAAATCTGTGGTCAGAGTCTTATTCCCATCTCACGCAAACTTCGGCCGGATTATGGCAGATGCCTCCGAAATGGCGGAATTAACAGAAGAAGAGATAAGAAAGGCAGCAGAAGGGCTTAAGCCAAAAAAGGCCCCAGGACCTGATCTTTTGTGTCCAGAGATTGTTAAATTAGCTGTGCAGATGATACCCGAGAAAATCAAAAGGGTGATGCAAATGTCCTTTGCCTCAGGAACATTTCCGGCAGCCTGGAAGATAGCGAGTCTGGTCTTACTTAGGAAGGCCAAAAAACCAGCAGATGACCCAACAGGATACAGACCAGTCTGCCTGCTCGCCTGTTATGGCAAACTGATGGAAAGACTGCTTCTCAACAGGATTGAAAAACTACTGCCAGACCACGGCGGCCTCTCCGACCATCAATATGGCTTTAGACAGGGTCGGTCCACGCTCATGGCTGTAAGGAGAGTAACGGAAACCGCCATGAAGGCAAGGCAAGGCACAAAGAATACCAGAAAGCTATGTGCGCTGATCTGCCTTGACGTGAGAAACGCTTTCAATTCAGCTTCGTGGAGGGAGATCCTTTTAGAGATACGGATGAGAGGTTTCCCAGGCTACATTCAAAACCTGCTTAGTAGCTACCTGGAGAACCGATACATTGAAGTGAAGGATAGTAAGGGTTTGGAGGAGAGGATCCAAGTTAGTAGCGGAGTCCCACAAGGATCCATACTTGGCCCAACACTGTGGAACATTCTATATGATGGCGTTTTCCAAATAACGCAGGAAGAAGGCACAGAACTGGTGGGGTTCGCGGATGATTTGGCTCTGTTAGTCGTGGCCAAAACTGAAGCTACCCTCATGACACGGGCAAACACAGCACTTGACCGAATAAACACCTGGATGAAAGGAAGGCAGCTCTCCCTAGCGCCGGAAAAAACTGAAGCGATAGTGTTTAGTGGAAGGCGAAGGCTAAATCCCATTAATTTTTTGATCCAAGGTGCTAGAGTGACACCAAAAGAGCACATTAAATATTTGGGAATATGGCTGGATAAGAGTCTTAACTACAAAAAACATATAGAAGAGGTAGCTAATAAAGCCCAGAAGCTGACAGAGGCACTATATAGACTTATGCCTACAAAAGGAGGGCCAAGAGCGAGCAAGAGGAGGGTGTTGGCATCTGTGGCCCACTCCATAATTCTTTACGGGGCACCAATATTCAGGGAAGCTATGAAGGTGGAACTGTACAAGAAGAAATTGGAAGGAGTCCAAAGACGACTGGCTATAGGTATTTGTGGAGCATATCGAACAGTCTCCACTGAAGCCGTGCTGGTGATAGCTGAGCTTATCCCTATAGCGAAACTGGTAAGCGAACGCGCTAAGCTGTTCGATAGCAAGGAGCAAACACTTATAGAAGTGCGAGAGGACACCTTGAAGGAGTGGGCAAACGAATGGTCGGGAGCAGGAAAAGGGAGCTGGACCAGAGAACTCATCACCGACTTGGAAAAAATGGCACACTAGGAAGCATGGGGAAGTAGACCGCTGGCTGACACAAGCGCTCAGCGGTCACGGGGTGTTTAACACCTACCTCTTCGCAATTGGGAAAGCACCGAGCGAAGGCTGCTACTTTTGCGGAGAGGAAGACACCCCGAGACACGCAATATTCGAATGCCCAGGTAGTGCCGACCTAAGGGCAAAAGCGCTTCGATCGACCGACGCGGAGGACTTGAATGCCGGAAATCTTATGGCGCGCATGCTGTCGAGCGAAGACGCCTGGCTTAGATATAGCCAAATGCTGAGGGCTACCATGATGCGAAGGGAGGAGAAAGAAAAAGAAGAAAAGAAGAAGATAGATATTTGGGAGGTCAGCATGATGTAATGCCACGCAGTTCCGTGCTCACCTTGGCAGACATGGGGAGGTTATTTTAGTCCGTGCAAGTCGGACACACCCTGCCAGCAGGCAGATGTCCGTAGGGATTTTTTCCTCCCCTGAAGAAAAAAAAAAAAAAAAAATAAACTTATAAAACATTGCGAGCGTATTGAACCGAACTTTTGACGCTATACTTTCGGCAGGTGTGTCACTACACTTATGGTTCCTTTTGAGGTACGGAACCCTGAAACCATTTAATTGGTTTGATTGTGTGCAGGTCAAAGGGCCGCAGCCAGCGGACGGATTGGCGGACGGAGCGCAAGCTGAACTCGGAGACGTTCGGCGTGGCGTCGGCGCGGCGCGGCGCGTGGCGTCCGCGCGCCACGTGGCGCCACCCGCCCGCGCACCACAACCCGCACATGATGCCGCACCACCCGTGAGTGCACAGCTTTATATTATACCAAATCGTTTATGCCTAATTGTCTTTAATTGTATTTTTGTAACTGGTTGTCGACATCATAGTCACCCATAGTGGGTGTGAAACTTCTTTTTCTGCATAGAAATACTGTATTTACAGAGATTACTCAAAATCATTTATTCAAAGTAGGTAGATACTATTGGTAGGTAATTAATTACATAAATTTAAAACTAAAGCTACAAGGGTTCCAAACGCGCCCAGGTCTGAGAACTACTAGTATATAAAACAACTAGATGATGCCCGCGACTTCGTCCGCGTGGATTTCGGTTTATATAAATCCCGTAGGAACTCTTTGATTTTCCGGGATAAAAAGTTATCTATGCAAGCAACCTCTGTACTAAATTTCATATAAATTGGTTAAACTATTGGGCTGTGTAAAGCTAGCAGACAGACAGACACACTTTCGCATTTATAATATTAGTATGGATGTGGATGTTAGTGTGTGGGAGCAGTGATCGTAACTCAGAAGGCAGTATGTCTTACTTCCCCAGCTGGCGGCCGATGCGCGCGCGCGGGCGCGGCGCCGCCAACAACAACAACATGCGCCGCAACAACGCCGCCGCGCCGCAGCCGCAGCCGCAGCCCGCCTCAGCCGCAGGTGAACATTTTCATATTTTCAACACACTTTGTAAGGTCCACGATACTCTTGATGTCGCAACAAACCGAAGCAAGCAATTGGATGTTACCAGAACGCTAGTATATATATATAGTAGCATACACTATACATCATGTCCATGACTTAGCATGTATGGATTTAAATTTTGGAAAATCCCGTCAGGTAAAATAAGAAGAATAAGCCTTATGTCCATCTCCAGTATGCACTGTTCTATGTGACTTCACCCAAGTGGATTTTGTTTTTTTTAAAGTGCCATAGAAAATTAGATTTTCCGTGATAAAAAGTAGATTATATCCTTTCCCCTGGATTGCAAGCTATGTTTGTAAAGAATTTCGTCAGAATCAGTTACATTTAACCATTTAAAAAAGTAATAGACGGACAGACAGACACTTTCGCATTTATAATGTTCGTTTTGTGCTATAGATTTTCGTTTGTAAGCTTTTCCCCCTCAGTCATTGAGATTGTTTTCTTTCCAGCGAAGTAGGAGATAAGTGACAAGAGAAGAAAAGTGAATCTTAATTTATTATTGCAAAGACTAATCACAAATGGATAAGTGTATGCCAGTGATAAAAAGTTTGTAATTATTAATTGTTTAAATCTGTAACGTGGGAAGAATTAACTTGGAAAGGAATTCAGTGAAGGACATTGCTTTGGTGTGATAGTGTTTGTATCCAATATATGGAAGGTGATAGATGGAAATTCCCCGCTGAACCGGATGTGTTTTCTTCGTCCAGAAGATAAGTGTACAGTAGGTGGGCTTTGACAACCTCTCGACGATATCACGTATACATGTACAACGCTACAATAGATCTAATATAATAATTGTTGACACTTTTACAGGGGGGAGGACCTTGCCTAGCAGTGCAAGTATTTTGGAGACTAAATTTCTTTGTTTTCTATGATATCCATTAGCTTATAAGTTCTGCATCTATTAATCATCCTCAATAGCTCAACGGTTAAGGAGTGGACTGAATTCCTTAAGATCGGTGGTTCAACCCCCATCTGTTGCACTAGTGTATTATGGTACCTACTCCTAGCACAAGCTAAACGCTTAATATGAGGCCAAAGGGGGATAACAAATTGTAATATGAATTACATATAACCAATTCTTATAGGAATGTCTATTTTTATAAACATTCATGACTTGAATTGGCTGCATATATTTCCACAAATCTAGTGTGTGCGTACATTTTAAAAATAAAATTACTAAGTTTAAGATTGACAAACACACTCGATTTTGCTAGCAAAGTTGATGGCATTTGTTCAGTAATATGAAAGAAAGTTGACATTATTAAATTAGATCTATTTTAGGCTAAATTCTGTGATAAGGGTTGTCGAAAGTTGGTCATATAATTGTTGCCTTTTATTAAAAACGATTAGGAAGCCCCTGCGGTTGTATTAAAAAATCTTTATTTATATGAAATTTCATTACATCCCTACGAATCTTATATTTTCCTAGCTTCCTCACGCCTACTATGTGCATTTGTGCCTATTAAGATAAATTAACAAGAATTAGATTTTTAAAACATTTTTCTTTTGTTTTGTTTCCAATGTGTCATTGTGCTTGCTATTATTGTGGTTCTCCATTTCATGATGATTCATAAATCGTTGGTAATCGACGCACTTTTAGGGTTGACTGATGATGGGCAGAGCCGATTTTCTCACGTTCCATCTTATTGAAACGGCGAGAATTATTATTTGTCATAGTTGCTCCGTATTTTGCACGACCGATTTTAAGTGGGCCCGTGCGTTTAGAAAAATATGGTTAAATACTATTATTTTCATTGTCTCGAGTGGATTATGGAATCTGTTGTTTGAGGTAGGCCTTATATAATGGCAAGCAATGACACAAGGGACGGTGTAGCAGCAGTCCTACTAAATAGAGAATAAAGAGCTTATGGGAATACTATTGAGCGAGTTGGTTTATTTCTGCCAGGGGGGGTATCCGTTCCACATCGAATTTAAATGCTCTTACACACTACAGATTTTTTATCGCACGATGGGTTTCTTAATTTAAGTTACGCGTTTAAACTAAAAAAACGACTGCCAATGACATTTTTATCATATAAATCAAGCATACTTGCTTATAAAACAATTTTTCTACATAAGTCATAGTATTACAAAATTAAAAATATATTGAATCAAAATATATTTACAGCTATGACATTACAATATAGCGAAAATTCAGTCCTATTTTCTGTTTGAACGCGTTATAATTTAGTCTTAGGGAAGTGCGCAAATGCAATAAATTTTAATCTAGTAATAGAAAAGATAATATCCTGAATTTATTAATTTTATTTTATTAATTGGAGAAATATTAAGTCTGTAGTGTGCGGGCGCTGCATATTTGTGAAACTGCTCAACGTGTTTCAGCTCTAAATTATACAAAAATTGTCTTATTGTGATTTTATTGACTGTCATTGTTTGTTGTTAGTTGTAGACGAATGAAATGTTACAGTAGGACTGCTGGTGTGGATCCTCTGGCGGCCGGAGCGTTCAGATTGTAGAATGAAGATTTGTTGATATTTGTATAGGATAGAGGCTGCTATGGGGATTTTGGCTAGGGGTGGTAATTGCGCAACCCAATCGCGATTACAATCGCCTATAGAACTCAAAGACCTTTTCATTTACAAAATGGTCCATTAAAAGAAAATTTGCTAAGGAAAGATTCGTTTTTAAACAAAAAGCCGACGGAAGCGAGGATTCTTACGCATCTACATAAAAACTGACCGAAAGACTACTAAGCCGAAACTTAAGCAGATGGGTCCAGGGATTTAGACACAACGCCAATATAATCAATGTTGTGGCGTTTAGCTATAGTGAAAGATTACTAGCGCAAAATACCAAATAAGTATAACGCAAATTCAAAATTCGGAAATTGAAATGTTGTTCTTAAATATTAATTGCAAGGTTCTCTTGTATTTTAAGAGTCTGTATCCTTACAAGTTAAAAGCCACTTATTATATATATTTTTAATAGTTTAGTTTTGTAATTTTTTGTTAAAAATATTACTATCATAGAGATTCGCTATTCGCGAATATTATTATTTTTTGTGTGAGGCCCTGCCTCCTGATGGTGATATTGCATTATGCTTTGGCATTCTTCGTACCGTTTGTTTGATTTTGCGTTGTGCGTCTAAACTGGTCTAGAAACGTGAAATTTTGCATAAGAGTTCCTTATATAACATAGAATCACGAAGAAAAGGTTTTCGAAAATTGTATCGCCACCCATCCCATCAAAAGGGGTTTGAATATTTTAGTATGGAGTCTGGCCTACCTACATTCCCGCCATTTTCTTTTTTTTAAATTCAAAATATCGGCCACACAGGACAACCGCATTAATCTTGGAAAAAAGAAATATGGCGGACTATTAGGAAGGCCAAAGTCTACAAAGCCCTTTAAAATTTCCCTTCGATTCGCTGCTAATGTTAATCGACCCTAAGGAGGTTAAGTATATGATGGGGATTAACGATTAAAACCCCCCTTGTAAAAGTTCATTTAAATAAAAATCTTTCTATTTTTTATTTCTATGATAAATTCAATTTCATTCATCATTTGTATATAAAATCATGTATTCTGTCTTGCTCACTCGTGGATAACAATACGCCTAGACTGTAGTGCGTTTCACTTAACTTCTGTTAAGAAACTTCGCTTCAAAAATTGATTTGGAAGCCAGGGTTACTGTTTCGGGTTGCGCGATTACTCCCGCATTGATCTGCAGCGATGTGGGTGGTTGATCAATGATCACACAAATTGTAGTGTATTTGTTGAAAAGGGACTCGATATCTCATAGAGTTAACTGTGGACATTGTAATGTACATTTTAATTCGAATCACTAAACGTCCCGTGTTTAGAAATAATGTGTGGATATTTAAAGTAAACTTTTGACAAATACGATAATATATTTGTAAAATCTGTGAACTCAAAAAACAGTACCTGGCAATTGTATTAAATCTAAAATATACGTTTACTACGAATCTTCCAGACGGCTATTTCATTAAAACACCTTTATATAGTTTTTATTTAGTTTTTATTGCAAATTAAAAACTTAAAGCTGGTACAAAACGTACTTGGCGAGATAGGAATTAACATAGATACAAAATGTTTATAAAACATACAAAATCTCCACTGATACAAAGCAATGGACGATAATAATTAATTTAATACATCAACACAATAAATATTATAATAATACGGGAGCATTCAGTCTTGCTAATAAAAATTTAAACATTGCTTATTCACGTTGTTATGTATGACAGTAACAGCCCGTACCTACTGACGAAGGACTATTGTCCACGGAGGACATAATTAAATTAATCTCTAAGGGCCGGCGCACATATGGCGGAGCGCAGCGCAGAGCATGCCCGCGAAGTTTTCTAATCGCGTGACACATTATGCGAATTTCTACCAGAGAATGCGCGAGCACGTGCGGGACTGCGCGCGGATGCGCGAGTATCCGCACGGATGCACAATTGATTTTAGATATTATTTCAGTGAGGACAATGTCGATAATATTTTCACTGTGAAAAATGCTCTGCGCTGCGCTCCGCCATATGTGCGCCGGCCCTATGAAAAAGAACGGCATCGTATAACGCTTACGATGGGCTAAAGCAAAAGATGCATGGAGGACAAAAGTCCCTCATCTTTTATTTTACTCGTCTGTACTGGCCCTAATGAGTAAATAAATAAAAAAGTTTTTATTAGTGACCTACCTAATAAAGTATATTATTTTGTAGTTTGGTTTTTAGGAAACTGTAAGTAAATAAGGACTTGACCATTTGCAAAAATATTGCAGATATCAGAGATTCCATCTATAGTTGAGATTTCGATAGTACAATATTGAGCTATTCCAAGTCTATGGGATCAACAATAATCATGTTCAATGGTTTGAAGCTCTTAGAAAAAAAATTCCTTTTAATACCAATGTAAAAGTTGGTTATATAAAAATTTAATAGGTACTACAAAAATTACATGTTATTTATTTCTTTATAGATATATAAGGGAAGGTATAAAAAGTGCCGATCTCTATGAAACTTACGCGTTATAAATCCTTAGAGACCTCGAAATTACTAACCAATATGAGTTTTCATATTCACTAAATACAAACAGCTTAAGCCAAACAACAAATTCATACACAATGTCTGACATTCGTAACATTTAAAAGCACAAACTATTCAATTTATATCATACTTGTTTTTGCGCGCGATTTCACATGGATTTAGACTTTAAAACCCCGTAAAATTACTTTTTCTCGGGATTAAAAGAATCCTTGCCCGACCCAGGATGCAAGCTATCTCAAACATATCCCTCTTTTTAATATTATATTACTTTAATATTAATATTGCATATTATAATATTTGGAAGTCATAACTTATATATCAGAGCTACTAAAATGTTTGTCGGTCTGTCTGTTCGTTACCTATGGGTTCGCGCATCGTTCATCCGATTGAGTTCAAACTTTGTACAGTTGTTGTTGCCACTATTATGCCAGTAATATTACTGACATAAAAGGATATAATATATATTCGTAATGTATAAGATTTCACATACATCCCTCGCTTTGCAACTCCACAATTCCCTAAGGTGAATAGGCAGCCTTAGGTCTGCTAGTAGGCTGGAAATAGTGTCACGTGATACACGAGCTTACGATCCTAAGTTTATATTACACTTTCTTTATAAAACATGTTAAAAAATATAAATACATACCGCTCTTAGGACTATGGCTACGAGAAGAAAATATTTACACAACCACATCTTACCTAGTATAATTGTTATTTAAAAATAGCTTATTTTTAAAGGCTCTTCCTAATGAAAAACACGCTGCTTATACATGGCTTATTACAAATCAAATATTTCACATTAATTTGTTTTAACTTAACCATGTATAAGCATACATTTTATTATTAGTAAGGGCCAAAGAATCAAGTTCCTGAGTGTACAAAAGCATAACTTTGATTTTGAATATTTTTGTCACCCATGCTAGATTAAACTATGTGCAAATGTATCCATTTTAACGCGTAGGTAATTGGTATTATGTTATAAGGGGACAAAAATCAAGCTGTGCTTCTGTACTCTGCTAATTCGATTTCACCCAAACTCTAATTAGACGGGTCTAAAAGTTGTACTACCATTTTCACAATCAAAAGATAGCATTACTTTTTGACATATCAATGTGGCTAATTCTGTTGTTTACAATCTTTTATACTGAATTGACAGGTCCTTTTCCGCAGGGAACATTGTGAAAGAGATAGCAATACATTTAAACCTGTCATTTTTAGTTTATTGATTATTTACAACAATAGAATTAGCAACAATTTTTAGTTGTTTGATTAGAGTCAAATCAAATTTCTTTATTGCGAATTTGGGTAAACAGTGGAGATGTTACAAAGACAAAAAGGTACAGCCAAATTCTTTCAAATTCAGTGTACTTTGTACATGCCATACTTTTTCAAAAAAACTGGTTATCTACAACAAGTGTTTTAGAGTTATCACCATAAACTTGTAAATTTTAGAAAAACTAATGTTTCTAAGTAGTTCGCTACGTAAGACGAAACCAAAAACTTTGGTCCTATGTTGCATTTTTTTCAGAAACATGTTTTGATAATTCTTACGTTTTATGCGATAACTCAAGAATTACTTTTTGCAGTTAACGCGCTTTATAGAAAAAACGGTTGAATCGAATTAGCACCGATGTCAATAAAAGTGTGCTTACCTAAACGTTAATATTTAAGCATTAAGTACTTATCATTAATATTGAGCCTTAAATAGTGGCTTTACGTTGCTTTAAAGGAGCTTTCTCATTGTTCTATTTTCAAGAGATTTATCTAATATCTGATTTAGATAAATTGCAGTTCTTTTTACACGAAAAATCGATATTTTACGTATAACATTCCGATTATATTGTGCCTCTGAGTATTTATTTATCTGAAAATATAAAATTCCTAAAAAAAAAAAAAACAAATCTATGTAGGTGGAAATGTAGGAGATACAAAACTTTTCCCTTGCGTGCCCATTATATTATTGCACCGTACGAGTCCTTACAATATTTTACAAAAAATATAATATGTAACGTAAAGCTAGCAAAAAATTCCACGGGGCCTGTCTTACCATACCTATAATAAAACTAACTAATTAACAAAATAAATTACAGCTTCCAACCAACAAAGTAATAACATGCCGTACTCAATACTTTCCCTCAAAAACTCAATAATGATAATTTTACTGAAAACGACGAGAACTAAGCCATACGACGTGTTTTCTTCGCTCAAATCGTAGTATTTTCAATATCTGAAACACGTAATATTCTATGATGATAAGAAACCACAAACCATACGCAACGTAGTGACCGGTGTTTATGTTTGTGCTTATCTTTATAGAAGAAAACGTGAGGAAACCTGCACGCCTGAGAGTTCTCCATAATGTTCTCAAAGGTGTGTAAAGTATGCCTATCCGCACTGAGCCAGCGTGGGCAGACTATGGCCTTAGCCATTCTTATTCTGAGTGCTCAGTAGTGTGCCAGCAATGGGTTCATCATGATGATAATGAATGATCTTCATAGAAAATACTAGGATTTGATTTGACTCAACACGGGTCTGGTTCCCGACCAATCTGCATAAGACTGGCTTAACCGCGCCACTCCCTCGGCGGTTGTCCGTTCTCCACGATCCAGACTGAGCCGCTTTGAGCCTTCATCAGAACGTCGATCAGAGTCCTGGCCACGTGTTCGGCGCTGCAACAACAGTTGAATCTCATCATCAAATTGTCGAACTGATTACACAAAGGTAAGATGGGTTTTTGTCGGTGTCTTCTCTCAAAGTCTGTTGCCATTTGCTTAGCTACAAAATACAATGATAAGAAGTTTCTACCTAACAGCCGTTCCCGGTGCAATTTTTAAGAATTGGTTAGTTATTATTAAAAAAAATAGTTGTCGCCAAAAAACAGAAATTTAGCAAATCTCGCATTTCTAAAAAAGTTTGCTACGTAGAACCAAACTAAAAACCGTAGGACCAAACTAAAAAGGGCCCTAAGAGTCTCTTTTAGGTACTTCTTTTTAGAAAAGTACCTATTTTTCGTCGTGTACACGAAGGAGTCTATGATAAACACAGGGTAAACATAATGGTGATACTTATTGCTAAGAAGTCTAAAATGTAATCCGCTGCGATTTCTCTGAAAACCGAACAGCAATGGAACTTACCTCTGTGCCTTGCAGTTGGCGTTGTCCCTCTGCCAGGCAGCTTCGTAGTCGGAAGACATCAGCTGCTTGCGGATTTCCTTCACGAGGCCAGTGTCCGTGAGCCCCGGGCAGAGCGCTATGCTTCTCACACCGGTGAGGTTTACATGGTATTGGTCCTGAAGGAAAACAGTCCTGGTCAGAAAAACGTCAGGTCCTGGTTAGTAGGTACATATCTTTGAACTGCACGGGGCCAAAAACGCACCCCTAGGACGCAAGCAGCCCACCATATTACCTACCTATTAACGAGTTTGTCGTTGGACAGTGTAAATAGCTGCAGTTAGGTCATTAACACGAAGAGGCAGTCAGAACCTATAGTTTTACTAGATTCTAGAATAAAAAATCTAAAAAGACAGAAGTCTATTTCAACATTGCCAGTGGTGAGTTTCCTGCGGTTGTGTGGTCCGACTGCATAGACCCTAAGTAAGTACCTACCTAATGCCCGGTCGGCCTCAGAATTCGAGTAGCTATTTCGCGGAACTATTGCATCAAAAACCTGTCTCACTATTAGGACCTTTTTTTATAAACCCGCCACACATAACGCATGTGCATAACCGTGCCACGCGAATATGATCATTAAGGTGCTAAGCGACTTGCAGCCTTTGACTGTACCTAAACCAATAGGGAGGATTCCGCTTTAAGCGGTGGGGTGTAAATAAGATGGATAGTTTTACTTACCCCATATGACCTTGTAAGACCAACGACAGCGTAATTAGTGGCAGTGTAGATCGGAGTCGACACCTGCGGTCTAGCGAAGGCAGTTGACGCCGTGTTCACTATGGTGCCGCCCTGACCGCCTCGGTCCTTGCCCATAAACCGATAGGCGAGCAGTGTGCCACGGATTACTCCATTCTGAAACATGGTGACAGGTCGTATAAAACAGACTGGTCGATTTCGGAAAAGCTGCATCAATCATTACTATACAATCTTAATTGTTATGATTGGCTGAATATATGGTAATCTTGCTGCAACAACCATTTCAGCCAATGGTGACATTGTTGGTACCAGTATGTTGCTGTCAAACTACGTTAGTAGGCTGGGAACAAAAGACGTATTTATCGAAACTTGGAAGGGCAAGAACCTCTCTGGCGCAGTGGCATGCCCCTTATAAATGATCTCGGGTTCAATTAAATAGTCTGTTAAACTCCATTCAGTTTTTCCGCAACTTCTTTGAAGAAGAATACTCTTGAAATAACCAAATATTTACCTACATACCTATTACCTACTCCAAGAAGGGTAGAGATGCATTGATGTTGAAAGAGCCATAGAGATGGTACCTGACGAAACCGTCTGTGAAATCTTCATAATAATATCATAGTTGAGGCACGGGTTGAAGGTAAGTAGTTAACTCCCATGAAACAGTTTTAAAACCGTCATCACTTACCAAATTAACATCGACTTCAAGTTCCCAAAATCTATCATTCATAACGCCAGCGTTGTTGATAACGATGTCAAGCCGGTTGAACACCTTTATTGTCATTTCGAAGGCCTCTGAAAATTAATTTTCATTTACTATTGAATCAAGGAATACTTACTAGGTTAGGTACCTACTCTCTAATCCAGAGGTCGGCAAGTAATTTTAAATGGTATCCGAATACTTTTAAAGTTTATTGTCGAGGTCCAAACACGTGACACGTGCATAGTGACGCGCGTAATACCCCTAACACACCGGGTTACGCAACGTGCACGATTTACGCAAGCAGTGTAGGTACCATGTTTCATACAGTTCCATACATTACAATTTACAACGCAATGGTAACTACGCGCTACGTCTACGCTTACGCAGCCAGTGTGAACGAGCTATAAGTAATCGATACCTCACCTTCGTATTGAGGGTAGTCGGTGACGTCACACTGGCAAAACAACACATTTTTCCGGCCATACTTCACGCCGAGTTCGTCGGCCACCTGCTCTCCGATTTCAGAATCAATATCGCATAACGACACCTGAAACATAATACGAGTATGTACCTTACAGCCTACTTGTTGCAGTTCCTTCACGATTTCACCTTACTTAGTTATCTATGAACTTATTTTATTCATCGTCATGTTGATGATGATGACTTATTTTATTCATCGTCACCATCACCAAGTTGATGATGATGATGACGATGACGTAGATAAATACTAATTTTATCTTCTCATAATGATCTTTTAGAAAAAAACCGGCCAAGTGCGAGTCAGACTCGCGCACCGAGGGTTCCGTACTCGGGTATTTTTTCCAACATTTTGCACGATAAATTAAAAACTATTATGCATAAAAATAAATAAAAATCTGTTTTAGAATATACAGGTAAAGCCCCCCATGTTTATATGGTACCCCACTTGGTATAGTTATCTTACTTTGAAAATTGAAACACATTTTAATATTTTTTCAATGATGTAACCACAAATTTGCAGTTTTCGGATTTATTCCTTTACTCGTGCTATAAGACCTACCTACCTGCCAAATTTCATGATTCTAGGTCAACGGGAAGTACCCTATAGGTTTTATTGACAGACACGACAGACGGATAAACAGACAGACAACAAAGTGATCCGGTACAAGGGTTCCGTTTTACTTTTTGAGGTACGGAACCTTAAAAACTATCTTTTACACTTCTTCAAAATAAATGAGGAGGTTCGTATCTACCATCGTCGGAGATGAAGGACCGAACTTCGATGAAATCGATAGAATTTGTTGCTCTCGAGAGTTATAATTTAGTAAACATCCGACTTTCAACCTTATACAAAGTGTATTAGAGCACAATATAATAGGTACCTAAATATCCATAGATTTACACTTTCTTACTGATCTACTTACCTTCCCTAGTTAGTTGGTACATTGAAGTCGGAATATGTGTTGTTTAACCCGATAATGTTATTGGGTTAGGTACATATTATCAATTTGTAAGGAATAGATTTATGTAAACTGTTAAATTAGTTGATGACTATATCAATGCGTGTGGCCGACATATACCTACCGAATATTGGGTGATGTTTTGCTTTTATAGGTGCAAAGCACTAGCGGTTATTGCAGGTACCTACCTACTCTTTGAGTAGAGAGTGGAGAGTAAACAATTTAAAAGCACTCTAGTGCTTCAATACTAGATTGGCCAGGCAGTTGCGAGTTCCGACATTTATGTTTGTACAGCCAGTGTACCTACCTACCTAATTGTACTAAATATCTACGTATCCTAGTCATAAATGGTCCAATGACGGCTAATAGATTCTTCCATTTAGAAAAACCAGCCAAGTGCGAGTCAGACTCGCGCACCGAGGGTTCCGTACTCAGGCATTTTTTCCGACATTGTGCACGATAAATCATAAAAATAAAAATCTGTTTTAGAATGTACCTAGGTACCTACAGGTAAAGCCCTTTCATATGATACCCCACTTGATATAGTTATTTTACTTTGAAAATTGACAATAATATGTTCATGAACATATGTCAATTTTTTTTGTGATGAAACCACAAATTCACGATTTTCGGATTTTTTCCTTTACTTGTGCTATAAGACCTACCTACCTGCCAAATTTTATGATTCTAGGTCAACGGGAAGTAAGTACCCTGTAGGTTTTCTTGACAGACACGACAGACGGACGTACAACAAAGTGATCTTATAAGGGTTCTGTTTTTTGTTTTTGAGGTACGGAACCCTAATAATCACGTGGACATAATATATATTTTTAAAACTTACAAAACGACCAAAATTAATTATATCAATCTATCGAGGTAGTTGCCTACCTACCTATTATATAGGTATAAAACTGGATTTTTTTATCGAATCTATATTAACTATATAGGTACAAGATAGGATTTTATGCAGGAAGTTAAGCTGATCTTTCAAACTAAGTGAGCTTGAGAATATGCGCAGACTAAAGCTATAAATTACAATGCTTCATAAAAATAGGTAAACATAAATGAAAAGAATCAACGACCGAGGCGGCGCAAAAATCAATACAAATAATAGCTGCCGCAAGTGAAGACACTTGACATCTTTTCTTTCATGCCTTGACCACAAATGTGCTTAGCTATTATTTACGAGTCACGCACTGCATTTGGCTACTTTCCAACCCACTTTAACCTTTTACCTTGAACTTAAGATTAGTAATGGGACATCGGTGTTACTCGGTACGACTCACCTTCGCTCCTTGCTTGAGTAGCTCCTCGCTGTAGGCGAGCCCGATGCCGGCCGCAGCCCCGGTTATTAACGCCACCTTTCCTTTTAACTCCATTACGGTATTTTTCTATTTCGAGAGGACTGCGCCCGAATGCGGCAACCACTACGCTCAATGTGGGCGCGCTTCGATCGCGACGGAGCTCGGGTTGAAAGGGGAGGTAGGGGGGTTCTCCCAGTTTCTCCCCGAATTCCCCTTCTGTAGTAAATATACGCACGATTGCACGCCACTCTCGCTAGCCTACGTCGATTCAGTCTCATGTGGACGGTTCACAGGACACTTTGTACACCGCTATAAATAGGTCCCGTAGTACGACACTCATATGTTTTATGGTATGAATGCGTTTGTGACCCATGCGCTTTGAATGCGACATAAGCGTCGAGCGAAATAAAACGAGCTACTCGTTCAGTTTACTTTATTTGTAAATTTCTCAACATTTCTGTACGGTACAGTAAATTTTTACTGAGTAGATATTCTACTTCTTTTTTACTTACATTTTTTTTTAATTTTCTTCAATGACTAGTGAAAATATCACAGATAAATTAACGATAAAGAGATCATTCTTTTTTATCGCCGCATAACATTTTTGATTATACACATTTATCCAAAACGCATCCTCTGATTGCAACGGACGCGAACTGTACATTATATTACTAAAATAAAATTTATCACAAATAACATTGTTAATTAAAAAAACTTGGTAATTTAAAAATGCCCTTTTTAAAACAAATCGTTTCTAAAATGAAACGAAATAATGTTTGTGTTCTGATTTCGCTAATTACATAAAATAAATACAAATATTCAGTCAAAATATTTTGAATAATTCTGTACAATATTGATTTTAAGTAGTATAAAAAGGGGTTTTAAAAATAAACTATTTACAATAAACGAATGGCGGCCAGTCTCAGGCCCTAACGTGTCCCGCACTTCAAAAAACCGTCACGCCTAAACCTCGACTGTAGATCAAACGTTTATCCAGATAAATAATGATTGCCGGAATATTGCATGAATATGTAAAAATCTAATGCTATTTGATTCAGTTTAAAAAACAAAGTCTGCATGCTATACCAGACCAGTTTGGTTGGTGAGTACAGTTTGGTCTTGTGATAAATGCTCAGGAGTGGTGCGCCTGATCTGCGCCGGCAGCTGGCACGGCTTTGGCCAAGTACGAGAAAGATCTGGCATTGGGAAGGCCGGCGATAACACAAGCGCTCAGCGCTGATCGCGTCAGATTCATAGGAGCTGCGTCATACCACTCTGATGTGTCCCCATCGTAGCATTCCACGTGCGGGATTGTGGTTGAACCTGCAATTTCCAGTTAATTGTCATTCCAACGGAAGAATGGTGTAAAGAACCTAAGTATGATTTTAAAAGAACTACATATTATCACACTAATATTATAAAGGCGAAAGTTTGTGTGTATGTGTGTGTGTATGTTTGTTACTCCTTCACACAAAAACTACTCGACAGATTTGACTGAAATTTGGAATGGAGATAGATACCCTGGATTATCAAAAAGTTCATAGGGATTTCGAAAAACCTAAATCCACGCGGACGAAATCGCGGGCATCAGCTAGTTAATAATAAATAAGTACGTTAAAATAAGTACTTAGTTCAACTATAACCTAACCATTGAATCCTCCTATAACGAAGATCATATCGTCGAGCAGTACTGTGGCAAAATTGCTTCTCGCACTGAACATTTCCGTCACTTCCTGCCACTCGCCGCCGCGGTGAGGACAAAACCGTTCCCCTTGTAAAAATAGATCCATCATCAGCTTTGATAATACCTACTTCCCTACGTCCTTAATAGTTTGAACTTCAAGTTCACGAAGTTCGTTAATAGTTTGGAGTTCATTTGGATGCCCGTATTAAAAAGGATTTTATGTTATGAGATGACTACCACAAAACTATTGTTTGTTGTTTTTGTTGAAGCATATTAATGAATCGAAAAAAATTGGTGAAGGTACTTAGCCAGATCTTATGGGGACATTAAATCTTTAGGGGTTTTTATTTATGACATCCTAAATTCTTTTCAAATTAGTGTCTTAATAGGTAGATGATCTGTTTTTGGATTACGAGCCAACTTGAGCAGTGCAGTTTGTGTGCGGTTTTATTGCAGTTGACATGACTGTATCGGCAAAATGATCCGGAGTTAACTTGAATTCCAACTACATATTGTCTTTGGTAGATCTAAAATCCAAAACAAGTCAAATAATAACCAGTATTAAGTCGGCTATAACCGTTGAAACCTCCCAGCGCATACAAGCACTCTCGATACGCAATAAGGCTGACTCCGGACCGTGGACTGATCATGGACCTGATGAAAGACCATTGCTTCGTGCCCGGGTCGAAGACTTCCGCCGAACTCAGCACTTCTTGACCATTGAAACCGCCGACTATGTATATCTGTGAAGGGGAGGTAACAGGAACTAAATCTCGGTTAAGTAATCAAATAATCAAAACAATGCAAAAAGCTTTCCACAAGTTAAATTAGGGCTTATTATTTGCCACATCATGTCCAACATAAAATATGAAGAGTAGAACAGAAAGTTGCCCAAGCAATTAAAAGCGAAATTGTATTAAAAAAATTGTAGGTACTCTGTCCCTAACAGTAGTTATGCGCTGTGCAGCCAATTGGTTACATTTTATAGCCACATTCATTCTTTCAACTTTTTGCGAGTTAGGTGCCCATCCCAAACGTTAAGAAGTTTCGCTTCAGAAATCATTGATGACTAGCCTTTCCACCAAGCGAAGCAGCGCTGGCGTCGGACCGCTGTTTGTTCATGGGAGTGGTCATCTCCCACTGGTTCTTGTCGGGATGGTAGCGCTCTACGGACGACATGCGCGTACGACCATTGTACCCGCCCAGCGCGTAGATGAGACCGTCTGAATTAATAGGAAATCAGATTTTAATCTATACTAATTATAAATGCAAAAGTGTGTCTGTCCATTTATCTGTCTGCTAGCTTTTATGGCCCAAATTTTTAACCGCTTTTGATGAAATTTGGTGCAGAGTTAGCTTACATCCCGGGGAAGGCATAGGCTATTATTTTTAGATTTTATCCCGGAAAATCAAAAAGTTTCCACGGGATTAATATAAAGATAAAGAACCATCCGTAAAAATTAAAAAACCAATTTATATGTAGCTTGCATCCCGGAAACTGACATAGACAACTTTTTTTTCTCTCTCGTCTGGCTTGGCAAAGATTAGCCAATGTCAAGTTTGTAGTTATTTGTAACAAGTTAGTTAAACTATACAAGTATGGACCCCGTCTGTGCAAGCGCTCGCCGACATACGCACGGCACCCTCTTAGAGCGCTTTCCAGTCAGTTTTAACAAAAAAAACACTCCAAAAAGGCAGAGCACGCCCGCCAGCTAACACCAACACAGACGAAGTCCTAGACAACTTTTATCTCGGAATATCAAAGAGTTCCTACGGGATTTTTAACAACCTAAACCCACGGGGGCGAAGTCGCGGGAATCACCTAGCAAAAAATAAGAAGATAACATATTGATGGCACTTACCATGAGCAACCACACTAACATAGCACCTCGCCTGATACATGCAAGCTCTTTCGAGCCAAGTGTTAGCGACAGGATCGTAACATCGAACTGTATTGAAGTGGTCGCTGCCGTCGAAACCACCAATCATGTAGATCAAATTATTCAACGTGCATAGGCCGTGGTAAGCGCGAGGTGATAGATCCATGTGAATTGATAAAAACCAGCGGTCAGCGCTGCAAAATTTATAACATTCCATTTTAACAAGTGTAAATTAAAAATTTATAACACCCCCGACGATCCAAAGTATTTGAGTTTTCCAAAACATCATTTTCAAATAAATAATTATGTATTTAGACAACGTCCATCTTGACAGCTTGACATTTGTCTATTGACATAATATTATGAACCTAACGGTTATCTAACCTTCTTTTCTACAAGAAAACTAGAAAAGAGCTGATAACTCTTAAACGGCTGAACCAATTTTTTTAGATTATAGCTAAGAACACTCTCGATCAAGCCACCTTTCAAACAAAAAAAACTAAATTAAAATCGGTTCATTCGTTTAGGCGCTACGATGCCACAGACAGATACACAGATACACAGATACACAGATACACACGTCAAACTTATAACACCCCTCTTTTTGGGTCGGGGGTTAAAAAGAAGTAGCTAAAATGATCAGCTGTTCTTTTCAAATTCTTTATTTTTTAACGGTTTCTATTTTTTAAGCTCTGAGTTCTGTCTAGTCTGTGGTAGCCGTTGCTTAGAATTGCCATATGAAAAATTCAATAATTCTAATATCCTGTTTTTTTTAAATGTTTTTCTCACACTTACCTGGATATTTAATTTAATTTTTAGATTAAGATAAATTTTAAGTTACCGAGTGTCATATGTTTCAACGAAACTCGTGGGACTCCCAGCACTCCAGCCTCCTACTGCAAAAAGTATTTCGTAAGGTATTCGGGGTCTTGCTAAGGGATCGTTAAGATCTGCTTCTGTCTCGGGTCTGGAGTCCAAAACCGTTAGGAAAACTACTGCTGGATATAATGCTTCTTGACATTTCTATAATAAAATTCCGTATAAATTAAAATACTTATAATAATGAAATGTAAAAAAGTATTCTGAATTTACCGCATCGTCCATCACAGGCTGCCATTGTAAAATTTTGGTCTTAAAATAATTATAACTTATGTGGCCATATCGTACACAGGATAGTAGAGATGGAATATATTTTCTTCTGTTTTCCAAGTCATGTTCTATCCACGTTTTTACTGCTTGGAATACTATTTCTTCATTTTTAACATTCAATTCGTCATCTCGCAACAAATCCTCTAACTCTTCATAAGATAGAGATTTGAATTCACTACATTCTTTTAATAGCCTGGCAAAGTTTTGTCTTATATACAGTTTGCCTTTTTTCTCTAAATCGCTACAAAAGTAGCATCTAGCAAATTTAAATATTCCAAGACAGTTATGCGGACGCAATTCTTGTAAAAGAAATTGGCAGCATAGTTGAATGACTCCAACTACGTCAAACTGATCAGCATATGGAAGCAAACATTCCACATTTTCGGCAGTCACTTTGCATGTTCCTGAATAGGCATAATCGAGAATCAAGTTCATATAATAAGAAGGAACATCAACGACAATTTCTCTTTCTTCAGGCTGCCCTTTTCTCAAAGAGTTTACAAATATGGCTTTAAAATATGGACTGACCGCTGAAAGTATAGCTCGATGTACTTGTATAGAAATGTTATCCTGACATAGAATTGTCCCATCACAAAGTTGTCCTTTCTGTCTTAGTTCATTCCATATTGCTGGAAATTCAACTACCGAATAATTTTCAGGGAGGCACACACATTTTCTTTTGCGAGTTACAATCCTTTTTTTCGCTAGGCGGGGCTTAGTAGATGCTGGAATACGAACGGAATTTTTGCTTTTTGATAATTTTCGATGTTTCGTATTAAATTCCATCCCTTTTGAAAAAACGGCGGTCGAAACTTGTTATTCTGTCGCGATGACAGAATTTGACATTTTGTGTTAGTTAAGTTTTGTTCTATTTTTTGAAAGTACAGTTCAGTACATTTCAATTAAATTTTTATCACTGGCCAATCCAACAAATACCTATGTATTTTAAAAACATAGTGGAGTTATATAAACATAGTGGTTCCAGAGTTATAAGAAAAAACCGAATTTACCATTAGGTGTAGTCATGGACGTCTATTATATCGATGGGTGTAGTTACTAGTACTTGATGTAACTATCTACAATGCTACCCGTGATAACTAAATAAAAGCCAAAAATCAAGATTTTTCACTTTTATACTCATAATACGTCCATGTCCATTTCATATCAATAGTATAAGGTCAAAAATTATTTTGTTTTTTTTTTTTTAATTTGAGGGAAAAAATACGTCCATGTCCATTTCATATCAATCTATGGTCAAAAATTATTCTAGGGCAACATTGAATTGAATGTCACTTTCAAAAATTTGTTCTCTTTTTGTCTATAGTCCGTCTTTTTCTTCCGGTTGTCAATATGGTGAGTTTCGCACGGAAGAAAAATAAATTGAATCAAAAAAAATCCAAGTGAAACGAATGTGTTGTAAAAGTTTAAAGTGATTTTCAGTTAGACAAGTGCTGTTAAAATGTGTTGCATTATTTATTTCAGGGTGTCGACATCAACCATAAACATGACAGGAAAGTTCGGCGCACTGAAGTCAAATCTAAGGATGTATACTTGAGATTGCTCGTAAAAGTACGTATCAAAGCTAAAAATCCTGGAAGCTTACTCTACTGTAATATGCTAGAAAACTTTTGTTGTATTGTTTTGGTTAGAGTCCTAACCTATATCTTTGTTGACAGTTATACAGATACTTGGCAAGACGTACAGAAGCCAAGTTCAATCAGATCGTCCTCAGACGGTTATTCATGAGCCGTATCAACCGGCCGCCTCTGTCCCTGTCGCGGTTATCACGTCACATGAGCAAGCCTACTCGTGAAGGCCTGATCGCCGTTGTAGTGGGCACAATAACCAACGATGTGAGGCTGTACAAGGTCCCCAAGCTCACAGTGGCTGCCCTGCATGTGACTGAGAAAGCGCGCGCCCGTATATTGGCTGCTGGAGGTAAGATTTCATTTTATAATTTATCTGGGGTAATGTTTACAGTTTTAAAAATAATAACCTCCAAACAGTAATTATTTAAATTATACTTAAATTCTAATAAGCTTTTTCAAGAGCCTAGTTCTCATGAAGTTCTATTATTTATTATAGGAACTGCTCCTTCATGAGAACTAGGCTATGTAAATTTATTATTGTGCATATCAGGTTTATACTTACTCAAAAACTAAATTAGTTCTGGGTGTAATAAGTTTAAGAACTAGAGTTCTGGAGCAAGCACCAAGTTACTTGCTTGCTTCTCCTCAGTAGGCATTCTGAATGAAAGGTAGATTAATGGTAGATTCACTTAGCAAATTGAAAGCTTTGTATTGTAATAAAAACTTATATTCCACTAGATGATGCCTGTGACTTTGTCCACATGGATGAAGGTTTTTAAAAAGTCCATAGGATTATGGGAGTCAAAAATTTCCTGGGATAAAAACCTTTGTCCCTAGGATGCTACCTATCTCTGTATTAAATTTCATCAAAATTGGTCAAATTGATGGGCTGCTGCAAAAATATTTTTGCATTTATAATATTAGTATGGATTCTATTCTAGAGAGTGTATGGGCTTTGGCTAAGCAAACTCAAGTAATGTAAACATTACAGGGGAGTTTTCTGTAACACTATAATTTGTTGTTTCAGGAGAGATCTTAACATTCGACCAGCTTGCTCTCCGTGCTCCCACGGGCCGCAAGACAGTCCTCGTCCAGGGACGCAGGAACGCCCGTGAAGCAGTCCGTCATTTCGGACCAGCTCCTGGCGCGCCTCGCTCTCACACCAAACCTTATGTGCGCTCAAAGGGACATGAGCGCGCTCGGCCGAGCCGTCGCTCTAATGTGTAATCTTTTAAATATAAGGAGTACAATCTATTTGGTTTTTTATTTATAAAATATTTGTTTTTCAAAACTTGGTAAATCAGACATATTACATCCAAATCAAGAATAGGAAAACCAATCCATAGCCAACTTTCAAATTGTAGTTTTCAAGTTTCAAGCAAAATAAATTGCTTACCTATTGAAAATACATTAGGTATAGTTTGCGACAGGTTGAGATGGCAATCGGGGTATGAGGCGGGGGACACCGGACTAGTGCGGGGCGTCCCCACCTCGATTGCCATGTCAATCTGTTGAGAACTATAGATGGTGGGAAGCAGTAGAAAGCAAAGTAAAATGCCCAAATTAAATAACAACCATTTTATCAACAACATATTCTTTAACACCTACTTATAAACTCAGAATTAAAATATCACAGACTTTCAATCACAAAAGGCATGGGACCAGTAATTCACTAAAGATTCATCTTGCTTTGTCACACCCAATACTTGTTCCAAATGCTTGATAGCATCAGGTTTTCCTGAGAGCAATGCTGTTTTCAATGTTCTAGTAATGCTAAAACAATAATAAAAACTGAATGTCACCAATTATAATGGAGGTTGTTTTGATGGTTTAATCATTAATTAATTCAGTATTTAGTTCAGTATTAATTCAGTATTTAAGTGCAACCATTTATTATGACTAGCTATAGGCGCTATGCACACCTGCAGTGTGGAATGAAGTGAGCCACATGAAACTTCTCAAACTCAACTTTATTTAAGTTGCCGCTATGCAAGAGTAAATAAAGGTAAAGGGTTGTTATCAAAAAACATGCACCTTGAAGCCACTCCACTCTGCAGAACCTAACATAACATGTCCTTACCCCAACCACTCCAGTTGCAATGATTTAATGTGTTGAAGGAGCACTGCATCATTAAATTTTGTATTTTGCATGGCATTCTCTATTTTCTTCATGAGTGTAGGACCTAAAATGTTTGACAAATAAACATTGACTTGATCTTACAATGGACTTTGCTGATGATAACAGTAACTTGCTTTGACTGGAGCTTTAAATCATATGAGACTTTTTATGTAATAATCTATACTAATAAATAAAATTGGAGTGTCTGTCTGTAATTTCGAAATAACTACCGCATTTTAAGGTCATATTATGGTTATTTGAACGATACTATAACTGAATCACACGTTTTTAAAATTTTTGTCTGTCTGTCTGTCTGTCTGTCTGTCTGTTTGAAAAGGCTAATCTTGGGAACGGCTGAACCGATTTTGACGGGATTTTCACAGACAAGTAGAGAATTGACCAGGGAGTAACATAGGCTACTTTTTTAACCGACTTTCAAAAAGGGAGTTGTGTTTTTCTACCTATGTACACCGAAATCTCCGAGATTTCTGAACCGATTTGCGTCATTTCTTTTTTAATCGATAGAGGAACTTTGCGACATTGTTTCATAAAAAATTTGGAGTCCAACTCCTCAATCCTGATGCTGCAGGGGATCTGACCAATCCACGCGGGCGAAGCTGCGGGCATCAGCTAGTTATAACTATAATTCAAGAACTAATTTAGAATCATCATCATCAATGATCATCATCAACCCATGGCCGACTCACTACTGAGAATGGATCTCTCAGAACGAGAAACATTTGGCCATTGTTCACCACGCTAGCCCAGTGTGGATAGGCAGACTTCACACACTTTTGAGAACATTATGGAGACAAGCACGTTCTCATGATATTTAGCCTAGTGAAAGAGTTGGCCTCCTATTCGAGAGGTCTAGGGTTCGATCCCAGCCACAGACCTCTAACATTACGGAGTTTGCGCGTTTTAAGCAATTAAATATCACTTGCTTTAATGGCGAATTTAGAATGGAGTTTTTCAATTTACACTAACCAGGGATTGAATCAAGAATCTTTTATATATGAGTCTTGTCTCCATTGTGCCACAGGCAAAACTTACATTTTACAGGTATACTATGACTCCATTTGCAGTCAAAATTACTATTTTCGGTTTCTTCTAAAATGCAAACATCTTGTGATGGTAACACTTGAACGGAGCTATCTGCTCTGATGTGACTGATGTTATGGTTTACTCCACTTGGTATCAAACTTGATAGATTGTTGATTATTCTAGAAGGTTCTGTATGGTGTGATTTTATCACTATCTGAAACAAAAATTAGAATTCAAGGCTCACTTACACCAAACTGCAACTGTTTTAGCAATTTTTTTATAATAGGGTCACTTTTTGACTTTTTCTGGGGTTGATAACACATTTCACAGGTTGGTCTGGCAAGTGCACCTTAATCAGATTTATTTAGTTTTTTGAATTCTGTATCTCCAGAGAAACAAGTGTAAATTAAAAATTTATAACACCCCCGACAAGTGAATGTTACAGTAACTAGAAAAGAGCTGATTACTTTCAAACGGCTGAACCAATTTTCTTGGATTATAGCTAAGAACACTCTCCATCAAGCCACCTTTCAAACAAAAAAAACTAAATTAAAATTGGTTCATTAGTTTAGGAGCTATGATGCCACAGATAGATACACAGATACACATGTCAAACTTATAACACCCCTCTTTTTGGGTCAGGGGTTAAAAAGAAACCTTTAAGACCAGACTAGTTGACCATGCGTAATGGATAAAAGAATAAAAGCTTCTACTAATAAGGTAGGCTCTAAGGATCACTTTGTTGGCTGTCTGTCCAAGACCCATCAAGAAAATCAAAACCTATAGGACAGTTCATCATCAGGTATCATGAAATTTAGCAGGTAGCAATGCCTTATAACCTAATTAAACCATACATTACAAAAAATTAAAGTGTTATTTTTTTTATATTGGTAGGTACAGAACCCTTTGTGTGCGAGTATGACTCACACTTGTTTAGTGATGTACAAAATATTATGCTTTATTGTAACTTACTTCTATTCCAGTCAAAGTGCAATACAACAATATCCTAAACACATCTTTGCTTAACAATTTCCCTAGCTCTCTTAATGACATACTTGCACCATCTGGCACTGTACATGCATTTTCCTCAAAAATTGTACCACTTGTAGTCGGAGAGAACTTTTTAAGTAAATCCTGACTGGTGTACAGCGTTTCTGAATATGTGATCCCACCAGTTCTTAGCATCCATGTAAAGTGAGAGTGTAGCTTTTTGAAAATATCTTCATCTCCTAAAAATTAATATGCATACTGAAATATACACAGTACAATTTATGATTATTTTCAGGGTTCCATACCTGAAAAGGAAAAACGGAACCCTTATAGGATCACTTTGTTGTCTTTGCTTTTTCAGTAGCATAATTTTAATATATTTTTTAAATTTTTGTAAAGGCAAGTCGAAAATACATTGCAGAATTTTGTTATAAAAGATTATACCTCTAGTCTGGAAGTTCAATTTGATAAAATTATCTAAAATTGAAACTCTCCTACCTGTTAGTTGTATTAGTGATCGGGACTGGCCAAAGTCATTCCTTCCAGTCTTTAATCTCAAGGCCCTCTGTGAGCATATGCTTTGTTCATTCTCATACACCACATCTGCTAGTTGTTGGAGCTCATTTGCTATTTTCTGCAATAACAGCAAGTTGGTTATGTCTTGGCAGTTCTTCAAACATGAAGGCAAATTAGAATAAAAAACTGATCAATTGTGCGTGAGTAGGACTCACACACAAGGGATCTTACCATCATACAAGAAATAACACTTTTTAATTTTTTGTGATGTAACCACAAATTCATTGTTTTCGAGATATCGCCGCTAGCTGCTAAACATGATCCTAGGTAACCGTATAGGTTTTGATTCCCTTTTCTTGACAGATAGACAACATAGTGATACTATGAGGGTTCCTTCTTTCCTTTTGAGTTTGGTACTGAACTCTAAAAAAAAATTAAAATAATTCTACAAACCTGCATGTGTTCAGAAAGCACAGGTGTAATATTTAGCAGCAGCATCTTATCCTTCATCAGTACCACAACAGAGAACAGTCTCTTCAGCCCCCTTGCCCTGGTGTCTTTGACCGGGAACATGAGACTGAGCACATGGCCCTGAGTGTCACTGAAGTACACCACTCCACCTTCGTTACTCCAACTTACCTGAAGTTATAGCAAATAATGTCTCAGGACTTTAAACCACTTTAAATGGATCTTGTAAAACAATGTCTTTCAAGATTGCCTATTACTACCTACAACCTATAGATTAATGTTCTTTTGGCCTGTTATAAAATTATTATACATTATAAGTGCAATCTAACATAAGTCTACTTATATATATATGTCAAAAATATACATGATATTGGGTAATTGATAATCTGTTAAACTGGATGCCCATTAGAAACTATCACCTGACTAATTATTGCCTCTTTTTAGCAAAGTTGAGTATTTGGGTTTTAATAGCTTAGGCAACTGTCATTTCATAGTTGCTGAAGAATAGCTTGCGCTTCTGTTTCGGATGCAGTGACCTTTAGAGCAGCTAGTCGCTAGAAACTCAGGTGATAGTAACCAATGTGGGTACAGTCTTATGCTGATAGTTCTAATTAATTTTATAATATTAATCTTAATATTAATCTTATTAATCAATATTATCAAAGAATGACTTACTTCACAAGTAATACTTCGCAGAGCTGCCTGTCTCAGGAACGCAGTAACGTCATTATTCGGAACAGACTCTCTGCTGCAAAATATAATGCCATTGTCATCTCGCGATACGAACACTGTGTCTGGTCCAACGGAGGTGCACCCACTGCATTGCACTGTGCCTCTTGAGGCCTCTGTCGTGTGACTCTCGTCGTCTGTTGTAAACGTGCAGAACAGAGGCCGTGGACCGTGAGCCTCGCAAAAATGGCATAAACCGATTATGGCATTCATTTTTCATGTGAAGAATGAACTATGGAGCGTTTTAATAAACGTTGAATGCACATTATTGGAGAGTAGTATATTTCTTGTTATTGGAGGACTACAAGGGAAACTCCATATTTTTATTTTATTGATTTTTAATATATTATCTTGTAAAATACCTCTTGTAATAAATGAAAATTGTTTTCAAATAGAAATGGTGCGTCAATGTCATGGTCATATGTTTTCTGTCCATGTCAAAAAATTCTTCGTTCAAAAAAAGCTTTGGCTACGTCATTTCTTTTTTTTTTTGTATGAAATGGTTTTTTTATGACTCTGGGTTCTAGTATTTTCAGCCCGTTAGAAATACAAGTCAGCAACCACAGAATACAAATCACAGAAAAAATCGTGATTCTAGCTAGATCAACGGGAAGTACCCTCGTAAGTTTTCTTGACCCGACACACATAGACAACAAAGTGATCCTATAAGGGTTCCGTTGTTCCTTTTGAGGCACGGAAACCTAAAAACTCATAAACACGTATAAACAGGTATAATTAGCAAGTTATACCACAAAAGTGAAGGAAACATCGTGAAGAAACCTGCATACTTGAGAGTTTTCCATGTTCTCAAAGGTGTGTGACCTTTGCCATTGGGCCAGCGTGACAGACTATGGCCTAAACCCTTCTCAATCTGAGTCTTAAGAGATCTCAGTAGTGGGCTGGCTATGGGTTGATTATCATCATATCAAGAAAGTGAGGTAATTTCAATTCCTATGGCTATAATGCCAGATGAATCAGTGACCAAAATATTTTTTTTTTAAAAACCATCCAATTTTCATCTCACATTATTACATACTTAAAGTTTGCCAATCATATAACAGCTATTAACAAGAGCATTCCATCAACCTATACTCTAATCTACATGACCATACAGACTGTAAAGTGAAAATCACTAACTTATACACTTCTATGGTACTTCCTAATTTATAAATTATTTTATTTACTTATAAATCCTAATTTAATGCAGGCTATATTAAAATCAAATTAAAACACCAATTCCACGATTTTCAATACTTCGTTTATTGGACTGTAGTACACCAATCCATCATAATGACGAACTGCACATAACAGGCACAGTTTACAAAATAATTGATATAATTTCGTAACCTATGTATTACCAGGCAGAGCCGCATTCATTTTCACGACACGTTATACGTTAGTTAACATTAGATAAATTATTAACATTAAAAATACCACCTCGCTTATAAATCACTAGCCAGGCTTTGAATGGTAACGGTTAAAAGCGTTGAACACTTCACAAAATTCCCGGGAAAGAAAAACATGCCGCAAGTAAGAAATAAATTATTTTAATCATAACAATTAAATAACATGATGAAGATGTCACCTATCGGAAAAAAATTGTCTAAATTGTACGTAATAAGTAATCACACTACTATACTGGATTATTTCTTAGATACAGGTTTGTAGGCTAGCTTTCTGGACTTGAGTGAAGACCACTTGTGTCGTTTGTAGTAGTACACGACTGCGGCTAGCATTGAGAACATGCCGATGGCTTTGATGGTCATGAGCCTGCGGTCGTCCAGTTCGGGCTCGGAGCACCATCTGAGGAAAGTGGACACGTCTTTGGCCAGTTGTGACGCGGTCGCTGGAGTTCCGTCGCTGTACTCGGCAGCCTGGGTGCAAATATAAATTAACATTATTTAACTGGAATGCAGATTAATTGCTCAGCATGCGTTGCAAAGCGATTCGCGGGCTACCTACAGTATATTGATGGTAATACGCCAGAAAGCTTCACGCAAGAGTCAACAACAATTGTACAAAGTTTCAATACAAAATATATAAAACTTGTGTTCTTTGACAAATGATTGAAATTGGGATACTGAAAACAGGACACGGAGGAAGTACAGTGCACTTAGGCGCGCCTGTATCGCAGCGCACTGCTATCGTTGAGCCAATAACTGTCGCTAACACAGGTTTATCTTTATACCTAACCTAGGGACAGTTGTTTTTCTGTATAATTAATTAATTATGTATTATGATATTATAAGAATGTACATATATTTTATTATGCAGAAGACACTTGTACCTATGTTTTTTGGACAATAAACAATTTATTTTTAACCCCCGACCCAAAAAGAGGGGTGTTATAAGTTTGACGTGTGTATCTGTGTATCTGTATGTCTGTGGCATCGTAGCGCCTAAACGAATGAACCGATTTTAATTTACTTTTTTTTGTTTGAAAGGTGGCTTGATCGAGTGTTCTTAGCTATAATCCAAAAAAATTGGTTCAGCCGTTTAAAAGTTATCAGCTGTTTTCTAGTTTTCTTGTAGAAAAGAAGGTTAGATAACCTTTAGGTTCATAATATTCAACTGTCAATTGACAAATGTCAAACTGTCAAGATGGACGGTTGCCTTAGATACATAATTATTCATTTGAAAATGATGTTTTGGAAAACTCAGATACTTTGGATCGTAGGCGCGGAATAGCCCAAGAAAATCGGTTCAGCCGTTTGAAAGTTATCAGCTCTTTTCTAGTTACAGTAACCTTCACTTGTCGGGGGTGTTGAAAATTTTTAATTTACACTTGTATCATGCAGAAGACACTTGTACCTATGTTTTTTGGACAATAAACAATTTATTTTATTTAATAAAGCTCATCTTTGGTTGTCAAGAAAGACGCCTCGCCTCGGCTCCGCCGGTGTGCGTTGCGCCTATCACATACCTCGTCGTACAGAACTTGTGCCATAGAGATGGCACCGCCGGGGAAGTACGGGTTGTAGTTTTGCCCCTCCCGCAGCAAGACGCCGGCGGGCGGGTCCACGTAGCCCGTCAGTAGAGCAAAGATGTAGTCCTCGCCACCCTTGCGACCCGCCACGATGAGAGACAAGTCCGGTGGGTACGCACCTTAAATACGACACAATATTATTTACGACAAGATGACAATGGAAACTCGTGTGCGAATCACGAGGGTTCCACACCGAGGGTTCCATACTCAGGTATTTTTTCCGACATTTCGCACGATAAATCAAAAACTATATGCATAAAAATAAATAAAGATCAGTTTTGCAATGTGCAGGTAAAGCACTTTCATATTATGATACCCTACTTGGTATAGTTACTACTTCTTACTTGGTAAAGAACTTTGAAAATTGAAACACATTTTGTTTTTTTTTGTGATGTAACCACAAATTCACGGTTTTCGGATTTTTTCCTTTACTTGTGCTATAAGGTCTTATAACATATAGATAGCCTACCTACCTGCCTTTCATGATTCTAGAATCTAGATCAACGGGAAGTACCCTATAGGTTTTCTTGACAATTAAGTCATCCTATAAGGGTTCCGTTTTTCATTTTAAGGTATGGGACCCTAAAAATGGTATATATCTGTCCCCAGGATGCACGCTATCTCTGTACCTATCGTCAATATAGGTTAAATGGATTGCCCGTGAAATGGAAGGACACAATTCTGCATTTATCATAATAACTAGCTTTTGCCCGCAACTCCATGTGTTATAAAACATTTACTAGTCTATACTCGTGGATAGTGATCGGATCATTAGTTCTAGAGAGAACCTCCAACATCCAGTTACAAACTTTACCTCCATATAAAGTCTGGTGGGTACAAACACCTTGAATATAAGCACAATAAAGAACATGTACATGTTTTTGAAGCGAAACTTTGATATGGACGTTTCGAGTTTCTTTGGTAATCACTTAACTGCCCCGCCTTCTTGTTTGTTCAATATTAATTTATTTAAAAAATATAATAATAGTTAGAAGCTTTGTTACCATTGTTGGCAGCTCGGGCAGCATTTTCGTTGGGGTATGGAGATGGGAAGTAATCTGAGAGCTTGCCGGGCCTCTCAAAGTAGTTGCCCTCTTCATCAGGACCATCCTTCACCATTACCTGGAAATGTGTACTGTTAAGTTTATGTTTGTAGTCAGCAATTATGGATTCGAATTTTTGTGCCGTAGATTACTAAAGCTTTTTCAATGGACCAATCAGATTATTTATAGATGTGACATTTTTTTTGCATCATTCTATTTTTTTTTTTAAAGAATATTCGCCATGCTAATCATGACTAATACTTCCCTTTCCCCTCTAATTAAGCGTAAAGCTTGTGCCAGGAATGGGTACGACAATAGTGCAACGTGGTGGGGTTTGAACCACCGACCTTTTGTCAGTCAGTCCGCTCCTCGACCGTTGACTTAGTGGGTAGCACGTAAAGTATTACTGTATTATTTTACTGTTTTTTACACATTGCGTGCTACCGTTAGTTGGCCCGAATAAATAAAATAAATTAAAAATGAATAAATAAACTGACTGGTCCACTGAACACATTTCCCTTCTGTTCTGCATAAGTTAATACTGCACCTTAAGGTTACACAATCTAATCATTTTGGAAATCGACATTTGAAAATTAGTAGTTGTCTTACCTCAGCTGCCTCAGCCTTGGCCTGTTCCTCGGTGTGGGTGACATTGACCAAGTTACGGTAGGCGATGTACTGCAGCGAATGACACGCCTTGCACACTTGCTTGTATACTTCATACCCTCGCCTCACACTGCAAAACGAAATTTATTAAAATCACCTTTTCTGCACTGTAGTCTTCATTGCTGATGGTTATAACCACTTTCCAATGATTACATAAGGGGTAGGGTTATCTTGGAATGACAATGCAGTGAGCTCCCAAATCCATACACATACAACTTGACCTTTAAGATTGATTTTCAATGATGACCTAAATGTAACAAATTATATCAGATGTATGTTATGTAATACTGATAAGTAAGGGTGTAATATGGTCTTCAAAGTATAGAGGATGTGATAGAGTCAAATCTTTACATACAAAAACGAAAAAGACAGTCACCAATGCAGTTACTAGAGTTGGGCCAATGTTGCTTATTCCAGTGCAATAGATTGATATGCACTATAGCAACAAGGCAACTCATTTAAAAAATAATAATATACTTCCTTATATCGAACATTATAGTTTATTCTAGAAGCAGGAAATTCATAATTTTGCTGTCATGTGCAGTGAGTAGTATAGTCTAGCTCTAGTATAATTTTTTTACAATACTATGAAGTCAATAGTTAACCTACTAGATCTTTAACTTGAAAACTTAGATTATTTTTATCAATCAATTCTTTTGGCATTTATGAGGGAACTGGTCAACTAACAAACACATCTCAACTCACATATTGCAGTAGATTCTTTAAGAATGTCTAACTAAAATGTTGCCAAATTTAACACTAAAACAAGCATTAATTTCTTACCTAGCATGGTCAAGTGACTTGAACCATCCATCATGGCTCCAGGGCTGGTGGTAGGGATGTGCCTCTGTGCCTGAGGCCTGTACCGACTGTTCCAGGGCAAACAGCAAAGCCCCCACACCACCTCCTACTACACCTAATGTGGATAGCCACTAGAATATAAAAAGTACATGTTAACCCATCAGGGCTGGAACAAACAAAAAAAAGAACAGAAGATCCTATTTGAAACAAAATTAAAAACATGTTTTAAACATATTCAATTTTAAAAATATTCAAAATTGTCTCTGTTACCTATTTACTGTGATATGTTTAACCAATTTTGATAAAATTTGGACCAAAGATAGCTCTCATCCTGCAATTGACATAGGCTACTTATTATCCTAGAAAAACATAGGTCCCATAGTAGAGAAAAAAAAGGGAAAAACATAATTTGTAAATAATTGAAAGCTCATGTGAGTAAAAAAAAAAAATTAGCTGGCACACATTGTTACTTGGGTAGACAATCCTTTTTTTAGGAGTCAACATATTATGTCTAAATATATTAAAGGAAAAGCTGACTGACTGACATATCTATCAAGGCACAGATCAAACTACTGGATGGATCAAGCTGAACATAGACATCCTATTAGGATTTTTGAAAAATTCAACCCCTAAGGGTTTAAATAGGGGGTTGAAATTTGTGTAGTCCACGCGGACGAAGTCGCGGGTAAAAGCTAGTTATAGAAAAATCCTACATTAAGTAAAGTTTCTTTACCTAGTCAGCAGTTTGAGCTGAATGTTGATCCTATGTCAGTATATCTTCTTAATGATTTATTGATAAATATTATTATGATAAATGTAATTTATATAATATTTATACCTACCTATGTATAAGATGTAAAAAACATAAATAAATCTAAACATATGCAATTTTCTTTTTGAAATTAATCAAAAAACATAGTCTTACATGTTTGAATTTGAATTCAAACATTTTATTGCACAACAAAAAAAAAAGTACTTAAGTAACATACAATAGAGTTAAAAACATGAATTCATTTATTAAAATAAATGAATTTCTGTTAATTATTTTAAGCTTTTGGGTTCAATTAAGTATGTATTGCCTTAATAAATGTACCTTAAGAGTATGTGTTATTTTAATCAAAAGAAATATTGTGAAGTGGCATTGAGTGATAAGGTAAAAAAGGTATCAATAATGCACCTCTTTACTTACCAATTTTCTATTCCTCGTCCATCCCTTAGCATTGGTGGACAGCTGACAGACCTGTAAGGGACGGGTTTACGTTAATTTTCTCTATACTTATTACATAATGTTTAGAAGGTTATAACTTCGCCCTACAATTTTTTTGACACTGAGCGAGAATCTTGCTTCCTTGCATCTTTAACTCACACTTTTCTATAACAAGCACGATATAAACTATATGAAAAGTCCAAATTTAATAGATTACACCACTTTTTCCTCTAAACAGCAACTTTTATAAACGTCATTTTCTTTATCGAGGGGGCATTCGATAACAGCTGATATGATAAAATGATGCTGGAATTAACTTTTATACTTCTAGGCAATACCTGGGGTGCAACTATTCCATAATTTTTCAAAAGTCGTGCCCCACAAATCCTGCCTACGGCGGCCGCCATGATAGTAAAATCGAAAACGTCGAAAACGTCGTGAAAGAAAGAATCAACTGTCAAGTACCTAACAAATTGACATCAATGAACCTGACAAGAGGCCATAGAGCAAAGTAATATTATAGGAATATTATAGAGTTAATGTTGCTAGTTGCTAGTGCCAATGGTGCCAATGGTGCCAACTGCAAATATGAAATCGATATTTAATCGATTTTACTAACAATATATTAGAAGGAAAGAAGGAATGTGTGATCCATCAATCATCATCCAAGTCCGATAAGTAGTTTCAGATTCCTGGTCTGTACTCTGTGGTTGACAATATTTGGAGGTTAGGTTTGCTTAATAATATAATTAATAATTGCTTCGTCTGTGATGGCGTTTGCTGGCGCGCGTGCTGTGCTTGTTTGGAGTTTTTTTTTTGTTAAGAGTGGTTGGTTTTTGTGTTAGTTGGTGTTTTTTAGTGGTGGAACTGACTGGGAAGCGCTCTAAAGGGACGCCGCGCGTATGTCGGCGGGCGCCGGCGCAGACGGAGTCCATACTTGTATAAATTCAATAACTTGAAAATATCTACAAACTTGGCATTGGCTAATCAGAGTAAAGCCAGATTTAAAGAAAAAAAAAAATACTCTGTGGTTTTAGACACAGTTTCTATAGAATTTTATAAACAATGAATAAAACTAGGCCTAAAACTCTAAAGGCATAGCTAGTGAACTGTGAAATAGTAAATTATAAAATGGCCTTAGTACTTCAAGTGTAGATGCGCGTTAAGGCTTTTCAAAGGATCCGTAGTTTTTTATTAGTAAGGTAAATGTAATTCTAACCTCTAAACGGCCTTTTGTAAAAGTATTTAATAAGACTGAAGAATCATAGTTTCAGATTGGAAAGCATTTCAATGACATCAAAAATGCAAGTATTCACACAGAAGAGAAATCCGATAACTGGCAGTACAGAATGGGACGTGCAACACGAAGACTACGATTTTCATCAGGAGATCGCCCGGTCGGCGTTTGCGGATATGCTACACGATACAGAGAGGAATAAGAAGTACCACAGGGCTCTCCAACTGGCGATAGAAAAGATGCATGAAGCAGGGAAGAAGGCTAATGTTTTGGATATAGGTAACCACTGAACCCTCTGTTTTATACTTTTAAGCTTGTAAAGTTTCACTGATTAAAGTTAAAGATAAAAACAATAGCAGAAGTAACAGATAACATTGCGAAGAAACAAATTTCACCATTACTTTTACTTTAAGCCATTACTTTGACTGTTCCTTGCAGTGAAAAAACTGGCCGTAAGTCATCTTCAAACAACCAACCTACAGGTTTAAAAATTGATTAAAATTTTTAATGTTAGCTGACTCGCGTTGGCTGTTTTGGTGGAATTTCTCAAAATCCTTTCTTATTAAGTTTGGCACTCTTTAACATAACTTTATTATGAAAAGTTATATGTTTAAGAATGCCAAACTTAAAAATTCCCTAGGGCTGAAAAGAAAAAATATTTATTGAAGTGAAACTGCAGTGAAATCTTATCTTACTAATATTATAAACTAGCTGATGCCTGCAACTTCATCTGTGTGAATTTAAGTTTTTAAAAATCGTCTGGGAATTCTTTTATTTTCTGGGATAAAAATCTATAATCAAAGTCACTCTCCAGGTCCTGAATTATACCTATGCAAAAAACTATGTTGATCCATTGCTCTGTTGCAACGTGATTGAAGGACAAACCATCAAACAAACCTTTCACATTTATAATAATATGGGTAGTGATGTAAAAGATTGGATATTGGTTACTTCTTCTTGAACCAATGTGGCTAAAATTTGGAATTGAGCTAGCTAGCTTATAGTTATATTATATACACATACACTGAATTAAACCCATTATTTTGATACAGGAACATCAATATAGAAAATCAGAATATAGTGTGATTTTTTTTCTCTCTTCAAGGTACTGGTACAGGGTTGCTCTCGATCATGGCAGCAAGATGTGGTGCAGACACCATTACAGCTTGTGAGGCATTCAAGCCTATGGCGGAATGCTGCTTGAAGATCCTCCAGAGGAATGGTGTGGCGGACAAAATCACTGTTGTGCCAAAGAGGTCCACTGATATGACAGTTGGTGAGGATGGAGATATGAAAGAAAAGGCTAATATTTTAGTGACAGAAGTGTTTGATACTGAATTGATTGGCGAAGGTACTTTTAACTTTGATTAATAAAAAGGATTTGATATATTTAAATAACATAAATAAATAAATTTGATATATTTAAATATATGAAAATGTAGTTAGTTCTGTCGTATACACTGGCGCTGATTCTGTTGCCTTTCTCTAAACTTTTGGAGTATCTGCAATCTGCATTTTATTCTTTTAATATTGCTAAAAAAGGACAGAACATGAATTTTACATTTAAAGACTCAAAATTTTAGTGCACACTACAAATTTAAAAAATAGGCTCTTGACTGGCAACTAGAGTCAAGAGGTTTGACAGCTCTAAATTGAAGTTAAAACTGTCAAACTGTCTGTCCTTTTTATTTTAGTAAGAAGAGGATGTGAATTCTCCATAATTCAGTTGTGCTCAGAATCAATTCGTGCTAAGTTGACATATCTAAAAGTACTAATCATTCCAGCAGGCTGCATTATGAAAGGAATAGCAATACATTTAGACCTGTAACTTGAGATTGTGTGCAATAGAATTAGTTACAATGACTAACATGTCAACATACAGGTCAAACTATTAGGTCTAAAAACCTGTTATTATTCTGGATTCTCTCTACAATGCATACCTCTCTAAGATGGGGAATGAGTCTGCCAGTTTGCACTGGGTTAGAGTGGAGGACTAATATCGAAACCCTTCTGAGAGGATACCGGTGCTCAGTAGTGGGCCGTCGATGGGTAGATGATAATGATATGAATAATGATGCGCGTCATATAAGTTTGTATGATACGCTTCTGTTTAAAGACAGCTTTTCACTCTCTACTGTCTGCTTGGTTGACCTCTACCATTACTTAAATTGTCTGCAAATATTGTATAAGTCATAACTCTAATGTTTTGTCTATAAATTTTTTTTTCTAGGGGCTCTCTCAACATTTTCTCATGCACACGAGTACCTCTTGGAAGAAGACTGCATAGTGGTCCCGGACTCGGCCGTGATCTACGCACAGGTTGTGGAGTGCCCCACGCTGCAGAAGTGGAATAAACTTAATGATCTGGCTGATGAGGACCTGGAAGTTATATTGAGGACCCCTCAAAAGGTAATTAGTAATCACCAATGGTAATACAATTGTGACAGTGGCAGTGACGATGCAGTGATAACCTAGTGGTTAAGAGGTCAGCCTCCATTCAGGGGGTCTGGGATTTGATCCCAGCCCGGACCTTTCCAGAATATCACTTAATCATAATCATAATCATAATCATAATCATATTGCTTGGTAAAGAAAACATTGAGAGGAAACCTGCATACCTGTGAGTTCTTCATAATATTTTCAAAGGTCTGTGAAGTCTGCCAATTTACACTTGGCCGCTAGTAGACTGTGGCCTAAACCCTTCTAATTTTGAGTGCTCAGTAGTGGGACAGTGATAGGTTGTTGATGATGATGTGAAAGTGTTTGTCCTTCAATCGATGTGGTATTTCCCATAGATATACGTAGTTAAAGATATGGAGAGTGGTATGGGTTAGTTTAGTCCTGGGAAATCAAACAGTTCCCACGAGATTATTAAATACACGCGGACGAAGTTGCGGTCAAAAGCTGGTAAAAATAGAATAAAAACGGAACTGTTTACTTACTCTTCCAGATGAAAGACTGCGCCGGCTCCGCAGCAGTCCACGACGTTCAGTTGTCACAGTTACCTCGGCATGCATTCACAGAGTTATCAGACCAGATCCCTGTGTTCTACTACGACTGGTCGGGACGCTCGCCCATAGACATGAAGAGAACTGTCAAGCAAGAGTTCACTGTGAGCAATACCGGGCAAGCACAGATTGTGTTCATGTGGTGGGAACTTAATATGGACCCTGAAGGTTCGTTTATTTACTTTGGTACAGTACATTATGTCTATAATGGTGCGCTTACATAGGCAACTTTTATAAGCAATTTGTTGATCAGCAACACATATGGATCAATTTGGAGCAATTGTCTTGCATAACATTGCTGAAATATTTTTTATTGCAGTAAATTGCTTCATGTAGTTGTGAGGTCATAATTGACTAAACTGCCTGGAATTGAGGAATTTCAGTTGCCCATATAAATGTACCATGCTCTATAATAACTATGTGTGGCTGGCTTTTTTTGGTTTTATAGTTTAATATTATTGGAGGTCATTACTCAGATGTTTAATCCTTTTATTTTGACTGGTATTCATCTGAGATTTAATTGAAGTTTTTGCCGACTGTATACAAAGAAGAGTTTGGAAGAAACACTTAGTTATTTAATTTTATTATATTTTTTAGGTAAAATATGCCTAAGCTGTGCCCCTTGGTGGGCACATCCCGACGCTGACCTCTCGTCGGATAGACCCCAAGATTCAATTCCATGGCGAGATCATTGGATGCAAGCAGTCTACTACCTTCCACAAGAAATCACTGTACAAAAAGATTCAGAAGTATCTTTAGTATCCTGTCAGGATGAATATTCTCTATGGTTTTACTTAGAAGATGAGAAAACCAAGCGAAAACATTACAAAAGACCCATTTGTGAATGCGGTGTCCACATGTCTATATCGAGAACTCATGTATCGTACTTAAATGATGGAAAACGGAGCAAAAAGTTGCTAGCACAATTAAAGGAAGATTTAGTTGCAGATGCTGTAGTTTTAGATTTAAATGGCAGTAGTTTCCTTGGGCTGGCTGCAGCGAAGATGGGAGCTAAAACAGTGTATATCATCGAAAATATGAATCTGAATATCGGAATATTGAATGATTATATCAAAGAGAATGATATACAAAATGCGATTGTACTTCCCGAAGTTACAGATGAAGTTTTGGAGAAAATAACGAATGTCGTTTGCGATCCTAATTTCAGTTGTGCGATATTGCCTTGGGAGAACTTGAAAGTGGCATATCTTTTGTACAGGTACAGGAGTAAATTAAAGGATTTTGTGCCAGTTATTCCTGAAAGTTGTGAGTTTTGGGCTATGCCGGTTGAATTTCAGGATTTACACAAAATAAGGATACCGCTTGGAATGTGCGAAGGCATTGATATGTCTATATTTGATAGTCTGGTAGAGGTAATTATCTTTTGTAGACATAGAACTTTTGAATAAGTTCTACTAAGTGTTGTAACAATACACCATCGCCTTTTTACGTTTTACAATTTGTATGTTTATCTAAGATATTTTTCTGGTATAATAGAAATCATGTTAATCAATAATTTAGAGTTTTGGTATGGGGCAAATGTCTAGAAATTTTGTTAAAATAAAGAAGTCACGGAAATTTTAAACTCCAAAGATTATTTATCGTACAGTGATAGCTTCATATATCTGTACGATAGCTTTTAGATAGATTCAATTTTGAAATTTTCGTTATTTGGTGACGTCGGTTTAACGTTTAACACTAAGTTTTTCTTAATATTTTTTAATTTGTGATGAAAAAATATTCAAAAATCCATTTTTTTCAGAGTTCTCGTGTAATAAGTGACGCGGAAATGGAAGCGCAGCCGCTGTGGGAGTACCCGTGTCGATGTCGCGGCGTGCCGAGGAAAATCATCGACATACACTTCAAAGACTTGAAAGTTACTTACGCTTGTGATGGTGCGAATCCCATTGTGTAAGTAGATTTTACTTTTTTGGTAAACTCTATGGGCCAATCTCCACAGGGCGATAGTTTGTATCGAATTTTGTCACACGGCGCGACTATCGCCTTAGAGCCTGTGTACTAATTATCTAACTAATTAGTAAGGACTATTGTTCGCGGAGGACAAAAGTCCCTCATGTTTTACTAGGATGTTTCGCCGTAATATTAGTTACGAGATGCAGTTCTTAGTGCCAATTTCACTACCGTCAAGTGACGTTTAACCGACGAATAAATTGGGCGTAATGACAGTATTTGTATTGAAAACCTGGCAAAATATCAAAACAACTAAGAGCCGGCGCACATATGGCGGAGCGCAGATAATTTTTCATAGTCAAAATATTATGACATTCTCCTCATTGAAATAATATCTAAAATCAATTGTGCATCCGTGAGGATACTTGCGTAGTCCCGCGCGTGCTCGCGCATTCTCTGGTACAAATTCGCGTAATGTGTCACGCGATTAGAAAACTTCGCGGGAATACTCTGCGCTGCGCTCCGCGATATGTGCGCAGGCCCTAAGACTTATTTTACGTTGATGAAATCGGCCCTTAGTGATCAATTTTTGTCCTCCGCCTTCTTTCCAAGTCTCACTTGTAACTTGATACCTAAATAAATTAAACCTTTTTTAGCGATTCGAAATCTGAGGGTAGTCACTCAGTAAACGGTTTCGCGATATGGGCTGTATGGATAGTTGGCGGGAAACCAATAAGCTCCGGACCCGTGGAGTGGCCAGTCGTCGGAGACAGAGTCAACTGGGACATGCACACGAGGCAGGCTGTCAAAATACTTGTGAGTATTGGTTCTTTGATACAGGGTGTAAAAACGAAAACAAGTGATAGTACTGATGATTACTGATATAGATACCATAAAACAAACTACAGAAAAAAATTGAAAATCCTGTATATTTCAAAAGTTCACAATACATAAATAAAACATCTGAATCACGCTAGAGATCAACTAACGTTCCGTAAATAGGTCACTCGAATTATTTGCCAATGTGTTCTACCCACTTTGGGTTAGAGCGATTAGCTTCAAGTGGAAGATGGAAAGAGCAAAGACCTTGGTTTGTGGTTGTTCCTATAAGAGACCTATGTCTAGTTGTCTATGGACGTCTATCGGTTGATAATGATGATGATGAAGTTCTTTTACAGAAAGCCATAATATGAAGATCAGATGTTTGGCCTATATCTCGCTAGTCTAGTCGTTTAAATTAATCCTAAATTATATGTAATATGTAAAACACAAAAAATGTTGCTACCTATGTCCGTTATAGACTTTGAAACGATCCAACCGATGTGGTCCAAACCGGTTTCATTAGAAAGGCAATAATGCAAGGATGATTTTAGACCACTAAAACGTTAGGCACATTCTTTTTTTAGCATAGCAGCACACGCCGGGTATCCACTACTGGCATATAAATTACAATTTAATTCAATTATCTTTATTGCGAATTTGGATTAGTTTACAGATCTAAATACTATTGTTAGGTTCTGCCAAATTCTACCTTACGTGTAAGAAAGTATCTTTTTATTTGTTGCAGAAAACATCGAAAATTGTAAGCGATTCCGACAAATGGAGCTACCAAGTAGCGTGCGACTTAGAAAAGGGTCAATTCAACCTAAACCTCGATTGGGTCAATGAAGAATCGTAAATCTATTTATAAAACGCTTTTAACACTTTTATTTGAATAAATATATAATTTTATTTATGAATATGTCTTTATTTTGGTCTCTCTCTCCATAAGTAGCTAAAGTTGTTCCTTTAAAATATATGCTGTGGTTCTCAAACTATTGGGTCTAATTACCATGTATCAAAACAAACTTAATGCGAATATTATAAAATCGTTAATACGTTTTACTCTACGCTGGCCATACATTGTCAAGTCTGCCGTCAAGTTTGCAGCGAAGCGGGCGTCCACTAACTTGACGGTATAAGTGCGTTTCATCGAATAGTACCTATGGCGTTATGTTGGCTCCCCTGTCTGTTGGGTGGTCATTGGCACCATATTGGCATGAGAAGACGCAGATTTTGTTTATATTCATTTGATTTTCATTTCATTTATTCAGGAAAATAAAATGAAAATAAACAAAATCTGCGTCTTCTTATGCAAATATGGTGCCAATGACTTGGACAGACAGGGGAGCCAACGTAGCGCCATAGGTACTATTCGATGAAACGCACTATACATGTCTATCAGTTTTCTGGACGCCAAATCAAGTTCGCTGCAAACTTGATTTTAAATGGCCAGCGTTACAATCTATAAGAATTAAATACGTGGTTCACGAAAATAATGAAAAATTCCTCATTTATTTATTTTAGTATATTGTATTTTAATTAATGAACTTAAAGGTTTTCATTGCCATTAGAATTGGAATAGCAAATAAAGTAGGCATTGACTGAATATTGACACGATCTATGAAAAAAATACGTCAACTCTATCCTAGTCACTCGTTATCTCCTAATTAGGATTACTTGAGTCTCGAATACTTTAGTGAGTTGAGTCAAAAATACTTGAAGTTGAAATCTATAGAGAACACTTTGACTTTGCTTAAACTCAAGAATCAGTTAAAAGGAGACAGATTTATGTCAGCCGTATAACGCTATCTCGTTTTAACAGTATCTTAAGTCAGCAGTCATAGTGCGCTCTATAGATTTCAACCTTAAGTGTTCTCACTTAAGCCTTATTATAAGCCATACACCCGTATTCACAAACGTTACTACGAGGTCTCATAGTGCGCTCGAACGCACAGTGTAGGTTCCACCAATCAGATGACTGTATCACGTCAATTTACAATGATCTGATTGGTGGAACCTACACTATGCGTTCGAGCGCACTGTGACACCTTTTAAAGTAATGATTGTAAATACGGCCGTTAGTGTTCTCACTATTTCATTTGTGTAAATGCCTTACATGTTATTTGCTATTCGCCTTTCACGAATTTAAAATATAGTTAGGTATATTTACGGACTTCATCTGTGTTGGTGTTAACTGGCGGGCGTGTTCTGCCTTTTTGGAGTGTTTTTTTGTTAAAACTGACTGGAAAGCGCTCTAAGGGGGTGCCGTGCGTATGTCGGCGAGCGCCGGCACAGACGGGGTCCATACTTGTATAGTTTAACCAACTTGTTACAAATAACTACAAACTTGACATTGGCTAATCTTTGTAAAGCCAGACGAGAGAGAAAAAAAAAGGTATATTTACAAAGCCCAATATAGGGCGATGTAATCAACTTTGGGGACCAGTGACGATTCACATCACTCGTCTAACCACTAGCTTATATAGTAGTGGAGCTGAATAGAGAAACGTACAAGAACTCAAGCCCTAGAAAGGCGATTTACGCACAATATTAATTAGTAAGAACACATCCTGAATGATTCGTAATTAGTTTTCGTCGATAGATAAATGGGTAATTAGTTTTCGATAAATGGCTGATTAGCTTTCCACGCCTTTTAGAACTAGATTTACGGACGTAATGTTTTACTGGACACTCGTGGTTAGGCGTCCCGGCTAATTGATTGTGACAACGTGAATTATATTTATTGCCAGAGATTTTTTTCAATCAATGCATTCTCATTTGATTGATGGTAAGATTAAAAGGAAATGTTGGAATCTGAGAATATGTCGGGTTTCGGAACGGGGTAAGTTCGAAAATCATCGATAACATAATAATTCACCGATATAGGTAATGAAATTTATGAACGTTGTACCTATTTACTTTAATTGATTTTTGAAGAGAGCAACCGCCGAGTTTCTTGCTGGTTCTTCTTGGTACAAAGGGCATTCTTGTGTTAGGGTAGACTCTTTGACGATTCAAAAGCACTTATAAAAGTTTATTTGATTAAAAAAATATCTTTCTTCCTTTCTATTTCTATGAATCGGTTGGTCCTTCACCCCGGATATTACTGATAACTAATTATAACCTACCTACATAATTAATAGAGAAGGCGCTTCCTACACTAATGGCGTTGCAAAACATACATTTTATTTGTACGCGCACTCATTATGGTGGTTCAAATCCGGGCAAGAAGCAACAGCCGTTATCAAAGATCCGCCACGTCTTCTCGCGAATTGCGCCGTAAAAAGATCGGATGTTAAAGTATGGTAACTAGAAACCAGCGCCCACCTACCGCAGCAGCACGAAAAACTTAATGGTGACTTAGTGATTCTATACTCGTAGGCCAACCACGCTTTTTGCCGCGTCTTCACGCAATCTCATTATACTGTCGAGAACTCACACGATTAATTAATTATTTATGGCTTATTAGAAAATCAGTTTAGCGCCCGGACCGAGCCTCGGATGTGGAATCAATCTGTGGAGGTTAACGGGACTGTTTTTGTCTCGCCCATTATCTGCTGGAACATCGAGTTATCGGCTATAAAATTTTCTGCGAGGGTTTCAATTCTCGATAGCTCGAGACATGATAGCACAGCTATAAAGAATGGATTGAATTGAGGTTTGAATCAGCTCAGTTCTGTTCATTAGGTTTCTAGCATTGAATTTAATGTAGAACGGCTATTCCGAACAAAAATCGTGTTCCACAAAGTTGTCAAAACAATTAACGTGACGGGCATCAAGTTAGGTATAACCGCTACGACCGCACCAAAAAAAATCCTGTTTAGAATGGCCAATCTAGTGCTTAAATTGATAATTGAGACAGACACATCAATCTAGTGTCTAACTTATAATTTGAGACACATGTATTTGACGGATATTTGCTTCCACTTGCTTACAAAATTTCATTGAGTTCGATTGGGTGATATTCAAATGAAAACCAAATTACGTTTGTATGGAAAACGCTGAGGAGCGCGCTAGGGTTTCTTCTCTTAAATACCGGCAAGTTAACGACGCAGAAAATTTATTTTAATTGCCTCTAAATCTAAGTACTTACTTGGAGTCTGAATGTTCACATATTTTTAGCTGCGTTTAACATGGAGATAATTTTCTAAGCTATTGAATATTTATTAATTTTATACAACTCGTGTTCTCCTTACCCGGCAGGCGACAGGGTTCCACTTCTTAGCGTGCTTAAATCTAAATTAATCTTCTTGTTCATTATCGTCTCATGTTTGTAATCTACATTATTTAATGTTAAGTTTCACGCGAAACCAATTTAATATTCAGTTGAAATGCCTAGCTTTGAAATGCTAGAATATGTTCCTATAGAGGAACCATTTTTTATAGATAGGTAGACCATTCTTTTGGTAAGTAGGCACTAAGTCTGACACATAAACGTAAAACGTATGGGCTGACTAAAAATATATAGCGCGCCTTTAGGTTTTATTATCATAGAGAGTGGAGACCAATTATAATAACACAAAATTTAAAAAAACCCCGACACGAAAACCTCTGTAAGAAAACTAGAAAAGAGCTGATAACTTTCAAACGGCTGAACCGATTTTCTTTAATTATAGCTAAGATCTCGATCAAGCCACCTTTCAAATAAAAAAAAAAACTAAATAAAAATCGGTTTATTCGTTTAGGAGCTACGATGCCACAGACAGATACACACGTCAAACTTATAACACCCCTCTTTTTGGGTCGGGGGTTAAAAAGTTCTTCGAAAACAGATGCCTCTTGTAGAGTAAAAAGGGACTACGTTTAAAATTATTTAGTTATAGGTAGGTAAACATTCGGTACCAATAATATTTTTCGAGACAGACGAGTCGCTGTGAGCCGCTGCAATCAGGCAGGCGTAAGACCGTTGCGTGTGGAAGTCTCTTCAAGAAACCTATGTCCAGTAGTGCTCGTCTATCGGTTGGCTATGGATGCTTACACTGCTTAGATAGATTTCTATAATAGTACTGAAAGTGCCTTAGGAGCTAGGACGATTGTTAATCTGGTTCTGAAATAAATTTTATCTTGAGAAAAGACAATAGCAAAGTGTCTTCTTGTCGAAAAGAATTAGTATAATACATATTGATGTTAATTGTTAAGGTATACCTACTTATTTAATTTTATCTTCCATGCAGCATATGGACTAATAATAGAAAAGAAATCTTGAATTGTTCTTACATTGTGTTGTTTTTTGCGAGATAGCCTGTTATTAGCGTGTTTACAAAACCAGTAAAATAATAACTGTAATTACAGGCGTAGATGTAGAGCCGCGCTGTGTGGCGCCAGCTTTTCCGCCTTCGGACATGCATGGTTCTAAGGTAGGGTTGTCGAAACTTTTTGAGATTTTTTTTTTGAGAATTAATTCGACAAGCTAAAATAAGGAAAGATCTGTCTGAAGGAACTTACGCAGGTCAAAAATCAAACGACCTGCGCAGACGAGGGAGTGTTGACCGCGGAGGATAAAATGGATCACTAAGAATTGCTGAACTGGACTTGTCCATACTTAATAGGTACGGCGCCACTGCACCGTTGAAAAATATGAGAGACTTTTGGTCCTTCGTGGGCTATAACCCCTCGTCTTAGGCCTTAAGTCGAACTTAAGTAATATACCTACTTCTCCAACTGGGTACAGGTTGCCCCGCAAATAATGCTGGCAAATGAGATAAATACCTAAGACCGATATAATAGTTTTACTCTTTGTCGAGTAGTATGCTGAATGCTGAATCTGGAAGCTTTATTATGCCAAGAGAACTAATTATTAGGAGTTTATAGCAGAGATACGACCCACAGCAATTAAAATCACAGCACGGAGTTACTAGAGGCAAAAGACAGTAAGTACTTAAGTATGTTATTACCTACAGAGATTCAACGAAGGCATCTAGATAGAGCAACCGTGCGGTGAGGCTTTTCTTTTCCTGATGTGTGGGTTTACCCTACCTACGAGTATATGGCAGAGTCGTTGTGGTCGTCATTTACCACGAGATCAACGATGTCGGACTTCTGTATCTCTCCTTGTACTGTGCAAGAGGAGAGGTAACCCTAGGTCCAGTTGACAGTACAAATCGAGAATCGAAGCCGTAAGTAGTCACAAACTAGATAAAGCCATGTTTTTGTCCCGGTTAATCGGTGGAACGTCTTCGCTTGGTGCGAGCGAACAGGTTTAATATCCTTATTTAGTTATTTTTTCTTAATTATGCCTCGAATGAAGAATGCGCAAAGAGGTTGCGTTTGAAGTAGCAGTTCTACAGTTAAGATTGTTTATTTGATGATTTGATCACTCTGGTGCATCAGTAACTGATAGCCTTGCAGGTTGCAGGGTAGATCGACGGATTTATTCTTGTTTGGGTCAATTGAATTTATCTCATGTTTGGATTGGTAAGACGGCTGTTGTATTATAGTTTTCACCTTACTAGGTTGCCGCCAATTAGCGGTTTCCCAAATAATTCCTTCTGCAATTAGCTTATATCCAGCTTGTCTTCAACCCAAGATAAGATGAAAATCAAACTGGCAAGCTTTTTAGGTTCCTAACAGTTGAACCATTGTGCAACTCTGTAGTACCTATGCACCTCATAAGATCGCAGTATAATTTTGCGAGTCAATCCATAATTTCAATAGCCATCCGTACTATATTATAAATGCGAAAGTGAGTCTGTCTGTCCATCACCTTTTCAATTTTTATCCGGGTCTTAACCAATTACATACCTACTCAACTTGACGGGGTGAGTACCTGGTTGGCATTTTTTGTTTAGTACAGATTCGAGAACTAGTTAGTCTATTATTGGGGGGTTGGGAGCCCCCCCTGGCTTCGGCCATGGGTAGTGGGTACAACTTATCACCTGGCACCAAATAAAACAGTCTGATCGTGGTAATATCCGGTAGCATTTACTGTTGTAATGAACTGTTGTACTTGTAGGTATGTTGTTTTGTAGGTAGTTATTAGATAGGTACTTGTATCTAATCGAATTCAATAAAAAGGGCTCAGAGAATGTTTGAGTTACAAGTGAGATAAATTATAAAAAGTATAAAACGGGTCTTTATTTATGAAGGAATGGCAGCCAATAAATCAAATTTGCCGTACTAATAGACTCATTTATGATTATAATTATTTCTTTCTTCATTAATAGGCCTTGATGAGTGCTTCTTTATCCGTGACAAGTATTATAGCGGCTATTATCTGACCGGAGGCTGTAGAGTAACTTTTTATGCTATACCAGACGTACGAACCTATGTATAAGTATTGTAGAAAGTGATTGAAAAATAATACATTAGGATTACATCATATCATCACCTATCATCATAATCATCATCATCATCATAATAATGATACACTTTTTTTTGGCATAAAAGACTAGACTCTACCAAAGACCTCTACTACTCTAGACATAACCAAACACATAGCGACACAAACGTATGTATTTTTTTATACGTGTAGTTTAAAAATAATGGGTATAAAAAGAAGGATATTATCAATAAAAACAGCACGCCATAAAAACAATGTTCTTCAAAAGGAGGTTATTAGTTCCAAGGTACTTGCCACTGCAGGTTGATATTATGCAATTGATATCTAAATATGGCGAACTGCAGATTTATATATCAAATGTGTTGAGAATCGAGGCTTTTAAACTATGGTCAGATAAAACGCGACGTCTTGACTTCGAGAATTTGTATGGAACTAGGCGTTGACACTGCTGCTCCGTCGAACGTCGCGCCGCCTTCTACTGGTGTAGGTTTTATTGCGTGATATTTTTTTAATGAGTCAATCGTGCTTAAAAAAGCTATGATTGTATGATAATGATGAAGTTAGTGGATCGTGCTGACAGTTTCTAGTATGGTGGATAATAGTAGAGAATGGACGAGAATGGAGAAACGTGAGTGAAGGAAAAGGTTGTACAAGTGTAAATTAAAAATTTATAACACCCCCGACGATCCAAAGTATCTGAGTTTTCCAAAACATCATTTTCAAATAAATAATTATGTATTTAGGCAACGTTCATCTTGACAGCTTGACATTTGTCTATTGACATAATATTATGAACCTAACGGTTATCTAACCTTTTTTCTACAAGAAAACTAGAAAAGAGCTGATAACTCTTAAACGGCTGAACCAATTTTTTTAGATTATAGCTAAGAACACTCTCGATCAAGCCATCTTTCAAACAAAAAAAACTAAATTGAAATCGGTTCATTCGTTTAGGCGCTACGATGCCACAGACAGATACACAGATACACAGATACACAGATACACAGATACACAGATACACAGATACACAGATACACAGATACACAGATACACAGATACACAGATACACAGACACACAGATACACAGATACACACGTCAAACTTATAACACCCCTCTTTTTGGGTCGGGGGTTAAAAATGTACAGTGATGTTCAATGTATTGGCGCGTATAGAAGAGCGGGAGGCGAACCAACGCTGCGATGTGTCTGTTATTGGCTTTTGTTGCGGAGATTGTCCAATCTATCCATCCGAGTATACAAAAGTCTGCAGGCCGCCCTTAGAACTTCCCGAAATGAACGACATGACTGTTCCGTATTTCATAAATGATACTTACATGCGTTTAATGTGACTTTCTGCAGTACCCTTGCCGCCGCGCTTTTTGTCTCTCCAGGCCTTAAAGTATACGGCCCCATTAGACCCCCTGACGCGCCCACTTCCTAACGAGACAATATTTTAAAACGAACGGCCGTTACCATAAAAATGATCGCTTTTTCTGGCCTCTTCCAACTTAAAATGAATGTCGTACAATGTCTTGCCGACGGATGCAAAAAGTTCCTTGTGGTAAATAGATGGTCGGCTGACAGACTACAAGTTCATTATGAGTCAGCTGTTTCGAACAAGTGATTGACCGAGACTGCTCTTGCATTTTTGATTGAAATTGGATGCTAAAAACTTTCCTTCCCAGTTTGCAAAAGTTAATATCCATAGGAACAAAAAGCTTCGGAGGTATTTGTTTCTAATTTAGGTACGTTGTCAGAACAGGTTTTTTATTTAAAAATAATATAATTAAGCTTGCTACTATAATCCTCCATCCCGTTTCGACTAGGTTAAGTGTGCAGCCTTTGCTATGAGTAAGTACCTGTTCAGGAATAGGAAAAAGTATAGATTGAACCTACGAACTTCTGGATTTCAACTCGCTCCCTGACCGTTGCGCTATCAAGGTTTCTTTCTTATTTAAATTAATTTCATACTTATTTTTCCATATCCTCGAATTCAGCCGCGTTGATTTAGGTTTTGAAAAATACCGTAGGAACTCTTTCATTTTCCGAAATAAAAGGTAGCCTATGTCCGTTTCCGGGATGCAAACCCCCCTATCTGTACCATATTTTGTGAGCTCCCTGTGAGGTAACAGGAAGACAGAGATATTATGCTTACCTACGCATTTATAATATTTGTATGGATTAGAAGTAAAGGATTATTTACTTAGGTATAGGAATACTTACACATTGGGTAGTTTTCATGAAAGGTCTGTGGTTTTCGCAATACCTACTGTATTTCTCCGGTTGTTCGACACAATAGATCGGCGTCTGTGACGGGTTTCCAACCGTACCCCGATTAACCTTTGACGTCGCCTCGAGCGTTTCGACCTTATTATATCTTTGAGATTATAAATTGAATATCTACCTAACAGCCCACGGATATGTTTGGTAATACTAGACATACCTAAGTCTTATTATCGGTTCACATTACTCCAGTGCAAAGATCCAGTAAGATCTGTCCAGACTCCAGAGATGGTGAACGGAACAGTTATTTCAGTGATGTAGATCCCGGGCTAACTCTAAATTTTCGGATTTATGTGCTTTTAAAGCAATCAAATACCATTTGCTTTAACGGTGAACGAAAGCATCTTGAGGAAATCTATATGCCTGAGAGTTTTCATAATATTCTCAAAGGTTTATTTATGGTTCAAAGTAAAGTCTGCCAATTCGCTATTGCCAGTGTGGTTAACAACGGTCAAACCCTTCTCATTCTGCGAGGAGACCTATGCTTGAGTCAACGATGCGTTGATGATAATGAGTTGCAAAACGAGCAAGACGGGGAAAGAGGAGCGTCGGTAGAAAGAGAATGTCGTAGGTTAGAAACGTCTGGGAATGGACTGGGATAACCAATAGCTTTTCCGTATGATGAAGGCCATGACATTATAATATGAGATGATGGCCATTCTTTAATACCTAGTGTTATAATGGATAGGAATTGATTCGGTGTATGGGTTTAATTAAACTCTCATACTGGGCATAGGTACATCTTTCAAGTTAGCCGGCTTCCATCATCCTTTGCCCTGGATTCAGATTTAAGCCAAATAATTTATTGGAAAATAGTTACAAGATTTCTTTTTAGGCCAGTAACTAACAGTACTGGAATTATGTAAACCAGCCGTAGCTCGATATCGAGATGTGCAAATTCACGTTTCTATATTCATATTTTGTGTATCCTTAATGGTTGCTTGGAGTCTTTGGTAATTTTAATATATCTAATGTTTTATTGTTTGTACTTATTTTCCTAAGGGCTAGCACTCACTGCACAGCCGAGGCGGCGTCTAAAAGGCGATGAAATATAATCATCAGGGACGACTACTCAGATTCAGATATTTGTCATGCAAATCTAAGTCATGCAAATCAATAGATGGTTTTCCTGTCAAATCTATTGACCAAAATTAATCGATCCATCTATAATCTATAATATATTATTAGATTACTTAGTAAAATTCATATTTTTCATAAAATACTATACAATTTTTGACAAATACGTTGTAAGTAACTTATCACGGATTACAGATACGAATGGTAATTAGTTTGGACTCAGTAAGCGTGATTACGCTTCGATTCTGCCATCATCCGAAACGGAACAAGATAAAATTGAAAACTAAAACCCGACTGCGATCTTCTTAATAAATACCTACTGAAATATTAGGTATAGTAAAATTGTTTTTCTGTTGCTTGGTATATTTTAATGTTGTAGTAGATTTATATTTATGATCTCAGAATTTTCTCCTCCTTCCAATTCCACTCGATATTATAAAAAAAGCAATAAAATTTTTTTGTAGACCTCCACTTTTTTGCAAGTAACATCCGTACGGTAATTTTTTTTCGTATCAAATGTAGCCTATGTCAACCGGACTTTTAAGACGAATCGATTGACACCTCTTTTATCAAAATCGGCCTGGTAGTTTAGGCGCTACGGTGGAACACACAGAATCTGGATACAAACATACATACCTACATATTACATACATACCCACATACATACATACATAGACTGCTAAAATCATAACCCTTTCTTTTGGCTTTGCCGCTGTCGGGTAAAAAGAGTCGCACTTTGCGCCTCTATCTTAACAGCACTGCGACATCTCGACTGCGTCTTGAAGCTGGCAGCCGCAATTTCTTCTCGACTGCTGTTGTGGCTTCCGAGTGAGCACAATATTCTGTAACGCCACGCCGCCTCAGCCAATCGCAACGCGCCAACGCCAACCAGACTATCCGAGTCAAGCCGAGCTGGCCAATCACCGCCTGTTACAGCCGATAACCGCCAAGACGGCCAATCATAGCCTACTGCCGCCATGACAGCCAATCAACGCCAGCGCCATTGACAGCCGAACGCAACTCCGCCACCACTGCCGAATCCCTTCGGTGGGGATAACGCCATATAAAGCTATGCGAGCTCATTTTTATGATTATTGTTCTATCGTACGCATTGTAAGCTGAAACTATGTCCATTTGTGTAAACAAGTGTAAATTATATAAATAGTAACAAAGTAACAATAGTAATAAAGCAATGAGTGATTTGTATTAGTGTGTTTAGTGAAGTGATATAATAAATTTGGGCGATTATACTGATTTGCTCTTTTTATTTAAACCCACTGTTTCATCTCAGAAGTGGGATTAATAAAGAAAGTTATGATGCATAATCGCGCCAATTAACGAGTCGGCAAAGACATGCCATCTACTTTGTTCATCCGCAAGGATGAAACGAATCATCGTGTAAAAATCAAGCGACAATGAAGATCGTCCACTTCTGGGGCCCGGAAGGTCCTTAGAAGAGTTTTGAACCGGAGGTACATTCATCTGCAGCGTGCATGGTTTCTACGCCCGATGGCAACCTACCCTCAACTTCTACGCGTAATAACTGAGGTATGATCCATCCATTATTCCATTTCAAATAATCCCGTTTTTAATGATATTGATGCATAGTGTAATGAGGTTGATCGTGTTTGTAACCTCTACTGACCCCACCACCCTGTTGTAACACCCTGTTTGAGGTTATGAAATTAGTATTAGAGCACGCGGGTTATGATAGGTGGTCATTATACGCTCGCGGATAGTGAATGGTTTGAGTGATAGCTGAAGATAAATATAACTATAATTTGTGGCATATCTGACCGTCAAATAAAGGTTTAGGTTTAAAGATGTTTAATTCTCATAAAAACAAAAAAGTCATTTACATAAGAACTTAATTCTAAGAAAATAAAGTTTACAATATTCGCCATTTAATTAAGTACTCATTCAGCGCATTTGTTGAAGTAATTCGCATTACTCATAGTGTGAGCAGCTAATTCAGTTTTAAATGGATTGAATGAGTGTACATTTTTTTTATGTGTGCAGGTATTTTGATGTACAGTTTAGCTCCTTTATAGGTAAGGGTTTTTCTGCCATAAATTGTTCTAGTTTTGGGTAAGGCAAGGTAACTAGCTCGACGAGTTTTAGTTTTAATTTTTGTAAATGTGATATTTGTGTGTATTTATGTGTTATAGTTTTCCTAACAAAAATACATACTGATCAGGAATTAATTAAAAAAAAAAAAAAAGATCTAGTATATCGGATGGTAACAATAGTTCTCAGACTACCCGCAAATTTCAACCAGAAGTTTTCCAGAAACAAGCTTTGACGCTATTAGTGTTTTATTTGCACAAGGCTCAGTTATAGTATAAGGTTCTATAAACCTTTAAGGTTATTTTTTTTCGCGTCGTCGGTGATATTCCCGCTGCAGTCATACAGACAACACGGGGTACGTGTGGGGTACCTGTAAATTATTTTTAAGGGTACAATAATATCATTTACGTCAGAATCGGTTGATGAACACTTTCAGTGTGCTCAAACCCAGTTTTGCATATAGCATGGCGATCGCAATTTGAATGTAAAATCGAATTGTTTTATGATGTTCACTTTTGAGTTTCTTGTGAAATTGATTTTCATGTGGTTATATGATTGTTATGTAATATGAATATAGATCTTCATAATTGGGGCAGACGTACTTTATAAATCGACTGGGAGCTACTTGTAGTCAAACAATAATATTGTGTTTATCTTTCTTTTCTCGGAATTTTTGGTGAGTTCGTGAAGTGCAAACGTCATCGCCTACGATGGTCACCACTGATGCTTTGCTGTGTGCTGTGTGCCTGATGCCGAGCGCGTCACTGCGAGGCACCACATCGTGGCGCGCTAACAATGCAGGGTTGCAGCCAATGGGTATCTATAAGCCGCCGCATTGTTGCCTATTTGGGGTGACATAAGCGCTGTTAAGCGTTTATGCTGTATGGTATGACTGTTCTTTTATTTTTACTAAAAGTTAGTGTTTATGAAGTCTGTACGTGTTGTAACTTGTAGTTTAAATCACATTCTTTGAATGATTGAGAGCATAGTAAGTAGATCTTACTCACGGCTTTGGAACTGTCTCGTACCTATAATATACAAGCCAGTGGCACAGCGTATGAGTAAATACAAATAGGTAGTGTAATGTAGGCAGAATTGGGCACTAGGAGGAAACGTAATAATAACTATTACCAGTTAGATATCCTTATGATTTTGATAATGCTTTTGTCATTTTAGAAAAAAAGTAGTGCTTGTAGGCAGCATGTATGTTACGTACTTTTGCCAACAAGCTTTCAATCGAGTCAATTTCATCATTCTACCTTAAGATTGTCGGTCCAATCATAATGTAAGTAGAAAGTTCAAGTGGCACTTTTAATTATAACCATGATATAGCTTTGTGCCGTTCATTGTTAGTCAGGTGGACCTGACGTACCGTAAGAATTTTCACTAAGCCGACTAGACTGACATTTTACATAATATCTTGAGTTCAGTTGGTGTTAGTATGCCTGCCTGGTTATGTAGCTTACATAGTAGGGAATAGGAATGCAATAGAAAACTGTTATTTGACTGATGATCCTGTATTACCTAAATTCAATCGTGAACTGTTTTCGGAATTACATAGATGCCGAAGTGAAGACAGTAGCCAAGTCTTACGTTCTGCAGCCAAGTCTTACTTTCTGCAGCCAAGTCTTACTTTCTGCAGCCAAGTCTTACTTTCTGCAGCCAAGTCTTACTTTCTGCAGCCAAGTCTTACTTTCTGCAGCCAAGTCTTACTTTCTGCAGCCGAGTCTTACTTTCTGCAGCCGAGTCTTACTTTCTGCAGCCGAGTCTTACTTTCTGCTGCCGAGTCTTACTTTCTGCTGCCGAGTCTTACTTTCTGCAGCCAAGTCTTACTTTCTGCAGCCAGGTCTTACTTTCTGCAGCCAGGTCTTACTTTCTGCAGCCAGGTCTTACTTTCTGCAGCCAGGTCTTACTTTCTGCAGCCAGGTCTTACTTTCTGCAGCCAGGTCTTACTTTCGGTAGCCAAGTCTTACTTTCGGTAGCCAAGTTTTACTTTCGGTAGCCAAGTTTTACTTTCGGTAGCCAAGTTTTACTTTCGGTAGCCAAGTTTTACTTTCGGTAGCCAAGTTTTACTTTCGGTAGCCAAGTTTTACTTTCGGTAGCCAAGTTTTACTTTCGGTAGCCAAGTTTTACTTTCGGTAGCCAAGTTTTACTTTCGGTAGCCAAGTTTTACTTTCGGTAGCCAAGTTTTACTTTCGGTAGCCAAGTTTTACTTTCGGTAGCCAAGTTTTACTTTCGGTAGCCAAGTTTTACTTTCGGTAGCCAAGTTTTACTTTCGGTAGCCAAGTTTTACTTTCGGTAGCCAAGTTTTACTTTCAATAGCCAAGTTTTACTTTCGGTAGCCAATTTTTACTTTCGAAAGCCAAGTTTTACTTTCGATAGGAGTACTTTCATCTCGTTGCTCGTTGAGAGATCTCCCTGCAAGGATTTAAGTGAGATTCCTTTTCAAGTCAGAGTAATAGCATTCACAGCTTCACGAGAAGCTATTTACAAGCTATTTTCCTTTCTACAAGCCAGTCTGTTGACGGTTTTTCTTTCAAAAATGTCTCTAAAGTAAAACGTGGAAAAACAGTACAACTGAAAACGATAATAATTTATAAATTAAATAATGTTCTTTTGTTTCGTCTTGGTTTTAAAGTAGATAAGATTGCAGTTTAGATCACAGACCAATGGCATTGGCTTAAAATTTTGTAGAGTTCATACTGACCACACTTTGTAAAACCATTTTGTAAGACAGCGAAAGGATATCGCTCATCAGTAGTGTAGGTACAATTTGATTATTACAGATGCTTTTGCAAAATTTGTTATTAGCCGAAAACGATCAGTTTCGTAGAATATTATACATAATTTGCCTTATTTGGACATCCTAGTAAACTTATAAAGTGAGCATAAGAATGCTTTTACTAGTAGACATTTTAGAGTTTCCGAGTGTCGACTGATTAATAGTTAGGTATGTTTTGACCTCCATGATACTACCACGAGTCAAGTGCCTAGTCAAGCCAATCCAAGCACTAACCAGACCATGTTAAACGCGTTGTGCCACAGGTCCTAGCGAAACTGCGAATAAAATGATTGGACAAACTGTTAACTGATATTATTTGGACTACTGACAATACTCTCAATGAATGTGATATCCATAATTTGGTATTTACCTAGGTCACGATGCCATGTTACTATTAATGTAAAATTAGCGAACTCGGGATGGTTATGCGTAACAAGGCAAATGCTCGGTAAAGGATAGCAAGCGATAGGATAAAGCTAACTAGATAATGTAACTGACAAAATTAATATTTCATTTAATTAAGGAATTTAGTTATTTAGTGGCAAGTTCCCACAAGCATTGCGATAGAAGTAAACACTGATAGCATTTACTCAGGTTCATTTTCGTAACCAAGCTGGTAGGCATTAAGAGAACTCGAAGTGTTAAGGGGTTTCGAGGCTACGAAGCCTGTACATGCCTGAGCAGACTCTTTAAAGCCATATCACAGCGCCTACGGCTCTTATATCCAACAGTGCTAACTGTTCCGATAAATAACTTGAAACCGAAGACCTTGTTGAGCTATTGTCTACCAGAAGGCTAACCAAGCATTTTCCCATTGCGGGAGCAATTCATTGTTTCAGGACGGCCGAATGTAACGCCACGCCGCCTCAGCCAATCGCAACGCGCCAACGCCAACCAGACTATCCGAGTCAAGCCGAGCTGGCCAATCACCGCCTGTTACAGCCGATAACCGCCAAGACGGCCAATCATAGCCTACTGCCGCCATGACAGCCAATCAACGCCAGCGCCATTGACAGCCGAACGCAACTCCGCCACCACTGCCGAATCCCTTCGGTGGGGATAACGCCATATAAAGCTATGCGAGCTCATTTTTATGATTATTGTTCTATCGTACGCATTGTAAGCTGAAACTATGTCCATTTGTGTAAACAAGTGTAAATTATATAAATAGTAACAAAGTAACAATAGTAATAAAGCAATGAGTGATTTGTATTAGTGTGTTTAGTGAAGTGATATAATAAATTTGGGCGATTATACTGATTTGCTCTTTTTATTTAAACCCACTGTTTCAATTCATAGAATACGTAGGACTAGCAAAGCAGCTGCGGTTCAAGAACGCGGCCGAGGCCCTGCCGCCTCGACTCTACTCGTAGGTCCTGTGAGCGATGATTAGTTTACGGTATAGGCACCTAATAGATGTCGGTAATTTATTTCGCCATTTCCTTGACAATCTTTACGGGACAATCATTATGTTTGAATAACAGGCATGTTGTAATTATGATTTATTTAAATTATTTCTAGTTGAACGGGACGTGTTCATTAATATTCAGTCGGTGAAGCAAAATTAACTTTTGTTCCGAAAATTACTATAGATACTTAATAGGTACCTATTGATTAGTGCTTTCCAGAAATTATTGAAAGGTAGGTATTTAAGGATATGGTATTAGGAAGTTATTTAGGTAGTTTTTTAGGAGAATTAAAAAAAAGGAGGACTTGTTTTGAGTATTCTAAAATTTTCATCTAAAACAGAGATTTTGCGACTTTACATGACATGATGGTACATAATTATATGGCTTGATTGCTTGTATACCGCAACTGAGACTTTATTACGGCTATATAAAATTATTGAATATGAATTACTAAGCAATGCAATTACTGCTTAAGAAAAGGTCAACAGTTTTAATAAATAAAGGTATTTACCTGTAATGGAGGCAATAAGATAAAATCAAAGATTTAAGCTTATTAAGCTTATAGCTAACTGTAGGTTCTAATATACACGAATTATCGATTGGAAATTTATGTTAATACATGTGTGAATTGAAAATTTATAACACCCCCGACAAGTGAAGGTTACAGTAATAACCAGAAAATAGCTGATATCTTTTCAACGGCTGAACCGATTTTCTTGGATTATAGCTAAGAACACTTTCGATCAAACCATTTTTCAAACAAAAATAAACTAAATTAAAATCGGTTCATTAGTTTAGGAGCTACGATGCCACAGATACACATGTCAAACTTATAACACCCCTCTTTTTGGGTCGAGGGTTAAAAACTTTTACCTACTTATAATAATAATTAATAAAATTTCTCATCAACCGGCCATAAAATTTAATAGTAAGTAAGTTAATAATAATATGATCGCGTATGGGCTAATATGAAGCCTAGGCTCATTTTTTAGATAACTAGCTCATCTGTCCCGGCTTCGCTCGGAGGAAATTCCTGAAGATTTTTTTGTCAAGAAGTCTGCGTTGCAGAGAAAAATTTGAAACTTGCTTTTTAACCCCTGACCCAAAAAGAGGGGTGTTATAAGTTTGACGTGTGTATCTGTGTATCTGTCTATGGCATCGTAGCTCCTAAACGAATAAACTGATTTTAATTTAGTTTTTTTTGGTTGAAAGGTGGCTTGTTCGAGAGTGTTCTTAGCTATAATCGAAGAAAATCAGCCGTTTGAAAGTTATCAGCTCTTTTCTAGTTTTCTTATAGAGGTTTTTGTGTCGGGGGTTTTTTAAATTTTGAGTTATATTTTGCCTGAGATTTGGTCCGGGTGACTTACAGAAACTAAGTATAATAATAACTAACATATTTTCCGCAATAATTTATCTATTCTATCAATGAAAGAATTTTCAGAATCGGATAGCACCTTACACCATTTGTTAGGTGTATATTGATATACCTACCCATATCACTCAGTACTTAAATTTATCCTTTTATATAATGTACTTAACATATTTAGTCTAGGTAGCTATATATCTATTTAATTATCTAGTTACTTTCTATGTAAAACTGCCTACCTATTAGGTAAGGCTAAAAAGTGAGGTGCGGGAATTTTAATTGAAATGGATTTGGTCATTGGTTGACTAGAACCAGGTATTCGCTTACTGACGTAACCAGGTTAAATTGAAGCAACTAAAATTGTTTCTCAGTTATGCAGATAGCGCTGCATTGCAATCGTACATGTATTTAACATTCCCAGCATTCAAATCAAGAGGTTTACAAGATTTGCTTACAACGTACAAGTGAGGGCCTTTTGAACTGTGGGAATGAAGCAATAGGTACACGAACGAAAACGGGCGGGCACATAATGTTTATGTAACTTCAGAATGCATACATTAGCTACCTAAGCGCGTTTCTCTTAGATTCCTGTAAGCAGTGACGGATTAAGACTACTTGATGCCCTAAGCAATCCATGCCTGTGGGGCCCCCCTATCCGTATGTCAACTAGAATCAGTCTTAAATTAAACCTTTACCGCCTAAAAATATTAGTTTTTTGTAAAATAAGATGATGAGATGTAACGTACTTTAGAAGTGGAGTAGGTGCGACAACAATAAAAACCAAAGCATAATTATTTATAGAAATGCGCCTTGCGGCTTTCGGGGACATTCGCACTGTCGGGCAGCGAGTGGGCAAGCGGGAGTGGGGTTATGATTCTAGATCGGACTCTATGTCAACTTAAAACGCGCGAATTTTCAAATTAGTCCTTAGTCCTAGAAAAGTTTCTTCTCTCACGTCACCAAAAACCACACCAAAAAACTTTTTTTGGTGTGGTTTTTGGTGACGTGAGAGTGAGACGTGATACCCTAAGGACGGATTTTTTTGTGCTTCTTCTGGTGCCCCCTCAGACGTGATGCCCTAGGCAATTGCTTAATTTGATTAAGGGTTAATCCGTCACTGCCTGTAAGAGCGACTATTATTTAACGGATGTTATTTAAAAAACGGTCAAGTGCGAGTCGGACCCGCGCACAATGAGGTTTGTACCATTGTACAAGAACTAATACTTTTTTTTTAAAATTTTTATAGCGGCCATTTTGATTTTTATCAGTTGTTGTTATAGCGGCAATAGAAATACATATTCTGTGAAAGTATCAACTCTCTACTTATCACGGTTCACGAGATACAGCCCGCTGACAGACAGACGGACGGACGGAAGGACAGCGGGGGTTTAGTAATAGGGTCTTGATAGGGATAGGGATAGGGTCCTTCGGGAATGGAACCCTAAAAACTGGTTTAAGTGCGTGTCAGAAGTCAGAACACGCATTAGGTAGGGTTTCATCGCTATAGTACTTGGTTACTAAGAACTTTTACGGTGATTACTTATTTCTTAAACGGTGTGTTTTCCCCAAAATCTGTCTAAGAAATCTCGTAATGACCTTAAAATACTTATTTACCTACAGGGGTCAGGGGGCATGGTAGTGCCCCCAACAAGACGAGCCAAACTAAAGGACGGGGCACTACTTACGACTACATCCCTTTTCTGAAAGCGTTTCTTCGTATTTTCGAATCGTCATAGCTTCGTTCTTAGTATGAGCTTTTTAATGAGCTTTTACTATCTGGAGTTCATAATATCTTTGGTATTAGGTGTAGTATGGTCAAGTATTATATGCGCTTTTTAATATAAAAATAGCGAACAAACGTGCAGGCCGGTCACCTAATGTTAAGTGATTACAACCACATGTGTCTACATTTGAATTTTGAAGCACCAGAGGAACCGCCAATGCGTTGCTAATGCTGGCCCTTCGGAAATCTATTAATTTGTAGAATCCAATGAGTAGGACTAGGTACTTTTAAAGGAAGCCAACGTTAACCCAGTTTATTTCGATGCGCTGGCGACAGAAACTCAGCTCTCACCGCGTTGCCAATATCATTAGCGAGAAATTTACTGCCTCATATCAAAGTGTGTTAGGAGTTAGGACTCGATCCAAAAATACTTACTGCGAAAGGTCAGCCAGGGACTGCTGATATGTGTGAAGTGATAACATTCAATTAGTTCGATAGAACGCGATCTGCGTACCTATACCTAATCAGAATTCTACTTATATCCAGATATCTCTGAGAGCAGATTATAGATAGTCACTAAAACCCGCGAGATCTAAGAAAGTGTCTGAGAGATAAGATCGCCTTTGGAGTATTCTGTAAGTAAGTATATATTCTGGTTCTTCTCGGTAGGAACGGCATTCCGAATCAGTGGTAAATTATTTGACGATTCAAAAGCACTTGTTAAAGTTTATTTGAATAAAAATCTATTCTATTCTATTCTTGTGTATTGTTTTCTTGTCTGTGTGTGCAAGATTTCTAAGTAAATTAAAATAAAAGGCCTGTTTTTCAATACTGAATTTAGAAGTGACCTAAATCTATAGGTAAAAACAACAAACACCGGGTTAATTAAACAAGAACAAATAAGCGTAGCATAATGTACCTATTTTTAACATACAATTGATGGTAATAATAAATAATTGCACAGTGTGGGCAATCAAGGACCAACTCGTAAGTATACCTATACCTACCCACTGTTTTATTACCTACTAATTGAATTAGATGACTAGCTATGACAACTTGTTTGGTTCTGTTGTTCGCAGGATCGCCTTGCAAAGTATGACTTTGCTTTGGAAGGCGATCCTTTGAGTCCTGGAGAGTATAAATTCAGTTTTGGAAATGTGGTTCCTTAATTCCAATGTGGTTTACAATGGTACAGGTAATGCCACCAATAGAAGTTGCTGGAGGGAGATCACTAGAGCAGCAGTGAAGGAGAATTCATGAACCACAACCGCTCTGCCAAGAGTGAACGATTGCGAAGAAGATTGTTAGTTTGGTTAATCTAGTTTACAAGTTTATTCAGTTGATGCCTTATCATCCTAATTTGGCTTATTTTTTAATCTTGTCTATCCTTGACGGCAAAACGATACCACCAAGTGATTTGCCATGATGACGAATATGTAAATGTGCCCATATGTAGTATTTACTAAGAACTAGTTACCTATTAGGTGTGTATAGTTCTAAGGCCTCGATTACATCTGTAAGTTTTACTCACGTAAGAAGCTTAAGTAGTTTTTCGTATATTTTTACAACTTACGTCAGTTGAAAAATTAACTTAGTGAGGAAAAATTACAAGTTTAACCGCGGCTTAAAGCTATAGGTACAATTGCAAGTACTCGTAGGTACTTTAGTCATGCTTGCAAGTATATCTTGGTTTTAAAGACTGAAAATTCAGACCTCGAGCTTTAAGTTCCTAGTGTAATGTCCATTGATAGTGATGAGATCACATTGAAATAACAACGTGTGTAAAGATGTATCTATGTGCATAGCTTGGAGGTTAACATACCAAACAGTTTATTTTTATAATGTTAGTCAAAAAGATCAACAAAACCATCGCCTTATTGTGGGCTTATAAGAATCTCTTCCATACGAAATTATTCACTTGTTATTCCCCTTTATCTTTCCGGCGTGAAATAATGAGAGATCATTAATTTTGAGAGCGAAATACTATGGTAACCTGTTATTATGATTTATTATTATTGATGCCTTAATGCCTTCGCCAACACGGCCATATATTGGGAAATCATTTACAACAATATGGCCTCTATTTTCTATGCAGTAAGGAATGCATTTTGTGTTGTTGTTTCCATAGCGTATTTCGTATTTATTGTGTAGGATTGCCACCACCAAGTATTGAAAACGAGGACATAAAGATTTCTAGAATAATTTACCCAGAATAAATGGTCGGTAAAACTCGTGAATTGGTATTTTCACAAGTCTTGTTAATAAATTCAGAATTTAAAAACCCCCGACACAAAACTCTCTAAAAAGTAAATAACTTTCAAACGGTGGAACCGATTTTCTTGGATTAATAGCTAAGTAAACTCTCGATCAAGCCACCTTTCAAACAAAAAAAACTAAATTAAAATCGGTTCATCCGTTTAGGAGCTACGATGCCACAGACTGATACACAGATACACACGTCGAACTTATAACACCCCTCTTTTTGGGTCGGGGGTTAAAAATATGAATAATTTATGGTGGCGAACTTAAATATGAAAGATGAAAGGTGAAATTCCTCACCTGCTGAGGTTTTGTCGTATTAACTACCTGTGCGTATCCCTACACACCGTACGAACACATAATATTCATAGAGCATCAGTGGCCCTAGTGCCGACTGAAAATGTCGCAAAAATTCCTTTTTCTCATTTTCTAGGACGTCCAAACGTCTTTCAATTTGGTACCTATGTGGTACCTATTTACTGTACCTTATTGAAAAGCCACCTAAGAGATCTTAAGCATGTGCCTACTAAAACGGAACTTATCCTGGTAAAACTACACTGTTGGTCACCCTAATATATACAAACCTCGATTGATTTTATCAAAGCCGTGCAAGGAAATGGGTGTAATTATATATTTAATCATATTGATTACACTAAACCTTGAGTGTATAATTATAAATAACTAGATATCGGCATAAGAGCACTAATATTATGGCGGCATTAAAACGCTTGTGTTCGTTCTTCGTGGTTCAACATTTTTTTAAAGGAAATTCCTCCTTAAAATATATTGAGAATGATATAAAATTGCTTCGTTTATCTATACTAATATTATAAAGAGGAAACCTTTGTATTTTTGTATGTTTGTATTGAATAGGCTCAAAAACTACTGGACCGATTTCAAAATTTCTTTTACCATTACTTAGAGGGATTCTTCCGAATCCGTATAGGCTATATTTTATCCCGGAACACCCGTTCGAAGCCGGGGCGGGTCGCTAGTAATTAATATACATATTTACGTCCGTACATAATATACAATCAAGTAGGTACTTAAATCAAATCACTTATTTGCACGAAGTTAAAGTTGTATTTACCCTAAAACTGAAAAAAAAAACTAAAGCTTGTTAAGTCTAAGCAGGTATATCTAAATAGAAGGTGTGGTGTGTTAAATATAAAAAAAATTAAATAAAATTCAAATATAAATAAATAAATACAATTCATAATTGGGTAAATTGGGTTTAAAAATTAGGTACAGTTCAATTTTTGAATTAACATCAAGCCAGGTTAGTGGTCGCAGAGTAAGTAATTTCATATGTGGCTATGGTAGAGTTACCACATTTTTACCGCAATTTAAAGCCATGCTTGTTACTTATTATTTGTCAGCTGCGCAGTACATGCGAGCCGGGGGCGATAGCGAGCGATCGAGATGCGTAATTGATACAAATTATACCCCCCCAGCATAGATATTAACGGATATAATCTGTAATTTGTTTGTGCTAAGACCCATGGGTGTGACGCATCGTTTATGTGCCTTTGAATAATAATATCGTAAGTATAGCAGTGCAGAAATATTGAGTTCTTAATATTCATAAATAACATGTGAGTGTTATGGATGAGTTACGAGAGGATATGAAAGTAATTTCCTATTCATAAAAAGCTATACATCGCTCGCTCTCTTGTGCTTTTTATTTTAGTAATCGATGCACTGGTGATTTTATTTTATGGTAGCACTAGTGTCTTATATCGAGTATATTCTTACCGTAAGAGATATATTATTATAATATATTTATGTGGTCATAATATCGAAACCTGTTATCAAAATTACATAAGTATACACTCGTAGGTACTTGCTGATGGTGGTCTGATAACTTAAATAGAAAAATGATCGTGATCTGCACGAAGATTTAATTTTTATTGATTTTCTGAGATCCGCAATACCTACATTTCCCCTGGTAGGTAGGTTCCTAAACATAATATGAAGAGTACTACAATATTATGAAAGAGTACTTAGTAATACTATACTTACTTACTTAGTAAGTATTTTTATGCTTAGGTAGTGAAAGGGTGGGGTAGGAACTTAGGAAGTTTCTATTAGGAAAGTACCTACTTAACTATAATTTCAAAAGTTCTTGCGCGCCACCGAGCATAAAGCTTTTTGTAAATTGACAGAGCAAGTTTTTTAGTCTAATCTTAAACTTATTTCAGTTTAAATTACATTATAAATCTAACAAAAGCTTGTTCTATAGTACAAGTATAATAATAGTCTATACAATTTTAACCAACTAAGTAAGTAATAATATTTTATTTGATAGATGACTTTAGATTTAGACAAAATGATGAATAGATCATGTCGTAGCAGCAGCAGGGAATTTGCAGTAATACCTAGATATCATATTTTACAGCCCAGTCACGCTTTCAAAATGTCGACTAAGTATTAACGTTAGAGTAATCACGGTTTTGTCTTATTTGTCATAGTAATAGAGCCATAACTTATAAACTTAGAAATAACAAGCGAATATATCTACTTACCTGTATTTATTTTAACACGAGTCGTAATTAAAATAATTGAAAAAAGAACAACATTTGCTCTACTAAAAAACGAACTGAAAAGTGAAATGTTCCATATTTGAAAAAGTCACATACAACCGCCGTATATTTTTTTTTTCAAAATCATTATAGGTAGTGTTACTTGGGACGGTGTTAATATTTTAAAGATACAGCATATATCTAAATTTGTTGAGGTTCAGGCATTCAGAAGTTATGGCGGGATAAAGATAAAAGTAAAGTTGAAAAAAATATCTCAGAACACTCCGTTTTATAAAGGCGATAGAACATGCAAGGTGAGCTTACCTCTCTGCGGTACTCTTGGCTTTCCAATATCGAGCTGGTTAGTTTAGTAGTTTAGGATTGTTCACAATTCAGACAGGCTGCTTTTAAATCCAATCAAATGGATCCTAGAATGGATCATTTTAGTCCTGGCATTTTAGTTTAGATAGTAGCTGGTATAAGGAAGTGGCCAGAATTAAAAGAAAGAAATAAAACTAATTTATTCATCTTGTGCACAAAGTATAAACAAATTTAAAATGAGTGGTTAGCAGTAGTTTTTAAAGTACTCATAGAGTTCTTGCACCCACATCGCACGAGATGAAAATTAACCACAGTATCTTCAAGGCGCCATAGGTACCTCCTAGATACTCCAACGGTTTCGACCTACTTAAAAAATACAAATTGCCATTCTATTCAATTGACAAGGATAGGTACCATTAACGCATTATTCAAACCTTCGAGGAATCTCGTCCTACTTAAATCATTGATCGGAATGCTAAACGATCGTACATTTACCTTCATTAGTCCATCATAATTGCCTTATATGGACGATTGAGAATCAGTTAAACGATAGCAAAAACTCTAACCAGCTTCCTTAATCTAGCTAGTTTATTTGTATTTTATATCGTCTCCACCAATTACGTAGATATGCATTGCTCAACCCAATCGCAAAAAGCAATAAGCTTCGAAACTACCATATGCATGGACAATGATTCGTGGTTTAACGATATTTTTAACCCTGAACCCAAAAAGAGGGGTGTTATAAATTTGACGTGTGTATCTGTGTATCTGTGTAACTGTGTATCTGTCTGTGGCATCGTAGCGCCAAACGAATGAACCGATTTTAATTTAGTTTTTTTTTGTTTGAAAGGTGGCTTGATTGAGAGTGTTCTTAGCTATAATTCAAGAAAATCGGTTCAGCCGTTTGAAAGTTATCAGCTCTTTTCTAGTTACTGTAACCTTCACTTGTCGGGGGTGTTATAAATTTTTAATTTTCACTTGTATATTGTAGACAAAGGGTACATACCACGATTAATTTGGTGTTTTTAACTGCCGATATCATGAGATGATGATCATAGAATAATTTTTCTAAATTATTATCAACTAGCTGATGCCCGCAGCTTCGCCCGCGTGGATTGGTCAGATCCCCTGCAGCATCAGGATTGAGGAGTTGGACACCAATTTTTTTATGAAACAATGTCGCAAAGTTCGATAAAAAAAGAAATGACGCAAATCGGTTCAGAAATCTCGGAGATTTCGGTGTACATAGGTAGAAAAACACAACTCCCTTTTTGAAAGTCGGTTAAAAAAGTAGCCTATGTTACTCCCTGGTCAATTCTCTACTTGTCTGTGAAAATCCCGTCAAAATCGGTTCAGCCGTTCCCAAGATTAGCCTTTTCAAACAGACAGACAGACAGACAGACAGACAGACAGACAGACAGACAGACAGACAGACAGACAAAAATTTTAAAAACGTGTGATTCAGTTATAGTATCGTTCAAATAACCATATGACCTTAATATGCGGTAGTTATTTCGAAATTACAGACAGACACTCCAATTTTATTTATTAGTATAGATGGAAGTACAGCTATGTCCTTTCTCTTCTACACTACTAATAAATAAAATTGGAGTGTCTGTCTGTAATATCGAAATAACTACCGCATATTAAGGTCATATGGTTATTTGAACGATACTATAACTGAATCACACGTTTTTAAAATTTTTGTCTGTCTGTCTGTCTGTCTGTCTGTCTGTCTGTCTGTCTGTTTGAAAAGGCTAATCTTGGGAACGGCTGAACCGATTTTGACGGGATTTTCAGCGACAAGTAGAGAATTGACCAGGGTGTAATATAGGCTACTTTTTTAACCGACTTTCAAAAAGGGAGTTGTGTTTTTCTACCTATGTACACCGAAATCTCCGAGATTTCTGAACCGATTTGCGTCATTTCTTTTTTAATCGATAGAGGAACTTTGCGATATTGTTTCCTAAAAAATTTGGAGTCCAACTCCTCAATCCTGATGCTGCAGGGGATCTGACCAATCCACGCGGGCGAAGCAGCGGGCATCAGCTAGTCTATCATATAATGTGCCCAGGTACAGTTAAAGGGCATCGAGCTTTTAAGATAGAAAGGCTAGGCTGAGATTTTATCAGAAGTGTCAGTTATATATTAAGTAGTGTAATTAAATGCTGAAGACAGCTTCCTGACTCCGTTCGCTATAAACTACTGGCAATCCTGAGGGCTACCCATAGTACAGGGCTGCCCATATTACCATATTTGAATTTTTTTAATACTTTCCCTCAAACGAATGCAAAGGGGGATATACTTAACTACCATACCCTAAAATAAAGTAGGTATACCACCTTTGTGAAAAAAAATTATGTAGTCACATACATAATATCACAGAAAAGGATGAAAAAGCGGCACTTTGACTTACCTACAACAGGACCAGAAAACCAGCCAAGTGCGAGTCAGATTCGTGCACTAAGGGTTCCGTGCTCGGGTATTTTTTCCAACATTTTGCACGATAAATCAAAAACTATCATACATAAAAATAAATAAAAATCTGTTTTAGGATGTAGAAGTATAGCCCTTTCATATGATACCCCACTTGGTACAGTTATCTTATTTTGAAAATTGAATCACATTTTAATTTTTTTTACTTATGTAACCACAAATTCGCGGTTTTCAGATTTATTCCTGTACTTGTGCTATAAGACCTACCTACCTACCAAATTTCATGATTCTAGGTGAACGGGAAGTACCTTATAGGTTTCTTGACAGACAGACAGACAGACAACAAAGTGATCCTATAAGGGTTTCGTTTTTCCTTTTGAGGTACGGAACCCTAAAAATTACGTGACTGCACTGTGAAACCTACTTTATTCTGTAATTAATTAGGTACCACTGTCAGATAGGCCACATCGTAAATTAATTAGGTGAGATCATGATAGTCAAGCTAACATACCATCAAAAAAGAAAACATGAAGTAGGTACTTAATAATTCTTTTCTCAAAGATTATATTATTCTTTGTAAAATCCTGCATTGCTAATGGGATAAAAAACGTGTACCTATTGAATCTATGTGCACTTGCAAATTAGTGCCTATATTGCTTGTATACTGTGGGTATCCAGGACTAAAAAAAAGGTTCAAATATTTAAAAGTTAACAAGGGCTTCTAAGTGCATGCTTCATGTGATTCATAATAATAAAATGTTGGGTTATATAATTCAAAGTTGGTGGGTTGATATCTTTTGGAAGGAGGCAACCCTACTGTAATCATTCCTTTGTCTTTATGGCAGTGTACCTGCTTGGCGATTGGCGAAGATTTGTTAACACTGTTTATATCTTTGATGATAATTCAGGTGAGCTGTGGTTTTGATAGAGAAGCGAAGGCTACGTCTATAGATTAGCGTACACGGCATTAACATATTAGCACAGGTATTAAGACTTGGCTCGCACAGCGATCTGTAGAATAAAGGCACCAGAGTAAGTTTTCGTTGCAAACTTGCAGACCAAAATATAAGCTAGATATGTGATGATATGATGACTTTTGTGATTTGGTGGCATAAGTCAGTACCTATTCATACCTCCATATTGACCATATTTAAAGCAGTAGGTATGTCAAAAAAGTTAAAGAACTCTGAGTGCCAACTAAAGTGATTCTATTAATGACTAGCTGATGCCCGCAGCTTCGCCCGCGTGGATTGGTCAGATCCCCTGCAGCATCAGGATTGAGGAGTTGGACTCCAAATTTTTTATGAAACAATGTCGCAAAGTTCCTCTATCGATTAAAAAAGAAATGACGCAAATCGGTTCAGAAATCTCGGAGATTTCGGTGTACATAGGTAGAAAAACACAACTCCCTTTTTGAAAGTCGGTTAAAAAAGTAGCCTATGTTACTCCCTGGTCAATTCTCTACTTGTCTGTGAATACCTGTCAAAATCGGTTCAGCCGTTCCCAAGATTAGCCTTTTCAAACAGACAGACAGACAAAAATTTTAAAAACGTGTGATTCAGTTATAGTATCGTTCAAATAACCATATGACCTTAATATGCGGTAGTTATTTCGAAATTACAGACAGACACTCCAATTTTATTTATTAGTATAGATTAAAACGTTAATCGTAACCGTCTGTGGTGCTATTGGTCCTAAATTTAATAAACATACGTATGTGTACTTATTTAAAAGCGCTTGTTAGCTATTAAAGCATATCAATCATCCAATAACTTGTACAGTTAGGTACACGAGTACTGATTGAAATTGATGTAAGTATTTCTTTAGCGTAACCTTACTGATTGATCTCACTCGAGTCTCGAAGTAAGTTCACACATTGTCTCGACTGGTTCGTACTTCATTCCATTAGTGCAGTCGCGCACTGGGCTACTAGTGGTAGCCATTAAACGCGACCACTAGTTAAGCCACTAAACGCAGCCACCAGTTGCAGCCAGTGGAGGCTGGATGGGATCACTAGTGGCTAGAGTCCATTGTCCATTCCCAGTGACTAACGCTGACTACTCCCGCAGTTTGTGGTTCGGACTTGGTCACTTGGACATTCAGTATGCGCCGATGCAATTTTTTTTAATTTATAGAGTAGCACTGTAATCAGACCTCTCTGCAAGTTATGATTCAGCCTAAGATGGAGCGCGCTTGATTAGAAGATGCCTATTCTGGCAAGCCTTTTTAGCGATATATAGGCCATTCAGCCTAAGATGGAAAGCGTTTACATAGCCTACATGCCCCAAATCATCATACCCCAATCATACATGCCTATTCACTCTTGATTAGAAGGTACCCATATTAAAATTGGAGGGGAAAACTGATACTGAACTGAAGTCCCATATTCTAGCGGTTCGAATTAAAAACGAGGAGACAAATCCATACAAAACGTATGAAAAATCTCGTCCGCAACTTGTTGCCGCCACTAGTCGTCACCACCAGTGTCTCAGTGTGCGGCGGCGCTTAAGTATTGGCGCCAAGCTATCTTCGACGATAAGAAATCCATTACACATCCGTTCAGATATCGCTAAATGATCTACGAACTCATTCATCATTACATGTAACCATACCTACCTACTCGTACTATCTCACACAATCGTTAGCTGAAATGATCTGCATTTTTTCACCGCGCTCGATGCAGCCGAGTCGTTCTGCTGACATGATTCAATACTACAAAATAATTGCGTTTTCGTTTGCCTTGTCTTGCACTTGAGTATCGAATGCGATCAGTGTCACGAAAGCCAATTCAAGAGTGTTTTTAACCCCCGACCCAAAAAGAAGGGTGTTATAAGTTTGACGTGTGTATCTGTGTATCTGTCTGTGGCATCGTAGCGCCTAAACGAATGAACCGATTTTAATTTAGTTTTTTTTTGTTTGAAAGGTGGCTTGATCGAGAGTGTTCTTAGCTATAATCCAAGAAAATCTGTTCAGCCGTTTGAAAGTTATCAGCTCTTTTCTAGTTACTGTAACCTTCACTCGTCAGGGGTGTTAATTTTTTTTTAATTTACACTTGTTTTATTTTTATACATTTCTATGTTTTAGTGTACAAAGAGTATTTTACTTTATACTTTACCATTAAGTTTCGTTTGAATGAAAGACGTAAAAGCAACGAATAACAGTCTGCTCAACTAAAAACAAAAAAAAATACCCAGACGAGACTGCACTTAGCACACATTACATGACAATGTTAAACTCAGCTACCAGCGCTCCCTGTATCATTAAGTCACAACTTTTCCCACTAATGAGCGTCGCATCACAAAATGACTCCTAGTTTATGGCATTCTTTTGAAGTCGAGCGGAAATTCCTAGGACACCGCGTCTCTTGATAGATTCTACACACTTCCTTTTTACGGTGGGATAATTATGGAGCCCTAGTTACTGAGTTACTCTTTTTATGTGCGAGATAAAGTTTAGTAAGCTGAATATTTATATACTTACATACCAATTTACTATTTTTTCTTTAGGAAAATTTCATGAAATTGATGGCTATCACCTAATAGGACAGATATGGGTTTACGGGCAAGCATCAATTTAATGATTTCATACTTAATTTTCTACTTCTCCTATGATTAGGTATAGTTGTATATTATAGTGGTTCAACATTATTGGTTGCAAAAATCCTGTCTAATGAGTTTTTTTTTTGCAAAAACACAGGTAGGAGTCTAGGTATTCATCGAATTTTTAAAATTTGATAATTTTAATCTAAATATAAAAAGTTTTAAGTCTCTACATTTAAACAGTTTCTTAATGAAAACAGTAACTAATTATGAAAAATCAGATAAAGCTTCATAACCCATTGACCAAAACCGTTTTGTCACGCTCAGGGCAATCCGTTTCAAAATGTAGGTATTCACTGTAAGTTATAACAGAATACGATTACAACTAAAAACTGATACAATCTTTCAATAAGACCATCGCCCACGTAAGCCGGATTAAGAAATGAGATTTCATATGATTAAACTCTGGTGGATTATACTTTCATTATACATACATGATATTATACTTTCATTATACATACATGATATTATAGGTGATATGGACCATAAAATTGCTTTACCACTCTTAGGTTGAATGTCGTTTGCACATCATTGTATTGGCGTCACTCAGAAAAGCAGGTATTATTTAAATATTTTTATCGAATTATTGGAATGTCCTCTCCAAAACCAACACAAAAAACACAAGTTCAATGTGTAAAGGTTATCCGAGAGTTTTAATCTAAACAAACTAATGCCAAAATAAATAATTTAATTAGAGCGTGATTGCTATCACAACATCTAATTATCCAGTTCACAATCCAAATACCGAAAATATGCGATATCGCCCCGAATCTCGGAAGGAGACTAAACTAAAACCTTCGAAACACCCGTATTTATGCAAGTTCAATCTTGTTGGCCTCCTAGCAACAGATTGTATGACATCGAATGAGCGAAATATCGATTTTATCAAACTACCTGCATTAGATAAATTAATAATTTTATATTATTTTTGACAACTCAAATCAATTTTTAAAAATAACCTTACAATTGTCACTGCACACATGTAAATTAATAGCCTCATCTAATGACAGAAAGGCTGGCGCAAAGGATCAGCCTGGCTGTCTAACGCGAAATTGAAGCCAGTATTGTTGGCTCCATTCCACGCGGGAATGATTAGTACCTACAGTAATTGGATAAGGCTAGCTTTAAATTTTATTGTAATTGAAGAATAAGTGTAAATTAAAAATTTAAATCAGCTCCGTCAGGTCAAGCTCACCATAATATTGCATTGTAGACAGGACCAAGTTCAAAATTTCACACTTGTCTTTGCTTGGTGCACTTGAAGTGCAAGTACTTAATGTTAATATTGTTAAGTATTGGGACGGGAAGGCAATAGGGATATTCAAATGATAAAACAAGGAACACCTACTTGACCTCCAGCGCTGATCTTGCATGGATGCACTAGGGTTTCAGATTTTTTCTTCAGTATTTGCAGTCACAACTCACTACACTCACAAAACCCATGCTGGCCAGCTTGATTGTTTGATTCGGGTATTTCGGTCACATGTTAGTCCAAAACTTTAACTTTTTCGAGCAGCGCACGTACGCGTTCTAGCAGAAATCGCCATCTTGCTTATCGTCCTGTTGCGTTTCATTTCACGCGCGTCTATTTGGCGGGAAAGTTTGAATGGGGGGCAGGAAATGGATTATATATAAAAGATAAGTGATATATTAACAATAAAAATAAAAGAACCTGATAACTTGGTAACAAAAACTAAACATTCTCCCCCCGAGAAAGGCTAAAAGCCTTTATCCCTTAAACATTGAACTAATTTAAAGGAAGCCGACACAGTTTGACAACAGGTCGGACCAAAGAACCAGTGGACGTTAATAATTTTACCACCCTAACTACCCCATCTCTCCCAGGTAGCAGCTCGTTAATTCTAGCAAGCCTCCATTTAAGTGGCGGCAAATTCTCGTCCTTAATTAAGACTAACTCTCCAACGGTAGGAGGGTCAGTAGTGGCAGTCCACTTGTTTCGCATTTGAAGGGTGTGGAGATACTGCTCACTCCACTTAAGCCAAAACCGCTGGGACATTGCCGTAACCAACTGATAGCGGTTTAACCGAGAGTCCGGAATATGATGCCAATCATACTCGGGAACTGCCAAAAGCGACCTGCCGATAATAAAATGAGCCGGAGTCAAAGCTTCTAACTGATCCGGATCTTGAGATAAAGGGCATAAAGGCCTGGAGTTCAGCACAGCCTCAATTCTGACCACCAAAGTTACAAATTCCTCATGCGTTAAGGTTTGATCTCCCACAACCCTTTTTAGCAAGGTCTTAGCCGACTTAACAGCGCTTTCGAAAAGCCCGCCAAAATGCGAAGACGCGGGAGGATTGAACTGCCAAATGACCCCCAATTGGCCAGCTTGATGGGTCAAATTATCTTGCACTTCCTGAGCCCGCAAGAACCGCTGTACCTCATCCAAATGACGGCTGCTTCCAACGTAATTTCCCCCACCGTCTGATCTTATCCGAAAAGGTAAACCGCGCCTCGCCGAAAACCGGGAGAAAGCCGCTAAAAATCCTTCCGTCGATAAATCTCCAACCACTTCCAAATGTACGGCCTTTGTAGCAGAGCAGACAAATACGCACAAATACTCTTTTAAGACCCTGGCTTTTCGTAAACGAGAAGATTTGATTGCGAACGGACCCGCAAAATCCGTTTGCACCGTATGAAACAATCCAGTGGCATTTATCCGGTCAGCTGGTAAGTCCGACATAAAAGGCTCGTCTGGCTTGGCTTTAGTCCTAAAACACTTTACACACTTAAACAACTGGCTTCGAATAGCCTGCCGAGCGGAAATGACCCAAAATTGTTTTTGTAGGATTGCCTGAAGGGCAGTTGCTCCCACATGGCAACATCGCTCATGATGATGCACAATTATCAAGGATGTTAGGACATGAGACTTGGGCAAAATCACCGGATGTTTAGCCTCGAAAGGTAAACTAGATCGTTCAAGTCGACCCCCCACCCGAAGTAGTCCTGACTCATCAATAAAAGGGTTCAATCTTCTTAAGCCCGTGGAACACATTCGTTTGTTAGAAATTGCTTCAATATCCTTGGAAAAGGCGTCTGCCTGGACTAACCGAACAAGCCGTTCTAAAGCTTGTTTACGTTCTATCACTGTTAAGGGACCCGTGATTCGGCTAGTCGGGTTTTTACAGTTCGACGCAAACCGAATGCAATACGCGGTCACCGCTATTAACGTGGACAAAGAGCTGTACTTGGCCATGAGAGATGTATCCGATACGGCAACCGCCGACACAGTGACGTTACCGCCCCTCCGCAAACCGGGCAATGTGTCAACCGGATCCACCAGATTAACCGGCCAATCACCTTCGTCCGACAACAGCCACGGTGGACCCCACCACAGGTCATGAGACCGAAGTTCGTGCCCCTTACAGCCTCGGCTGGCAACATCTGCCGGGTTCCCCTCCGAGGGCACGTATCTCCATTTAATATCCAAACCACTGTTGTTGATTTGGGTCACTCGGTTTCCTTCAAACGTTTGAAGCCGATGAGGTGGATATTTCATCCACGAAAGAGCTATCGTGCTATCCGACCAACCAAAAATGTCATGCATGACAACTTTATCGTTAATAGAATCTAAGACGTATGTTAGCAATTTGACTGCTAACGCTGCAGCCGATAGTTCCAATTTAGGTATGGTTAGTTTGCTCTTTATCGGAGCGACCTTAGATTTAGCCATCATTAAAAAGATTCGAACCTGACCACTCGTAGTCACAGTACGAATATAAACTGCGGCGCCAAAAGCCTTTTCCGAGGCGTCCGAGAACCCATGTAACGAGCAATGAACGACCTCGTCAGCTAATACAAACCGATTTATCCTAAGGTTTTCTATGGCGGGGAGGTTAATAAATATGTGAGTCCATTCCTTGATAATTTCTGGCGGTGGACATTCATCCCAGGTTAATTTCAGCAGCCAAATCTGCTGTAACAACAGTTTCCCTTGTAAAATCACCGGGGTTATCCAACCCATGGGGTCAAACATACGAGCGAGGACGGACAAAATGGCTCTTTTTGTCCAAACCGCGTCTGGATCCAGATTCGTGTGGTAAGTAAAGGTATCCGCAACCGGATTCCATTGAATTCCTAGGATTTTCACATAACCAGGACCGTCCGTGTCAAATAAGTGGGGTTTCTCTCGATGATCTGAGGGAATATCCTCCAAGAGGTGTTCGTCGTTTGACATCCATTTGCGCAGTTCAAATCCGCCCAAGGACAGCAGGTGAATTATGTCCTTTTTTAACCGTTGAGCTTCGGCTAAAGTAGGAGCTCCACTTAAAATATCATCCATATACACGGATGTTTGAAGCACCCGAGCTGCCTCTGCTAATCCGGAAGCATCCATCTCGCCTTGGTCAGACTCGCCTTTAGGCGCACGTGACTCATCCTCCGCGAGCTGTCGTAGAGTCCTTATAGCTAGATACGGACTACATTTCATACCATAAGTAACCGTTGTTAAGGCAAACAATTGCAAAGGTAGCTTCGGTGATTCCCGCCAAAATATTAACTGATACCTTTGATCTTCCCGTTGAATCTCAATCATACGGTACATCATCCGGATGTCCGTAGAAAACGCAATTTTGTGGAGCCGAAACCGACAGATAACCTGCATAACGTCATGCTGTAATTTAGGACCAGCATGAAGGCAATCGTTCAGAGAAACCCCCGTTGATGTAGGACAGCTGGCGTCAAACACCACTCGAATTTTCTCCGATCCCGCTTTAAATATCCCATGATGAGGAATTACATAATGAGATGCTTCAAGATCTCCACTGAAAGGAACCATGTGCCCCAACTGCTGGTACTCCCGCATGAAGTCCACGTATTTGCTGCTTAACCCCGGATTCGCCTGGAGCCGCTTCTCCAAAGCGTGAAACCGTCTACGTGCTTGGTTTTGAGAGTCCCCCAACTCAGGATGATCCGCTAGAAACGGTAGCCGCAGTGCGTATCGTCCTGTTGCATCCCGCTGGTGGGTCTGTTCAAAGTGAACTTCACATGGCTCTTCCTTTGGATCCTTCATCTTGACAGGCACCTCCTCCACCTCCCAAAATTTCTCCAATATAGCATCCGTGTTAGCAAAATAAACTTGTACCGAGGATTTAGATTCCCTAGTAACTTGACATGCCCCCTGTAAAATATAACCAAATATGGTATTCATGGCCCATGGCAACCCCTCAGGTCGGATAATCTCTCCACCCAGAAAAATGTCCCCCAGGAGATCCGCCCCAATGAGCATGTCAATTTTGGCGCTTTTATAAAATTGATCATCCGCCAAATGCAGCCCCGGATAGCAATCCACCAACTGACTGGGTAGTGACCAACTAGGCAGATCATCCGCTACCTTATTCAATACCAAAGCGGTTGTCACCAACACTGGGTTATCCACGTGACGTGGGGTAATCCTGACTGTAACACAGCCCTTATACCCGGATAACAGGTTTCCCCCTACCCCCCGTACATCGACAGAACCTAACTTTTGAACCCTCAATCCCAACCGGGATATACATTTTTCCGAAATGAAGGTACTTTGACTACCACTATCCAACAAAGCACGGACTTCATGATAATTTCCATATTTGTCCAAGACATGCACCACAGCTGTAGACAATAAAACCGTGCGCCGAGCACCTACCGCTGCTGAATGCAAAACATTAACCGCATCCGACTTTCCCTCATTTGGTGAACCCAATTTAGAACCCCCCGTACCCGGTGGAGCCGAACCAGAGCCAGTAGAGCCGCTCCCTACAGACCCTTCATCCAAATGAAGCAAAGAATGATGTTTCCGAGAATTACAGGTCCCGCAAGATAATTTGACCTTACATTCATTAATATGATGCCGATGGAAACACCGAAAACACAACCGTTTTTCAATAATAAAGTTTTTCCGTGCTGCTACATTCAGCTTATTAAATTTCTCACAGTGATTTAAATAATGAACCCCGTTACATAGAATACACTGAATCGATTGTTTTTGCGTTTGGTTTCTTGAATAAGCCACGTGCACTTTATGCTGCTGAGTAGAATTTGTTGAGCTGGTACCCCTTGAACTTGAATTAGTAGTCTCTAGAATTTGAACCTCCTTGGTTAAAAAAGTGATTAAATTTTCAAAGGTTGGCAACCCCTGGCCTCCTCCAAATTTATCTTCAAATTGACGCTTAAGCGTAATGTCTAATTTGTTTAAGTTAATATACAACAGCAAATAGGACCATTCTTCCGTCGGAAACTTTAACTTCTGCAATCCTTTGCTAGTCTCCATCAACACATTTAAAAACGATTTTAAAGAACCCAAATTTTTTGTTGCCGGAGACGCCGACATCATAGTGTGAAGTAATTTATCGGCCTGCAACCTTGGGTTGCCATACCTTGACTTTAAAATATCCAGCACAACCGGATAATTTTCCCCGGTAATTGACAAATGTTGTACCAAACTCTTCGCCTCTCCACTCAGAGCCCCGCACAAATAATAGATTTTTTGTGTGCTAGACAACTGATTATCATTCCCTACCATTGCTAAGAACAAATCCATAAAATACTCATATTCCTCTATCTTACCACTAAAGCTTGGAATTTGCACCTTAGGTAGTAACAGATTCGGTTTATACGAATGACTTGCTGAACCATCGCTTTTACTTGCAGTCGCCTTTGGCAGTTCCGAGTCCTCAAAAAGTTCGGCATATTTCGCCTTAGATGTATAATAAGAATTACTAATTTCTTTGAACACTAACATGTGTTTTCCCTGATCAAACTCCGGTCCCGATTCCGCTGCCAATTGGACATGCAATTCCTGAAAATCCTCAAATAGTTTTTCCAAATCGGCACATCTAGCTTTAAACAAAAGCTTATTCTCATTTGAAGCCAACACCACCTGAGAGAGAGAGCGTATTGTCTCAAAATTAGAAACGGTCATATCATAACGCACTTTAGTCATTAACTTTTTCCCACCCATGGTTAAAGTTTAATAATTAATTACCTTAATATTTTAAGACTAAAGCAACCCTAATTAACCAATCAAATCACCAATGATTAATTCCAATATTAATAAAACCCAAGAAAACTTTCCAAAATTAGCTTAGTGTGGAACCGCCCTTATTTTCAAGAATTGAAAATACCTAATAAGGAAAACCACAAACTACCATTATTAGGGAAACCTGCGTCCCACACATAAACTACAATTTGTAATACACCTGCACTAATGTGAAGCAACCCTTATTTCCAACGAAATACCTAATAGGTGAAATCCGAACCTAAACCTATTAGGGAAAAAGCTTCTAAAAAATAATCCCAAAATCTTGAATAGATTTGGCTAGTGTGGAGCAGTCCTTATTTCCAAAGAAATACCTAATAGGTGAAACCGTTCCTAAACCTATTAGGGAAAGTGCTCCTACAATAATTCCAAAACCTTGAATAAATCTGGCTAGTGTGGAGCGGCCCTTATTTCCAAAGAAATATCTAATAAGCGAAATTCCGACCAAAGCTTATTAGAGAAAAATGCTTCCAACAACTAAACCAAACTTTTTAATAAACGCGCACTAGTGTGCCGTGACCCTTAATTCCCAAGAAATTCCTAATAAGCCAAAACATACCCTTAACTTATTAGGGAAAAATGAATCCGAAAAATAATAACCAAAGCTTTTAATACGGCCGTGTGTAGTAACCCTTAATTCCAACTTGAACAGCTAAATTCCTAGAACACGCGCTCGCCCCACGCGAATGACGCAATCCGATTCCCAAAATAGAAATTTAACCATATATAGCCCTACGCCAAATTCGTTTCGTAGAAACGAACGAAAGCATGCTTAGCTTTTGTTACACAATTTTAAGTTCTAACAAGAGCGTCACACGGAGCTATTTTAAATGTAGATATATATCGTATTATATACTACAACTATGTAAATAAGGGATTTATTATATACTACACTCGATATAATACACATATATCGTAATAAACATGGCTTGTAGAGTGTATTTTCGTGAACTTTACCCCGATTGACCCAAGTTATTCCCGTGTGACGATATGCAACCCCATAGGAACTACCAGTTTTATATACACCGAAAATTCGATGCATTCGCGAACGAAGGACCAAATGTTAAGTATTGGGACGGGAAGGCAATAGGGATATTCAAATGATAAAACAAGGAACACCTACTTGACCTCCAGCGCTGATCTTGCATGGATGCACTAGGGTTTCAGATTTTTTCTTCAGTATTTGCAGTCACAACTCACTACACTCACAAAACCCATGCTGGCCAGCTTGATTGTTTGATTCGGGTATTTCGGTCACATGTTAGTCCAAAACTTTAACTTTTTCGAGCAGCGCACGTACGCGTTCTAGCAGAAATCGCCATCTTGCTTATCGTCCTGTTGCGTTTCATTTCACGCGCGTCTATTTGGCGGGAAAGTTTGAATGGGGGGCAGGAAATGGATTATATATAAAAGACTAGTGTTTTGCTCGGTGCGCGAGCTGCTAAAGCAGCTCGCGTGACGTGGTAATGTTTAGCTTTATTGTATTAAACCGAATCGAGTTATTAAGATGCAAAATTCACCGCGAAAACACCATAAAACGACACCCATATCGATTTCTTTCTTAAAAAAGGCATGTCCGCCATTTTGGATTTCAAAATAAATGTCTTTATCAAAATCAGCACCCTGGAAAACTCTGAAAACGACATCCATATCATTTTTTGTAAAAACGGGGTAGTTGAGGGTAATAAAGTAGGGTGCGTGGGTGCGCGGACCACTAAAGTGGTCCGCGAGCATGCAGAGTTTGTTCCACCGAGTAGACCTTCGGACCCTGATCATCTTTTGCCAAGAAACCACTCTTCCATCTTTTATAGCCTCCGAGATAGACACCGACGAAATTTGTACGGCGGCCATCTTGTTTTTCCAAAATTTTCCACTTTTTCTATTAATCGTTTACTACATTCTTCAAAGATTGCGAGTTTCAACGAAATCGGTTGGAAAACAAAAGAGTTGCAAAAATCATATAGGCCGCCATCTTGTTTTTCTGAAATGTCATAATTTTTCCCTACTCATATCGCGCTTCAAAACATATCTCCCCTACATTATCGTATCGTTTTCCGTCTCTTTCTAGGAGAATGAGACATTCAATATTCGCCATACAAAATGTATGGGAAAATAAATTCCGCCATTTTGAATTTTTTTTTCTATTCATCGAGTAGACCTTCGGATCTTGATTCTCTTTTGCCAAGAAACCACACTTCCATCTTTTATACCCTCCGAGCTGGACACCGGTGAAATTTGTATGGCGGCCATCTTTTCTTCGCCATTTTGAATTTTTTTTCAGCTTTTTGGCAATTGGATGACGTCATGAATGACATTTGCTCGAGCACCCCCCACCTATCTTCAATACCTTAAGCGGACCCTTCACCCGTCTCCGATATCCTCAATCATCAGCTTTCTCCATAATTTTGGCTTACTAAGTTTTTGTTTTCTATATAACACCATCAGTGAAAAAAAAAATTTTCATACAAAATTTTACAGAAGTTTCTTAGTTGAAAATCTCGAAAATCTCCCCAAAACTGGCAACACCGGTTGCATATCTCCATACTGCCAGCCGAGATACACAATCGATTCATACATGTCGACTTTCCAAAATGTTGCCAACTGCCTCAAAAACGTGATCAAAATTTCGAAAAATTAAAAAAAATACAAAATGGCCGCCAACTCGTTTCACAGAAAGATTTTACACGGTTTCATAATTTTCCTATTAACTACAGGATATACCGCTCCCGATGACGTTTCAATCTTTCCTCTCGCTTGCACCCACGCGAAAGGGGATACCGTGAAAAAGACCGTGTCGAAAATCACTTTTACTTTGATAAATTCCAGTGTTGCCAGTCTCCGGCGACAAAAATACCCAAATTTCATTTGTACGAGCAAAACACTTAATCGCTCATACTCGGATTTTGCGAAAAGTCCGTATTTCGATTTTTTACATTTTCGCAAAAATCTTGAAATTTCCCGAAAAATGGGGTAATTTTTCCCCACCAATCTATACATCGAGTCTATACGTACAATCGCTTCATAGAAACCGAATCCCTCCAATGTTGCCAACTTTGAGATATTTAACTTTTAAAATTGCGTTTTTTCGTACCTCGAACAAAACGGCCGCCATGTCAGCCGCCATCTTGAATTTTTAAAAACCACTTCCGTTCTGTCAAAATGCAGGATAATCGTGGGCGAAACCAAAAAAAATAATTATCCTCGATTACCCCGTCTCGGATCTGTGGCTCCGCGGTTCGGGGTCGAAAAATCAAAAATTTTAAAACACTACGGCTCGGCCGCCATCTTGTTTTTCCAATTTTTTCCACATTTTCTGTTAACCGTTTACTACATTCTTCAATAGTTGCGAGTTTGAACGGAGTCCCTTAAAAAACAAAGGAGCTGCAAAAATTACGTCGGCCGCCATCTTGTTTTTCCGAAATGTCATAATTTTTCCCCAGAAGGTTCCCGAAACCGAACACAACTCCCCGACATCATTATATCATTTTCCGTCTCTTTCTAGGAGAACAATTATGTCAATGAGTGAGTGAGTGGTAATCGAGCTATATATAGTATAACTAGTTTTTGCTCGGTGCGCGAGCTGCTAAAGCAGCTCACGTGACGTGGTAAGGTTAACTTTATTATATAAAACCAAATTGATTTATTAAGATACATAATTCACCCCCAAAAACCCCATAAAATGACAGGCATTTCTATTTTTTGTATAAAATATAAGTCCGCCATCTTGGATCTGAAAATAAATGTCATTATCAAAATCAGCACCCTGGAAAACCCTGAAAACGATATCCATATTATTTTTTTTTAAATTAGGATAATAATTTAGTAGGGTGCGTGGGTGCGCGGACCACTAAAGTGGTCCGCGAGCATGCAGAGTTTGTTTCACCGAGTAGACCTTCGGACCCTGATCATCTTTTGCCAAGAAACCACTCTTCCATCTTTTATAGCCTCCGAGATAGACACCGACGAAATTTGTACGGCGGCCATCTTGTTTTTCCAAAATTTTCCACTTTTTCTATTAATCGTTTGGTACTTTCTTCAAAGATTGTGAGTTTCAGCGAAATCGGTTGGAAAACAAAAGAGTTGCTAAAATCACGTCAGTCGCCATCTTGTTTTTCTGAATTGTCATAATTTTTCCCTACTCATATCGCGCATCCGAACATATCTCCTATACATCAATGTATCGTTTTCCGTCTCTTTCTAGGAGAATGAGACATTCATAATCGCCATACAAAATGTATGGAAAATTAAATTCCGCCATTTTGAATTTTTTTTCTATTCATCGAGTAGACCTTCGGATCCTGATCATCTTCTTCCAAGAATCCACACTTCCATCTTTTATACCCTCCGAGCTGGAGACCGGCGAAATTTGTATGGCGGCCATCTTGTTTTTCCAAAATTTTCCACTTTTTCTATTAATCATTTGGTACTTTCTTCAAAGATTGTGAGTTTCAGCGAAATCGGTTGGAAAACAAAAGAGTTGCAAAAATCACGTCAGTCGCCATCTTGTTTTTCTGAATTGTCATAATTTTTCCCTACTCATATCGCGCACCCGAACATATCTCCTATACATCAATGTATCGTTTTCCGTCTCTTTCTAGGAGAATGAGACATTCATAATCGCCATACAAAATGTATGGAAAATTAAATTCCGCCATTTTGAATTTTTTTTCTATTCATCGAGTAGAACTTTAGATCCTGATCCTCTTTTGCCACGAAACCACACCTCTATCTTTTATACCCTCCGAGCTGGACGCCGGCGAAATTTGTATGGCGGCCATCTTTTCTTCGCCATTTTGAATTTTTTTTCAGCTTTTTGGCAATTGGATGATGTCATGAATGACATTTGGTCGAGCACCCCCCACCTATCTTCAATACCTTGAGCGGACCCTTCACCCGTCTCCGACATCCTCGATCATCAGCTATTTCCAAATTTTTCCTCGATTTTTTTTTTGTTTTCTATACGAAACCATCAGTGGAAAAAAAAATTTCATACAAAATTTTACAGGAGGAGTTTTTGGGGAGAATCTCGAAAATCTCCCCAAATGTGGCAACACTGTTTACATATTTTGATACTGCTGGTTGAGTCACACAATCAATTGATATATGTCGACTTTCCAAAATGTTGCCAACTGCCTCAAAAACGTGGTCAAAATTTCGAAAAATAAAAAAAAATACAAAATGGCCGCCAACTCGTTTCACAGAAAGATTTTACACGGTTTCATAATTTTCCTATTAACAACAGGATATACCGCGCCCGATGACGTTTCAATCTTTCCTCTCGCTCGCACCCACGCGAAAGGGGATACCGTGAAAAAGACCGTGTCGAAAATCACTTTTACTTTGATAAATTCCAGTGTTGCCAGTCTCCGGCAACAAAAATACCCAAATGTCATTTGTACGAGCAAAACACGTAATCGCTCATACTCGGATTTTTCAAAAAGCCCGTATTTCGATTTTTTACAATTTCCCGAAAATCTTGAAATTTCCCCAAAAAATGGGGTAATTTTTTTCCTCCAATCTATACCTCGAGCCTATACGTACAATCGCTTGATAGAAGCCGAATCGCTCCGATGTTGCCAACTTTGAGATATTTAACTTTTAAAATTGCGTTTTTTCATACCTCTAACATAACGGCCGCCATGACAGCCGCCATCTTGAATTTTTAAAAACCACTCCCGTTCTGTCAAAATACAGGATAATCGTGGGCGAATCACGAAAAAATAATTATCCTCGACTACCCCGTTTGGGTACTGTGGCGCCGCGGTTAGGGGTCGAAAAATGAAAATTTTGAAAACGCTACCGTTCGGCCGCCATCTTGTTTTTTAATTTTTTTCGACATTTCCCATTAATCGTTTTCTACTTTCTTCAAAGTTTGCAAAATTCAACGAAATCGGTTGGAAAACAACGGAGCTGCAAAAATCACCTCGGCCGCCATCTTGTTTTTCTGAAATGTCATAATTTTTCCCCAGAGGGTTCCCGAGTCCGAACACAACTCCCCTACATCACTATATCATTTTCCTTCTCTTTCTAGGAGAACAATTATGTCAATGAGTGAGTCAGTGAGTGGTAATCGAGCTATATATAGTATAATAAGTGATATATTAACAATAAAAATAAAAGAACCTGATAACTTGGTAACAAAAACTAAACAAATATCATTTGGATGACTGGGCTCCCTACACCGGTTGAGAAAACAGCTGATGGTAGTCAAATGGTTGAACAGATTTCCTACATAGCTATTAGCTAAGAACCAGCACAATACAGGCGTTCGAATAAAAGAAACCGCAAAAAAGCGATACTAAATGGCTTAAAACACATAACTCCAAAAATTTAGATGTCCAGGGTCGAACTTTTGACCTCCCGACAGAGGCCAACGTCTCAACTCTCAACCACTGGGCTATGACCGCTTTTGAGAGAGAGTATATAATCCAGTTTATAATTCTTTGCTGGGTGTGTTGATTTTTGTAAGTCAATATGGAGACTTGATTCTTGAATTGTATGTAGGTATAGTCAATACATTTAAGTGTAAGTTTATATAAGGCGTAAGCAATTGCCGTATATTTGCCTTATTCATATTCTTTCGACGAGAATGTTTGAGCAAAGAGTTTCTATGGCTAACAAAAATAAGTGGACTCTGAGCAAATAGTTGAGCACGTTATAGCCGTGTAGCGTATTTTTGTACATACAACAACATCTAAGAATATCTAAAAACACATCACGCAATTCTGTTTCTTATTAGAATTCTTCAAGGGTTATTTCTCTGCGAAAGTTTTAAATTTTATAACGGTTTTCATATGTTTTCGTATAATTTGTTCGTGTAATGACCAAAAAGCTTCACACGTCAACTCATGGATATCATACTGAATGTTTTGAGTGTGGTTTATTGTTGGAGTTTATCATCTCAAGCATAAAGTTCTAAATTTTAGTAGGTACATTTTGGACTCTATGCTAATATTGAGATATGAGTTTGTCCATTCATGTCAATGATTGACTGATCAAATAGAAAAAAAGGTGTAAATTAACATACTTTATTAAGTAAAAGCAAGTAGTTTTGGTCTTTTCTTAAAATAAATTATGGAATGTATATGTGAGAGTTTGGTTATCTCTGAAAAGTAGGTAGGTACGTCCCAGACATATTGAAGATGCCTCTCAACACATTGAACTATAATTAATGTACTGTCTCACAAGTTCAAAGTTTTACACTCTTTAACTTTTCAACGTAACTCTATTGTGTTTAGGCTCATTGGATTTGCCTTGAGAAGTACCTACTATAAACCTACCTGATGGCCAGGGGCTCATGATAAAGCCGGAAGGTGTTCATAGGAACTCCTCAAGTAGGTACCTACCCATAATAACTCCATCGTGTTTGGCCTCTACAGATTTGTCTTGCACTTGATTAAGGATTAGATTTGGTTTAAGCACTACATGGCTTAAATAAAAGCTTGTTTTTTTTTTAATTAAGAATATTATTTAAAATTATACCTTTATACTCTAGGGAAGGTCAGTAAGCTAAATTATTCAATCGCGTAGGTACCTACTTAAGAAATACAATGAGCTAAACCAGTTTAGAAACCAGTACCTACCTAATCTCTTACATATTTATGAAGTTCACAAATCAATTGATGTTGCTGTCTGTATGCTATGTTTATCTCATATGAAAGAAAATAAGCCATAGCCATGAATCAGAAAAAGAAAGTCTGACGCCACGGCGCGCTTAAATAAATTGAATTTAATCTAGAGAAATCTACTGACTGACTAAGCAGAAGTTTAAAGATACGTTTATACTGGATATAACACACACCGGTGTGATGCGGTGCGGTACGGTGCGGTTCGGTGCGGTGCGGTTCGATGTAGTACGGTGCAATGCAATGCGGTATGATGTGGTATGACGCGATGCAATGTGGTGTGGTGCGGTGCGGTGCGTGGCGTGGCAATGCGATGCAATGCGGTGCGATGCGATGCGATGCGGTCCAGTGCGGTGCGATGCGGTGGGGTGCGATGCAATGCGGTATGGTGTCGTGCGGAGCGGTGCGGTGTGGTCTGTGCGGTTGGTGTGGTGCGGTGTGGTTCGGTGCGGTGCGAAACTGTTCCTGGTGAAATAATATTGTAAATGCTGAGCATAGACTTTATTGTATTCCATGTCCCACTTGATGCTGCAAAGTACTGAACTCCAAGAGCTACATTTTTATAAAATTACCTACGGTTTGCGACTTTTTGTAACTTCTCTCCATAATCATGTTAATACGATAGCCATACTATACAATCACATAAAGTACCTAATAAAGCTAATATCATTCCATAGTGCAAATTACTCGTGGTCGTGTGGGAATATGGCAGGTCGAAGAAAATTGTATCTAGCAATCTCCTTGTTATAATAGCGCATTAGCTATTGCGCCTATCGCAGACAACCGAGAAAATAATCGGTCAGACTGTTTTAAAGTAGACGTCACATAAAAGAAACTGTCTTAGAAAAATCGGAAAAAGTATAGAAATTTACATTAAAAATACATTCTCACCAACTCGATTTTTAAAAATTCTGAATTATACATAATATAAAAGTTAGCTTATATCGCCTCGAAGATATCAAGTGAAACATCAACGCTGGTTATGTATCATTTAATAGCTATCTGTATAGTAATACAGTTTAACTAACTTATTTTTTGAGATTTGAAAGTGTTATTAAAAATCGGCAACATGTTCCAGTATTAAGAACAGCATTTTTCATTACTTTCTTTAGAAATTTGTGTGTGAAAGTTTAGTTTTTCGAGTGAAAATACATTAACGCTGCAGACCACGTTTGTCAGTGGCGTGGTCATAGAGACATATAAGTAAAGTACTGTTTACCCAGATTTAAGAACCTGGCTTCAAATATTTTTCACACCACTGGATGTAGCGTTGAATGTAAAATTGGCCACCACTTCTCACGTAGCCGCACCGCAGTCGGATATAGATAGGTCTAAATCAAAAAGCAGCCGTCTACGTAAAGCCTTTAGCTATTACGACAGCATAGGAAAGCACTTGTTAGCGTACAGTTAATTGGTTCCTGTATTTATTGGGTATATTAAATCTCCTACGAACAATATGAGTTATGCCCGCCATTACGTATTGGCTACACCGGTAAGCACTTGAACTGTAAATTGTACCCCTCGTAGAGATTAACGAATCGCTTACCGATTGTGATATATTATGTGATAGTAAGATATGTATGGCATGATAGTAAGCGGAAATAAATAAGTGCGAGTATATATTTTTTTAAATTTACTAAAGGCAAGCGCTTGACCACAATCACACCTGATGAAAGTGATGATGTGGTCTAAGATGGGACGCGTTTACGTAGAAGGTGCCTATTCACTCTTGTTTTAAAGATACCCGGATTGTAATTGGTAGGAAACACAGATCGCGGAAGAGTATTCCAAACCTTAGCCATACGTATGAGGAATGAAGACGCAAAACGTTTCGTGCGTGTAGATGGAATGTTGACGACGTAAGGATGGAAACTCGCCCGACGTCTTGCGGTTCGGTGGTAAAATGGTGATGATAATAGTTTTTACTAAGCCTCCGTTGTCCGTCCGTCTGTTTGTCTGTCAGCAGGCTGTATCCCGTGAATCTTAATAGGTAGAGAATTGAAATTTTCACAGAATATGTAAGTATTTCTATTGCCGTTATAACGATAAATAACGAACAATTCGTGTGCCAATCCGACTCACACTTGATTGTTTTTTTAAACTTTATTTTTCCCCATCCCAATTCATTAGCAAGCTGAAGTGACAACAGGGCTTGCTTAGGAGTGAATAGCGTTGGAGCTGAAAAATTCTAGGAGACCATACATAATATATAGCTTAATATGGGCCCTTCATACCTACTACATACATACATACATAATATGTATATTGTTGGTCCATCGTTATCTCTATATAGAGATCTAGATATTGTGATATAGAGACAGGAAAATATGTTACTTACTAAAAATCTTGTCTTGGAAGGCGCTTAGGTACTTTACAAAAATAATCTATAAATACTGTCTTCTAGTGTTTAGGCTTTGCGTTGATAATCGTAGATCAGTTAGTCATTCAGGATTTAAAAAAAATACTCATAGGTAGACAATTAAACCGAGTCTGGAATTTACCCTGGGCCCTCCCACCTATAAAACCGCAGCCTGCAATGTCTCGTGTTATTATTGGTAACGATTTTTCAATGGAAAATCGATAAATTACAAGCAATTTAAATCGTGCGTGCTTTATAACAAACGTACATAGCTTCGGGAGTTTATGAGTGGTGCAATCGATCACGAAGTCATGACAAACGACGGTGTTGCCAGACACCTTCAGGGCTGAAATATTGTATTAATTCGATGTTGCAAGTCGTGTCAACTTGTATAAACGGACAACCATAACTCGCTATCGTTAGCTCTAGAGACAACAGATCAAATCGAAGGCCTTTGTAACTTTTAGCGTTACCTCTAAGCCAACCTAAGGATTTGACAATATTATATTACTGTAAGCCCTTATTCTCACGAGCGTTAAAAAAGCGTTGCGTTAAAACTCGGCGTTGCGCTGAAAATACAAAGTGCGCGTTAAAAAAGAGTTGACGTGTGTACAGATACTTGGGAATGCATATTTTGTTCTATTTGAGCGTTTTTTTGTCGGACGTTAAAAAAGCTCTCGTGCGAATGAGGCCTTATAATATTAATTAGCAGAATAACGTCATTGATGACACGTTTTTGATTGGAAAAATCTCTATAGGATTCTAATCTAATTCGTAGAGGAAACTGCTCTAGCAGTTTATTTTCTTTTTAACCCCCGACCCAAAAAGAGGGGTGTTATAAGTTTGACGTGTGTATCTGTGTATCTGTCTGTGGCACCGTAGCGCCTAAACGAATGAATCGATTTTAATTTACTTTTTTTTTTGTTTGAAATGTGGCTTGATCGAGAGTGTTCTTAGCTATAATCCAAAAAAAATGGTTCAGCCGTTTAAGAGTTATCAGCTATTTTCTAGTTTTCTTGTAGAAAAGAAGGTTAGATAACCCTTAGGTTCATAATATTCAAGTGTTAATTGACAAGTCAAGCTGTCAAGATGGACGTTGCCTAGATATACATATGTAATTACTTATTTGACAAGTGTAAATTAAAAATTTTCAACACCCCCGACAAATTATTTTCAAATAAATAATTATGTATATCTTGGCAACGTCCATCTTGACAGCTTGACATTTGTCAATTGACACTTGAATATTATGAACCTAAGGGTTATCTAACCTTCTTTTCTACAAGAAAACTAGAAAATAGCTGATAACTTTTAAACGGCTGAACCAATTTTTTTGGATTATAGTTAAGAACACTCTCGATCAAGCCACCTTTCAAACAAAAAAAAGTAAATTAAAATCGGTTCATTCGTTTAGGCGCTACGATGCCACAGATAGATACACAGATACACAGACACACAGACACACACGTCAAACTTATAACACCCCTCTTTTTGGGTCGGGGGTTAAAAATGATTTGTCGGGGGTGTTGAAATTTTTTAATTTACACTTGTTTAATCCTCTGTCCAAATTCATTATCGTTTGTTTGTGTCATGTAGCACATAAAAAAAACTAAAAGTACCTGCTTACTCTTAATTTTCTTATCAGAATTATGAAAATCTATTACCGCTAAATTGATTTTTTTTAAATCTAGAAAAGAATAAATTTTCAGGGTTTCCTGAACATCAAAAGCGTGATAAAAAAAATACTTTCGAGGTCTAATGGTATTTGTAGAGTTTTAATATGAAGGTCAAACTATTGCCTGTTGTAGGTCGTATATCGTCATATCGGAGGGTCTGCCAACGATGCGCTGTCAGCTGCGAAGTCACCATTCCAGCACCTTGGGATCCCAACATTATTGGTTCCAACTAGGAGTACCTTATATTGGCGTCACTCAGAAAAGCAGGTATTATTTAAATATTTTTATCGAATTATTGGAATGTCCTCTCCAAAACCAACACAAAAAACACTAGTTCAATGTGTAAGGTTATCCGAGAGTTATAATCTAAACAAACTAATGCCAAAATAAGTAATTTAATTAGAGCGTGATTGCTATCACAACATCTAATTATCCAGTTCACAATCCAAATACCGAAAATATGCGATATCGCTCCGAATCTCAGAAGGAGACTAAACTAAAACCTTCGAAACACCCGTATTTATGCAAGTTCAATCTTGTTGGCCTCCTAGCAACAGATTGTATGACATCGAATGAGCCAAATATCGATTTTATCAAACTACCTGCATTAGATAAATTACTAATTTTATATTATTTTTGACAACTCAAATCAATTTTAAAAAATAACCTTACAGTTATGTGTCCGCAGTTCGCAATTTTTTACCCCCGACCCTAAAAGAGGGGTGTTATAAGTTTGACGTGTGTATGTGTGTATCTGTCTGTGGCATCGTAGCTCCTAAACTAATGAACCGATTTTAATTTACTTTTTTTGTTTGAAAGGTGGCTTGATTGAGATTGAGCTGTAATCCAAGAAAATCGGTTCAGCCGTTTGAAAGTTATCAGGTCTTTTCTCGTTATTACTGGAACTTTCACTTGTCGGGGGTGTTATAAATTTTTAATTTACACTTGTTAAAAGTAAAATTATATCGCGCTCTTTAGAGACTTGTAGCCACTATATTAACTATATTTTTCGGTCAGCTCTTACACTACTCTAGAAGCTTATTGTTGATAGCTCGCAGTTTCATAAAGGGTACCGCTGTGTCTGTAATCAATTAGATTAATAATAATAATTCATTATGGGAACAAATAATATCTCACGGTTCCCATTGTTGAGGTGAAAGGCTTAAGGGCCCTTTAAATGGCATTAATCTATCTACATATTCAGCTAAACTCGGGAAGGAAAGGAGATAATAATATGCTCTTAAGTTAGTTTTAAAACCTTAGGGTGAAGGTATATTGACGCGAAGTGAAATTGAAGCACGCGTCTTTTAACTCAAATGAATTGAATTTCACTTGTACGCAGAATAAAATTTAGAAAAGCTGTTTATTGAAATAAACTTTTACTTTTTATTGAATTAAACTTTTATTTATCTAACATTTATTCGGATTTCGGACTGGCCTTCTTACTGAGAAGAACCTGTGAGAAATTCGACTGTTACTCTTGTCGAATGCGCGTCTTTTGTGTTGGTTAGCAAAAAATATACATTTTATAATGAACCTCAACTTACTCGTAATATGCTATGTGTCTACTATTCTAGAGAAATAGGACGAGACTTTTTCCTCGGAAATAAGCCTTGACCCTTACTTTAGTAATAGTACTTAAGGTGGTATGTTTGTATCTACCGCAAAGCGAGTAGGTAAGTAATTTCATTATAATATCTGTGATACCTGTGCCGTTAATTTAATAAGCTTTGACAGGCCGCAGTAAGTTAACGATAAGTATGGTAATTTAAGGTACCTAGCACATGGCCTGGACATCCACTATTTAATACCATCATACCACACCCTAAAGTAAATGGTTTTTATGTACATTAATAAATATGTAAGTAGATCTTGATCAATCCATCACCGGTCCACTACTTAGCACGGGTCTCCTCTCAGAATGAGAAGTGTTTAGGCCATAGTCATCCACGCGGGCCCAGTGCAGATTAAAAGACTTCACACACTCTTGAGAACATCATAGAGAGAACCAGGGTTCCTCACCATGTTTTCCTTCACCATCAAAGCAAGCTAGCTCCAATAAATTAGAGGTCCGTGCCCGGGATCAAACCTTGGACCTCCCGACTACAAGGCCGACGCGACGTCTCAACTACCAGGCTATCACCGTAGTAGGTATGTACAGAGCTATCAAAATCCCTATAAATATATAATAGGAGTAAATTCGACCCCTTAATTGGTCACTTGACGAAGGTTTGACTTTGACGGTGGTTTTTTAAACATTCACGGGTTAATTGCGGTACGAGGAAGCCATTTTATCCAATTAAAAATATTCCAATATTTACCTGGTTAATTTGAGGCTGCATTTGTTGAATAAAAACATTTCCAGGTACTTGTATTGATTTAATTTTTTTAATGTTAACATTCGTAATGTTTTTTACGTCAAAAAACTTAAGAAACTTGATCCAAACGAATTGTTATGTCCCTATAATGTAAATACAATACTTTACTAGTTAAAAGAAAAAATGTAGTTATCCAACTTAAAAAAGTTTAACATCAGTGAAAATGTCTTATTATATGAGGACATCTGTTTCTGAAGTATACAAAGACCTAATGGTAGATAGTATGGAGACATTATGTTGCGGCAAAGAAAAATATCACCGGGTTTGAAATTAAAAATTGGCATCATTAAACATCAGGTGTTTATGTAATAATATGTAAAAATGAATATTTATCAAAGTTGAGTGATTAATATTAAAAATGGCACCTCGAGCCATTATTTTCCACTTTAAAAAGAACGTTTTGTCATTAAAATACAATTTGCCCTTGTACTAAGTAATACTTAATTGTAAAATTGCCTTAGTATCATTATATTCGGTTGCTAAGGCACTTGAATTAAAGTAAATCGCCCACAGGCTAACTGTAGAGTAACTACAATGTAACCATCGTCGACATCGCTTCATCAACCGATAGGTGTTTACCATAGTTTACTATACCGGGGAAACCCGTGCCGCCAGGCGATGTAGCGTTCTGGTAGGTGCTATGCCGCGTAGAAACCAAAGGGGTAAAACTTTAATAAAAACTGCCATACCCCTTTGAGGATAGCCCGCTTCCATCTTAGACTGCATCATCACTTAGACCAGGAGAGGTTTTTTTTTTTTTTTTATTCACTATAGGTAAGCGCTTGACCACAATCACACCTGATGGAAAGTGATGATGTGGTCTAAGATGGGACGCGTTTACTAAAAGGTGCCTATTCACTCTTGTTTTAAAGATACCCGGATTGTAATTGGTAGGAAACACAGATCGCGGAAGAGTATTCCAAACCTTAGCCATGCGTATGAGGAATGAAGACGCAAAACGTTTCGTGCGTGTAGATGGAATGTCAACGACATAAGGATGGAAACTCGCCCGACGTCTTGCGGTTCGGTGGTAAAATGGTGAAGGGGGGACAAGATGGAAAAGTTCCTGTGCACACTCTCCGAAATATATCCTATAAAACACCGATAAGCCGGCGACCTTACGGCGGTGATCGAGACTTTGAAGTTTCGCCAACAAAGGAGAGTCTTCGCCTATAATTCTCCTAGCTCGACGGCTATTAGTTGTAGTCAATGGCTAACATGTATTTAATTAAATAAAGAAATTTATTTATCTAACCTATTTATCTAACCTAACCTATCTCTTTATTTATAAAGAAATAGGTTAGGTTAAATTAGGGTAAATCTCCTATTTCTGGAGGTGGGCGTTAACAACTGCAACACAGTTTTTTTTGAAACTAATGCAGTTGTTATCGTACTTTACTGTTAAGGAATTGTAAAGAGTTCTAAATAAAGATTTTTCATTTTTTCATTTATTTATGCCTGTATCTAGCAGCTTCCTGTGACTCGTTTGATGTCGTTCACTCTGTCCACCTAGCGGCAGGATCTGCCATCGCTGCGTATTCCGGTGCGAAGCCGCAATTCCAGCACTTTGGGACCCCAACGTCTCTCAAACCCTTTCTTTGAATGCAACCCTCTGACCTTTTCACTCTAGAGAGCTGTGCTTTTCCAAGCTAGGTTATCTAGTGCAAATATTTCCCCAGCAAAATATGAAAGGGGGTGCAACATTTGTTAAGAAAAATTACGTGACGTCGTTCTCGCTTCGCTTATTTTTAACCCCCGACCCAAAAAGAGGGGTGTTGTAAGTTTGACGTTTTTGTTTGAAAGGTGGCTTGATCGAGAGTGTTCTTAGTTATAATTCAAGAAAATCGGTTCAGCCGTTTGAAAGTTATCAGCTCTTCTCTAGTTATTGTAACCTTCACTTGTCGGGGGTGTTATAAATTTTTAATTTACACTTGTATCAGATTATTCACTTTAAGTTTCTATTTGATTTCTTGAAAAGTACCAAGTCATGTTGCAAGTTTTTCTCTCTGGACTTAAAAAAACCTGAAGAATACATGCCACCCCTGGAAATTCTGAGGTGCCGGCGCCCATTGCGAAAGCGGTAGATAAGGTATTCTTAATTAATTAATAGTTACTTATCGCAAATTTAATTTTGCAACGGATCTAGTAGAGAGGTTATACAAATAGTAAATTTGTCCTGATTAAGTTTACGCACAAGATATGCAATATCGGAATTAATGCTGTTTCGCGTAATTGCAATCATAAATATTTTGTGCTTATCTAAATGTAGGGGCGCGTTAATGCTCTTTTACTTACACAAGTTACGCTGTAAACATAATGTAAAGTGCAATCAATTAACAGGCGCAATTTCGATATGTTTTTATCGAGCAACCTTTAAAACGACACATAGCGTATCTATTTTAATAGGGTAGTAAAAAGCTTGAAAAGAGCCCGGGATTTAAGTGGCTATAAACTTTTACCGAACAAATACTACTTATTAGCCACCGAATTCAACTCAGTTGGGCAGCGTTCAGGACACTTCGAGATGTCTTACCATCTAAAATTCCTTAGTACATTAAGATCAGTGCACGTTGCAAGTGCGAAGACGTACGTACGAGTACTTAGTTGAAATTCCTCGGACACGTACGAAGTGATTTGTTCCTCGTTGCTAATCCTAACCGCTAGGATATGGAACGCCCCTCCAGCATAAGTTTTCCATAGTACTTCAAGTCAAGAGTGAATAGGCATCTTCTAGACAAGCGCGCTCCATCTAGGCTGCATCATTACTTGCTAGCAGGTCTGATTGCAGCCAAGCGCTAGTCTATTAATAAACAAGTGTAAATTAAAAATTTATAACACCCCCGACAAAGTATTTGAGTTTTCCAAAACATTATTTTCAAATAAATAATTATGTATCTAGGCAACGTCCATCTTGACAGCTTGACATTTGTCAATTGACATAATATTATGAACCTAACGGTTATCTAACCTTCTTTTCTACAAGAAAACTAGAAAAGAGCTGATAACTCTTAAACGGCTGAACCAATTTTTTTGGATTATAGCTAAGAACACTCTCGATCAAGCCACCTTTCAAACAAAAAAAAGGTAAATTAAAATCGGTTCATTCGTTCAAGCGCTACGATGCCACAGACAGATACACAGATACACAGATACACAGACACACAGATACACACGTCAAACTTATAACTCCCCTCTTTTTGGGTCGGGGGTTAAAAAAATCCGAGACATGGTCACTAACTATGCATCTTCTATAACGTCAGAGGCCAAGAAATACTTTGGGTCACTGACCCACCAATGTAAAATATATTTATTTATTCCTAACTAAAAACTAAAAAAAAATTCAGGTTTGCTGCCGAACGGCTTGTTGGCAGATTGTTGGATTCATTATTCAACGAAATTCAAGCATTTCGATGCGCTTACGGATGCCAGCTGGAGTTACCAATTGTATGTGGGTATCAAAGGACCCATACTTATATTTTAAATGAGTCTGTCTGTATGACTATTACATTTTCACGCTTCAACCAGTGAAACGATCGAAAAGATCATAGGTTGTTTGCATCCTGGTGACGGGCTTAGGGTATAGGATTTTAACGTTTAAACTATCGTGAGTCATTTCCATTATAAGTATAAGACCCTGCCTGGCTAGCATGGGCAGTAGATAGAAATTATATCCCCTGATTATATCCACTGATGTCATACAAATCAGTGGATATAATCGGGGATATAATTTTTATCTACATCCCATGCTAGCCGGGCTGGATAGGTTCGAAATTAGTCGGGCTTGCATCGACTAAATACGTGAGTATAGCCGTGACAACCTATAGTTATAATGGGTATAGGATTATTCAGAAATACAAAGAAATTCTATGCGATATAATTTACAAAACCAGTCAAGTGTAAGTGGGATACGAAGGCTTCCGAACCATCATACTCGAGTAAAATTTACATGGCGGCAATTTACATTTTTTTATTTGTTTTTATAGCAGCAATAGTAACATACACGCTGTAAGAATTTCAACTCTCTACCTGTTACGGTTCATGAGATACAGCCCGCTGACAGAGAGACGAACGGATGAACGGACGGATAGCGAAGGCTTTAGCTTGCCACCCTTTGCCTAAAAAATTTGATTGCTCGCAGACGAAGTCGCTGACAAAACTAAGAACAAATATTATGTAATCGTTATGATGAATCTAGATCGGGACCAAATGTTTTCATGCAAAACGTTCACGACATCTTGGAGTAATCGTGGTCTTTTTACCTACAACGGAAACGGAGATGATCGAGGTACCTAAGTATATATGTGATTGTAAGAGGTAGAATAATACATATACAGGGTGTGATTATAACGATAGTGAAAACTTAGCGCTATTATACTACCTTTAACACAATCCAATACTAATAAACATTTGCCTAAAAGTAGATTTAGTATTTTTCAAAGCCACAATGCAAAACTTGGGGTCAATGCTACATACGAGGCGGCATTTATCCCGCAGCCTTAGATCACGAAGCCCGTAGCATCTATCTAAGCAACGTTCGTTGACCTCTAGCGTCAGTCAGTTTTATTTGCTATACATTGCAAACTTTTTAAAATGTAATTTTTTTATTTTTCCCCACTCTTTTTTATAGTATCTTATCAGTAATCATCAGTACTATCACTTGTCTTAGTTTTTGCTTGAGGTATATTATCCTTTCTCTATACCTCTTAATAACTTTTACCTATATAATTTTATTCGATTACAATTGACCTTTGACAGCGATCTTACCTGGTGGTAAGTGATGATGCAGTTTAAGATGGAAGATTTAGTATAAATCTAGAAAATCTGTTGTTTTGGAAGTATTAAAACTGTTTTTAGATTTTTGTGATTTCTGTTTCAAAACTGCTTCATTTTTCTCAAGTATATTATTTTCCGTTCAACGCGTAGCCTGTATGAATTATGAATGAACGATATAAGATGATAAGGACGCCTGTATGTAAAACATCGGTCGATGCGTGATGTAAGATTAGATTAATATCTACATGTGTGGCGGTACTTTTAACATCTGAAGCGTAGTTGAGTGGGCAATATTAAAGGCAGATACATACTTTGAGCATGCGATGCGACTTTAATACGAAAAACGAAACGCGGTCAAGTTCAAGAAATAAAACCTACTTCAGGGGCGAACTTTTCTTGTATCGAATATGGAATGTAGACTATTATCGCGTCGGGTAGATAAAATAAACGCGAGTATCTTTTTTTTTATTTGTACCAGATCATGTAAATGATAAAAGAGCGCTGATTTGACCTGCAGCTCGCTCCAGCAATGCGCGGGACTTCTATTACTTTTATACATGGCATAATATTGTATATCAAATCTTTGAAAAGAGCAACCGCCGAGTTTCTTGCTGGTTCTTCTCGGTAGGTATTCCGAACCAGTGGTAGATGCTCTTGACGATTCAAAAGTACATACTTGTAAATGTCTAATTGAATAAAAATATTTTGAATTTGTTTTTTTTGTTTGAATTTGAAAGTTACAATAAGAGAAAAAGAAAAAGTGCCCAGGGAAGTACTTATCTCTATAAGAGATATCCATGCAATTTTTTTTAAAGTGTTATAATATCTTGTACGTTGGTACAGAATCCCTAATGTGCAAATCCGACTCGCCAAAACCTCCTGCCAGTCCAGGCCTAGCCCAATTTAGAAATCAAAAATTCCCCCTCCCCAGGTATCGAACTCGGTTCCAACCACAGGAGCTGCGCTGAGTAGTCATCATAGGATTTTGTAAGTATGTTTCTGCCTTAAGGACGTCATTAAAATGCTTCTTAGTCACAGACTAATGTAACAGTATGTCAACATACCGATGTGAGATAATATCAAACGTAAACTACTTTAAAGTAATATAAACATTAGCTAAGTAGGTATTGCCATTACTTTATTTGTTAATCAATTGTTACTTATGGTTACACGTGTAAAAAAGCCTTACCTTATAACTCGGTGACTGCTCCTACCTTCATGAGCATTTTATCCATTGAGCAGATATAGGCAGACCAGTTTTGATTTGTATGTTGTCATTTCATTGAAACTGGTAATTGGTTTTTCGTCTACTTCCAAAATCCAACTGTCCGATTGAATTAAAATTTTGTAGACACGTGTGGTTTAGATGACAAAAGATGATTTTATGGTTCTATTGAGTATACTGATGGAGGTGAAAAGTGCACATTGGAACTCTATGATGGCTTTTGGCAGGGCAGTCGAATTTGAACTACATATTTGCTTCGTTTTCATGACGAATTTCTATCTTTTTGTAAGAGTTATATGGAGAGTTATGCTTGGAATTTCTCTCAGTGATCATATAAAATGAAGAGATTGGAAGCAGAACCAGAGTAACCGACATAGCTCAACGGGTTGCAAAGCTAAAGTATCAATGCCATAATTGTACTAGATTTGCCGTAAAATGTCAATCACATAGTTCAAAGAGTCGATAGACGTTGGGTCCAAAGGTGCCAGAATGGCAACTTCGCACCGGAAGGTGTAGCGTTGGAAGACCCTCCACTATGTGGGTAGATACTAGGGAGCCGTTGGATTCAGGCGGCGGAAGACCGTGGCGTGTGGAAGTCACTACAACAGAACTATGTCCAGCTGTGGACTTTTATTGGTTGAAGATGATGATGATGGCAGTACATCTGGATAAATTTTATTTTAAAAATCAATATATGTACCTACATTGCTCATACAGCACTCTCAGCTATTACAGTTGCGTGACTTCCTGACACAGTCATCGTCACGGAAGTGTACGAGACAACCGCGCTGTTTATGCGCATGCGATGCATTTCATCAAGCTTCCATTATTTCTGACTCTATCTGATTTCTGACGAATTTCTGCAGAAATCCAGATATTTTACATCGATGATAGTGGTAATATTTAGTGGACGACCGCCCACGCCATCGCAATGAAAGCAATTTATTTATTTATTATTTTTGGCTTTGTTTAGTTTTCCTCCTAATGCTTCTATTATGTCTCCTAAGATAATTCGCATCTCTCCGCGAGGTTAAAGGCTTTCTAAACCTTGTAGTAGTAGTATTTGTAGTATTTTTGCTCTATTGCTCATAACCTGCTCTTGTTATATGCACTACTTAGTTCTGTTTTCCTATTCTAGCTATCCTTATAACGTCTTTCAGTTTGCAGGGTTTGAATTTAACTTTTTTTTTGTGGGCATTCTTTTAAGGTAGGGTCCCAAAGGATTTTTAGAAATTCCAAGGAAGCGGGGCGGGCTAGTTGCTTTTTATTTTAACAAAAAAAATCGCTCACTGCGCTCGCGCTCCTGTTTAATATTACATTCGAGCTTAGATATTGTCCAATTTTAAAGGCTCTTGCTTGGATTGCTGGTGCCGGTTGTAAAAATTTAAAAATTCTTGCACTTGTAACCGCACCGCACTCGCGTTCTAGAGTTGAATATGAACACGCACTTAGTTCTTCACTTACTGTGTTATATTTTAACTTAATGCATGATGCAAATGAAGTCTGAGATGTTTTTACCACTTATTAATAAAACAATCGTTATAAATCAGACGGTACACAGTACCAATAGCTTTTGTATTCAAATCATGATGCATGCTCTTGTAGTTGACTAATAATGTAGGCGTTAATATTTTACACGTGCTTTATTGAGGAATAGAATATAAAATTATAATCGAGGTATTGCATGAAGAATCAATACTCATGACTATTTTTAGGTTCACTAACAAGACTAGACTTGAGTCAACTCTACAATCTAACCTGAGCTGATTCACGGTTAAGACTGTTGAACCGGCATGAGCTATTTTTAAGCCATTTTGCCCCCCTATATTTCATTAAACACTGCATTTATGTAAAACATGTATATACTACTTTGTAGAATATTTCCTGTTTTATTAAATTGACAGACAACATTTTGCAATTTATTCATAGTTTATCTTTTATTGCCTAAAATACCAAAAGACAAGACAAGATAAAGAGCTCCTTTTGAAACACATAAGTAAGTGGCTTTTCGGTCGAATTTTGATAAAATTAGGTGAAAAATACAGCTTTTAGTTTCTGAATAAATCTACGTGATGATGAACGCACAGACAGATCGAGTGACTCGACGACTAGTTTTGTTGTACGTGTTTTCCTAGTTTACCACGGAATCCTAAAAAATCGCGTTCAATCTGTAAATGTACCTAAGATAAGGCTAGCTTTAAGTTTTATTGTAATACTAGCTGATGCCCGCGACTGCGTTCGCGTAGATATAGGTTTTTTAAAAATCCCGTGGGAACTCTTATATTTTCCGGGATAAAAAGTAGCCTACGTGCTAATCCAGGGTATAATCTATCTCCATTCTAAATTTCAGCCCAATCCGTCCAGTAGTTTTTGCGTGAAGGAGTAACAAACATACTCACACACACACACACACACACATACAAACTTTCGCCTTTATAATATTAAGTGTGATTTTCTTATTAAGCCAAATATTTAAAAAAAGTATCTTAAATGTGTTTTTATTGATGTTATTTACGATTACGTACGTATGGATGGCTAACAATCTAGGTACTGTTTATTGAATCATAGGTAATACTAGCTAATGCCCGCAGCTTCGTCCGCGTGGATTGCTCAGATCCCCTGCAGCATCAGGATTGAGGAGTTGGACTCCAAACTTTTTAGGAAACAATGTCGCAAGGTTCCTCTATCGATTAAAAAAGAAATGACGCAAATCGGTTCAGAAATCTCGGAGATTTCGGTGTACAAAGGTAGAAAAACACAACTCCCTTTTAGAAAGTCGGTTAAAAAAGTAGCCTATGTTACACCCTGGTCAATCCTCTACTTGTCATTGAAAATCCCGTCAAAATCGGTTCAGCCGTTCCAAAGATTAGCCTTTTCAAACAGACAGACAGACAGACAGACAGACAGACAGACAAAAATTTTAAAAACGTGTGATTCAGTTATAGTATCGTTCAAATAACCATATGACCTTAATATGCGGTAGTTATTTCGAAATTACAGACAGACACTCCAATTTTATTTATTAGTATAGATTCAAGGGTCTAACAATACAAAAACAGACTTGAAAATCTGGTGTTTTTTTTTTTTTGCAAAAACCTATAGTAAGTACGCCATTTTCACATATTCATGTATCAGAAACTGAATATTCTAGAATAGACTGGCCTATTTTGTAAACAAAACTATAAATCTTTTCCATATAGCCTTCCTATTAGCAAAGCCGTGCCATCTGGGAGCTCGAAGTCATAATTCATTTATGGTTATCAAGTTCTACCACCTCTAACCTGGAGGTGCGGTCCCTACATGCAATGCAGAATAGATATAGAAATGGTAAAACAAGAACGCGCTATTGTCGCCGCGCATAATATGTGCAGTGAAACATCAGTGCGTTTTAATGTAAAATCAGACGTTTGCATAGCGTTACTGTTTAATTTACGTTATTTTGGATGCTAGGGACATTTTCTTTCGAGTTATTTAAGTAGGTACTATATGCTGCCCACGACTTTGTTAGCGTGGATTTAGGTTCTTAAAAATCCCGTGGGAACTATTTAATTTTTCAGGATAAAAAGTAGCCTATGTTACTCTCCAGGTTTTTGCTATACCCATGCAAAAATGCTCCGTTGCGACATGATTGAAGGACAAACCGACTTATCAACATATCAGTAAAGCAACAACGCACTTTTGCATTTATGATAGGTATGGGTTGAGATTGCTTCACCCAAAATCGGCAACATGGTGTCGTAGTAATTAGGACAGCTGACAGTATTTCTATTTAGTTATTTAGTGTTCTGTGGGTCCCTGCCATGAAAACATTAGGTGCTGCATTACGGCCCTAATCGTCTTGTTTTCCTTTCTACGATTACGGAATTACAGAATTAATGTCTTTGATATTTGAACCCCCTTTATTGTTATTGATCATAAATCTATTACGTGTATCTACCATTGATTACACGATAGCCTGTGAAAATAATTACTGGGAATCAATAAAAGATGTATTTAATGTGTGAATATTTATTAATGTTTAATTTAATGTGCGTTTGAGAGCCGTATCACATGTGCAATTAATGATCTAAAGATGTTGTCGTAATATTATTGAAATAAAACTATAGATGCAATGTCGTCATGAAATAGAACTTAGATGTGATTTCGTCACGATACCTAAGTGTTTTGTTAATTATGTGGGTAGACCAGTTGTGAGTTGTGACATTGCAAAGTTGGCAGCGCGTTTGAACAATGGACAAAATAGTCCTCATTGCAATTACTTCTGAAACTGGTTTATGTTTGGAGAATAATATTAAACTTAATTATGAAAACATTGCTATGAACATAATTCTCTATCTTACTTATTGAAGAACGTGTAAGCATTGAAAGATTCAGTCATACCTAACATAAATCTACTAATCCTGTACCTATGCAAGGCGTAGGGTGCGAAATGTACCTATTGTGCAGAGTGCTGACAACGGTATTTAGCTTAATTTAAAAAAATAAAACCTACTTCAAAAACCAAAAACACTAAAAAGTAGAAAATAATTTTTGTTTAGCTACACATGTAATGTACCTAGGTATGAAGTCGAGCGAGCATATTAAAACAAAATTAGAAATCCAAGAGTGAAGCTCGCCCGACTTCATACCTAGGTACATTACATGTGTAGCTAAACAAAAATTATTTTCTACTTTTTAGTGTTTTTGGTTTTTGAAGTCGGTTTTATTTTTCTTTTGAAAATTTTTTATTTCACAATTTTTAGTGGCCTCACTGTACTATAATATGCTATGCCCAGTTAAAACCCTACTGTTTACTAAGCTATTACACTGATCGCGAGCAATTTGCTCTTATCCATTGAGGAGTTCTGTTCTCCATCTCCGAAGATATTCATCAGATCTTCACCAAATTTATATGGGACCACCTGCACAGTATACCCTTTCAAACAAAAAAAAAAATTCCAAATCGGTCCAGGGGTCTTTGAGTAATCGGGGAACATACATAAAAAAAAAAAAAAGATCCCGACGAATTGAGAACCTCCTCCTTTTTTGGAAGTCGGTTAACAAGGACTTAACAAAACAAGAACAAGGGGAACATAACACGTATCACACTTCACACTAATATTAGGTACGAGTATAAAGGCGAAAGTTTGTCTGTATGTATGTTTGTTACTCCTTCACGCAAAAACTAGTAGACAGATTTGACTAAGGTATGGAGGTAATTAGCAAATAGACAATTTTTTTCCCGTAAAATCGAAGAGTTCCCACGGGATTTCGAAAAGCTTAAATCCACGCGGGCGAAGTTGCGGGCATCAGCTAGTATAGTATATACGTAACTATATAGCATCTAATATCTATGCGGAAGGATCTGGGAATCCACTGCAACATTATTATCCCAAGAAAACGCCTAACATTGTGTGGTTAATGGTATTGGGCCATTTATGAGCCTTAGAAATGAGGAGGAAATACGAAATATATCACGCTTTTATAGTAAAATATAAATTCTATGCACACGAATTTCGTAATTATTTTCGTATAGAACATAGCTAAGTCACTCGGACCTTTACGACGACCCAATTGACACCTCATTCATTAAAATCGGCCCAGTAGTTTAGGCACTACGGTGGAACACACAGAATTTGGATACAAACATACATACCCACATACATAGACTGCTAAAATCATAACCCTTCCTATGCCGCAGTCGGGTAAAAAATTAATTCTTGCTGTTCCACTGTACTCGAGCGCTTGGGCAAAGTTATCAGTTAATTGATTGTTGGTGGACTGGTGCAAGTATAATATAGGTATTTGCAAGAAAGCGACGTCGGATCCGATAGACCTTTGCGATAAGAGTGTAATATCTACCGGACCGCCTGCATCACTGCGATATGACCAGAGCCTATAGCAATTGCAGGCTTACTCTTGAAAACGATTAAGTATGATGTCCATTCGAAATCCATAGAATTTCAATACAAATAATGTGACAATTTGATAAAATTTACTTTGGGAACAGTTTTGCTATCATCAGTATAAAATCAAAATCGTATCACTTTCAGCCTAGTGAAGTAAGAAGAGTTGCAAAACTGAAGTGACAAGGTGCAGGAAACATAGGTCAGAGGACCAATAAAAGTTGGGGTCCCAGGGTGCTAAATTTATCTTTCATTGCAGTACTGGTAAGCTCCAGTAGAAAAACGACACTGAAATAAGAGCCCCCGGAAACCTATACAAGTCATTCATGATTTCTTCAGAGCCGCTCAATTAAAGGGACCTAGAGCGTGAAGTGTTGTTTCTAAAAGAGTCCGGAAATGGACGTCTTAATTGAACCAACAAGCACGATGATAATGAGAATTGTAAAGGCGGAATTTTCACAGCGTCAAAAGCCGTTAATACTCCAGGATTGCGTTCTGGCAAAGTTTTGTTACAGCGTTTAAGACTCAAATCTCTTTTCTTCCTAAAATGAGCAGCACTTGCCCAACAGTTAGACACAAAGATGCAGATATTCCAGAATAAGTATACTGGTACCTAGTACATAATAATAGAATAGCATAGACGGTCGGGTCCGTTAACTAATAGTCGCATTAAGTTGCATCTAGTATCATCCAGGCCCTCGGACGTTTGATAACTCGATAACAATCTCAATAATATATTCACGTGATACGACAGGATGCCCTGTCCGAACTGCTCAGTGGTTAATTATGAATTGCAGCACCACACGACTGAATTTCCTCGGAATATTCCTATTTAATTCGCTGATAATGAGCATGGAATACCTTCTTCTTTACAAACGTATGTAAGGCAGAAATTAGTTCATGCTCTGTGACTTTTAACGATCTTGACTTTAGCTACCTTTCTTTTTTTCTGTGAGGAAAATCCGTCATGGATACCACCGGCCAAGGGGAAACAGTGGTTATGTCGGCCTCCTACCGGTTAAAAACCTCACGAAGTTCCATCCCAACGCGGACGACGGAGCACGCACAAGGAACCGACAACACCTCGTTACTCCGCCAGCGGATGTCCGCCTCAACAGACTCACTACTGGACCACAACGTGCCTAAAAACACCGTTAGAGGCATGCCGGAACCACAGCACGCCAACCAACCCCAGGACCACACTGTAAACGACGGACCGCCCCGTGTCCATCATCCACAGCTCCTCCCGAGGGTTAGGGTTCGCGGGGAGGGGAATTTCCTTTCCACGTTTCGCATCCTCAACATCTCCCTCGCTCATTACAAAACGGGACAGACGAGACTCGTAGTTCATACTTTTTTCCAAAAGTTTCTTATAAACCTTTACTAGCTTTTTGATACAAAAACATTGAGCAATATTTTTATAATAGTTCTTTGTGCAAGAAGACAGAAAAATCTGAATTTTTAGAAATAAGGTCCAAAATGTCATGATTGGATTATCTCCCTACTTTGTTAGAGAACCATTCCAGCAAAGATAAAATAAATGCAATCTACCAATAACATTTCTCTGATTTTTTTTTGTCTTTTAATGATGAATTTTATCTCGTACCTAATTATTATTTAATCATTTATTTATGTCCATATTTTACAGTTACGAATATGGTGTACCGAATTATGACCCGTCCGGTTTTATATTCCTTACGCATCTAACGGCAGCAGCGGCAATTGCGGTGCGTGTGCCTCGATAAAACTGAACATTCGAATAAAAAACAACACTGAATCATTTCTCATTCTATATGCAACCTTAGCTATGATGCAATATAAATTATTTTTGATTGATCTAGTTTGGATGTAGGTCGTTTGGTTACGGAAGTAATACTCGATGTGACTTGCGCTAGCGCACCTGCCCTGTGTGAGTAATCGAGGATTCGTTCAGCGCTGTATTTAACAGTTCAGTTATATAATAGACTTGCACAGATTTATATTGAAAAGGAATAAAAATAAAGAGCTTTGAAATATTTGAAAAAAAAAAAACGTTAAAACAACGGCCCATGAAGACTCATCCTTATGTAAGGTGAAGTATGCACGACACAGAAAGTTCCCGGTAAAACTATGCTGTGACATGTACTGGAAAACTAGTGAATAGGTACCATGGAAGTAGGAAGTACTAATAAAATTTGGTGAATATATCGAATAGTTGATAATTTCCCCCATATTTTGATCAAAATTGGATTGCATTAGTACAAACGACAAAGTCATTAACAACATTAATTGATTAATTTTACGTCAAAACCATTTGGTTCGATTGATCATAATATTCGGTAATTTCAACAAAATTTTACCGAGATTGGCGTTATACAATGCAATAAACAAAAATGAAACCTTTTAAAATGATCTCATGTTAACGGTGACAGCTAAAACGTTACTGAATCCGAAGAAACGGTCAAAGAGATAACAAGTGTAAATTAAAAATTTATAACACCCCCGACAAGTGAAGGTTATAGTGACTAGAAAAGAGCTGATAACTTTTAAACGGCTGAACCGATTTTCTTGGATTATAGCTAAGAACACTTTCGATCTAGCCACCTTTCAAACAAAAAAAAAATTAAATTAAAATCGGTTTATTAGTTTGGGAGCTACAATTCACACAAACGTCCAACTTATAACACCCCTCTTTTTGGGTCGGAGTTAAAAATGTAATATAATAAAGACAGGAAAAGTATATCTCGCGAGTGACCATGTCAATCGTGAGCTATCTTTTCCGAAACATATTATTGTTGTTCAAGAAATAAGTAGGTATTAAAAAATTATGCAATTACGAATATGTCGACTATATAGGTAATTGAATAAAGATCGGATGTACCTAATTATTGCAAAAAACCTTTAGAACAATGCATTGGTCGGCTCAAAAGGACTCACATTGTACTAATAGTCACTGGAAAGGTATTCCTCATGTGTGACAATGTCCATCGTGAGGTATCTTTTCCGAAACACATTTTGCTCCAGAAATATGTAATAAATAATGTATTTTATTACGAGTATGTAGATTGTACGTAATTGAATAAATATCGGATGTAATTATTGTAAAAAACCTTTGAAACAACGCATTTATCGGCTCACAAGGACTCACCTTTACGTAAGGTGCAGTGCACACGACAAAGAAAGTTTCCGGCGGCGTCTCCATCTTTATGCATGAGCCTTATCAATATGTTGGCAGCCCGCGCTTACAATTTAATACGACGCTACCACATAATTACAGCCTCGCATTTACATATCGGTCGCTTTTATACTGGACGACAAGACTGATAACGAATCGACAACAACCTATTATAACGATGAATTTTGTCTTCCTGCGTTGTATTTCTCATTGCTGAAGGACGTGATTCTTTTCCATTGTTCATATAATGATATGAGTTATCTTGGGATAGTAATCGGTAGGTTCCCAGATCGTTTCACATACGACTTGTCTAAAAAACGAGATTCGATTCTAAGAGTTCACAGTTATTGTAAGATGTTAGGAATAATAATCGGGACCGACGGTTAACGTGCTCTCCGAGGCAGAGAATTCAAATAAATATATTTCTTTTGTTCAACAGTCATGTATCGACCTCTATCTATTTTTTTCCACCCGTGCCAAGCCGGGGCGAGTGACATAGTCATGAATTAACACAAAGGCGATGGCACTTGTAGACCAAGTTAGGTACATTACAGAGAGAAAGAGAAATAGAAAGATAAGAGAGGTTGCAATTTTTTATACTTTTTAACGATTTTACTTTTATCGTAACGATGTCGTAATACTTAAAGAAAATCCAATTGACTGACGTATTTTAGCTTTTAAATGCAGAATTATAAGCTAAGCGATCCCAGACGCAGATACAGCTAGTCCTAGATAGTATATCAATTAAATAGCTTTATTAAATAAGGGCTTCAAGTAATTATAAAATTAATTTTAAACCTATCGTGCGTTATAATTGATTTATTGGAATAAAAACTCTACTAAGATATAATAATCTAAATCTAAATATATAAAAGGAAAAACTGACTGACTGATCTATGAACGCACATCTCTAACTACTGAACAGATTATTAAAAACTAGCTGATGCCCGCGACTTCGTTCGCGTGGATGAAGGTTTTTTAAAAATCCCGTGGGAACTCTTTGATTTTCCGGGATAAAAAGTAGCCTATGCGCTAATCCAGGGTATAATCTATTTTCATTCTAAATTTCAGCCAAATCCGTCCAGTAGTTTTTGCGTGAAGGAGTAACAAACATAAACACACACACACACACACATACAAACTTTCGCCTTTATAATATTAGTGTGATGTGATTCAAATCCTAAGGGGGTACAGTAGGGGTTTGAGATTTGAGCGGACGAAGTCACGCGCATAAGCTAAAAGTGCTGACTCACTCTCACTGACTGACTCATCGACGCCCAGCCCAAAAGCTTTGAACCTAAAAAACTCAAATTTTGCATAGAAGTGGCCATTACAATGTGAACAAGGAATGAGCCGGATTTTTCGAAATCCTCGTCGCTAGTATAAACATTGGTCTGCACAATCTACACTTTGCCAGAGTGGTGGACTCCGGCCCATCTTATTCTGAGAGGAGACCCGCGCTCGTAGATTTACCTTCACTACATACTCATACATAATATTACAAATTAATTCCTCCGCCGCGCTGAGTTCGTGTTTGTTCGGGATAATCTCAGAAACTACTGTACGGATTTTCATGCGGTTTTCATCAATAACAAGTGTAAATTAAAAATTTATAACACCCCCGACAAGTGAAGGTTGCAGTAACTAGAAAAGAGCTGATAACTTTCAAACGGCTGAACCGATTTTCTTGAATTATAGCTAAGAATACTCTCGATCAAGCCAACTTTTAAACAAAAAAAAACTAAATTAAAATCGGTTCACTCGTTTAGGCAGAGACAGATACACAGATACACACGTCAAACTTATAATACCCCTCTATTTGGGTCGGGGGTTAAAAATGAATATGAAAACTATCGCATTTAACTAAATAGGTGTAGGTATTAGTTTTTTCGAATAAGCGCCTACATGTTTCTATATTCGATGCAATAAATTAGTGCTATTTTCGTTTTTAGTGCAGTCCAGGTACGTGCGTGCATCAACGTCAACAATTCCCAAGAACGGCTCTCGCAGACTACCGATAATGGTGGTCAGACAAATATCGGAGAAAATAGAAAACAATTTATTGCTCGTAATGCTCGTAGCAGGAGAGGAATAGTTTAATTTAGAAATTGAATTAACCACATGCATTATTTCAATGCAGATGTCTCAGAACTTAAGTCTCGTTGATTTAATTCGTTTTCGTCGAAAGAGGAGACGACAATGCTTTGAGGGATCAATCGGAGTAAAATCCGATCCGGAATAATTCCGTTATAAGAAACTAGAGAATGCCCGCGACTTCTTCCGCGTGGATATAGATTTTTGAAAATCCCGTGGGAACTGTTTGGTTTTCCGGGATAAAAAGTTGTCTATGTCAATAACATGGACGCAAGCTACCTGGGTACCAAATTTCATACAAATCTGTTGAGCGGATGAGTCTTTAGGAATCCCGTGGGAACTCTTTGATTTTCCGGGATAAAAAGATATGTCCTATGTCCGTCCCCGGGATATAAGCTAACTCTGTACCAAATTTCTTCAGAATCGGTTAAACTGTTGGGCTGTGAAAAGGTAGCAGACAGACAGACAGGCACACTTTCGCATTTATAATATTAAGTATGGATTTAAATCGGTTTTAGATAAAAAGCAGTCGTCTGCGTGAGGCCTAAGCTTAACCATGAGTAATTGCAGCTGCCATAGTATCTAGACTATTTCTGCTAACTTATTTGGTGTGAAATGAAAACAATTTGACTCGCGAAAGATTTATGGGCGTGGATAATGACGTTCTAGGTAGTCGGTGGTAATTGTTTAAAGGTCTTCGCTCACTGTTTCCTCTTGGCATTATAATATATATATGTAAGTTTGTTTATATGAATTTAACCAAACCCAGACATGAAATTTCAAATGTACTTGATGCCCTTTCTAACAAAGAATATGATCCCCCTTGAAACAGTAGATTGACGGTTTCAAACGAAATTATGACGTGATCTCTTGGATCTTCATCTGGTGGGAGATTTCAGTAATATCTTTTGATTGAGTTCGATGATGATTACAAAGAATTTGCAGGTCTCTCAGGTTGCAGTTCTATTAAGTTCTGTCTCTTCTAGATTATCCACATATCTTGCACTGGTGACCACCCGCGGCTTCACTCTAGTGGCCAAAAATCCAGCCTTATTCCTTGTCTATTTTATAACGAGATCCTGGACTAAGGATTGATGATTCAGTCAGTTCAATCCTCAGTCAGAGGATTTTCCTTTTTATATATTTAGGTAAAGACTTTTGAAAATCAGCATTGGCAAATTTGATATGTACCTCAAAAATGTGCACCATAGAGGTTTGTGTCTGAGCTAATGAACCCAACGTCCCTACACAAGCTGAAAGGCATAGGTACCTATTCGAGGTGTGGCACTGGTGTACAAGATGATATTTCTATTTTACAACGCTCAGACTAGGTATGTAGTATGTACATTTATTTATGTACCATAATAATATGTGTTACCTCGAATTAAGATTTTTCTTTCTTTCACCTACTGGCACGTACGCGTACCTACAAATAGTGGGTGAAGACCCTTATTTATTTACTCTACCTTGATAATACACAGTAATACCTACATTTTGAAGTGTACGTGAGTTCACGTCAAAACAAAGGTACACCGACCATTTTGCGTTGTATCATATCATTTGCGGACAAGCACGTGCGAGTTGGAATCAAAAATTATTTAAAAATACATTAAGAAAATTTATGTTCGCAAAAAATGTAATTTTATGGCTCCGTTTTATCGGATATTGTATTAGTGTTCTTGTTTTCTTTTTTTGATGAATTATTGCAGGATTGCATTTCGCGTTACGTGTTGGGGTTGTCTTTATCCTGGTTATAATTTGTGCTGAGGTTACGCCAGCGTGTAAACCAGATATTATCGAAGATTGACTCGAACCCCATATTTCAAATTATACAAATAACATGTTCATATCCTCGAGTCGGAGATGTAGAATACAATGTATTACGCCGAATTCCATACATGGAACATAATGTATGGAAACAATGTTCCTATTGGACGAATTTGCATCCTAATTATTGAAAACTTGATATTGATGAAATAACTTTTTAAACCTACTAGTAATATTATAACAGATCTATGAAAATTATTTAAAACACAATTTTTGGAGCGATCGTGTCTTAACCCATCTTCAAGTCAAAAATTTCAAAATGGCCGCCATGAAAAAAACCTGGCCAAGTGCGAGTCAGACTCGCGCACTGAGGGTTCCGTACTCGGGTATTTTTTCCAACATTTTGCACGATAAATCAAAAACTATTATGCATAAAAATAAATAAAAATCTGTTTTAGAACGTACAGGTAAAGTCCTTTCAAATGATACCGCACTTGGTATAGTTATCTTACTTTGAAAATTGAAAAACATTTTAATTTTTCTTTAAATGATGTAACCACAAATTCGGGGTTTTCAGATTTATTCCTGTACTTGTGCTATAAGACCTACCTACCTGCCGAATTTCATGATTCTAGGTCAACGGGAAGTACCCTATAGGTTTCTTGACAGACAGACAGACATACAGACGGACAACAAAGTGATCCTTTAAGGGTTCCGTTTTCCTTTTGAGGTACGGAACCGTTAAAAACGTTATTTCTTGTGCAATGTGGTACGGAACCCTTCGTGTTCGAGTCCGACTCGTACTTGACCGGTTTTTACTTCCACTATGCTTACTGGTATTTTAATGGCTTCTTTCGCGCCCGCAGCGTTATCAGCGATAATCATTGGTAGTACATTTCAAAGTCAGCTCGCTGGTCTTGCACCGCAAGAGACATCGCTGGAAACTTTACCCGTTAATAAATGGTTACATTTGTATGAGAAATTAACGTTTTAGCAGATGCAGTGGCTCCTTAGGGCATTAATTATTTAACATTTACGCGGTAATAGTTAGTGTAAAAAATTATATTTCTATATTTTTCTTGCAGGTTTTGCTTTTGATTACTATCTTATCTGTTATTACCTATAATATACTAAGATGCTAAGCTTGATGAAGTATAGAAGTAGGTACTTACTAGTAGAATACTCATACCTACTCATTAGCCAAAACTGATTTAGCTGCTGCAAAGCTTTTATAGATACCTATGCCTAATCAATATTGGGCCTGGACAAGATTACGGAAAAATAAATGGAAACGTTTAAGAGAGGAAACTCGCCAAGATAAAACAAAAATAAAGAAGCCTCATGAAATGTCTGGTGCAAAAGGCAAGAGAAAACTGTTGCGCTATTCTCCCAAAAAAGTCTAGTTGATTAAAAAATTGAAATAAATGATCCAGATACGTATTTATGTAATCGTTGAAGGGCAACTCGTCCACCGGTAATGCATCTTCATTTGCCAATCATCCTGACGGAGACGGCCGCGCATAACGATAAAGCGCGCTTTTAATACGTCAGAAATTTAATCGCAAGATACTTGAAGAGCAAGCTTTGTGATAACCGTATAAATAGGCGTAAACTCTTCGTTTTGTATACCTTTAGAACCTGTAGAGGCTTTGAATGCCTGCAGTAAAGCACAAAGTTTTAAGAGAGGTTTTAAGTTACGAGATGTCTAAGTAATCTTATAAAAATCTCGTCTTCTACACGTTATTTTCAACTACTAGAACTAGAATATTTTACATTTCACATCAAGACAAAGTACCGTGTAAAAGCCAGAGAAAAAAAACACGTTTTTTGGTTTACTATATTAAACTAATGATCATTCCATATTTTGATTCAAGTATTGCCAATTTTATCAAACATGCTCATAATAATGCATGTGTTTTAACTGTCCTAAAAAAACTTAACCATTTTTTTTTTGTAACCATATAATATTAGTTTTAATAAATACTCGTAGTTTTAAGATTTATTTATTACAGACAGTAACCAAAAACGGCAAAGCAATTTTCTTGATGTTCTCTGTAGAAAATTTTATCAAAGCTCTAAAATAGCAATATGCTGATCTTACAATACACCACCGCCGAGTGCTGACATTTAATGATCTGTTAACCCCTATTCAGAGCTGCCAACTTGAAACAAATGATATCTCCGCATCTGAATAGAAAGCTCCGATAAAACTGTGCGAACCTCTGACCCTTGACACCTAGGCAATACAAAGCACTAGTAAATGTTCCGAGGTGTATCTAGCCCTATCATTGACCAAGGGGTCAGGTGTAATAGTATATTAATGAATAGTTGTTTACACAAATCTAAAGGAAGATGGGAGTAATTTATTCCAAGATAAGTGGTTATGAGGGCTCGGAGAAATTTCTCTAGTAATTGTTTGACTCCGCGTCATATCTTTCATTGTCAATGGTTGGACGGTGAATTTATGGTTCATTAATAGTTAAATTACAGCTTGGGTATTAATTTTATAAACGTTCATTTGCAATGAGCGGGAACCAATTTGCAATGTCTTGTACCTGCTTATGTGAAGAAAATTACTAGTATGAAGCGGTGATAGTCTAGTGGTTGAGACATCGGTCTTCTATTCTATTCTTTTCGGGGAGAAGATGGAGCCGGTTCAGAGTTCGATCCCGATCAGCACCTTAAACTTTTCGGATTTATGTACATTCTGAGAATTCTCATTGATCACAAAGATAATATAAAGGTCAAAAACAAATTGAAATTTGGATTAGAAGCAAATATTAGAAGCAAATAGGTTTTTCGACTATCATCCGAAGTAGTTAAGTAATAAGTTGTAAGAAATGAAGAGCAGGACTAAAACTAAGAAAGCTAGAAACATTGCGATTGTTCAATATGGTGGCTAAGAAATAGACACTGCCGAGTTATAAATCGATACTGTATTCACTTACTAGTTACTAATATGTGAATCAATAATTCGGAAGCGAGTCCGAATCAATGACGATTTGAAATGAAGCAGAAATAGTGCGAAATTATTGGTTGTTCCCAACCGTTCGTGATTCTAGAACGCATGATTGGCTTCCTGAGCATTCCGTTACATCGGGCTGGACCATTATTTTGCATTCGATTCGCTTTTAAATTATTGTTCATCGAACGAATTAGATACTTACCTCGCAAGACACAATTGTATGCCCACAAATATCAATGTAACCGGAATTGATCGAATCTATGAATGATTTAAAGGTAAGCTAAAACTGCAGTTTGATTTTGCGGAAAGTTGTTCAATATAAAAGTTTGATGCTTTAGTTGTATGCTGCGCTTCAACGTGTGTCGACCTTTTTAGGGTTCCGTAGTATCCAGAGGCTTAAAAAGATAGGACCTCTAAATCTCATTCTGCTGTCTGTATATCCGTATGTTCGTCCATACTCCATATGTCACGGATCTCTAGCTCGTAGATGGAATGTGTTAGACCTGTTGATATAATATTATATTGATCCAAACCGAATATACCTACTTAGTTAGGAATTCGGAATTTCTGTATATCATGACGTAGGTATTATAAAATTTGTAGTAAGTATGTAAGAGATAGTGAAATACTTCTCGAGCAAACTAGAATAGGGTATGGTATACGATTGGCGATATGTTATTTGTTTCAAAAAAATCAAATCAATCATAACCGAAAATAACTTCTGGTTAGATATTTTTCAAAGTCTGCGCAATCGTTTCTCCAAATAAAATACAGATAATTTTATTCAGTCCAGATTACAATACGTGTTTAGTTGGTGCATCATAAACAAAACTAAGCTTTTAGAAACCGTCAAGACCACAACGGCTTTTTGATACGTGAGAGATTGTGCTTGGAACGGATATGCCAAAGAGATGAAAATAAATTCTAATCTATAATAATGTAAATATATGCAAATAAATGTTACATATTGTTTCCTATATTTCTTTTGATCTGCAAAAACTCGTAAAAAAGCTTATTGTATTGTATAATTATGTTTATAGTTCTATTGAACTCGAAGTCATAATATTTTTATTCAATATGATTTTATAAGCGCTTTTAAATCGATGCTGGTAATGCGTATTTGATCGAATTCTTGATTATATTGATTTTATTATTAGGTCACTGTCTCTACATGAGGTCATTCGTTCGCACATCCATATTCCACCAGGTTTTACTTTATAGGATAACTCTTCCTAACGATATAACATCTGTCTCTAAGAAGCTTTTTTTTCAGGTGGTATTATATAGTAAAATAATAAATATTTGCTAAACAAAATTGTTTGGAAAGGTTCTCTTGGTGGTCGATAGCTTATCTGTAACTTACGAGTATGTACTTATATTTAGAAGTCTTGTTAACCTTTTGAAGTATGATTTATTTAAAAGGAATAACGATGTTATTTTGAAGTCACGCGGCACACTGCTTTGCTCAATCGGTTCCGCTAGATGTCGCTGTAACTACTGTCATCTCGTTTGACATTTACTTTTCGCGCCGCCCTCTTTTGTAACCTCAGCAATTTTCCATTACTTTCAAATATTTAGTTGTTTACTGCAGTGTATTTAAGGTTCAAATCGGAACTGATCATCGTCGGTAATCATGGTCAACACCTAACAAGGGTACAGCACACGAAACTTCGTGCTGTAAAATACCAATTTACTTTAACAATATACCGATTTACTTCCAACATTTCGTTGCCTTTTAAGGGGCGTACATTCAGGGCAGGCGCATAATGCTCGGAGGTAAATAAAATATAAATAAATGGGAGCCGGTTAAGTGCTTATTTGCCCACTTGTAATTTTAGTATCGTATCATCCCGAGGATCACCATTTGGGGGTAGGGTATGTTGATTTCTTTCGTATTTTTTATGAAATGATATTTTCATTTTTATGGCGTGATTTTAGATCAGTAGATTTAAAAAAAATTAAAATATTTTGTAACGCATGAACTCATTTTGTTTTGGGGTTTATTGTATTGCTTATGGCTTTTGAGTCAGGTTTTTAATGGAAATGCAGTTTCCACATACGATACTAGGAGATAGCGTTCATTTCTACAGCTAAGCCCGCCCCTTATTAAGATTAGTTTTTACAAAATAGAAATCCGTTAATAAACTTAAAATTAACTTTATATTACCTACTTGACCATGGCAGAATACAGCCTATATAATCATGATTTACGTGTTGTGGTATCTGCATAATATTATTTCTATCCGTAGCAAGATACTCACATAACTAAATAGCGTTAGTGCTAAAACATCAAAGCGCAAAATATACGATAATGAGGTACAAGGCGTTGGATTTTACGACAAAAGGTGTTATGCCACCCACGAAAATATTAAACTCGAATCTAATGTGACTCATGATATTAAATTGGAACCAGTTACATTCGATCCGTAACTCCAACAGGGCTATTTAGAGGCTGTAAACAGTTAAGTTACACGTATTTTTAACAGATAGAGTTTTGCTAAGATCAATTTTTTGATATTATGTTGTTGATATTATGTAAAAACATCAACAATCACAAAACATGCTTTTTCAAATATGTTAACAGAAATTTAAAATGTTATAAATATTTCTATTTACATAAAACATTAAACATAAACAACCGATAGACGTCTACTACTGGATGTAGATCTTTTTTTTTTAATAGAATATTAGCCATGTTAAATGAGTAATATTCCCCTTTCCTCTCCAACTAAGCGTCAGGCTTGTGCTAGGAGTAGGTACGACAATAGTGCAACGGGCGGGGTTGAACCGTCGACGTTTCGGTTTTCAGTCCACTCCTTTACCGGTTGAGCTATTGAGGCTCTGAGATCTCTTGTAGGAATTTCCACAGGCCACGGTCTTGCTTCGTCTGGCACCCTGCGACTCGTTTGCTGTTGTCTGTCAATGGTTTCTAATATCTTGGGACCCCAACTTCTATCTAATGTTAAAACTAGATATGTGCCCCGACCATTGCCATTTCATATCCGCAACCCGTAATTGGGCTACGTTGATTACTTGGTTCTTCTACGATTTTTCAGATTTCATATTTGGTCACGTGAGAAACGAACAGTTTTTTCCATCGCCCCCTGAGTTTTTTTTTTATTAATTTACAGAAACAAAAAAAAATCCTTATAAAATATATCTCGCCAAACTGCATCGAGTGATTGAGTATGTGAGTAGTTACTTATATTCCTACATTTTTATCCCAGCTCTATCTACTACGGATTCATATATACAGACAAAACATAATATAAGAGCCAATATCAATACTAAGTAAATGACTGATATTAAATACGAAACTGTTTGTTTGATAGTTTTTCAGGGTCCATCCGTTACCGATTTTGAAAAAAATTGATACAGGGATAGCTTCACTAAATAGACAAATTCTATTCAGTGGATAATTTGCCTTCCGGGGAAGGACACAGGCTACTTTTGGTCCTGGAAAATCAAAAAGTTCCCACGAGATTTTTAAAATAACCTGAATCCATATGGAAGAGGTTGCGGGCACTACCTTGTTGACTTTTATATTGCTGCGTATAAAACTATGATAAGAATCCAATACTTTAGATTCTTAAAGGTTAATAAGGCATGCGTAAACAAGCAATAAAGGCAAGATCCGAGTAGGTAGGTATACATATATCCGTCCCTCAAAACAGTAAGTAATCCGTCCGACCTCATCAATTCCCATCACGCTAACTATTCCAAGGATTACGTTATTCCACGTGTTTACACAAACTAAAGATGTTTATTTACAAATGTGTAAGGCTGACACTTGTTGAATCATAAAGTAGCGGTCGGCAAACAAGGAAGAGCGATGCGTCAGGGTATTGTTCAGAATACCACGGTATTGCTATGGCATGCTTGACTCATTTAGAAGTTGGGAGGGCGCCAAATGACAATCTCTGTTATCTTGTAACTTTGTGGCCTCGCTCCTTCGGTCAATTTGTTCGCTACAAATGGTTACATAGTCATAGTTCATGTTTATATTTGGTACCAAGAAAGACTTTGTAGACGAGGAATAGCACTGGTTTAAAATAAGTATCATTAAAATATAAGATGAAGCCTTAAAAATATTATGTGATACGATTTCATACTTTTTTCTCCACGTGTTAATCTTAGCGGATTGCAATAATCAAAGTAATTAAATGTACTGCTATACTAGTTTCTAAGAAATATTTATAGTAAACATTTATCCATTAAAGCACAATAACAAAAAAAAACAAAGATGCTGTTCTTGTTGATAAACCGAGTGAAACTAAAAGCAATCTATATTTAAATTGTCAAAAAGAGTTTTTTTAATAATTGCCTATATACCTACTCATTCATACATAACTTATTAGACACACATAGTAGTGTACCATACCTACTACATACATTAATACGGATCGAATACGTAACCTCCTTTTTTTGAACTTGGTTAAAAATGCAGTGCGTTGGTTACAGATTATTAATTACTAGCGACCCGCCCCGGCTTCGCACGGGTGGACACTACCACGAAAAATCCTATCTATTTTCCGGGATAAAATATAGCCTATACGGATTCGGAAGAATCTCTCTACCATTACCATTACTTTAATGGTAAAAGAAATTTTGAAATCGGTCCAGTAGTTTTTGAGCCTATTCAATACAAACATACAAAAATACAAAGGTTTCCTCTTTATAATATTAGTATAGATCAAAAGATATAAAAATGTTACAAATATTAGATTAATTTTATTCAATGCAGAAATATGCGTTTATTTTATTCGGTTCTGCAAAGGGCGAACTGGTATTAAAATGGAAAATATACATTTTCTTATCAAGTCGGCAATACACAGATACGTCGTGTAAACAAAATCGCCAAAGACAGTTTAACGGGAATGTCTTGGCCGCATGATCCCGTCCACTTATCAGATGAGTAGGTACGCTTTTCTCGCATCATTCCGATACCTAAAAACAAAGTTACCCCTACACTCCCAAAACTGAACTAGCCCTTGTATCAAACACTATAAGGTGTATTATAAAAATACTTCCGTTAAAGAACACGCAAAAAGATTTGCTCAAGAAATGACCGGAGAAATAGCTGACGTTGCATATCATTGCAGAAATCTTTGCAGCAATCCTTGGCTAGTTTGATATTTACATTTAATATCTGTTTTAGTACATCTAGTGATGGGGAAGAAGGCCCATATAAAAGCCTTACATATCGACTTAACAAATCGAGGGTCGAGACCTGAGGAACATTTGACGTTTTGACACTGTTCTTATTTGGGTTGACTTGACGGGTTACACATATCCAGGAATATCTCCAAAGATAACGCAGGTTTCTTCCTATTGACTGCTTTGGTTAGTTTTCTGTAGTCTCTGTGAAATGGTGAAAGCAGATTCCAGCTGGGTACAATTATGTATGATTTTTTTTTTTGACTGGGGTACTTTTTTGGGTTCCGTACCTCAAAAGGAAAAACGGAACCCTTATAGGATCACTTTTTTGTCTGTCTGTCTGTCTGTCCGTCCGTCCGTCGTCTCTGTCAAACAAACCTATAGGGTTGTCCTGTTGCCCTAGAATCATGAAAGGCAGGTAGGTAGGTCTTAAAGCACTAGTAAAGGAATCAATCTGAAAACGGCGAATTTGTGGTTACATCAACAAAAAAATAATTAAAATGTGTTTCAATTTTCAAAGTAAAATAACTAAGTATACCAAATGGGGTATCATAATATGAAAGGGCTTTACCTGTACATTCTAAAAGAGATTTTTATATGTTTTTATATATAATAGTTTTTGATTTATCGTGCAAAATGTTGGAAAAAATACCCGAGTACGGAACCCGCAGTGCGCGAGTCTGACTCGCACTTGGCCGGTTTTTTTCTTAGACTTTATATTTCATTATTACAAGTTAGCCATTCATTGCAATCTCAACCGGCACGGCGGTAAGTGACTATGAAGATGGTAGCATCGGGGCGTCACATTAGTTGGCAATCCGTTTCTACAAAGCATCGTACCGGAACACTAAATCGCTTGGCTGCATGGCTTTGGCGAAAGAGTGGAAAAAAGCCACGGCCGTAGCCTCTCACCAGTCCAGACTAGAGACAATTTAGAAATTATCAATTCCCTTTCCCCTACCGGAAATCAAACCCAGACCTCCCACTTATAAGAACCACATCGCTCACCACTGCGACAGGGGGTCGTGAAAGTAAGGCACTTTTAGAATTCTGGCAGCTTTAGTTTATAAGTTGGCGGTTACAATAATCTCTATCATCAGGCCAAAATAAATCATATTTTTTACGTTCCAAAAGAATCATGATAGTTATTTCTAAAGAATGTAAATAGGATTTGATATTCCAGTAGTTTCTATTAATTTACATCGAGGAAGTGTCTGAACATAAATCAGGTGGTTATACCTTTTCATTGGCCCGGCTGATAAAAGCACCGGTCTTTATCGTTTGTCGAAGAGTTATGGCTCTGTATGACGGTTTTAGCGGGAGCTGCCGCCATAAGATATCATTATCATCGTAAACTTTGATTTGCTGTTGCTCTTTTTGTTGACCTCACATTTTTAGGGTTCCGTACCTCAAAAGGAAAAACCGGCTAATTGCGAGTCAGACTGTCGCACCGAGGGTAATATTTGATTTTATAACGTCATGTTCTATTTTTGAAAAAAAAAATAACATTGTTCGAAACGATCCGACTATAAGCCGTAAAAGATTAGCAGATCAAATAATACCATAAAAGGGTTTGAAGGGTCGCAGGTTCAATGTTGACCTCGCAGGCTACTGTCGTGATCACTGCTTGAGATTTATGCTTACCTGATGGAAACTGCAAAGTATAAATAATGTATGAAACATAAGTATAGCTACAACTGACAATAATATTAAAATTCATGAAATAGATTTGTAGAGTACGGAATTTATCGAAAGTATGTGTTTATGTACATACATTGGGAACATAGAAATATTGGGAATCTATCAAAATGTCTTTATTTAACCCCCGATCCAAAAAGAGGGGTGTTATAAGTTTGGCGTGAGTACTGCGTATCTGTGTATCTGTGTGTCTGTGTATCCGTGTATCTGTGTATCTGTCTGTGGCATCGTAGCTCCTTAACTAATGAACTGATTTTAATTTAGTTTTTTTTGTTTGAAAGGTGGCTTGATAGAGAGTGTTGTTAGCAGCCGTTTGAGAATTATCAGTTTTTTTCTAGTTACTGTAACCTTCACTTGTCGGGGGTGTTATAAATTTTTAATTTACACTTGTTTGTCAGAATTATTTGGCGGTTGTGAAATATTTTTTGCGTATCTGTCTGTTGTCTATTTACCTAACTACTCCATACATTTCTGTTATTAGGAAGACTTCGATAACATCTCTATTTATTCTAGGATCTATTTATTTAGTGTGCTTTAGAATTAAGTTGTTTGTCAACTGTCACTTTTCATCAGCCGATAATTTAATACTTGGAAGTAATTATTACAGTCTCTTATTTAAGGAAGAGAAGTTCTTTGATCTGCAACAGTGTTGAGACTTCGCTTAGGACAATTTAACAAGACCACAGGCCGCAAGACAGTGTAAAATTTCCACGTTTCCAACCTGATGTCTCTGGCAGTTCGTCTCTACCTTTTGATCTTTCACACAAATAGATGGGTATATTTTATTTGACACTTCATTTTGGTTGTTTATTGTTTACCTCGTCGTAATGATGACATATCGGGTGATAAAAAAGCAGCTGGGCTATTTTCATTAACTCTTGTCACTTGTCTTCAAAGTTAAAGACGACTTTTTACTGTTTTAATGGCACAGTTATTTCTTTTAGAGTATACACAGTTATTTAAAAAAGTTTTATTCTTGACTCATTTATTGCGTAGGCTCTTAAGTTATTTTTAAGTTTTAGGGTTGTTTAATGTTATTAATTTAATATTTTATTATTTCTATTTAGGACCAAGGGCGAAAGAAAAATAAAATTAGTATAAGTATTTACTAATTTTACTTATCATAGTTTGTACTGTCAGATACCTACCTAAATTCAAAAGACTTTATAGAGAGATATAAGAGATTTTATAAAGTAAACGGGTGTTTGAAAAAACTTTCCTTAGTACCTATTCATATTTTCGAAAGGTAACCGAATAAAGTTTATTTTAAACTAATTTTGATATTATTATACAAGAACTATCCATACAAAATCACCATTCCTTATTATTTTATCTACCTGACATCATAATATTGATATTCAATGTGAATAAACAATGCTCCGGACTTTGCATAGGACATGACCCGCTTGCCATTCAGCCAGCGAACGGGTTGAATCAAACGTATAATCGGATAATCGATACAAAATCGAGATAACGATCGCAATCGCTCCATTCTGACGCATCGATACGCATCGCTTTGGACGTAGACAAATTACGTCTTTACCAACTTTATGGCGGACAAATTGAGGCTAAGGATATAAACGGTGAGCGATGAAGAAATATCGAGAACCGAGGATCGAGATGCACACGCCGATGTTTTATCACCTTGTATGTAACGTTATTTCCTTTCGGCAAATTGTTATCGATTTCGTATCGAGTTTAATCGGGTCCTGTAAAGTGTAATTTATTGGAGTGTTGGTGGTTAACGGGTTATAAGTATTATTACTTTTTACGGTAAGCAGCTTAGTTCAGAACGATCAGGTGGAGAGAGGAAGAAATTTCATATTATTATTATTATATTACGGACCTTATTTTGAAGAAGATGTTCCTATTAAATATTTTAGTGCAATGCTTATTTTTTCGATGCAAGAGGTCTTAATAATATGTTCAATTTATGATAGGTACCTACATAAAATTATGCCTAATATAATGCCTTCCCATATTATAAATACGAAAGTGAGTTTCTTAGTTGGTTTGTCCTTCAATCACGTCGCAACGGAGCAACCGCGGAACGACGTGATTTTTTGCATAGACAATGGGCATAGAAAGAATGACACAGGCTACTTTTTATCCTGGATAATCAAAAAGTTCCCACGGGACTTTCCCACGATTTCCCTAAATTCACGCGGACGAAGTCACGGATATCAGTTAGTAAACAATAAGTTCCCTTACAGACGGTACAACTTTGTGTGAAGTCTGCCAAATCGCACTGGACCAGTTTGGTGGACTATTAGCCTAAACCTTTCTCATTCATTCTGAGGGAAAACCCGTGCTCAGTAGTGGGCCGGCGATGTGATGATGATGATGATGACTTAAAAGACTTTGTAATAAGAAGTCATTGACCGACCGTTATATCCAAAACTATCTTTTTGGCACTTCATACAGCATACAATGTGGGTATAACGAGTATATTGTAGTGTACACCCATTAACATTACCGCTGGGTAAATAGACTGCTATACGTCGCGGGTGTGCGGCTCCATTGCATTAATACGACTTTCTTGGAAGCTCGATCGGACGTCCGATAGGAAACTGTATATTATTACAATAGAGTTTCTACTGTAGATAAACGATCCGATATGGTCTAAGTACATTTCAAGCACACAGTGAAGCCTAATCATACCTAGGTACCAACGATTTACTATATAATCTAAGAATAAAAACCTAAATATAATATAAGTATAACTTAGATCTTGAATGGAACTTCATCATCATCGTCATCGCCAATAGTTAAAAATCCACAACCGGGCAGATGAAGAGGCTAAGGGCGTTGATAAAAGCAGTGGAAACGCACATTTCAGAGCAAGCACTACGTACTTCATAGGCACCGCTATCTGCGATCAAAGGGGCCGCGGTCTTCAACCGCGCCGCTCGCTCGAGTCCCGCACATTACTCGCCAAATGTTAACGCTTGTCACACATTGCTGCCGAGCTTTTGCTAAAAAGCGGCTAACCCCAAAAAGAGGTTTTTTGCGAGTTATCGCCAAAAAACATGGGAATTTAGAAAATAAATGCCTTTTAGTGGGTAAAAAGTAAGAACATGTTTTTGAGCAAATAAACAAGTTGTTACTCTTTCCATTAATCACATATTTAATGGTAGGAGTTTTCTTGGGATGAAATAATACGGTGGGCTCCTTGATGGTCCAGAGTCGACTTTGTCGGGTTGAGGGACACAATTTCTTTTTTTATGATGCAACCACAAATTCACGGTATTCGAATTTTTCCTACTTTAGTTATTCGACCTTGCTACCTGCCAAATTTCATGATTCTAGGTCAACGGGAAGTACCCTATAGGTTTTGATTCCCCTGAATTGATAGACAGATAGACAGATTGACAAAAGACAGACAGACATACAGACAGATAGACAACGAAGTGATTCTTTAAAGGGGCCTTTTTCATTTTTAGGTAGGTACGGAACCTTTCAAAACAGTTGCTCTTACTCGTAGCTAGAATTGTGATTATAACGAAGCGCAAATCAGTAAACAAACCCTATCTTTATTAACCTTGTTACCGCGAGCGAGAATTCCTCCTTTAACGAACACCGCTGCACAAAATAAACATTCTATAAAATCTGATTAATCTGGCGATAACCCTGAGTGAATGCCACCACACAAAATTAAACATGGCGGCGTTAAATTGTTTCTAGTAAACCGTAGAATAGTAGTCGTGCTTGTTGAATGAATGGTTATAGTTCTGGGAAGGACGTGGAATTGACACTGGTTCGTGATCTCTAACGGCTGCTTTTTCAACCGACTGCGTGATGCTAAGTGGTGGTAGGTAATATTATCTTCATCTGCATTAATATTTAAAACCCTATGTTTTCTATTATGTGAACCTTCATAGCAAATAAAGTAAAAACAGCACTAAACCCCCGACTATTACCCGAGAACTGCCGATAGATAGCTATAGATATAGTAAAATTTAGTAAAAAAGCAAGTTTTTTTCATTTGCCCTCATTTTTAGGGTTCCGTACCTCAAAAGGAAAAACGGAACCCTTATAGGATCACTTTGTTGTCTTCTGTCTGTCTGTCTGTCCGTCCGTCCGTTCGTCCGTCGTGTCTGTCAAGAAACCTATAGGGTACTTCCCGTTGACCTAGAATCATGAAAGGCAGGTAGGTAGGTCTTATAGCACAAGTACAGGAATAAATCTGAAAACCGCGAATTTGTAGTTACATCATTTAAAAAATAATTAAAACGTGTTTCAATTTTCAAAGTAAGATAACTATACCAAGTGGGGTATCATAATATATGAAAGGGCTTTACCTGTACATTCTTAAACAGATTTTTATTTATTTTTATATATATAATGGTTTTTAATTTATCGTGCAAAAATGTTGGAAAAAAACCCGAGTACGGAACCCTCAGTGCGCGAGTCTGACTCGCACTTGGCCGGTTTTTTTCACAAGGTATTAGCTTTCACGAGACAAACTCTAGTGACAATGATCGTGATCGGTGAAATATAAATTCTATTCTAAATAAATGAACGGTTCATTCCAAAACCGTTGATTTTATCGTTGCCTCGACACATTCAAACTGTCTCCAATTAACAAATTTATTGGTCGCCTTACGTGTTAAGATATTTGCCTAGGGGTTAATCGGTGGTCAAAGTCGGGATTGTAATGTGTTTGACTTTAGACTTAACAGTTAACATTACGTTAACTGTCCTCGAGCTGAATATTTTAATCAAATGCCAACTAGACGAACAGTTCCCTTAAATCTATAATTTCATGCTAGAAGTTGTGACTTTTTGTCTGCCAGTCTATCTGTCTGTCAGTCTGTATATGGGCCAACTGTTGAAACCAAAAGGTATACAATAATGCGGTATAACACCAAGCAAACTCATTAAGAGTTCCATAAAACGGTCACATTTAATGTTATTACAGATTGCAATGTAATTATTGCACTCAATAAATTTTGTAATAAACGATTATTTTATTATAAATTTTAATTTATATACAGTCGAGATAAATAAATATTGATTAATTGTGTTTATTGTATATTAATTAATGGTTTGTTAGGTATGTGGTCGTGACATGGCTATAAAAAAACATGAAATACCATACGCAATACGCATACAGGTACGTGTCTTAAATGACTGAATAAGTGATTTATGTGCGTTTAGGCGCCATGGTTTATTTATTTTTAGGAATCCGTATCTGAAGAGTACCAACGGGACCACATTACTAAGCCTCCGCTGTCCGTCCGTTCGTCCGTCCACCCATCTCGTGAACCGTAATATTATGTAGAGAGTTGATATTTTCACACAAGGTGAAAATTTGCCGCTATTTAAGAAAATATTCAAAAAATTTACAAGTGTAAATTAAAAATTTATAACACCCCCAAGTGATAAGTGAAGGTTACAGTGTATCTGTGTGTCTGTGTATCTGTCTGTGGCATCGTAGCTCCTAAACGAATAAACCGATTTCAAATTAGTTTTTTTTTATTTGAAAGGTGGCTTGATCGAGAGTGAAATGATATATAATTGCTTAAAATCGAAAAGGTAAAACCTCGGACACTCCGAATAGAAGGCTGACCACCACATCATATTTTTACATACTGATGACAAAGTAGATGTTATTGATATTTACCCACGATCAAAGATAGTGAGTGAATCGATTAATTTCAAGATATAATACTCATAATAATTAAGTTTGGGTTTATTAATTAAAAGCTTTCGATTGGTAATATTAGGTATAAGATTTAAAGTTTGGCCGTGAGAAATTTTGTAAGTAATAGAAAGTGGGAAAGTTAATTATTTTATGAAGACTGGTTTGGACTTATTAACCAAGACTTTGACTTTATCTTGAGATACTTTGGTAAAGATAATAATGTAACCTTGAAGATGTAGGTAGTCGGTATAGTACGCGACAGGTCGAGATGACAATCGGGGTATGAGGCGGGGGGACGCGGACGCCCCGCATATCCGCACGTCACCCGCGCTATCCCGCACTGGGTTAGAACGGGGGCTGTGCGAGTGTGCGGGGCATCCCCCCGCCTGATGTCGCGATTGCCATCTCGACCTGTCGCGTACTATAGGTAGGTCATTATCATCGTTAACAACTGATAGACGTCCACCGCGGCTATCAGTTGTCTACTCAGGTGTACCTCTTGTAAGGACTTCCACATGCCATGGTCTTGCGCCGCCAGAATCCAGCGGCTCTCTGCGACTCTTTTGATTTGTCATCTGTCCACGTATTGGGGATAGTCTTCCAACAATGCACTTTCCGGTGCACACTTTCTGTTTTGTTTTTAATTTAGTAACACAATTTATTACTACAACAACAACTTAAAATTTCTAATATTAATTTACAATTTATTAAAATTTATAAGCACATCAGTTTTAAATGATCATAGACAGTCAGCTCATACACAAAAGTTATAAATATATTTCCATGAAAGATAACACCAAAGAATTAATAAACCAGAACAGGTGAAATAAGCGTACGCCGGCCATAAGATACTGGAAATCATAAATCCCATTCTAATTTCAAACAAAAAACGTTTACTCAATTTATTGCCTAGCTATTAAGAGAAATGGATGGATTTGAAAATACATTATAAAGCACGTAAGTAACACTAAAGGGTTAGTCAAAAAGCGCGACGCGCGTATGCATGAACGATTTGCGATAGGGCAGCACAAGCAGCTTCAATAAAACTTATGAACAACAAAAGCATGACAAATTATACTCTTGTATTATCATTGTTTCAGATATATTATTTTGTCTCTCTTTTGTTAATAGATAGTAGAGCTAAGTAATGTTTTAGAGCATTTTATAAGTTTTGAGTACATCTACAGTCACAGCTTGTTTTTGGTGTGAATAAAACACGGCAACATGCATACTACAATGTATAATACATGTTCAAGACAATGATATAAACGTGGGGTTATAGTGAAAAGCTCCATAGCTCGTAGATATCAGTTGTAAGTTTACGTAATTAATTATCACCACTATATCATCTTACAAATCTAGCTATTCTAGCCGTCAAAAGGAGTACAATAGTACCTACTTTGAATGATTTTTAGGTTTGAGTTTTTTTTTGAGTTCAAGTTCAGTTAATTTTTGTATAAAAATCCAATCCAAAAAAAAACTTGCTTCACAAAAAATGCAGCGTGGATGCAGATTTACCTTCTTAATGCATCACTGCCACCACGGGTTCTATCTGTCCAGGCCTTTAAAAGAGAAATGGACGGATTTAAAAATATTACAAAGCAAGTTAATAAGACACTAATGGAAAACGGTTAATTCGGAAAGGAAGCGACATAATAAACACGGGGAATGGGGTATGAGAACCGAAAATAACCGAAAATGAATATGGTTCGGGTAACACGTCAACGTATTCCTCTTGGGAAATAATTCGAGTGTTGCCACTCCTTGGGTGGCGCGTCTGTAATTTATTAACGGTTTCTAATTAAGACACGCCTAGGTTTTTATAGGGTTGTGCGCTTGTAAACGACTGTGACATCAAAGATACTTGTTTGCGTTATACATAGGTACCTATTTGAGTTTGATTAACACGGTAGCTCGCGCCAGGCACCAGTTTTGCTTGTTGGGTTTTTCCGAGGAACTAGGAATTTGAAATGAATCATTTCTACATAGTTGTAAAAAATATACCAGAAGATCCACGACTTTATCTGCGTGGATTTAGGTTTTCTGATATCCGTTTAAAATATTTATGTTCCCGATTAAAAAGTAGCCTTATGTCTGTCGCCGGAATTCAACCTATTTCTGTACCTACCAATGTTTGTCAAAATATAGAAAAGGTAGAAGACAGACAAACACACTATTGCAGTTATATATAATGAATTTTATCAATCACAATATTTAACTTAGGTTCATTAAAAGTTTTAAACGTCGAAAAAATTACTGAATATTCCAAAAAAATAACTATTCAATCTGCTAATAATCAATTGTTGACAACCCTAGTTTGTAATGTGTCTCTCTTTTGCTTAGTTCGGATTGAAGTCAAAGGTTAAGCTTTATAACGTGTGAGAACGGTTATTACTTTACTAATTCATGAATAGGTCTGTTTATTGGCATAAGACGTAGAGTTAGACTATAGAGTAGCAAACCTCATACATCAGAAATAATACGTCAACAAAGCGTCAAACTTGGGCGGTTACAAAAAGGCTGTACCCATGATTGCAATCACAACAATCTCAGCAATTGTTATAATTGATGGTTATTACTGTTACCAATCTTCAGGAACATAATATTGTCACTTGTGTATTGAGTTTTCAACCACTATTAACCCTGGTAACTTTGGAGGACAGTTTGGTTCAGATTTAACTTAAATTATAGCCTCAAACCTGTGTGTAAACCTGTGTAATGGCATGATTATGGGATCAATAAATCAATTATAAATAGACATAAGTCAATCGTAGATCTTATTTATCTTTACCCTATTTGGCTTAAAAGCTTACTCATACCCATCGAAATATGCTCATACCATAATAGTACCTATTATTATTAATAAAACATGAAAAAATAGTATAGGTTAGGCTGTCCACAGTAAAAAAACCGGCCAAGTGCGAGTCAGACTCGCGCACTAAGGGTTCCGTACTCGGATATTTTTCCAACATTTTGCACGATAAATCAAAAACTATTATGCATAAAAATAAATAAAAATCTGTCTTAGAATTTACAGGTAAAGCCCTTTCATATGATATATACCACTTAGTATATTTATTTTACTTTGAAAATTGAAACACATTTTAATTTTTTTTAAATGATGTAACCACAAATTCGCGGTTTTCAGATTTATTCCTGTACTAGCTGATGCCCGCAGCTTCGCCCGCGTGGATTGGGCAGATCCCCTGCAGCATCAGGATTGAGGAGTTGGACTCCAAATTTTTTATGAAACAATGTCGCAAAGTTCCTCTATCGATTAAAAAAGAAATGACGCAAATCGGTTCAGAAATCTCGGAGATTTCGGTGTACATAGGTAGAAAAATACAACTCCTTTTTTGAAAGTCGGTTAAAAAAGTAGCCTATGTTACTCCCTGGTCAATTCTCTACTTGTCTGTGAAAATCCCATCAAAATCGGTTCAGCCGTTCCCAAGATTAGCCTTTTCAAACAGACAGACAGACAGACAGACAGACAGACAGACAGACAGACAGACAGACAGACAGACAGACAAAAAATTTAAAAACGTGTGATTCAGTTATAGTATCGGTTAAATAACCATATGACCTTAATATGCGGTAGTTATTTCGAAATTACAGACAGACACTCCAATTTTATTTATTAAGTATAGATTTGTGCTATAAGACCTACCTACCTGCTAAATTTTATGATTGTAGGTCAACGGGAAGTACCCTATACTTAGGTTTTCTTGACAGACGTACGAACGGACGGACGGATGGACAGACAGACAGACAACAAAATGATTCTATAAGGGTTCCGTTTTTCCTTTTGAGGTACGGAACCCTAAAAATATAGTGTATCACTTAGTCTTAGAGTGGGCTTAGATAAATGATTGGTCTTCGCTGCGCTCCGACCGTAGCGAAGACCAGTCCTTTATCTATGGTGTATCATATCTCCGCCGCGAAGGTTCGAGTTGTACCTATCATGATTGTATCATTGTATGTCAGCAAAAATGTGATGCATTTTTATGCGTTTTTCCATCACCTGTCTTCAGCGGATTTTAAGCTATTTCGAATGTCAATTCCACGCTATGGGGATGGAAACGTGGAGGAAAGAAAGCCACAACGTACTCGAAGATCTCCAACCCGGTGGTCTGACCGAATCATAGAAATCGGTGCTCTAAACTACGACGGTTTTCGTCTAGTGATAGGAATCAGTGGAGGAATGATGATAATCACACCAAAATGATACGATGCACCAAAATGGTAATGTGGACCCATCTTTAGGTAAAATTTATCGTAATATCCATAGATAGTAGAATCCCTCTTAGCGGTAGTATGATGGTAATATCATTTGCAACCTTGTAGGTACAGGCTTTATTTATCTAGCGAAACAAAACATCTGTTCGCGGGTGGTCGTGTGTATTTTCTGCAATAATACACAAAATCTGCATTGAAAGATATCCACTACTAGCCCAAGAGTCCATAATCAATTTCACTACAGCTTAGTTTCCACCAGAGATCTCCTTCTTCTGTCGTTCCCTCAACTTTGAAAATCGTGGCTCTCTTTAAATAATACTTCCTGAAAAATTTAGAACCATCTTCTTCTTCTGGATATCTTCTTGTGGGTGTGGGTAGATGTGGAAGATCTTTCATGTGATCATGAGGACCAGAGGATGATGACATATACCTGACTGCTGGATTTCCAAAGCTGAGTTCATTAAATAATTTTAAGAGGACTGAGGAAGCTAAGTTAAGCTAAACTATGAAAATGAGATGGGTTTCATCACATCCCTCGTTACCCATGAATCATTAAGCGAAGTCAGCGAAAAAATAAACTTAACACTAATACCTTGTTCTTAACGCCTATCATTGAATATGACCTGTATAAAGTGATTAAAAATCTTAAAAATACTAATTCTACAGGTTATGATAACATTACAACGAAGATTGTAAAAGCTTGTGCAGCAACAATAACAGGGCCATTATGCCACATAATAAATATGTCTTTTCAAGATGGTACCTTTCCTGAAAAATTAAAGTATTCTATTGTTAAACCTATACATAAAAAGGGTGCTAAAAATGAAATGAATAATTACCGACCTATAACCCTTATACCAATTATTTCAAAAATTCTTGAAAAAGTAATGCATATAAAAATAAACGACTTTATTGATAAAAATAATATTCTGAAAACGAACCAGTACGGATTCCAAAAAAAGCGCTCAACTACATTAGCATGCTTTGATTTAATTAAAAAGGTAAATGGTGCCTTCAACAAAAAATGTTCAGTTGCCGCAATACTATTGGATATGTCCAAAGCTTTTGACTGCGTCAGCCATGAGATTCTTCTCGAAAAACTATTTAAATACGGTATACGAGGCAAAGGCTACGACTGGCTAAAGAGCTATCTCCATAGTCGTCAGCAATGTGTTGAGATTACGACAGTAAAAAATAAACAAAAATCTACTCATAGATCACTATATAAAGAGGTTAAATCCGGAGTTCCCCAGGGTAGTATCCTGGGGCCACTGCTGTTTTTGCTCTATATCAATGACTTACCAGACACGGTTAATAATGATACAATCCTTTTTGCTGACGATATTACCTTAATAGTTGAAAGTAAAATAAAAAATGAACTTGAACAAGACATCAATATTGCACTAAACAAAATTATTCAATGGCTTGAAATGAATAACCTTTGCGTTAACTTAAATAAAACAAAAGTAGTGGAATTCCAGACCTATAATAGCTCATCCCTTAACCTTAGCATCAACTATAATAATGAAAAAATAAATGTCGTGCCGTCGGCAACTTTTCTGGGGATTACAATAGATAAATATTGTAACTGGAAAGAACATATACATATTACGTGTAAAAAACTTAATAGGTTCGTATTTGCACTATATCGTCTACGAAATACAATCTCTGAAGAAGCAGCCACAACTGCATACCATGGCTATGTTGCATCTATACTGCGTTACGGACTAATACTATGGGGTAACTCTGTCGATATTATAAATGCTTTCAGAGTACAAAAAAAATGTATCAGATCACTGTGTGGTGCGGATATAATAGCTCCATGTCGGCCTTTATTTAAAAAGAAAAAGATATTACCTTTGCCATGTCTATATATATTTGAGACATGTCTATTTGTAAAGAAACATGAGCATCTATTTGATAGGAAGCCTGACAACGAAAGCCGGCGACAAAAATTTAAATTGGAAATACCACGACAAAGACTAGCGATATGCTCTCGTAATTCATATTGTATGGCTGTCACCCTATATAATAAGTTATCTGATAACATAAAAAATTTACCAATGTCGAAGTTTAGGATAAAGTTATTTGATTATTTAATTGACCAATGTTTTTATAGCGTTAAAGATTTTTTAGATAGCTGTAAGATCTGACATATTATTATTATTGATTTATGATTTATGATTTTTTATTGTTACTGATTGATTTATGATTTTTTATTATTATTGATTTATGATTATGATATTGTAACTCCATGCAAAAAGAAATTGTTATGACTAGGATAATTATGATAATACATTTATGAGATAAGCCTATTTGTTCAAAAAAATAAATCTGATTTCTACACAAAAAAAAAGCCAGAAGGTTTTCAACACAAGGTATCCAAATAAACTCATAATTCCTTTAATTAATTTAAATGAGTGTTTCTACAGTTTAAATGAATTCTTCAACACTAAATGATTTATTATGAGGAACTAGTCTATTAATCAATTATTAAGTATGTTAATTGTATACTCTTGTGACTTTTTTGTTGACATTTTACATAGATAATACATGATTTATTAAATTATTTACATTTTAATTTTAAGAGCTCTAAATTATATTTTATTTAACAGTAATGATGGTGTTGTGAAATCAGACCTTTTTATGACTATGTATATGTATACCTACCTAAGTATGACTGTTAGGTGTAAGGTATTTTGAGCATATTCAATGTACATTTAAACTATTTAGTGTAGTTTACATTGCTTATGTAAAATATTTGCACGCCATTACATGGCAAGTGTAGTGACACTAAAATAAATTGTAAAATCTATGCTAACCTACATTTGAGCAAATAAATGATGATTTGATTTTGATTTGATTTAGGTACTTATAGCACTTTACGGAAGATAATACTGTAATTGTATTAAGACCACACGTGCACGAATTGATGCAGAAAATTGCTAATAATATTTTATTCATAACTTTGATTATGTTTTGCATAAATGTCAATTTATAAAACCTACCTGCTCTGAATCTGATTACTTACAAGGGCTTGTTTACATCCAGCGAGTGGTTATTAATATTCATTCAAAATAAATTACAAAGATAATAGAAAGAATTAATAAATAATTGTAAAAATAATAGTAAGGTAAATAGGACACACCAGCGAACTATAGTGCGAGCGCAGCAAGCGAAAACTTAAGAAAAAAATTCAAAGCGGTTCTGGAAAGCGAGATGAAAATTACCGAGAGGCAGTCAATAGCGTGAGTTTAGCAAGAGCGTATTTTTTTATAATTTTGAAGATTTTATCTCAAAAATTTCGTTTGGCGTGACACTATCTCTTGGTGTAAAGTCCATTGCAGATACGAGTAGGTACATACTTGAGTTACCGTTGCACATGCTGTTGACAGTGCCCACATATTATGCAATCAACTGGAGTGTACACAACCTACTACTTAGATGTACGTAGACAGTGGAAGATCTATGCTTTCTCCAAAGGATCAATATAAAACTGATACCAACATAACAGCCACAGGCTCTTGGTGTAGCCCACTGTGTAAAGCCCACTGCAGATACGAGTACATACTTGAGTTACCGTTGCACATGCTGTTGATAGTACCCACATATGCAATCAGCTGGAGTGTACACTAGCTAGTACTTAGATGTACGTAGGCAGTGGAAGGTCGACGCTAATTCTCAAGCCGCAGGCCCACGCGATTGCATGTCCTACACGGAGTCTACATCGTTTTGTTTTACTAACGGGTTTGTAAGCGACTTTGATGTGGTTACGGTATTCTTTAAACCCCGACTTAAAAAGATGGGTGTTATAAGTTTGACGTGTGTATCTGTCTGTGGCATCGTAGCTGCTAATCGAATGAACCGATTTTAATTTAGTTTTTTTGCTTCATTAGTTTAGTTCACAATGCCACAGACAGATACACAGATACGCACGTCAAACGTATAACACCCCTCTTTTTGAGTCGGGGGCTAAAAAAGGAGTAGGCACGACACTAGTGCAAAAGGTGAGATTGAACCGTTCCTTTCGGAATTCAGTCCGTTTCAACATTAAGCTATTGAGGCTCTATAAATATAATTGTAGAGTGGGTAGGTTGCAGAGTTAAGCTTGTTTATAGTATTTTTTGGATTAAAAAAAAATATCACGTGAAAGACTGAATGAGCTTTACTACCTAGTAAGTACGTAATATACCTAATGTGATTATTATCTTTTGCTTTTATAGTTATGCCAATTAAGATATCATAATCCCTCACGAGAATATTCTAATTATTATAAATATTCCATAAACACAACAAAACATACCGATTAACATCTGTAACCATTGCAATAAATCAAAACTACAATATTGTCTTCAATCCTTTGATGAGCCAATCGTCTATAATCCCGAAATTACATCACACGTATTTAATTCCTATCTCTATCTATTTAGGTACTATATTTGCTTGTATAGATTTCAATAAAGCTCTAATCTTTATGGGTTATACGAGTATGTTCGAGTATTAGGTCGAGGTGTCGAAGTATGAGTAGGCGTTTACAACCGTGTGGGATTCACTAATGTATTGAGTGGATCAAAATATTGGGTAATAAAATAACACGCAATATAAATATAGCGGATATTCATGTCTTTTCTTGTGTAGGTACTAAAAGCCTGTAACAGCTAAGATAGCCTATACAAGTGGCGATTGGAGACACCTATCTATTATACGCAGTGCCCACGCTATGGTCCAAAATCCCACATAAGGTCGATATTCACCCATCTGTCTAGATCAAACGTATTCGATCAGATCAATCATGATGAACCTAATGAAATCAGACTACACCTATCCTTTTAGAGTAAAAAATATTATTTTAATACCTCTGTAACTATAACCATTGTTAACCAGACGAATAACAGGAAGCATAACAATGAAAATAAAGGTTGCGTAAGGAAAATCGATTATGAGACCAGGTTGCGGCGCTTTAAAGTTTGACAATTCGAGAAACCTATGTTTATATTCATCTGTTAATCATACGAATTTAATACAAAGGAGGAAACATAAATGGAACAAGGATTAAAAAGTAAGGTTGCCTGAAGAAAAAAGGTCAACGGTCATAGTTGCTACTTGCCATACTTTTAAGTTCCAAAATTTTCAAGTTTGTGCAACGATTTTCGATTTGGAAAACAAAAAGATTCAGAAATTTACATTCACGTAGATGATGAGTTGACCGATAGTTACTAATTAATTAATTATGTTAATATATCGTTCAATTAAGAATAAAATGTTCAAAGATAAGAAATTAACACTACAATTTGCAACAACACTGAAAAATGCATGTCCATCCATAAACCGATGCAGATACTTAACACACCACAAAACATATCGAGTCCCCTTAAAAATCACTTATAAATAACATAAATAAATTACTCACTTAATGATGTTTTCCTTTATAAATTTAACTAATAAATTTTAAAGTCACTTATTTACCAGTAAACATTCCCTCCGCAAAAAATAATGAAGCAAGTATAATTCATTCCCTTACTGAAATTAGTCGTGGCTTTCACATATATCATCCCTGTATGTTGGTACCGTCGCGTCGGCAGGCAAGTCATTATGGATGTAAAATATTTAAGTTTATATGGCAACCATTTTTCGAATGAGCGCTATTTGCAGACGTCCGACAATTTTATCAGATCAACAGTTAGTTGTCGTTGATAAACTCCATACTACTAACCGAAAGTGTATCTATCTAGCTAGCTTTTCAAGGCCTGTCGACTCAATCAATTTTGAGTTACTGATTTGTTACAGTGTCACCTTGCATATTTTGATATTTTGTCCTGAAAAATCAAAGGTTCTCTCGGGGTGTTTTAAATACCCAAAGACAAAGACGCCGACATCATCCATTTTTTTCAAAGATAGCTTGCATCTCGGAGATCATTTAATGCAAGCGTCTCATTATGGCGTCACGGTTTTAGAAGGTTTATTGAATAGGTTGCGAAATGGGAACTGCGGATTTTGGATTCGTTTTAACCGTAGGTACCTACTTTTGTTATTTTTTCACTTTGCTAAAGGATATGTGGGTAAAGTGGTAAGATTTCGATCTGCTTTTATATTTTTACTTTCAACCCGTAGAACCGCAATGTTTCGTATTCTCAGGTACTTAATTAACATTCTGGATGTCTGTGTGTAAAATATTTCCTTCCCTCGTATTATTTAATAAGCACTTATAATATTATGTGTAATCTCTTTTAACTATTTCCTTTTAACTTCTAAGAAAGAGTAAATAACCATTTTCTACGTAGCCGCAGTCTACCTTTTACTTACAGGATCATTATTATTTACCAAGAATAATTTGAGTCGAGTGCAATTCTATTCCATCATTTACCGACTTCAAAAATGTAACGAAATATCAGGATTATGCTAAGATTTTCCAAGGTAATCGCAGTCCTTGTTTAGTACCTTCTTAGTTAATTATCGTAAAAATGCTCTATGCGTTAATTCAAGGTATAAGTACTCTATCTCCATTTTAAAAGTCAAATTGGTTCAGTATAGGTACCTCATTGTGGTGTGAAGAACCATCCAAACTTTCACAATTACAATATTAGAAATTAGATAGTAAGAAAAAAAAATTTAATTTGTTTCAGTGCTTTTGTAGTTACTACTACTTTGATACCTAAAAATTTTTATAATATTAACTTTAAAAAGTCGGCGAGTTGTGTGTAGCCTTATTTGCTGTCTCTTTGCTACCAAAAAATATTTTAAAGACAAATCAGTAACTTTTGGTAAGTATATTTTTTACTTTTACAAAATTATCGGGTTTGGTTGGACCTTTTTTAAGGTGATCGTTAAATACTTTACAAAGTAGATATCCCGTTTCTCGACATTTTAAATGTTGATAAAGAAAGTATTATACAGCAACTTAATTTTTACTTTTTTTACCTCCTTTCCTCAATCTGTAACAGGGTCAAGGGATTTTTTTCATGTAAAGCAAATTTATACAGCTTTTATAGGTACCTAATGACTTTACAAGGTAGTACATCGATTTTTATTTGGAAAATAGGAGAAACTGACTGACTGACATAACAACGCACAGCTCAAACTACTAGGTCTAGAAACTTGATATTTTCCTTGTACCTATGTACCTTGGCTCTTTATAACGTAGACTTCCACTAAGAAAGGAATTTCCAAAATTTCACCAACACTTGGAAACCAGTGGTCTCGTTTTTGAAACTGTAATAGTTAAGAAAGAGCGGGTTTGAGAGCGAATCGTAGAGAGACTGCTTGGAGACATAGACGCCGGGGTGGCAGTGACTCACCCTGATCCTCTACCCTATAGTACCGGGGGAAGAAACCTCAGGGTCCAGTGGAATGGATGCTCCAGCCGTTCACTTTACCATCTTGTATGTGACCTTGGGAAGATGGCAGCTTGCTGCGGCACAAGTTGACATACCTCATGGCGAGGTGTGGGATAGAGAGTTATCTTCTCTGGGACGAGCCCAAGGGGTGTTGAACAAAGGGGGGTACGGATGTGTTCATAAAAGATCTCGAAGCCGCCCAATATGCACTGAGGTTGGCCACCGATAGGGTTTTGGTAGGTAGGAATCCTACATAACCCGATGTCTTTCTCAGGACGACGGGTATCTTTTTTTAAAATTCATTACAGGCAAGCGCTTGACTACAATCACACCTGATGGAAAGTAAAGATGTGGCCTAAGATGGAACGCGTTTACCTAGAAGATTTCTTCCCCGTAAACAAAAAAAAAGGGTTTGTTACAAACCCAGATCCAGATTATTCTGCATCACTGTCAAAGATCACAGTGTGCACACGCCCTTACACAGCAATCGCGTGTGCGTGATGTACAGCTGACTTCACTGCCACTGCGTCATCCATCATGCCGTCTCGTTAGCTGCCTATATGCTTGATGCATCATCGTGCGATTGTTTCATATTATCGTATTTTTCAGTCATTCCTTTTTTTTTACTTTTTTATTGAAAATATTACAATAAAACTTTAAGCTAGCCTTATCTACTTATTACTACACAAATCATGGCCGCGTGATATTATTGTTATTGTATATTATGTTTTTTAAAAAAACCTACATTGTATTTTAAGTTTCTAAACCCAGACGATTCAGCTGTACGTCAGTTTACTTATACATGTATTGAAAATGTAAATTACTGGGTAAGACAGGAATGTCTATCTCAATTTAATACCTATTACTCAGAGTCAGCATTACTCACAAAGCCTTTAAACATAATGTGAAACGACGCAGCACATGAGTAATGTATGACAATTTCCTTTATATCTGGCATGGAAATATATTCAGTTGATTCTTATAAGTGGAATGATGTAACCAAATTATGAAATATTAAGTGTAAAAGATCTAATAAAGGCTTAGACTCCAGGTTTACATTCTTGTCTCCTTACTAATAAGCGTTTCAATATTATATCGGTTATCTATACATATAATCTTAATCTACATCTTAAAATTGTAGAAAAGTGGTGTCTGTACAATGGAAATATATAAAAAAAAGTAGCAGGGGTTGTTATTATATCGATGCCGAACCCGAAATTGTAATTAATTTTTTTTTGTCTGTTTGTCTGTTTGTCTGTGTGTTTGTGCACGCTAATATCAGAAACGGCTTATTCGATTTAGATACGGTTTTCACTAATATATTGTAATAAGTTTCACTTAACATTTAGTGTTTATTTCATGTCAATCGGTTCATAAATAAAAAAGTTTTGTCAATTTAAAGAATCACGGCGAACATTTTTAACGTACAGAGTACGTACTACACGCCTCGCGCCTGAGCGTCCGTGGCTATATAAAGCGCGCTGAGAGCTATTCCACGCGAACGAAGTCGCGGGCACAGCTAGTATTATAATATACCACTACTTTTTAATTAGGTGCCATAAACTGTTAAGGTAAAATTCAGAAAAAGTTTATTGGTTAAAATGTGCAATTAGTGCTGCAATTTCAGGACATTTTAGGACGTACCTTTGTGTTTGTAAGAACAATCTTATGAATATTATATGATATCTGTACTTATAACAGATAACTGCACAACCGCTACGAATATACAGGGTGACCGGGGATGTGACGTCTAAAAAAATTAATTAATTCCCCTTATATCAAGGGGTATCCAATGTATGTTACCCCTATTACCCCTGTATGTTCAGCGATTTTTGGTAGGTTAAAAGATATGAATTTTTTAATGATTTTTTCATAATTTTCATCCGTCGCGTTATTATTTTTTATATGGACTTTATTTGTAACTGGACGATGTGCATTAAATATATTTTGATTATTGGAGGAAGCTTTGTTATCTATAGTAGGTATATGAAGAACTGAATTTACCGAGGATATTAAGAGAGTCGCCAGAAGTAGCAGCACCAGTCTTACTAAGGAAGGCTGTCCGACAGTGGACCTCCAGACTAACAATAATGATGATCACGGTATACTGACTCACGACATCTTTAACCAATGCAAGCGAAGCTAAACAGTGTCAACTACTTTAATGACAAGTTAAACACTTATCTCTCAGAGAAGAGATAAGTGAAATTGTGGTAAAGTAAAACTATGGAGCCGTAATGTCATTACCAGTAATGATTGTTTACGCGCCTTACATCTAAGTACCATCCATTGTAAGGGTATTATTAGGCACACTTTATTTAATAAGGTCATTTAAAACACCGTAAAATAGGTTCGCCTATTGCGGTTTAGATTCTGCGCAAGGATTATCATCACGGTTAACGCACCGTGATACTACTGAGCACAGGTCAATGAGAAGCATTCGGCTATGTCTACCGCACTAGACAAATGCGAATTGGCAGACTTCACACATTTGAAAACGTACTACGACTAGTTTGTGAGTTATAGTCGGTACTAGAACTAACTTCTTAAACTGGACCTTTTCAATTAAAGATTTTTATATAAACCTGTGAGGATGATACTGCCATTGCCGCAATTTAAGTGCCATAAGCCTTCGTTGTCGTATTAGTTTACAAATTGCGAAAAACCAAGTAAAATTTGAATTTCGCTGGCAGACCCGTCGCTTGCCCCTTAAACTATTTTGGTTACTCTGATAATTATTTACTGCGTAGAAATTACGATAACTTTTTAATTAAAGGAAACATTTTATACGGAGTCACAAGAAAAAAAAGCAAGCGGCATTATCTTTGTGTCTTGTTAAGAATAAACATAGAGAGGCATTTAAAATTCTAGACATTTCTAGAAGAGGTATTCAGGAATTCTATGCATTCGGCCATCGTTTGTACAAAGCAGTAGGGCTACTGATTTTATAGCCTCTAATTGCCCGATAAAACTCGGTAGTGAGTGTAGAAGTCGAAGGCGTTGGACAGGCTAATTGCGAACAGCGCTAAGGAATTAGAGCCATAGGATAAATGCTTTATAATAAAATGTTATTGTATCATTAATATCACAGGCATGAGGTAGATTGCCCGTGTTAATCTATGTCGCTTCTCTGACTATCTCATTATAACTACCTGATTTGTCTTTATTGACTATTTAGTGGTACTTATCGGGGCATATTTTTTATTATACTTTTTTAGCTACATGTAAGTTGTAATACACGTAGGTACTTACAGTTTTAACGTCGTCTTTGGAAGATTACTGAGAAGTCGATAGTTGTGAGTTGTTTAGCTTCAGCGAGTACCTAGTAGGATTTTTGTAGAAAAGATAAGTTTCTAGGACCCTAAATAAAAAAAATATGTTTATAATTAATCATCAATTATTATCAAGCAATTGACTGCGGTTTCTATTAGTACCCTTACATTTTCTTCTTAGTTTTTATCACCATTTTGTTTGAGGATGTGGTTCAAGTCACACACACGCACACACACACACACACAAACTCACATCTTTTTTTTAAAGATTAAAACCAGTAAAACTTTAATCTAATATAGCAATTGCAAACAAGCATCAATGTACCCTGTAGCACTAACTCCGATAAAATTAAAAAAATTTTTTTTTGGGCGCCAGAAGCCAAATTAACTATAGTAGCTAGGTACTAACCTACGCGTGTGTTAAAGCTCAATCAAAAACTGCATAGCCACTAAGAATTTTTTTAACCACCAATGTGTCATTTATGCATCCACGCAGCCGCAGTTAAAAGCCACAAACTAGTAATAAACAAAATTAAATATAGCAAAAAGCCAGAAAATATTTAAGTACCCTTTCAAGTGCTTTTTGCGTTCACACAAACGTGTAAGTTTTAATAACTGTCCATTAACATTGATAAGTCGCTTCATTCGCCATCTTGCAGACAACAATTAACATAAAATGGCGTACAAGGTATTATACGCTTTTGTCTTATTATGGCTGGTTTACATTACTCCACTACCAGGGAGAAGCTCACTTTCCTTATAAATTATTATACTCTTGAGATCAGGCCAGGTTACATGTCACGACGAATATGCCTACAGTGGTACGTCGCTTCGACGGCACTCGTATATCTTTTATCTCTTACTAGCCGATGCCCGCGACTTCGCCCGCGTGCATTTAGGTTTTTTGAAATCCCGTGGGAACTCTTTGATTTTCCGGGATTAAAAGTAGCCTATGTGCTAATCCAGGATATTATTTATCTCCATTCCAAATTTCAGCCAAATCTGTCCAGTAGTTTTTGCGGGAAGGAGTAACAGACATACACACACACACACACACACACACACATACAAACTTTCGCCTTTATAATATTAGAGTGATGAAAGAGAGAGATGTTACAGATAAAAGTTTTCGCGATAGGATGACAGCGCAATCGAGCTGAATTGCACTTTTTTAGTTCGTAACAAGAGTCGCTATTTATCAAAAAATCATAATGCAAAATAATAAGCAATGTAAACTGCATTTCGATTCCAATACAGTTACCGAGCCCAGTAAGTAGCAAGTGGGTTGACCTACTTCAGTTAAATTTCTAAGACCTAGACGGCCAAACTAGTGCCATAGACTTGAATAGCCTTCATTCACGTTCATCTTGTTTTAAAATCCACTTTAATAAAGCACTGAATACAGTGGTTGGAATATGTGAACTGGCTACTATCTGCAAAAGGGCGTTTTGAACTTTTTACACGAAATACGAAATAATTGGTCGCAAGATGACACGACGCCAATGGAAAGGGATAGTGATACACCTATCACACTTTAACTCAAGACTTTTATGGACTTTTGTGAAGGTGTTAGTGTCGGTGTCGTATCGTTGACGTAAAGTAAAAAGCACTTAATTCTTCATTTGTATCAAGGGGTGCCAAATAAAAATATAATTTGCGGAAGACAAAATTATTTGGAAAAATAGGTTCTTTTGAAGAACATTAATATAGACTAGTGATAAGGTAACATGAATGATATTTTTTAAGATAGTATTATAAATAATTGAAAAATTAATATCCCATCGGCGATGTTCCCACTAGATTACAACATGCGGTTATTCAAGGGGCGGACCAACAAATTCCTGAAACCCCGGCAACGTTCTTGGGCGGCGGTAATCACTTAACATCAGGAGACCTGCCTGCTCATTTGCTCACTATTTTTTATTAAAAAAAAACTAAGTAGCAAAGTCACAAGAAGGATTGGAGATTAGATACGCGCTGTGAAAAGGGGAGTAGTTTACTTTAAAGGTCCAATAGGAAAGAGGTCTACTGCACACTGGATGACGAAGCGTGGAAAGATCTGCCGGCCTCCGGAAGAGCCTATAATACTAATGGGCTATGACCTTCAGCAATGAGGATTACGACGCAAAGAGAGAGACTATGAGAGAGACTATTAGTTTTACTTTTTTTTTAACTGACTAGTTGAATATTGCGTTATTCCTGTATATTTTATTTTTAATTTTAACTACAATGACATGGAATATCTTATTTTATCTAATTGAGTATTGTTTAACTTTTTAATTTCATCATAATGAACCAGAACAATTTTAATAAGTATTACGTATAAGATTCACTAATTCTATTTGCACACCAAGACCTGCTAGAATGTGTAAGGTAACTCAATTAATGTAAGATCTACTTGTAACCACATTCCAGCGAATAAACCATAATTTATTTATTTTTATTTATTTATGGAAGTGGTCTATCAAGTTATTATAGGTACTGTTAATTTTGTTAAGCGTTTTATCTCAGAAAAGATCTCTCAACCCTAAATACACCCGATACGTGCACGTACATCCTACGAACCTTTGTGTTTTTACGGACACGGTTAGAAATTCTATTGTAATTGCTCTTGGAAGATATTAAAAGGCAATGAATTTTATATCTTCGAGAAACATTTCAGCAATATCTTCTTCAAAGAACGATGCAATAGGCAGTTTGGCATGTAGTGTCATGCTCTTAGAAGATTACAAGTGTAAATTAAAATTTTATAACACCCCCGACAAGTGAAGGTTACAGTAACTAGAAAAGAGCTGATAACTTTCAAACGGCTGAACCGATTTTCTTGGATTATAGCCTAAGAACACTCTCGATCAAGCCACCTTTCAAATAAAAAAAACTAAATTAAATCGGTTCATTAGTTTAGGCGCTACGGTGCCACAGACAGATACACAGATACACAGACACACAGATACACAGATACACACGTCAAACTTATAACACCCCTCTTTTTGGGTCGGGGGTTAAAAAGTACTTTTTCTGTGATCATACATAACTACTATAGTACGCGCCGCGACAGGTCGAGATGACAATTGGGGTGAGGACGCCCCGCACAGCCCCGGCGTTAACCCGGTGCGACATAACGCGGGTGACTTGCGGGTATGCAGGTCATCCCCTCGCGTCATACCCCGATTGCCATCTCGACCTGTCGCGTATTATACATGCTCAGTTATTATGATTGCTAGCAATTTTGCGCAGGCCCTAAAATGTAGAGATTTGTTTTTCTCTCGACCTATTGCGTACTATAGGTACCTAAGAAAGTGGTGTACCAAACAAATAAAGAGTAAAAGGTATTCATCGGATAAGTGAATACTCATGGATGTCATTGTTTTCCAAATATATGTCAGTAAAAAGTAATATATCAGCAATTCATCACATAAAGTGTTTTTAAAACTAAACAAATGCTGGCACTAAGTTAATAAAGCATAATATGCATCGCGAATGAGAGATGAGAGATCGATGCAATAAATCTTTTTTGCGAACGCCTGAGGCGCGGCGTAACCGATTAGTAGGTGCGCCGGTATACCACAAGAAACAATTTCCAATGCGACAACGGCTCTCATAGTCGTACGTCTGATTGACGTATCCGGTTGAATAATCAGGCGTACGTGTAACCATTTTTTTAATTAAGTAATTCTTTTATTCACATACAAGTTAGCCCTTGACTGCAATCTCACCTGGTGGTCAGTGATGATGCAGTCTAAGATGGAAGTGGGCTAACCTAGAAGGGATATGGCAGTTTTTATCAAACCCATAGGTACTCTTTTGGTTTCTACACGGCAACGTATCGGAATGCTAAATCGCTATACCAGCAGACTTTTACTTGATGATCCTGTTTGAAAGCAGACCGGCTTCCATCTTAGACTGCAACATCACTTACCAGGTGTGATCGCAGTCAAGGGCTAACTTGTATCTGAACAAGTGTAAATTAAAAATTTTCAACACCTTCGACAAATCATTTTCAAATAAATAATTATGTATATCTAGGCAACGTCCATCTTGACAGCTTGACATTTGTCAATTGACACTTGAATATTATGAACCTAAGGGTTATCTAACCTTCTTTTCTACAAGAAAACTAGAAAATAGCTGATAACTTTTAAACGGCTGAACCAATTTTTTTGGATTATAGCTAAGAACACTCTCGATCAAGCCACCTTTCAAACAAAAAAAAGTAAATTAAAATCGGTTCATTCGTTTAGGCGCTACGATGCCACAGACAGATACACAGATACACAGATACACAGACACACAGATACACAGATACACACGTCAAACTTATAACACCCCTCTTTTTGGGTCGGGGGTTAATAAAAAAGAACTATGAAACCGGACGCACTATGACAATGGAAAGGAGTACACATATAATTTATGACTTCATCGCCAATCGAGGGGTCACGAACGACTTGAACGTGGACCTCGGAGTCGCTGTTGGTTGTTTTGTGGCTTTCGGAAATCGAATGTCTGTTTCGAATCAAATCATGATTTATGCCCCGCAGACGCTGGATGTGATCCGAATCCTTGATCATTCGTTTTCATAATTACTGGTAAAAATCTGGTGAAGAAATACGATAGCAATGTGTACAATAAGAGCAAGCGGCATTATTGGGGAGGTACTTGTATTTATTAAAATAGTAGCTGATGCCCACGACTTCGTTCGCGTGAATATAGGTAGTTTTTGCGTGAAAAAGTAACAAACGTCCATACATACATACTTACAAACTTTCGCGTTTATAATATTAGTAAGATAACGATGATAGCCTAGCTCTTTAGATATCAGCCTATTTTAGGGGGTCTGGGGTTCAACACGTGGCACGCAATCTAACTTTTCTAAGTAATTTGCGCTCTAAGTAATTAGATATCACTTGCTTTAAGAACTAAAGAAAATAGCATAGAGGAAATCTGCAAAGATAAGAGTTCTCCTAAATATTTTTAAAATTGTATGGAGTGTAGTCGCACTTGGCTATCATGCCCTAAACTTAAGTAAATATTTTTATGTATTACATGTATTAAAATTGGCAGACTTTCACATTATTTGAATATAAGAAGACCTTATTTTAGACTACCTAGCCATAATTTGCCTATGCTGAATTCATAAATAAAATCCATGAGACAGATGTAACTGTTTGAGAGACATGTGAATTTACTGTATTATACCTACTTACGATTTTATTCAAAAAAATCCCACATTTGCAAGTCAGCTCCTAGACTATTTAACTTACTATGCTAGTGATTTAGTTTTTTCGTTCAATTCCTCAACAATACAGGATGCCGTTTGAGTTGCAGCATATTCATCTTTTTAACCGTCACAGCGTCGGTTCAGGATCAAATCGAGAGTTCCCTCACTCTAGTTCACTTAGCTAAAAGATTTCTTGCTACGCACGGTAGGTTATTACAATATTTTCGTAGAGATCTCTAATTCTTTTGTAAATAAAATATAGATTATGTCACTCGGGAATAATGTAGCTTTCTTCCGGTAAAAGAGTTTTCAAAATCGGTTCAGTAGTTCCAGAGATTACTTGTTACAAACAAACTTACAAACTTTACCCCTTTATAATATTAGTGTAAGGTATGTGGTTAGCTTAACACAAAGAAAATACTTGTACCATACACTCTCCTATTACATCTCAGAATGAACCGACGCGATGTTTCAAAATGGGCCATTAAAGTTAATAGCTCTGTTAATTATTATAATTACTTCATTAGCTTTCTTTGTTTGATTTTAACGAGCCATCTATAATCGTGAAGTGTAGAACTACGTCAATAGTGTCTTAAGACAGCCCTGTATTACTGACTACCTGATGCCCGCGACTTCGTCCGGTATTTCAAAGTCCCGTGAGAACTTTTTGATTTTCGGGGATAAAAAGTAGCCTATATGTTAATCCAGGTTAAAATTTATCTCCATTCCAAATTTCAGCCAAATCCGTTTCGTAGTTTTTGCGTGAAAGAGTTACAAACATACACATAACCACACAAATACAAACTTTCGCTGTGTAATATAATTAGAGAGATTAATATAATTAGTGTGATATCAAATAATTGTAAGCAGGGATCCGCAATTTAGATACGTATTTAAAATTATTTATAATGGTAGAGTTTAAAAATATAGCTTTTTAAGATTTCGTACCCGGAGGGTACCAACGGGACTTTATTAGGTAATTCCATCGTTCGACCGTCCGTCTGTCTGTCTGTCTGTCAGCGGACTGTATCTCATGAACCGTAATAGGTAGAAAGTTGAAATTACACAACGTGTATTTCTATTGCCACTATAACAAAAAATATACTTAGTAAAAATCTGAACTCTTTGGTTTTCCGATATAAAACGTAGATATCATCTTTCCAGGTCTTCAACTGTGTCCATTGTCCATGTATAAAATCAGGTCTACCCGTTGTTTCGTTTCGGCGTGATTGAAGGAAAAACCAACCACTAAACCAACAAACAAACACCTTTTTTGCATTTTATAATATGGGCAGTGATTGTTTATACCCATCCGATCTGTCGTCTTAAGTGTGCAACCAATTCCACCAACAAAATATCTTCTGAGACATAGAGACATTTTGGGACGCATGATATTTTACGATTTCTTTAACGACCTGTTTGTGCACTGATCCTAGTAAGGATTAATTATGAAACATCGTATGACAGGAAACGTCGTGATTCATTGCGGCTTTGTACCAATCAGTTTTAGAAACAAAATCACATCTTTAAAATTTCGTGACGAAAATCAAGTGTTTTATCATTAAGTGTCTCCAGTACATGACTAATAAAAGTAGCATGGGTACGTGTCGTCTTTATATACTAATTACCAAACACCCTGTATAATTTACCATGTTTTAGGGTTCCGTACGTCCGATTGAAAAAAAGGTCCTATAGGGTTATAGGACCACTCGTGTGTCTGTCTGTCACAGCCAATTTGCCCCACATGACTAACTTGTTTGGGACACATTCTATGTCCCAAACAAGAATGTGTGTCCTACACATTCTTAGTTGGGGCATAGAATGTGTAGGTAACGTAAATAAACGAATGTTAAATATGTAATTTGCCCGCCAAAAGTGGCAAGTTTCTTGGCTTCTGTCAATTTCGTAATCAAGAAACTCGATTGTGAAATCGGCGCCTGTAACAACAAGTGTAAATTAAAAATTTATAACACCCCCGACGATCCAAAGTATTTGAGTTTTCCAAAACATCATTTTCAAATAAATAATTATGTATTTAGGCAACGTCCATCTTGACAGCTTGACATTTGTCTATTGACATAATATTAAGAACCTAACGGTTATCTAACCTTCTTTTCTACAAGAAAACTAGAAAAGAGCTAATAACTCTTAAACGGCTGAACCAATTTTTTTAGATTATAGCTAAGAACACTCTCGATCAAGCCACCTTTCAAACAAAAAAAACGAAATTAAAATCGGTTCATTCGTTTAGGCGCTACGATGCCACAGACAGATACACAGATACACACGTCAAACTTATAACACCCCTCTTTTTGGGTCGGGGGTTAAAAAAAAAAGAAAAATCGGTTCACTCTGGTATATTATAGTAGTGGAGTCTGAGATAGCTACAACATACTTATTATCTCAAGAGCTGAATTCCAAAGCGAAAACAAGCGTCTCATAAATATAACGTATGTGATGATATAAATGCCTTCTTTGCAATTTCGTGCGATCACAATAAGATTTTTCTTCGTCTTATTCTGTAATTTTACAACCGATGTTGGTATAAGTGGGGTAATTTACTGGTGTCTCTCAATTATTTTGCCGTAAATTAACTTAAGAATCGGCCGATGGTACGTGAGCTCATAATGTGGTGGTTTTAATATGAAATTTTAATATTTGCGGATGTGTTAGTGCGAGTAATCGATTCCGATGAAGCTATAAATTATTATAATGCCTTTGCAAATTATTTTTGTGGAGGCTCTTTTTGATTTTTACTCCGTGATAAAATCGTGGGCACAGGGCCGGGCTGGCGCAACTATGTAAGAAAATTATTTGTTGGAGGATTCGCACTAATTATATACTATGGAAAATGTGTTTCTTATTGTTCTCTACATTGTTTTCAAGTTTATTATTCTACATTTGTAATAATATCATGATATGTGCAAATAAATAAACACGTACTTTCCTACTTATTTCCAATTACAATAAAATACGATGATGAACAACCTCAACCGCGTGAAATAATATTTTTTTGAAAACCTTGTGGGAATTCTTTAGTTTTCCGGGGTAAAAGTATAACATGGATCCAGACTTAGAGAGGGGTTTTAAATTATTTTAATATTCTGGGAAAAGCTAGGGCTTGATTACGGTTAAAAAGAGTTAGCCCTAATTCGCACGAGCGTTAAAAAAGCGTTGCGTTAAATCCGGCGATGCGCTGAAAATACAAAGTGCGCGTTAAAAAAGCGTTGTCGTGTGAATAGATACTTGGGAATGCATTTGTTCTATTTGAACGCTTTCTTAACGGACGTTAAAAAAGCTCTCGTGCGAATGAGGCCTTAGTGAGAGGTTAGTAACTTACTGTGAGGTGGAAAAATAATTAAAATGAATTTTGTACTAGACGTTGCCCGACACTTCATCCGCGTGGATTTATATTTCTCGGGATAAAACGTGGCCTATGTCCTCCGCCTTCCTCATCCACCCGCTCCCCGCCAACTTCTTAAGGTCATCAGTCAAGTGGGCGGAGGTCGTGCCACACTGCGCTTACCGATACGCAGTCTCCACTCCAGAAGTCAGAACACGTCTGCCCCATCGGCCGTCGGTTCTGCGACAGACATGACCTGCCACTTCAGCTTGCTACTCCTCAGAGCTATGTCGGATACTTTTGTTCTTCCGCGAAATTCCTCGTTCCGGATTTTATCCCTGGTTGCTATATTCGTGCAAAAAATCACTGTCGATCCGCTACAGTTTAATTTAAGGACAAATCAACACACTTTCGCATTTATAATATTAGTAGATAGGGATTTTATTTGTAAGTTCTTTCACAAAAGTTTCAGTCCGTCCCTGCGTTGGTTCTCTGCCCTTCGTGGAGGTCTCAGTGTGAACATCGCAGCATCGCTCCACTCCCCTATAATAAATTGATCACTGTTAAATTTTTAATGCACACCTTACCGACTTGTATTATCTAGATTTTGGACTTATTATTATAGCCAGGTAGGGATCGCACCACCTTATGATTAAGGATTTAAATCAGAATAGGATTAAAGAACTAACTTTTTTGATCTGTTTCTTTTTGAAACTCTTCTTTTAAATATAGCCCAGTGTGACTTCTAACTTACTGTGATTTTGCTTGGGTTTTAGTTGTAGAAGTTTCTAGACTAGAAATTTCTAGACTAGCAAAATAATTGCAGAAAAGGACTATGCCTACAGGCATCAAGTGTCTATCTGCCAAAGATAATTACGTTGCAAATTGCTATATTCATCTCTGGCAACTACACAGACTTTCTTCACCAAATTCCACAATTGACAATCAAAAAGTGTACAAAGGTACCCAAGCAGTATCTGCCTATGTACGCGTTGATGTGCTATCAGTGTTACATTATACGACATTTCATAAAAATGGTGTATTATTAAATTTATATAATTACTCAGACAGTGCACGCGAGCACGCTAGCCTCTTCGGACGATATACCTAATATATTATGCTGGAGCAATTTGTTATTTTATTAATTAAAATAAAAATGCTACAAAGTTTGCAATAAAATATTGTTGTGGCGTAAATTGTGGCTATTTGTAACATACGAGCTTTCTAAATTATAATTTATATTGTAGCAGCGTAGGGGTAGTTTTTATACGTGAGTTTTGAGTACGTATGTTATTATACGTTCTTCGGTGACGTGCCTTAGGTTTTTAATATAAAATGAACAACATTTTTATCCCACCATTGTACTGGGAGGCCTCAAAACTACGATGTGGGGTCATTCCAGCAACGGATAAGTAGGTACAAATTTTTTGGTGCAGTAATTAATTATAATTGTTGGGCGACGATAATCACTTAGCAGGATCAACTGGTTCACGTCGTTTCTTCACCATTAATATAATAAAATTAATAAGAACGTGTTAAAAAATCTTCAGAGAGTTGGGAATTTGAATCACATAGGTACTTACTAATTATTTAAAATGATTGAAAATAATACCACATTTTAAAACGAATTTTATTTTTCTGCAAATGATATATGAACAGTTCAGTATCAGAACAGGTCAGTTCAGAACAGAAATTCCTCAACAGCACACAACGGCTTACCTATACTGCGTGCACCCCACGTTTTTTTTTTTAAAGAATATTAGCCACCTTAATAATTACCAATATTTCCTCCAATTAAGCGTAAAGCTTGTGCCAGGAGTGGGTACGACAATAGAGCAACGGTTGTAGTATTAAAATTAGTTTGGTAGGTTGCAATAGGTACATATTCCGTTATTAGGTACCATCAATCATACTGCGCGCTCTGGGGCCGGACAAGACATGCCAGAGTTGTGACTCGTGTATACATCGATGCTCGTGACATGTGCCCCGCGACCCGTGATGAACTAGCGACCCCGCCAGATCTCATGGCGAAATCAGAGATTTGAGTATGTACAAGATCACACTGATATTATAAAGGCGAAAGTTTGTATGTGCGTATGTTTGTTACTCTTTCACGCAAAAACTACTGGACGGATTTGACTAAAATTTAGAGTGGAGGTAGATTATACAATGGATTAACGCGTAGGCTACTTTTTATCCTGGAAAATCAAAAAGTTCCCACGGGATTTTTGAAAACCTATATCCCCGCGAACGAAGTCTTGGGCATCAGCCGTTCATGGATACGCAGATGCAGGGTTTTTAAATTTTTAAAAGTTTAATTGCGGCCATATTCAAATTTTTAGTATATCGAAAAATATATTCTTTGAAAATTCCTACTCTACACCTATTACGGTTCACGAGATACAGCCCGCTGACAGACAGACGGACGGACGGCAGCGGAGACCTAAGACTCCAGTAGGGTAGGATAGGGTCCCGTTGGCACCCCTTGGCCACGGAACCCTAAAAAGAAGTAGAGTTACGTTTTACGTGAATACTTAAAACTACGACACTTTGTCACATTTTTGCAGCACTATCTCTTTCATTTTCGTACGATTTCTATCTTCTGTCTTACGAATTTCATAGGCATGAAACATGAACCACACAATATGTCAGCCCAATTTTGAAACTACGAGCTAATAACAAGTGTAAATTAAAAACTTATAACACCCCCGACTAGTGAAGGTTACAGTAACTAGAAAAGAGCTGATAACTTTCAATCGGCTGAACCAATTTTCTTGGATTATAGCTAAGAACACTCTCGATCAAGCCACCTTTCAAACAAAAAAAAAATATTATTTAAAAATCGGGTCATTAGTTTAGGAGCTACGATGCCACAGACAGATAGACAGATAGGTATACAGATACACAAGTCAAACTTATAACACCCCTCTTTTTGGGGTTAAAAAGTTAACAGTTGTTTCATGAAACATAATTTAAATCTAAAATTCTTAGTCTTAGCCAAGGCTAAAGTCTTGCGTGTCAAGTCAGTCAACTCGAATTCTTTACAAGTAATATTTGTATCGAAACTGCAATCTCCACAAAAGTGAGGTAGGTATCATAACAAATATTCAAAGCAGAAAAGGACAACATCACCCCTGGAGTGGTTAATGGGTAGGTGTAAAAGAGACGGCGACAGAGTGCAATGTTCATTAAAGAGGGTCAATGGGGGGATAATTTCCCCCCATCCCTGGGGCTATCCTGTGGTCGTCTTTTTAATTTGGTCTTGGATTTCAGGGATGCGAAAATTGTCCTTTTGAAAAAAAAATAAGCAAGATTTCGTGGTGAAATTACGGTGCCATTTTTAGGGTTCCGTACCCAAAGGGCGCCAAGTACCTACTGCCAACGGTACCCTATTACTAAGCCTCCGCTGTCCGTCCCTCAGCCCGTCCGTTAGTCCGTCCATCCGTCCGCGGACTGTATCTCGTAAACCGTACCTAATAGGTAGGGAGTTGAAGTTTTCATTCTTCTGTTACCGCTATAACGATAAAAAATTAAAAATTGAAAAATGGCTGCCATGAAAAAAAGTGTTATTTCTTGTAAGATGGCACGGAACTCTTCATTTGCAAGTCGATCTCGCATGAAAGTTGCAGTTTTCTCACATTTGACGAAAAAAGTGTTATCATCAAAGCACAAGTGTAAATTAAAAATTTATAACACCCCCGACAAGTGAAGGTTACGGTAACTAGAAAAGAGCTGATAACTTTCAAACGGCTGTACCGATTTTCATGGATTATAGCTAAGAACACTCTCGATCAAGCCACCTTTCAAACAAAAACTAAATTAAAATCGGTTCATTAGTTTAGGAGCTAGGATGCCACAGACAGATACACAGATACACACGTCAAACTATAACTCCCCTTTTTTGGGTCGGGGGTTAAAAATCTGCTTAGTTAGTCAGCTCATACATCAAACTACGCAAATGTAATGTTCTGTAATGTCGCAAATGTTGCCGACTACCGTGCATCAGTAGCAAAATCGTCATAAGTTATTAATTTTCCGTAGATTTTCCCGATCAATGGCAGCCCTGGTTCCCGAGACAGCGATGCCGGGAGGCGCGGCGTCTTATCAACGAATTAATTCTAGACTAACGAAGACCGGGGGCGGTCGCGATTAACGAAACCACCCTATGCTGAAGAGTTAGGCATCTTCTAGAGCTGCACGACCGACTAAGGGATGATTTATGTTAGACCATGCCGGCCCAAGCCGTGCCTCGTTCGAGTCACTAGATTGGCAATTTGGATGAGGTCACATTAGACCGTGCCGTAAACGAGTCTCCCGAGCCTGGCCTATGTTACGTTTCTTCATATTAAATTGCAATCCGTGGATCGTCTGTGCGACAGACGACTCGGACTCGGCACGGTCTAGCATAAATCCTCCCTAATTCTACCATCCGATGGTATGCTTGGAATAGTTTTGAAACTATCATACGCAACGCGTAATGACAACCACGCGCGACTTCATCAATGTACCTATCTAAATCAGCTCCTAGCAGTTTTTATAGGTACCAAAAACTGTACGAAGGCAAACATTGCGGAGCGTCCGTATGAATTATTTTGACAATCCCAAGGAAACTCGAAGAAAAAATGTCCGATTTTGCGGGTTAAAAGTAGCCTATAACCGTTTATGGGATACAAGCTATCTCCATACGATCCAGTATCCAGACCTTCCACGACTTCCTGTCTCCCTGTCTGAAAGTTCGGTGGGAACTCTTTGATTTTCCGATAGACAAAATATCTAATGTCCATCCCCGGGATGTAAGTAGGTGCTAAATTTTGTGAAACAGATGGACCGTGAAAAGCTGGCAGACAGACAGAAAGACAGACTTTTTTGCATTATTGCAATATTAAGTAAGTATGGATATGGATTCTGAGAAGAATCTTGGCGATCATCGCCATTATGTTTGCCCCATTCTAGATGCTTCCTAGCTCTTCGCCCCAAGGTCCGAGCGGGTGGCATATTAAGACGAAGTTGGAAGTAAAAAAAGGCGAAAAAGAGTTTTATATTCTCTCTCGAATGGGAAGAAATAGGAGAAATCTTTCTCATTTAGCCCACCAGTGCTGACTGGGGTGCTCTTGCGGGCGCACTGTTTAAGCTTAGCGCTTTAATTAAAGACGCTGAGTAAAGATCTCAGTAATTAAAAGGAGAAGTGTTTTTCTTTAGAAATACCGTGGCCGTTTGTTGCTCGCGAATCGCTGAAGTGCTTTCGAGAAATCAAAGTGGAGGCTCGCATCCGTGAAACAACTGTGACGTCATGTGACTGTGGCAACTTGGTGAATGTTTTTTTTTCATGTTTGGAGAAAAATCTTTGACATGGAGTTCCGGAGATTATTGGTTGAATGCCACGTTACGGCTAATGTTTTCAGGTATATGTATCGTATTATAAAGAAAGGAGTTTGAAACATTCGTAAAAGAACTATGACGTCATGTAAGTGTGCCAACTTTGTGAATGTTTTTTTTCCACGTTTGGAGAAAAATCTTCTATAATAATCACATGGAATACATGAGATTACTGGTTGAAGGTTACTGCCGGATTAAGCTCCGACTTTTAATTAAAGATCTCAGTAATTAAAAGAAGCGTTTTTCTTTTGATACACCGTTTTCTTAACAAGCAGGAGCCTTACTGAGCTCGGTAACCTCGCGAGAATTTAATTTGTCTGATAGAATAGAATAGAATATAAATATGTTTTATAAATTAACTTTTACAAGTACTTTTGAATCGTCAAATGCATCTACCACTGGTTCGGAATGCCTTTATTATAAATAAGTAGTTTAATCGAGGCAGACGTGCCCCAATTCTGCCATAGCTGGTATGCGAGGGATGTGCTTTTATGTTTACATTCACATCGAACGTGCTGCCAGGTAAGTCAATGCTACAGCTGCAGTGCCCTTGAGAAATCTGAGTTTCGTAGGAGTTGTTGTAGTTGACATAGTTGAGTTTCACCCACAAATACAACCTACGAAGCGGTTTGCTTCCTCGTTTCTGATTCGCACCGCTAGGTTATGGAAATGCACTGCCCTTTCGGTTTCTGTTTTCCATTAGGTAAATTAAGAATGAATAGACATCTTATAGGTAAGCGCGCTGCACCTAGGGCTTATCTTCATCACGTACATGCAAAATGTCAAAGTAGCCAAGCGCTGTTCTCTAAATAAATAAAAAGTGGTTAAGTGTGAGTCGATCTCACACACAAAGGGTTCTGTACCATCGTTCATGATTATGAACTTTTTAAATGTGTGTTCATTTTGAGATTTTTATTATTTGTCGTTTTAGCGGCAATTGTAAATACACATCCAGTGAAAATTTCAATATTCTAAGTACCTTTTACGGTTCATAAGATACAGCTCGCTGACAGACAGGCAGACAGATGGACGGATGGACAAACGGACAGTGAAGGGTTTGGGTCCCGTGAGCACCCTTGGGTACGGAGCCCTGAAAAGAGTTTCTGATATAAAATTTGACCTGTACCAATAACAATATCGTGGAAGAAAATTAAAACGCAAAGGATTATATTCCTAGATTATAGATTCCTTCCTAGATTATAGACCGCAAAAAATCATACGTAAATCCTCATAAACTTCGGGTCATAGTCAATAAAAAAGTAGGTACTCGAAACAATAATCCGCAAACTCGGGAAGGGTCAAATTCTTACCTACCCAAAGAGTAGAACCTTCGTTCGTTATCCCTAAAATCCACACGGCGGAAAATTTCATTTCAATACCGATACCTACCATGGCAAATAGGTCTGGACCCGGCTTAATATGCATTAAGGGTATTCCCGAAATTTCTCCAGTAAAAATGTATGAGAGCAACCCAACCGTGATGTATAAGTGGATTATGTTCTTTTGTCTCTTTTCCTCGTGTCTTTCTGTCCTTTTCATTGCGTCGCGGATAGATATTGGCTAACGGGGTGTGGAGTGCGATTTCAGAATTGGATTTTTTTCGTTACTTAACTACGAAAGGCAAGTTCAAAGAACTGATAGACGTCAGGGTTTCAAGGTACTGGAATGGCGACCTATCATCAGTAGACCTCCCTAGGAGAACGGACATTAGTTCGAAGAACAAAGAGACGTTAGGATTTCAAGGTATATCCTAGCACTGGCAGACGCCCACTAGATGGACAGATAACAAGAAACGTGTCGCAAGGAGCCGCCTCGCTGGATCCACGTAGTGTAAGACCGTGGTATGTGGAAGCCCCTACAAGACACCGATATGCCCAGTACTCAGTAGTGGACGTCTACAATATCTAGTTGACGACAACAGATGACCACAACGACAGCTACGAAAGAGTTTTAAGATTAACTGTCTCTCTAACTAACTAAGTAGCCGCTGTGATAGCTAAGGTTGAGATCTATAGAACGTACTTTGAGTTTCCTCAGACTTAAGTCAGAGTTAAAACGAGACAGATCGATGTGAGCGTTATAATAATGTTGTTTCGTTTTAACAGTGTCTCAAGTCACACTCAAAGTCAAAGTACGCTCTGGAGTCTGGACTTCGGCTGTGTTGGAGTTAGCTGGCGCGCGTGCTCTGCCTTTTTGGAGTGTTTTTTTTTGTTAAAACTGACTGGATGGGCGCTCTAAAGGGGTGCTGCACGTGTGTCGGCGGGCGCCGGCACAGACGATGTCCATACTTATATAGTTTCCCTAACTTGTTACAAATAACTACAAACTCGACATTGGCTAATCTTTGTAAAGCCAGACGAGAGAGAAAAAAAAAGTACGCTCTATAGATCTCAGATGTCCGCCCCTAATTGGGAGGTCGAGGGTTCGATCCCAGACACGCACCCCTAACTTTTTGGAGCTATGTGTTGCAATTAAATTTCCCTTGCTTTTACGGTGAAGGAAAACATCGTGAGGAAACTTGCACGCCTAAGAGTTCTCCATAGTGTTCTCAAAGGTATGTGAAGTCTGCCATTCCGCACTCGGCTAGCGACATTGGCCAAAAACCTTCTCATTCTGAGTGGAGACCCGTGCTCTGTAGTGAGCCGGCGATTGGTTGATCATGATGATGATGATGATGTCTGTCTAAATATGTATAGTGGGTGCAGTAATGCACGATTTGGGTGCAGCATAGCGCGGGTGAAGTGCGCTTCAGTCGCTCTATCCGGTGCGGGCACCGGGTTAGCGCGCCGGTTGCAGCTGTGCGGGGCGTGCCCACCCCGATTGCCATCTCGACCTGTCGCGTACTATAGTAGGTATTTGAGCACGGCTTACGTTTCATCGATAAAATAAATGAAAGTGCTATCTCCATATAACATAGCATTTCATATTCTTCATAATAGGAGACAAAGACTGTGTGATGTAAGCATATTTTTTGCTGCGAGAGTTCGTTCTGAAATCAATACATCCGACGAACAATTTTTGCGTTTCGTTCATATTAACATTCCGTTCTATTCTATGATAAAAGAAAATACTTTTCAGAAAATCATATTTAATCCTTCCTTGGAAGCTTTTGTCAATTTTCCTGATTTAATATTATGAGACTGCCTTTGGACTGTGGATTTTTTAATAAAGATTCTATCGTATACATAATCGTAAAAAGATCCAATCTAAAATGTGCATATTATTATCTCTAATGCTTAATATTATTTGAATACTAGCTGATGTCCAAGTCTTTGTCTGCGTAGATTTAGGTTTTTTTAAAATCCCGTGAGAACATCCTATTTTTCCGGGATAAAAAGTTAAAGCCTATGTCAAAATCCAGGTCCTATACTACCTCCATATCTATATTCTATCTAAATTCATTATCGATGCAAAAATCACGTCGATCCGTTGCTCTGTTGCAGAGTGACGAGTATACCTAAGCCAATAAACAAACATACTTTTGCATTTATAATACATATTAGTAGGAAGTAGGAATTAGTAGGAATATTAGAAAAATTAATAATAAAATAACTGTGCACAACAAAAGTAAAAATTGCGTGCTATTGTACCTGGGTCCTGGAGGCATATTTGACCAACTGCCGCGGCGTAACATAATAATCCAATAGTGGGTCTGCAAAATTATGATATTATGTGTCTATAGGTTTTTCTCCTCATCCTGCTAAGATATTTTTTTGCCGAGTATAACCAGAGCAGTAGGCTAATAATAATTGTATGATTCATATTATGCTGACAATTTATTTAATTTGTGGTAAAAATATTTTTTATTTTGATTTTCGAAAGATATAAAACAGTTCAAAGCCATACAAAACTAAAAACTATTTATCCATTAGTACAGGAAAATAACTAGATAGCAGAGCGTATATAAAATAGAAGTAATTTCCCTCTAAACCAATAATCGCCGTGGAACCAGCAGGACGTCTGCGCAAATAAAATTCAGACTGAGAGAGAGAAAATAAAATCTGCAGCGGTATTGGAAGAAATTGTTTGAAATAGCCTTCGCTGAGCCACTAACGTCGCGAAATACTAATATTTACAGTCCTCGGCGATAATTTGATAGATGCAATAAAAAATATAGGAGTTTTCTCTTTGCCTCGTCGGCTTGGAGGAATTGATGTACGCGCTTTGATTTAACTTTAGAATCAAAGCCTACCAACGGTATTTGAAAATATATTTGCTGTATATTTTGAAGCATAAAAAGACGCAGATTCGTTTTTCCTTATTTTTAGGGTTCCGTACCTCAAAAGGAAAAACGGAACCCTTATAGGATCACTTTGTTGTCTGTCTGTCTGTCTGTTTCGATATACTAGAGACCGCTTGTTAGTGTCTGCATCTTTAGGTATTGACGGCGAGAAGTTTTGAGTAAATTAACAAGTGTATATTAAAAATTTATAAAACCCCCGACGATCCAAAGTATTTGAGTTTTCCAAAACATCATTTTCAAATAAATAATTATGTATTTAGGCAACGTCCATCTTGACATTTGTCTATTGACATAATATTATGAACCTAACGGTTATCTAACCTTCTTTTCTACAAGAAAACTAGAAAAGAGCTGATAACTCTTAAACGGCTGAACCAATTTTTTTAGATTATAGCTGAGAACACTCTCGATCAAGCCACCTTTCAAACAAAAAAAAAAACTAGTATTTAAACAAGGAAGTCGGTTAATAAAATAGACTTTCAGGGGGAGCTATTTTGAGGTATATTCGAACCTTTGTGTGACCGCAGCCGGCCAAAGGATTTGCCTAAAATAACTTTACAGAGTCATTTTCGCAACAGGTGAAATGAAGTTATTTGTTTTGGTCTGGTCAACTACAAAGGTTTAACTGTATGAACGTGAGCTTTTGTGAATTTAAAGCTCGACTTAAGAGCTACTGCATTTGGTAAGTAAATAATATTGTAGGTATCTTATAACAGTAACAAGTATACAAGTGTAAATTAAAAATTTATAACACCCCCGACAAATGAAGGTTACCGTAACTAGAAAAGAGCTGATAACTTTCAAACGGCTGAACCGATTTTCTTGGATTATAGCTAAGAACACTCTCGATCAAAACTAAATTACAATCGGTTCATTAGTTTAGGAGCTACAATGCCACAGACAGATACACAGATACAGAGATACACACGTCAAACTTATAATACCCCCCTTTTTGGGTCGGGTGTTAAAAATAGGTTCCCAGATACTTCCGCATACGCCTTAATTAGAACATTATTATATAAAGAAAGATAAATAAAACTGTTTAAAAACACGTTTGTTACATTTTCACTGTATTGAATTAATTCGATGCTATATTTACTGCCCAGGAGCCCGAGTTCATTTGTAAGGTAGCGTGTTTGTAAAGAATAAGATATCCAATTTTACAAGCTTTCAAACCGACAGCGACAGGTCACGATGGGTTAAATTATTTGCAATAATATAAATTGCCTTAATGAACTATTTCAAAACATGATGAATTCTTTATTGATTGTATTTTATCTGTGTAATAAAGAGGTAGATTACTGCAATTTTGCACGCGCATCTTTATAAGGTACAGTCAAAGGCCGTAAGTCGTTTATCAGCTTAATGATCATATCCATGTCGCACGGTTATGCACATGCGTTAGGTGTATGTGGCGTGTTTATAGATAGAAAAAATATCATAAGTGCGACAGGTTTTTGATGCAATAATTTCGCGGAATTGCTACTCGAATTCTGTGGCCGACCGTACAAGCTTTTGCCTGCGACTTTGCCCGCGTGGAGTGCACTTTGAAACCTCTATTTTACCCCTTTAGAAGTTGAATTTTCAAAAATCCTTTCTGAACGGATGTCTACGACATGATAGCTGCACCGTCTATAGTTGTTTGAGTCATGCGTTTATAAGTCAGTCAGTCGATCAATCACACAGTCAGTTTTATTTATGTATTTAGATTTAATCACTAGAGATGGGCATTAAAGCTACTTTTAAATCATTTTGATTTGGTGAAAACTTTTTTCGCGTGATTTCGCGTGATCGCGTGAAAAAGTGATTTTTCAATTTTCGTTTCGAAAATCGTTTGCGGTATTAATTTACTTAACAATTATTACTATTAGAGGTGATATTTCACTGCTAGCTTTTCTCATAATCAAACATTAATCGACAAAGATATCGATAAATCTTTTTCTGGTTTTATTATATGTACTTAGAGTTACCATAATTTAGTTCGAAGATAGAAAAACCTTCAAACCCAATGCAATAACTATAATGCGTTTGAACTAACCATAATGCTAAATTGCGAACGTCTGCCATCCAAACTCCAAAGCCATCTCTACTTTGGAGCCACTTAAACTAATCTAAACAAACATAAACAAAGTAAATCCAGTGGCCGAGCAAAAAATTCGCATTTGTATTCATTCTCGCTTATTTTCTTCTACGCCTTGCCATTTTCATCTCTTTTACTCGAATGGTTTTGAGAATCTTTCGGGCCTTTATTTAATGTTCAATTTATATACGTAGCTTATGTACATACATTTCATTTACTCTAGATCTTCTATTTCTTTCTTGCCCATCTATTCTCCCTTTCCAAGGACTTCCAAGCGCCAAATCCTACTTATAGCGTCTCTTAGCTCGGCTGAAATGGTTTTTTTTCGTGCACTTCGCTTCAGCAATCTTGATTGTTTAAGCTTTTTTTATGATATCTTATGACTTTTTAAAATTAAAAACTGCCAATTGTCAAATTTGTTTCTCAGTTACATTGTTTAATTATAGAAAAATCTGTAATTAGTCCATTTATAAATAAATAGTTAAGCAGTAAAACCAAGGTAGGTACAGTTTATTTGCCAATACCTGACTTTCTTTTAATTATGTTGTTGAATAATTGTAAATTGATAGTGAGTGTTGCGTTAAACTAATACATGAATGAAATGATACTGTATGGAGATGGAGTCAACATAAAGGAATGTACATTTAGGTACGTGCAGCAAGCAACATTGTAAATAAAAAGCAAAATGTGTTTTGTAATATGAATCCGAGAGCAGGCCTTACACGTGTTGGCTTCAAGCCAGTTGTTTTACCGTATTTTTGCCTTGTGCATCGTGAATTAATAAATAAGATTTTACGATTTTGGTAGAGACACTTGAATAGCTTTTCCCAAAGAATAATAAATATTGATTGGCACTGCTTTAAACGAGCAGTTCCACGTCAGGAATATCAAGAATATTTGGAAAATTTAGCTGTTAAACAATAATTTATTGTCATTTACGATACCGTTTGCAAAGTGCAAATCCAAACTCGATATACAGTGAGCGCTGGAAAAGTCAACGATACTTGAAAAATTAAGCTGTAAAAAATAATGTGTTTGTCGGACCTTACGCAAACTAAAAGTTATACAGGTTATTTTATTTGTTTTGTGGACCGGCGATGGATGGATGAAGCTGATGATGATTATGATAATTACTCCAAACACAAAAATTATATTATAGGACCTCACCAGATTTACAGATTCGATCGTCATTTTCTACCTGGCGATATCATTATGGCCAGGTAGAAAATGACATCTTGATACTTTGTTACAACTTTTTTTGCAAAAGTTTGTAACAAAGTATCAAGACGTCTCAAACCACTTACGAAAAAATTCTAGTGAACGCACTTCGAGAGATATTTCTTTATATTCCACGACGCAACCACTCTGGGGAAATAAGCGCGAGATGCCGAGCTGACTTAGTACAATACCGCGGCCTCGCTTGTCAGTTGCCACCATTTTGAAAATATTCCACAATTCTGCAACGTTGATACGAGTAGGTGCTTTAATTTCTCAAAAATCTGATTGGTCACTAATTACTTCTCTGCTCAGTTGCCACTGCTTGCATCTGCTGTTTCAGTTGATAGGTAGGTACCCTAACTCCCCAAAAATGGGGTTTTCCCATTCAAATGCTGTTGTACAATGATATAGACGTGAATATTATACGAATTAATCTTAAACTAGACACATCGTCAGAATAAATATGGAGTAAACTCACGTACATAGCTTATTTGGCACTTACTTTGTAGAACTATAGAATGATAAAATACTTTGGAACGTCTACTGAATAGTAATTATTGACTTGCTAATAAATCCGTTAGCATAGTTTTTTATACTGTGTAGGCGTAAATTTATTTATCGAAAACACCATATAAGTAGTTTTTTTTTTTTTAGTTTGGCAGTTTTTTAATGAAAATATTACAATAAAACTTAAAGCTAGCCTTATCTAATTACTATACAAATCATGCCCGCGTGGAATGGTGCCAAGAATACTGGCTGCATTTCCGCGTTGGACAGACAGGCTGATCCGTTGCGCAAAAAATGAGCCGATGGTAGAGTTGTTTAACAGGGCTCTCTCCGTCACTCGTTTCCACTCGTTTCATACAATCGTAATTCCAATTTCATTTGAATGTTAAGCAACCAAAGTCCATGAAATTTTGCAGACATATTCTAGAAACTAATATCTGTGTCTGTGGTGTTTTAGATTTTTCTAAAAATATGTAGTTTTAAAATTACAGGGGCTCAAAGATTTGTATGAAAATTTTAAGACCGCGTAACTTTGAAACCGAATATTTTAACAGAAATCTGGAAAACCACAGACATAGATATTAGTTTCTAGAATATATGTGCAAAATTTCATGGACTTTGGATGCTTAATATTCAAATATAATTGGAACTACGATTGTATGAAACGAGTGGAAACGAGTGACGGAGAGAGCCGTCTTAACATCAGCAGTGTTCACAATTACCTACCCTATTATTTTCTTATACGTATTGATATTGTATTTTGCCTGAGCTTTTAAAGTTATGTAAAACCTACTGAGCAAGAGTAGGTATTTGCTTAACAGTTTGGATTCGAATGTTATCTATAGAGAGAGCCTGCGAGTGCCAGACCTTCGTTATTTTATAAAAGCTGAAAGTTTTTCTGCGTATTGTCCCCAACACAGGGAGGATCAATAACAATCGACTTCATCTGCGTGGTTTTAGGTTTTTGAAAATCTTGTGTGAAGTAGCTTATATCACTCTCGGTCTTCAGGTCTTTAACTACCTATATTCATACAAAAATCACTTCGATCCATTGCTCTGTTGCGGCGTGATTGAAGGACAAGCTAACTAACAAACACACTTTTGCGTTTATAATATTATGGGTAGTCCTGCCGGGCGATTCAGAACACTCGATTCGGTAAGTTATCGTTCGATAAGACGTATTTTTCAATGAAGAGTACGTCTTAACGAACGGTAACTTACCGAATCGAGTGTTCTGAATCGCCCGGCCGGATAGTGAATATAATGGTTGATCGAAAAGTGGCGTTTTTTAACAGAATGCTACTACATGCTGCAATTTGTAAGCAGGTATTAGTCTGGTTAGCTAGCCATAATTATAGATAGACTTCTTAACTCGGTATGGTAATATCTCATTTTTATGCCCGACTAAGGCGTTATGGCACAGAGCTGTCCCCTGTGAGACCACGACTTTCGTGGCGTTCACACAAGTGGGAATACTTTCACGTTTTCACTGTCGTTTTATATGGATATGTTATTTTATAATAAATTTTAATAACTTCATCTATTAATAGATAGGTACACTTATTTTATCTCACATAATGTGTGTTAATAGATGGATACCCAACTGTATTATTATACCTATGAGAAGTAACTTAACGTCTTTTAGCCAAGTTTTTAACCCCCGACCCAAAAAGAGGGGTGTTATAAGTTTGACGTGTGTATCTGTGTATCGGTGTATCTGTGTATCTGTGTATCGGTGTATCTGTGTATCTGTGTATCTGTCTGTGGCATCGTAGCTCCTAAACTAATGAACCGATTTTAATTTAGTTTTTTTTGTTTGAAAGGTGGCTTGATCGAGAGTATTCTTAGCTATAATCCAAGAAAATCGGTTTAGCCGTTTGAAAGTTATCAGCTTTTTTCTAGTTACTATAATCTCCACATGTCGGGGGTGTTATAAATTTTTAATTTACACTTGTTTAGAATACAGTAGGTAGGTACAGTAGGTAGGTAGGTAGGTAGGTAGGTAATCTTATCCTCTCTTCTCATTAGACTATGATTTCCGAACCGCATATACTTACTTGTAGGAATTTTCAAAAAACTAAATCCACGCGAACGAAGTCAAGGCATGTAGATTATATCTACACAATATGTCATTTATTAACCCCCGACCCAAAAAGAGGGGTGTTATAAGTTTGACGTGTGTATCTGTGTATCTGTCTGTGGCATCGTAGCGCCTAAACGAATGAACCGATTTTAATTTAGTTTTTTTTGTTTGAAAGGTGGCTTAATCAAGAGTGTTCTTAGCTATCATCCAAAAAAATTGGTTCAGCCGTTTAAGAGTTATCAGCTCTTTTCTAGTTTTCTTGTAGAAAAGAAGGTTACATAACCGTTAGGTTCATAATATTATGTCAATTGACAAATGTCAAGCTGTCAAGATGGACGTTGCCTACATAATTATTTATTTGAAAATGATTTGTCGGGGGTGTTGAAAATTTTTAATTTACACTTGTCATCAAAAAGTTTGACATCATAGAGAGATAAATTCTTGTCCAAGATTGTACTCACACTAAAAATTCTCAGGAAAAGTAAAGTAGGTAATTAGTAAAATGAAGATGTGCCGACGATAACTAGTGAAAATTACAGAAAAATTTCCCGTACGTATACAATGTAAACATTTAACAAGCCAACTTGCTAATATCGAAAATTAAACGATAAATATTATTGACGCAGACATACGATAACTAGAAGCTTTAGTAGAACGCATTTTGGATCTTATTTCCTAGACAGTAAAGATGTTGATTTTAAAAGGTATACGTGGTACCTGTAAGCGAAGTTTGAAAAGCAATATCCTCGTAGGTAAAGTTCACGTGTCTTGAATTTGTTTGGCGTCAAAGAAAGAATTTCTCATAAGCGAGGCCGGCTCATCGTTTACGGCTAGCTAAAGATAAATAACGGGACAAAGGAGATATCATACCTAATCGTATGTCATTATCAACTGTAAGGCGCCTGCTACAGAAATGTAAACCCTACTGCCAAAGGCAAATATAAACTCACTACCCATATTATAAATGCGGAAGTATGTTTGTTTGTTGGTTTGTCCATCAATCACGTTAAAACTCAGGAACGATTTGATTGTTAGGGTCTGTACCCGGAACCCTAAAAATCAAATTACTAATGCTTTGCTGTGCGTCTGTTGAAAGAGTCCGAGAGTTGTAATTTTCACAGAATTTCATTTCTATTGCCTCTATAACACAGTCATAATATTTTCAAAATGGCCGCCATGAAAGTTTAAAAAATCATAAGTGGTATTTCTTATACAATGGTACCGAACCCGTCGTGTGTGAGTAGGACTCGCACTTGACCGATTTTTTTGCATGGTTCTAATTAAAGACCTGGAGATCGAGTGTCTCGGAAAACCAAAGAATTTCCACGGAATTTTTAAAAACTTAGGTTCATCCATGCAGACGAAGTCGCGGGCATAATATGATTAGTGGGATGGTTATGAATGATCATATATTACTTTACAATATAGTAAAATGGATACGGATACAGAAGAGATGAACAAAACAACTCAAGTTTGAAGTCAAAAACAAAAATTCCTATTAACTCAATTACAGCCACTATCGAGTGCACTGAACCGGGCACAAAATGGAAAGAATCCGATATCTCCGAGAAAGAATTTGCAATAAAATAGGCCCCGCCTTCCACACGTTACTATTGGCGAGTACGTTCGGAAAAATGGGCTAAATGGGGGAAAGGGGAAAGAGTTAGGGTGTGTGGATAAGACATGTGTGGGAAAGATTCGCCTATTGGCGATGTGCTAAGAATACGGGTATGGATCGCTGGGTACAATGTACTTTTCTTTTAGAATAGAATAGAATAAGGTTTATTCCTTGATCCAACACATATTAAACACAAATCCATACTAATATTATAAATGCGAAAGTGTGTCTGTCTGTCTGTCTGCTACCTTTTCACGGCCCAACTGTTTAACCGATTCTGACGAAAGGTACAGGGTTAGCTTATATCCCGGGGACGGACATAGGCCACTTTTTATCCGGGAAAATCAAAGAGTTCCCGCGGCATTCCTAAAAACTCATTCGCTCAACCAATTTGTATGAAAGATACCGAGGTAGCTTGCATCTCTGTAATTGACATAGGCAACTTTTTATCCCGGAAAATCAAACAGTTCCCACGGGATCTTTAAAAACCTAAATCCACGCGGACTAAGTCGCGGGCATCCTCTAGTAAACAATATACACAAAGATAACACAATTACACTTTTGACTATTTGCAAGGAAAAGTAGTAAGGATTTAAAGAGATTTTCTATAGATGCAATGTTGTCATATTACCAGCTTTGTAACTGTAAAATTATTGAGAATATTTTAGTTCGTAATAACGTAAATAGGTGTATACAATGTCGATGTTAGTTAGATATATTTTAACGGTTTTATAATAGAAAGGAAATCAATTTTTTTTTTGCCATAAAACTAGAATAAGTCTGATTTAAGTACAATTTTTCTTTTTAAAATTTAAGTGAAAGCTCAAAAAGTGAAAATCAAAAACTAAACACCAAAAAGGCTGATTTTCAAAAAGAATTCAAATAAAGATTCCTTAATTTTTATTGTAATAATTAAGTTTCCTTAAGGCCAGTTGCACATTAGGTGGTTAAAGTAAAGTTGACGTTAAACTTAATTTAACCAAAAAAAAGTCCTCTGTACGCGTTTTGCACGTTGTTTATTCATTAGTAAAATTTTTTACATTTACTAAAATATGATCCTCAATCTTAACAAATTACTTTGCTAGTTTCTTTTACTGGGCAAGTTTATTTTAAATTTATCTGGAATCAAACTACCTGACGCATAAATAGCCCTTAGTACCGAAAAGTTTCATGAATAAAGGAATTTATGCCATTATCTCTTATACTATCAGCAAACCGTTTAAGAAAATACACACACAAAAAAGTCAATAATCTCGACTTCGCCGCCGTAAACATGAATGGCTCTATCGCAATATTGCAAAAGTTCTCAAGAACTTTATATTAATAGCCGCCAACATCTTTTGTTCTTTGCCGACACTCTTTATTTACATGGTTGCTGTAAGCGCCACAGTATACATAATTTTATTAGTATCGACTGATTTAAATAGAGGAAGAAATCCATAAAGTGCATTTTGACTTTGCTCAGATCTTGTTTATCAAAAGTATTTTGAGTCTAAGCAAATTACAAGTGTAAATTAAAAATTTATAACACCCCCGACAAGTGAACGTTACAGTAACTAGAAAAGAGCTGATAACTTTCAAACGGCTGCACCGATTTTCTTGGATTATAGCTAAGAACACTCTCGATCAAGCCACCTTTCAAACAAAAAAAAAACTAAATTAAAATCGGTTCATTAGTTTAGGAGCTACGATGCCACAGACAGATACATAGATACACACGTCAAACTTATAACACCCCTCTTTTTGGGTCGGGGGTTAAAAAGTAAGCTCTATAGTTCATAGCAGAAACTTTTATCTATATAAATACTTCGAAAAAAAATTAACGGCTGGCATATCAACGTACATCTCAAAGCACTGGCAAAATAAAAAACTTGAGCATGTATGTGTAGATTTTCTCTATAACGTAGACACTTACTAAGAAAGTATTTTCAGCAATTCCACCATAAAACCACAGCATGGCAGTAAAAGCTTACCAGCTTAGCTATAGGTGAATCTAAGACTGGTTTGGAATGCCCTTTATGCCATAAAAACCATCCAGAACATTGCATTTAATTTTTTTGACGTGACAACGTCTTATAATTCGATAGAGCCGGCTGCACGCATGAAAAAACATGACTCATGCGGCGTTACCTCGCTCTGAGGCGTTCCATGTAAGGCTTGAAGTGCAAGCGAGAGCGCGGAAAGAGCGACAAAGAAGCACAATCGGCCTTTGTTGTCACGTTCAAATATCGTCAGTAAACCGACTTTACAGACAATCAATTTTTTTTATAAAGGAATGTAAGCGATTGGATAGTTTTCACGATGCGATGCAATGGTAATATCGCTGATCGCCGATGCTGAAACATCGTGTGTGTTTTGGCCTTAAGCAGTAAGTTGAACGTTTTATTGAGCCACTGTAAATACGTAAAAGAATTCTATGTAATACTGAATACCACAGATGTAGTTTATATCCTTTTTATTTACACTATGACACTGTAAAAACACGCAATACTAGGGGCTAGCCACTTAAAAGCGTATTTTATTTAACAGGGCTCTATCCATCACTTACTCCATACAATCGTAGTCCCAATTTCATTTGAAAATTAAGCAAACAAAGTCCATGAAATTTTGCAGACATATTCTGGAAACTAATACCTGTGCCTGTGATTTAGATTTTTTTTAAATATGTAGTTTTAAAATTACAGGGGCTCAAATATTTGTATGTGAATTTTTAAGACCGCGTAACTTTGAAACCAAACATTTTAACGGAAATCTGGAAAACCACAGGCATAGATATTAGTTCTCGGAACGTTTCTACAAAATTCCATTGAATATGATTGGTTAGTATTCCAATGAGAGACGAACTACGTTTGTATGGAGCGAGTGACGGAGAGACCCCTGCTTTGTGTAAATGTCTTCATTTCTTAGATCTAGAAAATGTCTCGTAATATTTTCACTTAGTAAAAAGAAAGCCAAAATCAAATAATATTATTTTCTTTGCTGCTTTAGATGCTTAAAAAAATGTGAGTAATTTTATTTTTGTAGAACTTTGCAAAAAAGGTTGAGAGTAGGTAGATATCATTAATTTAGGATATTATGAATAAGTGGGCGAGAGAATTATGCTTGGAGATCATGACATGATAAGAAAGATACATTTTCAGGGTTCCATACCTCAAAAGGAAAAATGGAACCCTTATAGGATCATTTTGTTGTCTGTCTGTCAAGAAACCTATAGGGTACTTCCCGTTCACCTAGAATCATGAAATTTGGTACGTAGGTAGGTAGGTAGGCCTTATAGCACAAGTACAGGAATAAATCTGAAAACCGCGAATTTGGGGTACATCATTTAAAAAAAAATCAAATGTGTTTCAATTTCCAAAATAAGATAACTATTCCAAGTAGGGTATCATATGAAAGGGCTTTAGCTGTAGATCCTAAAACAGATTTTTATTTATTTTTATGAATAAAAGTTTTTGATTTATCGTGCAAAATGTCGAAAAAAATTCCCGAGTACGGAACCCTCGGTGCGCGAGTCTGACTCGCACTTGGCCGGTTTTTGCATTTATGTACTTTGCAATACTTGACCATAAATGTTAGACATACTAGATAATATCAAGGAAACAGTGTCATTGCATTTATAATAACTAGGGGTGATTTTGCAGTAATTTAAATAATCTAAACAGAACGATGAACAGAGTACCAATCAGTTGTAATAGCGTCGATGCCGCTTTGAAGAGAAGTTAAACTGCGCATGCTATTCAGTATTTACGTAGTCTATTAGGATTCCTTGGAGAGTCAAATGATGATCGCAATTTTTAATATAATTTATTATCTGTAAAGTCTGCTGCAGCAAAAATGTACTTACTATGTTTCACATCAAATCTTTACTAACAATATTGATAATAATTGTACCTGTTATTATAATAAATAAAAAATAAATTAATTATTTCATAATCATTTTCTATCATCTCATCTATCATCATCTAATCATTTTCATAGATATCCAAAGACAGACTTCAGCTACCTGTACCTACTCTACTTAGGAAAATATTTGTAATTTCAGCATCATAATCTCAACCAAATGCCGCGCATTAAGTATTGAGGATGAGTTTTCTCTCAGAATGAGAAGGGTTTATGGCATAATCCACCACGCTACCCAAGATTTGCAGATTTTGAGAGAGATTGAATCTGTTAATAAGGCATACTGTTAACCTTAACGCCATAAACAATGTTAACTACATCAAAACTACAGAACCGTTTTCTCGATCATCAAATTCGCACTTACCTGCCGTCAGTTATAGAAAGAACTGGTAGTCATCAGGACTTGCATACTAATGAGTTTAATGAGATCTGCTCATTAACGGTACGCGTTGATGTTTGCGCGGTGATCACAGAATACGGCTTTTTTAAATGTCCTCCTAACATAACTGATTTCTAGCGGTATAACCTGTTTATAAATGAAAATACGCCTACGTTGGCTACGTTTATGGTGTTAGATCGTACTTTTTTGTCATAAATCAAAATTTTAGAGTAGATTATGCGTAGTACAATATAACATTTTTTATAGCTGATTGGATATCTACTTTATTTTAGGTTATTCTACTTAATACACTTTTGTAGAGACCGTGGTTTGGTAGTATTAGGCAATTTAGTAAAGGTCCGAAAGCTGTAATTTTATCATGAAAAACAAACAGTACATATTTTATAAGTAGATAGATCTTTAATTGCTTATTCCTACCGTTTTATTAGCTTACGCATTGTGTAGGTTAATGTTAAATACCTACGTCTTAAATAGTATACTAATCTTGATCATTAATTATTATTATATTCATACAGTTTATCATCATCATCATACAAGTGTAAATTAAAATATATAGTATAGTATAACACCCCCGACAAGTGAAGGATACCCACTACAGTAACTGGAAAAGAGCGGATAACTTTCAAACGGCCGATCCGATTTTCTTGGATTATAGCCAAAGAACACTCTCGAAGATGGCTTGCACCTTTCAAACAAAAAAATAATAATTAAAATCGGTTCATTAGTTTAGGAACTACGATGCCAAAGACAGATACACAGATGCACAGATACACACGTCAAACTTATAACATCCCTCTTTTTGGGTCGGGGGTTAAAAAAGAGATATCTACCATCTTATAGCTCAACTTAAACGTTTTTATAGCCTAAGCTTATGAAAAGCTAACGCTTATGTACTTGTAGTACCTACCTACTCTGGTACAAATGTTACGAGCTGAATTCGTCAAGCTCATTTCAATTCTGTTCGACTCCATAACTAATAAGGGGTTGGTATTATCGTCCAACCGATAATAAATTCACGGTCAACTTGATTGCTAACCAGTAACCACAATGACGTGGCTTCACAAATTAGCAACTTAAAGAGAAACACAAGTAAGTAAGCTAACAACTTTGTCACTATTCATTTAGTCTAAGCCACTTCAATATTAATATGTTAGTGTTGAATAATTTAGTGCGGCATGGTTCCACAACGTATTTAGCAGCACCAGACGATGATAAGTAGTCACTGCTATGAATTCGCGATGGTAACTCTAGTATGGTTTATGGTGTGACACCATGGACATGCAGATTAGTACCCATTTCTGAACCTCTATACGTGATATGATCACCATTTGGCTGCCTTTTAAATCCAGACGTGTACTTTACATATAGATTTTGACACTAGGTTCTGAATATCAATATTAATAGGTAGTCCTTCTTGAAATTATTCTTAGACCCATACTATATGAACAAGTCTGGAATTTAAAGTAGATGAAAATATCAGATTTAGTTCAAGTTTTACTACTTTATTAGGGTTCCGAACCTCAAAAGGAAAAACGGAACCGTTATAGGATCACTATGTTGTCTGTCTGTCTGTTGCGGGCATCGGCTAGTAAAATAATAAAATTGTTATGTCTGGTCTGAAGTGAAAAGCTTGTGAAAAGATTTTGTTGCCCTTATTTAAACTAAGTTATTCAAAGTTGTACTTTGTGAAGGCCTAGCCCTATTTTTAACTATTGGCTGTCTGTACACCAGGATAACAAGTGTAAATTAAAAATTTATAACACCCCCGACGATCCAAAGTATTTGAGCTTTGTATTTGAGTTTTCCAAAACATCATTTTCAAATAAATTATTATGTATTTAGGCAACGTCCATTTTGACAGCTTGACATTTGTCTATTGACATAATATTATGAACCTAACGGTTATCTAACCTTCTTTTCTACAAGAAAACTAGAAAAGAGCTGATAACTCTTAAACGGCTGAACCAATTTTTTTAGATTATAGCTAAGAACACTCTCGATCAAGCCACCTATCAAACAAAAAAAACTAAATTAACATCGGTTCATTCGTTTAGGCGCTACGATGCCACAGACAGATACACAGATACACAGATACACAGATACACAGATACACAGACACACAGATACACAGATACACACGTCAAACTTATAACACCCCTCTTTTTGGGTCGGGGGTTAAAAACAGACCTGTGACCTGTGACATCTAAAATGAGTTTTTTAACCATTTCAGTTAGTCTTAAGTTAACTTTATGTGTATGCTTTTTAATGAAACGTATATTTTATTCTATTTTAATATAACTTTTATTTAACTTTTATGGGGGCTTTTATGCCTGGCAATAAAAACTATTAAGTATTGTTACTAGCAAGTGTTTTACAAGTGTTTACAACTGTTTAGTTCGATGACGCGTAGATATCGATTGTCGAGATGTATCATGTCTAACAAGCTGCCATACCCGTCCAAATCGAGCGGCTTCATTATTTGCCATCAAATGTGATCCTATAAAGGTTCCTTTTTCTTTTTGAGGTACGGAACCTTAAAAAAGTCTAGTGTTCTATCTATGCCCTCAAATGTCTCATTAAGAAATGAAGGCGTTTTTGTCTCATTAATACCGTGCACAATTGGTGATGACGATGACTCGTCACAATCCACACCAGTACATGGCATTCAAGCACGTATTATATTGATAATTTGCCCATCTAACTGTTTGCCTAACGATCAGGGAGAAATTAAGGTGACGGGTTGGAGAGATAGCAAAAATGAGCTAAAAAATCACTTCGCTGAAACATGCTACAACTTTATGGAGGTCGTGGTTAGACAGCTATAATTCCAATCACCTCTGATTGGTTGACCACTCCTTTATCCTTAACGGCTATTCTGAACAAAAATAGTGTTCCACAAAACTGTTAAAGCAAACATGACACTAAAGGGCCGATTCTTCAATTGTCAAATAACTTTCCTATACAAAAACTGTCAAACTTTAAAATTTATTCCTCAGATAAAAGTTTTGACGATTAAAAAATCGGGCCTAAAATCAATACATATTATCCATATTGGGCACCATTGTATCCTTTTTGATTGTCATTGTGGAATTTGTAAGTTAATGATGCAATGGTGATAATAATTAATGACGTTGATTTAAAACTGAAACTATTAATAATAAGTAATATAATACCTTCCTGTCTTTAGCTCCTGCCTTAGTATGGTTCAACCACTCTTCTCGTACTTTTCCAAATTATCTTATATATTTGGTATCCTTTGACCATCAATTTGCTATTGAAACGCAACTTATGCAGCATTCTTTTCGTCTTGACGTTAAAATACATTTAATGATGCTGACAATTTCCTCTGAAAATGAGCTTGTGTTTGCTTCTTTTTTGAATTACCTACCTACTTGCAGAACAAACAGCGCTTTTAAAAATAAAATACTTACTGCATCTTGGCGCTATAAGGTAAGTGATAGGTTTTGTCCACTGACCTCTACGAATACAAGTACGCCGGTACACTGGACTTGTGATTATCGACCTGTTTGTGAAGCAACTTGATTTTCGCCATTGCCGCTGATAGCAGCAGCGAGCGTCTTGAACGTAATTAGAACTAAATATTAACGATGACCTGTCAACATAGGCACTCGTAGTATCAACACGAGGACCATTTTAACACAGAGTCAATTTTAATTCCCGATGGGGCGCTTGAATCGGCACAAAAAAATAACTGGTATTTTGTTTGGCACGCCTCTTCCAGCGTAGTTGTAGTTATTATGTCTATTTCAGTGGTGTTGTCACACAAGCATTGTCCCTTTTAACCAGAAGGAACAAGCATTTTTTTTGCAAACGGTACATGTCGAAAGTCAACTCAGCGTAAGTGTTGACCATTCGTACAATATATTTGCGTTCTCCTCGGCTACCGCATTCCGCCCGAAGCAAATATTGTAAGAGCCTTTGCCTTTCCACGCAACCGGTTTTTTGCTGTCCGTACACGCTTGAGGGATAAACGAAATTATCATGGAGTGGAGTCAATAATAGTCTTGTGTGTTTTAAGTAAAGTATTATTTTAGGACTCGCCGTTGGCTAGTTTCGCTTGCGTGAAATTTCATGACGGCAAATTGTATTAACTCAGCTAACTCTGTTCGCCTTGCTTTTACGTAAAATGTAGAATAATATTGCCATAGCGTCCAAAATACAAGGAGTTTCGTCATGATGGCTTACAACGGTTATATTGGGACTTACAACTCGTTGTTTAACTGATGAAGTCCAGAGCAGGACTAGGTGTCTTGTAAGAATCTCCTCAGGATACGGTCTCCAGGCTAAACAGCATGAGGAAACCTGCATGCCTGATAGTACTCCATAATGTTCTCAAAAATGTGTGAAATCTACCTATGGCCTAATCCTTCTCAGTCTGAGAGGAGACCAGTACCTATTCAGCACTGAGCCGGCGACAAGTAAATGATGACGGTCTTGTACTGCTTGAATCCAGTTGCTACCAGAAATTCGCTTGAGATTTCCATCTACTTAGTGGGGAGTTTCCCAACGCTGCGTTTTTCGGTGCAGTATCGCCATCACAGCAATATGAGACACCAAAGTTTATCGATTCTTTCAGCTCATTGCTACTTCTGGTTCGCGACTCGTTGAAGTATGTTCTTCACTCTGATTGGACTATGGATCTTCTTCTAATTTGATCGCTCAGAAATACTGCTACTCTTTCCGCCGAATCATGTATGCCAATAGAGATACCATAAAGAACGACTACATATGTTTTGGAGATGTTATGTGCGACTCTTCAGGACTTTTGCACAAAAATATGTAACAAAGTTTCTGGAAGCTCCTGTTTCAAAACAACTTAGCTTCTCTCTCATTGGTCAGATCGCGTGTGCTGTAGATATCTCTCTGCCATCTGTGGACAAAACAACGTAATTAATTTTGAATATTCCAAAAAATCGTCATCGCAAACTATACCTCAACGCGAAAAGCAAAGTCGAATACCTGATATCGATTCACCGCGACCTACCCCAAAAATCGATACCCCAAATATCTAATTACTGTAGGCGTAAATTTAGAGCACCCCTCTATTGATTATAAGCGACCTTGGTGGAAAAAAATTAAGTCAAAGGCCGACCCAATTTTGGCGAGTTTTCCCCCATTGCCAAGTTTACATTAAAGAAACCGAGCCCATTAAGATGGGAGTAAAACGGGCTCGTAGTAGAGAAAAAGGTCCGTAATGAGACAGACGCTGGGGCGTTTAAGAAATGTGCCGCGACCGAAGAGGTTTGATATTGGCGGTTTAGTTCACATTCATATTTATATTGTGCATGTACATTTCATATTAATAAGTAATCCTAATATGATATAGTAAAAAGATGAATAAATAAACTACTTTGCAACATATCTCTTATATTATAAAATTTTATTAATTTATCTGTTTAAAAAATTTCCTGACAAATATTGCCTTTGGACTTATGGTCTCGTGGCCTATATGGCGAATTTACATGTTCTGTGTTTCAAGGCAATTGAATTATTAGAACTCTATATTTTAAGTAAGTAAGCTTCAGGCGAACGCTAATTAATAGTTAATACGTATTGTGAAAAATAACTTACAGTAGACGTAAAGGTTATTAAAAGTTGATTTACTCGTAGTAAGTTAGTCAGTTTGTTGGCAACACTGTGGCATTAAATATATCTATTCATTAAGAATTAATGAAGTGTGCGATGAATAAGTGATGTTTTCAATCAATTCTCCTAAGCAATTAAATATGGTAGGTACCTGTCAAGCAAGTTGCATAACCATAATAGAGAATTGTAATTCAATGATACATTGTTTGATGAAAATAATTACTTCGTAGTTAATTTAAACGTTTGATACTTAAGTTTAAAATGCGAAGATAATTGAAACAATGACAGGTATTCCATCGTAATGAGCAACATTGTTGAGTGACAGACAACTTATAATTTAGAATTGTATATTAGTTAGTTGGTTGGTATGTAATTAATTTTATTGTTTACTAGATGATGCCAGTGACCTCGTCCGCAGGATTTAGGATTTTAAAAATATTCGATTGTTCGAGATTAAAATTAACCTAAATTCGTTTCCAGGATTCAATTTTCTTTGTACTAAATATATGATGACGGCGAATTTATCTATATGTTTTTTAAGAATTGTAGGAACTCTTTGATTTCGCAGTATAAAAAAAACAGGCTATATCCCTAACTGGGATACAAGCTAGCCCTCCACCTTTTGCGGATACCGATTAATGTGCGATGTTAACCCATGCGATGGGTCGTAAAAGGCTTACTTTCGCATTTATATTCTTATTAGTATGGATACAAGAAACGCGTTTCAGAATTGAAGAGTTTAAGATTGGAAGGAATTTGTAGTTCGTTTAATAATTCTAAGAACTCCATTCGACATGTTTTGAATTCTGTCGCCTGTAGTTTGTATCCCCAAGCCGTTACTGAAAATATATAGTTGTAGGTACTAATGCATAGTTTGTTACACATGCAAATATTTATATTTGTATAATGTTTCATTATTTTAGTTTACGCTTGGCTTGTTGATAACAAAGCGTGAATCAGGTATTAATGGCAAATATTATAATAACAAACGGTAATAAATTCATTGCTAAATTGAAAATTTGAGCAAATACGTTTGTCAATCAATTAATAATTTATGAGCTGCAGCTGGACAGTAAAATTATGAAGACCAAAACTTATATAATGTTACATATAACTTTTACAATACATAATTTAAATACAGTCATAAAAATAAGTTATATGTATTAGTTTTAATAGTCGTCGTAAAATGATCTTGACGACACGGCTGCAGTATAATTAATAAAAAAGAATTAAAAAGGAGTTCGAATCAACGGTCGCGTGCCCTAGAGGCCAATGTCCTTTAGACAAGATCGCCCCCTCGATTTCTGTCTCACTCTAATTAAGCATTTAATCCGAGTACTTGTCTCTTTCCGCCCGAGGGATGCTAATATCATGTTACTTAATACCCTGCTGGGTACTTCGTATAATAATTTTCGGAATACTTCAGCTCCTCTGTAAATCATCGCTTTTTTATAAGTGAAATGAGGTTGTCGGTATTCAGTTCAACAATCTGTAATGAAACGTTCGCGAAGAAATAGAAATAGAAAACTTTTCAAATAGATATTTTACAGTTAAGTCTTCTCGGCACCAATACCTAACGACGAAAGCCCCTTAATCAGTTCTACCTCCTACCGTCCTACCTTATGGTGCAGAAACGTAGACATTTACAAGCGGCTTGATACACAAATTTAAAGTCACTCAGCGAGGTATGGAAGGGGCTATATTAGATGTTTCCCTGAAGAATAAGATCCGGAACAAGGAAGTCCGGTAGGAAGTGATGTAGCCCAAACCATCGACAAGCTGAAGTGGCAGGGAGCAAGCCATACTTGTTGTAGTGGCGATGGCCGTTGGAGCCGATAAATCCTAGAGTGGAGAATACCTTTTAGTAGTATCTAAGCGTAGTGTGGGGCACCTTCGAGCATGATGGACTAACGAGAAATTGAAGAGGGTGAATAGGAGCGGCTGGATGAGGAAGGCTGAAGACAGGGTATGGTGGACGTCCACAGGCTGATGTGATGATGATGAGATAGAGTGCTTTTGAATGTTAAGTGAATCTACTACTAATTCGGAACTAATATCGAGAAGAACCAGCAAGAAAGTCGGAAAGCATGTAGTTTCCGTTGTATTTGCTATAGATTGGAAACCGTAATATATTTTTAATGCTTACACAATGATGTACGGCAAACGGGTATCCGGTATCGTGAGTTAGCAATAAAAGTAAAGCATGTCGAAAAATATCGTTAAGTAGCACACGCCTACCCCTTAATATTTTCCACGCGGGCGCTCCCGACGCGCCGTATCGGAGAATTTCCATCTGAATATTTTCCTTTCTCATTGTCGTTATCTGAAAAATATGTTTTTCGTACAGACCGTGCCGCGGGGGGAGGGGGAGCGGCTCAGTTCCGAAACGACATAACAGCTGTGAGCAGACATAATGCGTTTTAAGGCGTGCGACTGTACATCCAAAGTTCAGATTCTTTCCCGAGGAGACAGCATCTAAAGAAAAATAGCACAATCGCGGCCACTTGAATTTGGATTTTCCATGCATATGTTAGAGTGGGGTTTCCAATGACATGTCGCGAGGGTGGCGGGTGGAACATGGGAACCGGAAGCTCGAGGTGGGGGAGGAGGCAAAATGGACGGAAGAGAAGCGAAGGCAAATAACTTCGCCCTTTTATACACATGTACACGTACAGCTTTAGTGAGGGCGTACAAAAATTCAGCGCTTCTCGCAACTTTAACAATGAAACGTTGAGTATTTTTGTCATTTGTCGTCATAAAATCTGCCGTCTAAAGTGCCCGGAACTGAAGATGTTTTCGCATACGCGCTATGTGGGATATGGTAAGGCGCTGCACTCGTTCTAGCGAGCAACGTTGACATTGTTTAGTCTAAAAAGGAATTATCAAATTATATGCAACTAGCTGATACCCGCGACTTCATCCGCGTGGATTTACGTTTTTCAAAATCCCGCGGGAACTATTTGATTTTCCAGGATAAAAAGTAGCCTATGTCCGTCCCCGGGATGTAAGCTAACTCTGTACTAAATTCATTAAAATTGGTGTTTGTCACTCCTTCACGCAAAAACCACAGGACGGATTTGGCTGAAATTCGGAATGGAGATAGATAATATTCTGGATTAGCACATAGGCTACTTTTTATCCCGGAAAACCAAAGACTTCCCACGGGATTTCGAAAAACCTAAATCCACGCGGACGGAGTCGCGGGCGTCAGCTAGTCAGTTATTAAAGAAAAGAAAATATTAGTTTGAGAAAGGAGTCTTTCGAATTTGGAATATGAGAAGACAAAAAAAAGTGAAGGTTATTGATTTCAATCAGAAAATATTGGCATACAAGAGACAAAAATAATATGTCCAGCGTTAGACGTCTATCGGTTGATGATGTTGATGATGATGTTTGTTATTTATTAACCCCCGACCCAAAAAGAGGGGTGTTATAAGTTTGACGTGTGTATCTGTGTGTCTGTGTATCTGTCTGTGGCACCGTAGCGCCTAAACTAATGATTTTAATTTAGGTTTTTTTTATTTGAAAGGTGGCTTGATCGAGAATGTTCTTAGCTTATAATCCAAAAAAATCGGTTCAGCCGTTCGAAAGTTATCAGCTCTTTTCTAGTTACTGTAACCTTCACTTGTCGGGGGTGTTATAAATTTTTAATTTACACTTGTACAGGGACCTTTTAAAATTCCTGCCGTTCTAAAGATTTAAGATATTCCTGCTATCTTAATGTTTGTGCCAACTTCTTAAGTTACTGCAGAAAAGTGGCTATTTATTTTAATTAGTGAATGGAGTAAGCTATGTATTTTAAATGAGTTGAACATACCATGGACATTTTTGAGAATATTCTTGATAGCATCATGGATGTTACTTATTTTAATAAAATGGCACTGCCTTTGGACATTTTTAAAAATATTTTGGATAGCATCACTGATAGAATGCGAGCCAGGGAAGGCCGGGCCATCGTTATTTTATAAAAGCTGAAAGTTCCCAAAACGGGAAGGAACGATCAGCGACTATGAAGTTTGGATAAGCTGACTTTGGGAGATAACAGCTAACAAAGGTACTTATAAAGCCAAAGTTTAACAATTTATTAAACTTTAAGGAGGTCTGGCAAGGGGTTGCTACGACACTAAGTGTCTGGCAATGCATGACGTGATTTCTAATACCTACCATTCCGAAGAAATAAAAAATTAGACTTTATATTTTGACGTAAGATTTTTGATCCAAACTTCATAGTCGCTGTCGTTCCTCCCTGTGTAAGGGACAATACGCAAAGAAGCTTTCAGCTTTTATAAAGTAACAAAGATGTGGCCCTCGCTGGCTCTTAGTCTATGATGCTATTTTGATAAAATAGATCAATAGAATTTTATTTAACTTGTCATATTATTTGAGTAGGTATGCATTAAAAATTAGTACTTCCCAAACGGTACTATGAGTTGTGGAGACAAGCATTCGTAAAGGAGAAAAACCGATTAAGCCAGAAAAACTGGTTTAACCTTTCATAAATTCTTACCCCAATAATAGACATTAATAAATAATTTATAAACATTGTTGATGAAACATAAAAAGAACATTGTTCTCCAGCAACAAATTTCTCGCGATTAAACGGCTATAAAATAAAGAGGTTCGCATGTAACCAAGTAATTTGTAAAGAGTTTTAACTCGAGCCAATTTGCCTTTAAAAGCCCGCGAAACCGCTCTCAAAAAAAACGTTTATCGTCCATAAATCTTTTACAAGCAAACAATTATCGGACCAGGTAGCAAGTATTAAATTGGAAATTAAATCCTTGCTTAATATTGCGAAATCCCTTTGTGGTCTTGCAAATTCTTTTCGAACTCGGAAATCAAAGAGCGAAACGGCGAAAGTTGGTGCCCTTTGAGGAGTCCTGTTATTATTTTCTCGAGAACCTCTTTTATATAAAAGAACGCTTCAGATGACGAGGGTGGTAAAGGGAAAAATATGACGGAGTCGCGTTATCGGCGTCCCTTACTTCTTTGTGTTTTAGAGCGGGAGGGAGAGGGTTGGTCGAGTGGCTTTCGAGTCGAGAGGCTCTATACGCTGGTTCTCGTTACGTCATGCCTCCGGGCCTCGTGTGGGAGGAATTTCGACAAGTATTTTATGAAAAATGTAACCGTCTTTACGACAATGCTCGAAGCTTTTTATGTAATGCAACTGTTTCAAGCAGTAATGAGATGAAAGTTGCCACAACTTGTTACGGCGAACGGGCCCCATGTTCCAAGAATTAGCTGTGTGGGCTGCCTTTGCGGTCTTACGAGTATCAGCAGTGGGTATATCTACTCCACTCGACTAGTACCTACCTACGACTACTCAAGTTTACAAGTAGATTATATTTGCTAGATAAATGAACAGAATATTTTGTTGGACGAGCAGAGCAATGCAATGAATAGCAACAGATTTAATGGAATACGAACAAAAATTTTTTTATGATCACCTATATCTACCGCTTGACTGGAATCTCATCTGATGAATAGACTATGATGTGATCGATAAAGTATGATCGTTAGCCTAGGAAGTGATTTACCGTGTGGAGTATGGTTCAAACTGCGGGATCACTATCCCGCAGTATTCAGGATGGCCACTTCCAAGCAAAGTAGTTCCCTATTTGTAGTTGTAGTAAGTTAATTGTCTATCTAAACTAATAAAACTGTAACTGGACGAAACCTGTGCATACCTACTTACTTATTATATTATAACAGCCTGTTTGCATCCACAGCTGGACAGAGACCTTCCCAAGAACGCGCCACCACACACGATCCTCTGCCTTCTTCCACCCACTTATTATATCTATTAATTTGATATATTTTTTTTAATTTAATTTGTAAAAAGCTACGGTATAGAACGCAAAGCAGTATTTTTTTATATCATCATCAAGATCAACCCATTCTAAGCATGGGTCTCTTCTTAGAATGAGAAGGGTTTAAGAAGGGTTATAGTTTACCACGTTGCCCTAAAGCCGATTGGAAGACTTCACACAGCTTTGAGAACATTATGGAGAACTCCAAGAAGAACTCTTAAGAATCGCTTAAAACGTTAGAGGTACGTGCCTGCGATCAAACTTACTTAGACTTAGACTAACCACGAAGCTATCGCCACTTTTTAACCCCCGACCCAAAAAGAGGGGTGTTATAAGTTTGACGTGTGTATCTGTGTATCTGTGTGTCTGTGTATCTGTGTATCTGTGTATCTGTGTATCTGTCTGTTCCATCGTAGCGCCTAAACGAATGAACCGATTTTAATTTAGTTTTTTTTGTTTGAAAGGTGGCTTGATCGAGAGTGTTCTTAGCTATAATCTAAAAAAGTTGGTTCAGCCGTTTAAGAGTTATCAGCTCTTTTCTAGTTTTCTTGTAGAAAAGAAGGTTAGATAACCGTTAGGTTCATAATATTATGTCAATTGACAAATGTCAAGCTGTCAAGATGGACGTTGCCTAAATGATTTGAAAATGATGTTTTGGAAAACTCAGATACTTTGGATCGTCGGGTGTGTTATAAATTTTTAATTTACACTTGTTCATATAAATGCTATAAATGTAAATAATAATCATATTGTTATTTGAAATTCGATTCAACCAGGATACGAGATGGTGCGAGTTCCTCATAAAACCGTTTGACGTGTGGAAGTAATAGCAGTCATAATAAACTCCGGAAGGAACGACATTTTCCTCCACGGATTAAAGTGACTCTAGATGAGAAATTAAATATAATAATAATTATAATAATGCTTGAAGGGCATTGATATTAATAAACATAGCATTTTATTTTAATTTTTAACCCCCGACCCAAAAAGAGGGGTGTTATAAGTTTGACGTGTGTATCTGTGTATCTGTCTGTGGCATCGTAGCTCCTAAACTAATGAACCGATTTTAATTTAGTTTTTTTTTGTTGAAAGGTGGCTTGATCGAGAGTGTTCTTAGCTATAATCCAAGAAAATCGGTTCAGCCGTTTGAAAGTTTTCTACTAGTTACTGTAACCTTCACTTGTCGGGAGTGTTATAAATTTTTAATTTACACTTGTATTCCTATGTATTGTTGTTATGTCAACGAAAATATATGTAAACCATCACTGCATACAATTCTTGTTTGATGTGGGCACATCTTTGGTTTGCTGAGGCCGAAATTTACTTCAAGTCGTTAACCAAAATACAAGTGTGTTAAAAATTAATCATAACACCCTAGAAACTTGAATAAAATATTATTATTGAAGAAATATTAATAAAGACTTGAAGATATTGCTTAGGTTCCTTTCCAGAGGTTTAGAGCAATGCCTTTTCCTCTCGGAAGATTATTCCCGCGCCTCCCTCATTACGAGGCAAATCATTACTTGGTGAAATCGCATGGAATCGCGAGGAATTGTCATTCCTACACAATCGAATACGAATCTTCAGATCACAGAAATAAGTCTCATTTTAGATCGTGATTGATTTAAAATGTTTCACCGTGATATATCATCTATGGGCGTATGAAAAATATGGGAATATTGAGAAAATGAAATCACTTCGAGTGCTTTATTATTGTCTTGTTGAGAAGGATTTCCTCGAAAAACATTTTTTTCGTAATATTTTTTTAAATAATTTGTGTATTAGGTATATCTAGGTACGTGTATGGTAATAAGTATTTAATTTGAACTAGTTAAATTTTATTATTGAGAGGTACTACACTTGATTCCTTGTGAAGTTTTTTTTTCTAAGTGGACCACATAGGGATTTTTTTAGCATGGAAAGATTTGATCACTTTATCATGAGCTAATGTTCGTCTTTTTAGGGTTCGCAGTAAAACAAGGAACCTTTATAATAACGTTCAGTGCATCTTTACGTCAAAATTTTGAAAGAAAAAAAAATTCCAGAGTAGGTCTTCTGAAAAAAAAAACCGATCGAGCCATACTGTTAAATATAGGTATATTTTAATATCATCATGGGATTTCTTCGACATTTATAGAAAAAAAAAACTAGCGTAGAAGTAGAAATAGCCAGATAACCAAAATAGCGTAGACTCAAAGCTTTTGGCAATTAGCATGCCTACGGAACCCTGCTATAATATGTGTGTACTTCTGACGCGCACTTGATCAATTATTTTTTAATTGTCTAATTAGATTTTTAAAAATATTATGAAACTCAATTTGGATTTGTTAACTTCCATGTCATGAAAATGTTTTTCTCGACGAATAAAACGATATCTATGAAGATATCAATGGTATGAACCAACCTACGTAAAAACGTCTTCACCAATGGGAAAAAATTGGCAGAAAATCGCCGTATTTCTTAACCCGCCTACACATATACCTACCCCTAACGTGAGCTCCCTTGTACACATTCCTGTAACACACATGGAGTTTACTGATAAAAAACGTAACTACACAAAACTATAGTAGAAAAACTACCTTAGTATCCAAGGTTTAAGATTCAAAATGCTTTGTAGCTTTAGAAGATTTTACACGTATGGTATAGGGAACGGCGACAACTGATACAGTTCGTGAGATTGGTCGACATGAACGTACCTAAAGATTTTTACGATTCCGATAATGCTGTGATTGTGTAAACTTAGTACTTAAGATTTGTAAAGGTCGCCTCCAATATGTTTTAACGATAGAGAGGTTAATAGCTATGGAAACAGAATTGTGATGTTTCTACACCATGTTTAAAGTGTAGGCCGTAGGGTAAAGGTTCTTATAATATTACTTACCCGATACTAAGTAGGTATTCAAGTATATCGTTGACTTTGTTGATGCTTTGTTGATTTGAATAAATGACTTTTAACCAAGCTTATATTAACATAGTGCTTGAAATTCGTTCTCGCTCACAGTTAGAGCATAGAAATAATTCAAAATTAAATTAAGTTATTCCTGAAAAGCCGTCAACGCATTGTTCATATGCAAATGTTCATAAGCGGCGGTAATCACTTAACATCAGGTGACAACATTAAAAAAAAGTGGTATGTGAAGATATAACATTATAAAGCCGTAAAGGCGTTTATATGACATCTTGTGAGGTAGATAGTAAAAAAGGTTGTATACTATAATCAAAATTACAACCTATTAGCTTACATTAACATCCGCTTCATTCGTAGCTTAATTAATGAACTTTTAATTATGAAACGATAGAGGGGTAATTTGGGTCCATCAAACTAGCTATTCATTTATATAGCAGGCATAAATAGAATGTTGGAGTCAGTCAACTTTATAACCCTTTAGGGTACCACTAGTACCTTAGTACTTTTACAATAGGAAATCTCCACATAAGCTATTATTGTGTATTCTGAGACATAAAGTAGCTGTCCAACTGGCGCCAGTGAGCGAGAAACGAGTTGAACAAAAAACTAATTAAACGACTTGAGGAACAACGAGAAGCGAGTAGCTTTGTAATAGTTTTGTCGCTGGGATTGAGCGAGAGTGCGAGTGCGACGATCGATTATTATTTTCGGATTTTTTCCTTTACTTATACTATGAGACCTACCTACCTGCCAAATTTCATGATTCTAGGTCAACGGGAAGTAGGTAGATACCCTAAAGGTTTTCTTGACAGACACGACAGACGGACATACAGACAAGAAAGTGATCCTATAAGGGTTCCTTTTATCTTTTGAGGTACGCAACCCTAAAAAGAAATGTTAACACACACACACACACAGTAAGTTATGCTCGTGTGTAGAATCATTATGATTATTCGAGAAACTTAATAATGGATTAAAGTTTTATGGGCTTTAATAACCATGGAGATCGGCGACATTCATAAGCGTAGGTTTTTAATTAACAGTTCTAATGGTTACTTATGGCATAAAACGTAATTATTATGATGTTGGGTAATAAACAGCATTAGAACGGTTTCAGACTGGCGTTTTTTCTGCACGTGTGAAATCGGTTTTGTACGCTTGTAAACGCGCCTTTACCGCATGCATTTTGTATAGGTGTAGACTGTAGACGCGCTTTTAAGAGGGTTCCGTACCTCAAAGAAAAAACGGAACCCTTACAGGATCACTTTGTTGTCTGTCTGCCTGCCTGCCTGTCTGTCTCTCTGCCCGTCTGTCGTATCAGTCAAGAAAACCTATAAGGTACTTCCCGTTGACCTAGAATCATCAAATTTGGCAGGTAGTTAGGTCTTATAGCACAAGTAAAGGAATAAATCTGAAAACCGTAAATTTGTGGTTACATCACAGAAAAAAAAATTAAAATGTGTTTCAATCTTCAAAGTAAGATAACTATACCAAATGAGGTATCATATAAAAGGGCTTTACCTGTACATATTTAAACAGTTTTTTATTTATTTTTATGCATAATCGTTTTTGATTTATCGTGCAAAATGTTGGAAAAAATACCCGAGTACGGAACCCTCAGTGCGCAAGTCTGAGTCGCACTTGACCGTTTTTTTTACCTATACACCACATACTTTCCTCAAATCGTTTTCCGCGTATCCATTCAGATTCCAATCTCGTGCTCTTGGTCTACTTCATTAACGATCCCGCTTTGATGAACTTGACCCGCCATGACCCCATAACAGCTATTACGAAGGAGGCGGGGGTTACGAATATTATCGTCATCGCCTATTACTATAGAAATACAATCCGTTCAATTATATTGAACTAGAGGATGCCCGCAACTTCGTCCGCGTGGATTTAGGTTTTTAAAGATCCCGTGGGAATTGTATGATTTTCCGGGATAAATTCCTATGTCAATTACAGGGACGCAAGCTACCTCTGTTCCAAATTTCATACAAATCGGTTAAGCGGATGGTTTTTTGGGAATCCCGAATGAACTCTTTGATTTTCCGGGATAAAAGTAGCCTATGTCCGTCCCCGGGATATAAGCTAACCCTGTACCAAATTTCGTCAGAATCGGTTAAACTGTTGGGCCGTGAAAAGGTAGCAGACAGACAGACAGACACTCTTTCGCATTTATAGTATGGATAGTATGGATGGTCAATGTATGTATTTTGTTAATTTAATGTTTTTGTTATAGCATAGTGGTAGAGACGTCGCGGCCTCTTTTTCGGGGATCGCGGTTCGATTCCGAGCACGCACCTCAAACTTTTCAGAATTATGTGCGTTTTAAGCAAATTAAATATCACTTGCTCTAATAGTGAAGGAAAACATCGTGAAGAGACCTTAGAGTTTTTTCTGTTTTCAAATGCGTTTTTCAGCGTGAACTAAATTCTGATTCTGAACTACCCATGCTCAGAAGTAATAAGCCAAGAATGGGTTGAGAATTGAGATCATAAAAACCTAAATATCTTAAAGTCAAGAAGTCATAGTCATCTTAAACGTGACTTAAATTAAAAACCGGTCAAGTGCGAGCCTGACTTGCAAGTGAAGGGTTCCGTACCATCGTACAAGATATAACACTTTTTTGGAAGTTAATTACGGACAGTGTATCTATAATGCGATTCATTAAGAGTTATTATCACATTATCATACATTTTTCATATCACATTAATACGAGGTACGAGGAGGCAAAATAAAAATTCGGAAACAGCACATCGAAATCTATAAAACCACCAATTTGCATAACTTTCTGAAAACTTTCCAGATAAGCCCCTTTTTGACGACCAAATTACTGGGCTATAATGTAAATATCACATTATGTAAATAATAAATACAAATCATAATTTTGTCCCCAGCCCATAAACTACCACTATACAAAAAACATCACATCGTTTTTAACCCCCGACCCAAAAAGAGAGGTGTTATAAGTTTGACGTGTGTATCTGTCTGTGGCATCGTAGCTCCTAAAATAATGAATCGATTTTAATTTAGTTTTATTTGTTTGAAAGGTGGCTTGATCGAGAGTGTTCTTAGCTATAATCCAAGAAAATCGGTTCAGCCGTTTGAAAGTTATCAGCTCTTTTCTAGTTACTGTAACCTTCACTTGTCGGGGGTGTTATAAATTTTTAATTTATACTTGTATTATTACAGTCCAAGACCGTATAGCCTCTGCCAAAATTTGAACTCAGCACCTTCTAGCTTTGAGATCATATAACTCACCACTGCATAGGTAGGTGCCTAGGGAGGTCTTAAGGATTTTCTAATAAGTACAAGTTTGAATACCTGGAATTTCAGCTAGATATTATGTCCAGCTGTTTGGACACTAAAGTTGATAAACCTGTCAGTCAGTCAGTCAGTCACAATAGCCCGAAGATATAAGATTAAATACAAATTATTGTGGTTTCGATCCAAACCGACAAGCGTGAAATTGTAAAGCGCAAAGTGACATTTGATTTAATACCGAATATGTACTGAACAATATCAAGATAAGTGCAAGTATACAAATGCTAAGATTGAAGGCGATTGCTATTAGCTGATCGAACCATAAACGGATTTCGTAAAGGTGGTACGACACCCATACTTCTTTGCAAAACCAATAAAAAAAAAGTTGAAGTTCTTTAGTGTAAGGGGAAATCTAAACTACTCATGCAATGTCAAAATTTCTTTCCTTGCGAGATAGTGACGTAACTCCCAAGTAATTAGATTAAGAGGCTATAATTATGTAAGTATATCAAACGGACGAAGTTGAGGGCAAGAGCTATTATAAAGTTAGGTATTTAAATTACAGCGTTTTTATTTTAGTTATTCGTCCTTGAATTGATCATGATTATACTCAATTTTTAAAGTAAA